>NC_134710.1:287035775-288275775 GCF_043290135.1 Rhipicephalus microplus | reverse complement strand
GTATATCGTAGCTGAAATGAAGAAGAAGAAATGGACATGGGCCGGGCATGTAGCGCGTAGACAGGATAACCGCTGGTCGTTAAGGGCAACTACCTGGATTCCCAGAGAAGGAAAGTGGGTTAGAGGGAGACAGAAGGTTAGGTGGGCAGATGAGATTAAGAGGTTTGCGGGTATAAATTGGCAGCAGCAAGCACAGGACCGAATTAACTGGCGGAACATGGGAGAGGCCTTTGTCCTGCAGTGGACGTTGTCAGGCTGATGATGATGATGATGATGATGATGATGATGATGATGATGATGATGATGATGAATATCTATGTTTTTACATCGCCAAACCCCAGTATGGTTATGGGACGCCGTAGTGAAGGGCTGCAGAAATTTCAACCATCTGGTGTTCTTTAACGTGCACTGACATCACACAGTAGACAGGCCTCTACCACCTCACCTCCACTGAAATGAGACCGCCATAACCGGGATCGAACCCCGCGCCCCGCTGGTTAGCAGCCGAGCACCGGAAACAGCATCCCGGCGGACGTGATATGGTTAAGGAGCCCGTGTTGCCCCCCTTCCCCCCCAAAAAAGAAACGGGGCCGACGTCGACGGCGTGGTCAATAAAAGAACAACCCATATGAAAGCAAATAAAAAAGTTATTGTTCGAGCTGTAATCGAGTCCAGGCACTTAGCGTGGAAGTAAAGTTCTGTATACCAGAGAGCCACACCAGAGTTTCACTGCTTTGGTTAAAGAGCCTACAGAAGCGCGACGTCGAGGCAACGTCAATTGTGCTTGCAATATTCATGGTCTTCTTTTCTATCAACGTAATGAACAAATACTCTGCAGGCTATAGAAAAGCGTTGTGCAAATACGCCGACGACCGCTACTATTGATTTGCACCGTAGCATGCGCTCTGTATTGATAAAAGTGACATCACTACAACGCGACTGCCGACGCTGCATTCGACTTTGAGCTACCCATTACACGCCAATGAAGTGGATATAGCTGGCTTCTTTATACGATATACTCAAAACCACTAAATTCGTCCAAAACATCAATACACCTCTTATAGTGACACTAAAGTGCAAAGCGATTTTCCCCGTATTAGTAAATTACAATTCAACAATCCCGAAGGCACCACTCATACTCTGACAAGTCGCTTGGTAAGCGAGAAAACGCGTGAAAAGAAACCACCAGTGCAGACGCCATCTTGCCGTTCCCGCACCAAACAGTGTGACGTCATAGATTTTGAAGGCATTTACTGCGTCCTATGATGCTTTTTTTCGATACAAATGAAGTATATTGTAACCTGTGTGTGTCATAGGCGTAGTTTGCAAAAACTAGAAAAATATCATTCAGCATATGTCATTAAACTATGAAACATACATTTTGAAATTCTTGACGTTACGCAAGCTGATTTTGGCGCGAAGTTTAAGAATTGAAACTTCAAACTTGATTTTGTCCGCTAATAATGAACTTCTGGTAGTGGCATTGGCATTCTCCGATCACAGTTTGTCAATATAAACTAAGTCATTGTTTCTCTTTAGTATGCCTTCAATGTTTGACTCAAGGCGAAAAAATCCTGCATACAATGTTTACTTGCTGACTGCTCCACAATAAATCTACTGCCACAACGCGTGAGATCATGCCATACTTTTTTTTTCATTTTATCTTTGACAACTTGCCATATTGTCCAGTGCAAGGTAGTCAAACTAATAACCTGTTCCACCTTTCCGTCTTTCATATCTCGTTTTTTTTTTCTTTTTCACCACAGAAGATCTTATCTTTTCAGTTGGATTGGCTGCACGCTGGTACAATCGGTATTTCCATTATCACTATCTTAAAGGGCGCAAAGTGAAACGAGTGCAAAAAAAGAAGATAGAACGAGGCATGAGCTCGAGTCTGTCTGCGCCTGCAGCATCACGTTGCAGCAGGCACTGACAGATTCATCCTTGCAATGGCAGATCGCATGATTCCATAGGAGAGCTCTATAGAAAGGGTGTTCACTTCCACCCCAACTCCTCTGTCTCCTCTATCCTGACGGAACGAGGGAACGTTCCGTTTTTGATCACGGGAATCAAGCCCTCGTTTTTAAAAACCAAAAAAGAATGATCGCAAGGACGAGGGCAGAAATCACGTTACAGCGGAAGGCGAACCCACGTTTTCGTCTGACAGCCCCTTTACGAATGGCTCAGTTTTAAGATCGTCTATGGTATCTCTCAAGCGTGCACATACTACGTTACATTGCTTCTTTACGGGCGCTAAGCCTTGGAGCTGTGCATCGGGCTCTGTAATAATGTCGAGTCGCAGTCTCCTCGCAGCAGCAGGGTGTTGCCTTTCTTGTAGCCATCTCTTTCTCTCGCAACATCATGCTGCATCAGCTGTCAGATTTCTGGTTACGAAACGCGCAAACACACCCGGTGGCAGCAAGAAAAATGACCAGCCTCTTTTGTTTTTCCCGGGCAGCACTGAATTCTAAGCCCCTCCGTGAACAACTCACAGGCTGCGTTCGAGCTCAGGACAGTGATAGAAAAGCAGTCTTAAATAAAGTGTTTCCATCCGTCTAACACTCGCGTAAAACTTAATAATTATTATAAGTATAGTCATTTATTACAGTATTGAGGGACCCTGGAATGAGGCATGCTGTTGTGGAGGGTTTCAAAATTTCGACCATCAGGGTTTCTTCAGCGTGCACCTCAGTCTAAGCACACTAAGTACACACGAGCGTACATGGCAGTCTTTCGCCTCTATTGATATGTGAAGTCCATAGCTTGGATGAAACCCTAGGGATAGAAAGTAAAAAAAATGGAAATATATCAGGCGGGTTTCCCAGGAACCACTACTTGAAAACGGTAACCATTCAGACTCTTCCGATTTTTCTTCTTGGAGTGGATGCTTCTTGTGTAACAATACATTCACAGATATAGTTCTAGAGATTTCTTACAACGGTACAGGTACTATTCTCGATCAAGAAAACTGAGTTAGTTCGCTGTGCTTGCATAAAGAAAGAGTGAGGGAAACGCAGGGATATTAACCAGAAATTGGAGCATCCGGTTTGCTACCCTGCACTAATGGAAGGGGGAATAGGGAGGAAAGCTGGGAAAGAAAGCGAAGAGCGAAATAGACATGCAAAAAAGGAAAAAAAAGTGTGAGCTGGGGTGTTAAAGCCTATACAATAGGCCACTATTACGCAAAAACTTCAATAAGGCCCTTCACTGATTTTCTGTGCGAAGACAGATCATGTCACATTTCAGGCACTGATTGTTCTGGCAAAGGTCTGTCGTCAAGGCAAGCTAATACAGCAGCTGACTGCCGTCTTTGCACGATGTAACGAGGACAGTGACAAAGAACGTGCTCCATGGTTTCATCGCTGCCGCAATGATCGCAAGCAGCACTATATGTTAACGATGTTGGGCGAGGACGGCCTGCTAAGCAAAACACTCGCAAAGTAACTGATACTTTCTAGGCCGCAAAACGATCGAAACACCTGCTACGAGCGTTGTTTTGGAAACGGTGAGTGAGATAGCATGGAGTCTTGGCTATTTCTGTTTGAAGAACTTAAACACGAAGTGACTTTTAAGCCGAGCTCGAAAGAAAATGTACGTTTTGTCAACAGTGTTTTTCTGCCTTGGAATGGTAACTTTCGAGCGCCGCTATAGGGAACGAATCCTCAAGCACAATTTGTAGGCGTAAAAGAAATACGTGAAAAGCACGTGGCTCGTTCACTTCTTCAGGGGGAAATATTTTACTCACGCAGTATACTATACAATATCGAACCCATTATTATTGTTGCAACACAAGCACGAAGGAAGGAAAAATAAAGAGGGAGTGTTGCGCAACGTGATTGAAGCCCACCAAGTCGGCCCAACACGTGACCAAAACATCAGCGTGCGCAGTAGATTTTAGTTTTTGATTGATTGATTGATTGATATGTGGGGTTTAACGTCCCAAAACCACCATATGATTATGAGAGACGCCGTAGTGGAGGGCTCCGGAAATTTCGACCACCTGGGGTTCTTTACCATGCACCCAAATGTGAGCACATGGGCCTACAACATTTCCGCCTCCATCGTAAATGCAGCCATCGCAGCCGGGATTCGAACCCGCGACCTGCGGGTCAGCAGCCGAGTACCTTAGCCACTAGACTACCGCGGCGGGGCTAGATTTTAGTTCTCTCGATTTCATTTTGTTTTGAAAAGTGCTTCATCGCTAGTAACGCAGAAGCACTACCATGAACGCTGTGTTTACGTTTCTGGACTTTGGCGTTGAATCGCAGTGTTTCTTCGAAGCTTAAAAAGCTTTCACTCTCAATGATCTTATGTAGACACATCTCAAGGAATGCGACGTAAGATTATTGCAAGAAGTTGAAGAGCGAACGTTTACTGCGTGGCTGTGCCCTGTTGCAGGTAGGGTTGTTTCTGCGACTTCGTGTAGCAAAACACACTTTGCCGGCACTTCTTCACGTGAGTGGCCATGAAGTGCAGACCAGTACAGCTATTTGCCCTTGAATAGCCGTTTAACCAGCAATTCGCTTTCGCGCGCGGCCGGCCGTCAAAAAACGAAGATTTTGCCGATATTTTGTGTGGGGCGAGTTATTATCTGGCATAATTTGAAATAATCACGCCATAGCCTGCTCTGGAAACATGCTGTGACTACTATAATTGTCCCCGCCCAAAACGACAGCGTTCCTACGACAGCCGGCCGCCCAAAAAAAGCGAACTGCTGGTCAAACAACTACAGGTTCATTGTTGTCACGTGGTGTTTTCAAAGCAGGCTATGGGGTGATTAACTCAAACTGTACCGGCAATTAACTGTCCCTGCGGAAACTGCGGCCGACCGCTCGCGGAATCAAACAGCCGGTACGACCGTCTTGTGTCGTCATGGCGTTGCGCTTTCGGTGGCGGTTATGCTACAGTGTACTACTTATGCCATAAATAAATCAAACTACCGCCAAATAGATGAACCAGTGTAAACTGCTGGCCCTCTTCACTTAACGGCCGCTCACGAAAATAAACTCCAAGAGATGGCCGTGCCGGCAAACGCGTTTTGCTATATACATGAAGCCGCAGAAACAACACCACCTGCAACACGGCACTGTCACGTAGTAAACTTTTGCTCTACATTAGCCATGTGACTGCAGCCGGCAATGACAAAAAACTGCCTGCGAAGTTCCGCACGCACAATTCTGTCGGCTTCCGGGCGATTATCAACTCCCGGGAAGGATACACAATGATAATATTCGTCAATAAAGTGTGAAGAATACATGCGTCATATGCTCACAATGCTCGCACTAATTCGACTGAAGTGCACGTCTGACGTTCGTTCGGGAACCTTTCACGGCTCACCTCAATTTCTCGCTTGACGGAATGAACGAAGCGGAACAAGCGCGATCATACGTAACAAGCGCGATCAGAAGTGCAGGCGTGGGGATACCGAGCAGCTTACGGATCAGCTGCACGCTCCGTGAAGCGGCCAAACTGCCGCTCTCCCACTAAAAACTACCGAATACCAAACAAGAACATCTCGGCAAGTCTCGTTTATTGCGTGATCTCACGGCAAAAGGGCCTAATTGGATGGCTTCAAAACAGTTTGACTGGCCAAGGCTGGGTGCGTGACGTCCTGCTCCCTCCTGGGTTTTTCTATCCTCCATGAGCACAAGAGTAAGGAATAGTTTCGCGCGTGAGTTTGGTTCATCACGGGGGCTTAGCGGATAAAGTGTTCCGCTGCGGGCCCGAAGGTCATGGGTTCAGTCCTGGCCGCGGCAGGCTTGATACGATGACGCCCTGCAAATGTGAATATGCATACCTCGCAAGGTCGGCCACGCCGCATGTAGAGCTCTCGGATACGATTTCGGCTTGCGCCACCATCACCGCGCACATGGCAGCAGCGGACACCAAGTCAAACTGCGCGGCCCTCGGATTTGCCGTCAGCGACGCGCGTTGCAAAGGTGATCTGTGCGATATTTGACTACACACGAGAAGTAAGTGTAAATACGATGGTGTGAGTAAGATGGTGAATTAAGTGTAAATAAGAGGACCAGAAGTGGGAACCTACTGTTTGCCAAATGTGATCACTGATCACCAACTTGTGCGAACGCACCGCAGATGTATTCGAGAAGCGGAGCACATGGCTTATGCGCGCATAAACAGGAAGTACCTCGAGATACTGAACAACGTACGTTTGGGCGAGCTTCACTTCATAAGAAACAAGTTATATTTCCAAATCTCGTCGAACTCGTTTCGTTCTAAAACATACAGGGCGTGCAAAAAACACGAAAAAAAAGTCACAAACGCCTATACCGACAACTGAAGAATCCCACAACGGCGGAGAAGACAAAAAGCACGTGAAGTTATCTCTGCATGCCCATTCAACCTATCAATCTCGCACGCGTGGTGGTCTACGTGAAACATAACTGTTAAGTGATTTGATCTCATCTTTATGCAAGATAATTGATAGCCGGCTCACGCATCCCCTAACGCTGTTATGGATATACCATGCCTCAATCATCCGACGTGCTTCTTCATTTTCATCCCGGTACAACACTGTGCAATCATCGAACACATTGCTACAGGCTAGCGCTACTGAGCCGAGTACGGCGGCCAGCCAGTTTGTGGCGTCCCCTTCGAGGGCTCCAGGCTTCGGTCGCATGTGAATCCTGTAACCGAACTCACCGATTTTTCGCCGTCTTTGCCTGCGAGGCTCAATTATACAAGTTTGATGTTCTCGTCATTCTGTTAAAACTCGGTTGCTTCGATCTGAAGGTGACTTCTGGGGCTGTTGAGGCTGGCGGAACTCCAGATGATCATTCAACTACAACTGTCTGATGCTTTTCTCTAGCTCTCGAATGCATTGCCCAAGCTCCAGTGCACATCTGCTCATGGTTGTCTTCTACACTTTCATGGTGTTCATGGCGGCGCCCACCAGCGTGCCAGTAAGAGTACTGTCCCCCAAGGGTTCGCAGCATTCCTGTCTGTCTGTCTGTCTGTCTGTCTGTCTGTCTGTCTGTCTGTCTGTCTGTCTGTCTGTCTGTCTGTCTGTCTGTCTGTCTGTCTGTCTGTCTGTCTGAGCCCATCATAATAGGCATATCACATACTATCAATCAGGTAGTAGAGAAATGCTCAGAATATAACCAACCACTATACGTAGCCTTCATAGATTACGAGAAGGCGTTTGATTCAGTAGAAATATCAGCCGTCGTGCAGGCACTGCGGAATCAGGGCGTCGATGAAGTATATATAAACATCCTGGAAGAAATCTACAGGGAATTGACTGCTACCATTGTGCTTCATAAATAAAGCAACAGAATACCAATCAAGAAGGGTGTAAGGCAGGGGGACACAATCTCCCCAATGCTATTTACCGCGTGCTTACAGGAGGTTTTCAGAAGCCTAGAATGGGAAAAGTTAGGAATAAGAGTTAATGGAGAGTAACTTAGTAACCTGCGCTCCGCCGATGACATTGCATTGCTGAGTAACTCAGGCAACGAATTGCAACTCATGATTACGGAGTCAGACAAGGAGAGCGGAAAGGTGGGTCTTAAAATCAATCTGCAGAAAACGAAAGTAATGTACAACAACCTCAGAAAAGAGCAGCACTTCGAGATAGGTAATAGTGCACTTCAAGTTGTAAAAGACTATCTCTACTTAGGGCAGGTAATAACCGTGGAGCCGAACCACGAGATTGAAGTAACTAGAAGAATAAGAATGGGGTGGAGCCCATTTGGCAAGTACTCTCAAATTATGACAGGTAAATTGCCATTATCCCTCAAGATAAAGGTATATAACAGCTGTATCTTGCCGGTACTTAGCTACGGAGCAGAAACCTGGAGACTTACAAAGAGGGTTCAGCTTAAATTGAGGACGACGCAGCGAGCAATGGAAAGAAAAATGGTAGGTGTAACCTTAAGAGACAATAATTGAGCAGAGTGGATTAGGGAACAAACATGGGTTAAGGATATCATAGCTGAAATCAAGAAGAAAAAATGGGCATGGGCTGGGCATGTAGCGCATAGACAGGATAACCGCTGGTCGTTAAGGGTAACTAACTGGATTCCCAGAAAAGGCAAGCGGGTTAGGGGGAGACAGAAGGTTAGGTGGGCAGATGAGATTAGGAAGTTTGCGGGTATAAATGCGCAGCAGCAAGCAGAGGACTAGGTTAACTGGCAGAACATGGGAGAGGCCTTTGTCCTGCAGTGGACGTAGTCAGGCTGATGATGATGATGACGATGATGATCATAATACGGCACGTACCCACTGTGAGGGATCGGCCAGGATTTCTTAACGTTTGTTGTTGCTGTTTCTTTACTCCTCTGAGCGTGGCTCCATCTAATGAAGGGATTGTTTGCCCGAGAAGCGGCTCATTTCAGATGCGAAGCAGTTCGTTCACTATCCTGTGTAACACTGTCCCTCCGTCCACACCGCACTCACCTGGCCGCAGGTGTTGTGGCAGTGCAAGCAGGTCACGCCTTCCCTCACAGTGTGCGTGCGTGGACATCACTCTCTCCCTATAGCCTGTCGCCATTCGCCGCGTGTCATCACTTTCTTCACTCTCTCCCCCTCTCGCAACGCTCGAACGCCCATCAAGCGCAGTCTTTCTGCGATGAAACTTACAGGAAAGTCAAGCCACCTCCAGTGTCTGTAACGCTACACGCTACACTGAGTTTCGCTACACTGAGTAAACGCGACACCAAGTTTCGCTTCAAATCGTTCTTCCAGCATTCGCATCGACGCCCGTTTCAACCGGGTCAACGCCTTGTGCACCGCTACTGCTTCGCATTCCATCAGAGTTCCCTTCAGGGAGATGTTCCATAATTTTCCCATTATCTGTTATATATACCATTCTTACATTTCGTTGTTAAATATTATATTGTTTTGAAGCACCACATAATAATGTTGAAGGATTTAATTGCGCCAAAATAAGCAGTATGTTTTTTTAGTCTCAGTGATGAATTCCTCAATGGTGAAGCAAACACTCTTGTGGTTGAAGAGTAGCCAAGAGGCCCGCTAGGTGTCAACCACCACCCAAAATTTTCAGCTGCCCCCCACCACCGTTCACGAAAGCAAACAGCTAAAACACAACATGTTATTGCCTCCTCGAAAGAACTCGTTTGTCATGTGTCCCTCCCTTGCACCCTCAACCCCACTCTGACTAATGATACTTCAAATGCGAGTGCGTAACTTTGATAGGAGCTAGGTAAGACAAGTCCTTGTCCTATTAAGTCTCTGTTTACATCGAACGCTCGCTTTTCAAGTGACATGAAAGAGAAAATAAAATTAGGGAAACGCAGGGAAGTCAACCAGAAATGGGAGTATCCAGTTTGCTACTCTGCACTAAGGAAAAGGAAAATGGGGAAGAAAGGGGACAAAGAAAACGAACAGCAACATAACGCGCGAAAAAGAAACAAAGGGAGCGGGGGTGCTATAGCCTATTCAGTAGGCCACTACCACGCAAAAAGTTCAATAAGGCCTTCTCTGATTTTCTGTGCGAAGACAGATCATGTCGGCTTTCAAGCACTGACTGTTCTGACAAGGGTCTGTCGTCAAGGCGAGCTAACGCAGAAGCTAGCGGCCATCTTTGCACGCTCTTGCGAGGGCAGTGGCAGAGAACGCGCTCTATCGTTTCATTGCTGCCGCAATTATCGCAAACAGCACTGTCTTCCATGCCGATTCGAAAGGCGGAAACTTTGGTGAAAGCGACACCAAGCCATAGTCGGCAAAGCATCGTTGTCTTAAGTCGAGAAAGTCCAGACGGAGACTGAACTCGGTGAGACGGGTCCAGCCCAGTGAAATGTTTTGGCATCGCCTCTGTCTGTTTTATTGCTCGCTCGGAAATCATAGTTACATGCGTGTTGCATTCATACGAACGTGATTGTACACAGATGCAATGAAACGCCAGAATTATGCAGTTTCCACTCAATCGGCTGTCCTGGCATGAATCCACTAATTGCGATATAAACCCGTTCAGGTATGCGACATGAGACATGCGCTCACAAGAATAAATGAGGTTGCTACTAGCCTTCAGAGTTGATAAAAATCAACAAAGATGTTACAATAACGTCGCGGGAAAAAATCAGAGCCCAGGCACTCCTTACAGATGGTTAACCGGTGTTTATCAGATGAACAGCGGTTAACGTTTCCGTTACCAGGCCTATTCCAATCAATCATCGGTGATCGACACTTGGTATCGTCAATTTTGGCATGTGAAATTGGTTTCTCGTGCACCCAGCACTTTAGTTAGACACGCCACTCCACTTCTGGAATCAATTTTAATTTGCCCGTTTTGGCAACATAGTGATCATTGACGGACTTTTTGCGCGTACCAAAGTACATGTGTTGTTGGAAAAATGCACTTGGCAGGCGAACTTGACAGAAGTGCGTGCCGTTCGTGCTTATGCTGCAGCATCATTGAAGTTGTGTAATGAAAGGAGTCTTTGCAAGTCAGGTATCAAATAAAGGTATATGCTTCGCCATCTGACAGTGTTGAGGAGTAATAATTTTCAAAAATTTATGCCAGCCACTCAATAGGGAGCTGTTGCTGGGAGTAAAAGAAAACTTATTCTACAAAAATATATTTGCGAAGGTCCGCCGCATGTATGAAATGTGGAGGTGGCCTGCTCAACAAGTTTTAAGCAGTTTTGGGTTACCTTGTATTGTTTAATCAGACACAGGGCCGCATATAGTGTCATTAGTCACTTTTATGGCCTCGTCGTCACGCACACATGTGTAAGCACCTGCGCCCTAAAAGACAGAAGCTGGCTAAAAACCGCACCTGAATTGAGTCAGGACGAGCCTATAGGGTCGGAAGATGACAGCCCCTGAGCTTCAAGTTTTATGGCTGATGATGTTTGGCGTCAGCCTGACAGATCCGCAGCCATTTATGGGTTTGTTTACATCCTCAAGTTGTCTCCTACACCGCAAGTGCGTATAGCTTGTGACCTTTCTGCACAATCATATAAATACTCTGGTTACGTGCGAGGTCCACCCGTGACTCGGGCGCGGTGTGCTGGCACCGACTACAAAGCTTTTCACGAAAAGACTGCCACCGGAGTACATCTTGGCTCTCACTGCAGAACAGCGTGAAACGTTTTTGCAATGCGCGTGATATTCTTATTTTTATAATAGGATTTTCACATATACAAAGAAATATTATTCGATGCATAGATTAAAACGCCAGTCAGTGATGAATGAGGTGTTTCGTGGAAAGAGGTGATGCTAGACGAATTGGCGAAGTTCAATGTGCACCTGATTCATCGAGACACCATTCACATCACACGCACCCATCTATATTGTAACACCTGCAGGCTGTTATTGCACAAGAAAAATTGGCCGATTCCACATACAGTGGGAATTGATGACCTGCGAAGCACGAATAAGGGATGTTGATACGTCACTTTAAAATCAGCACAACGTCACGAGCTGGAAGCAAATTATGCCATACATGACTTCCATGACATCGTTATTGTATTTACACCAGTCATACACCTCCGTCCTTCATTCACGCCTTGTAACTGCAAATTTGATATATGTGAAGCTAGCTGAACGACTGCAAGCGCACAATGAGCGTAGCATGTAGTCATATTTTACAAGACACGCATGTTATGATTATCATGTTTGGATGTGTCATTTGCCTTCATTGTCCATTCACTTCACGTCATTTCAAATTTAGTATACATGAGACAAAACGACCGCGAGCATGCTATGAGCGCAGCATGTAGTCATGTTTTACATGACACGTATATCATGATTACTATGTTTGGACGTGTCGTTTACCATCGTCGTCTATTCACGTCACGTGATACCAAATTTCCTGTATGTGGAGCTAGCTAAATGGCCACAAACGTACTATGAGCGTAGCATGTAGTCATGTTTTACATGACACGCATGTTATGATTATCATGTTTGGACGTGTAATTTACCTTCGTCGTTTGTTCGCGTCACGTAATACCAAATTTGGAATATGTGAAGCTAGCAAAACGGCCGCGAGCACATCATGAGCGTGACATGTAGTCGTGTTCTTACATGACACGCATCTCATGATTATCATGCTTGCACCAGTCATATACCTTCGTCATCCCTTCACGTTCCATAATACCAAATTTGGTACATCTGAAGCTAGCGAAACGTCGTCGAGCGCCCGATGAGCGTGGTGTGTAGTCATGACTTATATCACATGCATATCATTATTTCCACGTTAGGGTGCGTCAATTATATTCAACCCGCAGGTCGCGGGATCGAATCCCCACTGGGGCGGCTGCTAGCGAAACGACGTCGAGCGCCCGATGAGCGTAGCGTGTAGTCATGGCTTACTTCACATGCATGTCATGATTTCTACGTCATGGTGGGTCACTTATGTTCACCCCACTGGTCGCGGGATCTAATCCTGGCTGCGGCGGCTGCATTTCCGATGGAGGCGGAAATGCTGTAGGCCCGTGTGCTCAGATTTGGGCGCATGTTAAAAAACCCCGGGTGTCCAAAATTTCCGGAGCCCTCCACGCGCCGTCTCTCATAATCATATGATGGATTTGGGACGTTATACCCCACATATCAATCAATCAATCAATCAAATCACTTATCTTCACCAAGCAGTCACATCATACGATAACAGTTTTGCAATATGTCATGTGAACAAGACCACTACAAGAGCGAAAACACCACGAAGTGTAAATCATAACATTCATAACATTCTTTCTTCTGTTTCTTCTCAATTTGAGTATTGGTCTTGATTGTCCTCCATCGGGCACTTGTACGCGGGGTGATGAGGACTTTACAACGTCTAAGTCTGCCAGCTTTGGCTTGGACGCATCCTCAACATCTAGTGGGTGGCCCTTTGGGTCTACAAAGTCTTGCCCCTTTTCAATAATAAAAATGCCTTCCACCTCGAACACCGGAGTTGTAGGTGTCTTAACAACAGGTTCCTGGGCATTGCACGCTGACGACAGTTCTACAGGCGGAGGTCAGATTTTTGTAAGTAGCGGTTGTTCTGTGCAGGCTCCTTCGATAGTCATTATTTCAGTCAATTCCTGATCGATTGGCTTCCACCACGCTCAAGAATATCTCCTTAGGCTGACTCGACTGGCATCTGTGCTACAAGATTGTTTTCCAATAAGCCTTGGCTGGATGGTGGTGACGCAGACGCAAAAGCGCCTTTCTTTCTGCTTCCGTTTTAATCTGTAGTCTTGTTGTCTCCTAACGAGCCTGTGATGCCTTAAATGCATCGGGGATTTTATATTCGGTTCTGACTTTCGCTAGAATGATCTGGCGCTCATAAACTTCCACCTGCTCCATGTCAGCTTCCGAATTGTCGATGTCAACTGCATCCTCTACTTCCTTGTCGATCCTTTTGAGTTCCTCATAGTGCTCAATCAAAACTCGGTGAATACGTCGTAACTGACAGATTGGTGGGTGATCTAAATGCCGAAGACGTTCGACGTCTGCGATGACCTGCGTGACGGTCTTGCGTGTTTGACTCCGCCTTTCGTAGAGGGCCTCCATGATCCGGTCCAGTGTCGGAAACATGAGAAGTCACTGGCCGGCCGTGTCATGAGGTGAAGTCGCAGTCAACACAGCATTTATTGCAGAAGGTTCGCACAACGAATATCCCTCACTTGTCGGGCTGTCGTTCTTCATGATCTTGTGCATATCAGACCATCGTCGTGAAGGGCGAGTCAGTATTGAGCCGGAGAAGACGTGAGGGCTCTCGTCTCGCGAGCCTCCAGACGGTGCCTGCACTCACGGGGCTGCGCTGCAAAGGTATACGTCGTTGAACTATAGACTGCCTTGACTTGTGAATATCGGGCCGTCGTCATGAAGGGCGAGTCCGGACGGAGTCGAAGTAGACGTGAGGGCCCCCGTACTCCTAACCTCCAGACGATGCCTGTACTCACGTAAGTCCATGGGTGCTGCTATTGGTCTCAGTTGCAACCGGAGTCGTGCTCCCAGGTCCCAGCGGTGTTTAGACCTCGCAAATCAACTTTACCGAAGGCGGATTCACAAAAGTCCTCGAGGCTGCGACTGTCGTCCAAATTCGTGAAGGCCGCTCTATCTTAGCTCCCTCCTCCCAAATGTCACCTAAATGTAACAAAATAACCAGTCCACAGAGTTTAGATGGAGACGACCCGTTCATTCGTCATAGAGCCCAAGCTCTCCACTTTCTAGAGCGTGCCTATTCCCACTTCGTCCTCTTCGACAGTATGGCCCACTCCAAGAAAATATTCTGCAACACATGTCATGATCTTTATGTTATCACTAGTCACTTATGCTCGTCATACAGTCATCTTATGCCATACCAGTTTTGGTAGAGATACCATTATCCAAACGGCCAGGAGAGGTAAAAGCCGTAAGCAGATAGATAGATAGATAGATAGATAGATAGATAGATAGATAGATAGATAGATAGATAGATAGATAGATAGATAGATAGATAGATAGATAGACAGACAGACAGACAGATAGATAGATAGATAGATAGATAGATAGATAGATAGATAGATAGATAGATAGATAGATAGATAGATAGATAGATAGATAGATAGATAGATAGATAGATAGATAGATAGATAGATAGATAGATAGATAGATAGATAGATAGATAGATAGATAGATAGATAGATAGATAGATAGATAGATAGATAGATAGATAGATAGATAGATAGATAGATAGATAGATAGATAGATAGATAGATAGATAGATAGATAGATAGATAGATAGATAGATAGATAGATAGATAGATAGATAGATAGATAGATAGATAGATAGATAGATAGATAGATAGATAGATAGATAGATAGATAGATAGATAGATAGATAGATAGATAGATAGATAGATAGATAGATAGATAGATAGATAGATAGATAGATAGATAGATAGATAGATAGATAGATAGATACGGTCAAAGTCACCGAAGTTCGCTAAGTTATCCTTCGCATAAAAAACAAAAAATGTATTTAAAAATGTACGAGTTCACTTCTGTCTCACGAAAAACCAATCAATGCTTCACCGCGTTGCACGAGCATTAAAGCAGCACCTCAGTTCCGGTTTTCTTTGTTTGTGTGAACAGAAACATTTTGAACAATATTCATTATTTTTATACTATTCCTAGGTCATTTACATTACTTATGTGTATTCTGATTTTCCTTTGTTTTCAATATTTTTCTATATATAGTGTTTCATATTGCGCTGCCTGTGAGCCTGCAACAATAAATTACACACATTTCACATTTTTATTCATTCCAAAATATTTTTGTTGGTCTTGAACATATATTTTTTGCAAAGAGTATTTCATTGTGCAAAATTTGGTATGCTGCAACGCGTGCTGGAGTAGTTCTCAAACTCGCAAAAGCTATTTCCCCGACACACATAAAAAAGGACCATATTCGCGCGTTAACGAAATAGTTAACCAGATGGTTCACTAGTTCACCAAGGTATTCGTCAACTGGCCTCAACTTATCATGGTAAAACTACTTCCGACGGTACAAGAAAAGTAAACAAAACTACAAGTTATTCCGTCTTAAAGGTGCCTTATAAAAGGTGTCCTGATCTCGTCAAGTATAGGCCCTGGGTGTGAGGGTAGATACAATTTTGCTACAAAATCATTACCTCGAGCAGAAATAAATTAGCTTTATTGCAAGAAACCAACATCATTATGGACATAAGCAGTGAAACGTAAACAGCAGAAATGTTTGTTTAAACGCCACCAGTTTTCGGTGAAATACACGTTTTTTTGTCTGACCAGTTTTCTGCAACTCCCGTCGACGCAGTGTGGTGGTCAGGTCACTTTCGTTATTTCGACATCTTCTGTGTTTTTGGTGTGTTTGGTGGTATTATCATGGTCGCTTCAATGTTTGCTGTTTTCTTGCACTTTTTTTAATTTCACTGGATTTATTTTATAGTTTGAGCATTTTACGGCACTTTTCAAGGAGTTGCAATTATTGTGGAACGATGCACTGAAGTGAACTTCGCTGAAGAAGTGGATACGTCCTGACCGATTTCATCAGCAAGTACCTACTACCAAGACGGACGCTATGCACCTTCAGAGAAAACGAAAAACATGGACGCCGCTCACGATGGAACTCAACAGCCAACACAATGTCGGAAAAAAATTTTCTGTTTTTGCTAATGGCTACTCATCTCCAGCGTCCTAGGGCGTGGTCTACTGGCTAGTATACCTAGCTTCCTCTCAGAAGGCCCAGGTCTGATCCTCTTCGTCGAAAGTCTGTGGTCTCACGATGCAATGGTTAGCAACCTGGACTCTGACTCCAGGGATCCGAATGCAAATCACGGTGAGACCTGCTTTTTTTATTTTTCTTCACAGGCTTCACAATGCACATTGAAATAAGTTTTACTGATCGTTTTTCAATGAATCTACCAGAAATTCATGGACACGTGTGCTGCTTTTGTTGTTTTTTTACAAGTAATCATCATTGCATATTTTATTCTTGCACATTCATATATATATGGCATACTTTTATAATTATTAACGACATCATGGAAGATCTTTAAGTTCATTTGAAACGTTGTGCCGATGATGGTATTTTATATGAAAATGTATCTTCAGTTGATTATCAAGTGCGTCTAAATATTCACCTGGTAAATGTAACTGCATTGCGCGAAAAATGGCAGATATCAATTATTATGATAAAACTGTTTATATGTGAACTGTCACCACAAAAATACATTTCAATTCTTTATGCTTATGGGGGGTAGTATATCACTACGAGAAGTAACAGAGTAAAAACACTTAGGCATGTGGATCGCCAGTAACTGTTCTGGGAATAAGCATGTAGATACTGTTGCTTCTAAACCCTTGTGCACACTGTTTCTCTTAGAACACTCCGTGAACTAATCTACATCTACTATAAATTTGTGAAGATACAATTCCTGCTTTTGACCATTGTTGGAATATGCAGTTTTATTGTGTTCCATTCAATTTAACGATGCTTATAAACCAAAGCACAATGTTTGCCATCAGCCCATTAAAAATAGGAGGAACGAATTAACTTTGGCACATCACATCATCTGTAACAAATTATTGATTGCAGACACAAAATAACTGCAAAGCGACCGAAAACGCAGCCGAGAGTGGTTGTTTCGTGCGATAACATAATTAAGAAATTTGCAGGCAAATAAGTGGAACACAATGAAATGTGTTCACCCAAGCCTGACGCAATCGAAAACCATCGGCTAGATGTCTTCATATGACATTGAACTTCACAAACGGGTCACGATTGTCATTGAAAAATAAACACAATTATCTCACCTAGAGAGGACAAAAAGGGAAACATTCACTTCGTTCGTAAGATTCGAACCAAGTCGCACGTTGAGAACCCACTGCCTCACGAAATTCTCCTGGTAGGGCTGTCTATCAACCCCGCCGAGAGCAACATATTTTCTTGATAAAAAAGCAAAATTACGACTCTTTCCGAACAGATCGTAAACCTTGACGCGATAATTTGAAAAAAATTTGGTAGTCGATCCATGAAGTGAATGCTGATGATGGAGCGAAGCTAGGTGGATGATTACAAAGTGTTTACAAAACGTTAATTATTACGACGGTTCCAGATGGACACCGGGGTAAGCCTCGCCGCAGACTCTACAGCACTCGCACATCCAATTTTCTTTTTTTATGTTGGAATGTCTCAAATTTAAAAATATCGAACAAGGAATAATCTACAAAATGTTACCACAACCTACAACGACACATGCCTTGTGAACGAACAGTGAGGTTCCTTTAGATGAGGATGAATACGACGAAGTTCGGCTGCGTGCACTTATTATTTTCTACTCTATAATAGCGAAGCTGCTTACGCATGTCGGCCTCAAAGCATTGACACTGGCTTTATCATTATTATTAAAAACGAGTGTGTCAGAAAACTTGGGCGAACCCCAGGGCTCTGCGCTATGGCATTGCCTGGCGTGACCTTAATGAGTCAGACAGAGAAAGAAAATCAAAGATGGAGCGAAAGGCAGATTAAAAGAAAAATAAATTGAAGCAATGTACAGTCACTCGGCTACCCAATCACTCAAGCATTGCTTAGCATAGCCTTTTATTGTGTAGTGTAAACACACGATACGAAGGGGTAGTGAGCTTGTGTTGGATGAAAATGAATAGAGCAGAGAATATCGCGCAGCACAAAAAAAAAGTTAAAATACAGAACAAAAAATTGGCAGAGAGAATATCAATGAAAGAGATAGAAAAATGATCGAAACAAGAAGGAAGCAAGTAAGAAACGCACGCCAACGGAGACCTCGCGCCCAACCTGCGCTCCACCTGGCTGCACCCGATCGTGTCCAGGGGGTCATGGGGCGCCCTAAGAATGTGCGCACTCCGGAAGAGAAAGCCGCGCATGCCGAAGCTTAAGGTGTTGGTCGCCGGGAAGTGCGAACGGCCTTAAGTCCTTGCTTCGCTGTGCCAATCTGTCTGTGACATTGTGCAAACATACGTTTCAGATCTCTTGCTTGTTTGGTTCTTGTTTGTTTGTCTGTTTCACGCACTGTTCAACCGCTAATTAGACGTCTGATTCTTCGTTTCGCCTAATAGACACTGCATTGCATGCAGAAGTCGTAGTGGCTGCAATTTTAAGGCAATACCCATGTCACACGGACATCTTTAAGAGCGGCCAAGCTGATAACGGCCACGAGCGTAAACAAGAAAAGTGAAGACAAGACAGGAACGCATTTGAGAACGTTATGCGTGAGTATGGGGGAAAAAAGGGGAGGGATTTTGTGTTCACAAATACCACTCAGGTTGTGGCCGCGTCTCCAACATACTGAAGACATGCAGGGATTTGAAAATGGCTGCTATGTAAGGTAATGACATCACCTGTAAATGGTAATTCTCTTTTACTTTCAGTACAAGCTTCATTTTACTTCTGATCAAAGACCACAGGATAACGATAATAATCAATCAATCAATCATTTATTTAACGTGTACCGGAACAATATTGAGGTCCTTGTGCAGGTTCGCGCAGAAATAAACACTAAAAATCAACAATGAAATACAGACAGTTTTTTTTTAAATGAAATGAAAAGAGTGAAAACGCACAGACAGAAAAAAAAATCAACGCCAAATGAGGAAAATCAAAAGACAAGATAATCACGGAGTAGGAGTGAAAAAAAAGGGAAATGTGGACAACTATGTATAAGCCCTTCTCGAATACGAAAAAACGAAGAATCTGTACATTGTAAAAACCATGTTAGGACAGTGAAAAGCTGAGATAAAAACAATCACAGTGGACTGTTAAAAACTTCAAGATCGTAAAACTTGACATTATAGAGACTTTGTATGCTATGAGCAGTATACTGTTGAAATAACTTGGCACACACAGGAAAAGCTGCTTACTCTCAGGTTAACTTACACGGAATCAAAAAAATTTACACAATTGAGAAGCAAAGGGCTGTATATCAATCCGTCAACTAGTTTGTAAAAAATACAAGGTCAGTGTGATTTTGTCAGCTGTGGAGTGATGGCAATAATAATAATAATCTGGCAGTGTTAGAACGAGCTCAAGAGTCATTTTTAGCAAAACGATGGTTGTAAATACTTATGATTTTTTCTAGTCTCGCTCAATGGCATCACTGCGAGATTTAGCGAGGTCATTCCATATCACAGAAACATACTCGAGTTGAGGAAGACATATTTCGGTGTACAATTTCTGTAAGGCTGTAGGAGAACCGAACTCTGAAGAGATCCTGCAAACAAAGCCCAGAGAATGAAGGCCTCGCTTGGCAGTAGGTATAGTGTCAGCAGAAAGATTAGGCATGCTATCGAAAATAACACCAAGACCAATGAACTGATAAACCTTACATAACTACATCGTATTGACAGAGTTTGTAAACTAGACGATGGATGTTTTGCGAAATATACTCTTTAGTTTGGCCTTTGAGGTATTATGGGAAAAGTTATTGTTGTCACATCATTCAGAAAAAGAACTAAATGAGGACTGCAGTAAGCGACATTTGTTAGATGAATGAATTTCCTAAAAATATCTTAATGCCATCCGCATACAAAAGAAAAAAAGAACAACGAATTGCGAAAGAAATATCGGTAACGTGAATTAAAATAGGAGTGCGCCTATTACCGACCCTCGATAGACCCCATTATCAACTTTGACAAGGAGGATGTTTGGCCATTCACAACAGATGAAAATTCATCCCAGTTTGCAAGTTTAAGTAAAACTGGTGAGTGGCTGGCTTCGTCCAAAGCGTCGCTCAGATCAAAGTACACTAGCAATACTTGTGGTAGTTCAGCGGTCAGGGAGCAACCAATGTCGATTAGGAATCAATAAATGTTTCACGCTAACATACAATATGCTGAGAATATCCACCGCGAAGATCCTTGATGTGGCACACAGTGGAAAACTTGATCGGACGATAATTAGAAACATCAGTTGTACAGAGCGACTTAAATACTCGAAAAAAACATGTGCAGTTTTCTAGATTGTGGTAATTGTGGAATTCTTCAGACAGTTGGCAAATATAGTAGTCAGTACTCGGGCAACTATACCACCATAAGCCTTTAGAATGACGGCAGAGATACCATCTGGTCCACACGATATTCACGAGTTTAAGTGCTTAATGCATGAACAGATGAGCTTTTCTTTCATCTATAGAACACTAGATGCACTAACTTTCTTGGGCTGTAGTACTATATCAGTCGTAGAGTCTGAGGCCTAAAAAACGGATGAAAATGCGTGGCAAAACAGTCGGCGACGGCATGCACTTCGACACCGAACGAGTTCAGTAGCCTGAAGGACAACAATATTTGCTAGACCGTTGGCGTACATACTTTCCAAATTCAGCTGGCCTGTCAAAAAGAATTTTTATACTAATGTAATATATGAAATGTGGTTCTATTTATGTGGCCTTTTTGAGATAGTTCAGAAAAAGCGGTAATTTTCCTTTCGTTGAATGGAGAACATTTAGCCTTCTTTAGCACGCGATCTTTATGCTTCAGTGCGCTTGTGTATTCATCAGATAACTTGTGGGTATAATTAAGATGTTTAGCTTATATTACGGTATAGACTTATACATGCTGTTTATTACAAGGTCCATAAACTTCTCAACAGGGTCATGAACATTTGGTTTTTCAGTATATAACCTAGAGCCAATCAACGGCTGATCTCTAATGATAAAAACCAGTGTAGTCACCGCTTTTGAAAGTGAATCTTGAAGATTGGTTAAATTGACTACTGTGGCTCGTTGTTTCGGCACATAAAGATAGTCTTACAATGAGTGGTATGTGGCATTTGCCAGGAAGAACAAGAGAGATATCGGAGCTTAAAACTTCGACAGATTGATCGAGTAACAACAGAGGTCTGGCTGATTGTATATACAATTGACGCCTGCGTTATAATAATATTAACACTAATAATAATAATTATAACAATAATAATAATTTTATTATGTATTCCTACAATAATACATTATTATTATTTTAATATTACCCAAGAGGCCCGGGTTCGATTGCAGGCGTCGGAGAAGTGTGGTCTCATAGTTGTAATGGTTAGCACTGTGGACTTTAAATCCAGCTATCCGAGCACAAATCTCGGTGAGATCCACCTTTTTTTTTCACCTTAAGTGCTCATTTTTTTTCCAACTGTCAAGAAATTTGTGTACACATCCACTGTATTTGTTGTTTTATTTGTTTAAGAAAACTCATTGAAAGTTTTATCAATGCATATTTAGCGTATTGTATTATTTATTAACGGCATTGTGGCAGAACTTTCAGTTTCCCTGAATCTTTATGCAGATGAATAACAGGAAGTTTCTATGAAAAGTTCATTCAAGTGATGCTCCGGTGCACCTAATTAATGTCCAAGCAAAGTTCATTGCATGGGGTGAAAATAGCAAATGTTAATAATATTGACAAATTGGCTATATTTGAATTATAAAAAGACTTCCTGCTAAAGCATACGGTTTGAATAGAATATTACTGTGAGATTTTACAGAGTAGAACAGGCTTGAGGATCGCCAATAATCTTTCTGGAAATAGGCTCATGAAGAATGTTGTTTTAAATTTCTTGCGCACACTGTTTTTTCTGGGACACTCAATGAAGTCATGTACATCTACTGTTCATTTGTCAACATACAATTCCTACGTTCAATCATTGTTGGAATTATAATGTAAATGCAAGGCGAAAAGTGGTAGCAGCGTCGGGACGGAAGCAGAAAGAGCTGGCCGGGTATGCGGGTGGCGTCGCAGCAGCAACGAGGCAGTCCTTGCTCGCGCCTCGCGCCAACGTGTCAATGTCGCTGCAGTAGTGGGCATTCCTCTTCACTACATATCGTCCCCCGTCCGAAAATGAGCCATTCTGGCGACTCACGGAGAACAGAGAACGAGTGAATCGTAATATTGTTTCTATGGTTTCAACCGCTGTACGTTAATGGTTTAACGAGCCCGAAAGCGCTGGTCTATGGGTGGCGTAACGGGTTCAACGATGTAGTTAACAGGTGAAGTCTGCGAGACAATGTGGTAGGGTCTCTGGTATTTTGAAACAAGCTTCGAGGAAAGGCCTGTAGGGACAGCTGGAACCCCAAGCTACACAAGGGCGTCCGGAACAAAGTTAGGGCACGGGTGGTTATCGTCAAGCCGAAGTTTTTGTCTCCATTGGTTGATGGTTGTGAACGACAGGGCGAGCTTACGGCATTCCTCGGGGCAGCGGGCAGCTTCAGAGATAGGCGTAGACTCTGAGGTATCGGGCTGGGAGGGCATATAGGTATATAGTGTGGTGGAAGGGTCTCGGCCATATAACAGGAAAAATGGCGAAAAGCCCGTTGTCGCCTGTGGAGCAGTGTTATATGCGTACAACGCAAAAGACAGAATGAAGTTCCAATCCGAGTGGTCTGAGGCAACATACTTGGATGTCATGTCCCGTAAGGTACGGTTGAATCTTTCCGTCAAGCCCTTCGTTTGGGGATGGTAGGCGGTGGTAGTCCGGTGAACGATACGGCATTTGGCCAGAAATGCGTTGAAGACTTCGGAGGGGAACACACTTTCTCTGTCGCGGAGAAGTTCACACGGTGTGCCGTGACGGAGAATGAAGTTCTGCAGGAAAAAGATGATACGTCACGTGCGGTGGAAGCAGGCAAAGCGGATGTTTCTGCGTACCACGTCAAGTAGTCGACAGCGACAATAATCCAGCGGTTTTCGGAAGTCTTGAATAGAAGAGGTCCATACAGATCGATTCAGATGTGGTCGAAAGGCCTGGCTGGGCAAAGGATTGGCTGGGTCGGACCAGAGATGTGATAAGGCAGAGCTTTCCATCATTGGCACTGCGGGCATAATTGAATGTACTTGCGCACAGAGGTGTTCAAGCCTCACCAATAAAACCGGAAAGAAAGCCGAGCGTATATTTCGAAGATGCCCGCATGTGCGCACTGAGAGTCAGCGTGGAAAGCTGAACATATTGCAGAACGAAGATGGCGAGGTATGACCAGTAACCACTTTCGGCCGTCAGACTCGTAATTCCTGCGATAAAGGAGGCCATCGCGGATCTCAAAGTGAACCACTTG
Organism: Rhipicephalus microplus; assembly: GCF_043290135.1. Taxonomy (NCBI): domain Eukaryota; kingdom Metazoa; phylum Arthropoda; class Arachnida; order Ixodida; family Ixodidae; genus Rhipicephalus; species Rhipicephalus microplus. The sequence goes on along the minus strand of NC_134710.1, from coordinate 288,252,274 downwards.
ACGGCGCAAAGTTTGAGAAGATAGAGAAGTCGATGGGTCTGAAAGGAATCGCAGAAGAGCTCTCATCCAGTCATCCTTACGTTGTTCAGACACCATTTCACGGTTTGCTGGAAACGCAACCGTTTAGTTCATGGAATATGGAGAAGCAGAGCTTTCCGATGACACAGGTGAACGCGATAGGGCGTCGGCATTAGTGTTACGTCGGCCAGACCTGTAGACAACACGCATGTCAAACTCTTGCAACCACAAAGCCCCAGTGAGCTAAACGACCATATGGGTCCTTCAACGTGGATAACCAACAAAAAGCATGGTGATCGGTGACTACGTTGAAGGGGTGACCATATGGGTACGGCCTAAATTTACCTAGAACGCAAATAGTTGCCAGACACTTCTTCTCTGTCACAGAATTATTCTCCGCTTTGGTGAGGGTACCGTTTACGTGGGCGATTACGTACTCCTGGAATCCCGATTCGCGTTGCCCGAGCATGGCGCCGAGTTCAACACCACTGGCATCAGTGTGTACCTCGATCGGAGCAGTCAGATCGAAGTGACGCAAGATTGGCGGTGAGGTTGACAGGTGGCGCTACTTTTTTAAGGCATCATCACCAGCGGGGGACCAAGAGTAACTTTTCGAGACCTTCCGTAAACGTTCAGTCAAGGGAGCAGCGATCATCGGAAAATTCCGAATTAAGCGGCATAAATACGAGCAGAGGCCAAGGAAGCTTCGCAGATTCTTTAAAGATGCAGGTTTAGGAAACTCTGCAACTGCCTGAAGCTTGGTGGTGTCAGGAAGAATACCGTCTTTAAAGACAACATGGCTGAGGATTGTGAGCTGGCTTGTGCAGAAGCGGCATATTTTCAGGTTGAGCTGAAGGCCGGCGTCACTTAGGCACTGTAGTACTTATTCTAGCCTGCGTAGATGCGTGAGAACATTTGACGAAAATATTACCACGTCATCTATGTAGCACAGGCATGTTTTTCACTTCAGGCCACGCAAAAGACTGTCCATCATCCTCTCGAATGTTGCGGGTGCGTTGCAAAGACCGAAACGCATGACACGGAATTCTTAAAGGCCATCAGGTGTGACAAAGGCCGTTTTAGGCTAATCTTCAGGCGCCATAGGGGCTTGCCAGTAGCCCCTCCTTAGGTCAATAGAAGAGAAGAACTCCGCACCTTGGATGCAGTCAAGGGCATCATCGATTCTCGGTAAGGGGTAAACGTCCTTTCGAGTTATATTGTTAAGACGACGGTAGTCAACACAGAAACGAATTGACCCGTCTTTCTTCTTAACCAGAATGACCGGAGATGCCCAGGGGATATTCGAAGGCTGAATGGCGCCACGATTGAGCGTGTCAGCTACTTGGTCACGATAACCTGGCACTCTGTCACAGACACGTGATGAGGTCTTTGACGCAGTGGTGAATTGGTGCCCGTGTCGATGTGGTGACACACAGCTGACGTGCGGCCTAGGTGGTTATGCTGACAGTCAAAGGAAGAACGGAACTTGTTCAGGAAGTCATAGAAGCTGAGCACGTTGCGAAACGGTTAACGTGTCGATGTCGCTGCTCAGTATGTCAGGTGTAGTAGTCTGCGGTGATGAGGCACAGGTCAATCTAGCGACTTCGTGTTCGGCGAAAGAACCAGTCGGCATGTCATTAATTGCAGAAGGGTCGCGACTATAAACACGCCCAACGCACTCGCCCCGAAGTAGTGTTACAAGTCATGACAAGAGATTTGAGATGAGCAGTCTGCTAATGCCGTCATGAAGTTCCAAAAGGGCCTGAGGTAGCTGCGAACACTTGCGACGAACGAAAACGGCAGATGGCGTGAAAAGGGAACTCGACTCAGTGAGCGTGTTGGAAGACACCACAGCAAGGACAAAAGAGTGCGGTGGTATGGTAACGTCTTCAGCAACAAAACGTTTTCCCCAGTTTCAGTAGCGCCATATAAAAGTATAAAAACGCGTCGCAAAACACTTCAAATGCCACCTCAGCGCGAGAGCAGTCGATGACGGCCTTATTAGGGGGAAGAAAGTCCCAACCCAAAATGAGGTCATGGGACCAGGAATCCAACACTAGCAATTTGACGACATAGATGGGGCCGTCAATAGCAATGCGAGCAGTACAGGCAGCGACCAGCGTGACGTGCTCTGCGCTTGCTGTACGAAGCAATATTCTCTCTAGTGGCGTCATAACGTTTTTGAGCGAGCGGCAGTCTGGCACTGATCACTGAGACTGGGGCACCGGTGTCCACAAGAGTGAGTGCAGCAACGCCGTCCACATATATGTCCAGAACATTCGTCGGTGACGAGGGAGGACTTGGTCTTTTCGCGGGTGACGCAGTTCCTGCCTCTGGATCTGCGGCAATTAGTTTTCCCGCTCCGGCGATGAAGGACGACGACGCATCGGCAATGGCGAGCGGCGTCGAGGAGATTGCGAGCGGTGGTTAACAGGAGGGCGGTGGTCGGCGTACGATTACGTCTGGTCGGGGTGCAGAGAGCCTGTGAACGAAGGGCGTGGTGGCACATAAAGGGCAGGTTCGAAGCTCTGGTGGTAGTTCTTGTGATAGACAGGGACGCGCCAACGGCAGTATCGTGCTATGGGGCCAAGCAAGCCACAGGCGAAGCATATTGGCAGATTGTCGGGTGTACGCCATTGTCCACTAGTTTAGATGAACCTTGGCTGAGCGAACCGAGGAGTGGACACGGCTGATGGTAGGGACGTAAAAGTCCAAAGAGGTGGCCTTCCGGCAGCCTCAGCATAAATTGGAGGTGAATTCATTTCGGCACAGGCCACAGGGGCTGGCCACGGCGAACTGTCACGGGTAGATGGCATAGCCGCACAAGCTTGCTCCTGGATGACCTCACGAATGTTTGCTGGCAGATAAGATGGTGGTTGGCCGACTGTTGATAGCAGCGAAAGCTGACGAGCGACCTCAGCGCGAACGAACGCCTTGATCTGCGATAGCAGCGACTGAAGGTCAGAGGTGGTAGTCAGGCTTGAGAGAGTGTCATCTGGGACGTTAGGGCGTCGCTTGAGAAGACGCTGTCGTCAGAGCTCGTCGAAACTCTGACACAGCAGATCTTCAAGATAGTGGCAGGGTTCTTCGAGAAGAGCATTTGAAAAGCGTCGTCGGAAATGCCTTTCATTATGTGTCATACCTTGTTAGTATCCACCATCGTCGGGTCAATACGCCGGTAGAGGCCGAGGATATCCTCGATGTAGCTGGTGAATGTCTCACCTGTTTGTTGGGACCGGCTTCATAGGCGTTGTTCTGCGTGAAGTTTCCGCACCCTAGGGTGTCCAAAAACAGCTGCGATACTGGTCTTGAAGGTCGTCAAAGTGGTAATGACCGCCTTGGGGGTTTCTGTACCACAGCTTGGCGACACTCATTAAAAAAATACCTCGGTACCGAGTTTCATGGCATCATCATATTTGTTATTATAGCTGGCTCGTTCAAAGGATTCCAGCCAATCCTCAATGTCTTTCTCGTCTGTGCAGCTGAAGATGTCGGGTTCTCGCAGGAGCTGGACACCGGGAACCCCCTGGGTAACGAAGCCCGGGAGGAGGGCTGTGAAGACAGCGTCGTCAGGCATGACGGACGGTGGCTTTCGGCTACGCAATTGCAGGGTCGGGGAAAACCGCTGCAGTCTCCACCAAAATATAATGTAAATGCAAGGCTAAAAGTGGTAGCAGCGTTAGTACAGAACCAGATGGCTGGGTATACAGGCGTCGTCGCAGCAGCGGCAGTTCTCGCTGGCGCCTCACGCCAATGTGTCGATGTCGCTCCATTAGTGGGCATTCCTCTTCACTACATATTATAACAGTGATTATTAGGACCAGTGTTGCAGAGTTACCACTGCGAAATTGGAATGACTCCAGAATCATTCCACATTTTCGCGACCCCAGAATGAAGGGGAATTGAATAGAGACGAGACTTGATGCAATAGAATGGGAATGAAAGTAAGCACAGTTTGCCCAAAATGAAAAGGAAATGGAATTACGTCTTTTTTCCGAAATTGGAGCACATCTTCGCCTATCTGCCGTTTTTTTAAACTTCAAACATCATATAGTAATTCAGAGCTTTCTATTTAACAATAAAGCAGCATTATTAAAATGGCTTGCCTGATAACAAGCACGGTACTTTCATAAGCAACGCACCTACAACAAATCTGTTCTGATATCAACTGTGCTCCTCCGAAGTTTGGCGCTATTCTTCGCGTAACCGCTGCTAAGTGGAACCAGAGCGACAGCATCACCCCCATTTACGCCTTCTGATTTTTTCCTCTCTGCTGCACCCCAGCTACAGTCTCCACCTGACTCCTGTCTTTCCACACTTCGCTTCTTTGTGCTAGCATCTGTCACGGACGGCGACACGGACGTGTATTCGAAAAACGCTTCTCAATGTTGATCGATCGATATATGAAGCTTAACTTCCCAAAACCACCATTTAAAATGAGATTCGCCGTAGTGGAGGGCTCCGAAACTTTCGACCGCCTGGAGTTCTTTAACGTGCACCCAAATCTGAGCAAACGGGCCTATAACAATTCTGCCTTCATCATAAATGCAGCTGCGGCCGCCGGGATTTGATCCCGCGACCTGCGGGTCAGCAGCCGTGTACCTTAGCTACTAGACCACAGCGGCGGGGCGCTTCTGAAAGTTGTGATGCTTACTAACCCGGGCGCGATCTTTTGTTCACTGCAAGCTTTCAAATACCAGTTTGCACGCCATCTCACCTCATATTCCCCCGCAGGTTTTTCTAATACTGTACCGCCTCTATACACAAGGGCACTTTCACGCGAAACTGTGTCAGCGAATGTTTGTAGGTCAGCAAAGCACACAGTCATACGCGATAAATGGTTCTGGAACACGCCTGAAGCTGGAAGGCGCGTAGCCACGGCCACTATACGGTATCGCCGCAAGACCACACGCAATGATTTGTGCCGATTAAAACCCGCGTTTACTCTGTTCCAGGATGGAGGTAGGCCCGGGTAGTGCCGTAGCAACTGCCGTGCTTGATGGCGGCTAGAGAAGAATATGCATAATGCAGTATACCACACAGGTTCCTGCGTCGAGCGGTTCACGCTTAAGCAGCTCATGTTGATGATGACGATATGTGGGGTTCCACGTCCAAAAAACACCATCAGCAGCTCATGTTTGTTAAGCGCAACACATAGTAGATGACAGTTGCCTTTTCTCACTTATACCCAGCCGTTTAAAGAGCTTTCCAGTCACAATTTAGGTTTAAAAACTGAAAGGTGAAGCCACCATTTAGCTCGCAATATTTCGTTGCAAATTTTAATGAATAGAAACAAAGTAAAGCTTCTTTTTGCACCTTGTGTTGCTTGCGACCTTTATCGCAGCATTCTAAATCACAAGGACGCTTAAGCTCTTTTTTATGAAGCCCAACAAGTAACCAAAGTGGTAATGACCAATTACCGAACATGTTTGGAAGATCAGATGTTCGGAGACGAAGCCCAGGAGATACCATGTTCCTGAATCTCCTGCTTAGAGCTGGTCATCCCGCACGCTCAGTGCTCCGGGGTAGGATCATTCCATTATTATCGTTATATTTTTTGAAACTTTGCTCAGTTTATACGACTCGTCACATACCCATTTTCCCGTCGCCAAGAAAAGAGGACATTCGGAAGGAACGTATACATATATATTATGTTACACCCTTGTTGGCTACTACTACGACATCATGCTCAAGTTAGTTAAGTAAGCCTGAGTACATGCTCTATCGAAGTCGCAGGCCACAACGCATTCTCTAGGTTCACCAGGTCAACCTTTAGTAATCTAATGCCAGGGGTAAGCATGGTGCAATAGTGAACAATCTACCAATTTGTAAAAGAAACGACGGCATGAGTTCGTACAAACGCAGGCATTATCCCAATGGATACTGAAGGGCGAAACAAATTATTACTACACGTTGTTTGTCATTGATACCCACACATGAGGGGGGTGAACACAATTTGCACGGCGTGATCTTTATATCACGAGGAGTTTAGTACCTGGCACACGTAAATAACGTTAGCGACAAGCATGACAGTGCATATTTGCGCACAGGAGAAGACATAAAGTTCTCCTCACCCCATCTACGCTTGCAAGGCGCGCTTTCCAAGCATGAGTGCTAACAAGCTGTGCGGCGCTGTGTTCCACACGGAACAGTGCAAAAGATACAACAGTGCATCAGATGGAACAGTGCACCAGATGGAACCAGAGCAGCAGCGCTCGGCCAAGAGGTTTCCATGCGCTGGTGCACTGCTCCATCTAATACCAGCAGATCTAGAGCGTTTCGTCCCCATTAAAGGGGCCCTGCAACACTTTGAGTAACCATGAAATTATTTCTCTGGAAAAGCTCATTCCCTCAAAAATTCAACGGCGCTGAAATTTCAAGAATCCGACCAGTACGACCGGATTTACAAAGATTTGTAACACACTGCAATCGCATTCTGTCTCCCCTCGTCCCGATGAAACCGCTCGAAGCAAAGCAGGGAACATTGGGAGGGGCAAGCAAAAGCCTCATGCGCGAATCGTCACCTTGAGCACTTTCTTTATTTTTTTCTTCGAATTCATGGCTTTTTCACTGTGATCGCACACGCGCGCATGGACAAGTGACGGCCTCCTATGGCGATCTTTGTAACAACCGAGTGCGCCATGTGCGAATCAGGCAATAGCTCATAGATGGGCATTCTACGTGTGATTTTTAAGCATCTTCTGTCTATTTCGAGGGAAGAAAAGATATTTTAGCTGACTTTGATAATATACACAGAATTACACGCCCCATGCTGCGCTATAACATTTGACTCGCGTGTTCTCGGGAGCCTCTACTACCAATCGTTAGAATTTTCTGACCATGCTCAAAAAGTGTTTCAGTGCCCCTTCAACTAAATTTTAGGTTTTTTCTTATTCCCGACCACTCCAGGGGCATGGAAAAACTGCTTATTCTTCTTCAACACTACGTTTGTCAAAATAAAAATACACTATGTCAATTTCTTAGCATTACCACATTTAAACGTAAATAATTAAAATATCACCATTCTTTTTCACAAGCGCATAGACATGGAAGCGGACAACGTCTCGTTCGTGGACGCCGCTGCCTATCGCAACAACCAAGCCTTCGCCGTGGTCGCGGTATCATCCGCGCAGCAGACTCTTAACTCAGCCACAATCCTCACCCGAAACCCCGAAGTAGCGGAGCAAGTAGCTATAGCTATAGCTATGCTCGACAGCAAGCGGGAATTCATCTACAGCGACTCCAGGCCGGCCATCAAAGCCTTCGAACGCGGAGTCATCTCCGATCAGGCGTTACGTATCCTGCGCAATGCAAACCCGAGTGCCCTGAAGCACCACACTGTCATCTGGTTCCCCGCCCATCTCGGCCAGGTGCCGGGTGCCCTATACAACCTCAACAAGATCACCCATAATGCAGCGCGCGCACTTACCAACCGCACTGCCACAGGGCAACCTCATCTTGCTGGGTTAGATACCAATCGGGATGCACCAATTACGTACAATGAAATTACAAAGCACTTTTACCTGGAACGCCGCATTTTTCCACCCCCACATCCGAAACTTAAGCGACCGCAGGCATTAACCCTACGCCTATTACAGACACACACGTACCCAAACCTTGCCACGCTTCACGTTTATTATCCCGATGGATACCCCAGCGACACATGCCCATCATGTGGACACACAGCGACACTCGCACACATGCTCTGGGAGTGTAGAACAACTCCTCCCGACTCTACCTCAAGCAAGTGGGAGAGGTCCCTCAGGAGCTCACTTCTCGCCGACCAGCAATGGGCCGTCCAGCAGGCCCACGAAGCGGCCGCCAGGTACTCCCTGTGGGCCCCTATACGTGGGAGACGCCCGCTACGCGTAAGCGCGTCCTGCAGGACTGAAATAAAGTTTTTTTTTTCATTCCATTCCATCACCATTCTTTCAAAAATGCTGACCATGCGAGTACTATGTGGAGCGGAAAAACTCCTCTGACAGGGTTTAGTAACCTGGTTTTACTAGATATGCCACCAAGCTACTAACTCTCGACCTTCGTAACATGTTTTACATTCTTTCTTTCAGTTCTAATGCATCTCATGACAATATATTCATGAGGCGTTCATTCTTAATTAAATAAAACTATCGTGAAGCATTTTCTTAATTGAGGGATTTCAGGAATGGGATTGAACTGCTCCGCCATTCCCAGAGTTGGAATGGCAATTTTTTTTATTCCAAGCAAATACAAGAATTAATTTGCAAACAATCCTAATTGCCCGGAATGAAATTTGAATAGAATGGAAGCGGTCATTCCAGAGCACTGATTTGGGAACCGTTCAATTTAGCGACTCCTCAAAACTACAGCACGACATTTCGCATCAGCCCACCAAAATACGCGGAACGAATTGACTTGGGCAGATCACAATATCTGTAACAAATTATTGATTGCAGCAACGGACTAAATGTAAAGCGACGGAAAACGCAGCAAGGGAGGTTGTTCGGTGTGATAATGAAATTCAGAAATTATCCGACAACGGAATGGAATAAAATGGGACCTGCTTGCCTAAGGCCGCACCACCCGCAAATCATCGGGGTGGAGTATTCATAAAACATTCAGTCTAAAAGAAGATTAAAGGTTATTATGGACGAATAATGAGGATGACCAATCGTAAAGAGCAAAAAAGGGGGAAATATTTACTCGGTTAGTCCGATTCGAACCAGTTCACATATTGAGGAGCCACTGCGCCTAAAAATCAACATGGTAAGGCTATACATCAATCACCGCAGACAGCAACATAATTATCTTGCAATAAAGCGAAATTATGACTCCTTATGAGAGAATATAATCTTTGGCGCAATTATATGAAAAAAAAACATCACATCATATCCACGGAGTGAATGATGATGAGGGGGGCGAATCGTCTTTTCGTCCATACGTCCGTCCGTGCATGCGTTCATGTGTCCGATCCCATTCGATAATGCAGAAGGCGCGTGGGTAACACCGACGAGACGCGAGCCAAGGAAGCCGAACGCAAGCGTCTTCAACGCACCCGCCACTCTGCTGCGTCCATGCTCCACCACGCCACGTACAGCGACTAGCCAGGCGACTGAGAAAGGCACTCGTTCGTGCACTCAGGCAAAGCACGCGCAGAAGCTAATCGGAGATAGCGTCAGAGTAACGCCATCTAGGAAAGGAGAGGATAAGTAGTCATTCATTTTTGTTGTCGTTTCTTCTTTTCTCGGTTACGCGTAACTAGTTACAAAGTTTGACTATTCGGAGCTTCGCCCCTAAAATAGGCAGCCCATTCATGAAGCGAATGTTGATGATAGGACAAAGTTGCCTGAATTATTACAAACAGCTTATGAAAAGTTTATCAAATTATGACGGAGGTTCCAGGTGGACGACGGGCACCGCCAAGCCACGAACTCTACAGCCCTCACGCTTTGCTTGCATAGGGTCGCTGTGCCCGTAGCGTGTTCTATCCTGCAGAAGGGAGAAGAGCGCATCGCCTTCCTTTCTGACCGGCCCGTTTTCAATGGGCATAAGCACTGTTCGAACACATATTGTAATGAAATAAGTGATTGACGAAAAACCAGATGCACCGATGGGTAGACAAGGATGATTACATGGACAGCCAGAAGGACGAACTTATGCTCGGATCGACGGACGAACAGACTAGGGTCTTTTTTTAAAACTACATGTGCCCTATCAACGGTTTATGTGCGGTTTATGGAACCCGTGCCTTATCGGTCCGACGAGGAGCTACGAAAATGACGGCGTCAAAGAACACCATGCGAACCCAAGAAGCTCTGCTTCTGAAATGAAAAAAAAGTGGATGACCTGAAGCTCTACCGCTTCTTCATCTCCGTGACAATAGACTGCGCCACCATAAACAACTACGAGTTCGGGTAAAGGCCTCCACCTCAATTTTACCATTAAACTTCGGTGATGGCCCCTCACCGTATAATGAGTGCTTTACGGTGACCGACCCCGTTCTCATAATGACATCGCTAATATGACGAACCGCATGACTGTTAGGATTCCGGTATGCTGACGGGCTCCCTCATTTTAACGACAGTGTATACTACGCTGATGCTCCCCGTCACCGGAGTCAGCGCCTCTTCCAAAAAAGATTATAATGATACACAGTCCTACGTATTTGTACTCTGTTGCCTCTAATAGTAATATATTATCCATACCATATGCAAAAGAAGCAGTCTTTTTGTTGGTAAATAACCTACAAACAGTTTTATCAATAGTTATTAACATTTGCCATGTTATTCATTATGATATGACCTTTGCAAGCTCATTATTTTGCCGCACCGGGTCCTCAGCTAAACATACCCTTTCATATAAAATACAATTATTGGCGTAAAACTTCATATAAAGTGAAAGTTCTGCCGACATGTAGGTAATAAATAATAAAGCTTGGAATAAAAATTTATTTGCAATATATAATACGTGGATCGACCATTCTCTGTTGACATAAAAACAAGAACAGGGGACGAGTTCATAAATTTCTTGTTCATTGACGGAAAAACATAGAGTAAAACTTGGATCATAGCACTTTGCCAAAAATATCGAATGAAATAGGTCTCATCGATATCTTTATCTCAGATCATTGGAATCAGAGTCGAGAGCGCTGACCGTTACACCATGATAGCACACACTTCCGACTGCGGGAATCAAACCAGCCTTCCTGGGTGAAAGGCAGGTATCCTAGCCAATAGACCACGCCGAATATGCGAGACCCGTTCACATACAAACTAAATGTTAGGTGCTTATGCATTTCAGACACTGCATCTTGCCATGTCACTCAATTATAAGAGAAAAATGAATAGCGAGAAATAGGAAAATAATTAACAGAGTGCTTCAAACAGTAAATAAACAGACTTTGAAACACGGGGAAGATGACCGATATCGTTGGGATGCATTCATCTTAATTATTGCTTTTGCAGGCGTACACATCCAGTCTTTTTTGTTCATGTTGCGCTGTCACTGACTTAGAAATATTAAACAAGGAATTAGCTAGAAGATGTTGCCATAACCTAGTACGTAACACGCGTTCTCAACCAACAGTGAGGTGCATTTGGAAGAGGACAAAGGCGACGAACTTCTATTGGATGCACTTCTTATTTTCTACTATTTTAAAAGCGAATATGTTTATGCATGTTGGCCTTAACGCGTTGGCACTGTCTCTATCATTATCATTAAAAAAGGGTATGTGCCAGACAACTTGGGCGAACACCAGTGCTTTGCGCTACGGCATCACCTTTCATGACCCTGATGAGTGAGACAGGGAAAGAAAATCAAACATGAACCGAAAAACAAATTAAAAAATAATTTGAAGCAACGTACAGTCATTCGGCTATCCAAGCAATCAATCATTGCATAGCATAGCCTCTTATAGTGTAGTGTAAACACAGGATACGAAAGGGTAGTAAGCTTGTGTTTGATGGAAATGAATAGTGAAGAGAATAACGCGCAGCACAAAAAGAATGGCAAAATACACAACGAAAAAGATGTCAGAGAAAATATCAACAAAAGAGATACAATAAAGGATCGAAAGAAGAAGGAAGCAAGTAAGAAACGCACGCCAATGGAGACCTCGCGCCCAACCTGCGCTCCACCTGGCTGCACCCGATCGTGTCCAGGGGGTCATGGGGCGCCCTAAGAAAGTGCGCACTCCGGAAGAGGATGCCGCGCATGCCGAAGCTTGACGTGTCGGTCGACGGGAAGTACGAACGGCGATAAGTCCTTGCTTCGCTGTGCCACTCTGTCTGCGACATTGTGCAAACAATCTTTTGAGATCTATTTGTTTGTTGGTTGGTTTGTTTGTTTTGTTTGTTTTCACGCAAAATTCAACCGCTAATAAAATGTCCGATTCTTTACTTCGCCTAATATACACTGCATTGCATGCAGAAGTCGTAGTGGCTGATGTTAAGGCAATATGTCACATGGAGAGCTTTAAGAGCGGTCAAACTGACTACGGTTCACGAGCGTAAACAAGAAAAGTGAAGACAAGACTTAACGCATTTGAGAACGTTATGCGTGAGTATGGGGGAAAAAGGTGGGGAGATTTTGTGTTCCCAAATGCCACTCAGGTTGTAGCCGCGTCTCCAAGATATCGAAGACATGCAGGGATTTGAAAATGGCCGCTATGTAAGGTAATGACATCACCTGGAAATGATGATTTCTTTTTACATTCACTATGATCATCATTATTACGTCTGATGAAAGAGCCACAGGATGGACTATACTAATCAATCAATCAATCAATCATTTATTTAACGTGCACCAGAACAATCTTGAGGTCCTTGTGCAGGAAACGCAGAAATAAAATAATACAACTCTACAATGGAATACAGACAAATTTTAGAAAAAAATTTAAATTGAAAGAGTGAAAGTGCGCAGACAAAGAGAAAAAACGCAAAATTAGAAAAATAAAAACACAAGATAATCATGGAATGGGAGTGAAAAATAAAGTGAAATGTACACAACTATGTAGAATGTTTCCTGGGATATGAAAATCGGAAGAATCCGTACATTGTGAAAAACTACATTAGTACAGTGCAAAGCCTACATAAAAACAATGACAGTAGACTGTTAAAAAACATCAAGATCATTAACATTATAGAGACTCTGTATGCTGTGAGCGGTATAGTGTTGAAAGAAGTTGGCAGGCGCATTAAAAGCACGTTTCTCTCAGGTTAAGTTATGCGGAATTTGAAAATTTAAATGGTTGAGAAGCAAAGGGCTGGATGTCAATCGGTGAACTAGTTTGTAAAATAATAAAAGGTCAGCACGATTTTGTCGGCAGTGAAGTGATGACAGTAGTACCAATCTGGCAGTGTTAGCACGAAATCAAGGGTCATTTTTAGAAAACGATCGTTGTAAAATTGTGATTTTTTCTTGACTTGCTCAATGACATCACTGCAAGTTTTAACGATGCCATTCTCTATCACTGCAACATACTCGAGTTGAGGAAGGCATATTGCAGTGTACAATTTGTGGAAGGCAGTAGAAAAGCCGAATTTTTGAGATATTCTGCTAACAAAGCCCGGAGAAGGAAATCCTCGCGTGGCAGTAATATTAGTGTCCGCAGAAAGATTAAGCATGCTATCAAAACGAAGAGCAAGAGCACTGAACTGAAAAACCTTGCATAACTACATGGTATTCACAGAGTATGTAAATGACATGATGGATGTTTTACGAAATACACTCATTAGTTCGGCCTTTGAGGTATTTAGGGAAAGGTTATTGTTGTCACGTCATTCATAAAAGGAATGAAAATATGACTGCAGTAAGCGACATGCGTTACCTGAATAAAATTCCTTAAATATCTTAATGTCATCAGCATACAGGAGAAAAGAAGAACAAAGATTTGCGAAAGAAGCATCGTTAACGTAAATTAAAAATAAAAGTGGCCGTAATACCGACCCTCGATAGACCCCACAAATCGACTTGGACAAGCAGGACGTTTGTCCATTTACGGCAACATAACAAGATCTATTAAGCAGATATCTGCGCAAGAGATTCACAACAGATGAATGCAAATTACAGTTTTCAAGTTTAGTAAAACAGGTGCTGGCTGAATACGTCGAAAGCGTTGCTCAGATCACAGCTGACTACGTCAACCTGCATTGTGCTGTCTGAGAAATAGGTGGAGTTAAGCTAGCAAGACTTGTGGTAGTTCAGCGGCCAGAAAGAAACCGATACGATTATGAATCCATGAATTTTTCACGCTAATGCTGAGAAGAGCCACCGCGAAGATCCACGATGTGGCACAGTGTAGAGAACTTGATCGGACGATAATTAGAAACATCAGTTGTGCAGAGCGACTTAAATACTGGAAAACCAAGTGCAGTTTTCTACATGGCTGGAATTTTGAAATTGTTCAAACAGTTGGCAAATATTGCACTCAGTACTCGGGCAAATATAACCACCATAAGCCATTAGAATGGCGGAAGAGATGCCATCCGGGCCACACGACATTAACGAGTTTAAGTTCTTATGCATCAACAGATGAGCTTTTCTTTCACCTATACAACACTAGATGTGCTAACTCTCTTGGGCCGTAGTACTATCTTAGTCTTAGAGTCTGAGGCCTTATAAACGGATGAAAATACGTGGCAAAACAGTCAGCGACGGCAGGCACTTTGGCATCGAAGAAGTCCAGTAGTCTAAAGGACTCCCCACATTTGCTAGACCGTTGGTGTACATACTTTTAAAATGCACCTGGCCTGTCAAAAAGATTTTTTATGCGAATGCAATTTATGAAGTGTGGTTCCTTCTACATAGGCTTTTGGAGATAGCTCGGAAAAGGCGGAACTCTTCCTTTTGCTGAGAAAGAAACAACATTTATTAAGAGTCCGGCGATGATAAATCGGGGCGGGCTTGAACCCCGGCCTAGGCATCGGCCGCGAGCCCTTGGACTCGGGTGGCTTCCTCGGCTCACTGAACTGCCCATAGTTGTTGATCTAATGCGGAGCTGAGCAGAGCCGCCTCCCCGCGCGTCCTGCGGTTCGAGACCGCCTCCTCGTTTGTACTGCTGACTGCGTCATTGAGACTCGAGCACTCTCATAACATATGCCCCAGGGTTGACCGGTAATCGCATGCCTTGCATTTATCTGTCGAATACAGGTCAGGGTAACAGAGGCGAAGGATCACTGTATTTGGAAAAGTATCTGTTTGGAGTTGTCTCCATGCAACTGACTGCTTCTTAGTTCCTTTGCTATTTGGTGTTGGGTATTTATGCCTACCGAGCTTATAGTGCTGTGTAATCTCACTGTAGCTAGTCATACTTCCTCCCACTCCCACACTTTTCCGCGTGTGGCATCCGTAGAGGCGGCATCCGCATGTGCAGCTGCTCGGTTCATGAGCTCTCGAGCCGCCGCGTCTGTGGCCTCGTTGCCGGCCGAATGGCCGTGCGTGTGGGCAGTTGTCCATATCACAAATGTATCATTTGTGTTTCGCATTCTTTCCGCGTTATCTTCAATATCTGCAGCGCCTCCCGGGACACCCGCCCGTTAGCCAACTATCTCGAGGACTGCGACCTGATCTCTCACACCGTGCTAGGCTTCAGAAAGAACATTTCCACGCAGGACGCCATGTTACAACTTAAGTACCGAATAATAGATAGCACAACCAGATCCGCCAAAGCGGTCTTAGGCCTGGACCTCAAGAAAGCGTTTGACAATGTCAAACACTCTAAAATACTGATACAAATAAAGAAATTGGGACTCGGTAAGCGGACGTACGACTACGTGCATGATTTTCTGACATGCAGGACCGCAAGGATCACGCTGGGAGAGCTCGAGTCTGGGGAGATTGAGATGGGCAGCGCCGGAACTCCTCAGGGCTCGGTGATCTCGCCTATGCTCCTTTTGCTGAATGGAGAACATTTAGCCTTCCCTAGCGCGCGATCTTTATGCTTATAAATTCAGGAGATATTTTTTGGGTGTAATTACGATAATTAGGTTATATTGCGGTATAGAATTATGCATGCTGTTTATTACAAGCTTCGTAAACTTCTCAACTTGGTCATCAACATTTCGTTTGTCAGTATATAACCTGGAGCCGATCAATGGCTAATATGTAATAATAAAAGCCCCTGTAGTCACCGCTTTTGAAAGTTAATCCTGGAGATTCGTTAAAATAACTTTAAAATATTGTTGTTTCGGCGCATAGAGATAGTCTTACAATGAGTGGTATGTGGCATTTGTCAGGAAGAACAAAAGAGATACCGGAGCGTGAAAATTCTACATGTTGATCGTGTGACAGAAGGGGTCTGACACATTGTATATACAATTAACGACTGCGTTACAATACTATTAATAATAATATAAATAATATTACGGAAGATAGACGCCGTATCGACGATGCTGTGGATGAAATAGATTTCAAACTAGCAGCGGCAGCGCCGTGCCCGGTAGACCAGACACCGAGCGGAGACCACTCTTCTTCCTCTTCATCAGGCACACTTGCGCATCGTCCCACAAAATGTTAACATGCATGTATACCATAATCCCCGGCAGCAGAAGCGCCGTCTCGGCGCATCTAGATGTCAACGTCAGCGGGAGAGTGGTAAGCCTTCAAGCGTGCCACATGTACGATATCGGTGTTCTGTGGGGAAGTTGAAGGCGATGCGGCAGCAGGGGTAATTTCGTATATCACAGGAGTCATCACACCAACCTTCTGAAGAAAGACGTGACTATTACGTGGGGTTCCGCCCGAGCTGCCGCTTTTTCTCACCTCATCACCCTTCTCACGACTCCACCTATTTGGGCCCACTTTGACCCGTCCGTTCCGACAGAAGTCCGAACCGATGCGAGTGGTCACGGGATCGGAGCCGTCCTATCCCAATGCCAGCGCGGACACGACCTACTTATCGCCTACGCTAGCCGCCTTCTCACAGCTGCCGAGCGCAACTATACAATAACAGAGCGTGAATGTCTTGCTCTTGTTTGGGCAGTCGCTAAGTGCCGCCCATATTTATCTGGCACGAACTCCTCTGTAATAACGGACCACCATGCGCTGTGTTGGCTTTTGTCGCTGAAGGATCCTGCTGGCCGGCTCGGGTGCTCGGCTCTGCGACTGCAAGAGTATACCTACTCGGTGACGTACAAGTCCGGACGCCTACATCAGGACGCAGACAGCCTGTCCCACTTCCCGGTTGCTGAGTCGAGCACTATGCCTGAGACCAGACACCGAGCGGACACCACTCTTCGTCCTCTTCATCAGGCGCACACATGCATCGTCCCACAAAATGTCAACATCCATGTAGCAATAATTATAATAATACACTATTAATATTATTAATATTACTATTATTGTCTTGTTGCTGTTAGGACAACTGACAAAAAGGAGTACATTCAACTGAAGTAGGTCATCTTCATCCTCTTTGAATGCAACCACCCTGTTAAAAAAACATGTGCCACTGCCTGAGATATTAATTTTTTCCTTGCATATCTCTCGTTTCTTTTTTTAACAATACGGTGTCACATAAAGAAAGAAGATTGGATGTGTACTCCTTCGAAAACCATTATTAATAATAATATATGCATCCCAGCGAAGTCTGTCGTCTTCGCCTTCTTTGAAGGACACTTCGCGGGTTTGTTTTGGCAAAATGCTTATTCCATTGGCCACAATGTAAGTTTTCTCGGTACTTATTTGCTTACTACTTTTATATGAAAAGATACATAGTGTTCCACGTGTGTAAAGGCGGCTGTTTTATCCCTTAAGTGCCCCAGCCTCCCATCTCCGGCGTGGTCTAGTGGCTAGGATACCTGGCTTTCACCCAGGAGGCCCGGGTTCGATTCCCAGCGTCGGAGGAGTGTGGTCTCATGGTGTAACGGTTAGCACTCTGGACTTTGAATCCAGCGATCCGAGTTCAAATCTCGGTGAGACCCACTTTCTTTTTACCTTCAGTGTTCTTTTTTTTTTCAAATCGTAAAAAAATTCGTGAACACATCCCTGCTTTTATTCTTTATTTTTTGTCATACTCATTGAAAGAATTATCAGTGGTTATTTTTTGCATATTTTATTATTTATTAACGGCATTTTGGCAGAACTGTCACATTGCGTTAAACTTTATGCAGACGAATTGAAGGCAGTTTCTATGAAAATATTTACTCACGTGATGCTCCGGTGCACCTAAATAATGTCCAAGCAAAGATAATTGCATGGTGCGAAAAATCGCCGATTTCCAAATTTTCACAAAATTGGTTATATTTCACCTATAAAAAATTCTTTTTCCCTTAGCATATAGTGTGAATAGGATATCACTGTGAGAAGTAGAAGAATAGAACAGGCCTGTGGATCGCCAATAATTTTTCTGAAAATAGCCTCAGAGATAATATTGTTTGTAATTCCTTGCGCACACTGTTTTTTTTTTTTGCGACACTCAGTGAAGTCATGTACATCTACTGTTTGTTTGTCAACATAAAATTACAAGGTTCGACAATTGTTGGAATATACAGTGATTATCGGGACCAGAGTTTCAGAGTTCCCACTCAAGAATCTTAATGACTCCGCAATATTATTACACATTTTCGTGAGCCCCGAACGAATGGGAATGGAATGGAGACAGCTCTTGAAGGATTAGATTGGAAATGAAGTGAAGCATACTTCCCAGAATGGAATTGGAATAGAATTACATCTTTTTCGGAAAATACACCAAATTTTCGCCTACGTGCTGTCTTTTAAACTTCCAACATTGTAGAGCGATTCAGAGCCTTGATGAGAACATCAAACAGCATTTTTAAATGGCCTGGCTCATTACAAGCACGGAACGTTTACAAGCAACACACCTATTACAAATCGGTGCTGATATCAACTGTGCTCCTCTGAAGTCTGTCGCTGATCCTCGCGTAAGGGTTGTCAAGAGGAACCATGGCGACAGCATCACCCCCTTTCTGCTTTGTGATTTTTTTCTCTGAGCCACACCCCAGCTCCATTGTCCACCGCACTCCTGTTTTTCCACCCTTCACTTCTTAGTGCTAGCATCTGTCACCGAAGGCGACTCCAATGTGTATTCGAAAAACGCTTCTCAAGGTTGATCGATCGATATATGGAGTTTAACTTCCCAAAACCACCATTTGATAATGAGATTCGCCGTAGTCGAGGGCTCCGAAAGTTTCGACCACCTGGAGTTCTTTAACGTGCACCCAAAACTGAGCAAACGGGCCTACAACAATTCTGCCTCCATCATAAATGCAGCTGCGGCCGCCGGGATTCCATCCCGTGACCTGCGTTTCATCAGCCGTGTACCTTAGCTACTAGACCACAGAGGCTGGGCCTTTCTCAAAATTGTGATGCTGACTTATCCTGGCGCGATGCTTTTGTTCACTGCAAGCTTTTGTATACCAGCTTGCGCGTCGTCTCTCCTCATACTCCACCAAATTTTTGCAATAATGTCCCGACTTTATACACATGCTCACCTTCACCCGCAACTGTGTCAGCGAAGGTTTGTAGGTTCGTAGACGATAACTGGTTTCGGACCCGCGTGAAGCTGGAAAGCGCGTAGCCACTGCCACAATACGGTGTCGCCCAAAACCGAACGCGGCGATTCAAGCGGAATCAAACCCACGTTTCCCCTGTTCAGAGTAAGTGGGAGGCCCGGGTGGTGCGGCCGCCGCTGACGCGTCTGTCGTCGGCTAGGGAAGCACTATGCATAATGTCCTGTACCACACAGGCTCCTGCGTCGTGCGGTTAACGCATAAAAAGCTCACGTTTGTTAAGCGCAACAAATCCTAGACGACAATTGTCTCATCTCACTTTTTAACCAGCCGTTCAAATAGCTTTCCAGTCATAATTGAGGTTTTAAAACTGAAAGGCGAATCCGTCATTTTGCTCGTAACACTTCGTTACAAAATTTCAATGAATAGAACCAAAATAAAGCTACATTTTGCACCTGGTATTGCTTGCGACATTTATCGCAGCGTTTAAATGTCAACATGCATGTAGCATAATCCCCGGCGGCGGAAACGCCGTCTCGGCGCATCTAGATGTCAACGTCAGCGGGAGAGTGGTAAGGCTTCAAGCGTGCCACATGTACGATATCGGTGGTCTGTGGGGCAGTTGAAGGCGATGGGGCAGCAGGGGTAATTTTGTATGTCACAGGAGTAACCACACCGACCTTCTGAAGAAAGACGTGACTTTGACGTGGGGTTCCGCCTAAGCTGCCACTTTTTCTCACCTCATCACCCTTCTCACGACTCCACCTATATTGGCCCACATTGACCCGTCCGCACCGACAGAAGTCCGAACCGATGCGAGTGGCCACGTGATCGGAGCCGTCCAATCCCAACGCTAGCGCGGACACGACCGAGTTATCACCTACGCTAGCGGCCTTCTCACAGCTGCCGAGCGCAACTATTCAATGACACAGCGTGAATGTCTTGCTCTTGTTTGGGCAGTCACGAAGTGCCGCCCATAGTTATATGGCACGAATTTCTCTGTAATAACGGACCACCATGCACTATGTTGGCTTTTGTCACTGAAGAATCCTACTGGCCGGCTCGGGCGCTCGGCTCTGCGACTGCAAGAGTATACCTACTCGGTGACGTACAAGTCCGGACGCCTACATCAGGACGCAGACTGCCTGCCCCGCTACCCGGTTGCTGAGTCGAGCACTATGATGCTGATGCTGATGCTGATGACCTCTGATGGATGGCGCTTACCCACAAAGGGGGATGGGCCAAGAACCGGGCGGCAGGATACTTAAATGAAACTAAAATGAAAATGAAGCCAATCTGAAAAAGTAACTTAAAATAATAATACCAAAAAACAAAAATGTTTGCTGAGCAAGCGGCAAACCATCTTTTGTTTTTGAAAAACATAACTACGAATTATAAACTAAAGATATGAAAAGGTAGGGGTTCACTAGCATGGTAATCTTTTAGTTGCGTTGATGTAATCAAACACAGTGGAGCATACATCCCTGTAGCAGTAACCAAATGAAGTTCCGCCAAGCGATAAAATTACTGGTATATTTACTTGTATTCCTAGCATTTGTCATGGGGCTAAAAAATAGTGTGGTAGCACTATGCCGGAGACCAGACACCCAGCGGACGCCACTCTTCGTCTCCTTCATCAGGCACACACAAGCATCGTCCCACAAAATGTCAACGTCCATGTAGCAATAATAATAATAATGAACTCTTATATTATTATTTTGTTGATGATGATCATGTTCTTGTTAGGACAACTGATAATAAGGAGTCCATTCAACTGAAGTAGGTCGTCTTCATCCTCTTTCAATGCCACCACCCTGTCAAAAAACATGTGCCACTGCCCGAGAGAATTGTATTTCAGTTCTTATTTCTTTTTTCCTTTTTTAACAATACGGTGTCACATAAAGAAAGAAGATTGGATGTGTACTCCTTCGAAAACAATTATTAATAATAATATATGCATCGCAGTGAAGTCTGTCGTCTTCGCCTTCTTTGAAGGCCACATCGTGGGTTCGTTTTGGCAAAATGCATATTCAATTGGCCACAATGTAAATTTTTCTCGGTAATTATTTGCTTACTACTTTTATATGAAAATATACGTAGTGTTCCACGTGTGTAAAGGCGTCTGTTTTATCCCTTAAGTGTCCCACCCTCCCATATCCGGCGTGGTCTAGTGGCTAGGATACCTGGCTTTCACCTAGGAGGCCCGGGTTCGATTCGCGGCGTCGGAGGACTGTGGTCTCATGGTGTAACGGTTAGCACTCTGGACTTTGAATCCAGCGATCCGAGTTCAAATCTCGGTGAGACCCACTTTTTTTTACCTCCAGTGTTCGTTTTTTTTTTCAAATCGTCAAAAAATTCGTAGGCACATCCCTGCATGTATTCTTTATTTTTTTGTCATACTCATTGAACAAAGTATTAATGGTTATTTTTGAATATTTTATTATTTATTAACGGCATTGTGGCAGAACTGTCACATTGCGTTAAACTTTGTGCAGACGAATTGAAGGTAGTTTCCATGAGAATGTTTACTCACGCGATGCTCTGGTGCACCTAAATATTGTCCAAGCAAAGATTATTTCATGGTACGAAAAATCGCCAATTTCAATATTTTGACAAAAGTGGTATACTTCACTTATAAAAAAATACTTCTTCCCTTAGCATATGGTGTGAATAGGATATTACTGTGAGAAGTGACAGAATAGAACAGGCCTGTGGATCACCAATAAACTTTCTGGAAATTGGCTCAGAGATAATATTGTTTTTTAATTCCTTGCGCACAATGTTTTTCTTGGGACACTCAGTGAAGTCATGTACATCTACTGTTTGTTTGTCAACATAAAATTACAAGGTTCGACAATTGTTGGAATATACAGTGATTATCGGGACCAGAGTTTCAGAGTTCCCACTCAAGAATCTTAATGACTCCGCAATATTTTTACACATTTTCGTGAGCCCCGAACGAATGGGAATGGAATGGAGACAGCTCTTGAAGGATTAGATTGGAAATGAAGTGAAGCATACTTCCCAGAATGGAATTAGAATAGAATTACATGTTTTTCTGAAAATATACCACATTTACACCTACGTGCTGCCTTTTAAACTTCCAACATTCTATAGCGATTCAGAGCTTTGATGAGAAGATCAACATTTTCAAATGGCTTGGCTGATTACAAGCACGGAACGTTTACAAGCAACACACCTATTACAAATCGGTGCTGATATCAACTGTGCTCCTCTGAAGTCTGTCGCTGATCCTCGCGTAAGGGTTGTCAAGAGGAACCATGGCGACAGCATCACCCCCTTTCTGCTTTGTGATTTTTTTCTCTGAGCCACACCCCAGCTCCATTGTCCACCGCACTCCTGTTTTTCCACCCTTCACTTCTTAGTGCTAGCATCTGTCACCGAAGGCGACTCCAATGTGTATTCGAAAAACGCTTCTCAAGGTTGATCGATCGATATATGGAGTTTAACTTCTTAAAACCACCATATGATAATGAGATTTGCCGTAGTGGAGGGTTCCGGAAATTTTGACTGACTTGAGTTCTTTAACGTGCACCCAAATCTGAGCAAACGCGCCTACAACAATTCCGCCTCCATCAGAAATGCAGCTGCGGCCACCGGCAACCGATCCCGTGACCTGCGGGTCAGCAGCCGTGTACCTTAGCTACTAGACCACAGCGGCAGGGCCTTTCTCAAAATTGTGATGCTGACTTATCCTGGCGCGATGCTTTTGTTCACTGCAAGCTTTCGTATACCAGCTTGCGCGTCGTCCCACATCATACTCCACCAACTTTTTGCAATACTGTCCCGACTTTATACACATGGGCGCCTTCACCCGAGACTGTGTCAGCGAAGGTTTGTAGGTGCGTACACGATAACTGGTTTCGGACCCGCGTGAAGCTGTAAAGAGCGTAGCCACTGCCACAATACGGTGTCGCCCAAGACCGAACACGGCGATTCATGCGGAATCAAACCCACGTTTCCCCTGTTCAGAGTAAGTGGGAGGCCCGGGTGGTGCGGCCGCCGCTGACGCGTCTGTCGTCGGCTAGGGAAGCACTATGCATAATGTCCTATACCACACAGGCTCCTGCGTCGTGCGGTTAACGCTTAAGCAGCTCATGTTTGTTAAGCGCAACTAGTCGTAGACGACAATTGTCTTATCTTACTTTTTAACCAGCCGTTCAAATAGTTTTCCAGTCATAATTGAGGTTTTAAAACTGAAAGGCGAAATCGCCATTTAGCTCGTAACGTTTCTTTACAAAATTTCAATTAATAGAACCAAAATAAAGCTACATTTTGCACCTGGTATTGCTTGCGACATTTATCGCAGCGTTTAAGATCAAAAAAGGCGTTTAAGTTCTCTTATATGAAGCCCACCTCGTGACCAAAGTCGTAATGACCGATTGCCGAACGTGTTTGTAAAATCAGACGTTCGGGAGACGAAGCCCAGGAGATATCATGTTCCTGAATCTCCTTCTTAGAGCTGGTTATCCCGCACGCTCAGTGCTCCGGGGTAGGATCATTTCATTATTATCGTTATCTTTTTTGGAGCTTCGGTCGGTTGATACGATTCGTAACATATGCATTTTCGCGTCGCCAGCAAAGAGGACATTCGCCAGGAACATATACATATATGTTATGCTACACCCTCAATGGCTACTACTGTGACATCATGCTCAAGTCAAGTAAGCCTGAGTATATGCTCTATCGAAATCTCAGGCCACAACGCATTCTCAAGGTCCACCTGGTGGGCCTTTATTTATGCAAAGCCAGGGGTAGGCGTTGCGCAGTTGTGAACAATCTTCCAATTTGTAAAATAAACCACGGCAAAAGTTCGAACAAAGACATGCATTATCCAAATGGATACTGAAGGGCGATACAAATTATTACCAGGCCCCGGAAACTGTGAAGTTCAAGTGCTCACCTGTAGGGGGCGAAAAAATCAACCGCGGCGCGTTTCTGCTTCAAACACCCAGAGTGGATTTACTAACCTCTCTCGCCATTTGCGCTATTGCACTTTCTTGTAGAGGCGCCCTCGTCAGGGCCAAGTTTTAATTTTAAAATGATCAATTACTACATCTTTGCGTACCGCTACACATAAAAAACAACTTTTTATTCTAGCAAGCAGTTTTTCTTAAACATGTGCTGCGTCACAATTTTTGTAATAGTTTTCACTCCAGCTGACTAGAGGTCAGCAGCAGCCTGTTGACATCATTATCCTCATTTCAAAGTTTGTGGCGGCCAACGGTTTCGACGGCAGGTAACGGCTCGCGGTACGTTCGGATGTGTCTCGGACTGTTCCGTTTCGCTGTAAATATTTCGAGCCTCTATTGACCGACACACTCTTTCTCGTTCTGTTTATTTTGACTCGTTGAAATGCTTTCGTGAAGGGAATTCAAGTGACTTCGGTGAACGAAGTGATCGTTGAAGCTTTCATCGGATGAACACTCGTTGCAAGCCCGGGCCGGTGAGTAGAAACCACTTCAGTTTTTTTTTAAGGACGGTTTTTTTGCAAGGCTAGTTGCTTCATTTCATCATAAGTAGTTTTTTCGCCAATGACTGCGTAGGCGTCACATGGTGGCAGCGCATTACAATATTAAATTTTAAAACTGTTTAACGTCTTAATCTGTAACCTGAAAAACGTGCGTTACTTGCGGCGTGGCTTCACGTGAAAACGAGTCACTGACTCAATAATTAATTCTGAAATTCTATCACCAGGTAACACCAACCAGGCTGTTGCGATGAAATAAAGCAAATAAATTAAATAACTGTCGCCTTGCATGTGTCTTCGTAGCTAGGCGATATATTATCGCGAAAAACCTACTAGTTACTACTTTACTGCAGTCGCGTTTGAGAAACATCACATAATTATGGGTCTGGTTTTGCTATAGTGTGACCAAGAAAGTGTCACATAAATCAGAAATACTTCTTTTATTGCCACAGCCTCCTGGCCCACCTGACATGGAAGCAGCTGTGTACAATGGGCAAGGAACCTGCTACATGACATGCCTTGTAATGAAGCAGCCCTGAGTGATACACATGTTATGAGGTACCTACCATTACATATATAAATAAAATACTGCTGTTTACTAGTTAACTGAGTTTATTTGTTTCCTTTGGAAAATTTCATTCATTGATTATGCATTGATTTCATGCATTGATATCTGGTGATGTTACTTGTTTTTCCAGACTGCCATGCAACTACAGGATGACTACCCCCGAATGTCCACTCTGCAAGCACGTTGACACATCTGAATGTCCACTACAAGAGGTCATCTCGAACATCACACATGTAATGCTGTATTGCTGTATTTTTAAATGTTTTACCGCGCATATCGTGGAGGGGTGCTTTAGATTGGCCACAAGCATTGGCTGTCTACCGTGGCATGGAATCTACATTTCAATAATGTTGAAACTGTAACACTATTAGATTGTGTGGCACTGCTCAGCTCAACAACACACTGTTTATTAAATCCAACCACAGTGGCCATATTTAGATGGGGGTGAAACGCTAAGACGCTTGTGTGCTTAATGTTCGATTCGCCTGCACCACATGATCCATTTTACAAAGTGCTGCACCTCGTCATTCGTTTCAGTGGCGCAGCAATGGCATCTTCTAAATCGTGCCATTCATTTGAAAAAGCGCAAGAGAGGTACAGCACCAAAACTAGTTCATTATTTTCCTGTACCTTCTGCTCTGACGGCGCTCGTTTGGTGCAGCCGCACGCTCAGCTTAACAAACAACGTAGCATTCGACGTAGGTACTGTACCTACCTCTCAAATGCGGGGTGTTTTACCAAGATGTTTGTACCTCATTAAATAAGCGAACAAAAATAAGGATTCCACCTTGTCGGCACCTTGTCATTCACTTGTGATGCCGCACTGCTAAACTCGTGCTGCACAAGTTGTGAACTTGTAGTGCACCACTGTCAACCAGTTCTGATTGGTACAGGTAAACTAAACTGACGCCTAAAAGATAAAAACTTGAATTATGAAAAAAATCTGTTAACATAAGGTGTCAGAGCAAATTGTTTCGACAAGTGGTCTTGTCTCCTGTGAGGCTACACTGTCATTTATTTGAACCCCTGGAAGCCAGAATCGATATAAATCTGCCCACTACTGTACGACTCACGATCACTTCATAGTTGGCCTGTAAATCGTCAGAAATTATTAATTGCAAAATGAACAACCCCACAGTGAGGGGCATTAACAGGCTTTCCGACATTTAGTTGTGCCTTGTGACAGTTTACGAACAACACGCAGAACTGCTTTGTCTTGATTAACTGTGTTTAGCTCATAGAAGTTTACAAAAACATGCGCCAAAGCTCATAAGGCTGCACTCAATTGCTTTAGCTTTGCACATATGTTCAATGGGCTCCTAAAATAATAAATCATAAAGGTGATGAGCACTTGCAGCACAGCTTCCTCAAAAACGTGAATTCGGTCGTGAAGAGCAAGATTGCGTTCATTGCATGTGGTACTGTTTTTTTTTTTCATATAGCAGATGAACGTCCCAAATTTCTTTGAGCACATCTGCTTTTGCTTAAATTAAGTTGTCATAGCTATAGTGTCTACGACTACGAAGTGAAAGTCTGTGCATTACGGCCATGAAAAGATCTAGGAAATCACACAGGTAGTTGAAACATAAAGGATCTTGACTTATTCAAAGCCAGACTGCAAGATAGTACGTATTTCAAGTCCTAACCTCTAAAAGTAGCAGGGAAAAAACAACTTCAGCTTTCAAGCACAAGTAAACTGAAAAAGAAAACACAATAACAAGTGTGTAATAAATGTGACCTTTATTGATCTAGCATTCGGACTGATTCACATCATGTACCATCATTTGATTTCAGGAGGGATTGCTTGCAAGACAGTGCTAAAGTTCTATCGATGTGTCTGTGCAAAAAAGTTTGTGCTCAGAGCTGAGCAGATAGTGTACTGCAAGAGCACCAACAAAGATGTACAAACAACAAAATTGTACAATGCATGCCTAAAGCTTATTTTCTTAGAATTGGGCCTTTTCGATCTGTAAGCACTCACCTCATAACTGTTCCTTTAGCATACATGTTCGCTGCATACTAGGTAGACCAGTAATAAGCTGCGACGAGAAATTCAACTGTAGTAACTGTGTAACTTGAGTCTAATAAATGTAGCAAGCCTGCAATTCTTTTTAGGCCCATCACCTAAATACGTATTACCTATGATATGGGCTCATGGTTGAGAATTACGACTAGTGCCTACCCTGTCCACACGACATTGTACATTTGTGAAGTACTCAATGTAGCATTGCAGAGCGAGAAAAAATTCAGAACTGCACGCAGCCGCAGTTGCTTATTTAACAAATTTAGCAAAACTACATTGCTCTCACTGCGCGAGTTATATATCGGCAATGTGCAAGCTTCCTTCCCGATTCCACATCGTGCATTCACTTCACTTCAAGATCAACACTACAGGGCAAGCGACGCATCTGACGGCAGAATCGGACTTTTGTCCTGAAGCAACGCTAATAAACTCGAATGCCGCTACACAATGAGAGTGACGTTAATTCAGCGATCTCGGTGTTCAATGATATGATTATGCTTGTTAGCTTTCAAGAGTTTTCACACATGAAAGCTTTCGATATGTATGATTGACTTGTTTTGTTCGAACCCGACCGTATACATTGATTGTACCGGCTTGAACACACGCAATAAACGATGAAACCTTACTCTATTGACGTTGTTTTTGCCAGTGGAGGCCGGCTAGGTCAACAGGCGATAATTACAGATGCGAAGAGCGATTTAGCAACGAAAAAAAAACAGGAAATGAGCAGCGCGAACCAGCCACGCCCCCCCCCCCCACCTGCAGCAAAAAAATGCGTCTGTTTATTGATGATGATAGTACTACCAGCGCCATTTCGCCCCGCGGTATTGCAGTTCAGTACGCCGCCGCTACGTATTTGCATGTTATTTTGATACAACAGCCCAAATGTAGTTTCCGTTCTCTAATCTGGTAGGTGTTCCGTGTTATTACTGCACGTTGGTTCTCATTGACACCCCTCCATGAGGGGTGCGAATACTATATGCGGGGCCTGATCTTTATCTCACGAGGAGTTTAGTACCTGACACACGTAAATAAGCTTAGCGACAAGGATGACAGTGCATACTTGCGCACAGGCGAAGACATAAAGTTCTCCTCACCCCATCTATGCTTGCGAGGCGCGCTTGCCAAGAATGAGTTCTAACGAGCAGTGCGGCGCTGTGTTCCATATGGAACAATACACTAGAGGGAATCTGAGCACCAGCGCTAGGCCAAAAGACCCGAGCACTGGTGCACTGTTCCATCTAATACCAGCAGATCTAGAGCATTTCGTCCCCCATTTAAGAGGCCCTGAAACACTTTTTTGAGTAACCATCAAAATATTTCACTGAAAAAACCTATTGCCTCACAAATTAAACGACGCGAAAATTTCAAGAATTTGTCCAGTACGAGCGGATTTACAAAGATTTGGAACACACTGCAATCACATTCTCTCTTCTCTCGTCCCGACGAAAGCACGGGAAGCTAAGCAGGGAAGAATGGGAGGGGCAAAGAAAAAAACTCACGCGCCCTTCGTGACTTTGAACATTTCTTTTTTTTTTTTTGTTACAATACGCGGCTTTTTTTTTCAGTACGATCGTACGCGCGAGCGTGGACAATTGATGGCGTCCCGTGGCGATCTCTGTAACAACCAAGGGCGCCATGTTCAAATCAGGGAATAGCTCTTATTTGGGCATTCAACGTGTGATTTTCGAGCATCTTGCCCAGCGGGCCAAAGAGCACGCGCACTTTGGCCCGCTGGGCAATCTTTTTGAGATTATGTGAAACCGCGTGCGCGTGCTCTTTTCAGCGCCAAACAAGTTGGAAATGTTGCGCAAGATTGCGACGAAAAATGTAAACGAAAATCG
Source organism: Rhipicephalus microplus (assembly GCF_043290135.1). NCBI lineage: Eukaryota > Metazoa > Arthropoda > Arachnida > Ixodida > Ixodidae > Rhipicephalus > Rhipicephalus microplus. The sequence continues at coordinate 288,223,386 of NC_134710.1, read as the reverse complement.
GGGGTGCAATACCAATCACAAAATTAAGTTTGTTCAGTGTGCTGTGTGTGTCGTGTATTGCCTGCTGCTATCTTGTGGTCGCTGCTACGTCGGACAAACCGGTCGTTGCTTGAATGACCGGCTGCGTGAGCATCATTGCAATGTAAAAAACGGGGCAGGTGGGTTTTTAGCAATACATTGTAAAAAGTATGGCTGTATGCCCCTGTTCAACATGTGCGCTGTTTCGTAAAGAAATAGGAATCTGCTTACACGCGAGATAATAGAGGCAGGAGAGATTGAAAAGGTGGGTGACAGGTATGTTAGTATGCCTTCTATCGCGCTGACGAAGAAGAAATTTGATTTCCTTGGTGTCCATTATGATGTGTAGTAATGTTGCGGTTTCTTCTGCACAGGAGTTGTGCTTATCGTTGTCCCCTATAACTAGAGTTGTGATCACAAAAATAAACTGTTGAAATAGCGCTGTGTGTGTGTGTGTGTGTGTGTGTGTGTGTGTGTGTGTGTGTGTGTGTGTGTGTGTGTGTGTGTGTGTGTGTGTGTGTGTGTGTGTGTGTGTGTGTGTGTGTGTGTGTGTGTGTGTGTGTGTGTGTGTGTGTGTGTGTGTGTGTGTGTGTGTGTGTGTGTGTGTGTGTGTGTGTGTGTGTGTGTGTGTGTGTGTGTGTGTGTGTGTGTGTGTGTGTGTGTGTGTGTGTGTGTCCTTTCTTTGTGTATTCGTATTCAGTGCGCTCTTACCCTTCTTAAACATGGAATACCAACATGCCCACCTTTCCACCTTGGTATTGATTGGAGTAACGAAATAAATGTAAAGTAACGAAAACGCCACACAAGAAGATTGTTTGGTGCGATCATAAAATAAAACATTTGCAGGCAATGGAATGGAATACAGTAGAATCTGCCCGCCCAAAGCAGACCCAATCGGAAATCATCGGGGAGAGGTATTCATAATCAATTGCCCTAAAACAAGATGTATGGGTAATATGGATGAATGATGAGAATTATCTTTTGTACAGAATAAAAAGAGGGAAACATTTACTTGGTTTCTCCGATTCGAGGCAATTCACACATTGAGGACCCCTGAGCCACGAAATCAACAAGGTAAGGCTGTACATCAATCGCCGCAGATAGCAACATAATTTTTTGCAATAAAGCAATATGACGACTCCTTCAGAGCAGAATGTAATGTTTGGCGCAATAATGTAAGAAACTCGCAGCATATTCACGGAGTGAATAAAGATGAGTGGGGCGAATCGTCCGTCCGTACATGCATCTATTCATTCATGCGTTTATGTGTCCGATCGCATTCGAGAATACAGATAGCGTGCGGGTAACACCGATGAGACGCCAGCCAAGCAAGCCGAACGCAAGCGGCTTCAACGCGCACGCAGCTCTGCTCCGTCCATGCCCCCCATGATCCGCCACGAACGGCGACAATCCCAGATACTGAGAAAGGCACTCGTTCGTGCACTCAAGCGAAGCGCGTGCAGCAGCCAATCGGAGAGTAGCGGCGCTTTGGAGAGTAGTGTCAGAGTATCGCCACCTAGGAAAGGAGACGAGAAATGCTCATCCATTTCTCTTTGTCGTCTCTTCTTTTCCCGGTTACGCGTAAAGGGTGACAAGGTTAGACTATTCGGAGCTTAGCCTCTGAAATTGGCAGCCCATTCATGAAGTGAATGTTGATGATGGAGCGAAGCTCTGTGAATGATTAACAAGTGCTTACAAAAAGTTTATCAAATTATGACGACGGTTCCAGGTGGACGACAAGGTGCGCCGCGCCATGGACTCTACAGCGCTCGCACTTTGCTTGCGTGGCGTCGCTGTGCCCTTAGCGTGTTCTGTCCTGCAGAATTAAAAGGAGCGCATCACCTTCCACTCTGACCGGCCCGTTCTCAATGGGCGCAGGCACTCTCGGAATACACATTGGAATGCACTAAGTAACGGACGAAAAGACAGATGCACGGATGGATGACGGGGATGGATGCACTGAATGACAGATGGACGAACGGATGCTCGGATTGACGGACGAACAGACGGTTCTTTTTTAAAACTGCATGTGACCTATAACGGTTTATGTGTGGTTTATGGAACCTGCGTGTTATCGGTCCGACGGGGAGCTACAACAAAGGCGTCAACGGACACCGTGCGAGCCTAAGAAGCTTCACTTCTGAAAAAAAATTAAAAAGTTGACGACCTGAAGCTCTACCGCTTCTTCATCTCCGTGTGAATATACTATGCCACCATAAACGATTGCGAGTTTTGGTAATGGCACCCACCTCATTTTTACAATTACACTTCGGTGATGGGCCCCCCTCACCGTCTAGTGAGTGCTTTACGCTAACCAGGTCCGTTCTCATAATAGCACCGCTATTACGGTGGACCACATTTTTGTTAGGATTTCGGTATGCTGACGGGCGCCCTCATTTTAACTACAGTATATATTACACTGACGCGCCCCGTCACCGGAGTCAGCGCCTCTTCAAGAAAAGATTATTTGTTGTACACGGTACTACGTAATTGTACTCTATTACGTCTAATAGTGATATATTATCCATACCATATGCAAATGAAGAGATCCTTTGTGTTAGTAATTCGCGTACAAACAGTTTTATCAGTAATTATTGACATTTGTCATTTTTCGCATCATGATATGACCTTTGGAATGTCATTTTTTTCCGCACGTGGTCCTCAACTAAACATATCCTTTCGTATAAAATACAGTCATCTGCATAAACTTCCCCATGAACTGAAAGTTCTGCCACAATGTAAATAATAAATAATGAAAGATGTAATAAAAATACATTCGAAATATATAATACATGCATTGAGCATTCACTGTAGAAATAAAAACAAAAGCAAGCGACGTCTTCATGAATTTCTTGTCAATTGAAAGAAAAACAAAAAGTCAAACTTGAATCAAAGAATTCTTTGGAACTCTCGCTCCCAAAGAACTCACCCAACACACTACTATTTGGTCCCCTGTTTAACTTGGCTTGAAGGTCGGGGGCCTTCCCAATGTGAACGAGGTAGCCCACTGCAAGGCGCGAGGCTTCACTAACCGTGCCGGTACTTGTGCTTCTCAGACAGAGGAATCAGCCTCCAACCTTCATTTTAGGGACATTTTGACTACCTTCAACGAGATCACGAAGTACTATCAATAAGGCCGTAGGTACTTTCTATTGCCACACGAAAAGTTGTCTAGGCCACAGCCAATCTCTCTTCGCATGCTTCATACGGGAACATACCCTAGAATCGTAACCTATATAGCCATTACCCCGACATTTCAGAACTTTGTCTCGACTGCCACAATCGCAGTGATTTTAACCTCATGCTCGCATGGTACCCCTCTTTACAAGGAAAAAAATGAAGTATTTTTCGAAAATTCGTTTCATTTAATGCTCAAGAGTGTGGTTCTCATACATCAACTCAAGGCTGTACAGAAGGTCCACGATGCGGCGGTGAGGCTAGGCTCCCCCGTCCCTACGTGGGAGTGGCCCGCCATCCTACCCTTATAAAACGGGGGTGGAATCCTTAAGGACCCCAATAAATTTTTCATCCATCCATTCATAGCACATTGCCTAATTATCGAATCAAATAGGGTCTTATCAACATCTTTAACTCGAATCGCTGGATTGAGAGTCCAGAGCGCTGACCGTTACACCATTACAGCACACACTTCCGTCTACGGGAATCGAAGCGGGCCTCCTCGGTGAAAGCCCGGTATCCTAGCCAACAGACCACGTCGGATATGAGAGGCCTTTTCCCAAACGAACTAAAAGTGATGTGTCTATGCATGTTGCACACTGCATCTCGCCGTGTCATGCATTGAGAAGATAAAAATAAATAGCCAGAAAAATGCGAATATGTACAATGAAATGAGCGCTTCCAGCAGAACAAGCGGACTTTCAAACACAGCGAATACGATCGACATCATTAAAATACGTTCATTTTATGATTTTTTCGCGTGCGTACACATCCAGTCTTTTTTGTTGCCCTGTCTTTCACTTAAAGATATGAAACAACCAGTTAGCTAGAAAATGTTACCATAACCTAGTACGTAACATGCGTTCTCAACGAACAAAAAGGTGGCTTTGGAAAAAGACGAAGGCGACAAACTTCGCTTGATGCCCTCCTTATTTTGTATCGTTCTAACAGCGAAGCTGTTTATGTATTTTTGCCTAAAGCGTCGACACTGTCTCTATCATTATCATTAAAAACAGGTATGTGCCAGAAAACTTGGGTGACCCCAGTGCTCTGCGCTACAGCATTGCCTGACATTACCCTGACGGGTGAGACGAAGAAAAAAAATCAAACATGGACCGAAATACAGATGTAAAAAAATAAATTAAACCAATGTACAGTAAGTCGGCTATCCAAGCACTCTATCATTGCATAGCATTGCATTTTATGGTGTAGTAGAAACACAGGTGGGTGGTGGTGGTGGTGGTGGTGGTGGTGGTGGTGGTGGTGGTGGTGGTGGTGGTGGTGGTGGTGGTGGTGGTGGTGGTGGTGGTGGTGGTGGTGGTGGTGTTGCAGCAGGCAGGGTTAGCCTGGCCTGTATGGCCGGCAGTTGTATCACTTGAGCGTCTGCTGAATTTGGAAAATGTCACCACGTATCAGACAGGCCAGCGTCTCGCCGGAAGACCAACGAAATTTGTTGCACGTTCCTCCTAGTTGCCGGAGGTCCTTCAGGAAAGATGACGTCATCAACTGTCTGGTGCCTATGACAGCCTTTTCGCAAGGTGCGGATTATCGCTGCTCTTTGCACATCAAACTGTGGGCAAAGCCAAATGAAATGTTCAATGTCCCCGATGTCACCACAGAAGGCACAGAACAGCGAAGCGTATCTCCCAATCTTGAATGACCAGGCCGGGGTGTATGCGGAGCCGGTTCTTATGCGGTACAACAGCGTCGCTTCTTCACGAGAAAGTCCATGAATTACACATTCTTGGTGTGGAAACTTGTAGATCGCCTTTAAATGATTGCGTATCACATCTTTGTTGTTCTGGTAAGTCTTGGGAGTTCTTACTTTTGGAAACGATGTACGTGCTTCGCATGCAAGGGCATCAGCCTTTTCATTGCCCTCAATGCCAACGTGGGATGGGATCCACTGGAACATTATATTAAAACTCTTGCCATTTAGGTGTTTGATTAGTGCCAGAGATTGCCTGGTGAACTTTTCTTCAGGTAGGCCGCGATCCAGTCTTTGTAGCGCCGATTTGGAGTCCGTCAGCACTACAACATCTCGTGCAGAAAGGATCACAATTTTCGCAAAGCCGCCGTGATTGCAGCGCTTTCTACCGTTGTGGACGAAACCACGCGATCCAGGCGGCCAGACCATGACACGCCAAGGCAGGGTATGCAGAAAGCCGCTGCGCAGCTGTCCGTTTGTGTGTACACTGATCCGTCGGTGTACACTTGTAGGTGGCTGCGGTACATGGTGTTCAAGTGGTCCAGTGCAAGAAATTTTGCTTCCGCGGCTGGAATGGTGCGCTTCGCTGGTAGATGGGTACGCTGAAGTTACACGCAACATCAACAAAAGACCATGGTGGGTCCATAGGGCGCCGTTTAGGCAGTTTCAAGCCTAAATATCGAAATGTGTTTAGTGCCGCGTTGAAATGTGAGCCAGTTCTTGCTCTTAGCCGCCGGAGAAGCGCCGTGCCTGCGAAGGACTCGCCCAGTCTTGACAGCTGCGTCAATAAGGCCTGGGACGCCAAAAGGCGGAGCGGAAGAGACTCTGCTTCATTGGTGACCTTCGTGTTTGAAGCCGCCTGAGGGACTCCCATCGCCAAGCGAAGACCCTTTCTGTGCACTGCCTCTAGGCGTTCGAACTGGCTTGGTGATGGTGATATCAGGGGCAGCTGATAAAGAATGCGGCTTGTTATAAGCGCATCATTCAATTTAAGCATAGACATAGGATTGTTGCCCCAACGGACCCCTGCCATGCGACGAAGAGCGTTGATCCTTTGCACTGATGCAGTGACTATACCATCAACCGCATGTCGCCATAATAGCTTGTTGTCGATGGTAATGCACAGGAAATGGACACTTGTTGCACAACGAATTAAGTGGCCTCGAATATTCAGCGACAGACGTGTTGACTTCCGTCGCGCTCCCGGGAAGAGCATGAAGGCCGATTTTTCCGCTGATAAAGATAGTCCAAGTGTCAACAAGTGACGCTCAATGATTGAAATAGCACTCTGTGCTATCCGGGCCAAACGTTTGTGCTGGTACGCTGAGATCCAAATGCAGATGTCATCGGCGTAGATGGATATTTTAACTGCTTTTAGAGCTAAGTGCAGAGTGTCCGGAAGGCTGACCATGGCAGCGTTAAAAAGCAAGGGAGATAGAACACTTCCTTGGGGGACGCCGAGAGAAACGCGTCTCTCTTCGCTTGTTACATTTCCAAGCTTAACACGGACACAGCGGTCTCTGAGAAATTCATGTACGAACCGAAGAGCATATCATTTCCCGACACACCCATGGCTTGGAGCCCGTTCACGATGCCTGCCTGAAGCACGCAATCATATGCCTTGGCAACGTCCATGAAGACGGCGAGTGTCGAGAGTCCGCTGACGTAGTGTTGTTCGATGTGGCTTAATAGGTCCAAAACACTGTCCTGGGCACTCAGTCGTGGGCAAAATCCGGTCATACACGATGGCCATCGTCTTCCTTGTTCAAGGTACCAAGTTAATCTTGTACATATTAATCATTCCATCAACTTAGATACGCATGATGTAAGAGATACCGGTCGATATGACGCGAGGCTCGCAGGATCCTTTCCGGACTTTAGGACTGGCACCACCCATGCTGTCTTCCAAGCAAAAGGGATCTCTCCCGTGCTCCAGACATGAATAAATATGTCCAAAGGGGCCCTTTTTCGCTCATAAGCTAGATTTGTCAGCATTTGATTGCTGATCACATCGGGACCCACGGCACAGCGTCTTCTTAATTTGCTACGTGCCATATCCAGCTCTCGAAAGGTGAATGGCGTATCCATCGTGTGAAAAAACTGGGGTGGCAGAGGAATCACCGCTCCTGCTGATCTACCAGATGTGTACACGTCTGTGAAATCCTCTGCAACGGTTTGCAAATCTATCCCTTGTTTCAAAGCGAGTGCTTCGAATGGCCTGTGTGTTCGGGTCTTCCCAGAAAGACTATTTATTACTGCCCATATCTTTGTCAAGGGCGTAAACGTTGATAAACTCTCACAGAAAGCGGCCGATTGATTTCGTCTTAATTTTTTAGTATGGCGACAATTCGCAGCGTTTATCCTGTTATATTCGGTTTTCGCAGACGGATTTCCTTTTGTTCTCGTTATTTTCCGCTCCACCCGTCTACGTGCTGCGCAGAGGTTCTTCAGTTTCAAGTCAGGAGCAGGAAAATGGTCGGGCAGTTTCAGCAACGAAGTTGCTGCTCGCTTGCTTTGCAACATATCTGCGAACAGCTCACCAGTGGATTTGTCCAACGCTTCTCTGTAGGTGTCCCAGCGTGTTACATTGCAGAATTATCGACCAGCAGTTCGAAATCCCAGGATATTGGTGAAGATGGGAAAATTGTCGCTGCCCATCCTGTCTGGAGCAGTGGTCGATGATACCAGAAGGTCCGTGGAGTGAAGTACAAGGCCTATTGCACTCCATGAACCTGGTAGCCTGAATAATGTAGGTTTGCCATCGTTCGCCACACATAAGTCAGCCGCATCCGCAGCTGCTAGAAGTTCCTTGCCTCGAAAATCTACACTCTTATCTCCCCAGAGTGGATGGTGCGCGTTAAAATCACCACAGATTATTCGAGGAGCGGGACATCGAGTGCAAAGGTTCTTTAGGAAAGTCTCTATGGAGACCTTTTTTCGTGGGCTTATGTACACCGATACCACACTCAGTTTTCGGTTTCCCAGGCACACTTGCACAGCAGTGACTTCCAGTGAGTTGGAACAGAGGTCTTGCACTGGTAAGGCGACGTGAGGTATTTCCCGCCTTATGTATATCATTGCTCTTCCATTTGCAAACGACGTTATGCTCGGGTTGCCGTGTCGGGTGTACCCTGGGAGCGTCCTTGCATTCCATAGACCGGCTTCGGAGAGGGCTACAATCGGTATTGGAATGTCGCGCAGGAAAAGGTTGAGTTCGCACAGACGTTTTAGAAAACCGGCGCAGTTCCATTGCATTATTAAGGGCACTTTTGAAGGACGAAATAGACCAGGTGGGCGAGACATTGCCATTATTCTACTGTGTGTTTGTGGAAGCAGAGCAAAGTAACACTGACTCTAGAGTCAGAACTGCTTCCAACATATCCTTCGTTGAACTCGCAGGCATCTTAGCGACGTGTGAACGTAGTGCGGTGAACAGAGCGCGAATAACGTGCTCGAGGTTTTCTTGCTGTTTGCTTCCAGATGGTACTTGAGGTGGGCTCAGTGCATCAGCGTAGGTGCGCTTGGCGGACTCTTTCGTGATACATTTCTCACCAGCGTTGAGCACTTACGTTGACTAAGTACCAGCTCTTGTCGAATTTAGGCGCGGAAAATTTCCTGCGTACTCGTTATCCAAACCGCCATGTTGTGGCGCGCCGGACGTCTTCTTTGTGAGCGATGGTTCGTTCACAGTCTTCGGCCGAAGGTCAAACGTCTTATTTCTTCGTTGCGCAGCTGTTCGTGCTGGACATCGGCCGTAGCTAGCTGGGTGGTCGCCGCCACAGTTTGCACACACAAGTTTTTCTTTACTTGTACACGTCTTAAAGTCATGAGGTCCCCCACAGCACTTACACCTTTGTTCCCCACGACAGTACTTAGCAACATGTCCAAAACGTTGACATTTAAAACAGCGTGGCGGCGTCTCCACGTAGTCTACCAGCTCGTGTCTGGTGAAGCCAAGGTGATCTTTTCTGGACGTTCCGAATTGGGAGCGAATGTGAGAACCACAGAGTCAGTGCGCCTTGATTCCCATTTGGAGGATGAGGTTTGGACCCGTCGTATGATTCTTCTTGTGTGGTATACTCCCTGAGGTCTCAGGTAGGTTAACAGCTCTTCGTCCGAGTACCATCTTGGGACCCCTTTTATAATGCATGTATTTTTCATTTAGCTGTGTGGTACTCGGGCAGATATGGCAAGGCCGCAGATAGTGTTGGTCTCTAGAAGCATATTAGCTTGGTGTTCTGTCTCTATATTCAAGAGCAGGGCTCCCTGTGCTGTGAAATGGCTCTTAACTGGGGCTCCACCGAGAATCGTTTCAATTTCCGAGTATAGGTCAATAGGATTCACTTGCCTCAAGCTAGCTCCTTCGGATGTTGGAGCAATTAACACAGGAATGCCCACCGTCCTGTCTTTGCGATGTCGCACAAGGTGGAAACCACCCTCGTCCATGTCTAGATCTGTGAGGTTCGCCCCGTCATGGTCCCCGACGACAGTTGATTCGTCCTCTGATTGAACGCTGTGTTGTCGCTTGCAGTCAGGTATGCTTGCGCAAACCAGCTGGTGCTTCTGACCTGGTGTCACACTTTGGGAGGAGTTACAAGCTGCCACTCTAGCGTCGCCAGCGCGAAGTCGGCGACGGGAATGACAGCAGGTTAGTTCGTTCCATACGCAAGCAGAGACAGTGAAGAGATCAGAGACGTGAGAAAACAAAACAAACTTTACTCTAGTGATATTGTAGCACACGGGATCTAGTACAACACTTCAATACAACTAACAAAATACATCAACACTTGATACAACAAAAATATATAAAGAAACAATAAATCAGCTTACGTGAGAGAACTATTACAAACTACACAACTTAACAACAATAGAACTACGGAGGAGAAAGTTCGAAGATATAAACAGGTGAAGGCATACGTGTGATGACCGGCAGCGTTGCGTCCCCGACGATCGGATGCGAGAAGTCTAAGAGAGTTCTGGCACGACTGCGATGTCGGCGGTGTTGCAACGCTGGTGGCTCCGGGAGGCTAGTGCTTGCAGGTGACTTCGAGCAGGTTGAGCTAACTCGAGGCGAAGCCCCGATGTCTACGTTGCAGACGTTAATACCGCGTCACAACTAGACGAACGGCTAAGTTTAGGTGGCCAGCCGATACAGAGCCACACTAAAAACTTCTAGAAGAGATGCTTGTTGATCCGTTTCTACACCATGTTGGTCAGCGACTAGTCTGCCTAGCAGGGCAAAATCCTGCGCTTAAATACCCCTCGTGTCTCCTCGCTCTCTTCCTTGGGGACAAGAGACCTCTACATGGGTCCAATCATGCGCGTTTCATTGATGGAAACTCCGCCCCAAAAAATATATTGACCCCACCCCATTTTAGTTAGGAGAGGGCCCTCAACTAGCGAGAGCGACAACCTGTTGGATTGCTGTCATACGACTTGGCCACCAGAGGTTTTCCCACGGTTTCCCCCGTGGGAAATGGGTCAGACTGTTTGGCTCTCAGCCGGTGCGTCCAGTAGTCTAATCCTTGTTCGGGGTACATCGCGGCCTTCCACGACCTTGCAGACGCCGCCGCAGTTGCAAAAGGATCAAACGTCGGCGGCGACGTTCAAAGAAGAGCACCCCATTCTGCACTTCTCGGCTCTCCTTTATGCGCCCGCCGTTCCCACGGTCAGTGGGGAGTACGGCGCCCGTTCATTGCCGTGACGCGGGGCCGCCAAAAATGGCCCTCCGTGACAGGCGGTCATGGCGGCGCTCTCCCTGATGCTTGTTTCGTTTCTTCTAGCACCTTTCGACGCGGCGGGCTGCGCAGCACCCGTCGGTCGTCAATACGGCAGGTACCTTTTTGAGTCGTCCGACGTATTGAGCAGTGCTGAGCCGTAATATAAACAAAAATAAATGATAAATGTAGACAGAGCTACTTAGCCCAGCAGCAACAGCTTCGTCGTCTTTTTCCTCCTCTCTGTATACTCACAACCCTTTCGTATCCTGTGTGTAAGTGTAAACACAGGATACAAAAGGGTAGTGAGCTTGCGTTCGATGGAAATGAAAAAGTGGAGAGAGAAACGCGTAGCATAAAAAGAATGAGAAAATGCAGAACGAAAAAGATGTCAGAGAGAATATCAAAGAAAGAGATAGAAAGAATATCGAAAGAAGTAGGAAGCGAGTAAAAAACGCACGCCAACGGAGACATTGCGGGAAACCTGCACTCTACCTGGCAGCAGCCGATCATGTCTAAGGGGTCATGGGGTGCCCTAAAAAAGTGCGCATGCCAGAAGAGGAAGCCACGCATTCCGAAGCTTGACGTGTCAGTTGACGGGAAATACGAATGGTGATAAGTCCTTGCCTCGCTGTGCCAACCTGTCCACAACATTGTGCAAACATACTTTCGATATATCTTGTTTGTTTGTTTGTTTGTTTGTTTGTTTGTTTGTTTGTTTGTTTGTTTTTTGTTTGTTTGTATTCATTCAGAATTCAACCAGTAATAAAACGTCCGATACTTCGCTTCCCCTAAAAAACACTGCATTTCATGCAAGAGTTGCAGTGGCTGCTATGTTGAGGCAATACCCCTGTCACACGGACAGCCTTAAGAGCGGTTAAGCTCACTACGGTCACGAGCGCTAACAAGAAAAGTGAAGATAAAATGGAACGCATATTAGAGCATTACTCGCGAGGATGGGAAAAAAACTATGGGCCATCTCCCCAACCCTGATGGAATGCGAAGGAGAAGCGGTGTGAACGGCGTTGACCCGGTTGAAATGGGCGTCGACGCGTGTGCTGGAAGAACAGTTTGAAGCGAACCTTGGTGTAGCGTCGGTGCTACCCGCACGCCGTCTCTATTCAGGAACGCGATCGGCGTTCTTTACTCGCACCTCGTTGGCGTCGTTGGTCTTCCACTCCTGACGCTTGCGTTCGCGGCTTCCCTGGCTCACGCATCTTCGGTGTTCCAGGCGTGACGTCGCCATTCACGAACGTGCACACTAGCGGGAAGCATGCCCCGGTGGCATCCGCCCGTCGGCGTCATCGCTCGGCAAGCAGCGGCGAGCTGTCCACAATGCTGGCGCCAGGGATCACGGCCAGCCCAGACGACACCACGTGAGCACGCGCAGCACGCCTACCCACAGCTTGTTCTCGCCCACAGATGGAGAGAGGTGGCGCGGGTGAGGAAATGATACCGCCGTGAGGAGTGAGCTCAAGCGTTGCGAGCGGTTGAAAGGGTGAAGCGAGTTGAGATAACAGGCGGCCAGCGGCGACACGCTAGGTAGAAGTGGTGTCACGCCTGCGCACTGCAAAGGAAGAAGTGACCTACTTGGCACCGCCCCGTTTAGGAGGGACAATATTACGTAGGCAAGTCAAACAGCTGCTTCACATATAAAAGGAGGGGGGAGGTTTGTGTTCACAAATGCCACTCGGGATGTGGCCGTGTAGAAGATATGCAGGAACTTCATAATGGCCGCTATGTAAGGTATAGACATCACCTGGAAATGGTGATTCCCTTTTACGTTCATTGCGAGCTTCATTATTTTATCTGATTTAGGAGCAACACAATGGACAATAAGATACAATCATTCCTTTAGCGTTCCCCGGAACAACATTGAGGCTTTCCCCTCCACGATTGCCTAGTGGGTATACGGTACTCGGCTGCTGACCAGCAGGTCGCAGGATGCAATCCCGGAAGCGGCCGCTGCATTTTCGATGGAGGCAAAAATACTGTAGGCCCGTGGGCTCAGATTTGGGTTCACGTTAAAGAACCCCAGGTAGTGTAAAGTTTTGGAGCTCTCCACTACAGCGTCTTTAATAATCAGCTGGTGCTCCGTAGGCGCGTCTGCGAAAGCAGGCGATTGTTGTGTAGCGACCCCACGTACCCGAGGTAACAGGGGGTTTTGACTCCCTACCACGCCTAGCCGTGCGTGGCTTTGCCATGTCCGGGGAAAAGGGTGTCCTGAGGGTTGAGCTGACGCTGAGTGATTGGACCTTTAAGACCCCCTCGGCAGAGGCAACACACCGCTTTGGTCCCGGCTTCACGTAGACGGTACCCCTGGACTGACCCACTCAAGGGAAATCGGCAGTCGCCTTTTCCTATCTCTCTTTTTCCCTACATATTCGTATTTCTCACTTTTTTATCTTTCCTGTCTATTTCGTCCTTCTGTTTAGTTCCAATTTTCTCGGCGGCAAAGATTAAGCCTGTGCAAATAGCCTACCTAGGCCTAGGCGCCTTGGGTTATAGCAGTGTTGTACGGCTGACATCTGCAAGCGTTCAGCATCTGCAAACTTACAGCGTCCCCTCGTTAGTCTCCGTGGTGGGTGTCTGATCTGTAATGATATAAGCCCGTGTAGTCACCACTTTTGAAAGCGAGTCTTGGAGATTAGTTAAAATAACTACGGTAGCTCGTTGTTTCGGCGCATACAGATAGTCTTACAATGAGTGGTATGTGGCATTTGTCAACAAGAACAAGAGACTATCGGAGCGTGAAAGTTTCACAGGTTGATCGTGTGACAGACAGAGGTCTGACACATTGTATATATAATTGACAACTGCGTAATGACAATATTATTAATAATAATACTAACATTATTATTATATTATTATTATATTAATAATATATTATTATTATTATTATTATTATTATTATTATTATTATTATTATTATTATTATTATTATTATTATTATTATTATTATTATTATTATTATTATTATTATTATTATTATTATTATTATTATTATTATTATTATTATTATTATTATTATTATTATTATTATTATTATTGCTTTTAGGACTACTGACAAAAAGGAGTACGTTAACCTGAAGTAGGTCGTCTTCATCCTGTTTGAATACCACCACCCTGATAAAAAAAACATGTGCCACTGCCTGAGATATAAAGTTTTCGCTTGCTTATCTCTTGTTCCTTTTTTTTATACAATAGCGTGCCACATAAACACAGAAGATTGGATGTGTACACCTTCGAAAACAAATATTAATAATATTATATGCATCGCAGCGAAGTGTGTCATCTTCGCCTTCTTGGAAGACCGCTTCGTGGGTTTGATTTGGCAAAATGCATAATCCATTGGCCACAATGTAACGTTTTTACGGTATTTATTTGCTTATTACTTTTATATGAAAGAATACATAGTGGTCCAAGTGTGCATGGACGTCTCTTTTATCCCTTATGTGTCCCACCCTACCATCTCCGGCATGGTCTAGTGGCTAGGATACCTGGCTTTCACCCATGAGGCCCGGGTTCGATTCCCGGCGTCGGAGGAGTGGGGTCTCATGGTGTAACGGTTAGCACTCTGGACTTTGAATCCAGCGATCCGAGTTCAAATCTCGGTGGGACCCAATTTTTTTTTTGAATTCAGTGTTCGTTTTTCTTCTGATCACCAAGAAATTCGTGAACACACAACTGCATTTGTTCTTAATTTTTTTAAATCATACTCATTGAACAATTTCTCATTGGTTATTTTTTGCATAGTTTATTATTTATTAACGGCATTGTGACAGAACTGTCAGATTGCGTTAAACTTTATGCAGACGAATTGCTGGCAGTTTCTATGAAAAGATTTACTCATGTGATGCTCCGGTGCACCTAAATAATGCCCAAGCAAAGATCATTGCATGGTTCAAAAAATCGCCAAACTCAAAATTTTGACTAAATAGGTTGCATTTCACTTATAAAGAAAGACTTCTCTCTTATCTATACGGTGTGAATAGGATCTTACTGTGAGATGTCATGGAAGAGAAAAAGACTGTCGTTTGCCAATAATCTTTCTGGAAATAATGTTGTTTTTAGATCCTTGCGCACACTGTTTTTCTTGGGACACTAGGGGAAATCATGTACAGCTTTTTGTTTGTTAACATACAATTCCTACGTTCTACCATTTTTCGAATGTACATTGGTTATCGCGACCAGTGTATTAGAGTTCCCACTCCAGAATTGTAATGACTCCGGAATCATTCCACATTTTCGCGACCCCGGAATGACTGTGTATGTAATGGAGACAACTTTTGATGAAATAGAATGCAAATTAAATTAGGCACACTTCCCAGAATGGAATGGGAATAGAATTACATCTATTTCTGAAAATAGAGCACACTTTCGCTTACTTGCTGTCGCTTAAACTTTAAACAATATATAGCGATTCAGAGCCTTGAATAGAACATTTAAGCAGCATTATTAAAATGGCTTGGTTGATTTCAAGCACGGTACGTTTATAAGCAACGCACCTACCACACATCGGTGCTGATGTCAACTGTGCTCTTCTGAAGTTTGTCGCTATTCTTCGCGTAACCATGGCTGGGTGAACCAGGGTGACAGCATCACCCTCCTTTACGCCTTTGGATTTTTTTTCCTCAGCCGTACCCAAGCTACATTGTCCACCTGACTCCTGTCTTTCCACCCTTCACTTCTTTCACCGCATCTGTTACCGTCGGCGACTCGGACGCATATTCGAAAAACGCTTCTCAAAGTTGACCGATCGATATAAGAGTTTAACGTCCCAAACCCACCCTTTAATAATGAGAGACGCCGTAGTGGCGGGCTCCGGAAATTTCGACGGCCTGCGGTTTTTTTTTTTTTTATGGTGCTCCCAAACCTGAGCAAAAGGGCCTACAACATTTCCGCCTCTTTGAACTAGTGGTTCAAAGACCTTTTGAGTGAAAATTCAGGTTTTAAAACTGTAAGGCGAAGCCGCCATTCCGCTCGTAACATTTCGTTACAAAATTTCAGTGAATAGAACCAATTCAAAGCTTCCTTTTGCACCTGGTGTTGCTTGCGACCTTTATGACACCATTTAAAATCAAAAGGACGTTTTAACTCTCTTTTATGAAGCCCAACAAGTGACCAAAGTGGTAATGACCAATTACCGAACATGTTTGGAAGATCAGACGTTCGGGAGACAAAGCCCAGGAGATACCATGTTCCTGAATCTCCTGCTTAGAGCTGGTCATCCCGCACGCTCAGTGCTCCGGGGTAGGATCATTTCATTATTATCGTTAACTTTTTTTGAAACTTCAGTTGGTTGATACGACTCGTAACATATCCATTTTTGCGTCGCCAAGCAAAGAGGACTTTCACGAGGAAGATATACATATATATTATGCTACCCCCTCAATGGCTACTACTATGACAGCATGCTCAAGTTAGTCAAGTAAGCCTGAGTACATGCTTTACCGAAGTCGCCGGCCACAACGCATTCTCAAGGTCTACCAGGTGAGTCTTTAGTTATGCAAAGCCAGGGGTAGGTGTGGCGCAGTAGTGAACAATCTTCCAATTTGTAAAATACTCTACGGCATAGGTTCGTACAAAAACATTCATTATCCCAATGGATACTGAAGGGCGATACAAATTATTACTGCTCGTTGGTTCTTATCGATACCCCCTTATGAGTGGTGCGAATACTATATGCACGGCCTGATCTTCATCTCACGAGGAATTTAGTACCTGACACACGTAAATAACCTTAGCGACAGAGATGACAGTGCATACTTGCGCACAGGCGAAAACATAAAGTTCTCCTCACCCCATCTATGCTTGCGAGGCGCGCTTGCCAAGCATGAGTTCTAACGAGCAGTGCGGCGCTGTGTTCCATATGGAACAGTGCACTAGAGGAAACCAGAGCACAAGCGCTCGGCCAAAAGGTTCCCTAGCGCTGGTTCACTGTTACATACCAGAGAATCTAGAACATTTCGTCCCCCATTAAAGGGGCCCTGCAACACTTTTTTGAGTAACAATGGAAATTTTAACTGGACAAACTTATTGCCTAACAAATTAAACGACGCGAAAATTTCAATAATACGCCTAGTACGAGCGGAATTATAAATATTTGTAACACACTGCAATCGCATTCACTCTTCTCTCGTCCAGACGAAAGCGCTGGAAGCTGAGCAGGGTAGAATGGAAGGGGCAAAAAAATACCTCACGCGCCCCTCGTGACTTTGAGCATTTTCTTTTTTTTTTCTTAGAATACGCGGCTTTTTTTTTCAGTACGATCGTACGCGCGAATGGATGGATGGATGGATGGATGGATGTGGCTGTACCCTTTAGATCGGGCGGTGGCTAACGCCACTTAGCCGTAATACCTAGTGAACTAACCACTAGATTCATATTTTTTCCCTTTAAATAGTGAGGTTGAGGATTCGTACTTTGCAGTGAAGACTTTAATTTTCACTCGTGCCTTGACTTTAGCCACCAATCAGATAACCTCCTTCTAGTTAAGTCTACCCGCTTAAAGTCTATTTTGCCCTCCCTGTCCCTAAACCCCAGTGCTTTGAAAAACTCTGCACCATCATCCTGAACTATAGGGTGAAGCCCTTTACAGAACATTATCAAGTGTTCGGCAGTTTCTTCTTCCTCTTCATATGCACTGCATACTGTGTCTACCCCTTCGTATTTGGCCCGATATGTCTTGGTTCGCAACACTCCCGTCCTGGCCTCAAACAGTAGTGAACTACCCCGAGTATTATCATAGATACTTTCCTTGGCGATTTCCTGCTTAAAAGTTTGATAGATCTCTAGTGCGGACTTCTTAATCATGCCAATTCTCCACATGTCAGTCTCCGTTTCCTTCACTTTCTTCTTAACCAATAGGTCTTTTTGGTTTGGCCACCTGCTGTTTTCTGAGTATTTACCAGTCAATTTCCTGGTTCGCTTCCTTCATTTTGTATCGACATTCTTCATGTACAAGTAGCTGAAAACCTTCCTAGCCCAACGCTCCTCCCCCATTTCTCTCAATCGCTTCTCAAATTTTATCTTGCTGCTAGCTTCCCTGCCCTCAAATGATGTCCATCCCGTATCACCTTGTACTCCCTGATTTGGTGTATTCCCGTGAGCTCCTGAAGCAAGCCTGCCTATTCCACGTTGCTTAATTTCTAATCTTGCTTGAACTTCTGATCTCATGCACAAGACCGCATTGCCGAACGTCAGCCCAGGAACCATGACCTCTTTCCATATTCCTCTCACAACATCATACCTATTGTAATTCCACAGTGCCCTATTTTTCATCACTGCTGCATTCCTGTTACCTTTAGTCGTCACGTATATTTCGTGTTCCCTTAGGTACTCGGTCCCATTGCTTATCCATACGCCCAAATATTTGTTTTTATCTGTTATCTCTAGCGTGACCTTCTGTATTCTAAGCTCCCTACCTTCGTTATCATTGAAAATCATGACTTCTGATTTTTCCTTACTGAATCTAAAATCTAACATATCTCCCTCATTACCGCAGATATCCATCAATCTCTGCAAATCTTCCTTGTTGTCGGCCATTAGCACTATATCATCTGCGTACATTAATGCTGGTAGTGCCTTATCATTGAGTTTTCCTTGTTTGACTAAAGAGGGGTTGAAGCCCAGTCCACTTCCCTCTAATTTGGCCTCTAATCTTTGTAGGTACATCATGAATAATAAGGGTGACAGGGCACACCCCTGCCTAAGCCCCGTTTTACCTCTGCAGGCTTGGATACCTGTTTTTCCCACTTTATGACTACCTTGTTACCTTTATTGATATCCTTTAAAAGATTAGTGACTACAAATTCCACGCCTAGTGTGTCCAGTATTCCCCAAAGTTCCTCTTGAACCACGCTATCGTACGCTCCCTTGATATCTAAAAATGCTAGCCACAGGGGCCTGAGTTCATTTTCTGCTATTTCGATGCACTCCGTCAGTGAGAACAGATTGTATTCCAACCTCCTGTGTTTCCGAAACCCATTCTGCAGTTCCCTCAGCACCCCATCATCCTCTATCCATGCCTGCAGTCTTTCGTTTATAACCTGCATCGCCAGCCTGTCGACCACTTATGTCACTGTTATAGGACGATAGTTGTTTGTGTCAGCTTTGTCCCCCTTTCCTTTATAGATCATGCTCATTCTGCTAAGTTTTCATCCATCGGGGACTTCACCATCGATTATTGTTCTGCTCACTGCCTCTCTGAAAGCCTGCTTTGACTTCGGACCTAATGTCTTTATCAGCATAATTGGAATGCCATCTGGGCCTGTTGATGTACTACTAGGAACCCTTTTCTCAGCCCTTTCCCACTCTTGTTGTGAAAATGTAGCCATTGCACCACTTGATTCATCCTTGTCTACTGTGGAGCATACAGCACGTCTTTGTTGGAATTTTTCTGTCACCCTTGTTCATATATTAAAATATTAAACATGAAACAGGTAATTGAAACACTGCAAAAAAGAATAGATGACCTTGAAAATCGAAGCCGCCGGTCAAACCTTATTGTGTACGGCTTAGCTGAACAGGAGGGAGAAACAAGTGAAAGCTTAGAACAAGCCGTAAACGAAGGTATTATTAAAGAAAAACTGGAACTTGAACCAGTTGCAATCGAACGTATACACCGATTAGGGAATGCACAGACAAATAAAGTCAGACCAGTGATTTTCAAACTGCTGGATTCTAGACAAAAAAATGGAATACTCAAAAATGGGTACAAACTGAAAAACTCTGGCTTGTCCATTGGTGAAGACTTCTCGCGTAAAATACGGGAAGTCAGAAAGAGGCTTTGGGAGAGTGCAAAAGAAAATCGACAGAAACACGAGAAGGTGTCACTAGCCTTCGACAAACTCTATATTAATGGCCAAGCCTTCGTTTGGAATAACGAAAAAAATGACAAAGTTCTGCTTCGTCAAAAAAAGGACGACACGAAGGGGCGGCCTTACACTCGTCAAGGCACAAAATTAAAGAAATAACTGTACTGAATATAAATGCTAGAAGTATTCTAAACAAAATCGAAGCTCTTGAAAATCTGTTGCTTGAATATGAACCTGATGTTGTGGCTATTACTGAAACATGGCTCACCCCTGACGTGTACGACTCTGAAATTGCTCCCCCAAGTTATTCTGTAATCCGCAAGGACCGTCTAACGCGAGGGGGTGGTGTTGCTCTGCTGATAAAGAATCGCTTTTCCTTCCACGTTTTGGCGCACAATTTAGAAGCTGAAGCAATCTTTTGTAAACTCACGTGTGACTCAGGGACTGTGTTCATTGGGTGTGTTTACCGGAGCCCGTCATCGGGTCATGAAAGTATATCGGCCATTCAAGAATTCATGCATCAAAATGTGAGAAATTCGAAAGTACTGCTGATGGGTGATTTCAATCTTGCTGACATAGAATGGAATACTATGCATCACTCGTCAGCAGCCTCTGAAGCTCTCCTTGATATTATGCTTGCCTTTAACCTTCAACAAATCGTAACTGAGCCTACGCGCACACAAGGTGCCGTTAAAAACATCCTGGATCTTATCCTTCTCAGCCAACACTTCCCGATAAGTGCCGTTAAATCGAGTATTATTGAAGGCATTTCGGACCACGATATACCGCTATGCATTCTACCTATTAGCAATACCCAAATCAATCGTGACGAAGTGTCTGTGATTGCTGACTTTCAAAGAGCAGACGACAACAGCATACTAACACACTTAGACTACGAGTTTGCCAACTTTTCACAACTCGCGTCGGACGCATCATGTGACATAGACGCTCTATGGATTAAGTTCAAATCAATTATATTTTTTTGTATCGATAAGTATGTTCCCCAAAAAACTAGAAAACAGCAGAGGTCAAACCCATGGATCACGCGTGAAGTTATTCACTCAAAACGTCGCGTGAATCGTCTTCGTAAAACAGCAAAAAATAACCAAAGCCAGTCGATAACTTTAAAACTGCAGAACGCTAAGACTGATCTACGAGATAAAACCAAAGCGGCAAAAGATCATTACTTTAACGTAACTCTGCCGAGTTTCCTTGCAAATAACCCTCGCAGGTTCTGGAAACATTTCAGTGTAAAGGGGGCAGTGACACAACTATCTGCAAAAGAAAAACAAGATAAAGCTGAGTCATTTAACAACTTTTTTCAATCTGTATTCACAGCTGAAAATAAAAATGTACCCTCTATTAGTTCGCGCATTACCACGACCATCGATGACCTAATCATTACAGATGCCGGTGTCATGAATCTTTTATTGAAAATTGATCCCAGGAAATCTAGTGGTCCCGATAACATTCCGAACGAATTTCTTAAAAGGTACGCGGAATGGAGTAGTAAATATCTCGGAATAATTTTTAGGAAATCCTTGCAGCTCGCTAAATTACCGTCTGACTGGAAATTAGCTAAAGTCATACCAATACATAAATCCGGAGATAAAGTCCTGGTATCGAACTATAGACCTATATCTCTTACAAGTACATCGTGCAAACTACTAGAACATGTTATTTTTAAACACATCACATCTTTCCTTGAACAAATACATTTTTTTTCTCCCAACCAGCATGGATTTCGAAACGGTTTATCAACTATTACACAATTGACCGAAGTTGTACATGACCTTGCACATAGCCTCAATCGCCGCAGTCAAACAGATATGGTCCTATTAGATTTTTCAAAAGCATTTGACAGTGTCTGCCATAACAAATTAATTGCGAAATTGGAAGCCATCTTAGGTAACACCTCATTCGCCAGTTGGATTAAGGACTTTTTGCTCAATCGAAAACAATTCGTATTCTTTGAACAAGCTACATCGAAAACCGTTTCTGTATCATCAGGCGTACCACAAGGATCAGTTCTTGGACCATTGTTATTTTTAATCTATATCAACGACATTGCAACAAACATCGACTCTAACATAAAACTTTTCGCTGACGATTGTGTTATATATCAGGAAATCAATAGCCATACAGACCACCTTGCGCTGAGTGCCTCCCTAAACACAATATCCGAATGGTGTAAACAATGGCAGATGTCAATAAACGTAAAAAAATCCGCTGTGATCACAATAACTAAAAGAAAACAGCCCTCAATATTCAACTATGCAGTCGACGGCACCATGCTACCTAAAGTAAACCAACATAAATATTTAGGGGTGACGCTTACTTCGGACCTTAACTGGACCCAGCACATAGATAACGTTTCCGCAGCAGCACTACGCAAGTTATTTTTTCTTAAAAGAAGCCTAAAACTAGCTCCCACCCCAATAAAGCTGCTTGCCTATAAGACATTTATAAGACCGATTTTAGAATATGCCAACGTGGTTTGGTTCCCGCATACAAAGACTAACATAAGGAAACTGGAAGCAGTGCAAAGAAAAGCGATAAGATTTATTCACAACAGGTACAGGCGCACTGACTCCCCAACTTACCTTTTAAACGCATCCAATCTAAAAACGCTGCTAGAAAGGGCGAAAGAAGCCCGCTTAAAATTCTTGTTTCAGATAATTCACAACAGTTTCAAGATAAACGTGTCGAAGTACATTTCGTTTTCCGAAACCCGACCTACACGCCAACAGCATCCCAATATACTAACAGAATATTCATATAGTAATGAAACCTTCAAGCATTCTTTTTTTCCACTTGCCATTAGGGAATGGAATCAAGTACATCCATCGATCACAAACACCAAATCATTCTCGGAATTTGTTAATAAAATTGAAGGCACAAGCAACTAATCCTCGACACAGAGAGGATATAACTACAGGCCTGTCTCAATAGTGTGATAAATGTATTCATTGTATATATTTTGGTAAACGCTATTTGTTCTTGCCTTATATTTATTGTAACCTCTTTTTTTACATTTATTAGATATTTCATTGTTCCTGAAATGTTTTATGTTTTATATATTGCACTTTTTGTATTGCCCTCCTGCTACGCTCTCAGATGAGAGCAGCAGTATTGGAAATAAATAAATAAATAAATAAATATATTCAATAGCTTCGTCCCCTTCTAGCCTAGCACCTTGGGCTGTAGTTATAAACCTCTGCTCTAGGCTCGTCTCATTTCTGAGGGAGTTTAGATGGTTCCAAAATTTCGCAGCTGCCTTTCTATCTTTCTTATGTACTTCTGCCAGCCGCTGAGCTCCCTTTCTTCTAATCTTTTCATTGATCAGAAGGGATGCATCCCTTCTACAGCTTAGAAAGGTTTCCCATTTTCTTACAACATCATCTGTCGGTTCACCCCGCTGCTTAGCATGTCTGTGATCCCTAGAGTCTTCCTGACGTTTTGCTATGGCTCTCTTAACTTCCTCATCCCACCAACTTTTGGGTTTGTGTCTTCTTTTTCGGGGTGACTTGTCACGCGTATTAGCAAGCTCTAGCTCCCACAGTATATTAATATTCGTATATGTCCACACTGTTTTATTATCCTCCTTTATTACTTTCTCAATTTGTTTAGTGGCTATTTCAATTTGCCTTTCTGGATAAAAATTTTTCTGTAGTTGCTCATCTTGTCTCCTTCCCACTTTCACTGCTCTTCCAAAACTTAGCTTGATACTACGTGCGCGTGTACAAGTGACGGCCTCCCTTGGCGATCACTGTAACAACCGAGCGCGCCATGTTTGAATCAGGCAATAGCTGATAGATGGGCATTAGACGTGTAAGTTTTGATCATCTTCCGTCATTTGTCGTGGGAATAGAAAGCAATTTTTAGCTGAATTTGATAATTATTTGTGAATTCCAGGCCCCGTGCTGCGCTATAATATCTAACTCGCGTGTTCTCAGGAGCCTCTACCACCAATCGGTAGTGTTTTTACCATACTCAAAAAGGGTTGCAGAGCCCCTATACCTAAATTTTAGGTTTGTTCATATTCCAGACTGCTCCAGGGGCATGTCAAAAGCGCGTATTCTTCTTGAACAATACTTTAGTCAACATAAAAATATACTATGCTATTTTTAGCATTAACACATTTACACCTGAAATATTAAAATATCGTCACCCAATGCCGACCATGTGAGTACTATGTGGAGCGGAAAAACTGCTTCGATGGGGATTAGTAGCGTGGTTTTACTACATATGCAACCAAGCTACTAACCCTCGACCTTGGTAACATGTTTTACGTACTCTTGCACTTCTAATGCATCTCATAACACTATCTTTATGGGCGCACGTATTCTTAACTAGATAATACAATCGAGAAGCATTTTGTTAATTGCGCAATGGTAGGAATGGGATTGAACTGCCCCGCCATTCGCAGAGTGGGAATGGGCCATTTTTTAAGTGCGAATACACTTTCTAAGCGACCCCAAACCATCCACCACCGTCGGCGGCGTCCGCAGTCTTCTCTCTATCTTTAAAAGAAAGAGGACTTGGCGGGCCGCAGCGCGACGCTCTACCGAATAAGCCACGGACGCAACGCTGATATCGGTGTCAGTAACGCGCCTTATACCCCCTCCACCTTCGCTCACTCCTCCGCTCTCCTCGCTCGCTGCAGCTGCGCGCGCACCCCTCTCTCTCTCGCGCCCGCCTTCTCTCTGTCTCCCATCGAGAGCGGGTCGTGAGGGGGAGTAAAGTTAAAATCCGTTGGCATTCGCCAGTGAGTTAACGTAAACTCCCCCGTGTGATCAAATTGCGATTCCCAGGAACCATTACACCATAAAGGCACCATAGTGTGATTAATAAATATAATAGTGCGAATTAATAAATACCCCTCATAGCATCACCCCATGTATTCGCACTTAACCATGTTCATCCTCGGGGAAATGCTTGGGAGTTTTTCATTTCGAGGTATCACAAGAAATGTTTTGCGAACCATTTTAATTGCCCGGAATCAATTTCGAATGGAATGGAAGCGCCCATTTTCCAACACTGATTGGGAACCATTTATTTAACGACTCCTCAAAACTACAGCACGTCATTTCGCATCAGCCCACAAACAATACGTGGAACGAATTTATTTCAGCAGATCACAATATCTGGAACAAATTGTTGATTGGCAACGTAAGAAATGTTAAGCGACGGAAAACGTAGCCTAGGGAGGTTGTTTGGTGCGGTAATAAATTTAACAAATTTGCAGACAACGAAATGGAATACAATAGAATCTGCTCGCCTGAGGCCGAGCCAATCGCATATCATCGGGGAGAGGTATTCATAAAACATTCCGCCCAAAAATGATTTATGGTTATTATGGACGAAAAATGAGGATTAACTATCGTACCGAGCAAAAAAGGGGAAACATTTACTTGGTTAGTGCGACTAAACCAATTCACATGCTGAGGAACCACTGCGCCACGAAATCAACATGGTAATGAAATACATCAATCACCGCAGACAGCAACCTTATTTTCTTGCAATAAAACAAAATTACGACTCCTTCAGAGCAGAATGTAAACTTTGGTGCAATTGTATGAAAAAACACTCACAGCATATCCACAGAGTGAATGATGATGAGTGGGGCGAATCGTCCTTCTGTCCATACGCCCGTGCGTGCATGCGTTCATGCGTCCGATCGCGTTCGATAATGAAGAAGGCGCGTGGGTAACACCGACGAGACGTGAGCCCAGGAAGCCGAACGCAAGCGTCTTCAGCGTGCATGACGCTCTGCTGCGTCCATGCATCACCACACCACATACGGTGACTACCCAGGAGGCCGAGAAAGGCACTCGTACGCGCACTCAGACGAAGCACGCGCAGCAGCCAGTCGGAGAGTAGCGTCCGAGTAACGCCATCTAGAAGAGGGGACGAGAATTGGTTATCCATTTTTTGTCGTCTCTTCTTTTCTTGGTTACGCGTAACTAGTTACAAGGTTAGACTAATCGGAGCTTCGCCCCTAAAATTGGCAGCCCATCCATTAAGTGAATGTTGATGATGGGGCGAAGCTGCCTGAATGATTACGAAGTGCTTACGAAAAGTTTATCAAATTATGACGGAGGTTCCAGGTGGACGACAGGGCGCGCCTAGCAATGAACTCTACAGCGCTCGCACTTTTCTTGCGTAGAGTCCCTCTGCCTATAGCATGTTCTATCCTACAGAAGGAAGAAGAGCGCATCGCCTAACTTTCTGACCGGCCCGTTTTCAATGGGCACAAGCACTCTCGGAACACACATTAGAATGAAATAAGTGATGGACGAAAAGACAGGTGCACGGATGGGTGGACGGAGATGGATTAAGGACAGCCAGACGGACGAATGGATGCTCCGATCTATGGACGAACAGACAAGGGTCTCTTTTTAAAACTAAATGTGCCCTATCAACAATTTATGTGCAGTTTATGTAACCCCTGTGATATCGGTCCGACAGGGAGCTACGACAACGACGGCGTCAAAGGACACCGGGCGAGCATAAGGAGCTTCGCTTCTGAAATAAAAATGTGGATGACCTGAAGCTCTACTGCTTCTTAATCTCCGTTGCAAAGACTACGTCACCATAAACAACCGCGAGCTTAGGTAAAGGCCTCCACCTCAATTTTACCATTACACGTTGGTGATGGGCCCCCTCTTCGTATAGTTAGTGCTTTGCGGTGACCGGGACCATTCTCATATTGGCATCGATGACGGACCGCATCACTGTTAGCATTCCGGTTTGCTGATGGGCCCCCTCATTCTTACTACTGTATATATTACACTGTCGCGCCCCGTCCCCGGAGTCAGCGACTCTTCATGAAAAGATTGTAATAATACACAGTCCTACGTATTTGTACTCTGTTGCCTCTAATAGCAATATATTATCTATACCATATGCAAATGAAGCGGTCATTTTGTTGGTAATTCATGTATAGAGCTTTATCAATAAATATTAGCATTTTGCATTTCTCGCATCATGATATCGCCTTTGCAAGGCCAATATTTTGCCACACCAGGTCATCAGCTAAACATAACCTTTCATATAGAACATAATCATCGGCGAAGTTCTATATGAAATGAAAGTTCCGCGGCATTTTAAAACAAGAAATAACAAAGCATGGAAAAAATATATTTGTAATATATAATACACTTGTAGCGGGCGATGACACCGGTGATCGCGATAATTTTATTTGTGTGCGCATACCAATTCGTATGCCGAGGCGCACGGCGCAGACGTGGCCAACATGCCTCAAGTTATCTCCGAAGGGCCGCGGAAGATACGCAGCCACGCCCCTTTTGGCTGTCACTTTGGAAGCCTGTTTTTCCTGGAAAATAAACTAGTCTTGCCCCAAACTTCAGGGAGCGTAGGTGCCTTCTTTTTGCGCCTCCGTGGGGCGAGTACACCACAGAGTGGTGACCCGGAGGTTTGGAAAAACAGCAGCCATGTCAGACGAGGAACGCACTTTAACCTCACCTACAACCAACGCCTCGGAGTCAAAGCTTCCTCATTTCTGGCGCAAAAACACCAGGGTGTGGTTTAGCCAAATCGAGGCCCGCTTCGAGCTTCGACGCATCACATCGCAGCAGTCGAAATACCTGCACGTCGTTTCAGCACTGCCACCTGACATAGCTGACGCCGTAGACGATGTGCTCGCCTCCACTCCATCGGAGAAGCTCTACAACGAACTAAAAAGCACCGTCCTGAAAGGTCTTGAGGTGTCCGAACAGAGCAGGCTGCAACAACTCCTGTCTCATGAAGAGCTCAGTGACCAGCGTCCCTCACAACTACTCTGTCCAATGCGTCAGCTGGTGGGCCAACAAGCGTCAGAGGAGCGTCAACATCCATTGCCCTGCGAGTTGTTTTTGCAGAGACTGCCACACTTAACACGGATGATACTCGCAGGCTCCGATGACGTGACTCTCGAACGTCTGGCTCAACTCACCGACCGCATCACCGACAGCACTGAGCCACCAAAAATGTCTATTGCTACAACGGGAAGGCCCGAACATGCAAACCGGTTAGGTCGCTTAGAGGACAGAGTTGACCGACTGGCTTCAGCAGTTAAAAACCTCGCCCTGTTCAACAAACACCGGCCTGCACGGCATCGTTCGCCGTGCCGTGCTCGAATCCCGCAGAACCGCGGACACACAACCAAGGCAAAGCAGAACATCTGCTGGTACCACCGTCGTTTTAGAGAGCAAGCCACTCGCTGCACCCATCCATGCTCGTGGACGGGAAACCCACCGGCCAGTTGCTAACGGCGAAAAGCGTCATGGGCCGTCGTTGAAGCCGCCTCTTCTTCGTTGTCGACCACATCACCGGCACACGCCTCCTTGTCGATACCGGAGCGGAGCTATCTATCCTACCTGCAGCAGCTCAACATCGCCGGGGCGGCAAGTCGATTTCGAGCCTAATTGCAGTATATAATACTGCTATTGCATCATATCGAGTCCAGTCAATGACGATAAACATTGGACTCAGGCGTACATATCGATGGCTCTTCGTTATGGCCCACGTCAGAATTTCCAACCTGGGAGCGGACTTTCTGAGCCACTTCAATCTTGACTTCAGCGTTCACAATCGTCGTCTCAAGGATAACGTCACTTCGCTCGCTGTTATCGGACTGAAGTCTGACCTGTCCTCATGCGGCATTTGCACTTTCAACCCGAAGTCAAACTTTCAAAAGATTCTGGCTGAATTCCCTGAAATCACCAGACCTCGGAAGACCGCACTGCCAAACAAACACAAGGTGACGCATCACATTGTCACCATCGGACCGCCCGTCACCACTAGACCTAGGAGACTCGCTGGACAAAGACACGAAGTCGCCCACCGTGAGTTCGACCACATTCTCCAACTCGGCATAATTCGACCTTCTTCCAGCAACTGGTCTTCCGCGCTGCAAATGGTGCCAAAACAAGAGTATGGTGACTGGCAGCTTTGTGGTGATTATCGGGCACTCAATGCTGTGACAACGGCAGACCACTATCCTCTCCCCCACATCCATGATTTCAGCTCTCGCCTCGCGGGAACGACCATCTTCATTAAGCTGGATCTGATGGCCGCTTATCACCAGATTCCAGTAGAACCAAGCGACATCCCAAAGACGGCCTTGACAACGCCTTTCGGCCTCTTTGAATTTGTTCTTATGCAGTACGGACTGAAGAACGCGGCCCAAACTTTCCAGCGTTTCATGAATGAGGTCACTCACGCACTGCTCTTTGTTTTTGTCTGCTTAGACGACATTTTGGTCTCCAGCAAAACGCCGGAAGAGCATGAAAACCACCTGCGCCTCCTCTTCAAGCACCTTGACGAGCACGGTCTGGTTTCGAAGCCCCAAAAGTGCATCTTTGGTGTTGAAGCACTAGATTTCTAGGTCATCGAATCAGCCCACAAGGCATCTTGCCGCTTGAATCACGGGTGCAAACAGTCAGGTAATTCCCCACGCCTACCTGTTTCCGCAAGTTGCGCGAGTTTTTCGGGCTAATCAACTTCCGTGGGCGCTCCATGTCATCCTGTGCACACATTCTACAGCCACTAACTGAATTGCTCCGCCGGGACGGCAAGAAAACACCCGAGTTTCACTGGTCAGCGGAGCACGAAAAAGCCTTCCAGGACGCGAAAACTCAGCTTGCCTCCGCAACACTTCTGATGCACCCGCTTTCCGACGTGACAACGCGGCTCATGGTTGACGCTTCAACGACGGCAGTGGGAGCAGTGTTGCAACAATACGACGGCAAGGACTGGAAACCGGTAGATTTCTTTGATAAACGTCTGACACAGGTGGAAGTGCGATACAGCACCTTTGAAAGAGAGATGCTGGCCATTAATTCCTCCATAAAACATTTTCGTTTCTTCCTAGAAGGCCGCATTTTCCACATTATTACAGACCAGAAGCCGCTGACGAGTGCGTTCAAGAACAACAGTTCCTCATATTCGGGAAGAGAACTGCGCCAACTTTCTTTCATTTCCGAATTTTCACGGGCATCCGCTACATAGCGGGGAGTGAAAACCAAGCAGCCGACGCACTCTCTCATATCGACACCGTTTCAGCGTCCGTCGACTTTGAGACATTAGCCGCCGCCCAGCGGGAAGACCCAGAGCTAACCGAGATGAGGCAGAATCCACTGTCACTGGTGCTCGAGGAGATCCCGCTACCATACACAACGACTATGGTCACATGCGACACATCGCAGAAACCTCCAAGACCCTTTGTCCCCGTTTAGTTTCGGCGTGCAGTGTTTGACAGCCTTCACGACCTCCGCCACCCAGGAATCCGCGCGACGCAGAGGCTCGTCACTGACCGATTTGTGTGGCCCGGAATCACAGTCGACGTTCAACGCTGGGCGAAGACGTGCCCAACCTGTCAAGCAGTCAAGGTGACTCGTCACACGCGCACAGCACTCCAAGCATTTCGGCCAACAGAGTGTCGTTTCGACCACGTGCACTTGGACTTGCTGGGGCTTCTTCCTCCTTCCCAGGGTTACAGATACCTGCTCACTTGTGTCGATCGATACTCACGGTGGCCCGAGGCGACGCCGATTCTGGACATCACAGCCGGGACCGTCGCACAGGCGTTTGTGGCCACATGGGTTTCACGCTATGGCTGCCCACTGCGCATTATGACCGATCGTGGACGAAAATTCCGGAGCAACCTATTCTCTGCACTGGCAAGGCTTCTGAGAACACGGCTCCAGTACACCACGGCTTACCATCGAGCGAGCAATGAAATAGCGGAGCGGCTACACTGTCAACTGAAGGCATCTTTAACGGCCAAATTGGATAGAGAGCACTGGATTGAGAAGCTCCCTCTCGTTCTTCTGGGCATGCGTACGGCAATAAAAGAAGACCTCGCATTCTGTGAAGCAAAAATGCTGTACGGCTCTACAATCCGACTACCGGGAGAATTCTTCGGTGAGAAACCAACCGCTACGCCGACGCCTTCAAAACATATGGAAAGGCTACATTCCTGGTTGGAGCACCCTCAACCCAGCGCGCCACGCGTCAGCCACAACCAAAGAGTGTTTTCTTTTTCAGACATGAATGAGGCAACCCATGTGTTCGTGCGACGTGACACAGGGAAAGCGCTGATGACTCCGGCGTACGACGGGCCCTTCCGTGTGCTTTCGCGGTCGCAAAAAACTGTGACCATTCGTGTTCGCGACAGAGAGGACGTCGTTTCTCTCGATCGCGTGAAACTGGGTCACCTCATGGACTAACTCGCACATTTGCTCGTTTTTTTCCCAGGCTCCGCGGTCTAGGGGGGGACCCCTTGTAGCGGGCGATGACGCCGGTGATCGCAATAATTTTATTAGTGTGTGCATACCCATTCGTATGCCGAGGCGCACGGCGCAGACGCGGCCAACATGCTTCACGTCATCTCCTTGGGGCCGCGGAAGATACGCCGCCACGCCCCTTTTGGTTTTCGCTTTCGAAGCCTGTTTTTCTTGGAAAATAAACTAGTCTTGTCCCAAACTTCAAGGAGTGTAGGTTCCTTCTTTTCGCGCCTCCGTGGGGTGAGTACGCTACACATTCATTGACAATTCTCTGTTGCAATAAAAACAAAAGCAGAAGACGAGTTCATGAACTTCTTGTTCGTTGACAGAAAAGCAAAGAGTAGAACTTGGATCACAGTACATTGCCAAAAATATCAAAACAAATAGGTCTCACTGATATCTTTAACACAGATCGCTGGATTCAGAGTCCAGAGCACTGACCGTTACATCATGTCATCACACACTTCCGTCTACGGCAATCGAACCGGGCTTCCTCGGTGAAAGCCAGGTCTCCTAGCCAACAGACCCCGCCGGATATGAGAGGTCTTTTCACTTACGAACTAAAAGTGATGTGTTTATGCATGTCGCACGCTGCATCTCCCCGTGTTACGCCTTTAGAAGAAAAAAAATAAATAGCGAGAAAAATACAAATATGTGTAATGAAATGACCGCTATACTCAGAACAAGCAGACTTTCCAACATGGCGAATACGACCGACATCGTTAGAATGTGTTCATTTTATGATTCTTTTTGCGTGCGTACACATCCAGTCTTTTTTGTTTCTGTTTCACTGTCTCTGATTTAGAAATATTAAACAAAGAAATGGCTTGAAAATGTTACCATAAACTAGTACGTAACATCCGATCTCAACGAACAAGAAGGTGGCTTTGGAAAAGGACGAAGACGACAAACTTCGCTTGATGCCCTTCTCATTTTGTACCGTTCTAACAGCGAAGCTGTTTATGCATGTTGGCTTTAAAGCTTCGACACTGTCTCTATCATTATCATTAAAAACGGGTATGTGCAAGACAACTTGGGCGAACCCCACTGCTCTGCGCTACAGCATTGCCTCACATTAACCTGATGGGTGAGACGGAGAAAGAAAATCAAACATGGACTGACATACAGATGTAAAAAATAAATTGAAGCAATGTACAGTCACTCGGCTATCCAAGCACTCTAGCATTGCATAGCAAAGCCTTTTATAGTGTAGTGTAAACACAGGATACGAAAGGGTAGTTAGCTTGTGTTGGATGGAAATGAAAAGAGCAGAGAATAACGCGCAGCACGAAAAGAATGGCAAAATACAGAACGAAAAAGTTGTCGAACAGAATATCAACGAAAGAGACAGAAAACGGATCGAAACAAAAAGGAAGAAAGCAAGAAACGCACGCCGATGGAGACCTCGCGCCCAACCTGCGCTCCACTGGGCTGCACCAGATCATGTCCAGGGGGTCATGGGGCGCCCTGAGAAAATGCGCACACCGGAAGAGGAAACCACGTTTTCCGAAGCTTGACGTGTCGGTCGACGAGAAGTACGAAAGGCGATAATCCTTGCCTCGCTGTGCCAATCTATCCACGGCATTGTGCAAACATACTTTCGATATCTCTTGTTTGTTTGTTTGTTTGTTTGTTTGTTTGTTTGTTTGTTTGTTTTCACGCAGAATTAAACCACTAATAAAACATCCGATACTTCGCTTCCCCTAAAAGACACTGCATTTCATGCAGGAGTTGTAGTGGCTGCAATGTTCAGGCAATACCCCTGTCACAGGGACAGCCTTAAGAGGGGCTAAGCTCATTACGGTCACAAGCGCTAACAAGAAAAGTGAAGATAAAATGGAACGCATTTTAGAGCATTACTCGCGAGGATGGGTAAAAAACTATTGCCCATCTCTCCAACCCTGATGGAATGTGAAGGAGCAGCGGTGTGAACGGCGTTGACCCGGTTAAATGGGTGTCGACGCGTGTGCTGCAAGAACGGTTTAAAGCGAACGTCGGGGTAGCGTTGGTGCTACCCGCACGCCGTCTCTATTATCGAACGTGATCGGCGTTCTTGACTCGCACCTCGTCGGCGTGGTTGGTCTTCCACTCCTCACACTTGCGTTCGCGGCTTCCCTGGCTCACGCATCTTCGGTGTTCCAGGCGTGACGCCGCCATTCACGAACGCGCGCACTAGCGGGAAGCATGCCCCGGTGGCGTCCGCCCGTCGGCGTCATCGCTCGGCAAGCAGCGGCGAGCTGTCCACATTCCCGGCGCCAGGTATCACGGCCGGCCCAGACGACTCCGCGCGAGCGCCCGTGAGCGCCTACCCACTGCTTCTTCTCGCCCACAGATGGAGAGAGGTGGCGTGGGTTAGGAAATGATACCGACGTGAGGAGTGAGCTCAAGCGTTGGGAGCGGAGGAGAGGGTGAAGCGAGTTGAGATAACAGGCGGCCAGCGGCGACACGCTATGGAGAGAGTGACGTCACGCCTGCACTGCAAAGGAAGAAGTGACCTACTTGGCACCACCCCGGTTGGGAGGGACAACATTACGTAGGCTAGTCAAACAGCTGCTTCACATATAAAAGGAGGGGGGAGGTTTGTGTTCACAAATACCACTCGGGATGTGGCCGTGTAGTAGATATGCAGGGACTTCATAATGGCCGCTATGTAAGGTATAGACATCACCTGGATATGGTGATTCCCTTTTACGTTCATTGCGAGCTTCATTATTTCATCTGATTTAAGAGCAACACAATGGACAATAGGAATCAATCATTCACTTACCGTTCCCCGGAATAACCATGAGGCTTTCCCCTCCACGATTTCCTATTGGCTACGGTACTCGGCTGCTGACGCGCAGGTCGCAGGATGCAATTCCGGAAGCGGCGGCTGCATTTTCGATGGAGGCAAAAATGCTGTAGGCCCGTGGGCTCAGATTTGGGTTCACGTTAAAGAAACCCAGGTAGTGTAAATTTCCGGAGCTCTCCACTACAGCGTCTTTCATAATGAAATGGTGCTCCGTAGGCGTGTCTGCAAAAGCAGGCGATTGTTGTGTAGCGACACCACGTACCTGAGGTAACAGGGGGGTTTTGAGTTCTCTTACGCCTAGCCGTTCGTGGCTTTGCCATGTCCGGGGAAAAGGGTATCCTGAGGGTTGAGCTGACGCTGACTGATTGGACCTTTAAGGCCCCCTCGGCAGAGCCAACACACCGCTTTGGCCCCGGCTTCACGTAGACGGCACCCCTGGACTGACCCGCTCAGGGGAAATCGGCAGTCGCCTTTTCCTATCTCTCTTTTTCCCTACATATTCGTATTTCTCACTTTTTTATCTTTCCTGTCTATTTCGTCCTTCTGTTTAGTTCCAATTTTCTCGGCGGCAAAGATTAAGCCTGTGCAAATAGCCTACCTAGGCCTAGGCGCATTGGGTTATAGCAGTGTTGTACGGCTGACATCTCCAAGCTTTCAGCATCCGCAAACTTACAGCGTCCCCTGGTTAGTATCCGTGGTGGGTGTCTGATCTGTAATGATATAAGCCCATCTAGTCACTGCTTTTGAAACCGAATCTTGGAGATTGGTTAAAATGACTACTGTAGCTCGTTGTTTCGGCGCATACAGGTAGTCTTACAATAAGTGGTATGTGGCATTTTTCAAGAACAAGAGACTATCGGAGCGTGAAACTTCCACCGGTTGATCGTGTGACAGACAGAGGTCTGACACATTGTATATACAATGGACGACTGCGTAATGATAATTATTATCATCATAATCATTATTATTATTATTATTATTATTATATTATTATTATTATTATTATTATTATTATTATTATTATTATTATTATTATTATTATTATTATTATTATTATTATTATTATTATTATTATTATTATTATTATTATTATTATTATTATTATTATCGTTGTTGTTGTGTTTGTTGTTGTCTTGTTGTTGCTGTTAGGAGAACTGAAAAAAAGGAGCACATTCAACTGAAGTAGGTCGTCTTCGTCCTCTTTGAATGCCACCACCCTGTTAAAAAAACATGTGCCACTGCCTGAGATAATAATTTTTTCCTAGCTTATCTCTTGTTCCTTTTTTTTATACAATAGCGTGCCA
This sequence comes from Rhipicephalus microplus, assembly GCF_043290135.1. Classification (NCBI taxonomy): domain Eukaryota; kingdom Metazoa; phylum Arthropoda; class Arachnida; order Ixodida; family Ixodidae; genus Rhipicephalus; species Rhipicephalus microplus. The sequence goes on along the minus strand of NC_134710.1, from coordinate 288,188,561 downwards.
CATAAACACAGAAGATTGGATGTGTACACCTTCGAAAACAAATATTAATAATATTATATGCATCGCAGCGAAGTGTGTCGTCTTCGCCTTCTTGGAAAGCCGTTTCGTGGGTTTGTTTTGGCAAAATGCATATTTCATTGGCCACAATGTAACATTTTCACGGTATTTATTTGCTTATTACTTTTATATGAAAGGATACATAGTGTTCCACGTGTGCAAGGACGTCTCTTTTATCCCTTATGTGTACCACCCTGCCATCTCCGGCGTGGTCTAGTTTCTAGGATTCCTGGCTTTTACCCAGGAGGCCCGGGTTCGATTCCCGGCGTCGGAGGAGTGTGGTCTCATGGTGTACCGGTTAGCACTCTGGACTTTGAATCCAGCGATCAGAGTTCAAATCTCGGTGAGACCCACTTTTTTTCTTGGATTCAGTGTTCGTTTTTCTTCTAATAAGCGAGAAATTTATGGACACACCACTGCATTTCTTCTTTATTTTTAAAATCCTACTCATTGAACAATTTCTCCTTGGTTATTTTTTGCATACTTTGTTTTTTATTAGCGGCATTGTGGCAGAACTGTCATATTGTGTTAAACACAATGCAGACGAATAGAAGGCAGTTTCTATGAAATGGTTTACTCACGTGATGCTCCGGTGCACCTAATTAATGTCCAAGCAAAGATCATTGCATTGTGCAAAAAAATTGCAAATTTCAAAATTTTGACAAAGGTGGTTGTATTTCACTTATAAAAAAATACTTCTTTCTTATCTATATGGTGTGAATATGATATTACTGTGAGATGTCACGGCATAGAAAAGGCCTGTGGGTCGCCAATAATCTTTCTGGAAATAAGTTCATAGATAATGCTGTTTTTAGATCCTTGCGCACACTGGCTTTCTTGGGGCACTCAGTGAAGTCTCGTACGTATACTTTGTTTGTCAACATACATTTCCTACGTTCGAACATTGTTCGAATATACATTGATTATCGGGACAAGTGTTGTAGAGTTCAGACTCCAGAATTGGAATGACTCCGGAATCATTCCACAATTTCTCCACCCCGGAATGAATGGGAATGTAATGGATACTACCCTTGATGGAATAGAATGAGATATAAATTAGGCACACTTCCCAGAATGGAATGGGAATGCAATTACATCTATTTCTGAAAATAGAGCACATTTTCGAATACTTGCTGTCGCTTAAACATTAAACAATATTTGGCGATTCAGAGCCTTGAATAGAAATTTAAGCAGCATTATTAAAATGGCTTGGTTGATTTTAAGCACGGTACGTTTATAAGCAACCCACCTACTACAAAGCGGTGCTGATATCAACTGTGCTCCTCTGAAGTTTGTCGCTATTCTTCGCGTAACCGTGGCCGAGCGAAACCAGGGTGACAGCATCACCCTCCTTTACGCCTGGGAATTTTTTTTTCCCTCAGCCGTACCAAGGCTACATTGTCCACCTGACTTCTGTCTTTCCACCCTTCACTTCTTTGTGCTAGCATGTGTCACCGTCGGCGACTTTGACGCATATTCGAAAAACGCTTCTCAAAGTTAACCATTCGATATATGGAGTTTAACGTACCAAACCCATCTTTTGATAATGAGAGACACCGTAGTGGAGGGCTCCAGACATTTCGACCACCTGCAGTTTTTTAAGGTGCACCCAAACCTGAGCAAAAGTGCATACAACGTTTCCGCCTCTTTGAAGTAGCCGTTGAAAGAGCTTTTCAGTCAAAATTCAGGTTTTAAAACAGAAAGGCGAAGCCGCCATTTTTTTCGTAACATTTCGTTACAAAATTTCAATGAATCGAACCAAATCAAAGCTTCATTTTGCACCTGGTGCTGCTTGCTAACTTTATGGAAGCATTTAAAATGAGAAGGACGTTTAAGCTCTCTTCTATGAAGCCCAACAAGTCACCAAAGTGGTAATGACCCACTGCCGAATGTGTTTGGAAGATCAGACGTTCGGGACACGAAGCCCAGGAGATACCATGTTCCTGAATCTCCTACTTAGAGCTGGTTATCCCGCATGCTCAGTGCTCCGGGGTAGGATCATTTCATTATTCCCGTTAACTTTTTTGAAACTTCAGTTGGTTGATACGACCCGTAACATATCCATTTTCGCGTCGCCAAGCAAAGAGGATGTTCGCCAGGAACATCTACATATATATTATGCTGCATCCTCAATGGCTACTACTATGACATCATGCTCAAGTTAGTCAAGTAAGCCTGAGTACATGCTATACCAAAGTCGCAGGCCACAACGCATTCTCCAGGTTGACCAGGTGAGCCTTTAGTTATGCAAAGCCAGGGGTAGCCGTGGCGCAGTAGTGAAAAATCTTCCAATTTGTAAAATAAACAACGGCATAAGTTCATACAAAAACATGCATTACCCCAATGGATACTGAAGAGAGATACAAATTATTACTGGTCGTCGGTTCTCATTGATACCGCTTATGAGGGGTGCGAATATTATATGCACGGCCTGATCTTCATCTCACGAGGAGTTTAGTACCTGACACACGTAAATAAGCTTAGCGACAAGGATGACAGTGCATCCTTGCGCACAGGCAAAGACATAAAATTCTCATTACCCCATCTATGCTTACGAGGCGCGCTTGCCAAGCATGAGTTCTAAAGAGCAGTGAGGCGCTGGTTCCATATGGAACAGTGCACTAGAGGGAACCAGAGCACCAGTGCTCGGCCAAAAGGTGCCCGAGCGCTGGTACACTGTTCTATCTCATACCAGCAGATCTAGAGCATTTAATCCCCAATAAAAGGGACCTTTACACACTTTTTGAGTAACCATGGAAATATTTCACTGAAAAAACTGATTGCCTCACAAATTGAACAACGCGAAAATTTCAAGAATCCGCTCAATACGAGCGGATTTACAAAGATTTGTAACACACTTCAATCGCATTCTCTCTTTTCTCGTCCCGACGAAAGCACTGGAAGCTAAGCAGGGAAGAATGGGAGGGGCAATCAAAAAACCTCACGTGCCCTTCGTGACCTTGAGCACTTTCTTTTTTTTTTTATTAGAATACGCGGCTTTTTTTCAGTGCGCGTGGACAAGTGACGGCCTCCTATGGTGATCTCTGTAACAACCGAGCGCGCCATGTTCGAATCAGGCAATAGCTGATAGATGGGCATTCTACGTGTGATTTTTGAGCATCTTCCGTCATTTGTCGAGGAAATAAAAAGCAATTTTAGCTGACTTTGATATTTATTTCTGAATTCCAGGCTCCGTGCTGCGCTATAATATCTAACTCGCGTGTTGTCAGGAGCCTTTACTACCAATAGGTAGTGTTTTTACCATACTCCAAAAGTGTTGCAGGGCCCCTTTACATGAATTTTAGGCTTCTTCATATTCCCGACCGCTCCATAGGCATGGCAAAACCACCTATTCTTCTTGAACACTACTTTTGTCAACATAAATATACACTATGTCAATTTTTATTAGCATTAACACATTTACACATAAAATAATAAAATATCGTCATCGAATGCCGACCATGTGAGTACAATGTTGAGCGGAAAAACTGCTCCGATGGGGATTAGTCGTGTGGTTTTACTAGATATGCCACCAAGCTAATAACCCTCGACCTTGGTAACATGTTTTACGTACTTTTGCAATTCTAGTGCATCTCCTAACACTATCTTTATGAGCGCAGTTATTCTCAACTAAATAATACTATCGAGAAGCATTTTCTTTATTGGGCAATTGGAGGAATGGGATTGAACTGCCCCGGCTTTCGCAAAGTGGGAATGGGCCTTTTTGTTTCGAGAAATTACAAGAATTGATTTGCGAACCATTCTAATTGCCTGGAATTAAATTCGAATGGATTGGAAGCGCCCATTCCACAGCACTTATTGGGAACCATTCAATTAAACGACTCTTCAAAACTACAGGACGACATTTCGCATTAGCTCACAAGATTACGCGGAACGAATTGCTTTGGGCAGATCACAATATATGTTACAAATTGTTGATTGGAGCGACGTATAAATATTAAGTGACGGAAAACGTTGCCTAGAAGGTTGTTTGATGCGATAATAAATTTAACAAATTAGCTGACAACGGAATGGAATACAATAAAATTTGCTTGCCTGAGGCCTAGCCAATCGCAGATCATCAGGGAGAGGTATTCCTAAAACATTGGGCCTAAAAGAAGATTTATGGTTATTATGGACGAAAAATGGGGATTCTCTTTTGTACAGAGCAAACAAGGGGAAACATTTACTTCGTTAGTGCGATTCCAACCAATTCACATTCTGAGGAGCAACTGCGCCACGAAATCACCATGGCAATGTTATACATCAATCACCGCAGACAGCAACCTAATTTTCTTGCAATAAAGCAAAATTACGACTCCTTCAGAGCAGAATGTAAACTTTGGCGCAATGGTATGAAAAAAAAATCACAGTATATTCACGGAGTGAATGATGATGTGTAGGGCGAATGGTCCATCCATCCATACGTCCATGAGTGCACCCGTTCATGCGTCCGATCGCGTTCAATTTTGCAAAAGGCGCGTGGGTAACACCGAGGAGACGCGAGCCAAGAAAGCCGAACGCAAGCGTCTTCAACGCGTCCGCCGCTTTGCTGCGTCCATGCATCACCACGCCACGTACGGTGACTACCCAGGAGGCCGAGAAAGGAACTCGTTCGCGCACTCAGACGAAGCACGCGCAGCAGCCAATCGGAGAGTAGCGTCCGAGTAACGCCATCTAGAAGAGGGGACGAGAATTGGTTATCCACTTTTTGTCATCTCTTCTTTTCTTGGTTACGCGTAACTAGTTACAAGGTTAGACTAATCGGAGCTTCGCCCCTAAAATTGGCAGCCCATCCATTAAGTGAATGTTGATGATGGGGCAAAGCTGCCTGAATGATTACGAAGTGCTTACGAAAAGTTTATCAAATTATGACGGAGGTTCCAGGTGGACGACAGGGCGCGCCTAGCAATGAACTCTACAGCGCTCGCACTTTTCTTGCGTAGAGTCCCTCTGCCTATAGCATGTTCTGTCCTACAGAAGGAAGAAGAGCGCATCGCCTAACTTTCTGACCGGCCCGTTTTCAATGGGCACAAGCACTCTCGGAACACACATTAGAATGAAATAAGTGATGGACGAAAAGACAGGTGCACGGATGGGTAGACGGAGATGGATTAAGGACAGCCAGACGGACGAATGGATGCTCCGATCTATGGACGAACAGACAAGGGTCTCTTTTTAAAACTAAATGTGCCCTATCAACGGCTTATGTGCAGTTTTGGAACCCCTGTGATATCGGTCCGACAGGGAGCTACGACAACGATGGCGTCAAAGGACACCGGGCGAGCATAAGGAGCTTCGCTTCTGAAATAAAAATGTGGATGACCTGAAGCTCTACTGCTTCTTCATCTCCGTTTCAATAGACTACGTCACCATAAACAACTGCGAGTTTAGGTAAAGGCCTCCACCTCAATTTTACCATTACACATTGGTGATGGGTCCCCTCTTCGTATAGTTAGTGCTTTACGGTGACCGAGACCATTCTCATATTGGCATCGATGACGGACCGCATCACTGTTAGGATTCCGGTATGCTGTTGGGCCCCCTCATTTTAACTACTGTATATATTACACTGACGCGCCCTGTCCCCGGAGTCAGCGACTCTTCATGAAAAGATTATAATGATACACAGTCCTACGTATTTGTACTCTGTTGCCTCTAATAGCGATATATTATCTATACCATATGCAAATGAAGCGGTCATTTTGTTGGTAATTCATGTAGAGAGCTTTATCAAAAAATATTAGCATTTTCCATTTCTCGCATCATGATATCGCCTTTGCAAGGCCAATATTTTGCCACACCAGGTCCTCAGCTAAACATAACCTTTCATATAGAACACAATCGTCGGCGAAATTCCATATGAACTGAAAGTTCCGCGGCAATTTAAAAAACGAAATAACAAAGCATGGAAAAAATATATTTGTAATATATAATACACTTGTAGCGGGCGATGACACCGGTGATCGCGATAATTTTATTTGTGTGCGCATACCAATTCGTATGCCGAGGCGCACGGCGCAGACGTGGCACCAATGCCTCACGTTATCTCCGGAGGGCCGCGGAAGATACGCAGCCACGCCCCTTTTGGTTGTCACTTTGGAAGCGTGTCTTTCTTGGAAAATAAACTAGTCTTGCCCCAAACTTCAGGGAGTGTAGGTGCCTTCTTTTCACGCCTCCGTGGGGCGAGTACACTACAGAGTGGTGACCCGGAGGTTTGGAAAAACAGCAGCCATGTCAGACGAGGAACGCACTTTAAGCTCACCCACAACCAACGCCTCGGAGTTAAAGCTTCCTCATTTCTGGCCCGAAAACCCCAGGGTGTGGTTCAGCCAAATCGAGGCCCGCTTCGAGCTTCGACGCATCACATCGCAGCAGTCGAAATACCTGCACGTAGTTTCAGCACTGCCACCTGACATCGCTGACGCCGTAGATGATGTGCTCGCCTCCACTCCATCGGAGAAGCTCTACAACGAACTAAAAAGCACCATCCTTAAACGTCTTGAGGTGTCCGAACAGAGCAGGCTGCAACAACTCCTGTCTCATGAAGAGCTCAGTAACCAGCGTCCCTCACAACTACTCCATCCAATGCGTCAGCTGGTGGGCCAACAAGCGTCAGAGGAGCGTCAACATCCATTGCCCTGCGAGTTGTTTTTGCAGAGACTGCCACAGTCAACACGGATGGTACTTGCCGGCTCCGATGACGTGACTCTCGAACGTCTGGCTCAACTCGCCGACCGCATCACTGAAGCCACCAAAAATGTCTATTGCTGCAACGGGAAGGCCCGAACATGCAGACCGGTTAGGTCGCTTAGAGGACAGAGTTGACCGACTGGCTGCAGCAGTTGAAAACCTCGCCCTGTCCAACATACACCGGCCTGCACGGCATCGTTCGCCGTGCCGTGCTCGAATCCCGCAGAACCGCGGACACACAACCAAGGCAGAGCAGAACATCTGCTGGTACCACCGTCGTTTCAGAGAGCAAACCACTCGATGCACCCATCGAAGCTCGTGGACGGGAAACGCACTGGCCAGTCGAAAACGGCGGAAAGCGACATGGGCCATCGTTGAAGCCGCCTCTTTTTCGTTGTCGACCACATCACCGGCACACGCCTCCTTGTCGATACCGGAGTGGAGCTATCTATCCTACCAGCAGCAGCTCCACATCGCCGGGGCGGCAAGTCCATTTCGAGCCTAATTGCAGTCAATAATACTGCTATTCCATCATATCGAGTCCAGTCAATGACGATAGACATTGGACTCAGGCGTACATATCGATGGCTCTTTGTTATGGCCGACGTCAGAATTGCCATCCGGGGAGCAGACTTTCTGAGCACTTCAATCTTGACGTCAGCGTTCGCAATCGTCGTCTCAAGGATAACGTCACTTCGCTCGCGGTTATCAGACTGAAGTCTGACTTGTCCTTATGCGGCATTTGCACTTGCAACCCAAAGTCAAACTTTCAAGAAATTCTTGCAGAATTCCTTGAAATCACCTGACCTCGGAACACCGAACTTCCAATCACAAGGTGACGCATCACATTGTCACCACCGGACCGCCCGTCACCGCTAGACCTAGGAGACTCGCTGGAAAAAGACACGAAGTCGCCCGCCGTGAGTTCGACCACATGCTTCAACTCGGCATTATTTGACCTTCTTCCAGCAACTGGTCTTCCGCGCTGCACATGGTGCCTAAACAAGATTCTGGTGACTGGCGGCCTTGTGGTGATTATCGGGAACTCAAAGCTGTGACAACGGCAGACCAATATCCTCTCCCCCACATCCATGAATTCAGTGCTCGCTTCGCGGAAACGACCATCTTCAATAAGCTGGATCTGATGGCCGCTTATCACCAGATTCCAGTAGAACCAAGCGACATCCCAAAGATGGCCTTGACAACGCCTTTCGGCCTCTTTGAATTTCTTCTTATGCCGTACGGACTGAAGAACGCGGCACAAGCTTTCCAGCGTTTCATGAATGATGTCACTCGCGGACTGCTCTTTGTTTTTGTCTACTTAGACGACATTCTGGTCGCCAGCAAAACACCGGAGGAGCATGAAAACCACCTGCGCCTCCTCTTCAAGCGTCTTGACGAGCACGGTCTGGTTTTGAAGCCCCAAAAGTGCATCTTTGGTGTTGAAGCACTAGATTTCTAGGTCATCGAATCAGCCCACAAGGCATCTTGCCGCTTGAATCACGGGTGCAAACAGTCAGGTAATTCCCCACGCCTACCTGTTTCCGCAAGTTGCGCGAGTTTCTCGGGCTAATCAACTTCCGTGGGCGCTCCATCTCATCCTGTGCACACATTCTACAGCCACTAACTGAATTGCTCCGCCGGGACGGCAAGAAATCACCCGAGTTTCACTGGTCAGCGGAGCACGAAAAAGCCTTCCAGGACGCGAAAACTCAGCTTGCCTCCGCAACACTTCTGATGCACCCGCTTTCCGACGTGACAACGCGGCTCATGGTTGATGCTTCAACGACGGCAGTGGGAGCAGTGTTGCAACAATACGACGGCAACGACTGGAAACCGGTAGATTTCTTTGATAAACGTCTGACACAGGTGGAAGTGCGGTACAGCACCTTTGGAAGAGAAATGCTGGCCATTTATTCCTCCATAAAGCATTTTCGTTTCTTCCTAGAAGGCTGCATTTTCCACATTATAACAGACCACAAGCCGCTGACGAACGCGTTCAAGAACAACAGTTCCTCATATTCGGGAAGATAACTGCGCCAACTTTCTTTCATTTCCGAATTTTCACGGACATCCACTACATAGCGGGGAGTGAAAACCAAGCAGCCGACGCGCTCTCACATATCGACATCGTTTCAGCGTCCGTCGACTTTGAGACATTAGCCGCCGCCCACCGGGAAGACCCAGAGCTAACCGAGATGAGGCAGAATCCACTGTCACTGGTGCTCGAGGAGATCCCGCTACCATACACAACGACTATGGTCACATGCGACACATCGCAGAAACCTCCAAGACCCTTTGTCCCCGTTTAGTTACGGCGTGCAGTGTTTGACAGCCTTCACGACCTCCGCCACCCAGAAATCCGCGCGACGCAGAGGCTCGTCACTGACCGATTTGTGTGGCCCGGAATCACAGTCGACGTTCAACGCTGGGCGAAGACGTGCCCAACCTGTCAAGCAGTCAAGGTGACTCGTCACACACGCACAGCACTCCAAGTATTTCGGCCAACAGAGTGTCGTTTCGACCACGTGCACTTGGACTTTGTGGGGCTTCTTCCTCCTTCCCAGGGTTACAGATACATGCTCACTTGTGTCGATCGATACTCACGGTGGCCCGAGGCGACGCCGATTCTTGACGTCACAGCCGGGACCGTCGCACAGGAGTTTGTGGCCACATGGGTTTCACGCTATGGCTGCCCACTGCGCATTATGACCGATCGTGGACGAAAATTCCAGAGCAACCTATTCTCTGCACTGGCAAGGCTTCTGGGAACACGGCTCCAGTACACCGCGGCTTACCATCCAGCGAGCAATGAAATGGCGGAGCGGCTACACTGTCAACTGAAGGCATCTTTAACGGCCAAATTGGATAGAGAGCACTGGGTTGAGAAGCTCCCTCTCGTTCTTCTGGGCCTGCGTACGGCAATAAAAGAAGACCTCGCATTCTGTGAAGCAAAAATGCTGTACGGCTCTACAATCCGACTACCGGGAGAATTCTTCGGTGAGAAACCAACCGCTACGCCGACGCCTTCAAAACATATGGAAAGGCTACATTCCTGGTTGGAGCACCTGCAACCCAGCGCGGCACGCGTCAGCCGCAACCAAAGAGTGTTTTCTTTCCCAGACATGAATTAGGCAACCCATGTGTTCGTGCGACGTGACACAGGGAAAGCGCCGATGAGTCCGGCGTACGACGGGCCCTTCCGTGTGCTTTCGCGGTCACAAAAAACTGTGACCATTCGTGTTCGCGACAGAGAGGACGTCGTTTCTCTCGATCGCGTGAAACCGGCTTACCTCATGGACTAACTCGCACATTTGCTTGTTTTTTTTTCACGCTCAGCGATCTAGGGGGGGGACCCCTTGTAGCGGGCGATGACGCCGGTGATCGCGATAATTTTATTAGTGTGCGCATACCCATTCGTATGCCGAGGCGCACGGCTCAGACGCGGCCAACATGCCTCACGTTTTCTCCTTAAGGTCGCTGAAGATACGCCGCCACGCCCCTTTTGTGGTTCCCTTTCGAAGCCTGTTTTTCTTGGAAAATAAACTAGTCTTGTCCCAAACTTCAAGGAGTGTAGGTGCCTTCTTTTTGCGCCTCCGTGGGGCGAGTACGCTACACATTCATTCACCATTCTCTGTTGCAATAAAAACAAAAGCAGAGGACGAGTTCATGAACTTCTTGTTCGTTGACAGAAAAGCAAAGAGTAGAACTTGGATCACAGCACATTGCCAAAATTATCAAAACAAATAGGTCTCATTGATATCTGAGATCGCTGGAATCAGAGTCCACAGCGCTTACCCTTACACCATGATTGCACACAATTTCCACTCCGCGAATCTAACCGGGCCTCCTGGATGAAAGGCAAGAATCTTATCCAATAGACCACGCCAGATATGAGAGACCCATTCACGTGCGAACTAATTGTTACGTAAATATGCATGTCAGACACTGCATCTCACCGTGCCCCGCAATTAGAAGAAAAAATAAATTGTGAGAAATAGGCAATTATGTACAGTGACTGAGTGCTTTAAATGAAACAAGAAACATACTTTCAAACACGGGGAAGACGACAGACATCGTTAGGATGCATTCATCTGAATTATGACTTTTGCGGGCTTACGCATCCATTCGTGTTTGTTCATGTTGCACTGTTACTTATTTAGAAATATGAAACAAGGATTTAGCTATAAATGTTACCATAACCTAGTGCGTGATTTGCGTTCTCAACCAACAGCGAGTTGCTTTTGGAAGAGGACGAAGACGACAAACTTCGATTGGGTGCACTTCTTATGTTCTACTCTTCTAATAGCTAATCTGTTTATGCATGTTGGCTTTAAAGCATCGACACTGTCTCTATAATTATCATTGAAAACGGCTGTGTGGCAGAGAACTTGGGCGAACCCCAGTGCTTTGCGCTACAGCATCACCTGTCATGACCATGATGAGTTAGACAGGGAAAGAACATCAAACATGGACCAAAAGACAAATATAAAAAAATAATTTGAAGCAACGTACAGTCATTCGGCTATCCAAGCACTCTATCATTGCATAGCATAGCCCTTTATAGCGTAGTGTAAACACAGGATACGCAAGGGTAGTGAGCTTGTGTTGGATGGAATTCAAAAGAGCAGAGAATAACGCGCAGCACAAAACGAATGGCAAAATGCAGAACGAAAAAGATGTCAGAGAGAATATCAACGAAAGAGATACAATAAAGGATCGAAAGAAGAAGGAAGCAAGTAAGAAACGCACGCCAACGGAGACTTCGCGCCCAACCTGCGCTCCACCTGGCTGCACCGGATCGTGTCCAGGGGGTCATGGGGCGCCCTAAGAAAGTGCGCACTCCGGAAGAGCAAGCTACGCATTCCAAAGCTTGACGTGTCGGTCTACAGGAGTACGACGGGCCACAAGTCCTTGCCTCGCTGGGCCACTCTGTCTGCGACAATGTGCGAACGTACTTTTGAGATCTCTTGTGTGTTTTTTTTTTCACGCACAATTCAACCAGTAATAAAACGTCTGATTCTTCGCTTTGCCTAATAGAGACTGCATGGCATGCAGAAGTGGTAGTGGCTGCAACGTTTGGCCAATACCCACACTCTAAACATTTTTACACCCATAAGGGTTATTCGTTTTGTCCCATGGGCAACACCCTTTTAGGCTGTCTAGGAACACCCTAAACAATAGGGTGTTTAGAAACACCCTGAAACCGTAGGGTGTAAAGAAACGTTACACCCTACTTTAATAGGTGTTTATGAACACCCCTAAACTATGGGTGTTTGATGAAGCTGCACCCATGCGAGTGGGGTGTAACCCTAAAAACCCCCTTGAAACGATGGCAGTTATATGGATAAGCATACTTGATCAAATGAAGCGCGATTATTGGGACAACAAAAGCAGAGACACAGGAGGTGACGCTTAGTCTTGTGTGTTGAGGAGAACCATTCATAGCACTTCATTCCATCAAATATGCATCACCAACTGGCCCGAGCCTCAATTGTTCTCAGGGAGAAGCATTTTTAACCTGTTTCGCGGCTGATTGGGAAGAAGGAAGATACTGGTGTCACCCACTGCACTTATACCTGCATGCATGCAGCTGATAAAATAAGATGCCGTGGTCTTGAATGGGCTACATAAGATCAGTGTATATATGTGTAGGTAGACTGGGCCGAAAACGACAAAGTAGGACGCGGAAGGCACTTACACACACACACACACGCACACACACACGCACGCACGCGTGCACCACATTACAGTAGTGCAAGCAGTAAGTAACCTGTAGCCTAAGGTTCGACCGAACATAACGCCGAAGCAAAAAACAATCAAGCCCATATGCTAACATCTGCCTTTATTATAGAAAAACTGCAAGTCTGAGAAACAGGACTCTGATGGAATTCTGCAAAATTTTGAAATATCTCACGTGACCAAGTTTTTTCTCTCGCTACACTAAAAATTCATTGTTTGCAATACAATGAATCACCAGAACTCTCACAAAAATTTGCGCTAGTCGGGCAAACGACTGAGAGGTGTGGCGTTGATTGACACCGATACAATTGAAAAAAAAACACGTAGAAAGAGTAAGCGAGTTTCTCGAGTCACATATACAACCTATTATATCTCGCAGTATAAATTCTGACATTAAAAAATGAGAACATTCGACAAGGTGGTGTAATTGCGGTTGTATTAATTTAATGTCAGTGTTGGTATACTTCTAACTGCAAAACGACTCGTCACTGCTGCTTGCACAATCATCTTCATTTGCTTAGATTACTGGTGCCTTCGAGAGAAGTGGGGCGAAGCTGTTCTTTCTGTACAGGAAATTCGATCCCGAAAGCCTAAAATAAATACACAAGGAACAATGACCGAAATTTCACAAACCGTACAACATACAGTATGCACCCTGCATGACTAATTACTTTTTTATGCGTAAGAATAAATTGGGTGCATAGCAAGGATATTCAGTGGCAACGGGCCCCACTGCAGTGAGGAATGCTAGAAAAGGTATGCTGAGCAATAAACGCCATAAAAAGTGCGCTATGGCAGAATCATTACACCTTTCGTGCCGTAGATATGAACCCTATTTTACCCTTTCAGCTTGCTCGCGCTGGCGAATAAAAAGGTGCTGCTTCAAGTTCATAATGTTCCATTAGCTGCATGCATCGACCAATCTAAGTGAATGTCAAGTTGCATGCCTAAGTATGCATCAACACAGCTGCATGTGTATTTCGGCAGATCTACCATGGTACTCATTCGATTAGTTTATTAAAAGGAATACAGTACGACGCGCAACGACATATACATATTTTATCTGTATTGCACAAAAGCACAATGCCACTGAGCATACATGACGGTATGCGCATGAGAAGGTATTCAGTGCAGGTAACTTGTAAAATTAAGTACTGTACAGTTACGTATTAAAATGCGAATGATACTAGTGTTCTTGAACTGGCTCACATTGACACGATTAAATAATGGAAGAATTGGCTATTGGTTCTTTCCACGTTAGACGCCCCAGCCATTTTTGCAACCATCTCAAATGTATTCGAAAAAAAAACGCGCTGATTTTACTGCATTAAAAAAGGTAACTGCTAGAATATTTCACAAACAAATAATTTATTGGTCACGTGGCTGCCTCCTGAACTTCCCGGAATCTTGTCTGTATGTTTGTGAAAAAAATTATTTCGTAAGTACCTCTTCTACGATGTCAAATTTGGTCTACAATTTCAGTGAAGAGCTTTCGTAAAGTGTTTCAAGCTCAGTAATATTATTACCATTTTTCCACCATACACACCGAAAATAATTTAGCCAATATGTGTTATATCTGCATTTTCCTCTATCAATACTGCACTCTAAATGAATATCTGAGGAGTGAATACTTAATCCACATAAGGTATAAATCGAGGAAAAAATATTTTAGACCTCTCAAGCTATCAAACTTTACGAGTAAAAATCGCTAATTTCCCAAAATAGTTGTTTTGTCTATAATGAGACGCAACTTGCATCATGTGGTGGTTCATTTAAAATACACATTGTATGTAAATCGAAAGCAAACGAACAGTTCTTTTCATGTGCTACATTTTGTCACAGCAACTTATGTTTTGAGAAAAAGATCACAGCATATCCACGGAGTGAATGATGATGAGTGGGGCGAAGCGTTCGTTCGTCCGGATGCACAAACAGGTGGACAGACAGTCTGACGCCAGTATGGACGGACAGAAAGACGGACGGACTGACGGACAGACCGACACACGAAAACCCGAACGCATGGATGCACAGACGAACGGACGAAAGCACAAATGTACGGGCGAACGATTCGCCCCACGAATCATCATTTTGTCCATTGTATATGCTGTGAAAACCACAAACGCTATCTATTGTGCAACTCATAAAGTGGCTACATAATACTAGTACGACTACAGAGGAGGGAAGGACCCATGGCCTCAAGAGCTTTGCCCCTAAATGATTCTTGAAGTTCCAAGTTCCCCATTTGCCATTTGGTCATACGGTAGCCGACGCCTCGAAGTTCCCCATTGCCGTTGATGGGAAAATTCAAAAATTATTTCATTCCATGAAATAGAAATTGTAATGATGAAGTTTGTCACATACAAAGAACTGTTTATTTGCTTTCAATTTAGGTAAAATGTGATTTTTGATTGGACCACCACATGATGCAAATTGAATCTCAATACGGACAAAAATGACAATTCTGTGAAATGAGTGATCTTATCTCGTAGAGGTTAACAGCTTAAGATGTCTCAAAATTTTTCATCAAAATATCTTCTGTGAAGTAAGTACTCACAGCTCAGATATTCATACAAAGTGCAGTGTCGCAATGAGAAAACGCAAACATAGCACACTTTCGCTAAATTCTTGCAGACGTATGTGGCCGAAAAATTGTATTATTATTCTTCACTTTGAAACACCTTACATAAGCCTCTTTACTTAAGATGTACCAAACTTGGTATAAAAAAAACGAGCGATACTTGTAAAATACTTTTTTTTTTCACAAACGACACTCAAACAACATTCTGGGAAGTTCAAAAGGCAACCACGTGACCAAAAGTTTTTTCTCTCCGAAATATTCAACCAGTTCACTGTTTTCAGTGCATTAAATCAGCACGATTTTTTTCACACACATTTGCCATAGCCGCAAAACAGGCTGGGAAATTTGGAATAAAGTGACCCTGTTACTTTCACTCAATGACCATTGCATACTGCTAAATTAGGGCCATTTGTTTCAGTCATGCTGGCAGGCTGAGAAAGCACAACTCCTTCCCGATGCAGCATAAGCTGTTCAGTGGCTGTGCGTGTTGTGTTCCCAACTAAAAATGCTGCCCAGTCTTACATTTTGGCTGCAACACATGCTTAGATACTGTGCAGTATGTATAATAGTAAAGTGTTTTTGTGCAACAACAACAAAAAACTAATAATACGCTTCACATAGCGAAAATACCTTTAACATCTGAAGTACTTGGCGAAGTTAAACGCCAAAGCAAGGTGATGGCAATAAAACTCTGAATAACAAGAATATTTTGAAAGTTACACATTATGGAAACAATCTGAATAAAATGTCCTCGAACGTTAGCAGTTACGTTCAAACAAGCGTTTCCACTGTTCAAATATGCAATTCGACCACACACACAGACGGAAGGTCTGTTCAAACAAAAGTCCAGCTTCAGTGATCGATCCACTACACAGGCACGGCTGTCGGCAGTGTCACGCTACGCTGCGGGTGAACGAAAATACCGGGGAAGACGAATTTAATGAAATTGAATGTATTAGCAAGTATAGGCGAACTTCGTGAGGCGCACCTAACGCGAAGCAATATGCTGTGTTGTCACCCCATGCATCAACCCGAGTTATCACGGTAGTGCTGCCGCACAAAACGAAAAAGAACCGAAAAGAACGACATGGACACCACGCCCTTGTTTTCCGTTCTCGGTCTTTTGGTGCAATAAGAAAAAAAGAGAGTAAATGAACTACCAAAATGCCCAAGCATATGCGTCTTAGATACGGTTGATGCTTAGAGCTAACAGGCGCCGTCCCCACACATGTAATAATTAGTAAACTAAAATTGATGTGCATCACGAGCGGGCCCCGTTAAAAACGGCTGCCAACAAAGGGCACCGCAAAAATCTGTTCAATTTCTTCGCTGAGCCTCAGCGGCTCACGCACACTCTGCTTTGTACTCCAAACAATCTAAACAAACAAACAAAAAACTTGCCCACAATCACACTTCGCCATCATCCCCGTGAAACAGTTCCGACAAATATTCTCGCAAAGTAAACAAATGCGGATTTGTCATCAACTGGTTGAAAACAAAATTGTTTGAAGGCGTTATTCTCGTGCTCACGCAGTTAACAAAGCGCTGAACGGAACAACGTGAGAGTGGTACTAACTATTTCACTTCGAGTGCTCCACAATATGAATCCACAGGTCCAGTCTTCAGGATGGCGCACGTTCGCAATAATCAGCACTGACGGAACACACAGGTCGAGCACAGAGCGCAGGCACGTTTCAAACTAAACACCGACTAATAAACTCTACCGATCGAGAAGCCACGCGCACCACACGGGAGGGTTTATCGCCAGCGCATGCAGTGATATGTAAGACGATGTCGGTCCTTTTCCCGCGCTCTGCGTTCAAGCGTGCAGCAATACCGGGTAGCCAAAACTGTCTAGGCGACGAGACTTCGTGGCGTCGGTGTGCTCTCAGACCGGCTAGATGCACTTTACCGCTAGCTCCAGCCGTCTACTGATAGCGCGGGTGCTGCTTTTTTTTCTTTTTTTGCGGCTGTGATCTGTTGCGTTATACTCGTTCTTTAACAGTGCATCTGAATCGCAGTGAAATTTGTGATGGTGCAGTGTGGCCAGTACGATCTACTAGTCATAACGTGCATTTGTAATATTTAGGAGCAATATTTACCCTGCCTTCAGACCTAATGTAGTGAATACTGGTAAAAAATCTAAGCTAACGCTTTTTGCTTAGCTCTATGGGTCTTTAGGAACTGCCCATTCAGGGTCACGCAGGCGATATTTTATCAGCACTTTCATTTCGGTAAAGTCATTGCAACATTGCATGCATCGCCCGTCACACTATTCAATGAGGACATATTGCCACGTGCGTACTGTTAGGAAGACGAAGACGACAGCGCATACGCGCATCTGCACGCTTTTATGCAGCAAGCAATAACAAGAAAGAAGAGGAACGCTCTGGTTCGCAGTAAATAAAAATGCTGACCTTCTGCTACTTTCTGAACCTGTTAATTACTACTTCTGTCTTCACGTTGCGACAATACATTTGTACTTATCTTGCATTTCTTGGAACAAGACCGCGGCTGAAAATACTTCATCATTGTTGTTTTCTCATTACCTTCAAAGTCAAGGCTTTGACCGAAGCACGTCTGCTGGGGAAGTTACATAATTAAAAGTAGGGGATCCACAAAAAAAAATGGAGAGAGAGAGAGAGAACTAGAGAATGCGTTTCGGCTCCCATGAGGAGAGCTTTTTTCGCAATTTAGTCAACAAGGCTCCCGTCAATGTGAGCAAGGCTGCGTCAAGGTCACCCAAGTGTACTTATTCTGCATTTTTCTTTATGGTTGGCGTTCTCTTCCTCATTTCCCTGGCGTACTTTAAGGACACAAGAAGAAGAACATTCGCTACAGTAGTTAAATAAAACGTGCCTGCTAAAATACATGACGTCAATGTTCATTTTGAAGGGACCTGATGGCCTGCTGTCGTGGTGGTTATAGCTAAAAAAACTGTGCTGTTTTTTTTTGCAGGTGGTGGACGTTTTATTTCCAGCTTTAAAAGCTTCGATCTTATGGGGGACGGGGGAGGGGGGAGTGTTCTATGCATGGCTACACCGATGTGTGCAACACTAACTTGTTCAGGCAAATCAGTTCACTTTGTGAGTGTTGACTAATCACGCAAATGGCACAGATGAAAGAAACAGATACAGGAGAATTGGCCCTTACTCTATTGAAAAAGCGGTGCTCCTGTTGTATCTTCCATCTTATAGTAGTTTGCGTGCTTTATCGATGAAAACTGCGTTTCGATCACATTACTTTCTGCTTCGATTCATTACTAGACTCGCAATCAGCTAGTAGTAGGATCCTTGCTGGTATCAAGATGGTTATTGTATACTAACAGTATAAGCAAAACTGCCCGAAAATTCTGTGCATTTGTTGCCTTGTAGGCACATGTACTCGGATTTGGGTGCACCTTAAAGAACCCCAGGAGGTCGAAATTTCCAGCGCCCTCCACTACAGCGTCTCTCATAATTAAATGGTAGTTTTGGGACGTTAAACCCCATAGATCAATATATCAACGCTTCTGCCTCGAATATATGATGCATTGAGAAGACTTCCTTCACTTCATGGTGCACATATAGTGCCATTTTCGAAAAGAGTTTCACCAAATCACAAGGCTATGTGATAGAACACCTGATTGCCAAGCATTTATTTATTTATTTATTTTATTTATTTATTTATTTTATTATACCCTCAGGGCCAGAGGCATTACAGAGGGGAGTGGTACAGAACAAAGGTATAACATGAGGTAGCATGGTTACAAAAACGTTGTGTACATAAAAAGGAAAAGGAAAGACAAAACAAATTAGTATTATCGCAACAATGTGGTCACACAAACACAGATTAAACATTAGATATTTCTGCATATACAATATTGGCTAAGGCAGCACGGAACAGTTGGTTATCGGTGATACCCGCAATTTCAGCGGGAAGGTGGTTCCATTCACGGGATGAACGGGGCAAGAATGACTGAGTGGCAGATTTTGTATGATAATAGTTAATGCCAACCTTGTGACGGTGGTCAATGCGATGGGAAATGTATAGTAGTTGGGGTAAGAGTTCGTTGCGCAGGGAGGAATGATAATATATTTTATGCAGCATGGTTAACCGAAAAAGTTTCCTGCGTGATGATAAAGAGGGAAGGGAAAGGCTGCTTTTTATTGAAGATATGCTGGCAGTACGGTTATAGTTTGACAGGATAAAGCGAGCGGAATTATTTTGAACAAGCTCGAGAGAAGCGATTATATTTTCTTGGCTTGGATCCCATACTGATGCTGCGTACTCTAACTTGGGGTGTATTAAGGATTTGTAAAGCGATAATTTTAGTGACGGTGGGGCTCTAGAAAAATTGCGGCGTAAGTACCCTAACATGCTGTTAGCGTTGTTGATGATATGTTCAATATGTGTTGACCAGCTGAGGTTAGTTGTAATGTGCACTCCAAGGTACTTATATGATGTAACTAGTTCTAAAGCTATGTTGTTTAGGTAATAAGTTGACTGATGCTTGGGGTTGCGGGATACGTGCATAACCTTACATTTGTTAATGTTTAATTCCATCAGCCAAGTTTGGCACCAGTTAGAAACAGAAACATTTAGTTAGAAACATTTGGCCTGGATTTCATATATATATATATATATATATATATATATATATATATATATATATAACGGAAGAAGTGTATACCTATGGGCTCGTTTTTACATGTTTTGACACAATATTAGTGAGATCTAACACTGACACATTGTAGCCTTGTTCAAAACACCCCGAATGTAAGGGTGTAAATGGGGTGTTTTAAGAATGTTTATTCACGAACACCTCAAATTTTACAAATGGAGTGTAAAAATGGTGTTCATATGAGTGCTTTTAAGGCGTATACCCGTTTTACACCATTTAGGGTGTGAAATTCTTTAGAGTGCATGTCACACGGACAGCCTTACAGCGGCTAAGCTGACTACGGTTACGAGCGTAAACAAGAAAAGTGAAAACAAGACGAAACGCATCTGAGAAGGTTATGCGTGATTGATTCATTGATTTGTGGGGTTTAACGTCTCAAAACCAACATATGATTATGAGAGACGCCGTAGTTGAGGGCTCCGGAAAATTCCACCACCTGGGGTTCATTAACGTGCACCCAAATAAATCTGAGCATACGGGCCTACAACATTTCCGCCTCCATCAGAAATGCAGCCGCCGCAGCCGGTATTCGATCCCGCGACCGGCGGGTCAGCAGCCGAGTACCTTAGCCACTAGACCCCCACGGCGTGGCAACGTTATGCGTGAGTATGGGGGAAAAAGTTTGGACACAAATGCCACTCAGGTTGTGGCCGTGTCTCCAAGATATCGAAGATATGCAGGGATTTGAAAATGGCCGCTATGTAAGTTAATGACATCAACTGGAAATGAGGATTCTATTTACATTCAGTATGAGCTTCATTAATATGTTTGATCAAAGAGGCACAGGCTAGACTATAATCAATAAATCAATCAATCATTTATTTAACGTACACCGCCACAATCTCGAGGTCTTAGTGCAGGCGCCCACAGAAATAAAACAATCAAAATCAACAATAGAGTACAGACATTCTTTAGAAAAAATGAATATAGAAAGAGTGAAAACGCACAAAGAGAAATCAACGCAGAACGAGAAAAAATAAACAGCCAAGATCATGGAATGGGGGCGAAAAATAAACGAAAATGTACACAACTATGTAGAAGCCTTCCTGGGATACGAAAAAGGAAAGAATCTGTACATAGTGAAAAACTATGTTAGTACAAAGCAAAGCCTACATAAAAACAATGACAGTAGACTGTTAAAAACAAAAAGCTCGTTAACATTATTGGGACTTTGTATGCTGTCAGCGGTATAGTGTTGAAAGAAGTTGGCAGGCACATGAAAGCCGTGATTCTCTGAGATTACCTTATGCGGAATTCGAAAATTTAAACTGTTGAGAAGCAAAGGGCTGGGTATCAATCCGTGAACTAGTTTCTAAAATAATAAAAGGTCAGCGCTATATTGTCGGCTGTAGTGTGACGACAATAATAATAATCTGACAGTGTTAAAACGAGATCAAGAGTCATTTTAGCAAAACGATGGTTGTAAAAATAATGATTTCTTTTAGGACTCGCTCAATGGCATCGCTGCTAAATTTAGCGATGCCATTCCATATCACTGCAACATACTCGAGTTGAGGAAGACATATTGCGGTGTACAAATTCTGGAAGGCTGTAGGAAACCCGAATTCTTGAGAGATTCTGCAAACACAGCCCAGAAAACGGAAGTCTCGCGAGGCAGTAGGTTTAGTGTCGACAGAAAGATTAAGCATGCTATCAAAAAGAACACAGGGATCACTGAACTGAAAAACGTTACATACTTACATGGTGTTCACAGAATATGTTTGACTTGATGGATGTTTTGCGAAAGACACTCATTAATTTGACCTTTGAGCCATTTATGGAAAAGTTATTGTCACATCATTCAGAAAAGGAACGAAAATATGACTGCAGTAAGCAACATTCGTTAGCTGAATGAATTACCTTAAATATCCTAATGTCATCAGCATACAAGAGAAAATAACAACGATTTGCGAAAGAAACATCGTTCAAGTATATTAAAAATAAGAGTGGGCGTAATACCGACCCTCTATAGACCACACTATCAACTTTGACAAGGAGGACGTTTGTCCATTTAAGGCAACATAACAAGATCTATTAAGCAGATATCTGCGCAAGAGATTCACAACAGATGAAAGCAAATTACAGTTTTCAAGTTTAGTAAAACAGGTGCTGGCTGAATACGTCGAAAGCGTTGCTCAGATCACAGCTGACTACGTCAACCTGCATTGTGCTGTCTGAGAAATAGGTGAAGTTAAGCTAGCAAGACTTGTGGTAGTTCAGCGGCCAGAAAGAAACCGATGTCGATTATGAATCAATGAATTTTTCGCGCTAACGTAAATATGCTGAGAAGAGCCACCGCAAAGATCCTCGATGTAGCACACAGTAGAGAACTTGATCGAACGATAATTAGAAACATCAGTTGTGCAGAGCGACTTAAATACTGGAAAAACGTTTGAATTTTCTACATAAGTCGAAATTGTGGAATTGTTCAGACAGTTGGCAAATATTGTAGTCAGTACTCAGGCAAATATACCACCATAATTAAGCCTTTAGAATGGCGTAAGAGATGCCATCCGGGCCACACGACATTAACGAGTTTAAGTTCTTATGCAACAACAGATGAGCTTTTCTTCCAGCTATACAACACTACATGTGCTACCACTTGGGCTGCAGTACTATCTTAGTCTTAGAGTCTGAGGCTTTATAAACAAATGAAAATACGTGGCAAAACAATGAGCGGCGGCCGGCACTTCGACACCGAACGAGTCTAGTAGCC
This sequence comes from Rhipicephalus microplus, assembly GCF_043290135.1. Lineage (NCBI taxonomy): Eukaryota > Metazoa > Arthropoda > Arachnida > Ixodida > Ixodidae > Rhipicephalus > Rhipicephalus microplus. Next base: position 288,166,112 of record NC_134710.1, on the reverse strand, counting down.
TAAAGGACTCCCCACATTTGCTAGACCGTTGGCGTACATACTTTCAAAATGCACTGGGCATGTCAAGAAGATTTTTTATACTAATGCAATATGTGAACTGAGGTTCCATTTATATAGGCTTTTAGAGATAGCTCGGAAAAAGCGGAACTTCACTTCACTTCACTTCACTTTATTACCTTAAAGACCCCGGTGAGGTGGTATTACATAAGGGGTGGGTTAACAAATGGAGGTTTACAGAGAGTGATCTTCTGACAAACAATATGTATTTGTTTTGCGCAAACGTTGATGAACACGTGATGGCTGCAATGTCACGGGGAAGGCCATTCCAGTCCACTGCTCTGCGAAGAAAAAATGAGGCAGCAAAAGTAGTAGTGCGTGCACGTGCGCGTGCGATTGAATAAGAATGGGTTGTGCGGTGAGATTTGCGCGTTGGTGGGATGAAGTAAGGTGCTTGATTGAGCGAACTGTGAAAAAACTTGTAAATCAAGCAGAAGCTAGCGATGCGGCGACGCACAGAAAGATTAGCAACATCAATGTCACATTTTAGGGACGATATGCTTATGTCGTATGAATATAAAGAGTGAATGAACCTAGTGGCACGATTTTGTACAGATTCTATTTCGTTTATTAGGTATATCTGGTGCGGGCTCCAGATGGGCGCTGCATGTTCTTGTTTAGGTCTGATGAGCGATTTGTAAGCCAGAAGTTTTATGTCTAGTGGTGCGTGACGCAAATGACGCTTTCTTCCTTTTGCTGAATGGAGAACATTTAGTCTTCTTTAGCGCGCGATCTTCATGCTTCAGTGCGTTTATCAATTCAGGATATAACTTGTGGGTATAATTACGATGTGTAGGTTATATGTGCTATAGACTTATGCATGCTGTTTATTACAAGCTTCGTAAACTTATCAACTTGGTCATCAACATTTAGTTTGTCAGTATATAACCTGGAGCCAATCAATGGCTGATCTGTAATGATAAAAGCCCGTGTAGTCACCACTTTTGAAAGTGAATCTTGGAGAGTTCTTAAAATGACTACTGTAGTTCGTTGTATCGGCGCATACTGATAGTCTTACAATGAGTGGTAATAAATTATTATTATTATTATTATTATTATTATTATTATTATTATTATTATTATTATTATTATTATTATTATTATTATTATTATTATTATTATTATTATTATTATTATTATTATTATTATTATTATTATTATTATTATTATTATTATTATTATTATTATTATTATTATTATATTGTGACGGGGCGAGGTCTTGGCTTACAGGACAGCGTCACCGAGAATCGGCAGCCGAACAAGATGTCTGAGTTGCCTCTCGCGCAAGCACCTAACGCACAGGCGTCTTCTTCATCTTCGCTAAGTGCCACGCTTGCTCCTGTCGATGATGCACCGTAACATCACTCCCCTGCGGCGGAAGCGCCGTCACGGCGCTTAGTACGGCGGTGACGAACGAGGAGGGTGATACGGTTTCAGTCTGGAAACGTGTACAACGTCTGTCTGGAGTGAGGTGGTCGAAAAGGCATTGTTTAGGGGTGCGATCTCGTAGCTCACGTCACTAAGTTGTCGTAACACTTTGTAGGGGCCATGGTAGTGTGATAGTAGCTTCTCTGATAAGCCGACTTGGCGGTTTGGTATCCAGAGAAGTACCAGAGACCCCGGCGAGAAGTGCACGCTTTGGTGGCGACTGTCATAGCGATCTTTTTGCTGCGCTTGCGACAAGTGCAGCCGATCACGTGCAAGCTGACGGGCTGCATGGGCTCGAGAAACGACATCGCTGGCGTACTCAGTAGACAAGGGGGCAGCCGAAGGAAGGAGCGTGTCAAATGGTAATGCTGGATGTCGGCCAAATAGCAAATAAAACGGCGAATAACTAGCTGTGTCGTGCCATGAAGAATTGTACGCGAACGTGACAAAGGGGAGTGCTTTGTCCCAGTCACGGTGATCTGGCGAAACGTACATTGACAGCATCTGCGTCAGCGTTCGGTTTAGACGCTCGGTCAATCCATTTGTCTGTGGATGATAAGCGGTGGTAAGCTTATGCTCAGTGGAGCAGGCGCGGAGAATGTCATCCACAACACGTGAAAGAAAGTACCTTCCTCGATCAGTAAGCAGCTGCCGCAGCGCCGTGATGAAGAATGACTTCATACAAGAGAAAGTCAGCGACGTCAGTGGAACAGCTTGTCGGCAGTGCTTTAGTGATGGAAAAGCGTGTGGTGTAGTCTGTGGCGACTGCAACCCATTTATTTCCGGAGGTGGACGTAGGAAACGGGCCCAACAGGTCAAGGCCAACACGGAAGAATGGTTCCGTCGGTATGTCAATGGGCTGTAGGAGGCCATACGGTAGCACAGAGGGGCGCTTGCGGCGTTGGCAGTGGTCGCAAGCAGTGACGTAGTGAACCACAGAACGATACAGTCCGGGCCAGAAAAAGCGACGTCGCACACGATCGTAGGTACGAGAGACGCCTAGGTGACCGGCTGTAGGTACGTCATGTAGTTGTTTGAGAACGCTGGTACGCAGGTGATGGGGAGGCACGAGTAGTAATTCCGGGCCATCAGCGTTGAAGCTGCGACGGTACAGAATGTTGTCGTGCAGTTCGAACAGGCGAACGGAAGGGTCTGTTGGAGCAGAGGTCAGACGCTCGATGATGGAGAGTAACGACAAGTCACGTCGTTGTTCGGTGGAGATATCACCCAAAGCGTGGATGGAGAGAACGCAGGGGTCTGAATCAAGGTCTGTCAAGTCGGGCGTTTCAACCGGATAACGCGACAAACAGTCTGCGTCTGTGTGGAGGCGTCCCGACATGTAGTGGACCACGAATGAGTATTCTTGCAGGCGGAGCGCCCAGCGACCAAGACGTCCAGATGGGTCCTTTAGCGATGACAGCCAGCAAAGAGCGTGATGGTCCGTAACAACGGAAAAAGTTCGGCCATACAGGTAAGGCCTGAATTTCGCCACGGCCCACACTAAAGCTAGGTATTCACGCTCAGTGATGGAGAACTTCCGTTCGGCAGGTGAAAGAAGACGACTGGCGTAAGCAATCACGCGGTCCTTCCCGTGCTGTCGTTGGCCAAGGACCGCTCCAATTCCATGGCCACTGGCATCGGTCCGAAGCTCTGTAGGTGATGCTGGGTCGAAATGGGCCAGTATTGGTGGCGTAGTCAGCAGGTGGATAAGAGCCGAAAAGGCGTCCGTTTGCTCAATACCCCATGCGAAGGGAACGTCCTTCTTTAAGAGATCAGTAAGCGGTCGAGCGATGTCGGCGAAGTTGCGGACAAATCGACGAAAATAGGAACATAGCCCTACAAAACTTCGGACGTCCTTGGTTGAGCGTGGTTCAGTAAATTGTTGTACTGCTCGTACCTTTTCGGGATCTGGTTGAACACCATCGGCACTGACAAGGTGGCCGAGTATGGTGATTTGGCGACGTCCGAAATGGCATTTTGCAGAATTGAGCTGGAGAGCAGCTCTTCGAAAAACATCCAGAACGGCTGACAGACGTGTTATATGGCTGTCAAAGGTAGGTGAAAAGACGATGACATCGTCTAAGTAACATAAGCAGATGGACCACTTATATCTTCGGAGAAGGGAGTCCATCATGCGCTCGAAAGTTGCCGGCGCATTACACAGTCCAAACGGCATGACTTTGAACTGGTAGAGGCCGTCGGGCGTAACGAAAGCGGTTTTTTCACGATCCATGGGGTCGACGGAAATTTGCCAATAGCCGGACCGAAGGTCGATAGACGAAAAGTATTGGGCACCATGGAGGCAATCGAGGGCGTCATCAATCCGAGGCAAAGGGTAGACGTCTTTGTGGGTCACTTTGTTTAAACGGCGATAGTCCACGCAAAAGCGCCAGCTGCCATCTTTCTTCTCAACGAGCACGACTGGGGAGGCCCAAGGGCTCGATGAGGGTTCTATTACGTCTTTAGTAATCATTTTATCCACTTCATTTTGAATTACTTGGCGTTCCTTGTGAGATACGCGATATGGACGCCGCCGTATAGGACTGGCATCACCAGTGTTGATCCGGTGAGTCACTGCAGTTGTTTGGCTGAGAGGGCGGTGGTCAAAGTCGAAAACGTCTTTATATGATGTTAGCAGACTACGGAGGCTGGCAGCTTGCACTGCAGTGAGGTCGGGAGCAATCATCTTGTTTATGTCATCTGCAGGCAGAGTGTAATTGCGGCCAAGACAGGGGGATGTAGTATCGGTGTCCAAACCAGTAACGTTGCAGCTGTCAAGTGGAGATAGGGTGGCCAAAGACATGTCTTGCGGAATAACTTGAGTCAAGAGACTCACGTTGAGTAGTGGTATAACCACTGTATTATTAGCGACGGCGACAACAGTGTGAGCAAGGGCGACGTCTCGGGCCATCAGTACGTCGACTATAGGAGTGACGAGGTAGTCACCGTCGGGCACATGACGTGAGCACGACAAAGTGACATGTGTAGCAGCTTGCGGAGGCAAGTGAACGTGGGACGAGAGCATAAACGGGGAGAATAGTCTGCTGGAAAATCGGCAAACTGCGGCAGTTCAAGCTGAAGAACACCAGTGGCACAATCAATGAGCGCAGAATGCCGTGACAGGAAGTCCAAACCAAGTATTAGGTCATGAGGACACATTTCAATGACGGCAAACTGAACTAATGTAGGATGACCGGCAATGGACACACGGGCTGTGCACATCCCTTGAACATCAGGGGTCCTCCCATCAGAGAGACGAAGTTTGTGGGAAGCGGCAGGCGTGAGCACTTTATGTAGGCGTCGGCGAAGGTTCGCGCTCATTACAGAAATGTGCGCTCCAGTATCTATAAGGGCAGAAATAGGCACACCGTCAACGGCAACGTCTAACAAATTTTGTCTCGTCGGAAGTGTCAAGAGAGGATTTGTGGAGGGAGTCGAAAATGCAGCGTCACCTCCGGGCGCTGCACCGTTTAGTTTTCCGGGTAGGCAGGACCGGGGTTGAATGGGGACGACGGCCTGCGAGTCTGCGGTGAGCGAGACGACTGGCGACGTCCTGGAGGCGAACGCGACTGATGACCATGCGGTGACGGAGATCGGCTGTTGAACCTTCTGTAGTTGTTTTGCGGAGAAGGCTGCGTGGCAGACGCGAAGCGGGTGCTGTCCTGTCGGTAGTGAGGTTGAGATGAAATCCGAGGTGGCGAGGACCAGCGGTAATTGCAGTAACGGACGACATGACCGATACGGTGGCAATGAAAACAATTTGGTCGATTGTCGACGGTTCTCCACGCAGCAGGGTCGCGAGATCGGGCCGTAAACTGCTGCTCGTGATAGGACGAGGGTGGACGCCATGAAGCTCGCTGCGGGCTGGGCAAAGCGCACACCGAGGGAATACCTATGCTGGCGAGTTCTTGGCGGACGATGGCTTGAACCATGTTAGCAGTGAGTGGGGTGGTGTCACTTGCAGTGGTGTGAGCCGGAGCAGAGGCAATGGCTTCAAGTTCGCGCCGTACAATTCGGGTCACCTGATCCGATGAATCTAGAGGTGGTGGCTGTGTTCTTGCACGGTCTTCGCAAGATGATGTTGCAGCCGTATTCGGAAGGCGGGTAAACACGCTGTTAATCCGCCGGCTCTTCGCTTGCTCAAAGCGCCGACATTCTTTTATAATGGCGCCCACTGTAGAAACATTTTTGCAGATGAGGAGGTTGAATGCGTCATCCGCAATCCCCTTAAGAATATGTCCGACCTTGTCAGCCTCCGGCATCTCGGCATTGGCTTTGCGACACAACGACAACACATCTTCTATATAGGAGACGTAAGACTCGCTCGAGGTCTGCGCCCGAGACGCGAGCATTTTGTTCGCGGCCATTTTTCTTCCAATCGGCTTTCCGAACAGGTCCAGCATTTTCTCCCTGCACACTGCCCAACTCCGAAGTTCTGTTTCATGGTTCTCATACCACGATTTGGCGGTTCCCCTAAGATAGAATAACAGGTTTGCCAGCATAAGAGTCGGGCCCCATCGGTATCGAGTACTCACACGTTCGTACTCTGCCAGCCAATCTTCAACGTTAACTTCATCTGGATCGCCGGAACCACTGAACGTGCCAGGATCCCGCGGGGGTTCGAGCACGAAGGTTGTGGTCGCAGAAGGAGATGTAGTTACCGCATCATCTCCGGCCGCAGGAACACCAGGAGCAGATGCAGACGCCGTACTCTCCGTCATCGTTGTGGAATGACCCTTCAAACGTCGGCCGCTGCGAAGTTCCGTTACGAGGCGGTTGCCCAGCACTTCCACCAAATGTGACGGGGCAAGGTCTTGGCTTACAGGACAGCGTCACCGAGAATCGGCAGCCGAACAAGATGTCTGAGTTGCCTCTCGCGCAAGTGCCTAACGCACAGGCGTCTTCTTCATCTTCGCTAAGTGCCACGCTTGCTCCTGTCGATGATGCACCGTAACAATATTATTACTATTATTATTATTATTATTATTATTATCGCTGTTACTGCTGTTATCACAACTGGCAGTAAGGAGTACATTCAACTGTAGTTGGTCGTCTTCATCCTCTTTGAATTCCACCACTCTGTTAAAAAAAACCTGTGCCGCTGCCCGAGATATTAATTTTTTCCTTGCTTATTTCTTGTTTCCTTTTTTAACAAATACAGTGTGACGTAAAGAAAAAAGATTAGATGTGTACTCCTTAAAAAACAATTATTAATAATAATATATGCATCCCAGCGAAGTCTGTCGTCTTCGCCTTCTTTGAAGGCCACTTCGCGTGTTTGTTTTGGCAAAATCAATCTTCCATTGGCCCCAATATAACTTTTTCGCGGAATTTATTTGTTCACTACTTTTCTATGAAAGGTACATAGTGTTCCACGTGTGTAAAGGCGTCTGTTTTATCCCTTAAGTGTCCCACCTTCCCATCTCCGGGGTGGCCTAGTGGCTTGGATACCTCGTTTTCACCCAAGAGGCCCCGGTTCGATTCCCGGCGTCAGAGAGGTGTAGTCTCGTGGTGTAACGGTTAGCACTCTGGACCTTGCATCCAGCGACCCGAGTTCAAATCTCAGTGAGACCCACTTTCTTTTTTTACCATCAGTGTTCGTTTTTTCTTCTAATTGGCAAGAAATTCGTGAACGCATCCACTGCAATTGTTCTTTAATGTTTTAACATACGCATTGAACAATTTATCATTGGTTATTTTTTGCATTTTTTATCATTTATTAACGACATTACACAGAACTGTCAGATTGCGTTAAACTTTATGCAGACGAATCGAAAGCAGTTTCTATGAAAATGTTTACTCAAGTGATGCTCTGGTGCACCTAAATAATGTCCAAGCAAAGATCATTGTATCGTGTGAAAAATCGCATATTTCAATATTTTCACAAAATTGGTTATATTTCACTTGTAAGAAAATACTTCTTCCTTATGCATATAGTGTGAATAGGATATTACTCTGAGATGTCACAGAGTAGAACAGGCCTCTGGATCGCCAATAATCTTTCTGCACTCTAATAACATTTACACCCTTAAAAGTGTAAAACGGGTGTGCGCATTAAAAGCACCCATTTGAACACCCTTTTACAATCAATTTTTAAAATTTAGGGTGTTCGTGAATGAAACACCCTCAAAACACCCCATTTACACCCTTATATACATGGTGTTATGAGCAAGGCTACAAAGGATTGATTGATATGTGGGGTTTAACGTCCAAAACCACCACATGATTATGAGAGACGCTGTAGTGGAGGGCGCCGGAAATTTCGACCACGTGGAGTTATTTAACGTGCACCCAAATCCGAGTACACGTGCCTACAAGGCTACAAATGCACGACATTTTCGGGCAGTTTTGCTTATACTGTTAGTATACATTAACCATCTTGATACCAGCAAGGCTCCTATTACTAGCTGCTTGTGGGTCTAGTAATAAATCGAAGCAGGAAGTAATGGGACCGAAAGCAGTTTTCATTGATAAAGCACGCAAACTACTATAAGACGGAAGATACAACAGGAGCACCGCTTTTTCAATAGAGTAAGGGCCAATTCTCCTGTATCTGTTTCTTTCATCTGTGCCATTTGCGTGATTAGTCAACACTCACAAAGTGCGCTGATTTGCCTGAACAAGTTAGTGTTGCACACATTGGTGTAGCCATGCATAGAACACTCCCCCCTCCCCCGTCCCCCATAAGATCGAAGCTTTTAAAGCTGGAAATAAAACGTCCACCACCTGCGAAAAAACAGCACAGTTTTTTAGCTATAACCACCACGACAGCAGGCCATCAGGTCCCTTCAAAATGAACATTGACGTCATGTATTTTAGCAGGCACATTTTATTTAACTACTGTAGCGAATTTTCTTCTTCTTGTGTCCTTAAAGTACGCCAGGGAAATGAGGAAGAGAACGCCAACCATAAAGAAAAATGCAGAATAAGTACACTTGGGTGACCTTGACGCAGCCTTGCTCACATTGACGGGAGCCTTGTTGACTAAATTGCGAAAAAAGCTCTCCTCACGGGAGCCGAAACGCATTCTCTAGTTCTCTCTCTCTCTCTCCATTTTTTTTTTTGGTGGATCCCCTACTTTTAATTATGTAACTTCCCCAGCAGACGTGCTTCGGTCAAAGCCTTGACTTTGAAGGTAATGAGAAAACAACAATGATGAAGTATTTTCAGCCGCGGTCTTGTTCCAAGAAATGCAAGATAAGTACAAATGTATTGTCGCAACGTGAAGACAGAAGTAGTAATTAACAGGTTGAGAAAGTAGCAGAAGGTCAGCATTTTTATTTACTGCGAACCAGAGCGTTCCTCTTCTTTCTTGTTATTGCTTGCTGCATAAAATCGTGCAGATGCGCGTATGCGCTGTCGTCTTCGTCTTCCTATAGCAGTGCACACGTGGAATATGTTCTCATCGAATAGTGTGACGGCCGATGCATTCAATGTTGCAATGTCTTTACGAAAATGAAAGTGCTGATAATATATCGCCTGCGTGACCCTGAATGTGCAGTCCCTAAAGACCCATAGAGCTAAGCAAAAAGCGTCAGCTTAGCTTTTTTAACAGTATTCACTACATTAGGTCGGTGAAGGTGCGCTAAATATTGCTCCTGAATATTACAAATGCGTGTTCTGACTAGTAGCTTGGGCTGGCCGCACTGCACCATCACAATGTTCACTGCGATTCAGATGCACTGTTGTAGAACGAGTATAACGCAACAGATCACAGCCGCAAAAAAATGGCAGCATCTCCACGGAGTGAATGATGGAGAGTGGGGCGAAGCATTCGTCTGTCCATTCGTTCTTGCTTCCGTCCGTCCATGCGTCCGTCTGTGTGACCGTCCATACGTCCATCCGCCCGTCCGTGCGTGCGTCTGTTCGTGCGTCCGTCCATGCATCTGTCTGTATGTCCGTTCGTCCATCTATTCAACACTCCAAGTACCACCATCTCGCATATTTTCATCATATATTCCCCATATAGAAGCACCGCTATCCAGCTGACATTCCAAGGACTAAACGAGAGGTGGCACACGCACACTTCCTTACAGCTTGCGCTTCGTGTCTACTTCCCACCTTTAACCACCTCGAGTTCAATGTATATACTAGTTCACAGTATTCATGGCACTGCGGCCCAACGCTGGCTAGACATTTCTAAAACCAAGGAGCTTACGCCCAGCGAGTATAACGTAGCAACCTTTTCCTGTCAGATAGTGCTCAATGTACATGCCAATGGTTGCTAATGGGAAATGAGAGACAGGAGAATTCGGCTTTTACTTTCTTACCGCTTGCGCTTCGTATCTACTTCCTACCTTTAACCACCTCGAGTTCATGGTATATACTAGTTCATTGTATTCATGGCACTGCGGCTCAACGCTCACTAAAGCTTTCTAAAACTAAGGAGGTTACAGCCAGCGAGTGTAACGCAGCAACCCTTTCTTGTCAGATAGTGCTCAATGTACATGCCAATGGCTGCTAATGGGGATCGCAGCGTGCGCGTTAACTAAAAGCCGAATGCTCCTATCTCTCATTCCCCATTAGCAGCCATTGGCATGTACATTGAGCACTATCTTTATTGTTCAACAACGCACAGAAGAAATCTCTCGCCGGCAACACCTTGGAGGTCAAATTGTTATACTTGTTACACACTACAACGACGACTAGGAACGAACGGGTGCCGCTATAAATATCTTCGCCACTAAAAAAAAAGCAGCACCCGCGCTATCAGTAGAGGGCCGGAGCTAGCGTTAAAGTGCATCTAGCCGGTCTGCGAGCACACCGACGCCACAAAGTCTCGACGCCTAGACAGCCTTGGCTACCCAGTATTGCTGCGCGCTCGGACGCAGAGCGCGGGAAAGGGACCGGCGTCGTCTTACATGTCACTGCGTGCGCTGGCGATAAACCCTCCCGTGTGGTGCGCGTGGCTTCTTGATCGGTAGAGTTTATTTGTCGGTGTTTAGTTTGAAATGTGCCTGCACTCTGTGCTCGACCTGTGTGTTACGTCAGTGCTGATTATTGCGAACGTGCGCAATCCTGAAGACTGGACCTGCGGATTTATATTGTGGAGCACTCGAAGTGAAATCGTGAGTACCGCTCTCACGTTGTTCCGTTCAGCGCTTTGTTAACTGCGTGAGCACGAGAATAACGCCTTCAAACAATTTTGTTTTCAACTAGTTGATGACAAATCAGCATTTGTTTACTTTGCGACAATATTTGTTGGAACAGTTTCACGGGTATGATGGCGAAGTGTGATTGTGGGCAAATTTTTTGTTTTTTTGTTTGTTTGTTTGTTTAGATTGTTTGGAGTACAAAGCAGAGTGTGCGTGAGCCGCTGAGGTTCAGCGAAGAAATTGAACAGATTTTTGCGGTGCCCTTTGTTGGCAGCCGTTTTTAACGGGGCCCGCTCGTGATGCACATCAATTTTAGTTTACTAATTATTACATGTGTGGGGACGGCGCCTGTTAGCTCTAAGCATCAACCGTATCTAAGACGCATATGCTTGGGCATTTTGGTAGTTCATTTACTCTCTTTTTTTCTTATTGCACCAAAAGACCGAGAACGGAAAACAAGGGCGTTGTGTCCATGTCGTTCTTTTTGGTTCTTTTTCGTTTTGTGCGGCAGCACTACCGTGATAACTCGGGTTGATGCATCGGGTGACAACACAGCATATTGCTTCGCGTTAGGTGCGCCTCACGAAGTTTGCCTATACTTGCTAATACATTCAATTTCATTAAATTCGTCTTCACCGGTATTTTCGTTCACCCGCAGCGTAGCATGACACTGCCGACAGCCGTGCCTGTGCAGCGGATCGATCACTGAAGCTGGACTTTTGTTTGAACAGACCTTCCGTCTGTGTGTGTGGTCGAATTGCATATTTGAACAGTGGAAACGCTTGTTTGAACGTAACTGCTAACGTTCGAGCACATTTTATTCAGATTGTTTTCATAATGTGTAACTTTCAAAATATTCTTGTTATTCAGAGTTTTATTGCCATCACCTTGCTTTGGCGTTTAACTTCGCCAAGTACTTCAGATGTTAAAGGTATTTTCGCTATGTGAAGCGTATTATTAGTTTTTTTCTTGTTGTTGCACAAAAACACTTTAATATTATACATACTGCACAGTATCTAAGCATGTGTTGCAGCCAAAATGTAAGACTGGGCAGCATTTTTATTTGGGAACACAACACGCACAGCCACTGAACAGCTTATGCTGCATCGGGAAGGAGTTGTGCTTTCTCAGCCTGCCAGCATGACTGAAACAAATGGCCCTAATTTAGCAGTATGCAATGGTCATTGAGTGAAAGTAACAGGGTCACTTTATTCCAAATTTCCCAGCCTGTTTTGCGGCTATGGCAAATGTGTGTGAAAAAAATCGTGCTGATTTAATGCACTGAAAACAGTGAACTGGTTGAATATTTCGGAGAGAAAAACTTTTGGTCACGTGGTTGCCTTTTGAACTTCCCAGAATGTTGTTTGAGTGTCGTTTGTGAAAAAAAAAAGTATTTTACAAGTATCGCTCGTTTTTTTTATACCAAGTTTGGTACATCTTAAGTAAAGAGGCTTATGTAAGGTGTTTCAAAGTGAAGAATAATAATACAATTTTTCGGCCACATACGTCTGCAAGAATTTAGCGAAAGTGTGCTATGTTTGCGTTTTCTCATTGCGACACTGCACTTTGTATGAATATCTGAGCTGTGAGTACTCACTTCACAGAAGATATTTTGATGAAAAATTTTGAGACATCTTAAGCTGTTAACCTCTACGACAAAAAATCACTGATTTCACAGAATTGTCATTTTTGTCCATATTGAGACGCAATTTGCACCAGGTGGTGGTCCAAATAAATATCACCTTTTACATAAATTGAAAGCCAATAAACAGTTCTTTTTATGTGACAAATTTCATCATTACATTTTCTGTTTCAAGGAATAAAATAATTTTTTGAATTTTCCCATCAACGGCAACGGGGAACTTCGAGGCGTCAGCTGCCGTATGACCAAATGGCAAATGGGGAACTTGGAACTTCAAAAATCTCTTAGGGTCAAAGCTCTTGAGGCCGTGGGTCTTTCCCTCCTCTGTAGTCGTACTAGTATTATGTAGCCACTTTATGAGTTGCACAATATATAGCGTTAGGGGTTTTTACAGCATATACACGGACGAAATGATGAATCGAGGGGCGAATTGTTCGTCCGTACATTTGTGCTTTCGTCCATTTGTCTGTGCATCCGTCCGTCTGGGCTTCCGTGTGTCGGTCTGTCCGTCAGTCCGTCCGTCTTTCTGTCAGTCCATACTTGCGTGAGACTGTCTTTACATCCGTTTGTGCGTCTGGACGGACGGACGCTACGCCCCACTCATCATCATTCACTCCATGAATACGCTGTGATCTTTTTCTCAAAACATAAATTGCCATGACAAAATTTGGCACATGGAAAGAACTGCTTATTTGCTTTCAATTTAGGTACAAAGTCTATTTAAATTTGACCACCACATGGTGGAATTTGCGTCTCATTATAGACAAAACAACTTTTTCTGAAATTCGCGATTTTTTCTTGTAAAGTTTGACAGCTTTAGAGGTCTAAAATATTTTTCTCCCAAATATACCTAATGTGGATTATGTATTCACTCCTCAGATATTCATTCAAAGTGCAGTATTGATATAGAAAAATGCAGATATAACACAATTCGGCTAAATTATTTGAGACATATGTGGTCGAAAAATGGTAATAATAATACTGAGCTTCAAACACTTTACGCAGGCTCTTCACCTAACTTGTATACCAAATTTGGCACGGAAGAAGAAGAGGTACTTATGAAATAATTTTTCTCACAAACATTCAGACGAGGCTCCGGGAAGTTCAGGAGACAGCCACGTGACCAAAAAATTATTCGTCTGCGAAATATTCTAGCAGTTACCTTTTTTAAAGCAGTAAAATCAGCGCGATTTTTTTCTAATACATTTGAGATGGTCGTCCAAATGGCTGGGACGTCTCACGTGGAATGACCCAATCGCCAATTCTTCCATTATATAATCATGTCAAAGTGAGCCCGTTCAAGAACACTAGTATCATTCGCATTTTATTATGTAACTGTACAGTACTTATTTTACAAGTTACCTACACTGAACACCTTCTCACTGCGCATACCGTCATGTATTCTCAGTGGCATTGTGCTTTTGTATAAAATATTGTAACGGATATAACAACCTCACAACCGGGACGTCCTATTTACAAGGTTTAATAAGGGCGAACTTGTGCCCAAAGCCAAAAGAACTACACAGTAGCTGGGAGAAAGCAGCGAACGCTCGTCGTCCTCTTCTTCTCTTCTTTTCCGCTGCTCGGTAGCAGCTCGTGCACAGGCTGGGCCGGCTCGTGCCTTCCGGCGGGCTTCATGAGTCGTAGCGATGCCGTCAGCGTTCCTCTTTTAACAACGTCTGCGTTGTACTGCGCCTTAACAATTCCTCGTGGCATTATCCCCCCTCTCAAGCGGCATCGCCCCGATGCTTGTGATGAGGCTGTTTTTTTTTTTTTTTTTTTGTGTGTGCAAGTTTGTAAAAATGAGGTTGCAGTACGTCAAGGTATTGGGGCGGCTAGGTTTGGAATCGGTCGTAGTACGGTTTCATCCGTACAATGTGTACACGCTCCGTGGGATTGCGTCGCCTCGAATGCAGGTGGCCTGCAGGCTTGACTTCGTAGACGAGGTCATTGTGTCGCTGTACGATCTCGTAGGGGCCAAAATACCGTGAAATGAGTTTTTCGGAGAGGCCTCGTCGTCGTACTGGAGTCCATATCCACACTTTGTCGCCAACGTCATATCGCGTGTCAAGTCTTCCTCGGTTGTAGCGGTCGGCATCGATGCGGTGTTGGTGGCGTATTCGGTATCTTGCTAACTGGCGGGCTTCTTCCGCTCTTTGTAGAAAGTCGTCAAGATCGGGGGGGTAGTCATCTTGGTCTATTGGTAACATAGCATCCAGTGTTGTGGTAACAGCACGACCGTAAACTAGTTCAAATGGGGTGATTTTGGTGGTCTCTTGCACAGCCGTATTGTAGGCGAAAGTGACGTATGGTAAAATTTCGTCCCACTTTTTGTGCTCGACATCCACATACATGGATATCATGTCCGCTAAAGTTCTGTTAAGGCGTTCGGTCAGGCCATTGCATTGAGGATGATATGCAGTGGTTTTCCTATGAACAGTGTGAGTCATGTTGAGCAGGCACTTCAAAAGTTGCGCCGTGAAAGCCGTTCCGCGATCGGTGATTACAACCGTTGGAGCGCCATGTCGCAGGACTATTTTGTGTACGAAGAATTGGGCCACTTCTGCTGCCGTTCCTCGTTCCAAAGAGTCTGTTTCGGCGTATCTAGTTAAATAATCAGTGGCCACAACGATCCATTTCTTGCCGAGTAAAGATGTCGGGAAGGGTCCAAGGAGGTCCATTCCAACTTGGCGGAAAGGCGCTTTCGGTGGATCTATAGGTTGTAGAAGGCCCGCTGGTTTAGAACGTGGTGTTTTGCGTCTTTGGCACTCGCGGCATGTTTTGACGTAGTGTTGCACTGAAGCTAGTAGCTTGGGCCAATAATAATGGAGACTGATCCTTGCAAGCGTTCGCGTCACACCCAAATGTCCAGATGTGGGCTCATCGTGACACGCTCGAAGTATTTCTTGTCGCATAGTTGCTGGAACGACAAGCAGGAACTTTTCGCGGTTGGGCTTGAAGTTTCTCTTGTAGAGAACGTTTCCTCGGAGGCAGAACAATGCGAGGCTTCGAGAAAATATACGGGGTACTTGTACGTCAATTCCTTGCAGGTGTTCGATAAGCGGGAGTAATTCTTTGTCTGTACGTTGGAGTTCGGCTATTTGAGTGGTCTCGACAATTCCTACGAACGGAAAGTCGTCTTCTTCTGATAGTGGTGTGTCTGTAGGAGCCCGTGACAAACAGTCGGCATCGGTATGTTTTTTGCCAGATCGGTATACGACGGTTATATCGTATTCTTGCAGTCTGAGGCTCCACCTTGCTAGTCGTCCAGATGGTTCCTTTATGTTCGCCAGCCAGCAAAGCGCATGGTGATCGCTGACTGCCTTGAATGGTCTACCATATAGGTACGGCCGAAATTTACTGATGGCCCAGACGACGGCAAGGCATTCTTTTTCCGTGGCCGAATAGTTTGTCTCTGCTTTTGTTAGAGTCCGACTGGCATAAGCTATCACTTTTTCTTCACCTTTCTGCCACTGTATTAGAACGCATCCAAGGCCGATGTTACTGGCATCTGTGTGTATTTCCGTGTCGGCTGTCTCATCAAAGTGAGAAAGAATCGGGGGGTTTTCTAACCTCTTTCTCAATTCGTTGAAGGCGCTTTGTTGCTCGTTTTGCCACTGGAAAGGCACATCTTCTCTCGTAAGTCTCGTTAAGGGTTCTGCGATCTTTGAAAAATTTCTCACAAATCGTCTATAGTACGCACATAGACCTAGAAATCTCCGTACTGACTTTTTGTCTGTTGGCACCGGAAACCTTGCGACGGCGGCCGTCTTATCAGGATCAGGGCGAACACCTTGGGCGCTGACGACATGCCCAAGAAAACGAAGCTCTTCGAAAGCTAATCGGCACTTCTCTGGCTTGATTGTCAAATCTGCCGAACGGATTGCCTCTAACACTGACCGAAGGCGCTTGATGTGCTCCTCAAATGTAGCCGCGAAGATGACCACGTCGTCTAGGTACACTAGGCAACACTGCCACTTCAATCCGGAAAGCACAGTGTCCATCATGCGTTGGAACGTTGCCGGCGCACAACAGAGACCAAACGGGAGAGCCTTAAATTCGTAAAGTCCGTCCGGGGTAACAAAAGCAGTCTTTTCGCGATCACGTTCATCAACCTCGATCTGCCAGTATCCACTTTTCAGATCTAGTGATGAGAAGAACTTGGCACACCGAAGTCGATCTAACGTGTCGTCGATGCGTGGAAGGGGATATACATCCCGTTTAGTCACAGCATTCAGTTTCCTGTAGTCGACACAAAACCGTAGCGTGTTATCCTTCTTCTTGACAAGCACCACGGGAGATGACCACGGGCTGTTAGAAGGCTGGATAACATCATCTTCAAGCATTTCTCGTACCTGCTTCTTGATGACTTCCCTTTCGTTAGGGGAAACACGATACGGGTGCTGGCATACCGGCCTGGTTGTCTCGTCCGTTATGATCCTGTGTTTTGTAATGCTCGTGCGCCGTACCTTTGAACTGTTGGAGAAACAGCTGCCAAATTCCCGCACGAGGTCGTATAGCTGTTGACGTTGAATCTCTGAAAGATTAGGATTTACGTATATTGTGTCGCAGGCATCAGATGGAAGTTTCACATTCGGTGACGTCGTTTCAAGACTGCATATTTCTGGCACTTCACAGAACTCATGAAGAAACGCTATTGCCGTCCCTTTTGCGATGTGCTGGAATTCGTTACCGAAATTTGTCAAGAGGATGTCTGTGCACCCGTTTCGCAGCTGGATAATCCCTCGTGCCACACAAACGCCTCTTTTCAAGAAAACATCCACGTTGCTCTCCGCCACACCCTCGTAGTCGCTGAATGCATCATTATGCACGAGAACCATTATACTGCTCCGTGGCGGTACAGTCACATCATCGTCGACGACGCGCAGTGGAGTGGTACATCGTTCATCTGATCGTGCTACCTTTAAAGCTTGCTCCGTCGAAAAGGACACGCTCGACCTCTGTAAATTGATAATCGCACCATTAGCTTGTAGGAAATCCATTCCCAGTATCACTTCCCTCGAGCACACAGGCAGGACGACAAAGTCACCGACGTAAGTGAAGCCCCGTATCATGACCCTTGCGGTACATCGGCCGGAAGGGGTTATGAGGTGACCACCTGCAGTACGTACTTGAGGTCCACCCCATTCGGTCAGAACTTTCTTGAGTCGCTTCGCTAATTCGTAACTTATCACAGAATAATCCGCACCAGTATCGATCAAAGCATTGAGCTCTAGTCCGTCAATCACCAACGGCAAGTCTGAAGTAATTTTCTCTGTGCTGCACTCCTTTACCTGGAAACAGTCGTCGTTATCAGGCTCGTACCGCAGTGGAGGATCTTCACATCCCAAGTCGCCAGCGGCCTCGCCTCCACAGGTCGCCCTCTTCAGTTTCCCGGATTTGGGCTAGGCGAACGCTGCCTAGACGTGCTTGGGAAGGGACGTGGGCTAGACGAGCGGTAGCGCATAGGGGATGGTGAGCGTGGTTGATGACGACGAGGCGGGTCCAATTCCCGACGTGAGCATAGGTATTCTTCAATCTCGGAAGGTCTTTCGCCGTTTCGCGGACACGGTGCATTGATGGCGAATCCCCTAAGACCAGCTTGACGATATCGGCAGAATCGGTACAGGTGGCCAGCCTCTCCACAGTGGAAACACAAGGGCCTACGTGTGGCATCTCGCCACACATCGCTCTTCCGTGGCATCATCTCTCTCGCACGAGGTGGAGTGCGTGTTGCCTCTACGATTTCAGGCGGGCTGCGCATTGTCTGCACATAAGTACTTGGTGTCTCGATCGGCGAACAGTGCAGAGTAGGTCGCCTGAGCACCTCGGAGTACGTTACCGCCCGTCGTGTCGCCGGCACATCACTCCGCGGCTCCCGCATGGCCTGTCGAATTTCGTCTCGGACAACTTCAGCAAGAGACAGCTCGGGGGTGACATCAGGTGACTGCAGTTTCCTTAATTCTTCCCTGACAACAGACCGGACGAGCTCGCGCAATGTGTCAAGATTATCCACGACGCCTGCTGAGTAGACTCCTGCGGATGCACCGGCTACGTCGCGGTTGTACTGTCGGGCTCTCTGCTGAAGCGTCGTTTCGATGGTTGTTGCTTCCGACCGAAACTCAGCAACAGTACGGGGCGGATTGCGGATGAGTCCCGCGAACAATTCTTGCTTTACCCCGTGCATGAGGTGGCGCACTTTCTTGTCTTCCGTCATGCCAGGATCAGCTCGCTTGAAAAGGCGGGACATGTCTTCGATGTACATCGCGACAGTTTCGTTCGTTCGTTGAATCCGTGTGCGAAGAGCTGCTTCCGCCTTTTCCCGGCGATCACTGTTGGCGAACGTACTCAGTAGCTGCCGCCGAAACTCTTGCCACGACGTCAGAGATGCCTCGTGGTTTTCGTACCACACTCGTGCAGAGTCTTCCAACGCAATGTAGACGTTACGCAGCTTGCCTTCCTCGTTCCACTGATTTAGATTTCCCACTCTCTCGAAATGCTCTAACCAGTCTTCGGCGTCCTCGTATGGGTCACCATGAAACACCTTTGGGATGACCGGTTGGCTTACGATGAGTTGTGCCGGCGTAACTTGGCTCGTCATGGTGGTGGCGGCGCTTGTCTCCGTCACCGATGCCCTTGATACAGAAGGGAGTGGCCCAAATTCTGGCAACTCTCCTCGGATACGGCGGCTGACTCGTTGGTGCACCGGTGTAAGCTCCACTGGTTGCGGCTGGTCAGTGCTTGGACTTCGCTCTTGCGTGGGGCTCGGAATCATGTACCCCGCACCTCCACCAGAAAATGTAACGGATATAACAACCTCACAACCGGGACGTCCTATTTACAAGGTTTAATAAGGGCGAACTTGTGCCCAAAGCCAAAAGAACTACACAGTAGCTGGGAGAAAGCAGCGAACGCTCGTCGTCCTCTTCTTCTCTTCTTTTCCGCTGCTCGGTAGCAGCTCGTGCACAGGCTGGGCCGGCTCGTGCCTTCCGGCGGGCTTCATGAGTCGTAGCGATGCCGTCAGCGTTCCTCTTTTAACAACGTCTGCGTTGTACTGCGCCTTAACAATTCCTCGTGGCAATATGTATATGTTGTTGCGCATCGTACTGCATTCCTTTTAATAAACTAATCGAATGAGTACCATGGTTGATCTGCAGAAATACACATGCAGCTGTGTTGATGCATACTTAGGCATGCAACTTGACATTCACTTAGATTGGTCGATGCATGCAGCTAATGGAACATTATGAACTTGGAGCAGCACCTTTTTATTCGCCTGCGCGCGCAAGCTGAAAGGGTAAAGTAAGGTTCATATCTACGGTACGAAATGTATAATAATTCTGCCATAGTGCGCTTTTTATGGCGTTGATTGCTCAGCATACCTTTTCTAGCATTTCTCACTGCAGTGGAGCCCATTGCCACTGAATATGCTTGCTAAGTACCC
This sequence comes from Rhipicephalus microplus, assembly GCF_043290135.1. Taxonomy (NCBI): domain Eukaryota; kingdom Metazoa; phylum Arthropoda; class Arachnida; order Ixodida; family Ixodidae; genus Rhipicephalus; species Rhipicephalus microplus. Next base: position 288,146,446 of record NC_134710.1, on the reverse strand, counting down.
AATTTATTCTTACACATAAGAAAGCAGTTAGTTATGCAGGGTGCATACTGTATGTTGCACTGTTTGTGAAATTTCGGTCATTGTTCCTTGTGTATTTATTTTAGGTTTCCGGCATCGAATTTTCTGTACAGAAAGAACAGCTTCGCCCCACTTCTCTCGAAGGCACCAGTAATCTCAGCAAATGAAGATGATTGTGCAAGCAGCAGTGACGAGCTGTGGTTTTGCAGTTAGAAGTATACGAACACTAACAGTACAATTAATACAACCCCAATTACACTATCTTGTAGATTGTTCTCATATTAATGTCGAAATTTATACTGCGAGATATATTAGGTTGTAAATGTGACTCCAGAAACACCCTTACTCTTTCTATGTTTTTTTATTGTATAGGTGTCAATCAACGCCATACCTCTCAGTCGTTTGCCCGACTAGCGAAAATGTTTTTGAAAGGTATGGGGATTCATTGTATTGAAAACAATGAATTTCTAGTATAGAGAGAAAATCTAGGTCACGTGAGATATTTCAAAATTTTGCAGAATGCCGTCAGAGTCCTGCTTGTCAGACTTGCAGTTTGTCTATAATAAAGGCAGATGTGAACATATGGGCTTAATTGTTTTTCGCTTCGGCGTTGTGTTCGGTTGAACCTTACGCTGCAGGTTACTGCTTGCACTACTGTGGTGTGGTGTGTGTGTGTGTGTGTGTGTGTGTGTGTGTGTGTGTGTGTGTGTGTGTGTGTGTGTGTGTGTGTGTGTGTGTGTGTGTGTGTGTGTGTGTGTGTGTGTGTGTCGTGTATGTGTAAGTGCCTGCCGCGTCCTACTTTGTCGTTATTGGCCCAGTCTACCTACATATATATACACTGGTCTTATGCAGCTCATTCAGGACTACAACACCTTATTTTATCGGCTGCATGCATGCAGGTATAAGTACTGTGGGTGACACTAGTATTTTTTTTCTTCCCTGTCATCTGCAGAGAAGGTTCATATATGCTTCTCTCTGAGAACAATTGAGGCTTCGGACAGTTGGTGATGCATATTTGATGGAATGAAGTTCTATGAATGGCTCTCCTCAACACACAAGACTAAGCGTCACCTCCTGTGTCTCTGCTTTTGTTGTCCCATTAATTGTGCTTCATTTGATCAAGTATGCTTATCCATATAACTGCCATCGTTTCAAGTGGGTTTTTAGTACTACACTCCACTCGCATGGGTGTAGCTTCATCCAACAACCATAATTTAGAGGTGTTCATAAACACCTATTAAAGTAGGGTGTAACGTTTCTTTACACCCTACGGTTTCAGGGTGTTACTAAACACCTTATTGTTTAGGGTGTTCCTAGACACCTTAAAAGGGTGTTGCTCATTGGACAAAAAGTACACCCTTATAGGTGTAAAAATATTTAGAGTGTGTGTGCAGAGGGCACCAAAAGCAGATGACGATGACGGCACGGACGGGTTCGTAGAGTTGAAAATGGGAAGAAACTTCATATTGTGGGTGCTGTAATGATAAAACGGCCAACCGTAGTTACAAAGGAAATGCCAACGCTGCCTGGAAAAGTTGCGGGCAGGAAGATTACAGTGTTAAGAGACACCGGTAGCTCCACTGTTATCGTGCGGAGAAACTTGGTGCAGGAAAGCGAACTAACAGGCGAAACTAAACAGGTTTGTCTTATAGACAGTACGGTTCGAATGCTTCCCGAAGCGGAGATTGAGGTTGAAACCTCTTATTTTAGCGGGAAGGTTACTGTCCGATGTATGACGACCCCCCTGTCCGACCTCATCATCGGAACATCAACGGTGCGCGAAGGCCGAGCGATCCCGAACGTTTGGGGGAAGACCCAAAGATGGAGTCCTTGCCGACACTGGGACCACGAGATACAGGCGAGGAGCATCCCGTGAAGGATTTCTCCTGAGCCCAAGGTTAAGCCTCCGGGCAAAAGACCGTGAATCGGGAAATGATCGTGTTGAACGAGAGAACGGGCCGTGCAGCTGAACTTGTGGCGGAATGGCCTCAACCGACCAACAAAGAAAAGGCGACGGAGTCGGCCAGCAAGGCCCAATCTCGTGACGTGAACAATCTGGTGAATTCCGAGACAAGATCGGTTGAACATTATGACCCGTTAACGGGGTCGAAAGTGTCAACGATGGCTGAAACGCCGCCTCAGATACCGTCGTTTCAAAGGGCTCATCGGAACAGAACGAGGAAAAATAAGAAGAGGTCGAGTGAGCACCGCAAGCAAGGGCGTAAGCGCAGCACTAAGTGCACAGAATAGGAGACTGGGTAGGATTTGCATGAGTGTGGCAGTGTTGAGTGCCATACGTTGCATTATTCTTGTTGTTATTCTATGTCAGAAGGGTCAAAGTGTTTGTTGCGGTGACGTGATGTATAATATTGTACAATTGTTGTAAAGACAGACGTTTGCAGATTTGTATTGTTTGAAAGGTGTGACAGAGTGTTCTACTTATGTACCTGTGGTTATATTTCATATGTTGTGAAATAGGACTACAATGTACATTGTATCGAGTGCTCTGCTGTGAGTGTGACGCACCATGAGCAATGAACTATGTTATGGACTGTTGCTGTGTGGAGACTGTTCGCGCTCATTTGTGTGGTTTTAAATATTATGTGATAATATTCTTAATGTGGGGGGGGGCAGTGTCACAAACGAGTGCTCAGAAAGGGAGCGCGTCGCCGAGTTCTGGCGGTACTATAGTGGCGGTGAAAATGTCGGCAGTGGACATGCCACTCACTTGCCTGACGTGTTGGTTTGATCGCTGCTGCAGCATTTTTTAGGGGCGAAGCTCCTTAGGGCGTGGGCTGTGCGTCCCCTGTAGCCTGTATGTAGCCACCTCTAGTTTAGTTCTTGCAGTGTTCACTAGATGGCGGTACCATCCCCTGTATCTATAGCCACCTCTAGTTTAGTTCTTGCAGTGTTCACTAGATGGCGGTACCGTCCCCTGTATGTAGCCACCTCTAGTTTAGTTCTTGCAGTGTTCACTAGATGGCGGTACCGTCTCCTGTATGTAGCCACCTCTCGTTTAGTTCTTGTAGTGTTTACTAGATGGTGGTACTTGTAGCTGATGATGGAAAGATGCAAGATGTTATAAACTAGAAAGCGGTACTTGTAGTTGATGAAAGACGCGAGATCTTATAAAATAGGAATGATGTCACATATGGCGCGTGTCATAGGTTGAAGGCAATCGTTCGATTTAGTGCGGCGACGTACGCTAGGGGGAGCGATGTAATAAAATCGAGTGGGCAAAATGTACAGAGGATTCATGGTTTACCAGGTTTACCTCCGGAGCTTCGCCCACTCATCATCATTCACTTCGTGGATATGGCGGAATTTTTTCCATTGTCACGGCCTCGGGCAAGAACTCCGCGACCGTCTTCGGAGCACTTCGCACGAGGCCGGCAAAAACCTAGTCCTTGACACTACGTATCAAATGACGCAACTTCTCCTCCGTCATTCTTAAATCGGCCCATCGGAAGAGGCGCGTCATGTCTTCGACGTACGTGGTCAGTTTCGTTTGGCAACTGAGCCCGGGTCAGAATAGCTCGTTCAGCTCGTTCTTTGCAATCAGCACTGGCATAGATCTGCAGAGGTCTACGAGAGGATTCGGGCCACGTCGTCAGCTGCTCCTCTCGATTTCGATACCACGTACGTGCCCCGTCTTCGAGATAGAAAAAGACACGACCCAGTTTCGCAGCGTCGTTCCACTCATTCAAGGGGTCTACGTGCTCGAAGTCCGCCAGCCAGTCCTTAACGTCTTCGCGATCTATGCCATAGAACGTCGCCGGTGCCCGTGGGCTTTCAAACGTATGGTGGTTCGACGTCGTGCTTCCCGCGCTGGTTGACGAGGTTCGCACCGAAACGCTGGTCATATTGTCACTTCTTGAGAGAGAAAGACGATGGCAGTTGTGCATGTGCCATGAAGGACTATGAAGTGTATGAAAAAGAAGAATTCGCTTGCGCGTTCTATTAAAAAGACCAACCTGCTTTTGCTGCCTCAATCTCTGCGGCAAGACCTCTGTTTTGACGTCGTGACACTGGTGAAGGTGCTCGAGCCTACAACCTGATGCAGGACAGCCTTGCTCGGACCCATTCACCTACTCCAGAGACTCAGCCCCTCGGCACGACTCCGGTGCACCGATTCAGTCGGAGCCTACTAGGCCTAAGTCCGGAGTCCGCACCTGTTCCACCTCTTTCCAGCATGGCAGCTCCTATGACATCCACGGTTATCCTGCCATCCCAGACCACTCTTCCCTCGCAGGTGACTCTTGAACATCCTCGCGTTCTTCGAGTTTTCCGTGGGGAACGGTACGAAGATGTCGAGGACTGGCTCGAACAGTTCGAACGGTTTGCTGTATCCAACCACTGGAGCTAACAGCACAAGCTTGGCCGTGCATATTTCGCACTGGAAGATACCGCTCGCACGTGGTACGAGAACCGCGAGGCTACATTCCAATCTTGGGAAGCTTTCCGTCGAAAGCTCCTCACTACATTTTTTTAACTTGGACCGACGGGATCGTGCACAGCGACTGATTGAGGGCCGCGTGCAAAAATCCAATAAAACAGCCGCCATGTACGCAGAGGGTATGATCCATCTGTTTCCACGAGGTGACCCTGACATGCCCGAGGCGAAAAAGTTGCGTCACCTAATGCAGGATGTTAAGGAACCATTGTTTGCAGGCCTCGTACGAAATCCACCTACAACAGTAGATGAATTCATAAGAGAGGCGACTGTCATCGAGCGCACACTGCAACAACGATGTCGACACTTTGACCGCCTGCCGAACTACACGACAGTAAGTGCTGCAGCTCAGAACACTGAGGTAGGCGAAAGCTCCCTGCGACAAATTATTAGGGATATACTGCGTGAGGAACTTCGGCTCCTCTGCGTTTCCACTACCCAACCGCCTGTAACATCTGTTGCCGAAATCATCCGCCAGGAGTTGAGGAAAGCCATTACACCACCCGCGCCAAGTCCTGACCTACATCCAGCGAGCTATGCTGATGTGGTCCGTCATCCTCCACCATCATTTGTGGCGACGCCCTTCCAGCCACGACCCACTGCCGTACCTTGGTAGCAACTGGATTCCACGAGACGACCACTAGTTCGCCGAACTGACTTATGGCGCATGGCCGACCGTCGACCTATTTGCTTCCACTGCAAAGAACCCGGTCACATTGCTCGCGACGACAGAAAATAGCGCAAAGAAACGGGGACACAAGACGAGGACACACGGCACAGGCGCTAACTTCCAACATAATGTTTATTACCACCGCACACTCGCCTATATCACCAACAAAAATAACATCACATGACATGAATGATGCGCACAAAAAATTAATTTCTTAGAAAATACAATTCTTTATCACTGAGCGTAAAAGAGAGAGTGCTGACGCACTTAGATCCCAGTGAAGCGATAGCCTCAGCCTCAATAATCTCTCTAGTAAGCTTGTCAAACATTCTCTTGATAACTGTGCAAGCATTGAATATCGGCGCGCAGCGGCAGGATTTACAATGTATGGCCAACCAACTTCCCTGGCCGTTTTTCACATTATTAAAATGTTCTCTTAATCGATCAGTAAGACAACGGCCCGTCTGTCCAATATACTCTTTACCACAAGAAAGCGGGATAGGATAAACAACGCATATGATACAGGGAACATAAACAGTTCGATGCTTCTTACTACAACCTTTGGGTTTTCCGTCATGGTCATGAAGGCCACACAGGCTGACCAACTTCTTGGGAGCCGAAAAGACAACTCTAACTTCAGAGCGCTTAGCTAATTTCTTTAGGTTGTGCGATATCTTGTGATAGTATGGTATGACGACTAGGTGCTTCGGTTTCTCGGAATCACGACTCGCTGTACATCCTGGGTTGCGAAGCGTACGAAGCAAGCCTTCTGCAACTGAAGTTTGGACGTGCATAGGATAACCTGCTTTCAACAAACGGTCTGACTGATTATGAAAACTATTGGCGATTTCGTGCTCACAAGATTTGCTTAAAGCATGACAAAAACAATGACTGATGATGCCTCTTTTCACTAGTTTGGAGTGAGCTGATTGGTAAGGAAGGACCGGTTTGTTCATACGTGGTTGGTAAGCCCAACATATGCGGTTAGGATGAAAGGTGAAGAGGACATCGAGGAATTTTATGGCATTGCTTTCAGGCAGTTCGTGTGTGAGAGTCAAGGATTTAAAACACTCAAAAAAATGTGAAATTATTTTGCCAAACCTGCCTCATCCGCTACCGTGTCGTTAGATAATAAAACAAGATAGTCATCGACATACCGGAACACTTTTTTATCTTCAAATTATCAAGACGTAGGTAAATCGATCTGTCAATTCTACTTAAAAATATGTCGCTTAAAATAGGCGCAATGCAGGACCTGATACAGATTCCGTCTTTTTGAATAAAAGGCTTGTCATCCCATGAAATGTAGGTCGTCTTGAGGTAAAATGATAAAAGTTCTAAAAACCGACTGACAGGAACACCACACTCGGTTTGAAATCTAACAGAGCCAAACAAATTTATGCACTCTTACACCGCAGGAAGCAACTGATCATGGGGAATAGAATAATACAAATCAGTCACGTCGACTGAAAAACCATAAACATTCTCAACGACACAGGTTCTCAAATAATCTATGACTTGATCAGAACTTTTTACTATGAAAGGATCATCAACGTTAAGCCGGTTCAACTGTTCTTGCAAAAAGGTAGCAATCGATTTTTGCCATGTATCACATTCTGAAACAATTACCCTAAAAGGCATATTACTCTTGTGAGTCTTTGCATTAAAAACACTTTTAAAAAGTCATGCTTACTATTTGTGATGCCACTGACAACTCGAGAAAGGTTAAGGTCTTTGCATAGCTTTTTTTGCTACAGATTTAACTTTTTCAATGCGGACGTCCTCGCGAGAGGAGAAAACAGAGCTTACGGCAGTGTGAGCCTTAGAACCAAACAGTCCCAGAGATAGGATGGCGAACCCTCCTTCCTTATCAGCGGGAAGGACGGTAAGAGAGTGCTCCTTGAGAAAAGCCTCAACTCTCCTGAGAGGAATTTTGGATCCAGCTGGTCTGTAGCGCGAAACAGTGTCAACGCCTTCTGAGATGGAGTGAGGTTGCTCTTCTTCGGGCACATGGCGTCAAACTTGTCGCACCATGGCTAGAAGTTCCGGTGGAGACGTCTTAGGTTCCACCGCAAACTTGGGCCCGAGGCTTAAAGTCCGGAGGATGTCGGGAGGCACGGTGATTTGTTCAGGCACGTGAACTGTCGGCTTTTGATCGGTTACTTTTTTGGCGACGCCTGTGCGTAGCACCGGCAATTGTCGAGCCCAGAGGAATTCCGTGCTTTGGTCGGCGAGGCGCTGAAATTGTCGAAGCTGCTGTATGGCCACAGCAGTATCTTCGAGACGATCAAAAAGAAGGGCGGACAAGTATTGTTTATGTAGACGTGCTTGTCTATACCATTCTGCCTTCAAGATTTTGCACACCCTAAGCCCATGACCAACTGAGGGGGCGACGTTGCCGGAAAGGCACTTGACTTCCTGAGGCAAAGCTCGTTGCCTCAAGCTCGTTCCCTTGCTTTTTCAAGCTCGTTCCCTTGCTTTTTGCATTCGCCACAGCATTTTGCCTCAGGAAGTCAAGCGGCTTTCCGGCAACGTCGCCCCCTCAGTTGGTCATGTGCTTAGGGTGTGCGAAATCTTGAAGGCAGAATGGTATAGGCAACACGTCTACATAAACAATACTTGTCCGCCCTTCTTTTTGATCGTCTCGAAGATACTGTGGCCATACAGCAGCTTCGACAATTTTAGCGCCTCACCGACCAAAGCACGAAATTCCTCTGGGCTCGACAATTGCCGGTGCTACGCACAGGCGTCGCCAAAAAAGTAACCGATCAAAAGCCGACAGTTCACGTGCCTGAACAGATCACCGTGCCTCCCGACATCCTCCGGACTTTAAGCCTCGGGCCCAAGTTTGTGGTGGAACCTAAGACGTCTCCACCGGAACTTCTAGCCATGGTGCGACAAGTTTCACGCCATGTGCCCGAACAAGAGCAACCTCACTCCGTCTCAGAAGGCGTTGACACTGTTTCGCGCTACAGACCAGCTGGATCCAAAATTCCTCTCAGGAGAGTTGAGGCTTTTCTCAAGGAGCACTCTCTTACCGTCCTTCCCGCTGATAAGGAAGGAGGCTTCGCCATCCTGACTCTGGGACTGTTTGGTTCTAAGGCTCACACTGCCGTAAGCTCTGTTTTCTCCTCTCGCGAGGACGTCCGCATTGAAAAAGTTGAATCGGTAGCAAAAAAAGCTATGCAAAGGCCTTAACCTTTCTCGAGTTGTCAGTGGCATCACAAATAGTAAGCATGACTTTTTAAAAGTGTTTTTAATGCAAAGACTCACAAGAGTAATATGCCTTTTAGGGTAATTGTTTCAGAATGTGATACATGGCAAAAATCGATTGCTACCTTTTTGCAAGAACAGTTGAACCGGCTTAACGTTGATGATCCTTTCATAGTGAAAAGTTCTGATCAAGTCATATATTATGTGAGAACTTGTGTCGATGAGCATGTTTATGGTTTTTCAGTCGACGTGACTGATTTGTATTATTCTATTCCCCATGATCAGTTGCTTCCTGCGGTGTAAGAGTGCATAGATTTGTTTGGCTCTGTTAGATTTCAAACCGAGTGTGGTGTTCCTGTCAGTCGGTTTTTAGAACTTTTATCATTTTACCTCAAGACGACCTACATTTCATGGGATGACAAGCTTTTTATTCAAAAGGACGGAATCTGTATCAGGTCCTGCATTGCGCCTATTTTAAGCGACATATTTTTAAGTAGAATTGACAGATCGATTTACCTACGTCTTGATAATTTGAAGATAAAAAAGTGTTCCGGTATGTCGATGACTATCTTGTTTTATTATCTAACGACACGGTAGCGGATGAGGCAGGTTTGGCAAAAATAATTTCACATTTTTTTGAGTGTTTTAAATCCTTGACTCTCACACACGAACTGCCTGAAAGCAATGCCATAAAATTCCTCGATGTCCTCTTCACCTTTCATCCTAACCGCATATGTTGGGCTTACCAACCACGTATGAACAAACCGGTCCTTCCTTACCAATCAGCTCACTCCAAACTAGTGAAAAGAGGCATCATCAGTCATTGTTTTTGTCATGCTTTAAGCAAATTTTGTGAGCACGAAATCGCCAATAGTTTTCATAATCAGTCAGACCGTTTGTTGAAAGCAGGTTATCCTATGCACGTCCAAACTTCAGTTGCAGAAGGCTTGCTTCGTACGCTTCGCAACCCAGGATGTACAGCGAGTCGTGATTCCGAGAAACCGAAGCACCTAGTCGTCATACCATACTATCACAAGATATCGCACAACCTAAAGAAATTAGCTAAGCGCTCTGAAGTTAGAGTTGTCTTTTCGGCTCCCAAGAAGTTGGTCAGCCTGTGTGGCCTTCATGACCATGACGGAAAACCCAAAGGTTGTAGTAAGAAGCATCGAACTGTTTATGTTCCCTGTATCATATGCGTTGTTTATCCTATCCCGCTTTCTTGTGGTAAAGAGTATATTGGACAGACGGGCCGTTGTCTTAATGATCGATTAAGAGAACATTTTAATAATGTGAAAAACGGCCAGGGAAGCTGGTTGGCCATACATTGTAAATGCTGCCGCTGCGCGCCGATATTCAATGCTTGCACAGTTATCAAGAGAATGTTTGAAAAGCTTACTAGAGAGATTATTGAGGCTGAGGCTATCGCTTCACTGGGATCTAAGTGCGTCAGCACTCCCTCTTTTACGCTCAGTGATAAAGAATTGTATTTTCTAAGAAATTAATTTTTTGTGCGCATCATTCATGTCATGTGATGTTATTTTTCTTGGTGATATAGGCGAGTGTGCGGTGGTAATAAACATTATGTTGGAAGTTAGCGCCTGTGCCGTGTGTCCTCGTCTTGTGTCCCCGTTTCTTTGCGCTATTTTCTGTCGTCACAATGCACCAACAAGCCCAAATTTCGACAGTGTTGCACATTGCTCGCTATTGCCGTCATGGCGATTCCGGGTTCAGGAACTTTTCTCGTCCCGCTTATTTCCGCTCTGAAGACCGTCGTTTTCACGATGCCGATCAACTGTCGCCAGGCCAAGAAACTCCACCGCGGCGCTGGCGATCTCCATCACCTGCGCGTCACCGTGACTTCCCTCAGAGCTACGCGGTCGTCCCCAGAGGCCATTCGCCTAGCCCGCGCCAGGATAACTTCTGCGACCTCGGGGGGCAAGGTTTCCAATCGTCTAGAAACTGAAAAGTTCCCCTTATCGTCGCAAGAAGGTATGACGACAACGACGACCAATACGACGACGATTGATAATGCCGATGAAGTTGTACGTGCCAATCTTAGTGTTCTCATTGACGGACATCACGTTACAGCACCGGTCAACACTGTCGCTGACTTCTCAATCATGCGACAAGAGCTCGCCCACCGCCTTAGAAAGGTCAAGACACTGTGGACAGGGCTGCACATAAGGAGTGCAGGTGGTCAGCTGATGACTCCCATGGGTAAATGCACCACTCGACTTCGCATCGGGAATTCTAGCTTCGTGGTCACTTTCATCCTGTTCCCAGACTGCTGTAAACAGCTAATTTTGGGCATGGATTTTCTTCAAGATCATGGCGCTGTTAACATCCCTCAACGTATGGTGACGTTTTGCGCGCATCCGTATGCCGACAACAGCAGCGACGAACCACGCGGCCGTTTGCAAATATTCAACGATGTGACGCTCCCACCGAGATGCTGCTACCTTGTGTCGGTGTCCAGTAGGTGGTCTTGCTATGAAGAGGTGATAGCGGAACACATAGTCCCCTTTTTTCACGCAACGCATTTCCATCGCGAGGGGCGTCCTGGCGCGTACTAGTGGCCAGGTAGAAGTGCTCCTCACAAACTTCAGCAAGAGTGCCGTCAAATTGAGAAGGATACCGCAATTGCCTACTATGACGATGTAGACTAAGCCGGGGATTGTTTTGCTTTGCAACCAGATGACGCGACTGTCCCCGCCTCGACAACTTTGTCTGTGGACATCTGCTCCACGCTACCGCCCTCTGATAGGAAGCACCTGCTTGAACTTATACACCGATTCCAAGACTGCTTTTCGTATACGTCAAAGATCCAGCAAACACCATTGACCAAGCACCACATCATTACTGAAGACAACACGCGACCGATTTGGCAGAACCCCTACCGTTTGGCTTCGAAAGAACGCGAGGAGATCCAGAAGCAAGCACAAAAGATGCTCGCGGATGACATCATACAACCTTCGAAAAGTCCTTGGGCGTACCCCGTGGTCTTGGTTAAGAAAAAAGACAGTAGCTTGCGCTCCTGTATTGATTATCCCAAGTTGAACCAAGTCACCAAGAAAGACGTCTATCCACTGCCCCGCATAGACGATTCCCTCGATCGGCTGCGTCATCCATGCTATTTCTTTTCAATGAACCTCCGAAGCTGCTACCGGCAGATAGAAGTTGACGAGAGAGATCGTGAAAAAACGGCCTTTGTGACGCCCGATGGCCTTTCGAACTTAAGGTGCTTCTTTTTGGGTTGTGCTCGGCGCCAGCCACTTTTCAGCGTCTCATGGACACCGTACTATTAGGCCTGAAGTGGCAAATATGCGTGGTCTATCTGGACGATGTTATTGTATTCTCAGCAACATTCGAGGAACATCTCAGCTGTTTATTCACCGTCCTCCAAGCCATACATTCAGCCGGCCTTACTTTAAAACCGGAAAAATGTCATTTTGGTTTTAACAAATTCAGCTTCCTAGGCCACGTCGTCAGTCACAAGGGTGTTCGACCTAACCCAGCCAAAATAGACGCCGCAGTACAATTTCCAGCACCACGCGACAAAAAGGCCGTGAGACGCTTCTTGGGGTTTTGCGCCTATTACCGGCGATTTATCGAGGACTTTTCGTCTATTTTGGTGCCATTGACACGACTCACACGTGAGGACGTCCCCTTCTTTTTGGGTGAACAAGAGCAAACGGCATTCAATGAACTACGACAACGCCTGCAAACACCTCCAGTCCTTGCGCACTTCGACCAGGAAGCCCCTACAGCACTTCATACTGATGCCAGCAATGTAGGTCTGGGTGTCGTTCTGGTGCAGTGGCAAGATGACTGTGAAAGAGTAATTGCCTACGCCAGCAGAACGCTCTCGCGCATGGAGACCTACTCGACTACCGAGAAGGAGTGTCTCGCCGTGGTGTGGGCGGTCATCAAATTTTGTCCATATTTTACGGCCACTCCTTCAAGGTTGTTAGCGACCATCACTCTTTGTGCTGGCTCATTGACCTTAAAGACCCATCTAGCCGTTTGGTGCGCTGGAGCCTAGGGCTTCAAGAGTTCGACATGACCATCATCTATAAATCTGGGAAGAGGCACACCAACGTCGACTGGCTCTCACAGCCTCCAGTGGATACTATAAAGTTCCGTGTGCTATGGGCGTGTGTGAGGCATTGACGAGGCTGACATGTTGACGGGTGAAACACGGGTGACGGGTGACGGGTGACATGTGACGGGTGTTTTTTTTTGTCTAGAAGCACTTGGGGAAAACCAGCTTTCGCGTCGAGTCGACTGAACACGTTTGCACCAGCTAATTCTTCCTCAATGTCCTCCCTTCTTGGCATCTCGTAATGCTCCCGTTTTATGTTAGCGTTGATTGCCCTGGGATCCATGCAGACCCTTAACTTTCCATCTTTTTTCTTGACAATTACCAATCGGCTTACCCATTCAGTTGGCTCGTTCACTTTGGTCACAATACCCGCTTGCTCCATCCGCTTCAGCTCGCTGCGAAGGGGTTCCTTCAGGGCTAACGGGACTCGGCGGGCGGCTTGAACCACTGGGACAGAATCCGCGGAGAGGACCATCGTGTAGTGTCGCTGCACACAGCCAGTACCTTCGAACAGTTCGCCGAATTCTTGCATTACTTGTTCGCAGCTGTTTGCTGCCACGGCGTCGACTGTCCTGGTCACCAGCCTGAGCATTGCACTCGCCTTGAGCCCGAGTAGTGCCTGTCTTCCTTTTTTTTTGAGACGTAGAAGGTAAAGTGCTGGCGTCTGTCACCGATGACCACTTCTTGGCTGATGACGCCTATGTGTCCGATGATGGTCCCATCGTATGACCGCAGAGTGGTGTTGCTGGGTTTGTAGGCGGCATTGGCCGAAGATTCCTGTAGACGGAATACGGTATGAGGTTAACTTGAGATCCCGTGTCGACTTTGAATTTGACTTCCTTGCTACCAAGGCTCGCTGTCACCATCCAGTCTCGCTCGTTCTGTGTGCTGCTGATACAAACATCTAGAATTTCAAAATCGTCGCCATTGTCATCATCCTGTAGCTCGTCAACGCACGCAGCTCTTCTGCAGCAAACAGCGAAGTGATTTCTTGGCTTACAGATTCTGCAAGTTTTGCCATAAGCTGGGCAGTCGCGTGGCCTGTGTTCTTTACCGCAACGGGAGCACTTGAAGGCTTTGGGATGCTTCGTCGAAGCCCGAGCAACATTTACCTGTTCCACTGGTTCTACGCTATGTGCCCATGCTTCGCATTGCTGAGCAGCTGCCTGTGATGCTTTGCACATTTTTTCGGCTTTGGCTAGCGTGAGCTCATTGTCTTGCAGAAGTTTAGCTCGCAGGCCGTCGTTGCTAATGCCAATCACAATTTGGTCGCGTATCATAGAATCTGTCAGTTGTCCGAAATTGCACTATCGGGCTTGCATCCTAACGTCTCGAGAGAACTTTTCAAAACTTTCCCCAGATGTCTACATCCTCTTACGAAACAGATACCGCTCGTAGACTTCGTTTGTTTGCGCAGCCCAGTATGCGTCAAACTTGCTAACGACGGCCTCATAATCGTCCTTGCTTTCACCTTCGCTGAATGAGAAGTTGTTAAAAGCTTCTAATACATCTTCCCCTGCTAAGCTCAATAGTATTGCTGTCTTCGTCTCCTTGCTTAGGGACTTGTCATGCGGCTTCGTTACCATGAAGTATAGCTCCAGCTTTTGCTTAAATCGTTGCCAATTCTTGCCCATATCACCTGTCATTAGAAGTGGTGCTGATTGCTTCACCAAATCCATGTTTCTTCTTGGGCACGTTCGAGGTCCTGCTTCGGCTTGAAGGTGTTGCACCGGGTGGCCACTTCTGACACCATGTAAAGTTCCGTACGCTATGGGCGTGTGTGAGGCATTGACGAGGCTGACATGTTGACGGGTGAAAAAGAACCCTGAGTCCTTTATTGCGCTTGCTTATAAAGCCACACCAACAGGAAAGAGGGAAGGGAAAAGGCACGGCTCGTGTCGAGTGGAAATGATGACGTGTGTTGCAATATCACATCACGATGCAGATACTGTCGCTCATGATGACGGAAACATCGACCCTGCATTCTTGGGAGTTGTCAACACGGCCACTATTGCACGAGAGCAGCGCAGTGACCCCGAGCTGTTACCACTCATTGAATATTTAAAAGGATGACGTAAAGACGTGTCCCGGTTATTTGCCAGAGGACTGCCATCTTTTTCTTGCGAAACGATGTTCTCTATGAGAAAAACTTTTCACCAACCGGCAACCCGCACTTGCTTGTAGTGCCTGCTTTTCTTCGAAAAGAAATTATGAAAGCGCGCCATGAGGAAGCAACTTCTGGTCATCTAGGCTACACCCGAACATTGTGCTGACTACGATGCAAGCACTACTGGCCAAATTTACCTGCTGCTGTTAACCATCACGTGCGAACTTGCACCGACTGCCAAAGCTGCAAAGCGCCTCCCAGCAAGCCAACCGGTCTTTTACATCCAGTCGAAGCACCAGCGAAGCCGTTCACCCAGATTGGAATGGATTTCCTGGGTCCCTTTTCAACTTCCACAGCAGGGAACAGATGGATTATTGTCGCCACCAATTACCTCTCCCGTTATGCGAAGACTAAAGCAATGCAGCGCGGCACAGCAGCAGAAGCCGCTCAGTTCTTAATCGAAAACATCGTCCTTCGGCATGGCGCTCCGACAGCAGTGATCACAGACAGAGGACTTGCCTTCACCGCAGAGCTTTTGGAGCCGGTTCTCAGACTCCGCGGTACAGCTCACCGGAGAACAACTGCATACCATCCGCAGACAAACGGACTGACGGAGCGCCTCAATAGGACCCTCACAGACATGAGCAGAATGTACGTTGACACGGAACATAAAAACTGGGATCAGATATTGCCGTACGTGACCTTTGCCTCTAATACCACTCGACAAGAAACCACTGGAATGACACTGTTCAGTCTGATCTATGATCGCGAAGTCACGACAACGTTGGACGCCATGTTGCCGCATGAGTGTGACGACACCCATGTAGACGCCGAAGAATTCACTCAGCACGCCGAGGAAGCCAGAAAGCTCGCGTGTGTGCGAATCTGTCATCAACAGCATCAAGATGCAAAACGGTACGACCCCCGACACAAGTTTATTAGCGAACCACGCGACAAGGTCTGGGTCTGGATTCCGATACGTCGACGTGGACTGTCTGAAAAACTGCTAAGATGGTACTTTGGCTCATACAGCGTCACGCAACGCTTGAACGACGTGAATTGCGAAGTTGTTCCCGACACTGATTGTAGTACTAGGCAGCAAAAGCATTTACCCGAATTCTTGCACGTCGTGCGTGTGAAACCGTATTTATCGAGTTAATTAGCTCCCGATTACCGTGTTGGCGCGAACACTTCACACGCCTGGTAGAACGCCTAAGTTGCGCATTGGGACAATGCCTCTTTCGGAGGGAGATAAATGTCACGTGCTTGATAGAGAAAGACGAGGGCAGTTGTGCATGTGCCATGAAGGACAATAAAATTGATGAAAAAGAAGAATTAGCTTGCGCGTTCTAATTAAAAGACCGACCTGCTCTTGCTGTCTCAATCTCTGCGGCAATACCTCTGTTTTGACGTCGTGACAATATTTGTCGACGGGGTGGGAGCAGTATCGTCGAATTCCGGAGGCGATCCTCTGATTCGGTGGATGGTGCAATGCACGGGAGTATTGACTAGCACTGGATTCGTATCACGGTTCCCTGGGGGGGGGGGGGGGCTGCAGCATCCGTGAGACTACCCAGCACTTCCACCAGTTTGTCACGATGGGTCACAAGTACTGGGGGATTTATTAAACCACCGAGAACCTAGCTCTAGGACGATGCATCAGTCGTGGCTGGCTCTCGAGCAGAGAAGAAGCACGCGATCTTCTTTTTTCTTCGAGATAGAGAGCCGCTCTTGCTGTCGGCCCACTATGTGCTGGTGGCAATATAATGTTGATCTCGCTCTCGATGAACAGGAAATCCGAAACAACATTTCGTGCTCTGAGCCAGTTCTCGAGTGCTCCCGAGTGGGACGAAACATAGTTCACCGGCAGAAGAAGCACTGTCAGACGTTGAACTTTTCAAACAACGCCACCGTGTTTGCGCTCGACACCCACGTCCAACCCAATGTGTCCGCTGTGGCAGATGCGGCCACACTGACGCCGTATGTACTTCTCAACCATGCTGTGCACGTTGCGGTGGTCCCCATCACTGCGCCGAGTACTCAGCCAAGAGGTCCAAATGCTTTTACTGCGGCGGCTCCCATCTAGCCACTGAACCACGCTGCCTCCGATGACAAGAGGAGCGGCGTCTTCTTGAGGTACGCGTTGAGTCGGCCCTGCTGATATTGCCACGCGAGGCGCTCGCCATTGCGCGAGGAAAAAGCTTAAACTCGCGCATACAGAACGAGTCCTGCTTTGTTCGGGAGGGCCTATCCTACGCGGCAGCCTCCGGCGGATCTTCGTCTCGACACGCACACTGCCTTCACTCAGCGTCCCTACGCTTCCTGGCTCTTCCACCGGCGACAAGAATGACTCCATCATCTCCGTCCTCGTTGCGGCACTAAAATCCTCTATACACTTCCTGCTCACTGGCTGTCCCATTCGCTTGCTCTGTGCTGCAGCGCTGGCCACCCACGTGGCACTTACCAGTGATTACGAGTGACAAACGTGAGCGAAGGTCACGCATACTGCAGTAGAACTGCCGCTCACTACGTCACCGTCAAGCAGAGCACGCGGTGATTCTTAATTCTACCGTGCGACTACGACGTACTTGCCTTGCAGGACACATATGCTCTCGTAGATGTTTCGCTGCCCGGCTACATTAGGTACAGCAGTCGCACTCAGTGTGCGCTGGCTGAGTGCAGCAGTGAGATGTGCTGTGACGCAACCCACAACCTGGGAAGCCACGCGCCGGATTATACATTTGTGCCACGCTCGCTTGTGTGCTGGTCCCTACTGAACAATTCTGCAGTGCAACAATTGAGTGTGTCGCTGCCACTGTGCGTATCGACAGTGTTGACACTTCCGTCGCGAGTGTTTATGTGCGTCCTGTTATCGCGGGCAGCTGCGCAATTGTACCGCGTCTTGCCGCCGCACTCGCCCGTGACCACGTACTGTGCGGAGACTTCCATGCGCATCACGTCAGTTGGGGGTGCCATAACAATGATGCTCGTGGTCGGGACCTGTGCGACGCGATCAGCTCAGTGGGTCTTTTGGTCCTGAACTCTGGTGAACCCATCTTCATCCGCCGCAGCGCGGCCTCGACTGTGATCGACCTAGCGCTGGTGTCAGAACACTGGTGTCACTGCTCTTACGAGTAAAGTGCCATGCTGACACCACTGGGTCTGATAACTATACCCGATCACACTCCTTCTTTGTGACTCCAGTCGTGGTGCCGTTCGCGAATACAGAGTTGTGTGGCAGCCACTTTCCCGCGAGCTGTGCATGAGTGTACAGAGCAGTGATGATTTCTTTTTGCGCATTGCGGACTGGGCTGATCGTGCGACAACGTGCTCTGTTGTTCCTGCCGGCACGCCCTGCCCTGACACCAAGCGGCGCAACCTCCGCGCAGTGCACCAGTGCGCACATAGGCGGGCGCTGCGCTTCTCTGTTGACGGCGCATGGATATAGTACAACCAACTGGCCGCCGTTTGCCGACGTCACGCGCAGCGGCTACGTGCCGAAGCTCGACGGGCGTATGTTCTTCTCAGAAGGACCCACGCCGCCGTCGCCACGGCTGGCATATCATGCGCATGAAGATTTACCCGATAGTGTCACGTTACCCAGTCCTCGCAATAGTCGTTGCTCAGGGAATCACTGAGAGGGAGCTTGCCGAACTTCTTGCGTCTTCAATCGCGCCCCCTTCTTCGAGTACAAGGAGTGTCAAGAGTCACGGCAACTGGCGCGTTCGCCCTCCCTCCCGTGGAACCCGCCATGTCACTGACATTCGCTCTCTCTGCGAGGAGGATTTCTCTCACACCGAACTGGAACGGGTTCTCCTCAAAAGGCACAAGCACAAGCGCCCCCGGTCCGGACAGAATCACACATCAAATACTCGGGAACCTGGATTCCTCCCAGCATCATTTTTTGCTGGAAGCGTTTAGCAGCGTTTTTTCAAGTGCTGTCCTCCTGAATCAGTGGTGCTCCGCCACTGTGATCCCTGTCCTCAAGCAAGGCAAACCGCCACACTCGGTAAAGTTTTACAGACCCATCTCCCTTGCCTCAGTGGTAGGCAAAATAATGGAAGAGATGGCCTTTTATCGGCTGCAGTGGATCGCGGATGCTCGCAACGCCTTCCCACCTGAACAGTGCGGATTCCGGCCTCAGCACGCGACCGCCGACCTCATCACCACGATCGTGAGTACCCCGGAGCAAGCTCTACACGATGCAGAAATGGCCATTCTACTCCTCCTTGACATACAGTTGGCGTTTGACTGGCTCCGCCACGCGTCCATTATCAGTGATGTGCGCGCGTTGCGCGCTCGGTGTCCAGGGCAAACTCTTGAACTACGTTCAGGCCTTCCTCACCGACCTGACGTTTGCTGTACGCATGGGCTGGGCGGCAAGTGCGCCATGGTCCGTCAGCTGCGGCAACCCACAGGGCAGTGTCGTCAGCCCGTTTTTCTTTAATTTTGTACTCGCGCCGCTCACCAAGTGCCTTCCAGAAGTGGCTGTGTTCCCTGTGCGCTCAGTTGTGTACGCAGACGACGTCGCTCTTTATGTGCATGGATCAACTCGTAAGTGCTCCGCGGTGCGCGCCTGTATGCACGAGGCCCTCGAGCGTGTGGCCACCTTCGTTAGAAGCATCGGCCTCACGATCTCGGTGCCGAAAACCAAGGCCCTCGTCGTTCACCCTTGTGCTGAGGCCCGACGACGTCTCCCGGGCTTTCAGCTAGATAGTGCGCCGATAGTTTGGCGCAGCGACGTCCGCTACTTTAGCGTCACGATAGATAATCGCCTCCAATTGTTTCCGGCGGCACGGCGCGTACGTCAAACGATCCGTCGCGTGGAATCGACTGTACACCGTATATTCGCTCGTGCTGCCTTTTAAATGATCGATGATGGGCCTTAACTCGAAGTCCGCTCGTTGCTTACTGAGGAGGTCCGCCCCACTGAGAGTCCCCAAAAAGGCACTGTCGTCTTCTACAGCTGTATGGTCGGATTCCAGAGGTGCTCTTGATAGCAAGTCGGCGCCTTCATGCTTTCTACCCGACTTGTATACGATGGTGACATCGATCTCCTGAAGTCGCAGACTACGTCGTTCTAATCGCTCAGAGGGGTCTCGGAGGTTAGCCAACCAGTATAAAGCGTGTTGACATTAGCGTGGTGAGCCACAACATTAAATGGGTGCCCATAAAGATAAGGCCTGAACTTTGTAATCGCCCATATTACCACGAGACATTCCTTCTCTAACGTTAATAGTTGGTCTCGGCACGTGATAGAGTGTGGCTCACGTAGGCAATCACACGTTCGGTCCCATCATTTGTTTGCACCAAGATATCTCCGAGACCAATGTTGCTTGCGTCAGTGCGCACCTCTGTGTCAGCGTCCTCATCGAAATAACCAAGTAAGGGAAGGAGAGACAATCGATGTTGCAGTTCCGCAAAGGCAGTCGCTTGTTCGTCAGTCCACAGAAATGGGGTGTCGTCACGCGTAAGTCTGATGAGAGGCTCCGCAATCTTAGAGAAGTTTTCATTAAAGCGGCGATAGAATGCACAGAGCCCCAGAAATCGTCAAAGACTTCTCTTGTCTGTCAGACCTGGAAAAGTGGCCACAGCGGCAGTCTTCTCGGGATCAGGCTGAACGCCTGCAGCGCTCACAACGTGACCCAGGAACTTCAGTTAGTTGTAGCCGATGGTACCTCTCAGGCTTGAGGGTAAGATCAGTGGATCGTATAGCATCAAGAACGCATCGAAGGCGACGAAGGTGCTCGTCAAACGTTTTTGAAAGGACAACGACATCAGCTAGATAGACGAGGCAACTTTTCCACTTGAGGTCAGCGAGAACGGTATCCATGATTCATAGAAATGTGGCCGGAGCGTAACAGAGGCCGAATGAGAGCACTCGGAATTCATACAGACCGTCAGAAGTTACAAAATCCGTTTTTTCGCGGTCACGTTCATCGACTTCAATTTGCCAATAACCACTTTTCAGGTCGATTGAAGAAAAGTGCTTTACTCGCCTCAGCCTGTCAAGAGAATCGTCCACTCGAGGCAACGGGTACACGTCTTTCATTGTGACATTATTCAGCTTCCCAAAATCGACACAAAAGCGAAGTGTACCATTCTTCTTCTTTACAAGGACCACTGGCGATTATCATGGGCTGCTTCATGGCTGTATTACACCGTCTTCAAGCATTTGCTTCACTTGCTTTTGAATCGCGCGTCGTTCAGTTGGTGAAACGCAGCAAGGCTGTTGCCGTATAGGGTGCGCGTCGCCGTAGGTGATAATACGGTGTTTCGTAATTGATTTATGACGGATTCTCAATGAACGTGCAAAACAGGCGTAGATTTCTATCAACAGTTCGTTAAGCCTTCGTTTGTTTTCGTCAGAAAGCGTTGAATTTATGTCGACGCCCTGGAGAGGTGCTTCGGCATTATCGGTTGCCTCGGAACCAAAACACTCGGTTACATTGGTTACTGGGTGGGCATAGGCGATGACAGTGCCAAGAAAAAGGTG
Organism: Rhipicephalus microplus; assembly: GCF_043290135.1. NCBI lineage: Eukaryota > Metazoa > Arthropoda > Arachnida > Ixodida > Ixodidae > Rhipicephalus > Rhipicephalus microplus. The sequence goes on along the minus strand of NC_134710.1, from coordinate 288,125,384 downwards.
TCGGCGCTCGTAGCTGAAGTTCGTAACAATAATCTCGCAGTGGCCAGCCTGGAGGTCTACAAGGCTGCCTGCTACGCAGGCACCTTGGGAAAAGAGTAGGGATCGATTGCTCTTTACGCCACCATTTCACCATGTGCTGATTTGTTAGACGCCACTTGAACCATAACACTTGGCGCGGTGGTATCGTCAAAGCATCGTCAATTACACGCATACATACTCGATCGTGGCTGGGATTATGCTCTGGTGTGGCGCTTTTTGTTGAGAACGTGACGAGGCGTGGTCGAACGTCAATTATAGCACCATGCTCCCTCAGGAATTCCTTGCCGATGATCAGGTCTTGAGAACACTTACGGAGAACGCTCAAGCTGACAACAAAACTAGAACCACTAATCTGTATTCATGCTGTGCAAACACCGAGTGGCGTGACAATGTATCCGCGAGCAGTACGAATTGGCCTGAGGTTCCAAGTCATCGTCACTTTCTTTAGGAGAGCAGCCTGTTTTTCACTTATTATAGAGAAATCCGCACCCATGTCCACTAAAGCACTGACTTTGCTACCATCGAACAGCACTGGAATGTTATTGAAATTTTTGCGGAATTGGCTGGTGTCGTCGGCGTCGAGGAATCGTCAGTTTCCGGACGCGTCGGTAGGAGGCCTTGAGCTTGTCCAATATGAGCGGCCTCGCCCCAAAGGTCACTACGGTTAGTTTTACCGGCGTGGACTGGGCGACCGACCCTGCGCCACGCTCCAATTGGCACAGTGATTAGGAGAAAACTGCCGTGGTAATGGGGAGCGTAACAGCTGCAAGGATAACGAAGTTCTGCGCTGCTGAGCCACATACTCTTTAATTTCAGAGGGCCACTGACCAAACCTGGGTGGCGGTGAGTTCGTCAAAAATCCGGGTAGTCCAAGTTGTCGCTAAGAACACTGTTGGTACAGATTCCCAGCTTCGCCACAGTGGAAGTAGAGAGGACGTCGATCTGGAGCACAGCAGACGTCTGATTTCCGCGAGATCAGGCGAGGTGCGCTGTAATATGGCGCCGCTTGGACCGTCTGCAGCATGGCTGTGGCCATGGTGGGATGCAGAATTGCAGGTTTAACAGGTTGCCACAAAGCTTGAGCATCCAACATGCGGGGGAAGTCACTGGGTGGTTGATAATCCCGCACGAAAGGCGGTTCTTTTAAAGCATGCTGGACTTCATCTCGGACAACGCTGGACAACGAGGAAATAGTGGGCTGCGAGGGCACTGGCAGCTTTTGGAGCTCTTGGAGTTGTTCGCGGATGACTGAACGTATGAGCTCTCGGAATAAATCCATTTGGCCACCGAAAGCTCCCAAGTATAGTCTGTTGTTGATGCGTTGACGTGCCGTTCGTATGACGGGGCCCGGTGCCTAAGAGTACTTTCGATGGTGATGGCTTCTGTGAGAAATTCTCACACAATCTTGGGTGGACTGCGCACAATCCCACCAAATAGCTGCTCTTTCACCCTGCGCATGAGGTACCGTACCTTTTTTTATCTGGCATGCCGGGGTCAGCTCGGTGGAAAAGACGCGTCATGTTTTCAACATACATCGCAACCCCTTCATTTGGCATTTGTAAGCGGCACTCCAAATCGCGCTCATCTCTCTCCCAACGGTCAGGGCTGGCATATCTCCCAATAAGTCGGCGTTTGAAGTCTTCCCATGATGAAAGAATAACTGCCCAGTTCTCATACCATACACGTGCGCCGTCCAAAATACTGAAATAGACGTGCCGCAGTTTGTCTGCGTCGTCCCACTGGTTGTGCTCGGCAACGAACTCGCAAGGAACAAGCTAATCTTCGACATCCTCAGGTGCATTGCCATGACAGGGATTTGGCGTTCACGGTGTGAGTAAGGTGCAATGAAGCGGCGTTGCGCCGTTCGTACCGGTTGGGTTGGTGTCGGTAGGGCTGGTCGGAGCTGCCACGTTGTTTGCGAGCAGCCCAAACTCAGGGAAATGCCCTCGGATTCTTCTGCTGGCGCGGTGCACAGAAGTGACCACCAGTACGACACTTGACTTCTTGCTATGTGGAGGGGTACGCTGCATAGATTACCCAGCACGTCCCCCAGTTTCTCACGCACCAAGAGCCGTAGAGACAAAACAGGAACAGCGGGGCAGAAATACATGATCGTGGATCTTCAAACGAAGCACTAACTTGTTTGTTTGTAGCCTAGAATCCATGGCTCGTACCCACTCTGGGGGATTGGCCAAGAGAACATATAGTCTCATATGGACGATAACTGCACTATTGCTTACAAAAAAAAAGGGGGGGGGAGCTGTAGAGTGAAGAGAGTATATTAAAAAAGAAAGAAACCAAAGATTCAGATAGTGAGAAAAAAAGCAACAAGAAAGTAGAGACTAATAGCTATACCTTGATTTTGGGAGCCGACCAGACAGCCGATTTTGCCAAACCCGATTAATTTGGTATGTCACGGATTTATCCAGATTTGAAAATTACTTTTCGACCCGTTTTTTAATACCTGTTAACGTGGGCTTTATGTTGAAAAACGTTTAGAGTCTTGAATAAAATTACACACCACATCGAATTTCCCAAAACAGAGGCACCAAGATTTAAAACATTTTCTGTGGTTAAATTTAAACCTAGCTTCGCAAATGGAATATCTAGAAGTCGTTTCTTAGTTAATGCATAGTTCCTACATGAGCCAAAATAATGTTCAATAGTTTCTGATTCTCCGAAAAACGGACAAAGGGCGGAAAGTGTCAGACCAGCTCTGTGTAAATAAAAATTTAATGGGTGGACATGGCACCGGAATCTGGAGATTATAATTTCAAGTTTTTTTTTGACGGACTCCACTGGGCTTTCCATGGAAATTTGAGGTGCTGATAATTTGTTCATTGTGTGATATTTTCTAAACTATCTGTAAAAAAGCGAATTTCCTATATCTAACCCCTGATAAGTATTCTAACTTAACTCGGGAAGTAATGAAATTACTGGTCCATCAAGTGATTCTCGTGCCAAAGCATCTGCCAATTCATTTAAGTGTAATACGCAGTGACCTAAGACCCACACTAATTTGAAGAGTTTCAAATGCGGCGGTGCTAATGTGTGGAACGCTGCTAGGGCACGAGATTGTTCGGAGGTTATCAGAGCTGCACCCACCGAAATTGAGTCTGTTAGGATGATTGCACTGGTCTCGGTCGTAGGAACTTTTCGAAGAGCTAAAATAATAGCTACTAGCTCGGCTTCAATTATAGGAGTGAAATCTGGAAGCCTTACTGAAAAAGACCAGCCGTAGAAATCAGACGCAATTCCTACGCCTGTCTTTTCATTGTTGACAGAAGCATCTGTAGCTATTACATTTTTTTTTGTTTCTGCATGTGCCAAGTAATCTTTTAATGTAGTGGTCAAAAATCTGAGAGATTGCAACTTGGCTTGTGGGGGGAAGATTTCATCGTACTCTATTCTAATGTTGAGGGTTTATAAATTAGTTTCAATTACTGTGCTAATGTCTACGTTTATGCAATCCAGTTTCATTTTAACGAAATTTATCTGAGGGGTATGAAATTAAGGCCAATGTACAAAATGAAAGAGTCAGGGTTGCTGATAAATGCGTACTCAGATCTTCGCGCCGGTAAACTGTAGAACTTTAAGAAGGTTTGAACCGTTAGAATGCGGAATCGAAAGAGGAGTGTTGGCAATCGCGCTTCTTGGTACAATACATTATTCGCCATGAACCTAGGAACTCCCAGGCATATTCGCAGGGCTTCTCGCTCTAACATTACTAGCGGTTTAATTTTATAACCAGCAGCCCCCAAGAATAATACACACCCAAATTCCAATATTGGTCGCACATACATTTTATATATCATCAACATCGTGTGTCTGCGCAGCCCGTATCTTCTGTTGCTTAGCCTGCGTAATAAACCTAACGCCCTCTGTGCCTTGGCTGTTATATATTCTATGTGTGCGCGCCAATTTAAATTTTCATTATAAATCATTCCTAAGTACTTGACTGAATCTACTTGTGAAATAGGTTCCCGATTATATAATACAGAAATTGAAACTGTATCTGCTATAGGAAACACCAAGAGCGCACTTTTACTGATGTTCAATGACAATGAAATGGATTGCAACCAAATTTCTAGAGTATTAATATATCTTTGTAATTTTTGATGTAGTGAGTAAATGTCGCTCTCTGCAGCGAAAAACGCGATATCATCTGCATAAATGTAGACATTGACATCCTGAACAATTGGAATAGAGCTCATCAGTATATTGAATAATGCTTGAACACACCCTTCTTCTTCGTTTATTTGCCGTTTTCGGCTGGCTAAGGCTTGCCGGCTCACAACTCTAGGTGGCGATATGAAGGTATTAGGCGAAGGCATCAAGTTTGAACCCAATACCGGTGTCACACTGACACTTTTAATCGCGATCAGTGTCGATACAGATTAACTCAGAAAATTTCCCATCCCCCAAATTGTTGCTCTTTGTAGTATTGTATCAGGAAGCGCGCCTTTCTACACTACTTTGTCGATTTCGCATATTAACAGTGAAAGCATTTTTGAAATTTTATGGCTTACCGCCGAGAAGATCTCAATAGGTTTTCATCTCTGGCCCAGACGCTTTCTTTCTTGTCGATTGGCCACGGTTTCATACACCCCAGATAGTGTTTTTTTTAAAATAAAGTGGAAAACATAAATGTGGACATCAGAAATGAATTGATGCAAATGGCTTCAATTGTAGTACTAAATTGAATACGATAAAATTTACCTCCAAAAAGCTAAGTTATAGTTTATCGGATATTTAAGAAACAGATTAATTGATTATTTGGTACATGCAGAAAAAATAATATAATAGCCACAGATGCTTCTCTGAACAATGAAAAGGCAGGCACGAGAATTGTATCTGATTTGCTCGATTAATCCTTCTCAAACAGATTGCTTGCCTGATTGTAAAGCAATAGCATTTAAGAGCTCGTGTTGCGGAAATTCCGCCGTTGCCGTCGGCCCCGTTGGTTGTGAGCGAGCAATTGTCTGTGAGGGAAAAAAAACTCGTTAGAGAGATCACCGCCGGAAGCCACTTCTTGTCCACGCGTACGTGCGCTATCACACTGACAAAGCCGCGGGTTCGAAGACAAAAGAAGAAAAAAAGTGCTCAAGGTCACGAGGCACAGGTGATGTAGTTTCTTTGCCCCTGCCACCCCTCCCTGCTTAGCCTCCAGCGTTTTCGTCGGAACGAGAGTAGAGAGAATGCAATTGCAGCATGTGACACACCTTCGTAACTTCACTCGCACTGGACGGATTCTTACCATTTTGGCGGCGTGGAATTCATGAATCAATAAGCTATTCTAGTGAATTCATTCTATTGTTACTTGAAAGAGTGTTTCAGGACCCTTTTAACGCATTTTGCTCGACAGGTGTCACGCCGAAAACGAGCCCATTTGGCGATTTGTAGGCGCATTTGGGAGGCCTAAAGCTACGTCAGAAAAGGCCGGGATAGTGCAGCCATCGCCGCTAAATAGACACAGGAACTTTCAAAGAGCTCTAAAAATGGACAACTATGTCAATCTAGCGGAAAACGTATCATGCCTTTCCAGAGGCGTTGATCAAGCAAGCAGCAAACGCTAGATAATGTGCTGCCATCTGTGAGGCATTGACAGATTCTTTATGGCCTCCAAGATGGCAAGTGCGTGGCGTGTATCTTGGAGGCTATCCGACTCTTGCTTTAGTGTTAAAATCTGTATGTGCCATTCGCGAGAGCGTGCTGGTACACTGTACTGTGTGCTTGTGTGTGTGTGTGTGTGTGTGTGTGTGTGTGTGTGTGTGTGTGTGTGTGTGTGTGTGTGTGTGTGTGTGTGTGTGTGTGTGTGTGTGTGTGTGTGTGTGTGTGTGTGTGTGTGTGTGTGTGTGTGTGCGTGTGCGTGCGTGTGCGTGTGCGTGTGCGTGCGTGTGCGTGTGCGTGCGTGTGCGTGTGCGTGTGTGTGGTAACAAAACATAATAATAAATATGCACTTTGCGGTTGGAGGGCGAATTAGGGGCCACATTTCGCTATCGCGTTCAATTCTTAAAGGTGAAGCTTAAGAGTCCCCTAATTTTTACTCCAGTTTTTGAAACTGAGCTCGTGGTGGTTATATTGGCACTTCAAAAAGTTTCGTCAAATTAAAACAGTGCATCATAATGACAGATCCCTCTCAGTGTGCGCTGCTCTTACAGCTTCTAAATACTCCTGAACTCTAGGGACATTCTGAGCATTAGTACCACCGCAGTTGAAACACCTAAACTTACTGTGGGTCCAAGCTCACTGCGGATTACGATTGAATTACCTGACCAATTCTGTAGCACGAGCAACGCTTGATAGCTCAATATTATTCGTACTTCCAGAAGTAGAATAGATAAATGCTATCAGATATAGAGAATCGAAAATTCGCATAGATATGACAGAAACAATAACTACGTGGACATAATATTACTACGTGCCAGTGGTGTCTCCGTCTACTCTTCCGAGTCGGTCTCCTTCTCGTAACAATACAACCACCTCAAGTCTCCATGGCGACCTCTGTGGAGTCACTCCAGAAAACTCGAAGTTTTGATTACTACATTTCGATGCCATGTTCCCCCTCTGAATCTATATCTACACAGAGTGGGTCGGGTGGTATCACCCCTCTGTGCATTCTGTGATGAAATAGAAACCAGTGAACATTATTTTTATCACGTCACCAATACTCTTTCATTAGAAAAAATGCCTACTTATTTCATTGTTGGAGATTGGTATTAAATTGACGGTAGAAACAGGGCGAAGCTTTGGTGCCTCTGTTTTGGTACGTTGCTTCAGGGACGTAATCAATTCAGTTTTACGATTTTTTCAGGCACCCAAACGTATCCAATTGTTAAGCTTTACTCTAGTAAATACTGTTGTTTAACATTGATACGTATTTTAACACATAGATTGTGTATGATTGGGGGAAGAAAATGCCGCTGTCTGGTGATCTCGAAATCTCAGAAATTAACTTTCTTGTTTCTTCTCCCTTTCTTTCTCTCTTTCTCTATATATATATATAACTTTTGTTATAATATTTTATCTAAATTCATTTATTAACATTGTGTTAGTGCTCATAGATATAAAAAATACGCTACGCTTTTTTTGGCAAATACACCACAGTGGGTATGAACCATTCATTAAAAGAATCAAATCTGTTCTCTAGCAGCTCGCAACGCTCCTGGTACCTTTGCTTCGTCTAGAGACACATTGGTAATGATATATCGCATGTACGTTCGTCCCATTTTGAAATTTAGTTTTGTACTTTTCTCGGGAGTTTCAGCTTACAAGTTGCGGCCTCTAATTCTTCTGGAAAGAGAAGCTTTGCGCTTATGCCTTGGCCTTCCCAAAACAGTTGCCAACAATGTGTTGTATCTCGAACCGAGGGTCCCTCCGCTTTCTTGTAGAATTCGCCTTCTGACTGTTCAGACATTCTTAAGAATTTATGAATCACCATTACGACATTCAGAAACAGCCTTTATTTCCACCCCGGAATCATTTTTTGCTGCTAGATGGCCGCGATTTCACACGCCACAAATTTGATTTGTGCAAAATTTACTGGAGCCTCTAAACGTACGTATATGCGACATCATGCCGAGTCATGATATCTCAGCCACGGTGAAAATTCAATTCAACGAAATTTTTCCTAATAATGTCAAATTACTTCCCCATAATATTTTGGATGGTTTACTACAAGATCACCTGCGCCGTATTACAACACATTATTATTCCTACAGACGCATCGCAATACGACGAAAAGTCAGGGGTTGGTATTTTCAGCCCGATTTTAAATTGGATTTATTTCCTTCGACTACCCGATCTCATACCCGTTTTTGTGGCTGAGTTTCTGGCAGTACTGCTCGCGTTACGCAAGTTAGATACAGCAATTACATCAGCTGTCATAATAACAGATTCCATATCTCTCTGTGCGGCACTTTCTGTTGGTGCTGATAATCACGTAACAAAGGCGTTCCGTGCACTAGTACCTGCGCATTTGAGAAAAGTACGATTAGTTTGGGTACCTGGACATAAAGGTTTGTTTCTAAATGAAATAGCCGATTCCTCAGCTAAGTCGTCATTCAGCGAACCAATTCTACCGCTCTGTCCATCATCCGCTTATGTGACTGCTGCTCGATTCCGCAGACGTACGCTTATGCAATTCTTTAAAGGTTCAGCACTAACAAACTCTACAGAATATCGCCATTTATTATATCCCTGGCGAAGAGACTTTTGCCGCAATCGAAAACAAGAAGTAGCTATCACAAGGCTGCGTTGCCGGGTACCAAATTTAAATTTCTATAAACACAGGTGTCCTCAGGCACCTTCGCCACTGTGTGCATTCTGTGACGAACTGGAAACAATAGACCATTTCTTTTTGACCTGCAGGCGGTTTAACACATTACGAAAAACCTTATTAGAAATACCTTTACGTGGTATTGGTATGGACTTATCTCTGCCTGTCATTTTGCCTTTTGGAGCTTCCATTTCTGGTTTCTCTAATGTGACAGTAGGCGGCCGTCCGGGACTATATTGATGAAACTAATAGGTTCACTAATTAACCAGTTTCATTATCCTAACATGTCTACATAATTGTATACGCATAAAATCTGATTATTGCTCTATTCTAAGAATAAATTCGTTTATGTAAATATTTGTATGCATTACATTAAGCACCACATTTTCCTAGGCTATCGGTAATCTTTCTGTTAAATCTCCATCATTCCAAATCTGAACAGTAAATTTTAAAACCACTCGATTCTTGGCCAATCCCCCACAGTGGGTATGCGCCACTAACAATAGGAGAACAACAACAACGATCGGAAGCCAGCTGCCAGAGACAGCGCTCCAGAAGCTCACCTAGTTCGTCGGAACCCCATCACATTCAGGTCTTGTCATCCGTTATTGTTCCCAAGCGCAAGAGCAAGACGAAACAGAAGCCGAAGCACTCTTTTGGCTTTGAATCGACCAGCAGAGGCCCAAACAACAAGCCTTCCAACATGCAAACCGACCTGCTAGAGCTTCTTGTCCATTTCCGGATGCAACAGGAATCTCAGCATGGTAAGCGACAATCTACCGAGGCTCGGAACGGAAGTCAAGGACTTGATTCGAAGTGCCACTCAAAAGCCAAGAACACCACAACGTCGTGGACGTTGTCAAGCAGCAAGTGCAAGCGACTTAGTGCAGGTAAATCCAGTATCAGCTCGTCTAAGTCAGCCGAAGCAGACGACGAAGCCTTCGATCACGACACTCGAAAGCCGAAGCTCACCAAGCAAGGTGCGGTAGACATCATTACACAGCTACGAGATTTTTGGCGGGAGAATAGTCCCTCTGAAGAGCAAGACCTGCGGAAAGCCCTTAGTATTACCAAAGTTCAGATGATTCTTGACATGAAAGGCACAATCACAGCTTTTTTGGGCCGCTCCCTATTATTTGAAGTAATTCATGAAAATTTGTACACGTTCGTGTACTACAATTGCTCCAATGACGAAGACGACTGTCTGGCTGAAACTTTTACCGAGTTCCTGAACGACGGGATCCTTCAGGACGGTTTAGCTGGTGATGACGTGCGTCAAGGAAAAAGTGTACTTTGATCGGACAGCAATGTAGGCGTGTCACCCGGAAGTGGTGGAGACAATGAACCGGCTACGTGCAGAAGAAAGAATGTCTCAAGCCAGATTTCATCGTTGCACCTGCAACATTCCTGTGCGCTGCAGATCATGCAGCAAACATGCGATGCCACGGTGCAGACACAAAGATGCCAGTCTGCTCAGATCACCGAGTTGAAATCTGGTCTGCAAAAGCACGATGCAAAAATTACGCAGCTCAAGCACAGCCGCAATGCCATTCCAGAAAGCCAAGCCCCAGATTCACGATAAGATCCGCATAGTCGAACGAACCTCACCACCACCGGATCTAGTGGTGAAAGACCAGATCTAGGGTAAGAAAGATCGGCAAAGCCGAGGCACACATGAGCCAGGAGCACAGGCAAGTTCGCGAGAGTCAAAACCACGGCCATTTTCCAATGCGTCACCACCGCATCAGCCTAAAGCCGAGCAGAAGCCACTTCCAGTTCACCAAACGCCATCGTTAATATCACTGTTACGCAGCAAATCACCACCACGTCATGACCAAATACTCGAGAAGAAACATGGCTTTCCTAATGGTCCGAGGTCTCGGCCAAGGCTCACGCCACGTAGGAGACATCCTCCACTTCCTCCCAAGGCCGAGAATTATGCCGGATCAACTCAAACGACTCCCCAGCCAGTCTACCCGCGGCATCGATCAACATGATCCAAGGCTGAAAAGAGACCATGTTCTATTCCCATTGATAAAAACACTCTGCATGCTGATGCCCCAACCACGTCCACGATCCCCACCGGAGTCTCGACAAAAAAGCGCTGAAAACGTTTTGGCCGTTTTCTGTGATACCAAGGCCGCAGCCAGTGCCTAGGCGGCGTCGAAGGCTACCACCACTTCCTCCCATGACCAGAGAGAAGCCGCGGGGACCACCCATTGCGTCAACAACCCAGCCATTGTCCTCTTGCCATGAGGAGTTGACCGCATCTCGACGCAAGGCAGAGAAAAAGCAACGTGCACTTCCCATTGCATCAACATCCCTCCCAGTGCCTCCGTTGCATCGGAAATCACCCGCGCATCAACCCAAGGCTGAGGAGCGGCCATTTTCCACTCTAACTCATGAAAAAAGTCTGATAAAGCCCCAACCACACCAACGGTCCCCATGGAAATCTCGACAAAAGACCCAGGAGAATATCCATGCGTTTCCTATCGAACATAGCCCTAGGCCAGCGCCAACGCGGCGTCAAACACCGCTATTGCTTCCACACAAGACCGAAGGGAAGCCACGGGCACAGCCCTTTGGGTCAACACCCCGGCCATTGTTTCCGTCACATCGAGAATCACCCGTATCTCAACCGAAGGAAGAGGAAAAACAATGGGTGATTCCCATCAGCCCGAAACCATGGCGCATTCTTTCGATTGACAAGAGCTTGACGAAGTCAGCACAGCGGCATTCAATGCCAGAGTGCCATGGACGAACTGGGCATGAAAAGCAGTTGCCCGCTGCACGCCGGGACGCCGAGTCAAGACAATCCAGCCAAAGCGCACCAGCTGAAAAACGCAAGGCTGAAGATCAGATGTTGAGACTGGTGCAGATGGTAAAAACAAGGAAGCCTGAATACACCGAACGAGACATCCGCAGCCACGTGGACCGTTTGCGCCATTCTCTAGAAGGCTTCTCTCACAAGACCTTCAACGCCATAGTGGAAATGGTGATAACTCATATGAAATCTGAAGAAAACAGAAGACGTGTGAAGGTCGAAGCTAGTTACTCCGGGGGTGGAAAGTTTTAACCAGCAGTTCATCGCACGGCAAGTCTTCTGTCGCAATTCACTTGAACTTTGTTATTTTTATTTCTCCCAAAGTAAGTACAGCTATGTTTTTTTTTTTCTTTCGTTACATCTGTGTGCATTTTCTGTTTTACTTACTGGTATGCCAACATGTGTTGGTGTAGAACAGTGAACTGTTAAATAAGGAAGTCTTATCTTACGCTAGCTACGCGACCATTACCGACTCCAGCGTAAGTAAGATCTGCCTCTTCAGGCAATCAGGATAAGCGCCTATTTCCCTATGCGTAGCGGCCCTAGTGCGAAAAAAAAAAGAGATAGAAAACATGCGGCTTGTTTTCCGAGAGTTCACTGAAGGTTTCAATATAGGCACTCTTTTCTTCACTAATAACTGAAGCGAGAGTTGCACTCGCGAATACCGTTCGTGGTCAGACTTTGAACCAGCAGAGGCGGGAATAAGTGGCTAATATAGGAATAGAAATTATTTGGGCAGCAAGCCTTTTCTCGATGGAAATTCTCGACCCTAGATAGAGTCCTCCATCCAAAACACCATGTGAGCCGTACCTCCCTGAAGTGATTTCCATGAAAATATTAAACAGACGGTGGTAAGTTTAAGAAGCTGAACAGCAAATAATTCGGCAGATCCCACGTACCTGGCAATCGACATTATGCGAAGCATGCGGAAGTAAGGTGACCATGTTGCATTTTATTTGTTGAGCGACGCGTCATGAAATGACGCCAAATATAGGTACAAATGTTGTACGCACAGATATAAGTTGAATAGTTGATGTTTATATAACCAGTTGTTTGCACTTGCACAACGATGCTAACTGGAACATGCGTATTGGCAACACCTGAAGCAGATATGAAGCGCTGATGCTCGCGAGGATGCTGGCCCTGAACACTGCTGCGTAAATCAACTCCAGCGCATGGCAACTAACCACAATTGATGGTAATCCGACGTGATGGCTGTATCAAAGGAGTACATACTTAATGTTTTTAAAATTGGTTAGGCAGCACTGCAACCACCATTGACGTTTCACGAAGATTAGCGTCATTTGAAAAGTAGTTCTGAGAGCTGGCGTAGCTCTGTGGTAAAATGTTTCATTGCCACGCAGAATGCTTAGGTACGATTCAAGCTGGGACCCGGACATTTATCCTTTACATTCGTCGGGTCGATGCTACCGATGTCCGGTATTATTAACGCTCATAGATATGATTGATATGTGGGGTTTAACGTCCCAAAACCACCTTATGATTATGAGAGATACCGAAGTGGAAGGCTCCGGAAATTTTGGCCACCTGGGGTTCTTTAACGTGCACCCGAATATGAGCACATGGGCCCACAGCATTTTCGCCTCCATCGAAAATGCATCCACCGCAGCCGGGATTCGATCCCGCGAACTGCGGTTCAGCAGCCGAGTACCTTGGCCACTAGACCGATGGGTGCGAGTAATATCCCGATGGGTGCGAGTAAGAAAATCACAATTTTAGCAGGGACTCGAGAATTCTGCGCCATAGTGAAGTATTTTACCGCAGAACACTGCCAGAGGTTCACACTATACTTAGGAAAAGGACCATAACGTCAGCGGTGGTTACAGTTCTGGCTGCCCTCGTTCATAACAGTGTAGTAAACGTTACATATGTAGTCCGGGTCTCAACAAGTCATATAGTTAGGTATTATACTTTAGCGCAAATGCAAGCGGACTGTCCACATATTCGCAAAGTTTTCCGATATAGCATGTTGTAGGAGGATGATGGTGGTATATGAGAGAAAGCACTGATCGCAAAAACTCGGACATGACCGGAATTCAAAGTACGAAACGCAACATTCTTGTTACAAAGAAGCGAGAAAGAAAACGAGAATTAAAATATCCACTAGCTGCAAAGCCCGACGAGTGGTTCATCACCCATTTAATAAAAGCCGGTGTCTGTGAAGGATACCTATTAAAGCACGTCAAGGCGAATCATCGGGAATTAGTCTAACGCGTACGTCCATAGTCTTGAAGTCGAAGGGAAACAACGGCAAAAAGAAGTGATGAGAAAGATTACACGTGACTCATGAAGACACTATATAAGGCTTCTATTGCATGGTCATTTTACGCATGTCTGCGAAGAAAACTATAAAGAAGGTAACACCGTCAAAATTCGAATTTTGTTTTTTTTTAAAGCCGACTTCGCCAATTTTTTATCTAATTCAGAAATTTTCATTCCCTGACAGGTACCCAGAATCTTTGATGTTGTCATTACCTGACATTGCTTGACGTCGTCGCACTTTAATCGTCTAGACGAAGTCGTTCCGCAAAAGAAGTTAGCTAAAACGCTCTGATTCCTTTCAAATTTTCCTACATATGGCTTTTCTTCAGACGTGCATTGCAACACTATCCCTTTACAACATCCATCCACTTTAGTCACGACCCGAACTTTAAACTCACGACCCTGCACGCAACGCTCGGTAGCGCTTTTACGTATCAAATGGTGCTCGGCTGTTGCCACACTCGTTTAGCAAGTTTTGTTATCGCTCCATTAACGTTTGAGTACTGCCTTGCGCAAACCACGCCAATGAACTAAGAACCACCGAGATAATCTTAGAACCTTCCGATGCAATTACGTGCACAACGCGAGTATTACATATTGTTCTGTAACATACGTGGCTGCTAGCGATAACGCTGGAATATTCGACGGCAGATGAATAAATGCCAACGCACATGACAGCTTGTCAGTTGATCGACAGCCGACGCTCACTTCGCTCCTCTCAGTGCCAAAGGTGCCAGGTATATTGCTGTATACAAGCTGACTTTCCGATTACCGGCCACAAGTTCGGTCAAAGAAGCAGTTTCATTTTAGAGAAGCTATTCAGCCTTCGCCAGCGTCACCCGTGACACATTGTTGGTTTGTTGTTCTTGCAACCACTCCCACAAAAACACGCGTGGGGTTGCTTTCGTCATTTATAGGTTCATGCGCCCGATGTCGCTGATCCTATCCTTGAAACGTTTTTGCTCTGCCTGCTCTCACATTAGCAGCGTCCGTCAAACCTGCTTGTGAATGTCAGCAGCCTGTGATTGCTTCACGTGACCATCTACCTCGCCTGTATCACCCGTACATTCGAGGAATTCGTGCTCGAGATGCCCCTGCGGACCTTCCACGCACGCACGCGTTTATTAAAGGCAAAAAAAAAAGTGCCGCGAAAACTTTCGGATGACGCTACGTTACAATTTGAGACTTTAAAGGATCAGGATAATCTCATTCTCGTTTTTATGAACTTACTGATTTAACGAAATAATGCGAGCATCTTCATCCCTTCGTTAAATCGATTTTTAACTCTTAAAATATTCAGTACTTTTGTCGACGCTAGTACGGCCACATAGTGGGCAAAAACCACAATCCAAGGAACACAAAAAATGTGCGTTCCCTAATCTCTAAATCTGTAAAATAAGCTTCTTTAGTCATTTTATTACATTATATATACAATTATTATGCCATTCCTTCTAATTATTTATTGCTTTTTTTTGGCCAATCAACCGGAGTAGATGTAAGCCATACATGTAGGTCATCATCATCATCATCTTGTTCTTCTTCCTCTTCTCCTCAAACTGTTCAGAACGCTCGCAGTATTTTCGCTTCGTCTGCG
The DNA here is from genome assembly GCF_043290135.1 of Rhipicephalus microplus. Classification (NCBI taxonomy): domain Eukaryota; kingdom Metazoa; phylum Arthropoda; class Arachnida; order Ixodida; family Ixodidae; genus Rhipicephalus; species Rhipicephalus microplus. The sequence continues at coordinate 288,110,366 of NC_134710.1, read as the reverse complement.
ATCGGAAGCTCACTGCCTGAGCCAGCGCTTCCGGAAATTCACCTACTTCGTTTGAACATTCAGGCCATTTCGACCGACATTATTCCAAAGCGCAAGAGAAGGACGAAACGAAACTCGAAGCAATATTTCGGCTTTATATCTGCCAGTAGAGGCCCTGGCAACACGTCCTCTAACATAGAAACCAACCTGAGAAAACTTCTTGTTCATTTCAGGATGCAACAGGAAGCTTATCATAATCAGCGACCGTGTACCGATATCAAAAACACTAGCACTGACATGATTGCCAGTGCCCTTCAAAAGATAAAAAAATGTCACAACTAAAGCACTGCTACTGTACCTAAAGTCAACAAACCTGAGCGACCGCCTGTAGACTGTGTGTGCTCCCCGAGTGTGCTCATGATTGTGTGTACCTTCTCATCTCTCTGCAACCTCTTTTCTCCCCTTTATTCCTTCCCCAGTGCTGGGTAGCAAACCGGATGTGCGTCTGGTTAACCTCCCTGCCTTTCCTTGCATCTTTATTTCTCTCTCTCTCTCACTACTACGCGGACGAATCTGAACAATAAGTGCAGGTGACCGGGTGCACATAAATTTAATATGAGGCCGTCGAAATCTGCTGAAGGTGAAAATTATTTTATAACCGACGAATTATTTTATAACCGACGACACTCCAAAGCCGAAGCTGAGCGAGAAAAATGCCGTAGACATCATGACGCAGCTACGAAATTTTTGGCGGGAGAATGGACCCTCCGAAAAACATGACCTGCGGAAAGCTCTTAGTATTTCACAAGAAGATACTTAACATGCATGGAATGACCATGGCTTTCTTGGAGCGCTCCCCAAGATTCGAATTTCTATTGCTTTTCATGATTTCAAAATAGAAATATTGTTACGTGACTACGTGCCAGAATAGGAAGAAGAGGAAGTGAAGAGAGGGAAAAAAGATTTAACGCTAACATGTCCAGCTCATCATGGTCTGCGATTAACTCAGCCACAAGTAGCGACCATATCCATATATTGTTTGAGGTAGCATGTCCAGTAACCTCCAGGATTACATCATCGGTTACGCATGTACCGATGACATTACATTACAGTACATTTGAGACATTATTACGAGGTGCTTTATCTAACCGAACATTTGATAGGGAACCAGACGCCATCAGAATTAGCGACATTTTAAAATACTCGTAGAAGAATTCTAAATTCCCTATTGAAAGCTTTAAACCTTCTACCAATCTGTGGTTGAAGAATGCGGTCGCTATTTTGAAGAGAACTGTTGCTAATGCGAAGGACAGATTTGACAACGAACGATCTGAGTTCATATCAAAGCCCGTCAATAGAAAAGCGCTATTTCACTTTCTGAGAAACAAGAAACTTCATCCGGTACTGAAAAACGTAGAATCCGTAGTATCATCCCCAGGTGAACTGAAACCCTTTCTCGAAGATATTGCTCAAGTCCTGAATAGTCGCTTCACGATTGTCTCTTATACCAAGCCCAGGCCCCCCATAGGGGTGAGGATTTTGAAGAGGTCACAGCTGCATGACTAGCAAATGTAGTAAGAACACCACCTCATTCTGCTCCTGGTTCCGATCGCATGACGACGTCGGTGATAAAACCAGTACATAAAATTTACCTACTTGGCCATACTCCAAACTGTTAATCGCTCAATTAGAAGTTCTGGGATTCCATGCGACTGGAGAATGGCAAAAGTGATTCTATTATTTAAAAAAGCAAGCCACTGAGTTTATTTGAGATAATATCAGGCCCACAGCACTTACATCCAATCTATATTAAAACTTGTCGAAAGAATTTTATATGTTCGTGTAGATCACTGGATGCCAGAAAAAAATGACACTGAGCCCATGTCAAAGTCAATTTAGACGTGGTTGCTTTATTCGGTCTCCGCACGTTGATCTCGAAAGTAGAATTCAGCTTGCTCGATATTAGAAACAATATTCCGCTGCGGTAACATTCGATATTACGAAAGCTTATGATAGAGTGAAGTATGTGAAACTGTTTAATTCGCTTCAGAATTTAGGACTGCCTCAATACTTTTTGCCCTGGATCCATGCTTTCTTGAGTGATAGAGAATTTTACTGCTCACAGTCTGGTGTCAATTCTTCAAAATATAGGCACATTGGGGGTCTACTGCAAGGGTCAGTACTATCACCCTTATTATTTAATGTACTACTGTGTACCATTCCCATACAGCAAGATGTACAGGTCTATGTGTATGCCGATGACATCGAAATTTTTTGCTGCATCGGCGGACATTCACACCCTTCACCTAATTCTGCAGACATACATGAATAGTCTACAAACGTTGCTAGAGGATACAACCCATGAATCAATATGAACAAAAGTGCAATCGTAGTTCTCGCACAAAATGAACCGGTACAAATTTCAATAGTGCATCAACAAGATGTCGTACTACAGGCCAAGTCAATGAGGTATTTAGAAGTAATCTACACCTAAACACTCAAATTGAGTCCCCACATAAAAAACATGGCTGCTACGGGAGCACGTGTCGTAGGAGGAGCGGGCATCGAGGCACTCTAGTCGTAGAGTTGCTGCGTAGGCTCAGTAATTATCATCGTGCAATTCGAATGTACGATTCTGGTGCAATTCTACGCTTCTGCCACGCAATATTACATGTGTGATGGGGGCTCCTCGCACTAAAAAACATTATTATAGTTATTTTTTATGAAAACAGCGTAGAACACATGTTTTATGTGCGAATTTTTAGATTAAACTTTTTAGATTATGAATTCTTAGATTATGTGCGAATTCTTAGATCCCAAACAAGCGCGCTCCACATGCTCCAGACGGGGTCTTACTCCTCCAGGGGCTTTCTGAGCACGCTTCATCCGGAAGTTAATCTACTTTGTCTAGATTGTGGTGAATATGAGAACAGCGCAAACAGGTACGATGCCGAGATTTGCAATTTCCAGGCGAACGATGGCTTAGATGAGGGAGACAGCGGATGCGGCTTGAGGGCCGTCGGAAGAGATGGCTGCAGGGGCCATCGCTTGAAGCTCACTGCGTATAATTCGGGTGACATTGTCGGATGATGTAGCTTGCGTGAACTTGGGGGAGCCTTCGTAGGTCGATGTGGCTGAAGTATTAGGCAGACGCGCAAACTGGCGGCTGATGCGACGGCTCTTGGCGTGCTCGGAGCGCTGACATTCCTTCACAACTGGCGCGTCGATGGTGGCATAGTCTTTAACGATCAACAGATTAAAGGCGTCGTTGGCAGTTCCCTTTAATACGTGCGTGATCTTGTCAGTTTCACTCTTGCTCTCGTCAACCTTTCAACAAAGGCCCATGACGTCCTGTATATAAGAAACGTATGATTCTGTCGATGCCTGCACGTGGCATTCCAGGTCATTCCTCATGGCATGCAGTCGTCTATCGGGATTTTGAACAGCTCGACGAGCTTCAGTTTGCAAATGTCCCAGCTGGTCAACTCTGACTCATGCGTCTCATACCAGATGAGTGCCGTATCCCTCAAGTAAAACACAACGTTGGCCAGCATCAACGTGGGGTTCCACCTGTAGTATTCGCTCACGCGCTCGTACAATCCGACCGAATTTTTCACGTTCACCTTGTCTTTGCAGTTACCCGAGAAGGTTTCGGCATCTCGTGGAGGCAGGATTATCAGAGGAGGCGTCTGCTGCTGCTTCGGCTGCTGTTGTTCTTGTGGGTTCGCCTGTCGAGCCATTGCAGGAAAATGAAGGTGGTGATAGCTCCGAATTTCCGTGTTGGTTTTCCGGGAAAAGCAGGAGTGCGTACCCAGCACCTCCACCAATAATCTTACAAGGAAGCATGCATTTACGGATATTTACGTGCGATGATAACGGCTGGCACACTGGCGGGCTGGGACCAGTTTGTTGGTTGGTTTGTTTTCCTAGATAAATGGCACGTAACCACTTTGGGGGATTGGCCTAGAATGCAATGTTGAGACTGTTAAGTGTTATTTTAGGTAAGCTATGAAATTATAAACCAAAAATAAAGAAAAAAATGGCAATAATACGTAAAATATACCATTTAACTACAAGTGTTATGCTTTTCAGATCGTATTCCAGACTGCCGTATAACGGTGATGGGAACAATTTAGGAAACTTAGATTTAAACTTAATGAAATGACGAATAATTTTAAATACCAGAATAAAATAGTACTCGTTGAGTAGTTATAATGAAATCACACATGGCATCAAAGGCATCCTTGTGGCAGTATTCCAAGCCTGAGGCACCAAAGCTTAAGACATTTTCCACCGATAAAGTCAAGCCTATGTTTGCAGAATTTGCAAAAGAAGCAATTGAGGTCGAGTTTTAATACGAGAATATCTTGAACATGACAAAAAGTAATGTGCAATATTTTCCAGTTCTCCGCAGAATTGGCCGAGGGGTGATATCGTCAGACCAGCCCTTTACCGGTAAAAGTTTAATGGGGGGACAAGACATCGAAATCTGGTGATCGTCACTTCTGACTGTCGAGAATGGCTCCACTGCGAGTTCCATGGATATTTTAGGTAACTATATTCCGTCCATGTTGTTATTGCTTCAATTCTATCTGTGTGAATAGATAATCTTCTAAACCTTATTGTGGTGAAATTCTACCAGCGGGAAAAGCTTAACTATTGGGAGATCTAGCGATGAGCGGGCTAAGGCGTCGGCCATTTCATTTAATGTTAACCCACAGTGATCTGGGACCCATACTAATTTCAGGTACTTCAGCTGAGACGGAACTAAAAATCGTAACGTCATGATGGCAAGAGAGGTATGAGAAGTTGTAAGAGCTGTACATGCTGAGAGCGAATCAGTAATTATTACTGCCCTGTTCTCATTCATCGGAAGTTTTCGCAGTGCCATGATGTCTGCCATGAGCTCCGCTTCAAAAACCGAAGTGAAATCTGGTAGCCTCACGGCAAATTACCAGCCAAGTGATTGGGATACTATTCCTACGCAAGCCCTTTTCTCATTGACGAAAGCATCTGTAGTAGGGGTGTGCGAATATGAAAATTTTTGAATATGAATCGTACACGAATACATAGCTTCCAATACTAATCGAATAATGAAGAGGTGCAAGTTTATTTCCGCCAGTATTCTTTTACTTAATCATATATTTATGTTGGAAACAGGACAATTGTTATTATAGTCAGTTATTGCACACAAAAATAAAAAAATGTCACTACTGTACTTGCCATGAAGCATAAGACTGTAATAGTTGAGCTTGTGACTGTGATGTCTTGGGTTCAATCCACATGTTGAACAAACTTTTTGTCTCTTTTTTATTTCTAAAAAAGAAAAGCTCTCGTACCTGCCAGGATGACTAGGGAGCATGAGGCTACTGGTTTGCTTGTGTAACAGTTAATACCCGTGTACTTAAGTCTAAGCGTATAATAAAGTAGCCTAGGTGGTCACAATTCATCCAGGTTCCCACACTATCAATTTTGGTTCGAAAGTCCCCGATTTTAAAGTTTTCTTCAACTTTCTCCCCTGTTCTCACGGGTCAAGCTTCTAAGGGAAATAGGAGTATTTGGAGTGTTTTTTCCAACTACATAGAAATTCTCGTTATCTCACTTGCTTCGTTTGCCTTTCTCGGGGACTGTGCGCTCACCGTTTTCAGATCAAGAATTATGTGTTGTGCTGATAGCAACACGATCATGACCAAGGTGTACCGGGCGCGCGGCGATAACACGAGGTAAGCGCGCGAGATAGATAATTACTGATGTGTAATAGAAAGATGCCTCCAAATATGCCTCTTTTTTAACTGAACCATGACTCCCGGTGGCGAGGGCACTAATTTGCCGCATCACGACCCCCTTCAACGCACTGGCTGGCGACGGCAGTAAACTGACGTTGGCAAAAGAGCGAGATCGCAGCAACGGTGAAACCGAGGGTTGATTGCAGGAGACATTGCTGCGCGAGTGCGATGCGCGAACGACGGATTTTCAAAGGCGCTGTCGGGAACGCAGCGGAACTAGGAATTAATCTGTCCATCACCTGCCGTGCACCACCGTTAGCAACAAAGAACAATATGATGACGTCATTTAACGTTACCAAAAGTGCATGGCCTTTTTTATGTTCGCCTTTGCGAAGAAAAACAGTTCAGCTCATTCGCATGACTATATCCGCTATACCATGAAATCATTCTCGAACTATGAAGAGAGTGAGTATACATGCTGAAGTAGCGGCACAGCTGACGGATGACTCGTCAGGCTTCGACATGTGCGAGTAGGTTTGTACGGCGATCCATTAGCAAAAAATGGCGTGGCTATACAAGAAACGCGTTACCATCGTACGTTAAGCTGAGCGTGCTCCTAGCTGGTTGCGTGCAGTGTATCGCCTACTAAGTTCACTTCATGAGCGCCGCTCCCTGTAACGTATACGCGTGCATGTGCCCTTGCGTAGAGATATTTTTATTGCGATAGCAATTGTATGCATAGTCTCGGCTGGTTTCCACTGTCACCTCCGCCATCATGCACTGTATATGTATACGTATCTATATATTTGAAAACTCAAGAAACGAAAAAAGCCACGCCTGCTCAGCACCCAGCTCGTCGCGATGCGCCAACGCGCGCTTATCTCCCACACGTATACTTTGCCCCGCGGATGGGGACGGGGACAGGGGGGGGGGGGGGGAGGGGAGGTAGGTGTTTGTGCGCGTGCTTTTATCCTTCGGTGGGGAAAATCGTGTGCCTTGGCCTTTCACCGGAACGATTTCGTAAGTTGCATCGACCAAAAAGGTCACTTCGCTCTCTGGGCAGGCCCCGTTTGCGAAAAGAGCATGCTTTTCAAACACAGCAAAGTAACAACTTGGACACTCGTTAGTTCGCACTCATTTCATCTGTGCCTACGCTTCATGGGTCGCTTTTGCACAAACATATATATATATATATATATATATATATATATATATATATATATATATATATATATATATATATATGTGTGTGTGTGTGTGTGTGTGTGTGTGTGTGTACGGTGCATGATATCGACGCCGACGCTGGCAGCAAAATCCAGCGAAGAGTGTTTGTATAATTGCTATCGCAATAATAACATAGAATGTAACGGAGAGAATCGCAAGAAGATCGAAACGTACAGTGCACTGCTCACAAATGACGCACGAAAACAAGACACAGGACGAGATTTAACTATAAAGCTGGACGCTTAACGCGCTGTTTGGGCAAAAGCGACCCACGAAGCGTAGGTACAGATGAAATGAGTGCGAACTAACGAGTGTCCATATATATATATACATAAATATAGATATATATATATATATACGCAAGGGAGAAAAACCCCGAAAAAAGCACTCCTGTGTGCGGAATCGAACGTGGGACCTCTGCGTCGTGAGGCATTAACCACTCAGCCACCCCGGAGAACGTTCTTCACTGTTCAAACGGCAAGCTATTTATAATTACCACCTACCACTGCTGTGTTTTCGGCATTACCAGAAAGATGGCGCAATGAGCGCACTTCGTACATCGCACAGCGGTGCCCGCTTTAATCTCCTACGCCTACTTTGCTCGGCTTAGAGAAGGGGAGCGGCTCCCTCGCGCGCCCTTATCTCGCGGTGGCGAGGAGGGGAGGATCGTACGTCTTGGCTGGCCTCGGACTTTACGTGAAACGATTCTGCTGTAGTTGCCGGGCCCACAAAGGTCACTGCAATCATTGCAGTCTCCGTTCGCGAAAAGCGCGCGCTTTTCAGACTCAGCGAAGTAACATATGAGACGCTTATTCGCGTGCATCCGTACCTGTGAGTACGTTTCGTGCGTAATTTGTGCGCGAGAAACGCGGGGCACGTTTTGATCTGCTTTCCGTTCTGCGCGTGACCTTTCAAATTGTTGCTATTGCGTTCATTGCTTCGCTTTTGTGACAAAGCTGTGACTTTTCTAATTATTGCTATTGCATTCATTGCTTCGCCCTTGTGGCGGAACTGATTTTTTTCTTCGTGCTCGCCGCATGGGACCCAGAGAAGGTGTGAAGATTATTATGTTGAGCCAATGCGGCAGCGGCGAGTTGCCTTCGTCTCCGCGAGCGGTATGCACTTGCGGTCCCGCGCACAAGGGCGTGGCAGAAAAGAGCGGGCACTAAACCGCTGAGCCACCCGCACTGCAGTGCAGGCAGTACATAATTTAGATTGATTGAGGTGTTTATGGTTGGTAGGTTTGTCTCGGTGACGGGCCGCCGCATTCATCACGCTCCCGTGAATTTCCATGCAGGCATCCCGGCACCCACGCCGAAGTCGTATAAATCACTTTATGGTCTACTCAGGCTCTTGTCACAAATGCACAAAGTCGTAAGATCTTCACGGTGACATATGCAAACGAATATTCGTGAACATCAAATATTCGAGGAATATTCGAGTTAGTACGAATATTCGAAATTTTCGAATATGCGGTTATCTAATCGAATACGAATATTAAAAATGCAATATTCGATGATCATTCGAAACTTTCGATTATTTGCACGCCCTTAATCTGTAGCTAATATGTTACGTGTATCTGTAAGTTCGGTAATCTGCTCGCCTGTTCTCTAAGAATTTGCGGAATTTAAATTCAGATTGTGGAGGAAAGATCTCCTCATATTCTATACTAAGAATCTCGTTTGAGTTATCAGATGGAATTACCTCACTAATGTTGGCATTTATACTTGCAAGTTTTTTTTGTACATAGATTATCTGCGGTGTATGAAAACGAGGCCAATGAGCGAGAAAGAACGAATCTTGGTCACTGATGAAAACATATTCAGCGCTTCTCACTGATAAGCTGTAAAGTTTTAGGAATATCTGTACTGTTAACAAGCGAAATCCACAGAGCAATGTAGACAGACGCGCTTCCTGATAAATAACATTAATTGCCACACACATAGGGAGGACCACACACAAGCACAGAGATTCCCGCTCCAAGAGAACCAACGGCTTTGTTTTGTACACAGGTCTTCCTGAAAACAAGCCCCATCGAAATTCTAATATTGGGCTCATATACATTTATAACATTTACATGGTGTCTCTACGTACGCCAAATTGGCAATTACTCATTCTTCGCAGTAAGCCTAAAGAATGTTGAGCCTTAGCTGCGATGTATTCTATATGTGAACTCTAAGTTATTTATTGTACAACACACCCAAATATTTAAGAGAGTATACTTGCTGAGTCGGTTCCTGATTATATGCAATGGTGATTGAAATGAAACCGGCTATGGGAAACGCTAAGAGAGCACTCTTATTTACATTTGAAGCCATTGAAATCGACTGCAGTCATCTTTCTAGCACCTTCAAGTATAGTTGTAGTTTTTTCCATTGTCAGCAGAAATGAAGGCATTGTGTTTTCTACAACGTTTGACGAACACCTTGAACAATTGCAAATGGTCTTGCAGGCCATACGGGCCGCAGGCCTGACGCTCAAGCCGGTGAAATGTCTGGTCAGCAGACGATGGTGCACTCGAAGAGGCTCACAGGACGTGTAAACCTGTATAAGGTATGTGCGGGACTCCTCTATAGTGCCAGAGGTTGACGTGCACCGTGGCAGGCCAAGGCATATTCTCAGTGCTCGTGCCTGAAGGCTCTCTAAAGTACGAAGGCACGTTGCCCGCATGCCGGAAAGTAAAGATGAGCTGTACCGTATATAGCCCACAAAAAATGTCTTGTATAACTGCAGAAGACTTTTCTCTGAAGGGCCCCATCTCAGTCCTGCTGTAACACGAAGAACATACACAAAACTGATTAGTTTGTTCCGCAGCACAGTCACATGCTTTGACCAGGACTGGTTGCGATCAATGACGACCCCTAAATAGCGGTGGTGCTTCACTGCGGGAATCACTGCTCCGTCAGCGAAGATTGGGTACCGCGACATTGATTTCTTCGTAAATGCCAATGCAGCACATTTTGCTATTGAAAGTTTCAGGCCCTGACGGCGCAAGTACTTAGATGTTATTGATGTGCCTTGTTGTAGCCTTGCTCGCAGTTGTGGTCGCGTTGCTCCAGATGCCCATATGCATATGTCGTCGGCATGCGCACTAATTCTGACAACGCCGGGAAGCTCAGCTTCAAGGCCATGAGTGCTATGTTAAAAAGCATGGGGCTCAGGACGGCGCCTTGCGGAACTCCACGGCTTACGAGGTGCCTGGCCGTGTCGCCATCAGATGTTGACATAAAAATTGTACGTCCTCTGAGATAGTTCACTATTCATGCGTGTAGTCGGCCACCTACGCCGATGTCTTCAAGTGCGTCAAGAATGGCCTCATGATGGATGCTATCGTACGCGCCATTTATATCTAAGAAAATTGCCCCTACCAATCTCCGACGTTGTCTTTTCCTTTTCAACAGACGAAACTAGGTCTACAACACCGTCTATAGATGATTGACCCTTAAGGAAGCCATTTACAAAATCTGGTAAGCCGACAATATTCTCCAGCAGCCATTCCAATCTTGCCAGCACCATGCGTTCCATCACCTTACCGATGCAACTGGCTAGGGCAATGGGTATATAAGAAGACAACTCGTGTGAACACTTGCCTGGTTTCAGTAAGGCCACTATGCGGCTGTACTTCCAACTCTCTGGGACTGTCGCCGTTTCCCACGTAGAGTTGTAGAACGACAAGAGAGCCTGCCTTGCTTCCTGGCTGAGGTGACATAGAGCCGAATAAGTAATTCCGTCAGGCCCTGGTGCGGACGACCGTCGGGACGAGGAAATCGCAGCGTCGAGTTCGTGCATTGTGAATGGTAAGTCGAGGCAATCGTCGCTGGATGGCGGTGAGGCTAAACACGAAGGTGATATCGATGAGTAGGACATACCTACGAGTAAGTGGCAGTAATCTTCTGCAACCTCTACTTCAGGTCGACCTTGCTTTAGAGCCAAAGATCGGAAAGAGAACAACTGTTGAGTGGGCGTCTGAAGGCTTCGGACAGTTTGCCATATTCAAGACAGGGGTTTTCTGGGATCAAGAGAGCTACAAAATACCCTCCACCGTTGCCTATCGAGCTTATCGAGGTGTCGCAATACATGTCGTTGTGCTTGGCATGCAGTAGATAGGTCAGATGGTGATTTCGTCCTCCTGTATTTTCTCTCTGCCCGGCGATGGATTGCACGAAGGTATTCATATTGTGCGTCAAGTTGTGATCTTGGTAGCCACACATTCACAAGTTTCGTATGCGTTGTTAAGGCTGATGCAATTAGGCTTTCTATTTCAGATATAGATTGAATGTTCCCGCACTGAGCATTTACAGAAGCTTGGAATCATTGCCAGTCTACGCTTTTCACTAACAGGGGTCTGTTGGGTCAGTATGCCCATCTATATCTTCTATGGGCACATTCATATCTCCTAGTATAATTATCTCGCACTCTCTTTCTAATTCCTCAATGTCCTTTGATATACACTCCACCATTGCCTGGTTTTCCTCTCTGGCATTTGCTCCCGTCCACAAGTACACCAAACCAAGGAGTGTCATCTGCCCAGCTACTTTCCCTCTTAACCATAAATGTTCCATGTATTCCTGCTTGACTCTTTGCCAACCCATACTTTTATGTATGAATGCACCAATTCCACCCCCATTTTTGCTGCCTTCTGTTCTATTGCAATATTCCCATACGTAGTCCGGATTGCAAGGTGGTTGCTCCATGTCCCGAAGATGTGTCTCCACAACCCCATATACCATCAGCTCCTCCTGCCTCAACTGCTCTTCTATCTCTTCCCACTTTAACCTATTCCTGCCACCTTGCATGTTAATATAGCCTATGTCTGACTGAGCTCGGCCCTTGTGCTTACGTGGATGGCGCCCCTGTTTGCTTCACTTCTTTCTCTCTCTGCCGTCTGTCCTGTGTTTCTGCCCTGCTTGAAGACTGCTGCGCCACCGAGCTGTATTTTTCGGAGCCTCCGTGCTGTGGCCAGACACTGCAGCCCCCTGACCTCCCTTCTCGCCTGTTCCTTCCTGCCTGTTGCCTTCTCCGCTACCCACGCCTTCCGTCTCACACCGCTCGGGGCCGGGGCATAGCGCCATTAGCTTCTTTACCCGCTGCTCGAGCTCGCTCCGCCCTTCCCGTTCTTTTCGAAGGTCACCTTTCATTTGCTCTAATACGCTGGCGGTAGCCTCCTACCACTCACGCGACGCTCCGAGCTGTTTTTGGAGTTCTATCCTCTGCTCCCATTCCGCCCTAAGCTCCCCCCGAAGCCCCTCGATGCTAGCCTCCATGCGCTGCACGGCCGCCTTCGGTGCCTCGCACAGTCTACACACGAAGCTCGCCTTTTGCGCGTCGGCCAAACTCGAGAATTCTGTCTCGTCCAAGTAGCATCAGCGCTTGCATTCTTCGCACTGCACCAGCTCACTCTCGCCCATTGTTTTCTTAGCCTCCTTAGCCATCGCCCACCCGACCATCGGACCAAGCGCCCGACAGCCCTAAGCTCAACCCTAATCCCGCTATCCAGCCGCCTCCGCTAACTCTCCTACCTCAACAACTGTTAGAAGCTGCCGACTACACCACACACACACACACACACACACACACACACACACACACACACACACACACACACACACACACACACACGTGTTCAATTTCGCTAGTAGACTCTCACTAGGTCTCCTTCGTGTTCGGCTCTAGCTGTTTAACAACTTACCGGGCGCCCCGAACTTCTTCAAAACAACCGCCTACCCTGTTCACGTGGTCAACGTCACTGCAACGTTGCCCGTGTCCCACACCTACAGTACTCGCAACGCAAGTTATTGATTAAGAGAGAAAATATAATAATGGTGTTAACAAACACAAAGAAATAAAGGAAAACTTATCTCTCGGTGCGCGCTGCTCCTGCACCAACCGACCTGCTCAACCTTGCACGACCTGCACTCGGCCTTGCAACTACAGTCTTTTTCAGCGTGACCTCGCGGAGAGGAAAACAACCATTCGTTGCTGATATGGAACCAGCGGCAAGATTGCGACCCCCTTCCCTTTCAAGATGATTACGCAAGAGCCGGTAATCACCTTGAAGGGGGAGGGGTTGCAATCTTGCCGTTCTATATCAGCAACAAATGGTTGTTTTGCTCGCCGTGAGATGGCGCGAAAAGACTGTGGTTGCTCTCACTTCCACTTGAACGCGCTGCCAGCAGCTGCCGGAGCACACAGGCCATGCGTCGCCATGTTCCCTTTCATAAAAATTGACACTGTACACCACCGTGTAAAAATACGGTGTTGATAACAAGTTGTCCTTGTAGTGCCATCATCACCATCATCATTTCTGGATCACCGCGCCGCGCCTCTCGCGCAGCTGATGCTAGCTCGAGCTGCGCGAGAATCAGAACGAGCTGACACGCCTGGCGCGGCGGACGCTGGTAGCCGACGTGGCTCCGCTTGAGGCCTAGAATAAAGTGGCGAGATCGGCACGGCCCCATCGGCCGCCTTCGACGTCATCTCACGTCTCTCTTCTTTCGCCGCTACATTGGTGACCCGGAGAACACGCCCTTCGCCGAACGGCCCGCTGCCATGTTCCCGCAACTCTGCCCGCCAGTGCCGCCGTTCCAATCGACCTACCCCAAGGTATGGTTTATGCAGCTCGACGCCGTTCTTGCGGTGAATGGCATCACGGACCAGCTGCTGATGCACGCCATTCTTCTCGACGCCCTTCCGGTAGAGTTGCGCCATCTCGCTGCCACTTCAAGCACCAGCCCGCAGCCTTACGATGCCCTCTGCACTGCGGTGCTCGCCCGCAGCGGCAACACATACCGTCCGCTTCCGTTTACCCGCACCAGGCAGGTTTCCCCGGCGTCGCAGAGCAAGGTACGAACCGGTCCGCAGCCCTCCATTGACCGCTACCTCGGTACCCCGGCTTCGACTACTTCTACACCTGATCCGGTCGCAGAAACATCCACTCCTGCACCTGATCACGACCGCGAGGTAGAAGACTCCCCCACTGCGACTGACCTTCCCTCCGAGAGGTACATTCCCTCAGAGCCCCCGTGCAGAGCTTCATCACACGTACCTGCTACCTGCACGTTTTCCACGAAAGCGACGGCACGCGACACCGTGGCCCTCGCCGTTTCCGCGACCACCAGCTCAGACGTCTCGGCCTCCTCCTCGCCGCAGCTGCTGGTCAGCTCCTCGACGGTGCCCCCTGCCGCTCCGCCACCTGCCACTGGTGCCAGCAATGGCCTGCCGGGTGCCTTGCCACATTTCACTCGCACCTACCCGGCCAGAAGCCGACCACACTCGGCGTCCCCGCTCCCCGCCCCTGTCCCTGTCTCTGTTTCGTGGTCTACGACGGGCCCCAGCGCCGTGCCTTCGCGGAGCCAGAGCCTGCCCTCATCGTCGGCGTCGACACCGGCAACCACCAAAGCAACTGCCACCGTCGCCCCTCTGCCCGTGGCGCCGCAGCAGGCACCTGCGTCGAGACCCGGCGTCGCACAGGTGGTTTCGGCCAGCCCCAGTCCTCGCACCTCTGGTGCCCCCCGACTCATCCAGCCGAAACAGCCACAGATTCTGCCCAAGCTGTCGAGCGGCAGCGCGAACATGACCACGCCTTCGGCAGCGGCGACCACCCGGTCCCAGTCTACCCGGGCGGCCCAGCACAAGGCCACACCGCGGCCCGCGCCTGTACCGGCGCCGCAGCCTGCGACCACGGTGCAGCGCGGAGCCGCGCTGGGGCTCAACACGGGGAGTCCGCTGCTCATCGGGAACCCCGCGGCAGCGCAGCCGGGCATGTTTCCGGCTGGACCTGCGCAGGGCACTTTCCTGCTGAACCAGTACATTCCGGGCCTGGGCCACAGCCCGATTCTGATACAAGGCGCATCGGGGCAGACCCAGAGCTCTCTGGGACAGATACAGGGGGTCCAGCTGGCCCTGCGGCCACCCCATGCCACGGGCCTGACCCTGGGACCTCAGACGGGGCCCAGGCCCCATGGGGGACATCCAGGACCACCTGGCACCCCGACGCTTGTCATCCCACAGAACCTGGGGCCAAGGCCCAACATCTATCTGGCACCGCCACGCATGATGTCGCCCCCCTCGTTTGCCATAGTCCCGGGACAGCCACTGACGCTGCAACAGCTGCAGGCCATGCTGCCCACGCAGACCATGCTGGCCCAGCCCACACTGGGTGCGTTCCAGACAGACCAGCACCAATCCCTGGTGCAGATACCGACGTTCACCCAGCCGCAGATACTGGCGCATGACCACCATCACCACCACCACCACCACCATCATGGAGCCCTGTCGGGACCTCTAATCTCGACAGGTGGCAGTATAGTGTCCTCTGCACCCAGCGCCAACATTGTCACCCACCATCCTGTCATGACCTCGCGACACACGGTCCACTCTCGGCCTGTCCGACCAGGTCACCGTGAGACCCGCTTGTCGGCTACCACAGTGACCCGGCACTTCCTCCTTCGTCCCTTGCGCTTCTCCCAGTGTCGCCCGCCAGAGACCCGCAGCTTACCGATGGCCCATCAACGTTGACAACCTGGACTTTCCAAATGAACACTTTATGGATTGTCGTTCATGTATATAGCTTTTGTCACTATCTTTCTTTTTTTTTCATATACCTTCAAATCGCGCAAAGCGCTAGGGGGGGAGCCCTGTAGTGCCATCATCACCATCATCATTTCTGGATCACCGCGCCGCGCCTCTCGCGCAGCTGATGCTAGCTCGAGCTGCGCGAGAATCAGAACGAGCTGACACGCCTGGCGCGGCGGACGCTGGTAGCCGACGTGGCTCCGCTTCAGGCCTAGAATAAAGTGGCGAGATCGGCACGGCCCCATCGGCCGCCTTCGACGTCATCTCACGTCTCTCTTCTCTCGCCGCTACATCCTTTTGGCAGTTATGGTAAAATAAACTGGTACTCGTTATCATTATTCCTGTTTCCGCGGCTAAAAGTGGCCGCTGGAGCTCATGACCCTGCGATCCGATCAGCTCATCTGCCGGAAGCAGAATGAGCTAGCCGGGCTGTGCGAGCTACGCCGGTGCTTGTCACTTGTTGGCAAACTTGCCTTAGGTAGGCTTGATGTCGGAAAATCAGTCGCGTTAATACGACGTATAAAGCGTTTTAAAAATGGCGAAAGAACAACCAGTCATCGCACAATGTGAATAGCGTAACGAGTGGGCCCTCCAATGCTAGAACCCATTACAAAAGCTTGTTCTTGTTCCCCTGTTAACTGTGGCGCATACCCACTTCCGCCATAGCCTCATCGTCCTTAGCCACTGCATGAACAATTGGTACAAAATTCCTCGCAAGTTTTTAGCGGATACCACGCTTCTCAGAAGAATGACAAAAAGTAACATAGCGAATGCTGGCCTACTACCCCAAAAAATTATTACTAATGTCCCAGTGGGTATCAAGCAAGTGTGCTTGCAGCACACTTGCTAGTGTGCTTGCAGCACACTTGCTTGATACTGATACCCAACGAGTGTTTTGAAAAGGCTCCGAAAGGCCGCTCTTTTAGCTTTCGCTGTGACTGTGCTGCGTCTTCCGCGCAGGCTTGGCGTTTTCTTGGAAGAGATAACAGCATGAGATATAATCATCAAGAAATTCCCTGGAAAAGTTGGGGGCGGGGGGGAGGTCAAGGCACGTCCCTATGCAATTCACACCTCTAATTAATAAATATGGAAACGTATATGAACAACACTGCTTCAGAATATCTGTGAGTAGACGTGAATCCAGGTAAGACTGATAGTAATGCTGATCACTATAAATAGGACCTTAGGTCGGCAAACTTTGAACTGACTCACTCAAGGAATACATTTTTCACTTTGGACTCGCTCAGACTCACCAAAATTTTCCTGCGTCGAACTCACTCATACACTTACGAAACTTTTCTCAAACCGAACTCGCTCGAACTCAGACTCACGAAAATATTTCACACTCGGACTCGTGGCTCGATCCGATTCTTCAGTGAGTTGAGTCACGAGTCAGTTCGCCGACCTTTGCTATCATCACAAGATCCCCATCACAGCCGATCACACCATCAATACCATTCATATGAACTCGCAGCGGTCCCACTCATTTGCCCTGATCGGTGATAGGAGGCGGACGACAGGTACTGAAAGGAGGGCGGGCAGGGGTGATCCAAAAAGCTTGCGTCAGCTCAGCAGTGACTGGCACATGCTTTGATGGGGGGGGGGGGGGGGGTATGCCTTTACCTTCTACCCTCTGAATCAGCCACCGATTACATGGCGCGAGACTAAAGTGACCTGCAGTTACATTTCTAATACAGTGCAAAGGTGAATAACATATGCATGAGCTGAATGTATGGTTGAATCTACGGCAGTTGAATCTAACAACCTCATTCGACGACGGTTTTTTCTGGAAGGTCCTGTATCGCTCTGTTCGCCACTACGTTGCTACTCGCGACCTCTGCCAACGCTGAAAAAACCTACGACTCGCCCTGCCAGCTGCCTCCAGCCTATCGTCCCAGCAGAGCCTTTTCATCGACTGAGACTAGACTTGCTTGGTCCTTTTCCGACTTCGACAACTTGAAATAAATAGATCGCAGTAGCCACGGGTTATGCCATACGACATGCAATCACCAAAACGCTACCAACAAGTTGTGCGACCGATGTTGCCAATTTCCTTCTGTACGACCTCATTCTTCAGCATGGTGCTCCTCACCTATTCACAGATCATGGTCACTGCTTCCTCTCTCGAATGGTCGACGACCAACTGCGATCTCGTGCTACTCGTCATAACTTTGGCACGTCTTATCCCAAGACCAACGGGCTGGCCGAACACCTCAACTGTACACTGACAGACATGCTGTCTATGTACATTTCCGATGACCACACCAACTGGGACATTGCCCTCCCGTTGGTCACCTTTGCCTATAATTCATCGTGCCACAACACTGCTGGCTACTCACCTTTTTATCTTCTCTTTGGACGTGATTCTTTGTTACCATTTGATACTCTGCTTCCATTTGACCCAACATCGGCGACTTCATACGTTCAAGATGCCATCACCCGAGCTCTCATCGCACGCACGGTAGCCCGCACTCGGCTCTCACTGTCCCAGGCTACACAAAAGACCCTGAATGATAGTCGACACAGGGACGCTGATTTTCCTCCGGGCTCTCTCGTCGTACTGTGGCTCCCATCTCATCGTGTTGGCCTCAGCGAGAAGCTTCTATCGCGATACATCGGTCCCTACCAAGTAGTGCGCCAGGTGACACCTGTCACCTATGAGGTTTTTCCGACAACCTAATCAACGAACTCATCGACTACTACTCTAAAAACTGACGTAGTGCATGTCCCTCGCCTGAAGGCCTACAATGGTGACATGCCATTTGAATCACAGCTGGCACTGAGATGGTGCTTTACAGGCCGGGATAATGTCAAGGGTGTGGAAATACCTCCCCAGGGGAGCAGCTAAAATGGCACCTACTGAAAGAAGACGAAGACGTTGGTGTTGTGGGGATCTGTCTCGGGTGGCCTGTTGACTGGCATTCTGTGCGTCCAGTGCACTGTAATCCTGCTCTCCTACAGACTCACGACCCCTAAATAAATACTCCCTGTAACAATATTGTTAAATGCACAGCCGTCACAATATGTGATACGGCAAAATGGTAATACAGTCAAACCTGCTTATTACGAAACTCCATATAACGAATCCCTCGAAATAATGAAGTTTTTCTATTCCCCGCATTGTTCCATAGAAGCACACGTATTTGCGAACTCTATGTCAAAAAAGTAACAATGGGAGGCAACCTTCATATAACGAATTTTCCCTACGAACAACCTAGGAAGTTTGCCCCGGATATTGGCATTTTGGTACGAGCATGCATCTTCCACGGGTGCACCACCGCCCACGTAATGCGAAGCGGTGCGCTCGTGGCCCCGGCGACTCCCAAGCGAGAGTGAGCGCTTTTCTGCGCGCGAGGCAAGTAGGCGGGCCTGAGCACCACGATCCCGCGTTTCTGCCATTCCGGCTGACACAGGCGCATGCGCGGATGTGCCCCTCCCCTCTACAAACCAAAAACAAGGAAAAAAGAAAACTTTTGCGTTGGCACTGCCAGGCTTTTAGTTAGCGTCACAAGGTCCGTTCGATTCACCTGCACCGGTCGGACCCGGTTCACGGCTGTGCACGCGAAGTTCAGAAATTGTGCAGCGTGAGTTCAGCGGTGCAGACACAGCACGACACCCGAAACAAATGACAATGTGCCGACAAAGTGTTGGCCTTATTTCTTTTCAGTTAATTTACACCATTCAGCAAACACCGACCTATGGCGAAACGCACACGCGGACAGTTTATGAGACGCAAACATCTTGGCAAAACACACCGCATTTGTAGAGGCGGGTACGGCGCCTAAGCCACCTACGTCTAAGTGCTGCGTCGTCTGCTCAGCTGCACGCGCGCCTGCACCAAGCCGGCACCGTCAGCGAAGGAGGTGCAGGAAAATTGTGAACCGGTGCTGCACCTTTTCTGCACCTTTCGAAACGAATGGCAGGGTTCAGCGGTCGTCAATGCTGCACCGCTGAAACGAATGGTAAGGTGCAGCACCTCGTGAACTGGTTCACGTGGTGCAGGCGAATCGAACGGACCTACATACGTGGGGCCGCATTGGATATTGGAGGGCACTTTATCGAATTATTTTCCGCGGTTTCCGTGTCCTTCACTCTTCGTTTTAGACGCTGTGCGCATGTGCATGGTTTCACTGCGCACGCATGGTGTGACCCTCTGACGACTTAGAAGTGTGGCAGCTTGGGCTAGTTGGTAATACATGATGATAGTTATAGCGCGAGAACAGAACGACACCGAAACAAGTGTCCTTCGTGTCCTTCTTGTCTCTGTCTCGTCGTTCTGTTCTCAGACCATATCCTAACTATTGTCCCCTGATGACGTTCAGCTTTGCTTTTTTTTTTTCAACACGAAAGCTTTATGCCGGGCTCCACCACGGCTTCACTGACTGATTTCTGTCACGGATATGACGCTGCAAAATATATGCCAACTGACAGCAAAGAAAACACAAGAAAGAAAGGTTCTGTCGCGGGGTGGCGAACCAGCGACCTCCTGATGAGCGGCGCTAACCACTAAAACACGGGGCGAACGCTGTCTTACATGCCAACGGGAAGCCATTTACATACGCCATATACCGTTTGGCAGTCCTCAGAGCTCCGAAACTTCAGTCTCATTTTGTAATCAGTGGCAAGATGGCGCGCGCTGCTCGCGTTTGGCGAGCTTTAAATGTGATGGTGATGTGATATGTGTGGTTTATTGTCCCAAATCCACCATGTGATTTAGTGGAGGGCTCTGGAAATTTCGACCACCTGGGGTTCTTTAACGTGCACCCAAACCTGAGCACACGGGCCAACAGCATTTCCGCCTCTATCAGAAATGCAGCCGCCGCAGCCTGGATTTGATCCCATGACCTGCGGGTCAGCAGCCGAGTACCTTAGCCACTAGACCACCGCGGCACGATCGCGCTGTAAAGGTCGTCGCCTCTTTGTGTTTAAATAAGCGCTGCCGCCATGGCGTGGTGTCTCCTGCGCACGCGCTTATCAGACACGCCATTTGGGAGAGCACAAAGGTCGTTTCGCTAGACACCACGGCAGTGTTTACGAAAGGAGCACGCTGCTCACACACACATAGTACGAATTGTTACAGTTAATGGTTCACGCTTGTCCTGTGTATTCTACCATCTTTCTTTCCCTTTTTACAGTGCGCTTCAAGTATCGAGCTGTGACAGTTGTTAGTCCGTGCTCACTCTGTGTATGCTCGTTTCGTGCATGTTTTCTGGTTGAGGTGTGCGCTGCAAGTTTCGAGCTGCTTTCCATTCTTCGCGTGACCGTAAAATTTGTTGCTGTAGCACTCATTTTTTCGCCTTTGTGACGAAATAATGCACAATAAACGCTCAACCACTTTTATGAAGGCACATTGCACTTTCGTGTTATACCAATTCCTAGACAGAGGAATAGGCCACGTTTTTTTTTTTTTTTTTAATGCGGACAATCGCGTCGTCACTATATACCAAGGGGATCTCGGATAAAGAGCTGATAGGAACCCTCCAAGACCACGGTGACAACGACAGATCTTCGGAGGTCGACTCGTCACGTGTTTCCGTTTGCGCCGCGAGTTCGAGGAACCGTAGCCTTGGCTATTAGCACTGGCAACAACACGACGGTGCGTTAAGTGCAATGCAATAATTGTGAAAGTAACAAACTTTAATGTTATATGAAGTAAGGCTGGCAGCCAACTATTTTGCATCAGATATCGCGAAACTCCTACAAAATGCTGGTGAAAGCAAATACAGCCGCTCCAGGGAGAAGAGCTCTTTTCACAGAGTCTCTTCGGGTTGAAAGCGCACTGATGCTTGCCGACATAGCACACGCGCCAGCGATCGTGCCCTTAAAATCAAAGTTCGCTATTACTGCCGGAGCAAGCACCCCCCTCGTTTTTTCATGCTCATTTAATGGGTGGTTTCCTTTAGGTTTGAGCATTGACGTTAGGGGATGTTATCGTATGCGCCCTCCAGGTGATATAGATGGGCTGGCTCATTTAATCTCTGCTTCAGCAGCGCTCATGCGCTTTACCTGAGGGTTCAAAAGGCCCTGGCTCAAGGAACAAGAACCGCGTTTGCCAATGGAGCTCCGGAATAGGGGTTTCTCTAGTGCTGTGAGAGGGAAACTAGTGCTGTGAGAGGGGGGGGGGGCAATAAGGCCTCGACCCAGTCACCTCGCTGTAACCATTTAAAGGGCCACTCACCAGGTTTCACAATTTTGACGTGCCGCAGAAATGGGTCAAATTTCAAGATGAACGCTGCTCGCCCTTCCTCTTGCGGGAGCGCGCCTAGAGAATGAGGGCATCACGTGCACGTATGAATGGCCCTACGTACACGGAAATGCAGTCACACTGGTCATCTACGTAGAAAACTCTGCTCTGACGTTGCAACGTTTCCTAAAAAAATTATGCCTGGAATGTGAGCCGCGACCGCGCTGCCCTAACCTCTGATTTTACCCTCCTCCTTCGGTACGAAGGCGAGCGTCTCCGATGGCCGCCCACTGCGAACACAGAAATGCTCTAACAGTTGCCTCCGAGCAGCCGTGATGTCACGTGACAGAGCGGTACGTTTATTTATTTATTCATTTTTATTTAGTACATACTGCCAATCCCTTTAGGGATTATTGCAGGAAGGACACAAAGTATAAATATATAAGGAAAAGGACAAAGGAAAAAATAAATTGAAATAACACAACTTTTTTTTCTTTTTTCTCTTTTTGTTAATGGTAATGTCAAGATAAATATAAAAATTCACATATGCTAAACATTTATACACAACTTTGAAATCTGTTTAACACTGACACATCATATCAATATACTTGCAATTATGCAATCATGGTCAGACATTAGTACGTAAGCTTTACAAAAAAATAAAAAAACATACATTCTAAGCACAGGTAGTGGAATGTGGGTAGCGGGATGAATACTAATAGTGATATACATCACTAAAGAAAGGCGCGAAATATTTGTAGTTTTATGTTGGTGCACCATATAAGTAATTTTCAAGTAGTGATGAAAAGGTAGTTAGTGAGATGGGATTGGTAATAGTGGAAGGTAAGTCGTTCCACTGTCGTATGGCTAGCGGAACAAAAGAGTATTTAAAACAATTTGTATGAAAGCGATATTCATTTAGGGTGTATGAGTGCTTTAGTCGAGTTTTATTCTTGTGTCTGAAATAGAGATGTACTTAGAACTATTAACATTTCACATGTTATGAATTAATTGATGAAGCAGTTCCAATCGGGTGAGCACAGCACGGTTTTCAATTGTGAGTAATCCAGCCGATTTGATTAAAGCACTTGGAGAGTCTGAGAGTTTATATTTTTTGAAGATGAACCTTATTGCTTTTCTTTGCACTCCCTCTATAATGGTGATTAATTTATTGGTCGATGGAAACCATGCCGGGGTAGCATATTCTAATATATAACGAGTGTATTATAAGCTAGTAATTTAGTCTCACGGGGCACATGACAAAGGCATCGCTTAAAAAAAATAGCCGCTTAAGTGCTGTTGAAGTAATGTTGTTCACATGGCGATCCCATCCTAGGTCAGACATTATTCTTAGTCCAAAGTATTTGTGCTGCGCGACTACTGTTACCAGGTCATCGTTTATGGGATAAGAAAACTTCTGTACGTGTTGTTTTCCTGTTATTTGCAAAAGAACTGATTTTTAACATTAAGGCTCATTTGCCAGTTAGCACACCATGCGGAAACTGTCATCAGTGCATTATTTAATGTTACATGGTCGACTGGATAAGTGATTTCTTTGTAAAGTATACAGTCGTCACCAAAAAGTCTTATGTTGACAGGGATGTCGGTCCGTGTGATGCAGGTTTACGGTTCAATAAATTGTTGCTCGGAGGGAAAGCCTCGGAGCTAAGAAATGACGAAGCCGTTTAAGATGTGAAAAGAAAAGTAGAAACTTTAAGTCTAATTAACAAAAAAAAAACAAAGTTGTGATGTACAGACACCGAGTCGAAGCAGGCGAACTGAAACTTGTCCTAAAAGTTGTCCAGGTAGAATGTTTATAAAAATCAACAGTCACCGGTGGCGTTCATGGTGGCAGTGGCTTGGTGGGTTGAGGCGGCGGACGTTGGCGATGTCTCAGCAGCTGGAGTCACGCGCTGACCAGAACGGCGACGCTTGGCGAAAGACGAGGTAACCCTTGCCTTAGCAAGAACTGCGGCCGCTTGCCGATGCTGGCTCGTTTCGAGGAGATGATCACCAGCGGAAGGTTCCACCCTCCACGGCTGGTTCAGGATTGGAGTCGAAGTCCGGACACCTGGGACGTGACCTTGAACAGTCACGGCCGGAATGACCACCTCGGACGTAACCTTGAACAGTCACGGCCGGAACTCTGGAAGGCCACGTACCTCTGAGTGCACCGTGGGCAGCTGGAGCGTCCTGGCCTTGCCTGACTTCACGCGGTCGAGTCCGGAACCCGACACCGCAGTCACGCGACACCCAGGATCTGCACTCCAGCCATCTCGATCTCGTTCTGCCCCCGACTGATCTTCCTCTTCTTCCCTCTCGTGCATTGGCAGCGCAACCTTTCGCGCAAACTTCCTCTTCCTTTTGGCGGGCCGCAGTTTCATGCGTGACGTTTCGCGCCAACGTCTTCGTCTTTCCGCTGCTCAATCGAGAAGCACCGCTGCCGTCGCCTCCGAGGAGCACGTTGTACATAACACCACGGTGCCACCACACTTCACTAACACCACCACGTCACTATACTACACCACAATAGGCCCCTTTTTTGGAAAGCTTTTCTGCACGAAAAACTGCTGCTCAGTTCTTAGATGAAATCACTCAAAACACACACTCACACAGTTCACTACATCGTTCAAAGGTCCATATTCACTAACCGCTATATACACACGAAGCAAGAAAAAGTATGAACTCATCTAGCAGATAATGAAAATCCCCGAATTAGCCTGTTTAATACATCACCTTCTTTCATATATACCCCATTAAGTAAAAAAAAAAAAGAACTACACGTCAAGTCAATGTTACATTGCATGAAACTTCTTCAACTGTTCAGATGAAACACCCTTCCCTGGTCCGCAATCAAGATCCAAAAGAAACTACCAGGAAATCGAACTTGACGCTTAAGTTATAGCGTCCCAAACAAGATGTTTAATGGCCCTAACCAATTGACAAGAGTGAGGAATTCGACGCCGGAGGAAGAATTGTCAACCTTAAGCTCGTCTGAACCTAAAGCTGTGTATCACCAGACGACCAATCTCTAAATCACAAGCATACATGCTGGAATGGCTGTATACCGGTCGGAAGCGTTGCCTCCAGGCGCGCCAGTACAACCACGTCTGAATGACTTCATCCTCCCCAGGAACGCCTTGCTTGAGCTCGTAAGCCGACAATCGTTCAGACACCTTTATCGAAGCGACCTCTTCAAGAGAAGATGCCAGAGAGCACTAGTCGGCGTCCTTACTCGTACAATGACCTGCTGGACCATTACTGTCTTCGGGTTCACTTTCCATCACTTCAGCTTTTTGTCTTGCTTGTTCATCAAAACTTTCAGCCTTTCTGCCTGGGTCATCGTGGCTACCCTCATTAGCACATGGAGTTGACCTACATTGCAACTCTAATCTCTGATCTTCAACAAGTGTTTCTGCATTTTGCTCCAGTTTTCTCATGGAAGCATCATCTACAATTTCTCGAGAACTCAAGCCCTCTCTCTGCATGGGCGAGTTATATTCATCGTGAAAAGCTGTGTACGTAGCGCCTGTTGCTACATACAGTGGCCCAAAACAATACCCAGAAACTATATCGGAGCTTTCATTACGTCATTCGCCGGCGTTAGCTAGGAGACCTTTTACTGCTCCTTCAGTGGAGCTCTTCAGAGACAATCCTACCTCTGCATGAAGTTTGCTTGACTTCTCGCAGGTTTTAGCACACCCTTTACTTTGAATGGAACGTTTTTGTTCCATGCTCACGAAGCATTCCCGTGCTTCAATAAGCTCCTCAAGCCTCCAAGTTTCTTGGCTACCCACCTCCCTGTCATACTCTTCCCTAGTTTCATTCTCTAGCGAAAGGTCATGACGAGGTACAGGGTCAGCCTGACATAAATTCAAATCACTCGTGACGTAACTGCTGCCAGAGCACACCTCAGCCACTGGTTCACTCCTCTGTACCCCCAGCTGCCCCCTTTTTGACATCGCAAGCTTGAGTCGCCGCTCGAGTTCTAGCGTCTCTAATTCGAGCTTTTCTTTCGCCGCCTTTCGCTCTGCCGCCCGTTGCTGACGCTCTCTCTCCATCCGCTCCTCATACCACAATCGGAACTCCGTTTCCTTCAGACCCATGCATTCAGCCAATTCTAATATCTCCCACATGCTGGTCATGGCTCACACCGCATCCGAAAATCAAGATAAAAAACAAACGACTTTGTCCTGTCACAGCGGACGCCAATTTGTGATGCAGGTTCACGGTTTAATAAATTGTTGCTCGGAGGGAAAGCCTCGGAGCTAAGAAATGACGAAGCCGTTTAAGGTGTGAAAAGAAAAGTAGAAACTTTAAGTCTAATAACAACAAAAACAGATGAAGTTGCGATGTACAGACACCGAGTCTAAGCAGACAAACTGAAACTTGTCCTAAAAGTAGTCCAGCTAGAATGTTTATACAAATCAACAGTCACCGGTGGCGTTGATGGTGGCGGTGGCTTGGTGGGTTGAGGCGGCGGGCGCTGGCGATGTCTCAGCAGCTAGAGTCACGCGCTGACCAGAACGACGACGCTCGGCGGAAGACGAGGTAGCCCTTGCCTTAGCAAGAACTGTGGCTGCTTGCCGATACTGACTCGCTTCGAGGAGATGATCACCACGCGGAAGGTTCCACCCTCCACGGCTGGTTCAGGATTGGAGTCGAAGCCCGGACACCTGGGACGTGACCTTGAACAGTCACGGCCACAACTTTAGAAGGCCGCGTACCTCCGAGTGCACCGTGGGCAGCTGGAGCATCCTGGCTTTGCCTGACTTCACGCGGTCGAGTCCGGAACCCGACACTGCAGTCGCGCGAAACCCAGGATCTGCCGTCCAGCCAGCTCGATCTCGTTCTGCCCCCGACTGGTCTTCCTCTTCTTCCCTCTCGTGCATTGGCAGCCCAACCTTTCGCGCAAACTTCCTCTTCCTTTTAGCGAGCCGCAGTTTCATGCATGACGTTTCGCGCCAACGTCATCGTCTTTCCACCGCTCAATCGAGAAGCACCACTGCCGTCGCCTCCGAGCACGTTGTACATAACACCACGGTGCCACCACACTTCACAAACACCACCACGTCACTATACTACACCACAGTGGGTAAGTTATTGATAAAGATGAGAAACAGTGCAGGAGCCAAAACGCTACCCTGAGGAACTCCAGAGGTGACATGAATAAGGTTAGAACCGGTGTGGTTAATTTATACAAATTGTGTCCGGTTGGATAAGTAGTTCTTTATCCATCCACTTGCCTAATGTGTGTTCAAATTTTAGCATTAGTTTTTGGTGTGATACATGATCAAAAGCCTTTGAAAAATCAAGAAAAATAAGGTCTGTCTGATTTTGTTGATCAATACTACCCGAGATGTCATGTATAATTTCAACAAGTTGAGTGACTGTGGATGATCCCTGTCAGAACCCATGCTGCGCTGGTGATATAATGCTATTCTGCTCGAGGAAAATATTTATATGTTTGAGGATGATGCGCTCAAGAAGTTTGCACGAGGTGCTGGTAAAAAAGATGGGCCTAAAGTTAGAAGGTTCGGTTTTATTTCCTGACTTGTGGACTGGAATAATTTTTGCGATCTTCCAATCTTTTGGTAGAGTACAAGTTGCTAAAGATTTTTGATAGATGGTTGTTAGATAATAGGATATTTGCTCAGCATATCTTTAAAAAAAGGCGTTAGGAATTTTGTCTGGTCCTGGGCTTTCTTTGCTGCCTAGATTCATTAGTAGGTTCAACACACCACTTCTGCTTATGTTCAAAGGTGCTAGAGCTATGTTAGAGTTAAAGCTTGGTAGGTGACCATCATCTGCTGTAAAAACGGAATGAAAGTATTCATTCAGTATGTTAGCTCTGTTTTCATCTTCCCATGCAGACTAAGCACTGGGGTTGGCTTTTGGCAAAAGGTATATGATATATGGTGTTTTTTGGCGCAAGGGCCATTTGATGGCCAAAGAGCGCCAGTTCATGGGACAAGGAATGTGGACAATGATTGTGATTAGCGGCTGTATAAGGGCCATAAAATTCCTCGCAGTAAGACGGGTAAAAACACAATAAAATCATGACCATGCCGTGAAAGGTGTATGTGGTGTGAATAGGTGACAAAAGTTGATGATAATGAAAAACGATGGTGGACATGTATGGCATTAGCACAAGTACCTCACACGTTAGTACCCTTGGGTCCAAGGGCCGTGAGGCAAGTGCTTTCCTGTGTAGCCACCGCAGCAAAAAACCTCTCTAGAGAGGTTGTGCTACGGAATGCCCGGGTATATGATATGAAAATTATGAATTTCTTTTAAAAACGCTAACAATGATTTATTACTAAAAAGCGGTTCCCTGCCAACGAACATTGCAGGGTGTAGAGGTATATGTTGTCGGTAGGATAATGGAAAGTGTTGTCTTCTTAGAGTGTCTAACTGTTTACATTGAATTGAAACGTGAAGAACTGTTAATGCCTCACCACATTTATCACAAAATGGTGGATCACCACCGGACAAAAGATGTGTGTGTGTGGTGTATGTGTGTCCTATCCTGAGTCTTGTTAGTGTTATTTCTGTTAGACGTGATTTTGATACTGGTGGCCAATGGCCAAGGTGTGGCTTGATAACGTGTAGTTTGTTTTGTGTGTGTGTATCCCACTTGCTCTGCCAGTAGTCCCTGAGGTTTCGTTTGAGAGACGGCTTAAGATCAAGGGCCGGGATTGATATGGATGTAATGGCGGTGCTCTCATGGACGGATGCAGCGAGCTGATCCGCCTTCACGTTGCCTTCAATCTCACGGTGCCCTGGCACCCAGCACACTACAACATGTTGTTTGAGTGTGTAGAGTGTGCACAAAATGGAGTAAAGTGAAACAAGGACCGGGTTTTTTTGTTTTTTAAGACTGTGCAGAGCCGTTACCACACTGAGAGAGTCTGTATAAATTACTGCTTTTTGTATTGTAATTGTTTGATGTGTTTAGCTGCCACAAGTATCGCGTAAGCTTCCGCTGTGAAGATACTTGTGCGTGGATGTAGAGGGCCAGCATCCGAAAAGGATGGGCCGACAGCAGCGTAGGACACAGAGGAGTTAGTCTTGGAGGCATATGTGAAGAACTCAGGACGTGTGTATTTGTGTTGAAGTTCCAAAAAGTATGTTCGGATATGGGCAATAGGTGCATGTTTTGTAACTTCTAGGAAAGACACATCGCAGTCTATAGTCTGCCACTGCCACGGTGGCGGGTATGCTACAGGAGCCATTAAACTGTGTTCAAGTCACACTGCAGTTTCTTCAGCTAGACACTTCAGGCGAACTGAGAAGGGCTGCCTCATCGAAGGCCTGTTTTGAAACAGAGTTGAGCTCGTCAAATCATTAATTGTAGAGTATGAGGGGTGCTTCTTGTCTGCTTTCACCTTAAGGAAATAAACAAAGGACATGCAAGTCCTCTGCAGATGAAGCGACCACTCATTTGACTCAACATAAAGGCTTTCTACGGGGCTGGTGCAAAAAGCACCCGTAGAAAGACGGATGCCCAAATGGTGCACAGGGTCCAGCATCTTCAAGGCACTTTGAGTAGCAGACTGATAGACAACGGCCCCATAATCTAAGCGGGTGCAAATGAGGCTTCTATAGAGGTTCATGAGGCATTGCCTATCACTACCCTACGTAGTACGTGACAACACTTTTATAACATTCATGGCTTTTAAACATTTTGTTTTTAAATGCTTGATGTACGGTACGAAGGTCGACTTGTTGTCCAAGATTAAGCCTAAGAATTTATGCTCGGCTTTGACGGACAGACGTTGCCCGTTCAGTCGAATGTCAGGTTCCGAGTGCATGCCTCTCTTTCGAGAGAACAAGACACTCGTGCTTTTTTGTGGGTTAAGTCGAAATCTGTTTTCATCTGCCCAGTTGGAGACCTTATTTAAACCCAGCTGAACCTGCCGCTCACACATGGCCAAGTTGCATGACTTGAAGCCAAGCTGAACGTCGTCGACATATGTACAATAGAACATATTGCGGGAAATGGACAAGTGCAAAGAATTCATTTTGATACTAAAAAGTGTGCAACTAAGCACGCCACCTTGTGGCACGCCTGTTTCCTGGACAAATGTTTGGGAGAGCACACTGCCCAGACGGACACGGAATGTCCGGTTTGACAGTTAACTTTCGATTATATGAAACATTCTTCCGCGCACACCAAGGTGGGACAGGTCTCTTAGAATTCCGAAACGCCATGTTGTATCATACGCCTTTTCGATATCGAGGAACACAGAGAGAAAATATTGTTTATAGACGAAGGCGTCTCTGATCTGTGCCTCGATACGAACAAGGTGGTCTATGGTGGATCTACTTTCTCGAAACCCGCACTGAAATGGGTCGAGCAAATTGTTTGTTTCGAGGATATGTACAAGTCGGCAGTTTATCATTTTTTCGAATACTTTGCACAAGCAGCTTGTAAGTGCAATAGGCCTATAACTTGAAGCTAAGGAAGGGTCCTTGCCCTCTTTCAAAATGGGAATAATAATAGCCTCTTTCCAGGAGGTAGGGATAGTGCCAGAAAACCAGATAGCATTGTACAAACAAAGTAAGGTTTTTCTTGTTTCGGCTGGTAGGTTTTTTAACATTTCATACACCACACGGTCAGAACCTGGGGCAGAAGTACTGCAGGAGTTTAGAGATGTTCGGAGCTCCGCTAGACTGAAAGCTTGGTTATATGCCTCGTATCTAGTGGATTTGTGTTCGAGTTTCTGCTTTTCTATTCTTGTTCTGTATTTTTGGAAAGTGTCAGTATAGTGGGACGAGCTGGATACCCATTCAAAATGTGCCCCGAGGAAGTTTGCCTGATCTTCCAAGGTATCACCTTGAGTGTTTACGAGTGGAAGTGTGTGTACTTGTTTCCCTGCTATCCTACCGACCATGTTCCAGACTTTGGCCTCTTGTGTGTAAGAATTGATCCCTGACAAAAACTTCTGCCAGCTTTCTCTTCTGGCCTGCCGACGCGTTCTCCTAGCTTGAGACTTTATTTTCTTGAAGGTGTCAAGATTTTCGGCTGTCGGTGAGTTCCGAAGCAGCCTCCAAGCTCTGTTTTGCTGTTTGCGCGCGTTTTGGCATTCAGAGTTCCACCATGGCACACGCCGTTTTCCAGGGTGTCCATTTGTTTGTGGGATGCATTTTGTTGCAGCATCAATCAAAAACGCTGTGAAGAAGTTGACAGCAACATCAATGTTCAAAGTACATATGTCATTCCAACCTAGACGAGCGATGGTATAAAACTGTTCCCAGTCGGCTCTGTTTATGAGCCACTTGGGAACACATGGTAGACACTCAGTTACTGTATTTGTGCTCAAAACTACGGGGAAGTGGTCACTTCCGTACAGATTACTGACGACTTTCCACTGGAGTAGAGACACAAGAGATGGAGATACTATGCTTAGGTCTATGGAGGAGTAGGTGTTATTGGCGAGATTATAATAGGTTGGTTCTTTTCGATTTAGGAGACACGCGCTCGACGAGAGAAGGAACTGTTCGATCAGTCGACCTCGCGCGTCATACCGAGAGTCACCCCATAGCCTGCTATGCGCATTAAAGTCTCCAAGGAGAACATAAGGTTCCGGAAGTTCATCAATGAAAGAGTGTAAATCACGTTTTTGCAGCTGATAGCTAGGAGGAATGTAAATAGTGCAGATTGTGATCAGTTTATCAAACAGAACCGCTCGAACAACCACTGCCTCAAGGGATGTTTGGAGTTGTAAGTGTGTGCATGCAATTCCTTGATTCACTATGATGGCAACACCTCCGGATGATGTCATGGCATCATCACGGTCCTTTCGAAAAATAACGTATTTACGAAGAAAATTTGTGTGTTTTGAATTAAGGTGTGTTTCTTGTACACACAGCACTTTTGGTGAGTGTTCGTGTAAAAGTTCTTGGATGTCGTCAAGGTTTCTGAGAAGGCCCCTGACGTTCCATTGTATAATTTGAGTGTTCATGGTGAATGTAAAATAATGCTGTGTGTACGAAAAGCGAGTGGCTGTTTAGACGGGGAGTTTGAGTTCACTTAAAAGGGGCCGTCACCAGGCCCTGTTATTTGCTTTTTTGTTTTCTTGGCGCGCTCCAAGGAGCCACGCCGCTCTTTCGGCACCAAGGGTGCCGACGTATCCATTGCCTCCTCGGAGGCACTGGATGCCCGCACGTGCGGGCTGTTAGTTCGGATTTCGGGCCTCGCCTGGTGAGGGGAGGCCTTGAGACCCGAAGACTCTGGAGTCTCCGGTCTCTGTTTGGGAGCAGGCGGTGTAGCCTGGGCTACAGCCGCCTTGGGGGCAGGTGCCACAACCGCCGGCTCGGTATGCGCGGGACGAAGGAGTGGCGAGGGCTGGTGCGGCGGTGCCCCCTGACGCGCCGCATCAGCGTATGTAAGTCCATAGAATGGAGCGACTCTTCGCCGTGCTTCTTTAAACGTAATGTTCTCCTTCACCTTCAATGTAATTATTTCTTTTTCTTTTTTCCAGTATGTGCAGGAGCGTGAATATGCGGCATGGTTTCCTTCGCAGTTTACACAGTGTGGCGGTTGTTTGCAGTTCTCAGACACGTGGCCTAGGACTCCACATTGTGCACAAGTCTGGCGACCACGACAGGTTTTAGAGCCATGGCCATACCTCTGGCATTGGAAGCAACGACGAGGGTTTGGTATATACGGCCTGATAGATGTCTTTGTGTACCCTGTTTGAATGGAATCTGGTAGTTTACTGGATGCAAACGTGAGTCTCAAGTGTTTCGTTGGTATTTCCTTATTATCTCTTCTGATGATAATTCTCTGTACATTATTGACATTTTGGCTCTTCCACCCTTCCAAAAGTTCAGTTTCGGTGAGTTCAAGTAAGTCTGCATCAGATACCACTCCGCGAGTGATGTTCATGGATCTGTGTGGTGTTACGGTGATCGGTACGTCACCAAACGTTGAGAGGCTGTCTAGCTTTACAAATTGTGCTTTGTCCCGAATTTCGAGAAGAAGGTCTCCGCTAGCCATTTTGGTTACTTTATATCCAGCCCCGAGAGTTTCAGTAAGACACCTGGTAACTACGAAAGGAGATACGGTCCTGGCTTGCTTTCCGGTTTTTTCACAGTGAATGACGTGGAAAGTGGGGAAAAGTTTCTATTGGCTGGTTGAAGAAGTTTATGTCGTCGGTGCGTACCCGCTTTAGGCCGGTACGATCAGACAGTTGAGGGAATGCTCCATGCATGCCGGTCTTATTTTTGTTCAGCAGCGTTGGCGGCCACCCACCACGGAGCCCAACGAGGGAACGCTACAAGTTTACAGATGCTGAAAACTGCAGACGCCAGCCGTACAACGCCACTATAACCCAATGCGCCTAGACCAAGGTAGGCTATTTGCACAGAGTTAACCCTAGCCGCCAGGAAGTTTGGAAGTAAACGGAAGAGAGTAGAAGACAGGACAGATAAATAGTAAGAGATAAAGACGAAGATGTAGGGGGAGAGAGATAGGAAAAGGCGACTGCCGATTTCCCCTGGGTGGGTCAGCCCAGGGGTGCCGTCTACGTGAAGCCGGGGCCAAAGGGGTGTGTTGCCTCTGCCGGGGGGCTTTAACGGTCCAATCACCCAGCGTCGGCTCAACCCCCAGGATCCCCTTTTCCCCGGACACGGCAAAGCTACGCACGGCTAGGCGTGGGAGGGAGTAGAAACTCCCCCGTTAGCTCGGGTCCGTGGTGTCGCTACACACCAAACGCCTGTTGGCAAAAGGTAATTCCAGAATTTTTGCAGAGAGGACTTCAAAAAGTTACCAAGGGTGTTACGAAAGTAATTATCTTTATCTGCTTTTGCCTTTGCTTTCATAGTTTTTATGGCTAGTGTGAGCCTGTTTTTGCGAGTTGTCTGGGAATTTGTTTTCAAGTATTTTCTTAGCCTCTTCACCTTTCTTTTTTCGTGTATGATGTTGCGTGTAATCCAAGGATTACATTTGTTTTTCTCCTTTATACGGGAGGGCACATATGTATGAATGCAGTGCAGTACGATTGATTTGAATTTTTGCCAAATAATCTCTATGTTACTATCGGGAGCGTCGGCGAGATGTTCGAAAGCACTTAGTTCATAAAGAAGATAGTCTAGTATGCTGTTATCATCTGCCTAGCTGAACAATCGGAGTAAGTGGTGATTTGTTTTTGCGGTAAATAGGCATCGTGTACGCGGCGGCCGGTCGCAACACAAGGCAGGAGGCATGGCCTCCGAGATGGCGTGCTGGCAGGAGGCTCCCAATTGAAAAGAGAGCGACGTTCCAGGCATAGTTTTTCTAGGAGGCATTGGACGTTGTTAACAGTATACCACGTGACATGGCTTAAAATATTTAACACGACATGCGTAGGTTATGTATTTTGTTGCTTGAATCGATGAATAAAACTTGAGATAAATAATGAGACGCAATAAGGAAATGTGCGCGTCTTTCATTTTTTCCGCGAATTGCAACGAAATGTGCAACGGGCTAATGTGCCAGCGTTTCGCATACGTTCGTGTCCCCGCGGTTAGTGCATCGAGCAGACAACAACCGTGGAACGCTCCTACGCGTTCACGCACTAATTGTGCTCATCTATTCTACCGCGTCCAAACCAGCGTTTCCAAACGATCCCGCAGAAAAGGCAGTATACCTTAACACAACGCTGGCCAAAAACAAAAAAAAAATGCCGCTCGCGTGCGCGAGGGTTGGGCTTGTTCAGGCACGTCATGCGCACGTAACCTCTTGGTCAGATGCCGCAGAGGGTAGAGAAGAGATTTGGCTTGCGAAGGTTACGCGGAGGAGCGGCAAGTGTTTCGAGCTCGCCACCTCTCATCCTCTTTTCGCACTGCTTCAAAAAGACTGTTTTCTCAGCTCCTAATGAACAGATTCAAAAAAATGTTTTTTGGGAAAAATGTTCCTCATCGGACACTCAACAACTTTCATGGTCTAACTAAAATTTAGTATGGGGCCTGGTGAATGGCCCTTTAATTATTATTAAATGTTTTGACCTTACACGCTCGTAAATTTTACCATGCGCGGGGGCATGTTATTAATTTGGGGTTGTTGCGGAACGTGGCGGTGACAAAAAAAGAAGGGAACCTAGTAATAACTGAGCCTTGTGGAGCCCAAGTAATGATTTTTTTGTTTCAAAGAAGTAATGCTATTGATCGTCACCACCAGAAATCTATCTTCCAGGTATCTTGATAACATGGTACCATGCAATATAGTACAATGTGCTAGGTATGCTCTAACTAAAAATCTGTAGGAAATTAACAGTATCTAGACTAGCCCCAACTGTGTACTTATTCCAAGCAATAATCCTGACTTTTTTTTTTTTTTGGCCTGATGCTAGTTGTCTCGCCTCCAATTCAACCTAGTCACAAGCCTCGGAACCAAGCTGTTTTAGTGCCACGCAACGAACATTAGCTGGAAGAGTGCTCAGCCTGCAATGCTAAAGTTTTTTTTTTTACCAATATGTTGTAGGCACCCACCTGCAAGAGGTGAGCATGCACAATGTGGCAGTCATGGCATAGTTCTCAGGGGTGATGATCCAGAACTGGGGTACGCAAGCTCCTGATAAGGCATACACAAGTGTAAACGTTCCTATTGTGCCTTGTATGTACATTCCTTTATTCTAACCTTATGTACAAATTAAAGAGAACTAGAATGTTGTGGCTCTTCATGTCTTTGCTTGTGGCTTCTTTCCTCTGCTCAGAGCCTTGCAGATCCTTTTCTTGAGCTCCTTCTGCCGCTTAAGCTGCTTCATTTCGCTCTTCCGACATTCAGCACGATGCTGTCGTACCCGTTGAATTACCTTGTCTTTCATCTTCCGCAGCTTCTCTTTGTGCACAGTCTTCATCATTTGCATTAACTTAAGCTTCTGAAATGGCAGGCATAAAACAACAATATAGCCACGTTCTGTGATGTGTACATCAACCTCAATTGCACATGAAAAAACGCTACTTCACCTCTTTTTCCGATTCTTCCAGAACAACCGCCACACGTTCAAGAGCATTGCCTCCCTCTGTCACAGACTTCACCTTTGGCTTGTCCTTGTAGGGAAGGTTCTTTTGCAGCTCCCTTGGGATCACAAAAGGCTTGAAGTGGAATGCTTTACGTTCAGGAGCCTGAAATAATATTGAAAAAAATCAAAATTAGGCACAAAGTTACAAAAAATTCATATACGGTAACAGTAAAAAATATGTGGTGCATCCAAGTATGCTCGTTTGTTGTGGCTTCGTGCTACGGCGATTTTCAGTCACCAGATCTCGTGAAGTGCTTTGCTTGTAATTGTCATGGCCTCATCATAGCTCATCATGATCATGGTCTTTACCTCGCCACTCACGCAGTTTATGCTAAGAGCTTGAGGTGCTGGCGAGAAATGGAATGTGCTACGATCTTTTACCGTGCTCACGGGAGACCGATTGTTGTGCTGTCAGTCATGATGGGCAAAACAAAGTTCGGGACTATTTACGCATATGGTTCAAGAAAGCGTCAGATGAAGCTCATACGCATGGCGCGGCTTGTTCACGCAGCAACGCGCGATGACAATTGCATCGATGCTTTCGGTGGAGCAGTTTCTGCTTCGTCTCTGCAAGACAACGACTGCATTGACGCTTATCGCGATGTCGAGATGGCTACACCATCGGCGCAAGACCCCGTTGTCACAACTGAGGTTGGTGTTTCGTGTACAAGTGCGCCTGATGCATCGCACTCACTAACCACAGTGATTACAGCCCCAAACAGTACGACCGCGTCGTCAACTGTGCACTTGCAGATACATTTTCGGACACGCGAGGAGTTAGCCCTGGAGGACAGCAAACATGCTGCTGTGCAACAAAAGCTCGGCGTTATGCCAGCGACTGAGAGGAAGTTTCAGATGATGCCTGAACCTGAGGATGCCACCGCTTCGACTGAAGGCGAGAAATATTTCCTCGTGCAAGGGAATGCCCTTAGCGACCTTTTGTCCAAGACCCCGTGCCCGCGCTGCTGCACGAGTGGGGTGAAGTTTCAAGGAAGCACCCAGCTTGGACTTGCCATGAAGCTTGAGCTATTATTTAAGCACTGTGGAATACTTTTGAGCTCGTAGAGTTCTGCTCGCCAGAACGAGTCAGAAGCCTTCGACATGACGTGAATACAAGGGCTATTATGGCTGTGAAGAAAACAGGGAAATGGCAGACTGCCCTCAACGACTTTTGGGCTGCTATGAATGTGTTCCACCATGGCCTGCACCTTAGAACTTTCCAGAAGCACCTAAAGCAATCCAGAGAACCACAAGGACAGACCTTGGAAAAACTCTACGCAGAATCGGCTTCTGCCGTGAGAAAGGCGAACAAGGAGATGGACCCATCTTTCTGCAGGGACATCACATTGAGCTATGATAGGACTTGGCACAAGCGTGGACATACATCCCACATTGGAGTTGGTGCAGTCATCGAGTACCACACAGGCCTCATCTTAGATGCATTAGTGTAGTCTAATCACTGCCTCGGCTGCCAGTTAGAGCCGAAGCCCGAGCACACTGGCTACGCAAGTTGCTTGGAGCAGCACGTGTACCAAAAAAACAGTGATGCGAAGTCTAGGAAAATGGATGTTGAGGCAGCATTGTGTTCACACGTTCTGTGTCAAAACATAACCTCCGTTACACAACCATTGTATCTGATGGAGATAGTGCCACATATTCTGCCTTTCAACAAGAGAATGTTTATGAGCTAGTCCCTGTCGTCAAAGAATGCCTCAACCATGTTCAGAAGAGGATGGGTGCAGCTCTGCGTAATCTAATGCAGAAGAGTGAACAAGCTCTAGGAGAAAAGGAAGGGCTGGTTGACGAAAGGACTTATTGATAAGCTGGCTGAATATTATGGCTGGGCACTGCTGGGCACTGCTGAACAATGCCAGTGATGTGACTGCAATGCAGCGTGCAGCGATGGCATCATTTTACCACATCTCCTCCACAGACACGGACCCTCACCAGTCCCTGTCGTCAAAAAAGAATGCCTCAACCATGTTCAGCAGAGGATGGGCGCAGCTCTGCGTAATCTCCTGCAGAAAAGTGAACAAGCTCTAGGAGGGAAGGGCAGGTTGATGAAAGCACTTATTGATAAGCTAACGGATTATTATGGCTGGGCATTGCGGAACAATTCCAGAGATCTGACTGCAATGCAGCGTGCAGTGACGGCATCATTTTACCACGTCCCCTTCACAGACACGGACCCTCACCATGACTTGTGCCAGGAAGGTGCGGACTCGTGGTGCCGTCATAATGCCAGCAAGGCAAATGGTGTAACCCCTCCAAAGCATACGTACAATCTTCCAGGCTATGTTGCAAAAGCATTGCTGCCAGTCTATCAGCACCTTTCACAGGCTTCCCTTCTGCAACGCTGCCTGGAAGCAAAGACACAAAATGCGTTGGAATCGCCCCACTCTGCTTTATGGTCCTTGATGCCCAAGGAACAGCATTCATCATTGATAGCTAGGGAGACAGCACTGCATGAGGCAGTTTTGAGGTACAACGCCGGCTGCTACAGGGCCACCCAAGAGTTGTCATCACCGGTAGGGCTCACACCTGAACACCTAACCAACCAAAGGGCTGCAGAGAAAGACACTCTGCGTCTGAAAAAGGCTCAAAAACGAATGCAAAACACAAGCAGGAAAAGCGGAAGAAAAAAGAAAGTCCCAAAGGACACCTCTAGTTACTGTGCAGGGTCGTTTTAGGCCAAAATATGTGTTCAAAACTTTCAAAGTCCGTTTTCTCAGAATGACTTTTTTGGCCAGTGAGGCTGTTTAGTCTGGTGATATCTCTGTAACCGTTTATCTTGTTTATATTAGATTTGTTTTATTATGTACCTTAATGAATAGCCCACAGAGTGACAGAGCTGCTTTTTAAATTTATTGTCTGTAATTTGTGATAATTAATTAAGGTTTCATTGATGAAAGCTCAATGGCAAACACTATATCCCGTGCTCTGCTAAAAACTTTCTGCAAAGAAATTAAAAAAAAAAGGCTCTGTCCCAGTGTAAAGCACCCACCCAGGAATCATCACAGTGAATTTCATGGTGCTAGCACATTTACTAAATTGACCAGAGCCTGGCTAAGAAACCTACGTGCACTATCCTGATAATTGGCTGTAACTTGGGAACCACTAAACCTAAATGCGTGAAATTTTGTGGTTTTTCAAATGGCTTTATTGTTAGCCTACCCTGAAAATTTTAGTAGGATAGCTCAACAAACAAAAAAGTCGCCCTTCCATGGTAGCCTCCCCTCTTAAAGGGAGATGCAACTTTTTTTAATATTCAGACACTTTTAATAATATTAAGACACTTTTTTTTAATATCTGCCCTAGAGCAATGAAACTTGATCTGTTTATGGAACTTAGTATGCTGATTTCAAATATATAATTACTTTTCTTGCAAGTTGCATAACTTGCAGCGCTGTACATGACAAAGTGAAAACCTTAATAATTTTACCCCCCCTCTTTTCATCCCTAAACTTCTGTAACTTTTTACAATTCATAGTTCATAATGTTTCAAATAAAGTATGGAATTCAAATAACTAATTAGAAAGCACATACAGAATATTTAATAGGCATAAAAAATAATAGACGTAAAAAGTCCATATTTCACCTACCATAGTAAAGGTTTACCTACAATTTTTCATTATATAATAAAATATTAAAATTCAAATCAGATAATTGTATTTGTCATACTTTGGAAAACATTTGGGCAAAATTTTATGCAGATCTATGCACTGGAAGTACCCGAAAAAGGAGGGGCACCTTAAAAAAATGTCAAAATTTGTGTTTTGAGAAAAATGAGTTTTAAAGTTAAAATTCAGCTTTTATTTAGAAAAGATGTGATTAAATACAATGAAATTTGCACACCAAAAAGAACAATCCTTCTTGTAGTGGCCACTGCCACTAAAATACGCCAGCACCATGAGTTTGCCCCTCTCGGCTTTTTCGAGCGGACTCCTCACAGACATTTCACTACAGACAGGGCCATGAAATGCTTACCAAACTTTTTCCGCTCCATCTGGCAGAGCCTTGTGTCGACTGCAAGCTAGGAAGAAGTTCAACAGGACTGCGAAATCTTAACTAAGTCCAGTGTCGAGGGACCCAACAGTGCCGATGCCATTTTGCAGCCACGTTTATGCTAAATACCGTTGTACATGATGGCAATGTCGTCCCCTCTAAGTTCCTTCGACCTTGCAAGATTGACGCTGACGTCATCCATTGCTACATCTCGAACTTCCGGGCTAATGGCAGTGCATTCGAACTTCCGGGCTAATGGCAGTGAATTACTTCTGATGCATTGGCTTTTCTAAGCCAAAAACTGCCGCAAATCGGACCAGCTGCTCGTAGCCTACTCCTACAGAGCGCTCTGCCACAATGGCCTTCACGTGCGAGCAATGGCTTTTTTCATTCATAACGGAGATAAATACACGAGAAAAGAATTGTTCAGCTGCGCTGCTCGCCAAGACATAGACTCAGCACATGCAAGCGTGCAGTGGCCAATTGCGATCCCCAAAAAACGCGCAAAAGCGTGCTTCTTTTTATTATTTCTGATCCCGCATCAGAGAGCGAAACTGTCGTTATTTGAGCAGAGAGGCTTGACTCTTCGCCTCATTCGATCAACATTGGTGAGCGTCAATGCATTATCGGCGGCAAGGTGCTCTAAGACTGCAAACTTTCGGCCTTTTAACAGGCACCTCGTGCTCTTTATATGCAATTTTAAAGCATTTCCAGTTAAGTCTCGACATGCTTTTCTTTTTACAGAACAGTAGAGGTACTAATCTTATCAAAACAGGCGCAAATAAAAAAACACCAATTTTGAAGAAAACTCTCCGTTTTCCGACCCGCATCTTCCCTTAAATATGCAATAAAGTGAAATGTTTCTTCTGCACAAAATTTTGGTTCATTGTACAGTTGAATACTGCTACTTCGAAATTTCTGCCACAACGAAACATATTATACTCTCTGTGATCTGCCTACACAAAACAATACACATGAAAGAGCCCCTTATCCACAAACAATTTTCATGGATCCTATACTTTGACGAAGATCTGCAAGAACTCGTGAATCAGGAGAAGGCAATTGCATAGGAATGCTGCTGAATACCAATGGCCACTTGAAGATTTCTCGTTGGCTTGCAACTTTCACAGCAAAATGGCCACATCACAAAACCCACATTTCGATTTGAGACATGCTTTTTGCTTCTGCATGCACATTCAGACCATTTTTTTACCAAACTGGTCTCTTTTACATACCACTGAGAAAGTTGTCTACTATTATGAAAATTTTCGAATCCAACACTCTGTTGCTCAATGTGTGTCACACACTTTTTCCCCCCAAAACAAAGAAAGCCCAGGAAAGAAAAAGGAGTCCTTCACAGGTAGTCTGCAAGTTACAGATTCTGAAGTCATGTGCTTTTCATTCTTGGCGAGGAATTATGAATATGCATATAATTACAGTTGGAAACAAGCCTTCTCACCTTGTACAGAGAGTCTTGCAACACAGGTGCATGCAGACCCCGTTCAGCTCTCAATTGTCCAACTGTCTTCATGCCTTGCCATTTCGTTTTCTCTTCATCAGGTGCCAGCAATGTAGTCAATGTCATGTAGAAGCGCTGCACTGGCACTTCAGTCCATGCCCGAAGAAACACTAGGTCTGGAAGCAGGAATAAAGAAAGGTTAATAGTTCATAGAAACACGGAGGTGGTTGTGGCGAAACGGGTCGGCGCCGCTTCAGCGGCTGCTCGTCACGGTGATGCCTCCAAACACGGGCGCCAGCGATAAGAACACTCTCGCCCGAAATAAGCAAGAAAACTCTGTGTGTGCCCCGATTCAGGGGCAGTCGTTGTAGAGCCTTCAGTGCGGAAACATTAAAGTTATGTTATCCCACATCATTACATGTAATACATGTATTAAAATAAATGTCACTAGAGGGACCCCACAACATTTTCCCAAGTTATCATAGATATGACATGACTATTGAACTCCATTTCTTCAGGTATACAAAGAATTATTGCATGACACCAATGCTTTCTCACTCTTTTGCTATCATCAGCATGCTGAAAGCTACACAGGATGCAATGGCAATGTGGTTATGAGCGGCCCAAAAGTACTGCTGCGAGGGTCGCTGATTCTCAGTCTTTGAGAATTTCTGTTGTGAATAAGCTCCACAGCCCTTTTCAGCCACCCAATTTCTGAACTACAGAAACAATTTAAACACAATATATATCTTTCCCACCATGACCTCAGCAGATGTTACTGAGAAGTTTACAAAATGCAACGTTTATGAACCCAATTTTAGAAACTCTCAAAGAAGGACAAAAAAATATGAGGAACACACAAGTAAATACAGAAAGTAAATACTATTTGCTTTGTGGATTGCACAATTTTAGCCATAATAAATTAGAATTTGAATGGAGAGAGCAATGTTGTAGTTCCTCGTGAACTGATACGTGACGTTAAAAGGACCCTGAAAAAGACCCTGAAACAGTTTTGGCGATTTTATATACACACATCAGGCCAGTGTACTAAGTTCTAAGGGTCATTTAGAGACCAATTTATACTCTCTGTGTAAACTGTCTAATTTATCACAGTGCCTTAAAGCTGCAAATCGCAGCAGGTCACTGCGGCTCGGCCGAACGCGTTTTCAACCGCCCACTTGCACAGCCACATGCTCTGGCCACTTGATGTCACCGTGGCTGCAGATCTGATTGGTTGTCATGGGCTGTAGAATGCGTGGGTAAGATTGGCTAGTAGAGTAGCGGCACCTGTCAGATCTGATATGAACCACTCCACAATCTTCGTCTCTGTTCCCAGATGGTGTCAGTGCTGCTGGGTGCACTGTGTGATGGCCTTCGAGACTCTGCACAACCTGTTGGCATGCGATCTCTAAGGTCTAGACTGGTAAAAGCTCAAATCGTCAAGCGCTCAGAAAGCTTTGCGATCGCCAGCGATGAAAGTGTGCCTCACGAGTTGAAGACGCCATGCCAAAGTGATTGATTTGATTGATGTGTGGGGTTTAACGTCCCAAAACCACTATATGATTATGAGAGACGCCGTAGTGGAGGGCTCCGGAAATTTCGACCACCTGGGGTTCTTTAACGTGCACCCAAATCTGAGCACACGGGCCTACAACATTTCCGCCTCCATCGGAAATGCAGCCGCCGCAGCCGGGTTTCGAACCCGCGACCTGCGGGTCAGCAGCCGAGTACCTTAGCCACTAGACCACCGCGGCGGGGCGCCATGCCAAAGTGAGTCCGTAGCGACCTTGGTATACGCGTGTCACTGACTTTGTTGTGCAAATAGTTCATGATGCTCTATGTAGCCTAAATGCTGACAAAACTCAAAAAAACTGTTTCAGGGTCTTTTTAAGCAGAAATGAGAATAGAAAATGAAAGTTTTTTTCAAAAATTAAATATTTTTAATTTTTATTTGTTTTTTACAAGTTTAATTTTACTATTTTCACAAAGAAAAGGAAGATTGAAATTAAACTTGAAGTAGGCTAAATTCGCTTTTAAAGGGCACACGCCGTGGCTACTAAAAACTAAGAAGAGCTCATTGCCTAGAGTCCCTTGGAAATTGTCACCTGGCTGCTTGCCATGGCATTTCGCATGAGAAGTTAAGTAAAGCCACATGCTCAAAGTAAACATGATTGTCAAGCTCTCATGATGGAACAAAACATCTTAAAAAGGTATCTTTTCGGTATAGATGAGCTTTCACTTATACCTTTAAAATGCGTTTTTCTCAAGATCCATTTTTGGGCAACTTTTTTAGTTTAGACAATGTTTTTAGTACTTCTGATAGCTTGATTGGCATGCAATTTTGTTCACATATTCTTTACCACATGAAGAGTGCAAATGCCTAGTTTGAAATATGATACCACCAGCATAATTATTGCAATACAAACTTAATATAAGCAATTAGTATGGTTTGATGATTCCAAGAATTCTGACATTACAAACTTTCTTGTCCATTAAAATGTCTTATGCACACTTTCTTAATACTTATTTGCATTCTGAAGATAACTTTAAGCAATATGACCCATTAATGACTTACCCCCGAATGCAGAGATGTTACTTGGCTCGCGACTTCAACTTAACTTGAGCAAGTCGGCGTGAAGCAAGCAGCGGACTTCAAAACGCCCAAGTCAGCCTTCGCGTTTCATAGATGCTCAGGCTGTCTTGCTTGGTCAAGTCAAGAACG
The DNA here is from genome assembly GCF_043290135.1 of Rhipicephalus microplus. Lineage (NCBI taxonomy): Eukaryota > Metazoa > Arthropoda > Arachnida > Ixodida > Ixodidae > Rhipicephalus > Rhipicephalus microplus. The sequence continues at coordinate 288,066,484 of NC_134710.1, read as the reverse complement.
AGCTTCAAAGCAGAAACACGCTGCTTGCCTGCTAACGAGGGTAATAATAAAGTCAAGAACGAGCTTCAAAGCAGAAACACGCTGCTTGCCTGCTAACGAGGGTAATAATAAAGTTGTTCGCGTAAGGCATGCATTACAGCAAAAAAAGACCATACATTTTAAAATAACAACAAAAACGAAGGGCCACAAGCATATTCTTGCCATTTTACGGCTAACGAGTGGCACGTGGTGCCTGCCGCCACAGCGATGCGCAGTGTTGCTACTGTAATGCGTTCGTTGCCCGCTGGTTTTAGTGGCCACCCAAACGCGGCGTGTTTCTCCACGGTTGCTTGTTTGGAGGCGAAACAAGCATCGCGTTGGGTTCTTTCGTCGTTTTTTTTCTTCAATCGAACGCCACGGTATATATTTGTGCTGACCTGGCTCACAAGGTGACGCGATTTTCACGGTATTTGCCTTTCTGTTCACCTGTGTGCATGCCTGTAGTGGGTTAGGTCGCAGTTATTACGAAAAAAAAAAAAACAAGTTCTGTGAACAAATGTGATTCGTATCCTTTTGTTGAGCTTGGTAAACAAGAGAAAAAAGCGGGGGTCAGGACATTGCCCTCAGCAGAATGGTGTCTCGCGGGGTGCAGCAGTGTATCGCTGCATGATGGTGAAGCGGATAAAAAAACCCGTGATAGGGGCACCTCTTTTTTATGTGTGTGGAATTTCACGTAGCGTTGTGCTACAAGCGATGCCTTTCTGAGCGAGAAACAGCGCCCTAGACGGGACGAAAGGGTAGACGAGGCACACAGACACAGCACCGAGTCAATTTTGTTCCGAAAGAAGCGGAAATTGTCGTCATGTTTAAGAAAAACAGAAATGGCCTTTGCGGTTACGGAACACTTCGGCGGCGTCCCCACCGAAGCTATTAATACGCATGTGTGTGTGTAGTCGACACAGCCTGTAACACCAGGGAACTCAGACACTTCATAGAAGTCCCGCATAACTATAGAAAGTGCTGCCCGCTGCGGAAAGCGCACCAGCATTGCGTACAGGTGCTTTGCGATGAGTAGCGTAACTTTTTCTACTGCACGGCAAACTGTCAACTACGGAATGCAGATGAGATTCCCGGTGACTGTTTGGAATGTGCTAGCGCCGTAAAACCCGAGAGTCATCAGTAGCTGTAACACTGGAGAAACAGGCTGTCCTCGGTTGTCCTCACTTTCACGAAGCGGCAACACACCCAGCAGCTGCTGCACGGCGTTCTTCGTGAATCTGTACCGAGCATGGAATTGTTCCTCGTCGTACAACTCCATCGGATTTCCTCGGTCACGTAAAGCGGGTTCAAGAATCTTCGGCAGGCAGTGCACCTCAGAAAATGCTACGCTTATGGCGAGGCAAGCAAAATCAAAAGCCGCCACACTCCGCGCGACGTCCATTCGAGAGGTGGCCATGTTGGAATAACGCATGAAGTCGCTTTCAAGCTAGCCCCGCAGCTGACTTGAAACTTGTCCTGACTTCGACCGAGCCAAGTCGCCTTCAAGTCGTCTGCAAGTTCGAGAACGATTTATGGTGACCGGCAAGACTGTCTTGAGTCAAGAATCAGTCCAGTACGAGTCAAGTAACATCGCTGCATTCAGGGGTTAGAACCATAAATGTTTAGAGTGGCATAAAAAGTTTGTCCAAAACGAATTACACTTTACACTTTGTCATGGCAGGGAACGAAAACTGCACAACTTACTATGAAACTAATTGCATATTTAAAATCCCTATAACAACCTGCTCAGTAGCTCTAATTTAATTTCCCTAAACTACAGATTAATAAAACCTTTTTTTTTTTTTTTTTCGAATCTCATCTCACCTTAAGTAGAACCTGAAGGGACCAGTAAGATATGTTCCACTTAACAGGAGTTCCACTTACTGAGAAATGACCAGGTGTGTAGAATACAAGAATGAAACTACTCTTGTCAGAAGCACCTGTTCCATTTATGCATCAGTTCCGTTTAACAAATTTCTGTTTACTGAGTTTGCTGTAATACACCACCCCTCCTCCTTATTTTAAGGTGAAACAAGCACGACATTCTTTTGAAGTGTTTCCTGAAAAAAGTCTCACCACTGAGCAGGATTTTGTCTTCAAAGGTCGCCCGAAAAGCACCAGGTGGGTTCTGTCAGCGTAGAAAAAAAAAGAAAAAGCAATGTGAGAAAACAAAGGTGCAACTCAAGTTGTGGTATGACAATTGAGATGTGGTCAATGTTTGCAGCAGAGAACAGCAATAATCATACCTGCCAAGTTGAAGGATACTGAATTCGAGAGATTTCCACAACGAAAGAGGAGGGAGGGAAGGGGGAAGGTGGTCACACCGAATTATTTGTTCAATTTTTTGCGACCAAAATTAAACAAACAAAAAACATAGCAAAACACATGGAAGAGGAAGAGAGGGGGTCTCAATAGCAAAAATCGATGGTACGGTCTTGTAATGGCTTGGAGTTAAGCACACGAGGACAGGGTTTCCCACTAAGGTGAGAGTTTTAAAGAGAGAAACCCAAAACGTGCGCAAAACCTCTCGGGAGACTCCGAGTGCGGCGCCAGTCGACATGCGCTACTGGGTGAGAGGGGTTAAACGTCATTCCTTGCTCTCCCAGTGCGGCAAACAGCGGAGGAGGGGAGTCATGTCGGGACACGAGAATGTCAGAAAAGGCGGCAAAGCCCATGCAAAGGCAGCGGGCTAGCCTCAATTCCCACAGCTTCAGCTTCGGATCGCATGCGGCTCAAAAGCAAGTCAGTGGCAAAAGCAGGGCAGTCTCGTTGCCATCGCTATTGAGCAGTGGCGGCCCCTATGCTTGGCAAACAGCGGCGGTTTCTCATGGTGCCAACATGTGCTTTAGATTTTGTTGGCGTATATTCAGGTTCTGAAAATGCATCAAAATATTAAAGATTGTGTTTACTGCACAGTATTAGATATTTGAGCCTGGAATTGCACCGTCTAATTTCTTTGAAGCGGGACGGCAGAAGAAAAAGTATTTGTTGTGGCGACAGTATTTATGCGTTGACTTCTATGAACTGCTGACGGGGAACCGAGAATCTTTCATTGTAGCGGAAATTTCGCTGAAGCGGCATTCATTGTAGCGGGGCTTGACTGCATATCCCATGGCAAAAAAAAAACTTGTAGGCGGGGGGGCACGTTTCTATAGAGTGCCCCTCCCCCCCCCCCCCCCCCTGGCTACGCCACTGCGATAACATCCCCGGCGCATCGTATTTTACACGAGGGTAAAAGCGCATGAGCTGGGGTGGCGAATGCGACTAAAGCAGAGATGAGAAGAGCCGACCTATCTCCTTTGCACTGAGGGCGGATACGATAACATCACCCCGCGTGCGAGGCCTCCCATCAATTGTTACTCAAGCAGAAAGGAACGCACTGCCCGTGTCTAAGGAACAGAAAGAAGCTAGAAACACAAGGAAGAGGGAGGGCGTTGTTATGAATTTTGACTGTAAGGGTGTGATCGCTGGCGCACGCGCTATTTACAGCTGGTATACCCTTCTACCTAGTACTCCCAACGTGAAGAGACTGTGCAGAAAGTGCTTCGCTTTTTAGAGCGGCACTGACCCTTGATCACAAAGCGGCCGCACCATTGTCGCGCCATTTCGAAGGTCCATTCGTACGTTCCGTTAGTGCCGTACAGATAGAATCACACTGGTCTAGAGCAGCGAAGCGCGTGCCTGTCGACACTATTGATGGCCACGGCTTCTATCTCACGTTAGCTGCAAGCTACCGCTCATGGTTACATTACAGCACAAGGGTCTAACACGCAGAACGACCATGTTTGGTAGCATTACGGCATCTCTCTTTACATATTTCTGAAGAAAACGCCAGCTGGAACAGCCGGTTGGGCGCTCTGGACAAGCCTGATTCCATTTGTACGTGCATCGGCATGCAAGAGATGTTTCGGGGGTCTCTAGTCACCCAAGTCGTGGATATCGAACACCGTGCGTGCAGCAAATTTTTGCGAGTGCTCGTGCCTTTGAAATTGCAACCCTACCGCTAGCCCTTCTCACGGAAGACGTCAAGCCTTATTATTTGGTATAACAATACAATTTAGTGGTATCGCATTCATTGTTAAGAACGTAAATGAAACTAATAAATTGTAACATTTAGATCTGATATTGCCGCTATCGGGTCACTCAAAAGAACGCTGGCTAAAGGACAATGATCACTCTAGTTGTCGAAGGTTTCGCGTTGTCAGTTATCTAAATGTGAAGGAGAAGTTAGTAGCACAGAAAGTTAACGAGCAGTCTCATTATGCCTCGAGATAGCGCATGCCAGCTACTTCAAGCGATGCAGCAGCCTCCCCTTTACCCCTCCCTTCAAAATGGAGCAATAAATGGGATGCCATGATGTTCAACAAGGTGTAGCCGCTTCATAGGCCTTCCGACACCAGAGCCGCCAGCAATGGCCTCACTATAGCTGCGCGTATTAAAGCCGAATTGCAGCTGCTCTAACCAGGAGGCATGCTTTAATAAATGAGATGATATTTAAAGAGCAAGCTCGCGAGAGTTTTCAATTCAGACCCTAGGAACCTCGAGTTTGAAAGGGCAGGGTCTTTTAGGGGCTTTTACCGCCACAGCAATTATAAACGCGGATGTACATGCTGGTGGAAAGAGTTACGAGAGAGAGAGAGAGAAGAAACTTTATTGAAGTGTCCCTGCTGGGGTCAAAGGTGGTGGGGGGCTGGGAGACAGGTCCCTCTATAACCCCCTTCTTCAAGCGGCGGCCAGGCCTTGAATCCTGGCGGTGTCTTCAGACAGCCGGACAGCCCAGAGTTGGTCCTCCGGGCGCGTGCTGAGCAGCAAAGCCTCCCACTGCTCGGCCGTGGTGATTGTGAATGTAGGGTTCGTGCTGTGTTAGTAGCTGAGTGAGTAGCTGCGGGGCAGGCCCATATAGTATGGTCTAGCTCGGCGTTAGGTGCACCGCACACTTTGCAATGTGGCGTGTGAACAGCGAGGTAAATACGGCTGTACAGTGCCAGACAGGGGAAAGTGCGTGTCTGTAATAGACGCCAGGTAGTAGACTGCTGCTTACTAAGGCACTTGTCTGGTGGTGGGTATTTTACTCTGGCCTAGCGGTAATACATTAGAATTTCTCCAAATGTAACCATTCTGTCCCTCGAATTGTCTCGAAAGGAGGAGACCATCATCTCTCGTTCAGCCGCGTCAGGTCGTGAGGGGTGGTGCTCTGTTGGATGACGCGCCCAGTGGACAAGAGCTCGGGCGGCGTCATAGGCGTGTTCGTTCCCCGCGAGCCCCGAGTGGCCCGGAGTCCAGATGTTCTCAATGCGGCGGCGACGTAACAGAGGTGTACTTGTGAGAATTCGGAGCGCCGGTTGGGAGATCAAACTTTTGGTAAAGTTGCAGATGGCAGTCTTGGAGTCGCTGATGCAGGATGCTTGGATTGAAGCGTAGGCGAGAGCAATGGCTGCTTCTTCGCCTTCTTCGGGTTTGTTTGCGCGAATGGTGCCAGTTGCGGTAATTATGTACTGCGGCCCGGTGGCGACAACGAGGGCCACGACCCGATGCGTAGGATATTGCGCTGCGTCTACATACGCCACGTGCGTGTCTTTCGCGTAGCGCTTACCTAGTTGCTTGGTACGGTCTACTCGTCTTTCCGGTTATATTCAGGGTGCATATTGCGTGGTATGGGGGGAATCATGAAGGTGTCGTGAATGTCCGAAGAAATTGGGAGTTTTTGGCCAAACTAGGAGAGGTAAGGTATGCCGAGTGCGCACATGAGATGACGTCCTGTAGGAGTTTGGCCTAATCGTTCGTAGTGCGATATACGTTGGGCTTCAATGAATTCGTCTATAGTATTGTGAAGTCCTAGGTCATTGAGTTTCGCATTTGGCGTAGACATGGGGAGATGCAGCGCGCACTTGTAGCAGCGCCTGATCATTATGTTTAGTTTTTCTTGTCGGTGAGCGTAAGTTTCATAAATGGAGCAACGTAAAGGATTCTGCTTATGGAGAAGGCGGCCACCAGTCGTATGAGATTGGCCTCTTTCATGCCGTGCTGTTTATTGGCGATGCGGGAGGTGAGCCTAGTAGTCTGATAGACATGATGGTGTAGTAGTTGCATTGTTTCCGAATTGCTGCCGTTCTGCTGAATGCGGAAGCCCGATACACAAATGGTAAGGACTGTTCGTATAGGGTGATGTTGCACACGCAGATTTATCGTGGGAAGGCCTCTGTTGTAGGGAGGTCTAGGTCGATAGAAGAGCAACTCTGACTTTTGGGGCGAGCAGGACAATCCTCGTTGTTCAGCGTAAGCTGTGATTCTATCACCAGCCAATGGAAGTACATCCTGTATCTCTCTGTCGCTACCTCTGGCAATTCACAAGGTGATATCGTCCGCGTATATGTTATGGTGGAGGTCGGGGATATCTTCTAGAAGTGGTGGAAGGTGAAGCACGGCCAGGATGAAAAGAAATGGAGAGAGGACCGACCCCTGTGGTGTACCTTTCCCACCGAGTGTGATGGAAGGTGCAGGCAAATCGTTGACCGAGAGTGTGGCTGTCCTGTCCGTTAAAAAGTTGCAGATGTAGCGGTAGGTACGGGCGCCTACGTTGAGCGTGACGAGGGCGTCAAGGATGGATGAATGTAGCACATTGTCAAATGCCTTGGTGAGGTCTAGCCAGAATCCTTGGTCAGGAAATGCCTTGGTCAGGTCTAGCCAGAGGACACGTGTTAGAATGGCACGTGTCCCATACCGAGAGCCGTCTTCACCGTCGATAATGTGACTCTTCAGGTGCAGCATTACGTCTTGTGTCGAAAGTTTAGGGTGGAATCCAAACATTGTATGCGGGTAGAGGGCATACTCTTCCATGTACCTTTGTAGTCGAGTGTGAAAAACGTGCTCGAGTACCTTGCCGACACAAGATGTGAGAGATATTGGCCGAAGATTCTCGATAGCGAGTGGTTTTCCTGGTTTAGGTATCAGAATGACTGTGGCGGTTTTCCATGTTGTTGGTATTTCTCCCGACTCCCAAACCATTTGCAGATAAGATGTGAGCGTTTCAAGTGATTCTTCGTCAAGGTTTCGTAAGATTTTATTTGTAATTTTATCCGGGCCAGGCATTGATTAGGCTCTCAGTTGTGAAACTGCGGATCTTACTTTCGCTTTTGTAATCTAGGAATCGAGGGCTGGATTATCCACTTTAGTGTAGCATGGGAGATCAACCGAAGTAGCATTGACAATGTACCGACTAGATAGGTCCTGGATAAGGTCTTCATTGGTACCTGGATAATTGTGCAGAGTAGTGATTAAGGAGTGGCACAGAGCAGTTTTTGTCGATGTTGGTTCTATCATACGACGAAGAATATTCCATGTTTTGGGCACATTAGGTAAGCGTTCCACGACGTTACAAAGCTGATACCAGTTCTGGCAGGAGAGTTTAAGAGCGTAATCTTCAATTTGATGCGTTAATATAGCAATGTGTTTGCGTAACGAGCGGTTCAATTTGTTGAAGTTATAGCGCTTGTGCAGACCAGCGAAAGCCTCCCACATGTGCAGTAGCTTGGTGTCTACCATGTCGCTTACGGCGTCTTCTGGGGGAGTCTTGGTAGCACGCTTAAGGGGCGACGCGCCCTTTGAAAACCGAAAAATCGCGAAAAAGTCGATTTTTTAAAAACCACATACTCGGGCAGTACGACTCATAACCTGCCTCTACTGTAAATATCAATGTCTAATTCATCGCGAAAGTACGTCAAATAAATTTTATAACATGCCGCGGCAGCCGGCAAGCGGTGAGCGAGCGCCAAAAATACCCCAACTTCGCGCGCTCGCCATTTCCCAACCGCTCGGCCGATCGCCGCCATCTTGATGTTGTTTTGCTCGTGTATTCTTCCGCTGTTTTTTTTTCGCCACCCGCGGCAGTGGCGGTGGCGCTCCGAGGCGGGAGTCGCTCACGATTGGGGGGCTCGCGGAAGCTTTCGAATGTACCGCTGCCTGGATGCGAAGCCGCGATTGGACAAAGCGCGCGCCTCTCGAGAATGGGGGAACGCGCGGCTCCTATTGGCTGCTGCGCGCGATGATGTAGCTGCTTCTCCGGCATGCGCCGGCTCGTCGTCTGCACCGGCGGGCGCTTGCAATGCCGGCGTTCTTTGTGTACCCCGTTTGCCATCATTCCGATCGGTCGTCACACGTGCTCCTCTATCTTTCACCGTCTTCACGAGACGATCTTCTACCGTCTTCACGAGACGATCTTCTACCGTCTTCACGAGACGATCTTCTACCGTCTTCACGAGACGATCTTCTACCGTCTTCACGAGACGATCTTCTACCGTCTTTACGAGACGATCACTACCGTCCTCACGAGACGAACTTCTGCCGTGTTCACGGGACGCGGATTGTTGCGCTGACGGTCACGATGGGCATTGCGAAGTTCAAGACTCGGCACGCGTTCGGTTCAAGAAAGCGTCAGCTGAAGCTCGTACGCATGGCGAAGCTCACCTGCACGCCCACGCGCGGCGACAGTTGCACCGATGCTTCCGCTTCATCTTTTTAAGACGATTGCGTCGACGCTTCTAGCGACGAGACTTCTACACCATCGACACAAGGATCCGTCGTGACGAGTGAGGCTGGTGTTTCGTGCTCAAGTGCGCCTGGTGTGTCGCGCTCGCCAACCGCATTGATTCCGGCCCCGAACAGTGAGACCGTGTCGTCGACTGTGCACTTCCAAACACGTTTTCGGACGTGCGAGGAGTTGGCGACGGCGGAGAGAGAACGTGCTGCTGTGCAACGAAAGCTTGGCGCTATGCCAGCGACCGAGAGGAAGTTTCAAGCGATGATGCCTGAACCCGAAGCTGCCACCGCTACAACCGAAGGTGAGAGATATTTCCTCGTGCAAGGGGATGCCCTTAGCGACATGCTGTCCAAGACCCCGTGCCCGCGCTGCCTCGCGACCGGGATGAAAGTTCAAGGTTGATTGATTGATTGATTTGTGGGGTTTAACGTCCCAAAACCACCATATGATTATGAGAGACGCCGTAGTGGAGGGCTCCGGAAATTTCGACCACCTGGGGTTCTTTAACGTGCACCCAAATCTGAGCACACGGGCCTCGACATTTCCGCCTCCATCGGAAATGCAGCCGCCGCAGCCGGGATTTGAACCCACGACCTGCGGGTCAGCAGCCGAGTACCTTAGCCACTAGACCACCGCGGCGGGGCGAAAGTTCAAGGAGGCACCCAGCTTGGACTTGCCACGAAGCTTGAGCTGGTATGTCCACATTGTGGAATAGTTTCAAGTTCGTGGAGCTCTGCTCGTCAGAACGAGTCAAGGGCCTTCGACGTGAATATAAGAGCCATTACGGCCATGAAACAAATAGGGAAGGGACAGACAGCCCTCAACGACTTTTGGGCAACTATGAATGTTTCCCACCGTGGCCTGCACCACAGAACTTTCCAGAGGCACCTGAAGCAATTCAGAGAACCACAGCAACAGACCCTGGATAAATTCTATGAAGAATCGGCTTCTGCTGTGAAAAAGGTGTACAAGGAGATGGACCCATCTTTCTGCAAGGACATTACAGTGAACTATGATGGCACGTGGCATAAGCGCGGACATACATCTCACATTGGAGTTGGTGCAATCATTGAGTATCACACAGGCCTCATCTTGGATGCTGTAGTTTTATCGAATCAGTGTCTCGGCTGCCAGGTAGGACCGAAGCCTGAAGACGAGGACTATGCAAGCTGGTTGAAGCACCATGTGTGCCAAAAAAACACTGATGCCAAGTCTGGGAGGGTGGAGGTTGAAGCAGCTGTAACTCTGTTCTCACGTTCACTGTCCAAGCATAACCTCCTGTATACAACCATTGTATCTGATGGGGACAGCGCCACATTCTCTGCCCTTCAACAAGACAATGTTTATGGGCTAGTCCCTATTGTGAAAGAAGAATGCTTGAACCATGTCCGGAAGAGGATGGGCACAGCCCTACGTAATCTTGTGCAGAAAAGCGAACAGGCTCTGGGAGGGAAAGGCAGATTGACAAAAGCCCTTATTGATAAACTCACAGACTATTATGGCTGGGCACTGCGGAACAATTCAAACAATGTGGCTGCAATGCAGCGTGCAGTGATGGCGTCATATTATCATGTCACCTCAACTGACGAGGATCCTCACCATGACTTGTGCCCGGAAGATGCAGACTCGTGGTGCCGTCATAATGCCTGCAAGGGGAATGGCGTGCCACCTCCAAAGCACAAATACAATCTTCCGGGCTACGTTGCAGAAGCGCTGCTGCCAGTCTACCAGCGCCTTTCGCAGGCTTCTCTACTGCAACGCTGCCTGGGAGCAAAGACGCAAAATGCATCGGAGTCATTCCATTCTGTCCTATGGTCCTTGATGCCCAAGGAGCAACATGCACCATTGATTGCTGTCGAGACAGCACTGCATGACGCAGTTTTGCGGTATAATGCCGGCTGCTACAGGGCCACCCAAGAGTTGTCGTCATCAGTGGGACTCACACCTGGCCACCTAACCATTCAACGAGCTGCGGAGAAAGACTCTCTGCGTCTGAGAAAGGCTCAGAAACGGATGAATGAGAAGCAGGAAAAGCGGCAAAGAAAAAGAGAGCCTAAGGACACATCTAGCTACTCTGCAGGGTCATTTTAGACCATAATAAATGTTTGAAACTTTCGAAGTCAATTTTCTCAGAATGACTTTTTTGGCCAGTGAGGCTGCTTAGTCAGGTGATCTCTCTGGAACTGCTGGTCTGATTTCTATCACGTTTTTTTATTATGCACCTTAATAAATTGCCCAGGGCAAGACAAGCCCGCTTTTTCAATTTATTGTGTCTGTAATTTGTAATAATTAACTAAAACTTCATTGATGAGAGCCAAATTGTGAACACTAAATTCAGTGCTCTGCTAACATTTTTTGGCAAGGAAATTTAAAAAAAGGGCTCTGTCTTGCCCTAAAGCACCTATCCAGGAATCATCATAGTGAATTTCACAGTGCTAGCACATTTTTCAAATTCTCCAGACCCTGACTAAGGGACCCATGTGGACTACCCTGATAAATGGCTGTAACTTGGGAACCAGTGAACATAACTGCATGAAACTTTGTGGTTATTCAAATGGCTTTGCTATTAGTGTACCCTGAAAATTTCATTAAGATATCTCAACAAACAAAAAAGTTGCCCTTCGAAGGTAGCCTCCCCCCTTAACGTCTCGTAGTAAGGAAGCTGTCCATTGGTCGATCGAGGTGGCAGATTCTGGAGAGGCCGTTGCCCGCAATTCGCGGAAGACATCCCAGTCAACCAGGGCAGGCTGTTTGGATTTCCTGAGCTGCGGGCCAGCCTTGACGATCGTTTGTATTATATAGTGGTCGCTGCCTAGATGTTCATGAAGGTTGGACCACTCTGCATGCGTAATGTTCGCAGTGAAAGTGAGGTCAGGAGTGGTGTCTCTGGCAACGCTGTTTCCCAACCGCGTAGGGTATGCTGGGTTTGTGATAAGGGTGTAGCCAAGATTGTGGGTGTCTTGCCACAGCATTCGTCTTTTTCAGGTGTTGTGGATGCAGCCCCAAGAGGGTGAGGGAGAGTTAAAATCCCCTACCACGAGGAGGGGGAAAATTCTTGACAACTTCTTGACATAAGAGAGGAGCTTGTGGAAGCAATGTGGTTGTCGTGAGCTGCTGTAAATATTGACCAAGAACATACTGGTGGGTGCCCGGCGAGATGAAGAGAGGATTTCCAATATAATGTGTGGCACTGTATCAGAGAGCGAGGGGTGTTGAATAACAGGGATATTTCGTTTCACGAGGGTGGCAAGGACTTCGCGACTGTCAGGGGCTCGAGCAGCCGTAAAGGAGGCGTATCCGACCAGCTTAGCCTGTCCACCCGATTCCTGTAAAGCAATAATATCTGGTGTATCTGTTTCCCTGAGTGTCGATAGAAATTGTTGTAGCGTGCTCCTCTTACGGCGGTAGCCATGGCAGTTCCACTGCCAGGTGCTGTACTGAGTGTGTGGATTACTCATGGCCATCTTGTTTAATGCAGCCATAAGGATTCTGATGCAAGTGTGAGCGAGAGCAATGTGTACACCGCTCAAGCTTTGTGACTCAGCTATTGTTGCTGGCGAGAAGCCTGGAAAGTGTGGCTTCAAGGTTGTGCTGGATAGTTGTCGCTCGGGCTTCTAGCTTTTCGTCGAGCATTAAGGTGAGATGGTGCTCTAACTTTGCTGTGAGGATTGAATCAAGGGATCGCTCTAGCATTTGCGCAATGGTTTGTTCAAGCATTAGCGGTAACTGCCGTTCAAGTACGGTTTGAATCGTCTCATGGTGTTGCTGCTGCGGTACAGATTCTACAGGCAGAATGGGTGCTGAGGCAGTAGGCGTTGCGGCGATGGTGTGGCTGGTTCTTCTGTGTCTGGAGCCTTTCGTTTAGGGGGGAGGGGTTGGGGCAGAATTGGCCTGGAGGTTAGCAGAAAGAAGCAGAGAAGAGGACAGAGGTTGCTGGGCAAGTCGTTTCCGAAGAGCAGCGTTTTCAACGCGAAGTTCTTGTACTAACGCACGGAGTGAACGCAGCTCAAGTGTGATAGTACTTAACATGATTTTCTTATTAGGTGTGGTCGTGTGTGTAGTTGTAGGCGCTGTATTATGTATAGGAGCAGGTTGGGAGGCAATGCTAGCCCAGCTTACCATAGGGGTGGCGAAGGTGAGACCGGGTTGCCGCTGCTGAGTGGGGGGGGACCATCCGAAGCCTCGGGCGCCGCAGATCCCATTAAGAGCTCCTGGGGCTGATTCTTGCGCCGCTGCTTTGATCGGCTGCGTGAGCCACGACGCTTCCAGGTTGGACTGGGACTGCGGGAGCGGGTGTCGCTAGGCTTCACCTCCTGGCGTTCCGGATCTTGCATGTAAATCGTGGTTGAGAGATACATTTGTTGTTGGAGCTTAGCTTTTTCTTTGCGATGATAAATGAAAAGGCGAGGTGTCTGGTAGTGTTGAGGATAGGTTTTGTCGCCTGTCTGGTAGGCTTGGCCGCACAGAAGACACTTAAGGGTGCATGGATGAGCAGTAGCAGGGTTGGCTGTGCCACACAGCGTACAGATTATGGCATATGGTTTGGGGCAGACATCCGAACGGTGGCCGACTGCCCCGCATTCGTCGCAGACTTCGGCGCACTTCTTATGTAGGTAACATTTGTATTCAGCTCCTCGATAGTAGACATGGAAAGCGACTTGGTCGCACAATGAGTACCGTGTTTGTCTTTCCCATTCGGCGAGCTTGTAGTATCGTGGGCTTGCAGTCATTAACAAGACTTGCTGAGATGTCTTCAGGAGAGTCGTAGGGGGGAATATTGTGGATCACTCCCTTTGCTGTGTTCTCAGGGGAAGTAACGTAGGCTTGAACGTCATAGGCTTCAGTTTCCACTTGTAGTTTGGAGATCCGACAGAATATTTCTACGTTGGATAGGTGAGGTGCGCTTACTACGATGAGATTAGATTCAACGCATGCGCGGTAAATGTCCTCTTTGAGTAGCGTTGCATGCAGATCCACTTCGCGAAGAATAGCATCGCGCAGTTGTGCTTCCCCCACTTTGGAAAGGTTGAGGCCGTCCCTCAGGCAAATCACAACTTTGACGTGATCACCTGGCTGACGCGATTGCCTGGGTTTACGAGGGAGACGCTGGGCAGATTCATTCAGCATTGGGGTATCGGATGCGCTTCCCTGGCCAGTTGGCAATGCCGGAGCGTTCGATGCATGCTTGCGTTGCTTGTTTCGGTGGCTAGAGATTTATCCGGCTTCGAGGGTGGCGTCTTCAGGGGTTATCTCAGTTCCTTCGACTTCGACCACTTCCATGCTTAACACGGCTGCGATTTCTGAAGGTAGGGCTCAATGTAGGCGAGCCAGATGGAGTTCCAAGAGTTACGAAACAGCTGTTCTGTATGATTATCCACGGATAAAGTATATTCGAGAAAAAGGGTCAATGCGTACCTACTGTCCACTTACGTGTTCTTCTGCGGACGTGAAGCATAGAAAATTAGATTGCGATGTCCAGACATAGACGTGACAGACATTCTGGCAGCACGCGTGCAGTTATTACTGAAAATTACTTTATTACATGCCGTGCAACTCTTCAAATGAGCTATCAGCAGCATTCCTAGAACGAACAGCGTCCACCAATGAAGCGCCGCCACAGTTTCACGCTACCGATTGGACTAGATGTCGGGAGGCCCTGCGAAGAGCGTGTTTCGCCGTTAAGCGAACTTGCCCAACAGAGTTGCGTCGGCACGAAACATAGCATCGTGAATTTTAGAACGCACGCTTGACTCTTGTTTATTCATTGTAATAAAATAAAATAAATACGTCATTGTGACTTTGGTGGCTGGAGAACAAGGTGCACATGTATTGACTTGCCGGCGTGGCTATTGCCGGTGATAAGGCACCCCGAATTCGACTTTGGCGCAGTTTGGTGCACTTTCCGTCAATGTTATCAAAATGGCGCAGTAAATCTGATTTGGGGCACTTTGGCGCAGTTGGCGCAAGAGTGGGATAACAGCATTTTTCACAACCAGTAGAGGGGAAAAAAAGAAAAAGCATGTGAACAAAACCACGACAACCAATAAAATGCTCTAAAACTAGATATTCTGTTTGTATGTGGTTCCTAGGTACTTTTGATGTAATTTATGTAACCATAACTGAACAAGTCACATGCGCTGTAGCTGTCTATTTTTTGTAAGGAACAAGATTCTGTCTCTTACACGAGAGCTTGAGTTTCTAATTGTAAATCACCAAGCTTTTTAATTTACGATGTTTCATGATGTGAATACACTGAAAGCCACTCATCATTTTGCTTTACCAGTTTACAAGGCGGGCTAATCAGCATTGCAGTCACTTTTATGTAATGCTCGCATCAGGACTACTTTTCAGAGCTTGCTCCAATGAGGTTCTGATCATGAAATTTACATTGGCTTAGAAAGCAAATGCTACAAGTGCTTTGAAGGATAAGTTTTTGATCGCACAATAATTAACCAGGGTCTAAAAAATTGGATGCCGGTACACTTAAGAGTAAACCATCTAAAAATCTACATTTCGATGCTTAACACCGCTTCTTTGTGATTCCACAGTTCCTTAGAAAGCGAAGATGAATGTCAAGACAGAACACTCACCCCAAGTGCTTTCTTTATCTGTCCCCTTATACCACTGACAGTTCGCAGCGCAGCACCTTCAAACTTGGTTACTTCAAGTGCAGAAGTGAACATGTTCTGAAAGAAACAAAGAGATTACAGGACAAGAATTTGTTATACCAGAAGACACACACAAATGACAATTTTCTTGGGATTTGAATTATCATCCTAATGCTAATATCAACCTAAAAAACATAAGCAGAAGAGTACAGTTAATTGAATTTCAACATGTATAATGAAATTATCTATGCAACAAAGTATTGTATTTACTCACACAAATTGCACAATTTTTTTGCTATATTAGAGCTCCGAAAAAGGGCGGTGCGCAAATAACACGGATATTCAAGCACACCCACAATAATGTTCAACAGTAAATCATCCTCAGGCACGCTATACATAAAAATAAATAAGTAAATCGGAGCCCAAATGAAGTTTAATTATTTATTTAAATGAATTAGCACATACTTTAACCATGAAATACATACACATAAAAATAAATAACCATCAGTCATCTACTGATATCTGCTTGGCTGAATGTGTTTAAGCCACATTGAGTGACGCCAGTACAAGCGCATCATGCAACCATTCACAAGTTCGCGGTCTCCTCATTGTGTGAGGCCACTTGCGCTTTGCTTGCAGAATACTACATGTGTTCGTCGTGCTGAATGAGCCAGCTACTTGCCGCACTCGAACGCGATCTGGAGTGAAGCATGTGTGGAAAACGCACTAATGCGTGCATACATTAGAACGCAGACCCAGCATGCAACAGCGACAGCAAAGCATGTTGCACCCAACTAGTCAGGAATGATTGGTTCCACGTGGCGGTACTCAGCGTCAGTAGAATGGCACGAGCTCATTGCGGATGTCAGTACACCGCGTGTGTCGCTTACATGCAAAAAAACCTAACTTATCACAGGTGGGGTGGTTGGCACTTTTTAATAAAAATACACAGGGGAAAAACAAAAAATCAGCGAGAATGGTTTGGCTCTAAAGTGCATGTCTTTAAGAGTGAGTTCACATACAAAAAACTACTGATATAACGATTGACTGTATTATTTTAAGGAGACACGTGGCATTTGTTAGCAACTTTCTTATTTCTTATAGATTTTGATGAAAACAAACTGGCTTGTTGGAAATTATTTTTTAGTGCTAATCTTGAAGTTTCATGAACATATTGTTGCGAATATATTTTTAAGCTTTTCGATGTACAACTTTTTGATCTACAATACATTTCTCTTTCCGGTCTTGTTCCGAATGACTCGCTCAAAAAAACATAATCGGAAACTCATTTAAAGTGCTATGCATTCTAAGATGTCTGATTCAGGGCATGACAATTACAGAATTTTTTTTATTTGCTACACAAAGTTTTTTTCATTCCACATTTTTCATGAGGTTACTGTGCAACAGGCATTGAGGCTGTGCGCTGATGTATCCATGACGTCACGCCAGCCAAAGCCGCCGTTATCACCACTGCTTCTTCTCCTTCCCTTCCCCGTAACCCCTCTCGCACAACACTACATTAACCCGTGCTATGGCAATAAACGTTTGTCTTAGCCCAGCCACGGTCCCCGCGTGTTCGTTTCATGCGCAACATGTAAAATAGCTCATTATCAAAAGGTCATACTGAAAAAGCAATGTTGTCATGTCCTGAACTGTACTTGTGCTCAGGATAATGCTGAAGCAATATCCTGAGCACAAAGCTTGCACTTCATGATCCCAAAGTGGAAAGACGTTATACCCATTTCTCTAAAGTATAATATGTTCCCCGAAAAAAAAAAACAGTGGAGCTAACAGGAGCTTTAAACTCAAACGAATTTTTTTCTTTGAAGTACAGTCAGCCCCAAATATATGATACTCGGATATATCGAATTATTGGCTATATTGAACAGTTGAGAAATCGCCTTGAAATTCCCATGCAAAAGTATGGGACCTGTGCACCCATATATCGAAGTCCCACACAGCGGGACATCCGCTATATTGAACGCTGTGTCACGCCGAAGCCCAGAAAGTGCATTTTTCTTAGCATATATTAATCCATTTTTGGACGCGTTCTAGAAAGTTCTCATCCGTTTGCGTGTGCAGGTGATGAAAAGGCGGTATTATTCCATCGCGCTAATCTGGTTTGTTGCGTGGCGCTTGCAAGTGCACCAGTATGTTTGATGCGTGATCTGTAGGTCTTAATGAGCAGGCGTAGTTTTTTTTCAAAAAGACCGATTGCTGACGACACCCAAATGAGAAAATGCAAAGTGATTCGGTGACCTTGTTGCAATGTTTGCAGTCCCTTCTTTGTTTGTTAGCGCACAATGGCCCACAAGCTTGAAAAGCACGGCCTTCAAAATGTGCAACCTCTTGGCGTATTTTTTGTTCTCAGTTTTCAAATGCACGTCTCGGAGGCTACGTTTTTTGTAGCTCTTTGCATCAAAGCAGCTAAATGCAGCGGCTGCCAGCTACAATGACACAAGTGATATTGATATCCTCAACATGTCAACTGTGGAAACTCGACGTTGTCTTTTGCGCTTTCTAGACTTGTGAACTTCCCGCCTCATTCCCGACAAATCCTCATTCGGGAGTTGGAACTGAACGCTGACCCGCACGTAGCAATAAAAATTATTGCTGGTGCTTGGAGCGACGTCAAGTAAAGCACTGCCCTAAACTTTCCTTGTGGGCCAGGTTACGATTTCGGTAGCGCCATGATCGCTGGCGTACGGTGCTTCGGTGAATTTGGCAACTTATCAGTGTTTCTGGGCAAAATCTCGGACTGTGGGCGACTTATTGGCGCAAATGACCAAGTAGCTGTTTCGGACTGCATCAATGCTGATATCATGGCTGCAGTGTCCAGTGCCGCAGAGGTGTACCCATGCAATTATGAATATGCCAACGACATCACTGCCGCTGCTAACCAACCTGTTGCCGCGCTACAAAGCTTGCATCGGCGTTCTGCTTCAATCAATGCTGTTGAAGCCGAAGGAGCTCAATTTACTTATTTAAAAAGGGTCAATGATATTGAGGATGACTAGAACTTGATGGCGCTCCAGAAGCAAGGCAAGTTTAGAGACTGTTTTCATGCGAAATAAAGTGCAGTAACTTGCAGTTCACGCTTTGTTCTTCATTACACTGTGAGCGAATCGTTATGTTTCAGAGGTCTGCAATGCTTTATTTTAGGCCTTACTTATGCATAATTTGTATTTTGCATTATCGGTATATCGAACTATTTCGCGATCCCCTTCGAGTTCAACATATCCGGGATCGACTGTATACGTTCCCAGTGAAAAAAAAAAGTGGAGCTTGTGGGAATTGAGGCTTGTTTGGGTGTTCATTGTATTTTATTTTGTGTTTTTTGGGTCTAATATTTAGTGTCATTTTTGCCCTGTTTAACACTTTTTGTGCTGTATTTAATCTATCGGTGAAGGTAGTTGTCAACATTGGAGCTTATGCGTGGGGAGAGGGATGAAGGACGCTTTGCGCCTTTGCTCGCGCAGTCGCCGGCAGTGGGTGTATGCTTGCTTATGTGCGTGTGTACGTGCGTGACACTTCCGTGTGTGCCCAGGATGAGTGCACGTCGTGGTTTCATCCCATCAACGTAGACACTAGGTGCTCGGAGCTCTAACCTACTGACGCTGTGCCCTGCTCTCGGCCGTCGCCGAGAAGCCTTGCTGCCCATCCACCATGGCTCCTGTGCGAGGCCAGCTGACGAAGCAGCCATTCATGCTGCCTGCCAACGCAAGTATTTCTGGCAGCTAATTTCGGTTTGGCCTCCGTGATTCCTGGAGAATCCAGCATAAAATTCGAGACCTCCAAACCACCACCGAAGCGGCATTCGTTGGACTCGACTAATCATCGACAACAGCAACGAGCCATCAGAGAGTCCCTTCTGTGCCTCTTACCTCGCACACGGGCATCGCACCCAGCGGACATTATCATGCTTTGCTGCCCCTCCGCGCCATGGATGCTATCCCGCCTCACCACCACGAAACGCCAGTCTTACTTTCCTATGCTCCCTTTTGCAAATATTTTTTACTGTCATGTGTTCCCTTTATTATTGTTTCTGCTTTCATCAATTCTTTTAGCAGCAGTTACAGGGCTGGACTGAGGTTAGCTGTTGTTCATAGCAGTGTCATTTTGACTGCATGGGTGACGTCCGGCTGCCTTTGCAGACCGGTAAAGGGCAAATTTAGGAGAGAGAACTGTGGGAATTGAGGCTAGCCTGCCACCATGACGTGGGCTTTGCCGCCTATTTCTGCCCTTCTCATGCCCTAACATGACTCTCCCCTTCTCTGCGGTCCGACGGCTCCGGGGTTGACCCTTGACGTTGACCCTTCTCGCCCGAATGTCGACTGTGACGCTGCGCTCAGTCTCTCGGGACGTTTTGTGCGCGCGCGTTGGGAGTGAGAGAACCTCTCCGGGACTACGAAAAGTGAGCACGCATTTCTTTCCCCTCCGTCCGCTTCCTTTGTTTGAAGCTCGCTTGGACTTGTCAACGGCGCCTTGTGCCCGTGGCGAACGCTTACCTTTCGTTTCCCCTTTCGAACGCTAGTCCGAAGAGCGGTGCGATGTCTTCGCGTGTGGTCCTACTATGCCAACTCGTACCTTTCGAAGCCGTGCAAGCGAATTTTGCCCTCGCTCGAGCGATCGGGCCTTGTTATCCCCGATTGTGAAAGCAACGCAGCATAGTCGCGAGGGCCCGTTTCCCTCAGCAGCGTGTCATCGTGGATCCCTTTTGCCCACGAAGACGTGCTCGCAGCACCCTTTGCGGTGTACTTTTCACACGTGGCTAGGATAAGCCTCGTTTGCTTTCTCGCTGCCCTTTTGCAACAGGCTCTGTACTTTTCTGATGGAGGCGGAAATGTTGTAGGCCCGTGTGCTCAGATTTGGGTCCACATTAAAGAACCCCAGGTGGTCTAAATTTCCGGAGCCCTCCACTACGGCGTCTCTCATAATCATATAGTGGTTTTGGGACGTTAAACCCCACATATCAATCAATCAACAGGCTCTGTACTGCGTTTTTGGTGTCACCGCAGCTCGCTGCGGCTTGTTGTGACTTGTTTGACAGCAGCACTGTTTTTCTTGCCACGCTGCGCTCAACGCCTTGGCTGTCCGACCGCGGGTGTGCAGCGGCGTTGGTCACGTGAGACAACAATTTCCGTGGCCCTGCGGCTCGCTAAGACCGGACCCACACTAGCGGCCATACTCCTTCAGGATAAGTGTACACTACAAGCTAACAGATGCTTTAACCTCAGACAATTTTTTTTTTTTTTCCAGTGAGTGCACTGCCAAAACATGGTTAAAGTAGACTACTTTTTGTTTGGTTGGGGGGGGAGGGGGAGGGAAACTGCTAACCTCCAGATGGACTTACACGAACATAGCTGAAATTGAAATTTTGAAACATTAATTTTTCTCATCGAATGAACTTTCAATAAAAAATTTTATTCATGTTCACAATGTTTTTAATATTTACACCGCTTGCATTTGATATGAATATGACAACTTTGGTCTCAGGAATAGTTAGAGTGAGCCCGCATAGTATGGCACAATTTGAAAAATGAAAACAGGTCAGGCTGAGTGCAGAAAACAGGACATGCACTGATCCTGGGCGCTGCCTGCAGTATGTGTACCCCAGCTTTCTTCTTGTCATTTAGCGTTTTGATTTTTGGTTCCCCTTGATAGCATCAGTGTAGAAGAAACAGTAAACAAAAAGAGCAAAAAGTATCACCTTGACAAAGGCAGTCTTCTTATAGATCTTGAAAGGATTTCCAGTCAATTTAAGCTTCTTAACAATCTGTGTTGAGCGATCTAGGTCGAGGATCACCCCTGTGGCAGCAATCCTGAAGCTTGCCTGCATAATGTGAATTGATTAGGAAAACCTACAACAATTATAAACAAGATTTTACACCAACCGCATGACTGTGACCCCCATACTTTACAGTATTTCGTTCCTTTCTGTTGATTAGGAAAACCTACAACAATTATAAACAAGATTTTACACCAACCGCATGACTGTGACCCCCATACTTTAAGAGTGAGTAAGCGCAAAACAGACAAGGACGTAGAAGAGACAGACACATACAGAGCGCTACTTTCAACTGATCTTTTATTTTCGCACGAACCGATAAATATATACCGAGCGAGCGGAAATAACATAAACATAAAGAACATATCGCGGAATCACATCGTAGAACCAAGCACGTGTAAATTGCACTACATAGTAAAAGAACAAGTCACTGTGTCGAATCAAGGTAATGAAGTTCTTTTTGAGAAAGCGATACTGATGGTTGGCTAACGCACATGTCAGATAATTTCGCGATTTCGTATGCCTCCATAATCTCCCTTGTCATTTTGCCAGGAGCCTTAGATAGAATTTTAGTTTTTTCGAAGAGGGGTATACATCCACAATCTCGGCAATGGATGCCCAAATGGCCCGAGATTGCTTTCGTGACATTATAATGATGTTCTTTCAATCTCTGATTGATACATCGGCCAGTTTGACCAATATAGGTTCTTCCACAAGAAAGCAGAATAGCATAAACAACATTGCGAATGCAGTTCACAAAAATTGTTCGATGATTAATAAGGCAGGTGTTTGCACTGTTACACTGTGAATTAACGCGTCGACACAACCTATGTAGACGTTCGGGAGCTGAAAAGATCACATCCACTCCTGCCTTTCCCGCGATCCTTCTGAGATTATGCGATACACCATGCAAGTACGGAACGACGGCCACTTTTTTTGCTGTACGACCATTACTGCCTTTAGGTGGGTGTTTTAGCTTCCTGCTCAAACCCTCTGCGACAGAGCTCAGCACACAAATTGGGTAACCAGACTCTGCTAAGCGCTTGGCTTGATTCAGAAAACTGCTTTCAACTTTGTGATTACAGGACTTCCTAAGAGAGTTATTAAAACAGGATTGCACAACGGCGCGTTTCACGAGCTTTGAATGGGCGGAGGAAAACGGCAGGACGGGCTTATTGCCCCTTGGCTCATAACTCCAACACACTTTCTCAGATGAAAAGTAGATACCTAAGTCCAAAAACCTAATGAAATTGCCCTCGGGCTTTTCATGCGTCAAGACCAATGGAGAAAGGGTTTCCGTGAAAGTGGTTACAATTTTTGAAACCTCATTGTCGAAACTACATGAGTCATTGTTTAAAACAATTAAGAAATCGTCGACAAATCTAAACACACGTACAACATCAGGGTGATTTTTGAGGCGATCATAAAGGGCCTGGTCGTGATAGGCTAAGTACAAGTCACTTAAGCAAGGGGCAATACAAGAACCAATACAGATTCCATTCTTCTGTTTAACAACAGTACCATCCCATGAGGCGTAAGTGGAATTAACATACAAATAAAGAAGTTCCAAGAACTGATCGCAAGTCAAACCGGAGGCGTTTTGAAAACGTACTGATCCAAACTTGTCTAGGCAACGGCCTACACATGTCATAAGGTCATCTTGAGGGAGAGAATAATAAAGATCCTTCAGATCAATAGAGAAGGCTAAAAAGTTTCTGTCATGATTGTTTTTAAAGAAATCCACGACATGTTCAGAGTTACTTACTAAAAATGGATCTTCGACTGGCAAAAGCTTCAAAAACTTCTTTAAAAATACTGCTACATGTTTCTGCCAGCTAGCGTTTTCCGACACTATCACACGGAACGGGAAACCCGGTTTGTGCGTTTTTGCTGAAAAAAATACATCAAGATGATTCTTCGTGCTTTTTTCAATGGATCGAGACAAATGATCGAGCTTGAAGCTTTTGCACAAGTTTTTTGCGTCGTTTTGAACTTTCTTAAGGGCCACGTCTTTATGAACCCTAAAAGTAGACGAAATAGATTCATGAGCTTTTGAATTATACCTAGTCCGATCTAAAACCACAAAACCACCTTCCTTATCCGCGGGAACAAGTGTGAGCGAATGCTCCTTCATATACTTAACAGTTCTGAACAAGGAAAACTTTCCTGCTAAGGAACGGGAACGCATAAGTACATCCACACCTTCCGATACACACCTATCCGACTCGGCGTCAGGCACTTGCTTGGAAACTTGTCGCACCATTCCCAACAGTTCGGGAGCAGATTTCTTGGGTTCAACAGCGAACTTTGGCCCAAGTTCCAGTACCTCTCGAATGTTGTCTGGTAGCGTGGTGTTGCCGATGACTTTCACCTGGCTTTTCGGCACAGGGGTCTTCTTACGAAGGCTCTGCCTCAGGCCTGGCAAAACGTGATTCCATAGGAATTCCGTCGTGCGGTTGATGATCCGTGAAAAGTGAGCCCAAGCGTTTTCAGATCCTGTAGTCTTCAGGCGCAGTCTCAAGATATCTCTGTACATTCGCACTTGTCGATGCCATTCCGAGCGCATTAGAGTGCAATCTAATGCGCTCGGAATGGCATCGACAAGTGCGAATGTACAGAGATATCTTGAGACTGCGCCTGAAGACTACAGGATCTGAAAACGCTTGGGCTCACTTTTCACGGATCATCAACCGCACGACGGAATTCCTATGGAATCACGTTTTGCCAGGCCTGAGGCAGAGCCTTCGTAAGAAGACCCCTGTGCCGAAAAGCCAGGTGAAAGTCATCGGCAACACCACGCTACCAGACAACATTCGAGAGGTACTGGAACTTGGGCCAAAGTTCGCTGTTGAACCCAAGAAATCTGCTCCCGAACTGTTGGGAATGGTGCGACAAGTTTCCAAGCAAGTGCCTGACGCCGAGTCGGATAGGTGTGTATCGGAAGGTGTGGATGTACTTATGCGTTCCCGTTCCTTAGCAGGAAAGTTTTCCTTGTTCAGAACTGTTAAGTATATGAAGGAGCATTCGCTCACACTTGTTCCCGCGGATAAGGAAGGTGGTTTTGTGGTTTTAGATCGGACTAGGTATAATTCAAAAGCTCATGAATCTATTTCGTCTACTTTTAGGGTTCATAAAGACGTGGCCCTTAAGAAAGTTCAAAACGACGCAAAAAACTTGTGCAAAAGCTTCAAGCTCGATCATTTGTCTCGATCCATTGAAAAAAGCACGAAGAATCATCTTGATGTATTTTTTTCAGCAAAAACGCACAAACCGGGTTTCCCGTTCCGTGTGATAGTGTCGGAAAACGCTAGCTGGCAGAAACATGTAGCAGTATTTTTAAAGAAGTTTTTGAAGCTTTTGCCAGTCGAAGATCCATTTTTAGTAAGTAACTCTGAACATGTCGTGGATTTCTTTAAAAACAATCATGACAGAAACTTTTTAGCCTTCTCTATTGATCTGAAGGATCTTTATTATTCTCTCCCTCAAGATGACCTTATGACATGTGTAGGCCGTTGCCTAGACAAGTTTGGATCAGTACGTTTTCAAAACGCCTCCGGTTTGACTTGCGATCAGTTCTTGGAACTTCTTTATTTGTATGTTAATTCCACTTACGCCTCATGGGATGGTACTGTTGTTAAACAGAAGAATGGAATCTGTATTGGTTCTTGTATTGCCCCTTGCTTAAGTGACTTGTACTTAGCCTATCACGACCAGGCCCTTTATGATCGCCTCAAAAATCACCCTGATGTTGTACGTGTGTTTAGATTTGTCGACGATTTCTTAATTGTTTTAAACAATGACTCATGTAGTTTCGACAATGAGGTTTCAAAAATTGTAACCACTTTCACGGAAACCCTTTCTCCATTGGTCTTGACGCATGAAAAGCCCGAGGGCAATTTCATTAGGTTTTTGGACTTAGGTATCTACTTTTCATCTGAGAAAGTGTGTTGGAGTTATGAGCCAAGGGGCAATAAGCCCGTCCTGCCGTTTTCCTCCGCCCATTCAAAGCTCGTGAAACGCGCCGTTGTGCAATCCTGTTTTAATAACTCTCTTAGGAAGTCCTGTAATCACAAAGTTGAAAGCAGTTTTCTGAATCAAGCCAAGCGCTTAGCAGAGTCTGGTTACCCAATTTGTGTGCTGAGCTCTGTCGCAGAGGGTTTGAGCAGGAAGCTAAAACACCCACCTAAAGGCAGTAATGGTCGTACAGCAAAAAAAGTGGCCGTCGTTCCGTACTTGCATGGTGTATCGCATAATCTCAGAAGGATCGCGGGAAAGGCAGGAGTGGATGTGATCTTTTCAGCTCCCGAACGTCTACATAGGTTGTGTCGACGCGTTAATTCACAGTGTAACAGTGCAAACACCTGCCTTATTAATCATCGAACAATTTTTGTGAACTGCATTCGCAATGTTGTTTATGCTATTCTGCTTTCTTGTGGAAGAACCTATATTGGTCAAACTGGCCGATGTATCAATCAGAGATTGAAAGAACATCATTATAATGTCACGAAAGCAATCTCGGGCCATTTGGGCATCCATTGCCGAGATTGTGGATGTATACCCCTCTTCGAAAAAACTAAAATTCTATCTAAGGCTCCTGGCAAAATGACAAGGGAGATTATGGAGGCATACGAAATCGCGAAATTATCTGACATGTGCGTTAGCCAACCATCAGTATCGCTTTCTCAAAAAGAACTTCATTACCTTGATTCGACACAGTGACTTGTTCTTTTACTATGTAGTGCAATTTACACGTGCTTGGTTCTACGATGTGATTCCGCGATATGTTCTTTATGTTTATGTTATTTCCGCTCGCTCGGTATATATTTATCGGTTCGTGCGAAAATAAAAGATCAGTTGAAAGTAGCGCTCTGTATGTGTCTGTCTCTTCTACGTCCTTGTCTGTTTTGCGCTTACTCACTCTTAATGGATTCAAACCAACTAGCCCACCAACGTGTTTTGGCCCCATACTTTACAGTATTTCGTTCCTTTCTGTTAAAATAAAAGGATAATAAAGGTTCCCATAATAACCTAATAAAGGTTCCCACAACCTCTTTGCTCGTTTTTTGTATAACAGTACACACACACAACTAGCTCAAGCCCAGATTTTGTTGATGCATAGCATCACAGCATGAAGGAGGATGGGGGGAAGGGTCTCATAATGAGAGCCGCACTCGGAACGAACGGACACAGCAGACACAGTCGAATCAAAACAAACAAAACATTGATTTAACTACTTCTAAATCCATGATATCATCAGCTGAATCAAATATTTAACTAGTGATAACAGGCTAAACACAACCTTACACAATATTCCAATACACTCAATCAACATAAGAACAAACACAAGTTAACGAGAAGGCGGCGTTGCCAATCACTGCTAGGGACCCACGGGAGACAGCTTGAGGTTGCCGCACCCCGCATAACCCTGTCAGGAGACGACCATGCACGCCAGCCACCGCGTGTCAAAAAGAGCAGCTCATGCCTTATGTGCCGCTACCCAGCCTCGCCGCCAGGAGTCACTGCTGGTGCTCCGTGCCAATTATAATAATGATGACAATTATAAACGCGTGCAAGCACAACGCCACTGGCCGCTCAACAGTTGTTAATCCTAAATGTGGCCTATCTGCGAGACGTGTGTCTCATGAGGTGCAAACGACATTACAGGGTGTGATAGCACCCCCACAAGGAAAAGATACAAATGTGGATAACGTAAGGCAACTAATGCCAAAAAAACGTCGGTTGATCATGGGATCATCTCATGGAAGGTTGTATATATAGCACATCATACTGCTGCTGTCAACCTTAAACCACTTAGAGAGATAATGCTTAAACCCGGTTACATACAAAAAAGTAGTACAGTGAAACCTCGTTAATATATACCTGCTGGGGATGGTGACATAACTATGCACTAAACTTACTACGCATTGCCCCCAGCTACAAATTTGCACCTTCGAACGTGCGCCATCTTTGCCAACAAAGAAACAAATGCAGTGCCACAGAAAATATTGTCTAGAGTGCTCACCACAAAGCCCTTTCTGACTTTTTGCTGAAGTGCAGAAAAGTTTTTGTCACTCCTACCCAACCATGAGATGGCACACGCGGTGGCGACGCCAAAGAGCATTTAGTAACTACTGTGGGGTCCAGTATATACAGCATGGTACAGCGACAGAATGGACATATTCGGCTGTCTGCAATACGTATGTGTTTCACGATCTACTTGTAAGCGAAAACTGAGTTTTTTTTTAAACACAGAACGACCACAGAGAGTCAAATCTACTGGCTAGTTGCGTGAAGCACTTCGCCCTAGTCTGCGCACCCCATGCCTACCGATCCGTTTGCTGTAGAAAAAGCCCACTCCGCTTCAGACTGTGCACAGATGAGACGAGTAGCCTGTTAGGCCAACGCAGTGATTACGAGCTTTCTGCAAGCAATGCACACTTCGCTATGCTACAGCAATTCTGGCAGTGAACGTAGGCGCTTCTGGGCTGTCGCTTAAAGAGATCATGACACCGAATTTTCAACCACAATCTGTTTTGTGTGGGTTGATTCTTGTACGTTAACAGTGAAGTTGGCGAAATTCGACCGAATTCGGTCGAGCCGTTAATTTGTAATGTAATACTTTTATAAACAAGCGAGCGGCCTGAGAGTCGGACAACACTGACGTGATCACTAGCCGCGTCATCACGAACAACTTTCTGGGCAAGCTGTTGTACGGTCAGCATTCCAGAGGACGATCGGGTCCCGTGGTCAGCTGCGCTTGCAATCAAACTTTTTCTGTGTTGGTCAATTTGCTACTGGAACTAAATTACATTTCAGAGATTAAAACAATGCCAACGCATCACCCATTAGCGCTGGGACTTGCAGCAAGCAATTTCGGAGGTCAAAAAGTGTCCTGTGAATGTGCAATGCATATGCCGTCTGCCGCTACGGATAAATATCCACTTGAAACCAAACTCGACAAAGCTAACCAAAAATCCAACATGACGGCTTTTAATATCGAACAGCATAGCTTAAAATGAGCGATTCGGTCCGGAATATTGAACTCTGGTCGTCAAAAAAATCAGTCCGGACAATTCATTGGTGCTATGGGAACCTTGACTGGGCATTTATGAAATCAGAAATATCCACCAAGTCTCAAAAATCTATTACCCACTGTTGAGGGGTGCAAAAAAGGGGGGGGGGGGGGAATCAACACAATTGGCCTACAGTGCATTATAAAAAAAATTATGCTAAAATATGGAAAAAAAACTAGCATACCGTTTGTTCATGAACTTGCTGCACTGCCACAAATCCTGTTCCCTGTGGTGTGATAGGTCCTAAAAGACAAAAGAGTAAATTATTACTCAAGATCAATTTTGTATAAATTACAGACAGCAAAACACACTCATATTTCCCTACATTCAACATTGAATCTCGACTATGCTCAAGTGGAACGTTAACAACATTTGGAGATTCAATCATGCATGTTATTTTCCAGATCTGTAGCACATATCTGCAGTATATGTTCTTGTATGTGCGCTGTATATGGCTCATAGGTATTAGATAACAAGACGTTAACTACAAAGTACTAAGCTCAAATAACCTAGACTAATATACTTGGCCCTTATCTGTTCATTCTGCCTTTGTCAAGATCATTAGCCCCCTATTGATTGTAGTTAACTAGTGCTACTTAGGTTAGACGAGTTTAGAGCACTGTACACTTGCAGACAATTCATACTGGCACATCAATTCTCACAGTATTGTGTTTGGAGCTCGATACCGTAGGTCAATCCTCGGCAATTACACATGAATTATTAACACATTGGATTTCATTATTATGAACACAAAATGGAAAGTTATTCAATGTATATACCATTATGCGAATACCAGCACACTAGGTTTGGGTGAAGCATGTTCATGATGATAAGAATCAGGTTATTGAAATAACAAATGTTTTGGGCAGAAGGATGAGCAATAGGGAGGACCTTCAGTCAGATAAACTTGACCAGAAAATAAATATAAATAGGGTTGAATTCATTCTTTCACAACAATGCCTCTTCAAATATCAATTTGATACTATATGCATTTCAAGAACAAAATATCATATCTGTGCAAATTTAGTGGCCATGGTCATATTTATCATTACCCAACTAACCTGCAACAGATATTTTAGAAATTGAAACCAGGCCTGGGCTAATGCCTATCTTTTTCGTTCAAAGGAAGTCGAAACAACTTTGAAAAACAGCAGAATTTGACTTTCGGTAGAATGCAAATGGTAGCCTGTAAAACATGTTACGTTATAAAATTTACTAACTACAGTCGAAAACAGATATATCGAACTCGAAGGGGATCCCGAATTAGTTCGATATATGAAAAATTTGATATAAAGCAATAGAGGTTACGTGAGCTTACCTGTAGACGATCATCAGCTACAATAAGCGCATTCAAAAATAACAACTAATTACGCACACACGCCGCCAAAGAATGATTTATTTGCATGAAAAAAAAACGCTAATCTTGGCCTGATTTTTCGTTTTTGAAATGTTGAAGACGCTAGTCTCGATCTTGTCAAGGTTGTCCACGTGCGACAGCCTAGTTCCCTCCATGCGGCCAAGACAATCGCGAATGATGTCGAACGCTGCCGCCACTTCAGCGGCAGAGTATATGCATGTAGCCAGCGCCTTGTCCAGACGATCCTTCTTGTCATATGAGCTGTTTGCCTGGATATTGCAGCCGGCTTCCACGAAGTCGTTTGCAGACACTTCGTGCAGAACTGCTGCCGGGCAGCGGCACGTCAACTCGGGAAACGTGTCGTCTATGCGCTCGTCGTCATCTGAATCGGTTTCCGCAAGTTTCGCCGTCTCAAAGCCTGCCTTGCGGAAGCAGTTTACCACTGTGTCTCTCTTCACATCTCGCCAGGTATTGAAGATCTCCGCGGGAGAAAACTTCACGGAGATTTCCGGCCACTTTTTCGTCATCCACAGCTGGATGTCCTGGCTGCTGACAGCTTCGCTTTCGCCAGAATTGGTTTTGCCAACGATGTTGTAGCGCTGCTTAAATCGGTGAAGCCACCCAATGTTGTCGGCAAAGTTGTTTCACCAAGTGCAGCGGCAAACCATTTGGCTTTTGCGATCAGCATTGGGCCATCCACCAGAATATTCTTCGTGTACACTTCTAAAAACCAGGCATAGAGTGCCTTTTTTACATTCCCGGGGGCAAAAGTCCGTACATGACAGGCTCCCATAGTTTGCGGCTCCGCCGCCTTTGCCTTGATATCTGCCTTGTTTTTCAACAAGGTACTCGAGTGCTCCGTGGTATTCCAAAGTCATCCGCGACGGTCGAACATTTCTCGCTCGCCTTGACACATTGAATAGCCTTCAACTTCGTCTTCGTCGCAAAGTCAAGGGCTTTGCGTTTCTTGACGCTGGCCATGGCTACACGAGAAGTACACAATTCAAGGAGTCCACAGCCACTTTACACACCACGCATACAAAAGAAGAATGCTGCACATATGGTGGTAGCGTGGTATGTAGGCAACGCGATAGTGGAAGCAACAAAGCGCTCGCGAAGCGATGGCGACCTGCGAAGGCAACAGCAAAAGGCGCGAGCTGTGATTGGCTGATCAGAACTCGCAAAACAACGACAAAAAAATAACAGAAAAGGCGAAAGGAGAAAACGTCGGCTCCTTCGTTCCTGCTAATCGAGCCGACGAGTATGCAGAGAAAGCATGAGCTAGAGAAAGAGAGAAAAAAAAACAAAGCCGTTCTGCAAGTTAAGAGATGGTGCAGTCCGAGCCCCTGGGCACTGTGACGGGCACTGCGAGTGCCAAAGCGCACCTTCCAACTAGCGCGCGGTGCCACGGAGAGAGAGAGAGAGAGAGAGAGAGAAAGAGAGTGTGTGTGTGTGTGTGTGTGTGTGTGTGTGTGTGTGTGTGTGTGTGTGTGCACGTGTGTGTGTGCACGTGTGTGTGTGCACGTGTGTGTGTGCACGTGTGTGTGTGTGTGTGCACGTGTGTGTGTGTGTGTGTGTGTGCACGTGTGTGTGTGCACGTGTGTGTGTGCATGTGTGCACGCGCGCATGCATGCGTGCGTACGTTTGTGTTGAAGCGCACCTTTCAAAGGCGGGTAAAAAATATCGTTCGATATAAATGTGAGAATTTCTTTACTTTTACAAAGGAATTTCAAGGAGATAACTTGCGAGTTTGATATACCGAAAAATTCGATATATGTGGGTTCGATATAACCGTTTTCGACGGTATATTTAGAGCACATAAGCCACTATAACAAGATTTTTAAACGATGCAATGGGTAAGGTAAATCGATGTGAGGGTAATATGTTCATTTAACTTTGAAGTGGGGCTTTGTGGTAGTGCAGATTTCCCCTGGATAGGTGCTTTCATTGCTTAGCACCCCTATTACAATTAAACTATCCTTGCAGGGGATTACACACAAACTGATATACACTTGAATAGGTGCTGTCATGGCTTAGCACTCGTTTACTGCAGTGAACAACCTTTACAGGGGTAACATTCTAACTAATAGTATACATCTATTTGTTCATTTCAAATACTTTAAATTTTAAAAAGTGCAAATTCGAATCAAGGTAAATACAAGTATTCGAAGCATTCGAATAATCGCACAACCCTTGAGAAATGTGTTCACAAAATACCAAGCCAGAATTGCAGAGACTTTCATTCCCTTAAAAAAATTACAGCAAATTTCCCCAAATTGTCGTTGTCCCCCTCCCCCTCCCCAAGATGTTCCAGACTAGCAGGAATCATTGAGAATTCCTGGTTTTCCCAGTTTGGCAGACACCCTCCAATACATACGTGTGTGTTTTGAATCAGTGGCATAAATAATGGGAGAGCCAGAGGAGTCGGACCAACCTTGTGCTCAGGCTGGAGGGACACCTCTCTCAAGTCTTGCCACTTGAATGTTCTCTTTCAGACATCACACGTCTGAACTGCTTTAAGCATAGCACTTTCAACTTCTTTAATGCTTTTTTTTTTTTTGTGGTGTGTACTGGTGTTCAATGCCCCACACCTGTGTGAGACTATCAAATCAGCTCTGCCATTCGATGAAAACACTCAATAGAATAATCCAAAGGGTTCATGCTCGTTTACATGTCAAAAACTCAAGGACTTTCAAGGCGATGTCTGTGAACTTTCAAAGACCACAACGTCTGTCAGAAACTCAATTAACATATTCAAAAGAGAGAATGGAGGCTTGAAATCATTAGAATTCATCAAAGAAGAGCAACGCTGCTGGAGTAGACATCGAAAAGATGACTGCAATTAAACTTTCTTTCTAGAAAACGTTTGATAATAGTACTTCGGCATAAATAATTCTTTCAATATTCCTGAATAATCCGGTAATCACTTTTCTTGAATGCCCGCTGTCTCCTGCTGCTTGGTCTCGGCAGTCTTCCTAAGGGTGTTTGACTTGATGATGTACTATATTTACTCGCATAATGTACCCACTCGTAGAATGAACCCACCCCCAAAATTGATCTTTTAAAAAGAAAAAAAAATTAATGTATTTATTCATTTGACTTAATATGATAACTTGTGCCATTGACGATCGAACCAATGTTAAATAAAGCCATTATATTATAAAATAATGATGTAATAAAAGTCAAAATATAGTTTAACAACCATGCTAAACAGTTGCGAGCAGCGGGAGCTCGGATGACGGCAATCAAAATTTACAAGTCGCGCCTTTTGCAGCAGAGCGCCATCTGTCGAATACAGGAGAAACATCCTTGCTTATAATGCCACGAAAGCACAGCAGCAAGAAAACACAGCAAAGAACAAAGCACATGACCTCTGAGACAACGGGCCCGCAACGTAGAAACACGGCATGCCCCCCCCCCCCCCCCCCCCCTGTCTCAGAGGCCACGCAAAGCAGAACCGCACCGACGGCACGTCGTGCACCCGCAATGTTTGTGCGCCGCCATCCGATGGTGCGTTTTTGTTGTAGGGTTTGTCATAGTGAACTTAGTTGGGGACACCTGCTGTGCAGGGTGCGTTTGGCCGGTACACTATCTACACGGCTGGTTTTAATCGCAAAAGATGGTCAAGCATTCGCTAGAGCATGGAAAGTGACCTCCTGAACGACACTTTCACGTCGATCCATAGGTGTTCATTACAAGAGAAAGCAAGAACTTCGGGCTACAAAAACAATTCACCGCACATTTCGCGAACCAATACAAGCAAAACCGCCAGGGGAAATTTTCACTGTTATCTGGTGCGTTTTTTTTTTCTTTTACGTAATAAACCCTCTTCCCGAATCTGCATCAACTTTTCTGAAAAAGAAAAAAAGGTGGATTCATTACGCGAGTATATACGGTATGTCAAGTCTCTAGTTGCCTCTGCCTTTTCTGCATACGAGTCTGCTGTAGCTGTTAATTCCTCAAGAACGGTTTCTACTTTTTCTTTTTCTTACATAAACATTTGAAATCGACCTCCTCCTCAATGCAACAGATCTTGTTCTGCTTTTTATCCTCCTGCTCCTGCCTTTTCAGAGTTTCCAAAACTGCATGGGGTTAGTTTCTTTTGTGATGGGCACATTACATATGCCACCTACTACATTTACGGCATCACAAATACAGTGCTGTGAAATGTGCGACAATGTTTATTTTAAAAAAACCATGGAAATTCGAGGATGAGCTAAAATTCTAGCAATTTTTAAGGCCTTGAAAACAAACTTTTCAAATTCAAGGGTTTTCAAGGGTTTTAAGGACCTGCGTGAACCCTGCATACAACTGCATGAGCTGGGAACACATACTCATTTTTCAATTTGATTTTGAAGCATGATTTTGACTTCGATATAAATGAAAATAAAACATATAGCATTTAAGTAACCAAAATGGCCACCACAGCAAGATTTGTGCCCTCTCTGATTTTTCTGGATTTATGCCACTGGTATGCTCCCATGATTAAACACAACAGCTGACAGAGCAATAACTCTAGGAAAAAAACAAGGGATAAGCAATGTGATCTCTGGTTTTCATAACAGTTGGATCATCACTGCACATTTTGCTGGCTGGAAGTTTGTCAACCCTATGTTAATTTAACAACTCACTCCTTTCATCTGTGCTCGGCCTGGAGTGAAACTTGGATGACCAACTCGCATGCCAAATGTGCATGCACGGTACAGTGGGCCGTCACACAAATATCGCAGCAGGTCAATACTGTCCGTTCTATCGCTATCTCAGTAGCTGCGTGTCGCAGACCTTGTAATACAGTAGACTCGCGATAATTCGAACTTCGATAATTCATACTTTTGGTTAATTCAAACAAAATTCAATTTTCTGGTTGGCCCTCTATTCTTTCAATATATTAAAGAACCTCTTAATTCAAACTCCATCAATCAGTTAATTCATACTTTTTGCAGGTCCATACCAGAAAATATCAGCTGCTTTCCTACTACTCTAAAAATTTGCATGCTTATATTATCCTAATAGTTTAAAAATGAAAAATAAGCATCTAAAGCCTTCAAGAAAAAAGGCTAGGAAGTTTGGGTGTGATCACTGGTACTCGTGCTAATTCGGCAGGCATTGAAGACGGCTGTTATACCCTTCTATTTTGTGCTCTCAATACGAACAGACTGTTGCTATCGCATTCATTACTAAGAGCCAAAGTGAAACTAACAAACAGTATCTTTTGGACACGATGTCGCGTAACTAAGATAAATGCAGGCTAAAGGGACAATGATCACTCCAATCGCCGAAGCGGTTTTCGCACTGTCAGTTATTTAAACGTAAAGCAAAGGTTATAGTAGCAGAGAAAGTTTAGGAGCATGTCTCATCAGGCCTCGAGATAGCGCACTCGCGAATCCACCCTTTAAGCGACGCATCTGCGCCCTGCCCCTCCCCTCAAAAAATCTAATCAATGAATGCGATGACGTGATGTTTAATTTTTTTAGCCGTCAACTCTTGACCCTGGAAAGCGAGAGGCGGACGTGTAACAAGGCGTAGCCACTTCACTGTGGGCCTTCTAACCCCAGAACCACCAGCGATAGCCTCCCTATTGAAAACTGTGCGTATTAAAACTGAATTCCTGAATTAAACTGTATCAAATGAATTTAAAACTGAAGCATGTTTTTAATAAAGAGATAACATTAAAAAAAGAACACAAAAATTTCGAATACGGACCCTAGTAATCTCGACTTCAAAATGGCAGGGTGTTTTAGGAGTTTTTACTGCAACAGAAATTACAAACGCGGATGTGCTAGTGGAAGGCATTACGAAAATGAACTTCTGAATGAAGATCCATGAATAAAGTATATTAAATGATCAGTGTCAACGTGTTTCCACCCGTGCATGTGTTCTGTGGACGCAAAGCATAGAAAATTAGATCGCGACATCAAGAAGTCCACCGACGAATCACCGCCACAGTTTCACACACTGATTCAACTACCGTGTTTACTCGCGTAATGAACGCACTTTTCTTTCTAAAAAAAAAATCGGAGCAAAGTTGGAGGGTGCATTTATTACGTTGGGTAAATTTTATGAAAACATTTTCGGGAGGAACAAAAAATGCAGTATTGCAAAAAAAGTTAGGTCGCTTAGCCTTTTGCAATTTACATACGTGTGCACAGCTTAGAAACAGCTTCTTTGTCGCACTGTGGTTGATGGCGCTATCTTCTGCAAGCTGTCCACGGGCCGCGCTATCTTCTGCAAACTGTCCCCGGGCCGCCCGCGCACGCCATAAAAACGTTTTGCGGCTAATCATTTAACCGCAAGCGCGGTATCTGCTATGATCTCGAGGGGGCATCCAAAAGCATGCGCTACGACTTTGCCAACTTCGCGGCAAGCTCGCACAACGACCGTGACGCCGCTGTTAACATTGTAGCAAGCACAACAAGGTCATGGTAGCAAGTAACCGACATTGCAGCAAGCTACCCCCGAAGCACAAAAAGAAACTGTCGATAATAAGATTAATGAC
This sequence comes from Rhipicephalus microplus, assembly GCF_043290135.1. Classification (NCBI taxonomy): domain Eukaryota; kingdom Metazoa; phylum Arthropoda; class Arachnida; order Ixodida; family Ixodidae; genus Rhipicephalus; species Rhipicephalus microplus. The sequence continues at coordinate 288,030,608 of NC_134710.1, read as the reverse complement.
AAAATACGGCCGCCGCCTCGCTTCTACATGGGAAGTGCCTCTACACGTGGATAACAAGCGAAGCGAGAATCTGGGTGCTACCATGTTGCGGAAATCGTCACAATCTTCTCTAGACGACAAGCGATTTTTTCTGGTTTTCCAGAAACAAGCAACGTGATAGCGACTAGCGACGAATGCCCTTCGTGACAGCAAATCCTGCCATCGTCGATCGAAAATCGCGTGTACATGATCGGCTTTTTTTTTTTGGGGGGGGGGGGGGGGGTGATTCTTTAACAAAAAGGTGAAAAGATAAGAAAAAAGGGTGTGGAGTGCACGACAACTGTCTCTCGCTTAAGAACACCTCAACTGATACTCACGGGAGAACGGGGAATGAAGGGACAGTTAGAGCGAAGAAAAAACTAAGTAGGCTAAAAAAGGGGGGGGGGGGGTAGCAGGAAGCAACGGACATCGGTTTACTCAGGTAGCGATGTCTCTACACTCCCACCACTGGTGAACCCCACTGTGGGGCACAGATAAGACGGGGAAGTGCTGGGCACAGATAGAAAGAAAAGCAATAGGGCACGGCACAACAGGTGAAGGGGAAAGGGAGCGAGCTGAGGTGGTTGAGGGGGGTCGGCAAAGTAATAAAAAACGGAAGAGATCCAATGGGTAAGGAGGCGCCAGGTGTCGGTTAGCAGGACTGTGGCGGATGAATGTAGGGGGTGCATTTATTACGCGCGTTCAATATGCGAGTAAATACGGGTAGACGTCACGAGCCTTTGCGGAGAGCGCGTTTCACCATTAAGCAGACTTGCACAACAGAAGTAGCATCGGCACCAAACATAGCATCGTGGATTACTTAGGACGCACGCGCGACCGCTGCTAATTTAGTGGAATATTTCTAGCCACGTGACTGTGACTTTGGTGGCCCCGAGAACAAGATGCACATGTTGCACATCAACAGATGCACAGATACACATCCGATTTTTGCGCAGTTTCGCGCAATTTTCATTGATATTATCAGGATGGCGCAGTAAATCTGATTTGGCGCAGCTTGGCGCACTTTGGCGCAGTTGGCCCAGGAGTGGAATCACAAACAACAGGCTCTGTATTATCTCGCAGCAATCGACTGTTCAGGAAGAAAACCTCACCAAGAAGGCCGATATCTTGCAAGCAATCTTGAGTAGTGAGAAAAAAGGTCATCCCTACTCGTTTGGAGATATTGCAGAGCTCAAAAACAATCCGCAGTGAAAGAACTGGAACTTACCTACACGCTCACTTACCCCAAATTTTTGTCTTTTTTTTTAGCTAGCACACCAGTGTAACAAGTTTTAAAGAGTACCATAATTTCTGGAGCTGCTTGCAGTTACCAGCCTCACCACCAACCACCATCAGCTCAAAATCGTGTTGATGTTCTGTGATAAAGATGAGTTGGGAGACTTTTGTTGAGCCAATACATAGCGGCAACCAAAATTCATTCATGATGCCGCAACGGGTTTCTGGTTCTCAACTGAAGGCATGTGAGAAAATAAGCCATGGCCGCCATACATTATACATTTTTCGGGCTGATATAATACAATAAATATACATGTGCGAATTATAGTAAAGAAAAAAAGAATTCCTTTAGCTGCACTTTCATGTGACACAAATAATTACGGCACTAATGTGTAGCCTCCTTATGCATTGCCTTTATTATGCCTTTAGGGGTTAATAAATGGTGATGAGCCCCTCAAAATTTCCTACAGTCACTTTTCCCATGGTAGTACTGTATTTACTAGCATAGTATTTACTAGCATAACAGGTACACCTTTTCTCCAAAATATCAGACTCCAAATTTGGGGTGCACTCAACGTGTGATGAAATTTCCGAAAATTTTATTTCCGACTATAACATTGACCGCTGATAACGTAAGTCGCCAAAGTCCCGAATATCTGCACTACAGTCTAAACAACTCTCAAGGCTGCATTAGCGTAAAATGTGTTGAGCAGCATGCAGTTTCACATGACCCGAGAATCGAGGCATGCGATGCGGTTTGCTTTCAACATCGAAAGACCCGCAATCGAAAAAAAGGGGGGGGGGAGAAGAAGGACAATAGAGAACATCATCACAGAAATTCGCTAATTACGTTCAGGCCACCTAGATTGTACAAATTATCACGACCGAAATCATGTGCGCTGAACAGTATCGATCGTTCCATTTCACGAGCTCGCAGCCCATATCCCAGGCGTTGCAATCAAATCACAAACTACTATTTGAGTGTTACAAGCGTCAACCATACCCCCCCTTTCCTTCAAGCGAAGCCACCACAAAGAGTTACATTTATTCCATACAAAACACAACTTTGATCCCACGCGATCACCACCGAAAAGCAACAAATGCTGATTAGGCCAAGCCTATGGATCGGCATGTTGTCGTAGAAAGTTTGTTCGAGACAACATGAAGATTGGTTCGAGACAACATGAAGAAAAGATCAATCTCAAATACTGATCAAAGATCAGCGCACGTGATACGTTGTTTACTATGAAGCTAGGAAATCAAGGGTGACAAAAGTGCGCTGAGCTTGTACAAGTCTGCGTAGTGGCAGCAAAGGCAAAAGCTCATGTCCATAACCGAAAGCTTTTAAATTTGCGAACGAGGTAGCATTTGTTATAGCGACTGTTTTCCCGACAGCAAACTCAAAGTGCCCTTGATCAGAATGTGATCGCACGTTCCCTGCGGAGCGCGTGACTGGAAAGTGGCCGGAGCCACGCTCGCATCGATGCAAAGGTTACTCCAACGCCCAGACAACTACCCCAATTCCTCACTCGGTGAATACGACACAGCTGGCACAGCGCTGCTGCAATCTCTTTCTTGTCCTTGCTCCAGTTAACTTGAAAGGGCATTGTGATGAGTAAAGGAGGGGCACGAAGTGCGTGCTGAACCCGAAAGCGCGGTGACGGTGCACAAGGAGAGGAGAGTCACCCGAGTGCACACGCACCAGGCACGTAGATGCAAGAGATTGGTCGGAAAAAGGCTCATGGCACATGACCCGAGCCAAGAAAAAAAAATTCTCGAGGATGAACTGACTCCGTGTGTTGGGACACCGAGCTGCGAAGACGTGGGAAATGAGCGTCGCTACAAAGACGTGAGCAGCATGACCGTCCGGTTCTGAGGATGTCTGCACAAAAAGCTCGGGAAGCGGCCGCCGACCTCGGAGATGGTCACGAGCGAGGTTGCCCGGACTTGCCGCACCCTTCCCAGCAGTTCCTGAGCTTGCAGCTTCCCCGCATCCCATTAGGAAGGAAGCAACCCCAGTGAGCCAAGTGGACGCGTCAGCAGGAGAGTCCTTGACGAGCAGGGCCTAGTGAGGCCGAAAATTCAGATAAGGACCGACGCACCGGCTATGCAGACCAAGTTATTCGTCAAGCGAACGCGCGCCCACGACAATGACTGCGAGGCTGTACCACTTCTACTTTTGCGAGAGAGCACGAGAGTAGCCACCGAGACGCCATTGTGGCTAGGGACAGTAAGACTGAACTTGTCTTGATGCAAGTTAGCTACAATTTCCTTGTACTGTTAAACCTGCTTATGAAGAACCTCCGTATAACGAATTCCGATTCACGATTAGCCGATTAGTTCTGGCAACAACACGACAGCGCATTGAATGGAATGCAATGAGCGCGATAGCAAAAAATTTTTTTGTTATAAGAAGTAAAGCTGGCAGCCAACTTTTTTCGATCTGATATCTCGGAACTCCTAAAAAATGCTGGTGTGAGCGAATACGACTTCTCCAGGGACAAGTGCTCTTTTCACACAGTCACTTCGCGTTGAAAACGCACTGATACTCGCCGAGATGGCAAGCGCGCCAGCGGTCATGACCGCCCTTAAAATCAAAGTTCATTATTGCTACTCGATCAGTTCTCCCCCCCCCCCCTCCCCTCGTTGTTTCATGCTCGTTCAAGACGGGTGGTTTATTTCTATTTGAGCATTCAACGGCAGTTCTAACACGCGGGAGATGTTATCTTATGCACTTTCCAGGCGATAGGGATGGGCCGACTCATTTGATCTCTGCTTCAGCAGCGTTCGCGCGCTTTTACCCGCTCGTGCAAGTTGCGATGCGTGGGGACATGTTATCAATTTGGACTTCTTACGGAACATGGCGGCGATGGCAAAAACCCGCTGAGAGCGACCATGTAATTGCTATCACAATAGTAATGCAGTTTCTGACTGTAAAATGAGTGTTTTGGGTTAGCTTTGGCTTTAGTCCCCCTTTTGTTTAACTTGCACGTTTATTTTTCAAATTTTCGTACCTGCATATAACAAAATCTTCTTTATAACGAATTTTTCTAGGAATTTATCGATTTCGTTATATGCAGGCTTAATTGTATAGCCAATTATTCTGTACATACTTGTTTCATTTTGAGGAGTGAAATCTGAGTGTTAGATTACGGTTTGCCGTTTTATTTGGTGTGATAAAGTGTGTTTGTTTTTGCCATGCCAGTTTCCCGACTCTGTCAAATCCATCCTTCGCAAGCGCTTCCGAGAACAAATCCATGACAGGCATCAAATTAAAACGAGGTTAATACGGTACAGAACTACTGAACACGGCCAAATTTAGGTTGGGGTGCACCTATTATGAGTGGAAATAAATAAAAATATATTTCTTGCGAACAAACTGGGTGTGTGCTTATTATGCGAGTATAGTATACTCTCGATAATTCAAACTCTGGTAATTCATACTTTCGGTTAATTCAAACAAAATTAAATTTTTTGGTTGGCCTTCTATTCTTTCGATACAAAAGCCTTTTAATTCAAACTCCATCATTTCGGTTAATTCATACTTTTTGCAGGTTCGCACCAAGAAATACCTGCTGCTTTCCCACTACCATGTAAAAATTTGTGTGCTTAAATAATCCTAACAGTCTAAAAATGAAAAATAAGCACCTGAGGCCTTCAAAGAAAAAGGCTTTCCAAATAAACAAATATTTGAAATGAAGCACACGCATGCAAAACCGTGATGCTTCCCATCTGCTATACAGAGCTTCGTGCTTAAGGCACATACCTATAGCAATGAAGTTGGCAATTCACAATTTCTTTAAAAGGTCAGATGAGCAGCAAATGGCCAACAAATTGAGAGGTCCCTTCACGTTTGAATGAACGAAAGTCGACTGTATTATGGTATAGCATTAGAAAATGTAACATTTACGCACCTGTACCCAATGTTTGTGCTTCCCGAATTTAATGAGTTATGACTAGAGGTATGCAAACATTCAAAACTTCAAGTATTTTTTAATACCGTTTGCTATTTATTTCAATTCGCACTGAAACTCTTGTTATTCGAGCTTTCCAATGACGAATAAATACAGGCAATGTCCGATTGAAAATGACCCCTTCAGATTTTCAATATGCTTCACCTCAATTACACTAATTCTGCAGCAAAGCTGCCTTTCACGCTCAGCTATAGTCGCAAATACTGACTTGAGGAAACCCTGGTTCCAACATGGCGATTATAGATGTGGCAGAGGTGGAGAGTCAATGCTCAATGCTATCTTGGACCTGAAATTTGGGCAGCAAGTCCGAAAAATTCCACAAAAATTTCACGAAAATTTTTCTCATCGAAAATTGCAGATGTCCTTATATATTTTCTTCCACGAGGCAGATTTCGAACACCATACTTCATTATATCCGAGAGCACACCCTTGTCCGCCACATCAGTTGGATTTCCATTGAAGAAAATAGCATATGTGCCTTCACCTGTAAAGTCTTGTTGGCAACACTTTGGTTGCACCAAATCCTATAAATAAATACAATTTGTCCAGCCTCATTCTTGATAACACCACCACGCCAGTTCTGCATCAACCTAGCGAAAAGACACACTTTCACATTGCTATCTCAACAGAATATGCTTAGAAACCCTTCCCTACTTTTTTTTCTAATTTCGCTTTGAAGTATTCTAAAAAACTTTTACAAATATTTAAAAAATATTCAATTCGATTCCCACTCACTTCAATATTCGAATTCGCTTTGCATCCAAAATTTTGCCATGTGCACAGCTCTAGTTACGACACATGTTGCGTTGTGCATATAATTTTGCTTGTCAGGAAAGCATTAAAATTACTCGTTTAACAGTGTGCAGTCCAGAATAATTGGAAAGTCAATTAGAAGCATGACCACTCACCCCAAAAGGTAGCGTTGCAATGAAGATGCTTGGGCGTATACTTTAAAAAGCGGTTGCGACCATTGTGATCCTGTGTAGAAAATACTGGCATGGTCTGGAAACGTCGCCACCCAAGTGAGAGAATGAGTGGGTCGCTGCTCTTGAGGATCCGCTTGTACCAACGATGCTTCTTCATGCGAACCTGGACAGAGGAAAAAAAAAACACTACAGAGGTGGGACAGCTGAATTTGACTTGGCAGCAGCTTTAGAGAAGAAAAATTTCAACTTTGATTTGGAGGAGTTAGCGGCACTTAAAATGTCATCCTAGAAGCCTGGAATAAAAAACTGCAGCAATTTGGAGGGAGAACAGAATTTAAAACAACTCAGAATACACATTACAATAAAAAGAACTTGGGAAAAATATTTTTTTTGTGATACCAACTATATAGACACTCTTGCCAAGTTTTTACATTGACATTGCTAACCGTGCTATTTGCACAAATCACTAAATGGAGATAACTGCATTTAAACTATATTTATTTAGATCAGGTTGAATCACCACTGCGGCAAAATTATAAAAGGTGTTTTTTAGCATTTAAGCATCTGAATGTACGCTAAGGAACGTAAAAACAGCGGGTTACCAGATGATGGTGTTGACATCTTGTGACCATTCGTGCAACCACAGCCATGGACATGTTTGTTTTGCCTAGTGTTTTTGAGGATAAAAGTAATTAAAAAGGCAACTCATTCATACTTATGTCACCTGCAAGGCATTTACCGTATTTACTCGCGTAATCCTCGCACTCGCATAATTCTCGCACCCCCCACATCGGCCAAGAAAAATACGATTTTTTTTTATTCCTCGAGTAATTATCGCATCCCCGAAAACTGCTGCAATAATGTCGTCTGCTCGTTCCAACCACTCATGATGATAGCGCACGCCATCTCTTAAGCATCAAGTGTACTATTGCACGGAGATTCCATCCAAGCCAAGCCGAAGTGGCCAGTGCACGTTGCGGCGTGTTTTGTATGTTGTGTCGGTAATCTTGGCACGTTATGGGGCGATACTGAAGCCACACGGCTGCTTCAAGTTGCAAGTGATAGATCATGTGCTAAACAATGGCAACAGGGCCGCCGGTAGGCCCTTCGAAGCCTACGAGTTTTGTGTTAGCTACTGGTGACGGCAGCTGAAAGCCACCAAGACGCGTTAGGCCTGCCGTGTCCCTGAATCTGGGATTGATGGTAAACTTTATTTCTTCAAAACGAAACTGCGGACGATTCTGTCAAATAGCCATCAGCCCAATACTGACGTCCTACACTTACCTTTTGAGGGCTCCTGTTGAGCGCCGACCGCTGCCGCTACGCCCGTAACGCCAACAAGCTTCGCGTATGGTATTCTGATTCTCGACTATTTGCTTCCACTTTTTGTGTCTCAAATAAATCTTGCCTTGTGTTGAACCTCTGCTTTTATTGTTGAGGCAAGTTCTAATTAGTACTTCTTAAAGCTTGCTGTAAGTTGCTAATGTGAGAATCCCGATTTGCGGCCACTTTGTTTTCTTTTTCACTTTCTGCATTTTCGTGGAAAGTTTTCCCCGCGTAATTCTCGCACCCCCCAACTTTGCATCGGTTTTCTGGTAAAAAAAAGTGCGAGGATTATGCGAGTAAATACGGTACATAAGAAGTAGAGTGCACAATGTTTCTGCAATAAGAATTCTGTGACCTCCATGGTTCATCTTAGCAGTGCTAAAAGGCGCCACGTATACAGCCCATCAGGGTCCTTTTATCTTTATGGCTTCGGCACGCGAGTCTGTCACTCGAGCTTCGGCAATCCTACTGGAAAGATTAAGGCTAAATAAACACTTCAGCTTATTTTGACTCGGCAGCTGGAGTGTCCTCAAAGCGGATATTGTGAGTAGCCACGAATGACGTGGTCATAGCTGCCAAGCTTGGAGAAACACAATCCGTGAGATCTACTCAACAGGGGAAGGGGCACATAAAATATGTTTCGCCCGCGGAAGGAGGGTATACAATATGTCGACCATTGGTGGGGGGGGGGGGTATTGCGACAACAATTATATGAACAGTGTCAGCAGAATTTTGCGGTCGCCGCTGATCTGTACAGAGTCCAAACCGATAACATCGTCTGTTTTACATGCGGGTAAAAGCGCCCTAGCGCTAGGGACGAACGCGGCTGAAGCAGAGATGAAACGGCCCGGCGGTCACTGCCGCACAAAGGGCATATGCGATAACATGGCTCTGCGTGCGACGCTTGTCACTTGCTTATGAGTCATTTCGTTGGGCAAGGGATCATAGTACAGTCCTGCCGACCACTCGCCTTCCCCCAGCTCGACCTTCTCCACTCGTAGCCTCGACGCCTAAGAAAACAGGGCGCTGCCGCGGTGGTCCAGTGGCTAAGGTACTCGGTTGCTGACCCGCAGGTCGCAGGATCGAATCCCGGCTGCGGCGGCTGCATTTCCGGTGGAGGCGAAAATGTTGTAGGCCTGTGTGCTCAAATTTGGGTGCACGTTAAAGAACCCCAGGTGGTCGAAATTTCCGGAGCCCTCCACTATGGCGTCTCTCATAATTATATAGTGGTTTTGGGACGTTAAACCCCAGATATCAATCATCAATAAGAAAACAGGCACTTTTCGGCAACCTTTGCGGTTGAGTAAAAAAACAGGAAAAAAAACAAAAATGATGATGGAAAAATGTAAGGATATGGGGGCAAAAAACAGACAGAGGCAAAAAACGCCTATTCGGTGAGTAGTTTACGTTTCCCAAAAGGCTGCGCATGTGCGAATTTCTGCACATCTTTTGCACCTCGTATGTTTGTTCTACCCGCAAATAAAAATAACGTACTTACTCACGTAAGGAGCACACTCGCATAATAAATGCACCCCAACTTTAGTCATCAAAATATCTATTTTTTCCCCACGTAATAAGCACACCCCCTACATTCATCTGCTGCAGTCCTGCGAACTGATAGCTGGCGCTTCCTCACTCGTTGCATCTCTTTCGTTTTTTTTTTTTATTATTATTATTATGCAAACCCCCCTCGGCCACCTCAGCTCGCTCCCTCCCCTCCTTCGCCCGTTGCCACGTGCCGTATTGTTTTTCTTTCTATCGGTGCGCCATAGCGGGGTTCGCGAACGGTGCGAGTGTAGAGACATCGAAGGTGATAAGCACACAGCAAGCGAAGGTCACGAAACTGCCCGTGCCAACTAACAGTTGCTTCCTGTGAATACCAAATTTAAAAGCCCAACCACGTGCACATGATCTTCGAGCGATGATGACAGGACTTGCTGTCACGAAGGGTCATTTGTCGCAATCGCATTGCAGGTTTCTGGAAAACCAGAAAAAATCGCTAGTGGTCCAGAAAAGATCGTGACGATTTCCAAAACATGGTAGAACCCCCGATTCTCGCTTCGCTTGTTACCCGCCCGTACAGGAACTTTTCATGTAAAAGCCAGGAAGCAACCGTATTTTGTCGTTAATCTTGTTATCGATGGCTTGTTCTGACGCTTCGGGGGTAGCTTGCTGCTATGTTGGTCACTTGCTACAATGTTAACGGCATTCTCACGGTCCTCGTGCGAGGTTGCCACGAAGTTGGCAAAGTTCGTCGTAGTGCACGCTTTAGGGCGCCACTCTCGCAAAAAAAGATTGTGAGAAAATACAGCTGCAAAACGCTTTTATAGCGTGCACGGGCGGCGCGGAGACAGCTTCCAGAAGATAGCACCATCAACCACCAAAGATGAGTAAAGTGCAACAAAAAAGCTGTTTCCAAATAGTGTACACGTATGTCAATTGCGAAAGGCTAAGTGACCTAACCTTTTTTTTGTATTACCGCATTTTTTTGCTCCTCTCAAAAAAGTTTTATTAAAATTTACCCTGCATAATAAACGCACCCCCCAACTTTGCTCAGATTTTTCTAGGAAAAAAGTGCGCTCATTACGCGAGTAAATATGGCACACGAGCGGCACCGATGAGTGCTGCTCAAACAAAGATCAAACAAGCTGGCCCATCTCTCACTCAGAGGGCGCATGCAATTAAAGCCCCTAATTAAAGCCCCTATACCTTCGGAAAAGTACAGCATTCCTTTGATCTGCGCCGCTTCCTCCTTTCCCTGCCGGAGTCTCTTGGGGTGGACGTGGCAAAGAACCGGTTTTCGCCGCCATTTTGGATGTGCCAAAGCACCACTGTGTTGCTTGTTTGTCGCATGCAAAGTGCAGAACGTTGCAGAGTATTTCTCTCAAAAGTAGCTAATGTTTCGAATTTCATGATTATCGCGGCTGTTCTCAAGTGCAGCCCATGTCTGCAACAGCGTGCACGTGGCGTGTGCTCCTTATGAAATGAACCGCTGGCACTTGCAAAAAAAAAATGTATTGTTGCAATACACATGACGACGTGCCGAACTTTTTCATTGCTTTGATGTGATACTGTGCGTTGAGTTCAGAGAATACATCGCTAGAAATGAGCGAGTGGTAATTTCGACAGTGATAACACGACTGTGTTTTTCGGCCTCTACATCGCAGCACCATCTTGGTCGTCCAGCAATTCGAAATAGCTTCCATGTGCAAGAACAACCTTTACCGCCTACATTATCTGCAACGCCTACGGAGACATGTAAAACCTCAAGACAATGGTTGCAAACTGTGCCGCAGAGGACAAACATCTAAGAACGGCATACTGCGTGCACCAGTCATTGGACAGGCAGAGGAGAGGTAGCATGTGAAACGTAACAAAGTTCTGAGCGAGCATTTTAATGGACATTGCTGACATTGCTGCGATTATAAAATATCGAGATAGTTTGTACACACGGCAACTATTCCTTCCCAAACGGCGTGGCTTAAGATACCGCAGCTGCGATTTAAATATTTCTTACCAGTTCAATAATTAGTGTGCTGATTTTACTTAATTTAATTTCAACCTGCTCTCAACAAACCCAGTTATGTATATCAGCGTCAGATACGCAAGGAAACACTACGCTGCGAAAAGATATTTAAACGACATGCAATTCGCTGTGTGCATGACTTGCAGCAGCTCTTCTGCCGTAATATTGATGGTTAACGCACCCAATCTTGCCGAGGAAATCAACGCAGAAGAATCATTACATAAAGCCGTATGCGATGCACGGCACACGACGCCACGGCTGTACAGGAGCGGCTGTAACTAATGCAGCAGCGGCGGTGTGCCACCAGTATATAGGTGTTCTGTGGCGTCACCGGCTCGAGAGCAAACTGCAAGCTCGTGGCCCGTTACAGGGGGTGCCACTGTCACAAGCGAAAGAAAAAAAGCCATGCACCGGAGAGGAGGAGGCGAGGGGCAGAGCAGATGGCGGTACTTTTACGAAGTATAGGGGCTTTACATGCGATATCATCCCGCCATGGGTTAGACCTGCAGTCGAAATCGCTGAGAGAAAACGCTCCAACCTTCTTGAATGAGCATGAAAAAATGCGAGGTAGGGTGTGGTTCACTCAAGCAGCTGCTGGGAATTTTTATTCTAGGGCGCCGGCGATCGCTGGCACGCACACTAGAGCGCGAGGACATATCGTGGAGCCACCATGCGGAGGCATCACTGTGACGTGCGTGGTTTAATTGCTCCGCCACCTTCTAGCGTGAATCCTGCAACCACTTTCGCGTCCTTTTTTTTTTTCTCATTATCCTTGTGCTTCACTCAATGAAATCAGTAAAATACTGCTGCGGCTTCTTTCCTGACTGAAGTGGTAAATAACTGCCCCGGAAAAGTGTTACGCTTCTCACAATGCCTGACTGCCGGCGGCGTCTGCTATGGCCACCTAAATAAAACAACTACGGCGGCCAAATACGCCGCCTCTGTAAAAGGTTAAGACTCATTCCGTGTCAAATTGAAGCATCAAATAGGTATTAATGATAAAAAAACTTATCTTCGCGCAAGAAATGCGCGCAACCACGCTACTTCATTCATTGTAGGTTTGCATCTAAAGACGGGCCGCGGCTGACATGAAAAGCATGCGCAAATTACATTTTTGTTTAGCACACATAATCCTATGAAGCACAGCGCAGGCGGATTCCCTGCTTTGTGGGAAGCAACACAGCATTCTTACATCCGCAACCTTTCTGTTATGATTGCGGGCAAACGTGAGAATCAAGCACGCATGTGCCTCATTCAGAGTTGTTACTTTTCTCTGTGACACGCTCCTATATTTTTTGCACACAATTTCTATGGTGCATGGTCACACACTGCACATTCGATCACCATCAAGCCACACATGGGTGAAAATTATGAATGATTGGTTCAGATCCAGAGCTTCTACAAAGAGTAAATAGCGATTAAAAAAATGCGGTTAGCCAGCCGTATCATTTTACGCCCTTGAGCATTCTGCGAGATCTTGCGTACAGTGATCTGAACGGCAATTTGATGTTTCAATAAAATTGCCTGGGTCCAGGGTTTTTCTTTTTTTTTTGCAATGTCATTCACAAGCTGTGTGATATTCAACGGCAGATTTTAGAAGACGAATCAGTTTTCGAAGTTAACCACATTTTCGCCTGTAGATCAAAACAACATTAAGAGGAAGTGACAGTGGCTATGAGCCCATTCTACAGACGTTATCTATAAGCAAGGAACCATGTGAGCTGAAGTTGCAGATGGCAGGGGCGTTGGCAGAAATTTTTTTCGGAGGAGCATCACCTTGACTAGAACTGGGGGCAGGCAGACAGGTGAGAACAGCCGTTATTTTGCGCGCGATATACCATGAGGCATCATGCAGGATGTGGAAGTGGTTGGCAAGGTACGATGCAGTGACCATAGAATGGTACGGTCTCGAATTCGCCTAGACTTGAAGAAGGAACGACAGAAACTAATACGCAAGAAGCCAATCAATGAGCTAGCACTGAGAGGGAAAGTACAAGAATTCAGAGTCTCGCTTCAGAACAAGTACTCGGCTCTTAGTGAGGAAACCAACCTTACCGTAGATACAATGAATGGTAATCTGATGAGTATCATTACAGAGTGTGCAGTGGAAGTTGGAGGCAGGGTAGTTAGACAGAACACTGGCAAGCTTTCCCAGGAAACGAAGAATCTCATTAAGAAGCGTAAAATCATGAAAGTCTCAAGTACAACAGACAAAATAGAACTGGCAGAGCTTTCGAAGTTGATTAATAGGCGTAAGGTATGTGATGCAAGAAGGTATAACATGGAGAGAATTGAACACGCTCTGAAAAACGGAGGAAGCGTCAAAGCAGTGAAGAGGAAACTTGGGATAGGCAAAAGTCGGATGTATGCACTAAGGGACAAAGAAGGCAAAATAACTACCAATATGGATAGGATAGTTGAAATAGCGGAGGAGTTTTACAGAGATCTGTACAGTAGCGGAGACAACCACGACCTTAATACTATAAGAACTAGCAGTAACCCAGATGACACCCCATCAGTAATGATACAAGAAGTCAGAAAAGCTTTAGAGAGCATGCAAAGAGGCAAAGCTGCTGGTGAGAATCAGGTAACATCAGATCTGCTGAAAGATGGAGGACAGATTGTGTTAGAAAAACTAGCCACCCTGTTCACGAGGTGTCTCCTGACGGGAAGAGTACCAGAGTCTTGGAAGAACGCTAACATCATCTTATTACATAAGAAAGGAGACGACAAGGACTTGAAGAATTACAGACCGATCAGCTTGCTCTCTGTAGTATACAAGCTATTTACAAAGGTAATTGCTAGCTTGCTCTCTGTATTATACAAGCTATTTACAAAGGTAATTGCTAACAGAGTAAAGAAAACATTAGAATTCAATCAACCAAAGGAACAAGCAGGATTTCGAACAGGCTACTCAACAATTGACCACATTCATACTATCAATCAGGTAATAGAGAAATGCTTAAAGTATAACCAACAACTATACATAGCTTTCATAGATTACGAGAAGGCGTTTGATTCAGTAGAAATATCAGCAGTCATGCAGACACTGCGGAATCAGGGCGTCGACGAAGCATATAAAAACATCCTGGAAGAAATGTACAGGGGATCAACCGCTTCCATAGTTCTTCATAAAGAAAGCAACAGAATACCAATCAAGAAGGGTGTAAGGCAGGGGGACACAATCTCCCCAACGCTATTTACCGCGTGCTTACAGGAGGTTTTCAGAAGCCTAGAATGGGAACAGCTAGGGATAAGAGTTATAGGAGAGTACCTTAGTAACCTGCGCTTCGCTGATGACACTGCATTGCTGAGTAACTCAGGGGACGAATTGCAACTCATGATTACGGAGTTAGACAAGGAGAGCAGAAAGGTGGGTCCTAAAATTAATCTGCAGAAAACGAAAGTAATGTACAACAACCTCGGAAAAGAGCAGCGCTTCAAGATAGGTAATAGTGCACTTCAATTTGTAAAATACTATGTCTACTTAGGGCAAGTAATAACCGCGGAGCCGAACCACGAGATTGAAGTAACTAGAAGAATAAGAATGGGGTGGAGCACATTTGGCAAGCACTCTCAAATTATGACAGGTAGATTGCCACTATCCCTCAAGAGGAAGGTCTATAACAGCTTTATCTTGCCAGTACTTAGCTACAGAGCAGAAACCTGGAGACTTACAAAGAGGGTTCAGCTTAAATTGAGGACGATGCAGCGAGCAATGGAAAGAAAAATGATAGGTGTAACCTTAAGAGACAAGAAGAGAGCAGAGTGGATTAGAGAACAAATGGGGGTTTGATTGATTTGTGGGGTTTAACGTCCCAAAACCACCATTTGATTATGAGAGACGCCGTAGTGGAGGGCTCCGGAAATTTTGACCACCTGGGGTTCTTTAACGTGCACCCAAATCTGAGTACACAACAAATGGGGGTTAAAGATATCATAGTTGAAATCAAGAAGAGGAAATGGACATGAGCCGGGCATGTAGCGCGTAGACAGGATAACCTCTGGTCATTAAGGGTAACTAACTGGATTCCCAGAGAAGGCAAGCGGGTTAGGGGGAGACAAGGTTAGATGGGGAGATGAAATTAAGAAGTTTGCCGGAATAAATTGGCAGCAGCAAGCACAGGACCGGGTTAACTGGCGGAACATGGGAGAGGCCTTTGTCCTGCAGTGGACATAGTCAGGCTGCTGCTGCTGCTGCTGCTGCCGCCGCCGCCGCCGCCGCCCGCCGCCGCCCGCCGCCGCCCGCCGCCGCCCGCCGCCGCCCGCCGCCGCCCGCCGCCGCCCGCCGCCGCCGCCCGCCGCCGCCGCCCGCCGCCGCCCGCCGCCGCCGCCCGCCGCCGCCCGCCGCCGCCCGCCGCCGCCCGCCGCCGCCGCCGCCGCCGCCGCCCGCCGCCGCCGCCGCCGCCGCCGCCGCCGCCGCCGCCGCTGCTGCTGCTGCTGCTGCTGCTGCTGCTGCTGCTGATGATGATGATACCATGAGAAAATTTGGGAGGGGGGGGGGTGCACGGGCTTGGTGTGCCACACTCTGGCTACGCCACTGGTGAATGGAAACCCGCATGGTTGAGTACACATACGGGGACGAATACCCGGGGAGGAGAATGGTGGTGGCACAAACTGCGGTAAAAGTTACTTCGGCGAGAGAAGTAAGTTTTAGCATAGACTGGAGCGTACATGCATGATGTAAGAAAGAAGGTTTCGTCAAACTCGCTGTCCAAGCATGCAGAAGCAACTGGCCATCAAATAAACCAGAATATGAAAAAAATTAAGAAAATCAAGGGAAAGTAACTGGACTTCCGGGCTATATATTGACTCACTGACAACTCAGAGTCCTATTTTAATATACACATAATCAGACTGCTTGTACATTAATTTTTCGTTGTGAACGAGGCTCCCGTGTGAAAACTGAAACGTTCTGCTTTCATGTGAACATTCATGGTCTGTCGTCACCTTAACTCCATGGGCTCGAAATGACAACCACAACAAAGAAAAAGAGAGGTTACAGTGGCACTGCCAGTGGCATCGTGTACGTAGCGCACTGTGGCACGCCACCTGTAACTTTTACTGCAACTATCCGCATCGTGTAGTCTGCAGAAGTTCACACAGATGAAGTCAGAGCAATACAACGCTATTGAAAGAATGAAAACACTGCGAAGCCACGATAAAAACAACGCATTCAACCGCCAGCTTTCCTTGGCCAGAGCGAGGCGAGATCACGTGATCCAACCTGGCATGTCGCAGCGATTGCAGCGCTCGCGCCTCCAGTGGTGGGTCTCGCGCCGAATATTGGCAAGCATCAGTGCAGGGCTCGTATACCCTTCTGCGTACTGCGCTCTCAACACGAATATTGTGCGAAAAAAGCATTTCTCCCTGGAGCGGTCGTATTCTCCCACACCAGCGTTTTGTAGACATGTGCAATATAGGATTCAAGAAGGTAAAGTACAAAATAAGGCTCCCATGCCTTACCTTGTATAAATTTATAACTTGTTGCTACTGCATTCATTGCTTCACCCTTGCGGTGAAAGTGATTTTTTCCCCTTAGTTTTCATTGCTTGACAGTCGCCACCACAGAGCATGTGCTATGCTCAGCGATGGGGCAGCGAGTTTTTACCATTCAGGTGTGGAAGCATGCTTCGGTCTTTTCAAGCAGCTTTGGGAGTAGGAATATTATGGTTCTGGAGCAGATTCGAAGCAGTAAAAGGGGAGTTTCGGAGCAGCTCTGGAGCACCAAAAGATGTATTTTGGAGCATCAAAATTTAGTTTTGGAGCAGATTTCTCGGGTCACACATCACTGTTAATTAGAAGTCTTCCTTTTTCATAAAACCAAAATATCAGTGGTTTTTACTAAGCATTCAAGGCTGATGAAGTGACCAGACTTACCCCAAATTGATAAATATATTAAATCTTACAACATCAAAGCTGAAAGCACAGCAACTCAAAAAAAAAACATAAGCGGCACCCTGGACAGCTACCAGACCTCACACGAATGAAAAAAATTGATGTTAAAATGTGCCAATGTTCAAGATGTGAATAAAACACTGCACCCAACATTAACAGCAAGTCAATTAGACTATAGATGAACTAATAAAAGCTATTTTTATACTAAACCAATAGAGCTCTATAAAAATGAGTGTAAAGATTTTATGTTCCGGTCATTGAAGTGCTACAGCCGACATTAGGGAGCTTTACAATAACGTTTGCTGGCGCTGCGGGCGTTGCGGGCATAGCTGGCGCCATATGAGTTTTAAATAGCGTTTGCCCTTCTGCAAACCGCAACGCACAATCCCAGGGGCAATGTAGCCTCGAAACCAGCGCTTGTGGGCCGCACACGCCACCCGCTATTTCGAAGTTTTTGCGTGCGGGCCGCGAACGCGAACGGCGGCTCGCCTTACGACGCGTGCGCAGTGGCAGCAACAGCACCGCAACGGCTCGCGTTGCGCTATTTTAAAACTCCCTATTGCTAGGAAATGAAGTGATTTTTTTTTATTACGATATGAAGTATGTAGACACTTGACGAGTTTTTGCCATCGCCGCCATGTTCCGCGTAAACTACAAGGTGCTAATATTCTCCGCGCATCGTACGTTCTACCGGTGCGTATGATTGCGCAAGCTGAGGTGGTGAGCACTGCTCAAGCAGAGATTAAACGAGGCAGCCGATCTCCATCCCTCGCTCGGAGGGTGGCACAGGCGATAGTATCCCAGCACTTGTTACACCTGCCGTCGAATGCTCAAGCACAGATAAAACACGCCGCCTGTCTTGAACGAGAATGAAAAAAGACCCGGGGGGAAAGGGGGGGTGCTCGAGCAGCAGCGGTGAACTTTGATTCTAAGGCGTAGTTGCGATAAGCTGGGGCGCGCTCCGGCTCGTAAACCCTTCTACGTGATGAGCTCTCAACGGGAAGAGATTGTTCGATAAGAGCATTTCTCCCTGGAGCGATCGTCCTTATTCTCTTACGCCAGCGTTTTGTAGAGTGTCGCTATGTCGGATCCAAAAGAATTAGCTTTCAGCCTTTGTACTGTCACACGGTCGTGATGTTGACGAAGGCAGCAGCCGCTGTTTTCACGAGTGAGCTTTTCATTTGGGCGAACCTGTGCCCGGAAAACTAAACATCACTCTACAAGCAATACGCACAGTAGACTGATAACAGCAAACCAGAACGTCGGCTGTCGATAATCTGCCAAGCAGCAAAGTGCGTCGGCATTTATACATGCGCCATCAAAGATTCCAGCGTTATCGCTAGCGGCCGCGTAAGTTCTAGAACCCTAATGTACGCGTTGTGTGTGTAATCTCATTGGAAGGTTCTAAGATTATCTAGATTGTTCCCAGTCATTCAGGCGCGGTTTGTGCAAGGCAGCATTACACGTGTAATGGTGTGGTAGCAAAAATAGAAAGGATTGATTGATATGTGGGGTTTAACGTCCCAAAACCACCATATGATTATGAGAGACGCCGTAGTGGAGGGCTCCGGAAATTTAGACCACCTGGGGTTCTTTAACGTGCACCCAAATCTGAGCACACGGGCCTCCTTCATTTCCGCCTCCATTGGAAATGCAGCCGCCGCAGCCGGGATTCGAACCCGCGACCTGCGGGTGCAAAAATAGAAAGGAGCCCGTGCGGCATGAGCATTACAACATTACAGACTTGCTATTACAGACATCGCTTCGCCGCTAATACTGATTTGTAGTTGTTTTTTTAATATTTACTTTAAGTTTATATGATTCGGCTAACAGCTTTGCTGTTCAAATATAGATGGAGTCGCATAATGAGGTATGCACACGAACACCACCTTAACAAGATTCATGCATGAACAGAAATATGGCGTGACTAGTGAAACAGAACCAATAGACGTGACCGAACTAATTTGATATGGACGCGGTTGCCTCCTTCGTGTAGCACACGCGTATTGCTTGGTCGATGATAAAACTCGACTAAATTTGGCATTGCACATGCTAATTGCCGTTTAGGCGCAGCTTGGAGCAGCACGTCAAATTGGCACAAAATGGCGCCAATGGCGCAGCACTTCCACCCCTGCCATTCCACTCAGGTATTTATAGTTTGACTAAAAGCTTCGCTGTTAATAAATACAGCTGCATGAGGTACGCACACAAACGTCTTCTTAATAAGATTTGCGAATTCTGCTTACGTGGCACAAGATTCATTTCAGTTCATGCATGGTGCGAGCAGCATGCATGAACTGAATACTGCATGGCCGACCTATACGGGGTATGGCTGTGGCTGCATCCTTTGTATCCAACCCGCGTTGCTTGGTCTATGACAGCTAAATTTGGCATTGTAAGTGCAAATTGTCGATTATGAGCAGCTTGGAGCAGCAGGTCAAATTGGCGCAGAATGGCGCAATCGGCACAGCACTTTCACCCTATTCATGTTTCACGTGTACTAAACTGTAATTGTTAAAGTTCACAATACTATAATGAGTCAACAGATTACATGTTTAGAAAATATCAACTTCTGTTCAATGTGAGAATGGGCAGAGGTAAATAGAAGAACAATACAGCAAAGAAGGCAATACCTGACAGTAGCCCGTCCGACCCTCTCCAACACTAAGGCCACCGAGGATCATGGGGTACGAGGCATTAAAGTGCTCCACCAGTTCACAGGGCATCTGCAGCAGCTCCACACGAAGGTACAGGCCAGCACGAAAGCCCTCAAACTGAACCCTCCGCTCATCCTCCATGTCTTCGAACTCTTTTTGGTTCAGCTACAATGCAAGCCGGGTGAAATGCTGTTTAGTTGACAAAATATTTGCTACCTAGCTCAAGTTGCTCACTTGTACTACAGTTAAAGCTCGATGTAGCGAAATTGAGGGGAACCACAAGTTATTTTGTTAAAAGGCTACTTCGTTAAATCTGGAAGCAATACTGCCCATGGGCAACTGTGTTGTTCAATCAGGGTACTTAGAAAATTAGGTTTCGTTGAATCGAGTTTCAACTGTAACAAATTTATGTGAATTCCACAACAGTGCCACTGAAATATTTCAGACTGCCATCTAAAAATATTAAAAAATGACGATTTCATTGTGATAACTTTGTTCAATGAAAAAAGACAGCACAGCTGCTGTTACAAAAACTGCAGGGTGGCCCAAGTCCATTCTCTTCCCCTTTTGACTGTGGATTATGTTGGCTCATTTGACTTGTTAAAGGGCCCCTCACCAGATTTGACAATTTTGAGCTGGCAAGCGCAATGCGTAGATGAGGCATTCATGATCACGTCTACCAAAATTTGCATTGCTACGCGCCGCGGAAATAGGTCAAATTTCAAGATGAACGCTGCTCCTCCTTTCTTTTGCGGGCACGCACCCAGAGAATGAGGGCATGACGTGTGCGTATGAATGGCCCTGCGTACACGGCAATGCAGTGACGTTGGTCATCTACGTAGACGACTATGCTCCGACGTTGGCAACAGTGGCATGTGACATGGCGAAAATTATTTAACACAACATGCATAGTTTATGTATTTGTTGCTTGAAGAGATTAATAAATATCTAAATAAATAATGAGACGCAATAAGAGAATGTGAGCATTCTTTCTTCTTTTCTTTTTTTTTTTTCGTGCAAGTGAATTGCAACGAGATGCGGGACTCATGTGCTGGCGTTTCGCATGCGTTCGTGTCCCCGCGGCCGTGGTCACCGCATCGAGCAAACGACAGCCGTGAAATGCTCCTACGCATTCGCGCACTCATTGTGCTCATCTATTCTACCGCGTCAAAACCAGCGTTTCCAAACCACCCCGCAGAAACAGGCAGTAAACCTCAAAACATCGCTGGTAAAAAAAAAGCCGCTCGCGTCCACGGGGATTGCGCTTGTTTGGGCACGTCACGCTTACGTGACCTCTTGGTCGGATGCCAGAGATGGTAGGGAAGAGATTTGGCTTGCGAAGGCAACACTGAGGAGCGGCAAGGGTTCCCAGCTCGCCTCCTCTCATCCTCGTTTCGCGCTGCTTCTAAAAAACAGTTTTCGAATGGACCGATTAAAAATAAATTTTGTGGCAAAATGTTCCTCATCAGACACCCAACAACTTCCACAGTCTAACTAAAATTTGGTATGGGGCCTGGTGAGTGGCCCTTTAAGGGACCTTCGCTTCATGTGTGTGTGACATGACACACAGCATTTATACATGAAATTACAAATAGGAGCCTCCTTGCTTTTCTGTGATGAGCAAACAGAGGCGACGGAAGGCTCTTCAAATGCTGAAATTGCTGAAATCTATTAGCTACCTCAGCTTTCCCAGCCCTTGTGCCCACTGCAAATTCTCTGCAAAATGAAGGCTGCCCGTGCACTCAGCTGTGCTCACAAGAGGCGATGCGCTTAGGGCTCTAGGTATGGCCAGAATGAATTTGACCTCATCTAATTTTACCCCTATTCTCGCTCGCCTTCACCAGGACGATGGCTGTCATCACCGCTGCTGCCTGGGAAACTAGCCGGCACGACCGGCGAAGGTGAAGTCGCACAACAGGATTTGCCTCACATTATTCTGCCAGTTATAATGCCTAAGAACAAGATACATGTGTTAATAGACTGCTTTTGTACAAGTGGTTTGGTGGACACTGGTGCCACGATATCAGTTATGAGTCTTTCTTTCAAAAATCGCATTGGCTGCAAAGATACGTTTTCTTGGGGCGAATCAAGATTTCGTAGCGTTGGTGGGGGAGTAGTTCATCCTCTTGGAGTTTGTGCCGTCAATGTTTTATTGGCAGAAAAGGTGTTCCCAATACAGTTTCTTATGCTGCAGTGTTGTACCCACAATGTTATTTTCGGTCTTGACTTTCTCGAAGGGTGTGGCCTTTCGTCGGCTGTGGATCAGTCGCAGCAGGCCACGAAAGACGCGATGAACTGAAAGTGCCACCGTGGTCACTGAGTTCAGTAGCCAACGAACACTGAGCTCAAGCATGCCGACGGCCAACCACAAGTCAACAGCATAGCTTTTCCAACTGTCAGAGCACAAGCCCCCAATTCTGGAAGTTTCGGCTAACTTGGGTTCTTTAACGTGCACCCAAATCTGAGCTCACGGGCCTACAGCATTTCCGCCTCCATCGAAAATGCAGCTGTCGCAGCCAGGACTCGATCCCGCAACCTGCGGGTCAGCAGCCAAGTACCTTAGCCACTAGACCACCGTGGTGTGGCAACTGTATACACTTAGACCCCATTATAAAAAAGTGGCATCTTACACAAACATAGGTTCAATATATTGGCACGATCGCCACATCAACAATCAATGAATGGCAAAATGGTGCGTCATCTGCTAAGGTACTTCCGGTTCGCGGCATATTTCTTCACCACATCAATATTCAAAAATTTATTGTAAGGGTATATCCCTACCACTATATCTATTGCAAGAATATTTTTAGCTTAATTCGCTATAACCAATATTTCATTATATCAAGGCTTGTGAGGGTGCTGACACCCTCCCGTAAAGTTGTTTGCACCGCGTGGCACACGTGTCTCGCGCAAAAGCCGTATTTCGAGGTCACGGCTATTGAGCAATAAGTGGTGTTGTGTAGGCGAGCTGCGATCACCACAATCATCATCATGGCATAGCGCCGGCGACGACAAGCCTTGGTAGCGGTGAGAAAGAAATAAGTAGGTCTCTTCGGCGCGTGGCGGTAGCCGTGAACGGTTGTCTCTAGCGTGGGTCCCCGGTGCGTGGCACCACGGGCTGCGCGTTGGGGGCCCTCGTGGCTAGCCAAGTGTTGGCGACGCAGCCTTCGGTGTGTTATTGTGTTTGTCATGTTTAGGAGTGTATGGTAATATTGTCACGTGCTTGCTCAAGAAAGACGATGGCAGTTGTGCATGTGCCACGAAGGACTACGAAATGGACGAAAAAGAAGAACTCGCTTGCGCGTTCTAATTAAAAAGATCGACCTGCTTCTGGTGTCTCAATCTCTGCGGCAAGAACTCTGTTTTGACGTCGTGACACTGGTGGAGGTGCTGGAGCCTACAATCGGATGCAGGACACTCTTGCTCGGACTCGTTCACCTAGTCCAGAGACCCAGCCCCTCGTCACGACTCCGGTGCACCGATTCAGTCGGCGCCTACTAGGCCTAAGTCCGGAGTCCACACCTGTTCCGCCTCTAACCAGCGTTAATATATATAGATATAGCTCCTACCACATCCACGGCTACCCTTGCATCGCAGACTACTCTTCCCTCCCAGGTGACTCTTGAACATCCTCCCGTTCCTGAAGTTTTCCATGGGGAAGAGTACGAGGATGCCGAGGACTGGCTCGAACAGTTCAAACGGGTTGCTGTATCTAACCACTGGAACAAACAGCACAAACTTGGCCGTGCATATTTTGCCCTGGGAGATAGCGCTCGCATGTGGTACGAGAACCACGAGGCTACTTTCCAATCTTGGGAAGATTTCCGTCAAAAGCTCTTCACCACATTTTCGAACACGGACCGACGGGATCGCGCACAGCAACTGATTGAGGCTCGCATACAAAAACCCAACGAAACAGCTGCCATGTACGCAGAGGGTATGATCCGTTTGTTTCGACGAGCTG
The DNA here is from genome assembly GCF_043290135.1 of Rhipicephalus microplus. NCBI lineage: Eukaryota > Metazoa > Arthropoda > Arachnida > Ixodida > Ixodidae > Rhipicephalus > Rhipicephalus microplus. Next base: position 288,007,083 of record NC_134710.1, on the reverse strand, counting down.
ACCCTGACATGCCCGAGGCGAAGAAGGTGCGTCACCTAATGCAGGGTGTCAAAGAACCAGTGTTTGCGGGCCTCGTACGAAATCCACCTACAACAGTAGATGAATTCATAAGAGAGGCGACTGTCATCGAGCGCGCACTGCGACAACGATACCGACACTTTGACCGCCTGCCGAACCACACGGCAGTAAGTGCTGCAGCTGAGAACACTGCCGTATGTGAAAGTTCCCTGCGACAAATGATTAGGGAAATACTGCGTGAAGAACTTCGGGCCCTCTTCGTCCCTCCTACCCAACCGCCCGTCGCATCTGTTGCCGAAATCGTCCGCCAGGAGTTGAGGCAAGCCGTTACACCACCCGCGCCAAATCCTGAGCCACATCCAGCGACCTACGCTGATGTGGTCCGTCGTCCTCCACTGTCATTTGTGGCGACACCCGTCCAGCCACCACCCGCTGCCGTACCTTGGTGGCAACGGGATTCCATGAGACGACCACCAGTTCGCCGAACTGACTTGTGGCGCATGGCCGACCGTCGACCTATTTGCTTCCGCTGCGGAGAACCAGGTCACATTGCCCGCTATTGTCGTCATAGCGATTCTGGGTTCGGGAACTTTCCTCGTCCCGCTTCTTACCGCTCTGAAGACCGTCGTGCCCACGATGCCGATCAACTGTCGACTGGCCAAGCAACTACACCGCGTCGCTGGCGATCTCCATCTCCTGCGCGTCACAGTGACTTCCCTCAGAGCTACGCGGACGTCACCAGAGGCCGTTCGCCTAGCCCGCACCGGGGAAACTAACTGCTGCGACCTTCGGGGGCAAGGTTGACAATTGTCGAGACACCGAAAAGTTCCCCGTATCATCGCAAAAAGATATGACGACAACCACGACGAATACAACGACGAATACTAATGCCGGTGAAGTTGTACGTGCTGATCTTGGCGTTTTCATTGACAGACATCACGTTACAGCACTGGTCGACACAGGCGCCGACTTCTCAATCATGCGACAAGAACTCGCCGACCGCCTTAGAAAGGTCAAGACACCGTGGACAGGGCCGCACATAAGGAGTGCTGGTGGTGAGCTGATGACTCCCACGGGTATATGCACCACTTGACTTTGCATTGGGGATTCTAGCTTCGTGGCCACTTTCGTCCTGTTGCCTGCTGTAAAGAGCTAATTTTGGGCATAAATTTTCTTCGAGATCATGGCGCTGTTATTAACATCCCTCAACGTATGGTGACGTTTTGCGCATATCCATGTGTCGACGACAGCAGCGACGAACTACGCAGCCGTTTGCGAATAGCCGACGATGTGACGCTCCCACAGAGATCCTGCTGCCTTGAGTCTGTATCCAGTGGGTGCCCTTCCTATAAAGATGTGATAGTGGAGCACATAGTCGCTCTTTTGCTCACACAAGGCATTTCCATCGCGAGAGGCATCCTAACGCTTACTGGTGGACAGGCAGAAGTGCTCCTCACAAACTTCAGCAACGAGCGCCGTCAAATACAGAAGGGTACCGCAATTGCCTACTTCGACGATATAGACCAAGCTGGGGATTGCTGTGCTTTGCAACCAGACGACGCGACAGTCCCTGCCTCGACAACTTTGTCGGTGGACATCTGCTCCACGCTACCGCCCTCAGATAGAAAGCGCCTGCTTGGACTTATACACCAATTCGAAGACTGCTTTTCACGTACGTCAAAGGTCCAGCGGACACCATTGACCAAGCACCGCATCATTACTGAAGACAACACGCGACCGATTCGGCAGAACCCCTACCGTGTGGCTCCGAAAGAACACAAGGAGATTCAGAAGCAAGTACTGAAGATGCTCGTGGATGACGTGATACAACCTTCGAAAAGTCCTTGGGCGTCCCCCGTGGTTTTAGTCAAGAAAAAAGATGGCAGCTTGCGTTTCTGTATTGATTATCGCAAGTTGAACCAAGTCACGAAGAAAGACGTCTATCCACTGCCTCGCATAGACGATTCACTCGATCGGCTGCGTCATGCGCACTATTTCTCTTCAATGGACCTTCGAAGCGGCTACTGGCAGATAGAAGTCGACGAGAGAGATCGTGAAAAAACGGCCTTTGTGACGCCTGATGGCCTTTATGAATTTTAAGGTGCTTCCTTTTGGGTTGTGCTCGGCGCCAGCCACTTTTCAGCGTCTCATGGACACCGTATTATCGGGTCTGAAGTGGCAAACATGTTTGGTCTATCTGGACGATGTTGTTGTATTCTCAGCATCATTCGAGGAACATCTCAGACGTCTATTCACCGTACTCCAAGCCATACGATCGGCCGGCCTGACTTTAAAACCAGAAAAATGTCATTTTGGTTTCAACGAACTCAGCTTCCTAGGCCACGTCGTCAGTCACGAAGGTGTTCGACCTGACCCGGCCAAAATAGACGCCGTAGCCCAATTTCCTGCACCCCGTGACAAAAAGGCTGTGAGACGCTTCTTAGGGTTGTGCACCGATTACCGGCGATTTATCGAGGGCTTTTCGTCTATTGCGGCGCCATTGACACGACTCACACGTGAGGACGCCCCCTTCTTTTGGGGTGAGCAGGAGCAAATGGCATTCAATGAACTACGGCAACGCCTGCAAACACCTCCAGTCCTGGCGCACTTCGACCAGGACGCCCCTACAGTACTTCACACTGACGCCAGTAATTTAGGTCTAGGGGCCGTTCTGGTGCAGTGGCAAGACGGCTGTGAAAGAGTAATAGCCTACGCCAGCAGAACTCTCTCTCGCACGGAGGAGAACTACTCGACCACCGAAAAGGAGTGTCTCGCCGTGGTGTGGGCAGTCATCAAATTTCGTCCGTATTTGTACGGCCGCTCCTTCAAGGTTGTTAGTCACCATCACTCTTTGTGCTGGCTCACCAACCTTAAAGATCCATCTGGTCGTTTGGCGCGCTGGAGCCTAAGGCTTCAAGAGTTTGACATGACCGTCGTCTATAAATCTGGGAAGAGGCACACCGACGCCAACTGTCTCTCACGGTCCCCAGTGGAAACTGTCGCTCCTGATGACGAAAACATCGACGCGGCATTCTTGGGAGTTGTCAACACGGCCACTATTGCACGAGAGCAGCGCAGTGACCCTGAGTTGTTGCCACTCATTGAATATTTAGAAGGACGACGTGAAGACGTGCCGCGGTTATTTGCTAGAGCACTGCCATCTTTTTGCTTGCGAAACGATGTTCTCTATAAGAAAAACTTCTCACCAACCGGTAACCCGCACTTGCTCGTCGTGCCTGCCTCTCTTCGAAAAGAAATTATGGAAGCGTGCCATGATGAAGCAACTTCTGGTCATCTAGGCTACACCCGAACATTGTGCCGACTGCGATGCAAGTACTACTGGCCAAAGTTACCTGCTGCTGTTAACCATCACGTGCGAACTTGCACCGACTATCAAAGATGCAAAGCGCCTCCCAGTAAGCCAGCCAGTCTTTTACATCCTGTCGAAGCACCAGAAAAGCCGTTCACCCAGATTAGAATGGATTTCCTGGGTCCCTTTCCAACTTCCACAACAGGAAACAGATGGATTATTGTGGTCACTGGTTACCTGTCCCGTTATGCAGAGACTAAAGCTATGCAGCGCGGCACAGCAGCAGAAGCCGCTCAGTTCTTCATCGAGAACATCGTCCTTCGGCATGGCGCTCCGACAACAGTGATCACAGACAGAGGACCTGCCTTCACCGCAGAGCTTTTGGAGTCGGTTCTCAGACTCAGCGGTACAGCTCACCGGAGAACAACTGCATACCATCCGCAGACAAACGGACTGACGGAGCGCCTCAATAGGACTGTCACAGACATGATCAGCATGTACGTTGACACGGAACATAAAAACTGGGATCAGATATTGCTGTACGTGACCTTTGCCTATAATACCACTCGACAAGAAACCACTGGAATGACACCGTTCAGTCTGATCTATGGTCGCGAAGTCACGACAACGTTGGACGCCATGTTGCCGCATGAGTGTGACGACATCCATGTAGACGCCGAAGAATTCACTCAGCGTGCCGAAGAAGCCAGACAGCTCGCATGCGTGCGCATCTGTCATCAGCAGCATCAAGATGCACAACGCTACGCCACACGACACCAGTTTATTAGCTACACACCAGGCGACAAAGTGTGGGTCTGGATTTCGATACGTCGACGTGGACTGTCTGAGAAACTGCTAAGACGGTACTTTGGTCCATACAGCGTCACGCGACGCTTGAATGACGTGAACTACGAAGTTGTTCCCGACACTGATCGTAGTTCTAAGCGCCAAAAGCATTTGCCCGAAGTCGTGCACGTCGTGCGTATGAAACCGTATTTATTGAGTTAATTAGCTCCCGGTTGCCGTTTTCGTACGACCACTTCATACGCCTTGTAGAGCACCTAAGTTGCGCATCGGGACGATGCTTCTTTCGGAGGGAGGCAAATGTCACGTGCTTGCTCAAGAAAGACGATGGCAATTGTGCATGTGCCACGAAGGACTACGAAATGGACGAAAAAGAAGAACTCGCTTGCGTGTTCTAATTAAAAAGATCGACCTGCTTCTGGTGTCTCAATCTCTGCGGCAAGACCTCTGTTTTGACGTCGTGACAATATTGTGTAAGGATGTCTAAGCGTGCTGATCATGATTGATGTTATGATAATTCGGCTGACGATATTGTTGTTTTGAATCAGTTAAATAAATGTGTCTGTTTGGTTGGTTTGGACCGACCGCGTCTGCTGTGTCCGTTGACTTCGAAAGTCTGGCGCTCGCCATGTCGATACCCCAAACTGGCTGCCCAACGTGGGGGCTCTTGGAGTATCGGACGAAAGTTTTTGCAGTTCGGTGCAAACTTTTGTTAGAGCCGGTGTAGAGTAGGCCTAGGGGGACTTCTTTGCTAGCGTCGGCGGAGTGCTTTGTAGAGAGCAAGGAGATCGGTATTTGTGACCTGTTTGAACTTGCCGGCACTCGGGTTTTTTTTTCTGCTCACAAGTGTGTTTTTTTTACTATGTTGTTGGTGGTTTTGAAGAACGTTGTTCAGTTGGTGCGATAGCCATGCAGTCTGCATCCTGGGGTGAGCAAAGCTTAGAGCACGTGAATTGTAGGCCAGGCCCGAAGGGAGTGAGTACGGAAGCCTTGTGGGTGGTCTTGTTTTCTGTAAATAGCTTATTCTATCTCTTTCGGGCTCGGGGAGTCAGGCGTCGTTGTTGTTTGGTATTGCGGCTCGAAGCCAGGACGTCGTAACACCGTTCAGGATGGTGGATGCCGATCGCTGGGTAAGCTGCTGTGTGCGGCGAGCGATAGGGCCACCTTAGACAGGATGTCTCCTTGTGGTTGCCTTTTCTGCGCCTAGGCTGAGTGCTGGGTGGATGCCGGTTGTTGTCGAACGACTCATTAGGCCTAAGGCTCTGCGCAGCCGCCTGTCGCACGTGGCACAACTGGGTGGATCGTGGTGTCAAGGTGTTGCACTCTGCTTCCCTCACTTTTTATCTTGCTATGCACGAATTACGAAAAGTGACCTTTATTTTTGAGCTGGGCGTTTTGGCCGCCGCCGATGTATTAGCTAGCAGTACTGACCATCGTACCACGTGGGCGAAAAGCCCGAAGCTCCCTTCCCTAGGCCCTGTTCCATTGTTTCTGTTGAGAGTTTTGGAATGTATGCAGTGGGAGTGATATAATCAACGGCTGACTGTCTTCTGCACGCCGTCAGCGCCGCTGGCCAGGTATGCGGTCGTAAGGTCGGGCGATGGACATGCCTGGGACCTGCGCAACTGCCTGCATTCCGGCACCCTCGTGAGTGCTGGTCGCAAACAGAAGACGTGTCGGTGCGAGTGACGAATCATCGCACCGACGGCAACGTTGCTGTTGCGGGACCGGTACTGAGGTGAAGTCGTCGAGCTGGACAGTGCAGCAGTGTCGACCGGCGGCAGTGTCGTGGTGCACGGACATTATAAAAGGACATGTGGTGTCATTTTTGTTTTGTGAGAGCTTGTGTAGCTGATTTCTTTGTTTTTCCGAATATGGTTTGATTAAGGTTGGAGAAATGAAATAAAAATTACGGCATATTCACGGGGTGAATGATGATGAATGGGCGAAGCTCCGGAGGGATTCATCGGTAAACTGTGAATCTTCCGTGTAATTCGCCCAGTCGATCATCATGTAAAGACGTGAGAAACGCTGTGTGTGTATATACACAAATCAACTTTTATTTGTTCTTAGACGATGGATGGCTTGCGCGCCCCGCCGCGGTGGTCTAGTGGCTAAGGTACTCGGCTGCTGACCCGCAGGGCGCGGGTTCGAATCCCGGCTGCGGCGGCTGCATTTCCGATGGAGGCGGAAATGTTGTAGGCCCGTGTGCTCAGATTTGGGTGCACGTTAAAGAACCCCAGGTGGTCTAAATTTCCGGAGCCCTCCACTACGGCGTCTCTCATAATCATATAGTGGTTTTGGGACGTTAAACCCCACATATCAATCATCGATGGATGGCTTGCGATGTCCCTTGCCTCGCGCGCTCGCACATCGGGATTCTGTCTGCGAGCGCGCGCTGCTGCCGCCTTGCGCTCTCTCCGCTGTGCAGCCTTATCCATCCGGCGACTCCGAGCGCGCGCCAACAGCGAACGGATTTTCTTACAACGCTCCCCCTAGCGTACGTCGCCGCACTAAATCGAACGATTGCCTTCAACCAATGACACGCGCCATATGTGACATCATTCCTATTTTATAAGATCTCACGTCTTTCATCAACTACAAGTACCGCTTTCTAGTTTATAACATCTTGCATCTTTTCATCATCAGCTACAAGTACCACCATCTAGTAAACACTACAAGAACTGAACGAGAGGTAGCTACATACAGGAGACGGTACCGCCATCTAGTGAACACTGCAAGAACTAAACTAGAGGTGGCTACATACAGGGGACGGTACCGCCATCTAGTGAACACTGCAAGAACTAAACTAGAGGTGGCTACATACAGGCTACAGGGGACGCACAGCCTACGCCCTAAGGAGCTTCGCCCCTAAAAGTGCTGACACCTCCCTGTAAAGTTGTTTGCACCGCGCACGTGTTTCGCGCAGAAGCCGTATTTTGGGGTCACGGCTATTGAGCGATAGGTGGCATTGTGTACGCGAGCGGTGATCACCACTATCATCTTTATCATGGTTGGTAGAGTGGTAGCACCAGCGATGACTCCTGACGGAAGGCAAGCCTTGGTGGCGGGCGAGAGAGTTGAGCGAGTCTCTCTTCTGCGCGTGGCGGTTGCCGCGTATGGTTGTCTCTACGTGGGTCCCCGGTGCGTGGCACCACGAGTTGCGCGTCGGGGGCCCTCGTGGTAAGTCAGCCGTTGGCGACGCCGCCTTGGGTGTGTTATTGTGTTTTCCATGTTGTTTGAGTGTATAGTAATTTTGTGTAAGGATGTCCAAGCGTGTTGATCACGATTTATGCTATAATAATTCGGCTGACGATATCGTCGTTCAAATGTAGTTAAATAAATATGTGTGCATCGTTCGATTTGTTCTGACCGTGTCTACTGTGTCCTTTCCCTCCAAGAGCGTGGCGTAGCGCTCGCCAATTCGATCCCCCATAGGCTTGAGTGAATAACCAAGTCTTCCTGAATAACTTTTTGGTAGGATTAATGCAGCAGGGAAAAACAGGTATGTAGGCTGTATCTTTGTAACCAGAAAAATATGCACCATTGTGATTTCGCTGTGTTTCTGAGAAATACACGGCAACCACTGCTGGGCAACCCTTGATCTTATCATACCTGTGCCTGCTCGCTGAATTCTTTCTTGAGCTCATCAAAATGGGTTTTTTCATCATCATGGTCATATTCATTGTCAAAGGCCTCCTTAAGCTTTCGCTTGCGCTCCTGTCGCTTGGCCTCTATCTGTGCCTCACGTTCTTCTCGACTGAGCTTCTTACTTCTGCCACTTGACTCTTCTCCTGCACAGCAAAGCATGAAAGACAAGCTGAAATTATTTTTCACAGCCCACTCTGCTCAATGTCGCAAGATTAAAACACCAGCCCAACAACTTACAGAAAGAATTGTTCACCATGTGGCCCATCCTAAATTGATATCAATCTGCTAATCCCCCTTAAATAATATCCCTCATATCATTCTTTCTAACAAATTACAACAGCCTAAAAAATTTACAGCTTTTGGGTGAAAGCAGCATAGCATCCAGCTACAGTAAAACCTCGTTAATTCAAACTCAGTTATTTTGAAATCCCATTTAATTCAAAGAATTTTCACAGTCCTGTATTTTGCAATGCAAGTGTGAGTGGATAATTTGAAGTGGCGGCTGGCACCATTCCGGTTAATTCGAAAGCTTTGGGTGCAATGAGCCAGTTTCACATCCAGATTTTGACGCAAATTCGCCGAAACGATGACCCTTAACAGCCACAAGGCAATGCAACGTAGCAATACTAATGAGTAGTGATTGAAGCACCCCAGCTTTGCTACTTCCAGCGCAAAAAGAAAAGAAAAGAAAAAAACGGTCCCGTGATCAACAAAAACATGTGCCTGCAAAAAACTGAATGTGCTTCACTGCAACACAGCGATGACACGCAGGCAGCATATCGCATGTTTCTAGCAACGTCAGCGGGTCATAGTTCACTCATTTATTCTGGGATCGTAAAGACATTAATAAAAGACACTTTGGCAGAATTCGCAATGTATGTGAACCTCCGATTGCCGGTTCCTCCAGCGATTTGCGCCTTTGCACTGCTGGTGGAGTTCGTGCCAGCAACACCTACTTCGAAAACTAAGTTCAAAAGTTTCAAAGATCATTTTTTCCAGCCAAAACACATCGTGAGTTTCGCCACACTGGCCATTATTAAATTCCTGATTATACCGGAAAGAGTGAACGAATGGTCGCATCACGACATGCTGACGCAGCAAGGTGCAGGTGACATGCTGCCCGCATGACACTACTATGTTGCAGTGACGCACATTTCACACATTTCAATTGATCACGAAAGCATGTTTTTTTTTTTTTTTTTTTCAGTGGCAGCAGCAAGGCCCACTGTTCCCCCATGTTCGTGGCAAAATTAAGACCAGGTATTGCTGAAAAACATAACTGTTGGAGCCAAAGCTAGCCGGCACAGTAAACGTCGAGCACTGATAACTTTGAACAGTTCTCAGCTCTTTGAATCCCACTTTTTTGATGTTCTGTTCATTCGAAAACCCGCTTAATTCGAAAATTTCTCGCGGGCCTTGGCGACTTCGAATTAACGAGGTTTTACTGTATTGGCAAGCTATAGCAATCATTGTTTTTTTTTTTCTATTGAAGGGAGACCTGGCAATAGCAATGGTAAATTTGGTCAAAATGTTTATTTTTACAGTTAATCCTTTCCTACAATCCTGAGACCATGTTTGACGACATGGTGAAATATCAGACCAAGATAAGCAGTACAAGTTCAGAAAAAAAGCCCTTTACTAGTGTGCTGTCATCAAAAGCTATGAGAATATCGAGCTTCAAGGGACTGACAACTGATTTTTTTCGACCCAGGTTTTTTCGGCGTGACAGAAAGCTTACCCTACGTAGTGTTCATAGCTGCAGTAGTCAATCCCAAAAACACATACTCATTTTATAACCAATATTCTTCGACCTGAAAGGCTCTGAACAAGGATGAGCCTTTTCATCCAGTAACGCTGAGAATTGATAGAGATGCCAGTAGCCTTTCTGGCGACTTGTGCATGCTGCGTTTTGCTTTCGCAGGAGTTCCTGCAACTATGCTTAAGCACGTTTATTCTAAGCTTTACAACTATTTTTGAAAATAACAAGCAGTTACAATGAGACGATATGCCTTCATACAGCTTCTCTGTATTTGTACTGCATTGCCTGCGTCTAAAGTCAGAAACTGCCGCTGTTTAGCAAGCATAGGCCCCGCCATTGCTCGATAGCGATGGCAATGAGACTGCCTCACAAAACCTGCTTTTGCCACTGGCTTGCTTTCGAGCCGCAAACGATTCGAAGCTGAAGCTCAGTCGCTCAGTTCATGGTTTCCTTCGCGCAGCTGCCGCAGCTTCTTGGTGCACTCGCGGAGCGATACCTTTTCTGATTCCAATGCTTATTTTATTCACGCTTCTCCAGTGTTGTACCTAATCAGATCAGCTGTTCGTCCACATTATCAACCAAATCAGCCAGCCGCAAGTGATGGATGATAAGAATGGCATAGAATAAAGCAAAAATCACCGCTCCATGATACCCTGCCTCCATCTCGGCGTTGTCAAATACACTTTGACGGGGGACAGCTGCTGCTGTTAACGTGTTAATGCAACTGTTTGGTACGTTCACGAAAGCAGTTAGAGGCGTTGTTTCAGCGTGGTTTTCACCTTGGCCTCACTATGCATGACTCTGAGTTGCGTCGTGACGCTGCTGGAAAAGAATAAAAAGCTGCGGACACTTTTTTAATTTTAAGAATAAGCGTTCCTTTGTTTTGCTAGCTCAGATCAGCTATATTTTTTCGGTTTCACTACAACGAAATTCTCGCTTCAACGAAATATTTTCCGCGCCCCGTAAGTTTCGTTGTAGCGGGAATCGCCTGTACATTCAAACCTTGATTTAACGAACCTGGATATAACGAAATAGATGAAAAATAGTCTTTCAAAACTATAGGGTTAACAATGTACCTTTATAGCGAATTTTCAGATGTAGGTACTAAACTTATTTTCATGTAAGATGCAACTTTGTTATCGTAAAATTTGAGCATATGCATTTTTATTTTTATTCATGGGCACTGCCATCTTGGACTGATAAGCGATAGCTCTGCCGGTTTTCTATGTCATAATATTAAATTATCATGGTCATAAGACGTTGAACAAACCGGCCCAAGCATTTTCATGCGTGCGAGCTTACCATAGCACTGATTGTTTATCTGATACGGATATAAAACTACAGTCGACTCCACTTATAACAATATCGTTTATAACAATATATCGGATATAACAATACACAATGATTGCACTGTGCACTTTTGTATGCTTTCTAGGGTAAAATAAGCCATTTACTATGATGCTCGGGTAACGCGATATCGGATACAGGGATTGAATACCTCTACAGCGAATGCCAAGAATGGCTCTTCATGCCAACGACATGTGCTGCAAGGTGCCTCACATCCCGTTCACACCCTCTAGAAATGTCTCAACTGCGCCGCTTACGAAGTAGCGACAGGAGCAGGAGCGTTCCTTCCAAACTTCCAAAGCGTTGCCAGGAGAGGGCTGCAAAGCGTTTGACAATCCAAAGTGGTGCCAAAGTTGTGGTCAGCGCTTAAATGAAAGATGTGTCGGGTCTGGACGACAATTTTGGTGTCCGAGAATCAGAGCATGCGGGGAAAAAAAAATGGAATGTCCAAGGACATGCATTGCCAACAAAATGAACGCAAAAGGGGAGTTCTAACAAATGATACATCATTGCAAAAATTCGCGATCTTCTCAGACCGCCTCGATTATGTGCATTACACCGTAACTATGTTGAATCAAGTACGAAATTTTGCACGCTGAAAGATGCCAATTCTTCGATTTCACAGGCGCACACCTAATTTCAAGGAAACCACAGTCGAATCTCGGTAATTCAAACTCAAAAAGAACTTCTGAATTTTGTTTGAATTATCAAGATGTTTGAATTATCAGAAGCTCTGAGATAGATGACTCTGGGTGAGGTGACACCACACATTATGATTAGGCATTGATTTTATCACATTTAAGGGGGGACGTGCCTTTGAGAATGAACTTTCTCGTTTCTGGTCAGATGATGAAAATTGGCACAGACACTAAGCATGGCCTCACCGTGGCGATAGCACAAATACTTAATGAGAGACAAATTATATTTCAATTGAATTTGAGGAGGGGCTGGAGGATATATAAAATGACAAAAATGGTTGGTAATTACTGTATGCATAGCCAAATGTATGTAGAAGGGGGCTGCATTCTCAAGATAATTTATTTGTAACACTAAAACTTGTAGTTAACGTTTTCTCCAGTGGCACTGCAATGAGCAAACTTGCACTACAAACAAGAAACTCTATAAAAAATTCATTAAGGAGTAAAATGAAAAACTAAGATCGCAGCCCCCAGAAGCACAGTTCAAGGAGCATAACAAAATAAACGGAATCAAAATCTGTACAGTGGTTGCCCAGATATCTGCTCCACGCGCTGAGTATAATGAATACTAAAAAAAACAGTATTGAGAAAACTGCGTTTAAAGTTTCAACTTCTTTTTACGTCTCTAAAACACCTAAAGATTGTGATCTTGAATGTCTTGTGATATTTGACTTCTCAGCTATCTGGTCTCTGACCAGTGTGCCTTGGTTGCCCCTTTTTTTTTTCCCCCATAATTTCCTTTTCATGTTTTACAAAGAACAAGTATGGATTTCAAACCAAGTTCTTTGTCTGAAGGAGTGGTGTGATAGACATGACAGAAAAGATTGTAATTGAATAAGACCATATACTGAAATTATTACATACTTCTTGTGCCGAAGTTGTAATTAGCATAATTAAGTACTTGATTACAAATATTCACTGAACATTTCTTTATTTGGAGAGAGGTTTATTGCATCAGAAAAATGGGTCCCACCATGACGGCCTATGGCTTCTTTCCAAATAACAAAGTTATGGACAGAAGACTGGCGGCACAGGAATTTTTAGCAGTATATTTAATGATGCGAAACGGGCATATAAAAATTCGTGCCGCTGATTCATACATGCTATTTTGCTGCTCTAGCCGTGAAACGCATCATCATACAGCCAGTCGTGGAAACACTTCTCTACGAGGCTTTCATTGCCTCAGAACATTCGTAGACGTTCATGGCGATACCAAGCACGGCTCCAAGCACGTATAAATCACATCACACATGTCTAAATTGCATCAAAAAAGCTTATTGATAGCACTCCATATGACCGTGGAGTGCGCGGCCGCGTGGACAGTGCAGCCGCCTAATGCATTTGCCGGGGGCGTTCGGTGACGATGCGCAAAATGTGTAATTACAGGGACAAAAAATCGGCGTGCACTACGCTTGGCAACATATTTTAGAGTGACGACACGTGAAACTGCTAGCCGCTGTTCCGAGCAATCCTTGGCAGTGAAAGGGGAGGGGGGGGGGTGCCGAGCTTGACTGTGTGGTCCGCTGCCGATGCGCAAAATACCCGTGCGTGGTTCAGAGGAGCTAGCGAGTGATGTGCTTCATTTTTTGCGAAGAAGCACGTCACCTGCCTGCAGTCTCGCTGTCAGCGGAGTTAGGGCTAAAGACGACTCCGATGACGCGCCGCGCTCGTAGACCGCGCACCCGCTCGTAGTAACTTGATCCCGCATCCGCTTACGGCTCCTATTTAACGCGTAATTATATCTTAAGTGATCATCGAGCCCTGAAAACGTAACAAAGTAGCGATTTTCGAGAGCCATGTCCTTGCGACGCACAAGCAGCAGACGACAATCTCCCGGAGCGAGCATCAGGGCCAATGGCGAGGCGAGCTGAGGCAACATGCCGGCCACAGCCAATCAAGGGCGTCGAAACAACCTTCAAACATTTGCTTTTTGTGCGCTTGTTTTTAAATGGAGGAGCCAGTTGAGGCGGCAAAGTTAAACAAGGAGAAATGCTCTTTCCGATGAGCCTAAGAAGCTGGCTGAATTGATTGATTGATTGATTTGTGGGGCTTAACGTCCCAAAAACCACCATTTGATTATGAGAGACGCCGTAGTGGAGGACTCCGGAGATTTTGACCACCTGGGGTTCTTTAACGTGCACCCAAATCTTAGTACACGGGCCTACAACATTTCCGCCTACATCGGAAATGCAGCCACCACAGCCGGGATTTGATCCCGCGACCTGCGGATCAGCAGCCGAGTACCTTAGCCACTAAACCACCGTGGCGGGGCGAAGCCGGCTGAAGGCCACACCATCGCGAAGCTATAATTTTTCGAAAATCGCTGTTCTCTCGCGATTTCCAGAAATATTTTCGCTACCTAGGTGGGTGAAACGAATCTTCCGAAGCACTTCTGCGCGATTTTCAGTGTACATATTTTGAAGTCGGATAGAAAAAGGGTTCCAGAAACTTTAAACCCTAACTGCTCGCATGAACAGAAAGCAGAGGAGTAAGGTCTAGAAGTTTATTGGCCATTTACTGCTGATCAGACCTTTTAAAGAAATCGTGAATTGCCAACTGCTTCTTTACAATATGTGCCTTCAGCACAAAGCTCTCTATACCAGTCGAGAAGCATCGCGGTTTACCATGCATGTGCTTCATTTCAAACATTTCTATACTAGCAAAGCCTTGTTGCTTGAAGGCCTGAGGTGCTTATTTTTCATTTTTAGACTGTTATAGTTATAAAGCATGCTAATTTTTAAATGATAGTGGGAAACCAGCAGATATTTTCTGGTATGGAACTGCAAAAAGTATGAATAAACAGAATGATGGAGTTTGAATTAAGAAGCTTTTAAATGCGTTGAAAGAATAGAGGACCAACCAAAAAATTCAATTTTGTTTGAATCAACTAAGAGTATCAATTATCAGAGTTTGAATTATCGCGAGTCTACTGTACTACTCTGTGCCACCCTCGTTCTCATTAGCAATGTGTGTTCCTTTTCTTCAAGTGCGACCACCGATCTATGTCGTATCTGTGCTTTCCGTGTTTCAACACCGCAAAGAGCTTCGTTGATTTTTTACCAACCCACAGCACGTGACCGCTGCTGAAGCTCAACCAACACCGATTAGGCCTAGCCTGCTGTTCGGTTTGTTGTCGTGGGAAGTTCATCCAAGACATGAAGATCATGCGTCGAAAAGACACCACTCAAGCTCTGAACCAAGAACAGCCTGCATAATACGAAGTTTGCGCTATCAGCAGAGAGATCAAGCACGACGAAAACCCGCCAAACTTATGTAAGGCGGCGCAGTGGCAGCAAAGGCGAAAGCTCGCGTCAGAGCCACGCTAGCGACGCATATTATGTAGCAGCGTCTACGCCGGTCAGAGCCACGCTAGCGACGCATATTATGTAGCAGCGTCTACGCCGGTGCAAACGCTTATCTGTCGCTGAGGCAACTGCCCTCCTTTTTTATTCGGCGAACCTGCAGTGTGCCGGGGTCTTTTTTATTCCTTTTCTTTTTCTTCCCGCCGCGATTTGTTCGATCACTCCACATCCCTTCCTCCTCCATAACAATTCGTTGCTTGCTCACTCCCCAGCGGCGCACCAAGCGCGCTGCGCCTCCTTTCAGACGCGCCCACCCTTACAGCGTTTGTCAAATATTTTTAGGCAACCGCATTACTACCAGTCTTTCATCTTGGGGACTGCACAATAAGTGGTATGCGTATAAATGAGCTTCTAAGGGAGAACGAACGGGATTTGAAAAAGAATGCATTATAAGCTGCTATGCACTAGCGGAGGTACCGCACTATAAGCGGCTATGCTATAAGTTGTCTACACTGTACGTAGATATCATTATAAGTGGACTGCACTTTACAGCGTTATCAGTCCAAGATGGCAGCACTTGAACGCACCTGAAATATGATGTATAGTAGCCTATAGGTAGGCTGAATATGGTAGACACTTCCTAGGTACACTACATTTATATCTCACCACTTTGTTCCACAACCACAGGCTCCACTCGTTCTTGGTCTTCCTTTTCTTTTGCTTCTAGATCTTCGAAGTCACCATAGAGTTCCTCTAGAGAAATAAATGCAATAAATAAGTTTTTGAGAGAACATAAATACATCACATTTGAAAGTCTTGCTGACAAAAAGCACCCTTAATAAAATTATAGTTTGTTGTTATTAATACCAATTTCTAGTTAAGTAACAAGCTTTCCAAACAATTAAGGAGCTGTGACAAGTAGCATGTTAAGGAGTTGAACATTGATTACTTCAGTAATTAGTGTAAAGAAACAAGAAAAATTATAAGGAAAAGGGTAAATCGAAGAAGATGAGAGAGAGAGAGAGAGAAGGAAAAAGGAGAGAAGTTTACACTAGAAGTGTAAAGCTTAACAAACAGTAAAGCCACAGGTTGATCTTTGGGGCTTAATGTTGCCTTCTTGGCTGATGCTAGCTATATCTTTCCTTGGCATAGACATAGTCGAACCACAGCCTGTCACAGATCATGCCATTATGTCCAAATGCAAGAATATCCAGCACCAGAACTAAGATGCAAAGCTGGCTGTGGCACCCCTGGTAGAAGCACAGGCCTTTATAATAGGCTCGCACTATGCCGGGAAACTCGACGTGGAGGCTGCATGGACTCACTCCAACCGTCGGTGTGGCTGATAACAGACAGAGCTGCGAGCTTTTTGCGGACGCCCCATTGTTATGCCTCGAGCTTTAAGAGCTTCACTCTTAGAGGGGTTGTAAACCAGACATGAAGCTGCTCGGTTGCAATTTTCCCTGCTGTAATAAGAATTAGACATACTGGTTCCGAAACATGTCGGTGCAATATCCAGTCTGTAATTAATGATGCCTGTTTGAAATAGCAGTTTTCTTGGGCTAATAAACGACCATGCTGCCCTGCCAGCCTCCATAGATAATAACATGTGACATGAGTGAAACATAACGGTAAGAGAAGTTGTAAACAAAGGGTTAGCTTTCTCTTGCTCTCAAATTTTCCTTATAGGAACCTAGGAAGGAAAAAAATAACAGCGATTGAAGTGCTCTGAGCTGTGATCAGGGTGTCTACTAGTTTGCTTTTTCAAAATTCCCTGACTTTTCTAGGTTTTCCATGATGATTTAAAGCAAATTCCATGACCATTACGTCTGCTTGGAGAACTCTGTGCACTAGGAACAGACCCTCGAGTGGTAAAAAAAAAAACCAGGCGCTCCTATAAAATAAGTAAAAAAATGTACAAGTGCTGAGAATGTTCTGAGCATGTGGGGTAAATATGAAAAAATGAATATCTTGCCAAAATGAAACCTATAAGTCATAGAGTAAGTAAGTTGGCTGTTTAATGTTTGGAAAAACCAGAAAGCAAACACACGAGTTAAAATTAATCACAGATAAGCTTGAAGGAGCCCCCAAAAATCCTACAATGCAGCCAAAGCTGCCAGAAAATGTAAATGTGGCTTAATCTCATGGAATCTCTGTAAATAGATGCCTGGGCCCCGACGGTTCAGCCACTGAAATACATTTTAGTTCACTATAATGGTTACAGCCCAGGCCACTTAGGATGTGGATTGGATTAGATCGACCTGCATTTACTGACTTCACTATTTAGAATGGACCTGATGTGACCTGGATCGCTGTATTTGCTATTGATTTGCATCCCCTTAAATTGCACACCTCTAGTATATACTTTTCTGAAAAAAAAAAATACAACTACTCGCGTATTCTGTGCATCTTACATCGAATAATTACTAAAAACAACCGCCCCGCCGCCGTGGTCTAGTTGCTAAGGTACTCGTCTGCTGACCCGCAGATCACGGGATCAAATCCCGCCTGCGGCAGCTGCATTTTCGATGGAGGCAGAAGTGCTGTAGGCCCGTGTGCTCAGATTTGGGTGCACGTTAAAGAACCCCAGAAGGTCAAAATTTCCAGAGCCCTCCACTTCTGGGTCTCTCATAATCATATAGTGGTTTTCGGACGTTAAACCACACATATCAATCATGACTAACAACAACATCTCAAGAATGGAGCCGTACTGCATAACTTTCTTTCTTTCAATTTTTTTTTTCACGACGAGCACATGCATGTTGATGTTTTATTTCTCTGGGCCCTGACACAAGTCCTCCGATGCCTGCAATGAAAGCTAGGGGTAGCGTTTAAAGCGATGACATTTGATTATGTGCGGGCAAGAAGCAAGCTGTCAGGGCGCAAAGGCTCCCTAGCAAGATTCCATAGATTTACACAGATGCTGGCGGGCTACCTTTGTGTGTGTACTCTTCTATGGACATAACGCTAAAAAGTAATCACAGATTTAATGTTACCATCTCAAGAAACTTGAATGAATAATTTAGATGAAGTTACCCATCTCTACCCTTGAAACACGAGTTATAAGCACTAGTGTGTAGCTGAGGACGTTTGCCGTTGCATCGCTAATGATAATAACGATAGTACATAATAATAATAATAAAAGGCATGACATAGCCCGGCAAGCCTCTGCTAATGGCAATTTTAGCCGAACCCGAAGGCCTTCAAGCTAAGCCAAATCATGGTCAAGAAAAACATGCACAAATTTAACATGAGTAATGTTGTGGTTGTAAAGTCAGATATGCTGTGCGACATGTAGAAGCAACAGACATCAACATACTATATGTACAAACATGGAAGCTAGGAAACGCTTTAGACAATGTCAAGGACAAGTTGCCAAGCAAAAATTTCCACTGTCTTCTTTACACCAGGCTGCCATGATTGGGACAACTAATACATTGCAGTGGGAGCACTGATTTCAAGGAAAGAGTTAAACACACCACGAATATTACCTCAGGAAACTGCACATGACCTCATATTCCCTCGCTAAACATGTGAAATCTACCAGGCCACCAAACTGACTGGTCAAGTGTGCATGTTCTGGCCAAAGGAAAGCTTGCATCATGCCTAGACCTGGAATACCAGCAGATGCAGACAACTGCACATATGCTGAACAAGAGTGATAAGAAACTTCCAACAAGATGATTGATTGATTTGCAGGGTTTAACGTCCCAAAATCACCCTATGATTATGAGAGATGCCTTAGTGGAGGACTCCGGAAATTTCGACCACCTGGGGTTCTTTAACGTGCACCCAAATCTGAGTACACGAACCTACAACATTTTGCGCCTCCATCATAAATGCAGCCGCCACAGCCGGAATTTGATCCCGCGAACTGCGGGTCAGCAGCCGAGTACCTTAGCCACTAGACTACCGTGGCGGCGCATACTTCCAACAAGGTAATTTCGGCACTTACATCATGCACTTAGGTATACTTAAATACTCTTTGCCTTTTATATGGCTATTATTGTGAACAAGGCTCCCGTAGCGGGTGGCATGATGACAGCAAACTTTGTATTCTTTCGGTAGGTGTATCCTTTTGCGTCTACACTAAGAAGCAACAGTTACGCACTGCTTTTTCTTTTTTTTTCACACACTTCTAGCTCTTCACTGTAGTTGCACCCGAAGGAGTGGCTCTTCAAACTTTGATCAATGGTAATGCTCATTTTGGTGACATTCACACACACTGCCGTTGGTTTCCATGACCAGGCCAGATTTTCCAGAAATTCCTCAACTTTCCCAGAAGGGTCCGAATTCCCTGACTTTTCCAGGTTTTTTAGGTTGGTAAACAGCCCGTGCATACTTTGGAAGTACAGCAAATGACCTTCTTGGTTCCGCTTCCCAAGGACATCCAGCCTGCATCACTTTTTTTTTTAATGAAATACGCACTTGTACTCCTCTCCCTCTCCCCCCTCCCCTTTTAACCTGTAATTTTAGAATGGTTGACCTACATTCGAGTAGGTCAATTCGAATGAAGTAGTTCAACTCGAACTTTTCTCTGCCCGTGCCACACGGGCAGAGAAAATGGCCTTTACATTCTAATGCCTTCAGATTGAATGTCATTCGCGGTGCCACACGGATGAATGAAATGGGATTCGCCCAAATGCCATTCGTCACCTAATGCCATCGGCAGAACTCATTTGACTGAGAAATGCGTACTCTCGACGGCACAGCTGATGAAGTAATTATATAAAACGACATTTGATTTGACTTGAAGGAACCTTTTTGCGTATTTTATTCACACTAATAACTTAAACAAGTGTTTAAAAACGTATCTTCAGCTCGTAGACGCTGTGAAATAAATGTGACAGGCGCCGTTTTCTTTTTACGCTGCAGATCTGACTAGCTTTATCTTAAGTTGCTACATGGCCGATTGCAACGTCATCAAACAAAGTAACGAACGAAGTCTAACGGCAGCAAAATGTGCTTATGTATACATTTATTTATTATTTGATGTGTATGAAGCTTGTAAATGCTAGTTTATTTTTTATTGTTACTCACCTAATGCTCACGAGGAAGGTGCTGCTATCGACATCATCCAGTTAAATGGCATTCGCTTTGGACATGTAGCAGCGACGCCGAAAAAAATGTCATTCGGGAACTGAATGCTTTCACAACGGAATGTCATTTTCTATGCCCGTGTGGCATGGGTATTACAATCATGTAAATACGGCAATACTCAGCAACCTACCATATTGCATTTATTTCCGATTCTGTAACAGCTTTTCTTCTTTTTTTAAAGATAACACCCAGTATGGCACTAACGAGAAAAATTATGCATGAAAACTACACTTACCATCTTTTTCCAACAAAGCCTTGGCATCCTCTTCATCACCCCATTTACCGGTGATGAAGCAGTCTTTTATCAGATCCGAAATCTAGCATAAAATAATCGTATTAAACACATTCAGCACTTGTTGATGTTAAAAAAAGAAACTGTCAAGGCACACACAAACAACCTCAAACGATAAAAAAATTTTACTACCGCATACCTGCCAAGTTAAAGGATTCTGAAGGCAATATTTCCGCAACAAAGGGGGGGCTTGTGCTAAATTTTTTGGCCCGTTTTTTTCAGCACAAAAACACAAAAACGAATACCCAAGGACAAACAAACAAAAAAGCATCGCAAAAAGGGTGAGGTCTTAATCGAAAGTACCAACATCGGCGCTGTGGCTTGGAGTGGCCAAACACACGAGGGTCGCGTTTCCCACTAAGGCGAGAGTCTCAAAGGATCAACACAGCTAGCAGCATCAATTTGCGTCAAAACAACTTGCATATGTCTTCCTGGAACACACGTAAACGGGCGGCACGGTGCATATGGCTGCCCCAAAAGCGCGGGTCAAAGCATTGCTCACTACTAGATTCCTTTGGCAGAAACGGCAAAACTTGCCTGACCTTATTTTTTATACGTATTTACTAACTTTAATCTACCGCTACGTTAACCACGGGCTCTGGGAGCTCGTAGATCGCTATCGCGCCGCCACGACTGGGGTTTAGTGCAAGGCGGTTGTGGCAAATGGTACCGTATAGTGCGGAATATCGGTGGAGATGTTTTTCCAAAAAATGTCAATGAAAAGTCACCGCTCGACCTATATACCAGCCCTTGGCATAAACCAAGTGATCGTCTGGCAACAAGAAGTGTCACATGCTTTTTGGGCATCAGCATCGACATCGCCTCTTTGGGCCGACGCCATTCCTCTTTTCTTGTTCATTTAGTGTTCGTAGAACGGGTGGTTCGTAGCGAGTGTCGACGTTACTCTGCGACTAGCCATGAATACGGGACGCGGTGCCAGTTCACCGCCGCGTTTAAAAGAAAAGTTATTGAATTCGCGGAGGCGAATGGCAACATGACGGCACAAAGGCAGTTCGGAGTGTCCGAGAAAAGCGTCAGGTACTGGCGCAACCAAAAATCCAAACTGTCGGTGTGTAACGCGAGGAAGACGTTTCGCGGTCGCCGAGCTGTGCACCCGGAACTCGAAGACAAAGTGGCGGATTTCGTCCGCGAGTACCGTGCCAGATCCCTGCCTGTGATTGTGAAGCTCATTCGATCAAAAGCCGTCGAGCTCACCCGTGAAGCCGGTCTATCAAAGAAACGCTTCAAGGGATCCATTTATTGGATCCGTCGCTTCATGCGACGCAAGGAATTTGCCCTTCGACGGCGCACGTCGATATGCCAGAAGCTGCCGGAGGCGTACGAGGACAAATTGATAAGAGTTTAAACTCTACGTGAACAGCCTCCGGCGGTAGCATGGCTACATGCTAGGCCAGATCGGCAACGCCGACGAAACGCCGTTGTGGTTCGACATCCGTCGTCCACGACTGTTTGCGAACACGGGGCAAAAAAGGTGAAGCTTTTGTCGACCGGAAGCGAGCATCCGCGCTTTACCATTATGCTTTCTTGCATGGCCTACGGCGAAAAATTGCCCCCCTTCATCATCTTCAAGCGGAAGACGATGCCGAAGGAGGCCTTCCTGCGGGATGTCGTCGTCCGCGTCAACGAGAAGGGGTATATGGACGAGGCCCTAATGAGCGAGTGGATGCGGACAGTGTGGAACCGGCGGCCCGGAGCACTCCTGCAGCACCGGAACATGCTCGTGTTGGACGCGTTTCGCGGGCACTTGACCGCATCGGTGAAGGAGAGCCTTCGCGAAGGAAAGACGGATCTTGTCGTCATTCCAGGAGGAATGACGTCAACACTCCAACCGCTGGACGTTGTCCTTAATAAACCTTTCAAGGACCGTGTGCGTGTGCTGTACACCGAATGAATGGCTGGCGACAACCCGCGGACCCCGACAGGCCGGCTGCGCAGGCCAGCTCTCGCGACAGTTTCTCTTTGGGTCTCCGAGGCATGGAGGTCTCTGCCTGAAGAGATGGTGGTGCGCGCATTTAAGAAGTGCTGCATCAGCAACGCTCTCGACGGCACTGAGGACGACATGATAAGGGAGACCGCTAGCGATAAGCAGTTGTCAGAGGAGAGCTTCGACAGCTTGGAGGACTGAATCTGTGAACTATTTCGAGTTTTTCTTTTTTTTTCTTTTTTTGCTGGTCAAGGTAAGGGGGTCAACCTATATTCCGCCTCAACCTATATTCCGCATTGTACGGTAGTTTCTGTTGCAATACCCGTGCGCTAGGCTGCGCACGCGCCTTCAAAACTAGGTCATTTTATGCCATCTACGATCGCATTTGCTTCAGTTTTGTCCGCAGAGTTTGCGGAAAGCAGCGTTGCTTTGATTGGTTGGCCGTTGGGCGTGCACACTTTAAGGGTTCCGTCAGTTACGTCATCACCACACACGATCATGTTTTGTCAGTTTTGTCCACAGTGGTTGTGCCAACAACAATCACACGCACTGTACTTTCGAATCACATACGTACTTCATTCATTTATTAATACTGTTAGCCCTCAAGAGGGTCGTTACTTACGAAGCTTCGAGTACGCTGCTCTCAGCGTTCGTTCAACCGTTTCCGCACCAAAGTTCGTATCCCCCGCCGCGATTAAGAAATGTGTATGGAACATTTCAATTTAAGCCCCATGAATATAGTGAAATTTGACTGGGGAATTTCACGAATTTTGTCTTCTACGGTTTCGCATCACTGAGATTCTACTGTACGTTTAGATGAACGCCTCTGAAATTCATTTATAATAAATCAAGGTAGGTTCAAAAAGCCTGGAGAAAATTGAGCTGCTTTTTTGTCAATGCAGCCAGATCACACACAGAAATTTCGATTCTGAGGAGATTTTTATGATACGTACAAACGGAAGAAACGGTCAAAATCCAGAAGTCTCCCGGCTAATCCGGGAGACTTGGCAGGTATGCTACCGTAAAATTCCGAGCAAGCAACCCTCTCTCACCTTTGAATATTTTAAACATGCGACCTCTTACCCCTTTTACTGTTTTATTCACTGTTATGATTTACCCAACAAGGACGATTGAAACAGTGCAGGTGTGCATATTTAATAAAGCATTTAATTAGAACTTGTGTGCATTCTTATTAGCGGTTCTTCCACTGCCATCTTGAATTCTGATCCAAGCAAAGGCCCCCCTTCAAATCCTGTTCAATTATCCTTCACCTTGGAAAGGGGGCGGGGCACATGCTCGGGATTTATGAGTAATACCCCTTACAAGAAAATATATGAAAGCCATTTGGATTAAACGGCACCTACCGTAAAAGCATTCAAATGAGTTAGACGACTACCAACTAAAAGTGTGCAAACATCGAATTTTTCCAATACCAATTGAATACAAATTGAACAGCCAATAACCAAGAGATGCGATATTTTTTAACCAGATATATGTTAAAAACAGTACGCTCGTCAGCTACTCTAGTTTGTTATTACAAGTTTGTTATTGCAAAAAAAAAAAAAAGAAATGCCACCATCTGTACTTGCCAGGAAGCATATGATTGTTCTAAATAGTTGAGCTTGCGACTGTGATGTCTTGGGTTCAATTCACATGCTGAACAAACTTTTTCCATCTTTTTTTTTCTATGTGTTAGTAGTTTATTACAAAAAAACCTTTGAGCCTGCCTTGATGCCTAATGAATTCAAGGCTGCTGGTTTGAATCTTGCCTTGGCAGCCACATTCAGAAGGGGTGAAATGTAACAATTAAAGAGGGACAGCGGTTTCAGAAGGCCGAAAATTGCGGGAAGAGCCCCACAATGGCTCAAGACAGCAAGAATGAAGAACTCGTGGTCTCCGCAGCACTAGGGTAGGCCTAATGGACGCTAGACCTACATGCCCGTCAATCGCCAACAACACCCGCTATATCGAAGGCTGTGCCACGTCAAAGCCCAGAAAGTGCATTTTTCTCAGCAAATATTGATCAATTTTTAAAAATTCGATATACGTGGGTTTCATATAACCATGTTAGACTGTATAACAAATTTTTGTTAGGGTCAATCTAGGAATTTCGCCCCGGATTTTGTCATTCTGGCATGAGCGTGCATCTTCCGCGGTTGCCCTCCCGCCAACGAAGTGCAAAGCGGCAGCGTGCTCGTGGCCCCGGCGCAAAATAACGAGCGAACATTCGTTATTGCGCGCAGGTGTGCGCGAGGAGGGCAGGTGGGCCTGCTCTCCACGAGCTGGTGCTGTCGTTCTTTCCGCCGCAGGCGTATCATCTCCCTCCAAACCAATATAAAAAAAAATAATAACCCACTCTTGCGTTGGCACTGCCAACGCAAAAGTAGGGCGCTTTACAGAATGGTTTTCCACGGTACACATGTTCACTCTTCGTTTTGGACGCCGTGCGCACGTGCATGCTTTCACTGCGCATGCAAAAAGTGGCCCCCAACGACAATCAGCTCTTTTTTTTTTTTTCAATGCGAACAACCGTGTCATCACGAAATAAGGCTGGCTGCCAACTCTTTTGGATCTGGTGTCACAAAACTCCTACAAAACGCTGGTGTAAGCAATTACAGCCGCTCCAGAGAGAAGTGCTCTTTTCACACAGTCTCTGCGTGGAGTGCGCACTGATGCTTGCCGAGATAGCACGTCCTAAATATCAAAGTTCATCATTGCTACTAAAACGCCCACTCTCGCGTTTTTTTTTTGTTTTTTTTTTTTTCATGCTGGTTCAATTCGGGTGGTTTCCTTTCTGTTTGAGCATTTTACAGCAGTTCTAACACGTGGGGGGGGTGTTATCATGCACCCTCCAGGCGATAGAGATGGGCCAGCTTGTTTGATCTCTGCTTCAGCAGCGCTCGTGCGCTTTTACACGTTCGTATAAGTTACGATGCGCGGGGCCATGTTATCAATTTGGACTTGTTACAGAACATGGTGGCGACAGCAAATACCCACCAAGAGTGTCCATATAATCACTATCGCAATACCAACGCAGTTTTTTATCGCTAAGTAATTCTTTTTTGGGTTAGTTCTGCCTTCAGTTCTTCCTTTGTTTAATTTGGCGTTCATTTTTTGAACTTTCATACTGAACCTGCATATAACAAAATCCTCTTTATAACGAATTTTTCTGGAAAGTTGTCGATTTTATTATATCATACCTACCAAGCTGGCAACAGAAAAATTCGTCAAACCCCCAAGCAGGGAAGGGGGGTGGAAGGGGAGGGTTACCGACTTTTAGGGGCGAAGCTCCTTAAGGCGTGGTGGGTCTGTACATTCTCTGAGGTATGTATTTGTAGTAGTAGGTAGCCATCTCTAGTTTAGTTCTTGCAGTGTTCACTCCGTGGCAGTACTTGTAGTTGATGAAAAGATGCAAAATGTTATAAAACTAGATGGCAGTACTGGT
Organism: Rhipicephalus microplus; assembly: GCF_043290135.1. Taxonomy (NCBI): domain Eukaryota; kingdom Metazoa; phylum Arthropoda; class Arachnida; order Ixodida; family Ixodidae; genus Rhipicephalus; species Rhipicephalus microplus. The sequence continues at coordinate 287,981,412 of NC_134710.1, read as the reverse complement.
AGTTGATGATGAAAGATGCGAGATGCTATAATAGGAATAATGTTGCATATGGTGCGTGCCACTGGTGGAAGGAAGAACGGCGCAGCAGAACGGACAGAACGGTGCAGCTGGCTTCCACGAAAGTGCGGGTCAAATCTTTGGCTTTTTTCGCTACTAGATTCTTTGGACAGGAACACCAAAACACATCTAAGCTTTTTTACGCCTTTACGGCCTATTATCTACTGCTGCGTCATCCACGTGCTCTTAAAGCTCGTAGATCAGCATCGCATCGCTGCAATCGCGGTTTCGTTCGCAGCGGTTGTGGCAAATGGTAGTTTTGTTTTCATTCTACGTGCCTTCAAAACCAAGTCGTTTTATGCTACCTATCATCACAACTGCCGCGGTTTTGTCCACAGAGTTTGCGGAAAGCAGCGTCGCTTTGACTGGTCGAGCGTTGGCCGCGCGCACACTTTCGGAGTTGTGTCACTCACGTCGTTGCCATACATGATCGTGTCGAACGACAGCGGTTTTGTTCACAGCGGTAGTGACGACAGACACACACACAGTAGAAGATTGGTCACACGCGTACTTCTAAAGCTTCGAGTGCGCTGCTCTCGACCGACCTTCGTTTGATGGTTTCGGTACTAAACTCGACCGACCTTCGTTTGATGGTTTCGGTACTAAACTAAACATGTCACGATTAAGAAAAGTGTTCGAAACATTTGAATTTCGGCCCAATGAACACAATAGAATTTGGCTGGACAATTTCACGAATTCATATCTGCCGAGGTTTTGCATTACTGAGACTACTGTATTTAGATGAACGCCTTTTAAATTCGTTTCTAATAAAATGTGGCGGGTTGTAAAAAAGCCTGGAGCGGACTGACCTGCACTTTTGTCAATGCGGCCACATCACGCACAGAAATTTCGATTTCCAGGTGATTTTCATGGCGATCATACAAACGGAAGAAATGGCCCAAATCCGGGAGTCTCCCGGACAATACGGGAGACTTGGAAAGTATGTAATAAGTAAATCATGACACGCTGACGTTGCAAGAAGCATGCAGCATGCTGCCTGCACATCACTGCTATATTGCAGTGAAGCACATCTTGTTTACCACAGGAGCACATTTTAGCCGATTATGAGACCTTTTTTTTGTTAATTTTATTTTTTGTGCTGAAAGTAGTGAGGCTGAGGTGCTTCAGCTGCCACTCATTAGTATCGCTACGTGGCATCGCCTTGTGACTCTTTAAGGCCGCCGTTTCCCACGGATTTGCGACGGAATGGATCGGAAATCGGCACACTACATTCAGTAAGTTTTCCAATTAACCAAGCTGGTGCTGACCACCGCTTCAAATTATCCGCTCAAACTTACATTGCAAAATGCAGGACTGTGGAAATACAGTAGAACTCAGTAAACGGAAATCTGTGAAACGGAACTAGTGCTTAAACAGAACTATTGCCTCTGCAATGATTGGTTTCGGGCTTGTATTCTGCACCCATGTGCTCGAATAAGTATGATACACGCACCAAGATTCAATTATTTTCACTATATAATTTGTCGCCTTTTTGATATGGACAATTTTAAGTTCTTGTTTGTGGGGACAGAGTTGTGCAAGAACATAGCAGTGTAGCTGATTTAGTCACGTGATCACAAAGCTTTGCACGCGTCATGCTGAGTATTGTCAGCTCTCGCACACATGTGCCACACAAGCACCTGCAAAACACTCTCCGCTACCTGCAGCAGCCGCGATGCTTTGCCGGTATGTACGGGGCAGAAGTCTGTAAGTCACTCAGCTGACTACAGATCTGGTGTGGCGTCACTAGACCTTTTGTTGCCTTTTCCTATAGAGTTACGTCAGTGTTGGATGCGCTTGCGATGGGCCTCTATTAGGAGAATGAGCATTCAGGCGCACTTGGGAAGTGACTTAAAATATATTTTTAAACCCACAAGGTGCTTGCTATACCCTTGAAATTTAATGGTGCCACCTCATCAAAAGTGCCGGCTAGTGCACAGTTGACACTCGCAGCACGTTGCTCAACAACCAAGAAGTAACAACTTTGAGAGTGGTTAATTTACACTCATCCTGTGGATACATGTGTGTTCTTCTCTAGCACCGTTCTTGGTCTGTTTTAGTAGCACGCTTCCATTGTCGAGCTATGACAGTCGTTCATCAGCACCCGTCCTGTGCGCTTTCTTTTCGTGCGTCCTTCGTGCTTGAGCGACGCGTTGCATGTATGGGGTTGCTTGGCCTTTTTCGCGTGACATTCTAATTTCTTGCTATCCCATTCACTGCTTCACCCTCGCCACAAACTAACTTTTTTTTTCACATGCACTTTTGCAAAATGGGATCATGTGCAAACACGCCGCGTTACTGCTTCAGAAATGGGGAGTTTGACAGGTTCACACACCGATGTACCACATTTAGGAGGTCGCAATGTCGATATGGGAGTGCACTGCTCAGGTAATTTAAGAATTTTCAAGAATGACAAAAAATTCCAGAACTTTCAAGGGCCTTGAAAGTGCATTTTTCAAATTCAAGGGTTTTCAAGGATTTCAAGGACTTGTGCGAACCTTGCAAGAAAACTTGCTCCCGCTCAACGAGTGGAATTCGCCATAAGATGTTCATCTGTCGTAGATTTGTCGCGGTGACGTGCTGGCGCGATTATTTGTAGTCATTATCACGCTCCCGTGTACTTTAGTGCAGGCACTAAAAACTCTCATGTCAAAGTCGCAGTAATCACTGCACGGTCTAATGTTGAAGCACATATTGTACAGGCCCAAAATGGAAAGTTTTTTTACAATAATATATGCGACCAAATAATTGAAAAATTTAAATATTGGAAACTTCAAAAATCGAATAGAGTACGAATATTACAAATGCAATATTCAATGAATTTGAAACTTTTGAATATGCGCACACCTGTACTAATACCAAATCTCTTTTTTTCTTGTTAAGAGACACTTGGAGAAAGGAAGATATCCCAGCTCCTTCATACTAAAGTAAATCTAAATATATAACAAACCCAAAGATAGATCTAAAGATGTGCTCTACTTTTCATCTATAGAAATCATGAAACATGAAGGTGCCTTACTAAGATTGTTACTAGTGATTTCATAATTTGTAGAAGTAAGCTACATTTAAGTGCTAGAATCTATTTGCTAATGGACTTTTTTTTTTCCAAAGTTGATGAAAGAGTGCAAATATTGCGATTTGAGTGGCTGTCATGACATATGCCAGCATTACAGAGCTTTCTAGCTGCATCAAGTAAGCATTTAGCCTGAAAGCTTCTCAATATCTTTATATTTCCATGAAAGATATTTAGACTCCATTTACTTATAATTGATTAAGCCATATTATGATTATGAGAGATGTTATAGTTGAGGGCTCCGTATAGTTCGACCACCTAGACATCTTTAACGTGCACCAACCTGAATACACGAGCCTTGAGCATATATATCCCAGTTTAGAACTCATTTTTCCAAACACTCCACAAAAAAGTCATTCAGGGTAATACTTTTGCAATTAGGCACGTGCTATTACCTCATCATCTTTGATGAGCGCATCAGTCTCTGTTAAAATACACCGGGTGCTCTCCACACCATCCCAAGAACGTTTCTCCGCTTGTGTATTTTCCTGCTTTTTCACTTTCCGGAAAAGCTCGCCCAAAAAATCTGCAGTGTTTTCGGTTTCTTCTTTCTCTTCTTCTTTGTAGTCATCCTCTGAAATATGAGCAAAATCTCTTAATAAAGTTTGCAAATAGTGGAAAGAGTACAGGGGAAGCTGAACTACACTTCCCCCGATCGTGTAACGACTCGCATTTTATGATAGCAGTTTCATCCTCGCAAAATCCACACAGTAATTATATATTTGAAGGCACACTAAAGTGAAACAATGAATCAGTTTAGATTGATGCACTCAAAGAACTCTAATGCCGTTGACTTCACCATTATAGGTCAAGTAACAATGAAAAAGCAAATCTAGGAAAAATTTTATTATTAAACTTTGTGTCAAGTCTTCACACATAAATTCACGAATTTGAGAGTGTATTTTTAGTGTTTTCACAGCACTGGCTCAATGATATTTCCTCAGGAAACACAGTACTGCATTTTAGCGATTAGGAACTACTGTAAAGCTACAGAAATCTACTAATTAGGCAAATTTTTGAATTAATAGAACATACAAAAGGTGGGACCCAAGGAACATCGAATTATTGATATTGGTGATAGGGACGCTGTCGCAATCAACTGAAATGCGCGCTTGCGAAAAAAAAAGAGGTCCGCTCTATTCAGCTGCACCAATCGAAACTGGTTCACGAATGTGCCCACTAAGTTCAGAAACTGTGCAGCACGAGTTCAGCGGTGCAGGCACAGCGCGACACCCGAAAAGAATGACGATGTGCTGACAAGGTGCAGACGTTATTTCTGTTCACTTAATTTACACTGTTCAACTAACATTGACCGATGGTAAACAGCACATGCGCACAGCTTATGAGGCGCAAACATTTTGAAAAAACACACCGCTTTAGTAGAGGTGGATACGGCACCTACGGCTACATGCTGCGTCGTCTGCTCGGCTGCATTCGCGGCTGCACCAAGCCGGCACCGCCAGAGTAGGAGGTGCAGGATAACCATGAACCAGTGCTGCACCTTTCAAAACGAATGGCAGGGTTCAGAGGTCGTCAGTGCTACACTGCTGAAACTAATGGCAAGGTGCCTCGTGAACTCGTTCGTTCATGTAGTGCAGCCAAATCGAACAGACTTGAGACATCTTCACTGCAAAACAGTAGTGACACATGGGCAGCATGTCGCCTGCCCCTCACTGCGTCAGCATGTCATGATGCAAGCATTTGCCCATTCCTTTTGGTAAAATAAAGAATTTAATAATGGTCAATATGACAAAATTCCCAGTGTGTTTTGTTTGGCTGAAAAACATAATCATTGAAACAGACGAACTTAGTTTTCAAAGTAGGCATTGCAGGCAGAACTCCGCCAGTGGTGCGAGGGCACAAATTGCTAGAGTAACCGGAAATCTGAGATTCGAATACATCACGAATTCTGCCAAACTGTGTTTTATTAATATGATCACAATCCCACAAGAAATAGGCAAATTACAACACGCTGACATGCGACATGCTGCCCGCGTGAGCCACTGTGTTGAGGTGAAAAATGTTTCAAAAAAATTTTTTGTTAACGAAGAGTTCTTTTTCTTAGTCTTTTGTTTTTGCACTAGAAGTAGCGAGGGTGGGGGCTGGAGCTGCCACTCATTACTATCACTACGTTGCATTGCCGTATGGCTCTTAAGGGTTGTCGTTTCCGCGGCCTCGCTAATTGCTACATGGCACCCAAAGTTTTCGAATTAACCGAACTGGTGCTGACCGCCGCTTCAAATTATCCACTCAGACTTACATTGCAAAATACGGGACGGCAGAAATATTCTGAATTCCGCATGATTTCGAAATACAATAGTTTAAATTAATGAGGTAGTACTGTAAGTAGCACCTAGTAAACGCTGTCAAAATCTATAATATCACTGCTTTGGGTGCAGGAACTTCCAAGGTTGCATCGCCATTCGCCTTTTCCTATTGCACGTTTTCTCCATTATCAGTTGTCTTTCATACCAAGTGCGGTGGTTTAGGAATTGAGAAGTAATTTACTAACCTGAGAAAAATCGCTTTTCTCGTTTGTGTCCCTTTAAAAACCTAGATTATACAAAGCAATTTCAAGGTGACCCCGCCTCTTATAATGCTTTTTTGGTATTATCAGGCGGAAAGAAAAAGAAAACTGTATTTACTTAAATCTAACACACCCATATTTTACAGGTTCAAAATAAAATGCAGTAAAAGCCCATTAACTCGAAGCCACCGGCACCGCGAGAAATCTTCGAATTGAGCAGGTTTTCAAATTAACAGAATATACAAAAAGTTGGATACAAGGATCTCTGAGCTATTCAAGGTCGGCTAGTTTGCGGCTCCAAGGATTATATTTCCCAGCAATGCCTGCTATTAATTTTGCCACAAACACCGGAGAATGGCAGGCGCAAAAATACCCACATACTGAGGGAGTGTTGACACCCCCTGTAAAGTTGTTTGCACCACGTGGCAGTGATTTGCGCCGCGTGGCAGTTTGTGTACGCGAGCAGTGATCACCACTATTATCATCATCGTGGTTGGTAGAGTGGTAGCGCCGGCAGTGACCCCTGACGGAAGGCAAGCCTTGGTGGCGGACGAGAGAGTTGAGCGAGTCTCTTCGGCTGGTGGCGTTTGGCGCCAACGGTTGTCTCTCGCGGTGGGTCTGCCGTGAACGGCACCGCGGGCTGCCTGCAGTAGGCCCGCGTGGTGAGTTAAGCATTGGCGTCGCCGCCTTTTGTGTGCTCTTGTGTTATGTTGTTTGAGTGTATGGAAATTTTGTGTAAGGTTGTTTAGCGTGTTGATCACGATTGATGTTAAACAATCATTCGGCGGACGATATCGTCGTTCTAAAGCAGTGAAATAAATGTGTGTGTTGTTTGGTTTGGACCGACCATGTTTGCTGTGTCCTTTCACTCAAGAAGCGTGGCTCTCGCCATATCAAGATCCCACACCGGCTGCCCAACGTGGGGCTCTTGAGAGCGTCTGCCGACAATTTTCGCGGTTCGGTACAAGCTTTTATTGGAACCGGGGAAGAGTAGGCCTAGGGGGACTTTTTTGCTAGCGTCAGTGGTGTTCTTTGTTGAGAGCGAGGAGATCGGTTATTGTGGCGTGTTTGAACTTGTTGGCATGTAGAGTTTTTTTTTTCTGCTAGCAAGTGGTTTTGTTGTTGTTGTTAGTTTTCAAGAACGTTGTTCAGTTCGAACGAGAGCCATGCGGTCTTAGAGCATGTGAATTGTAGGCCAGGCCCAAAGCGAGTGAGTACGAAAGTCTCGTGGGTGGTCCGATTTTCTGTAAATAACTACTTCTATCTCTTTTCAGCTTAGGGAGCCAGCCGGGTGTCGTTGCTGTCTGGTATTGTGGCTCGACACCGGGGCGTCATAACACCGTTCGGGGCCTGACCGCTCGGTAAGCTGCTGTGTGCGGCGAGTGATAGGGCCACCTTACAGAGTGGATGTTTTCTTGCGGCTGCCTCTTCTGCGCCTAGGCTGGGTGCTGGGTGGATGCCGGTTGTTGTCGAGCGACTCATTAGGCCTAAGGCTCTGCGCAGCCGCCTGTCGCACGTGGCACAACTAGGTGGATCGTGGCATCGAGGTGTTGCACTCTGCTTCCCTCACTTTTTTTTTTATCTTGCGATGCACGAGTCAGCAAAATGTGATTTTTGTTTTATTTTGTTGAGCGTCTCAGCTGCCGCCGATGTACTAGCTAGCAGTACGGACCATCGTACCACATGGGCGAGGAGCCCGAAGCCCCCTTCCTTTTGGCTTACTGCATTGTTTCTGTCGAGTGTCTTGGAATGTACGCAGTGGGAGTGATGTAATCCACGACTGGCTGTCTTCTGCACGAGTGACGCATCACAAGTGATGCACCATCGCGCAGACGGCAACGTTGCTGTTGCGGGACCGGTACTAGGGTGAAGTCGTCGAGCCGGACAGTGCAGCAGTGTCAACCAGTGGTGGTGCCGTGGTGCACGGACATTATGAAACAACATGTGTTGTAATTTTTTGTTAGAGCTTGTGTAGCTGATTTCTTTGTTTTTCGGGGTATGGTTTGATTTAAGATTGGAGGAATGTAGAGGTGCTGACACCCCCTGTAAAGTTGTTTGTGCCTTGTGGCACATGTGTCATGCACAGAAGCCGTATTTCGGGGTCACGACTTTTGAGCGATAGGTGGCGTTGTGTACGCGAGCGGTGATCACCACTATCATCATCATCATGATATAGCGCAGGCAACGACAAGCCTTGGTAGCGCCGAGCGAAAAATAAGCTGTTCTCTTCTGCGTGTGGCGGTTGCCACGAACGGTCTTATTTAGCGTGGGTCCCCGGTGCGTGGCAACGCGAATTGCGCGTCGGGGGCCCTCGTGGTAAGTCAAGCATTGGCAACGTCACCTTGGGTGTGTTGTGTTTATCATGTACTGGAGTGTACGGTAATATTGTGTAAGGACGTGTTAGTGGGTTGGTGACGATTGGTGTTATAATTATTCGGCTGACGATATTATTCTAAAATTAGTTAAATAACTTTGTTGTTTAGTTTGTACCGACTGTGTCCGTTCACTCCAAGAGCGTGGTGCTCGCCATTTCAAGAACCACAACACACACACACATAAAAAAAACACTGTCATGATCAACTGAAATGCATACCTGCCAACCTCGCAGCATCAAAATTCGGGAGACCGCAGCGGGGGGGGTGGGGTTGCATAGCCGAAGTTACTGAGACTGGAGACTGACATCAGGGAGGGGTAGGGATGTTTATTTTGAGCTGCTACTTGAACCAAACTTCTTTACTTGTGAAGGCACCGGGCAGTTGCGGACTTCGCAAGCCTCAAAAAGTTGTCAGAATACACCTGCTCAAAACAACGTCCAGTTTGGTGACTCTTCACCATGAGGAGGTCACCTAGAGTCTGGTTTGAAAGCGAAGACCGAAATTCAGTTCTCGTCTTCTTAACCATGCTAAATATCCTCTCACAATCAGCATTGCTGTGTGGAATGGCAAGCAGCTGCAGCATCACCTTTGACACTCTACCAAATTTCACTTCTCCATCAACGCTAGTGATTATTCTCACTTCAGACCTCTGAACATCAATCCTCTCTTCACTTAGAGTCCTCAGAAATACGGTGTGCCTGCAGTTCTGCAAATTCCACTTCAAGAGCATCGAAGGCTTCTACTCTTGACTCATTCTTCCCCTGGGGCAGAATTTGCGGGAAGGACTCAACGAAGAGGCGAAGGCTTGTGAAAGATGCGTCGTTCAAAAACTTCAAATTAGCGACTTCCGCTTTATTCAAGGTTTCATTCTTCAGTGGAAATTTGTGCCGTATATAGCCACATGTGACAGTAAAGTACTTCCGAACAGTAGAAAAAAACTCCTGCTTCTCACTGGCACGCAGTCCTTCCACAACAATGTGCGGCTCTCGAGGAGAAGATCTTCGTTGGATTATTGGTTCTTTAGATCTTGATAGGGAACCTCCAGTGGCGAAGAGCAGGCTTTAATGACAGAGGGATTGACAAACCTAGCCAAAAGGTTCCTTAGGAACTGCATCAAGAGGGACTGGAGCAGATGAAGTTGAGCTGCCTGTGACTGAAGTTGGGCGTTGACTTTATCAAACACAGGGATGACACTCTTCAAGAAAAGTCCATAAGTGAAGTTTACATCAGAGGTCAGGAAGTACAAAAGCCATTCCTCACGGGTCAAACTGGCACGTCCGGTACTTTCAGATGAAAGCTTCACTTTCTTTGCCGGGGTTGCATCAATCTTGCCTCTTGGCTCCTTCCGTTTTTGGTGATCTCGCTGGACTTCGTCGCGCACATCTGCCGGAGCTGCAGCTGTCTTGGAGATCTGGTACGACCCCAGAAAGCTTGGGCGCTGCTGGCTTTTCGGCTTTGTCTCATTCAAAAAGAAGCGGACCAAGGGCTGTCACTGCTCCAGCAATCTGGTGAGACACCTTCCAAGCGATAGCCACTGCGTTGGCACGTGTTTCAAAATCTTCCGCACCTCCGTGTTGTGCATCCCTTGAAATTCAACAAGCCTGTCTTTCCGCTTGGCGCTCTTCTCAAGGTAGTAGAAGATGTCCACGAGCACCTTGTCGAATTTTGCAGGTAAGCATGCGGCTCCTTTCTTGGCCGCAAGATTTATAAGGTGGCACGGGCAGCCAACGACTATCAAATTATCTTGGGCTTCTTTTAGCACAACTGCCACGCCGTTTTTTTTTTTTTTCCGATCATCACATTCGCATTGTTGGCAGAAAATGCAATGCAGTTCTCAATCGGTATACCACGCGATTTGAGCGCGTCCAGAATGAGGTTTCCAATCTTTCGTCCGGTGGCCTCTCCATGGAGTTCCTGCAAACAAAACAGTCGGCTTTCCACGTTTCGCGATTCCTCTACGTAGTACATTGCCACGATTGGGTACAGTTGCGACCCGCTGTTGTTTCTTCCGTCCACTGCGATTGCGAAAGCACGGCGTTTCAGAGCCTTCGCCATTGTGTTTCCGGTATGTGCAGCCATTTCTCCGACGATGGCAGTGGTTTTCGTACGTCCGCACCCGTAAAGCTTCGCGTCCTCGCACTTCGGGAACATTTTCCGAAACAACGGCCCTGTGTGATCACTAACGCTTAGCGGCAAGTTGTGTTCCACAAGGAATCCCGTGAATAGGCATTCTGCACGGATCGCACTGTCTTCGCAGCTCTTTTGGAAAAAGCTACCGATGTTGCCTTGCCCTTCCGCAGCAAGAACGTAGTTCTGATGCTTCTGTGAAGCGATATTCACCTTTATATCGGCCTTCCCGCCGTGCGACACGGTCACATCACAGGCACACATGGTATAGAATCCGTACTTGTCACCTTTCCGCGAAGTCACAAAGCACGGAAACTCAGCTGTGTATGAGTCCAGAAACACTTGCAAGTACTTCTTCTTTGATTTTGACGCCGCCATCGACCTTCTAAGTGAACTCTGGAAACACACAACCCCCACAACCACGGCAGACAGCGTAGGCGTAGCGTACAAAATGTGGGGGCCAAGATGGAGAAGAAGTTCTGGCTAGGCACAACGGAAGCAAGTGAACTGAACGGTGGCCGGAGCAACAAGAATGCGACACGCGGGGCTGTCGGCGCTGTTTCTCCGAAGCACGCCGATATGGAGTGTGCAAGGCACATTGGGGTCCGCCTACCGCCGGTATACCAGCCACCCCTCCTTTGGAAACTGGAATGTGCTCGACAGTCTCGCAGTCTCGTTATCGGAGCGCTCGTGAACATACAGTGCCGCAATCTTTTTCCTTTGAGACTACCTTTTCCCTCGCCTTCTTTCGGTAAGGCCGCGAGCGCTTCTCGCGGCCAGCCTTGGCGAGTGCTCTTCCGCAGCACCGCCACTGCTGCAGCAGAAAAGGCTGATGTAGGCGCATGATCTTAAAAAGGGAGCAAAAAAAAAAAACAGCCTCTGCTGTGGTGGCCACTTTTCGGAAGATTCGAGATGACATTTGTACAATCGGGAGATTAGGTCCAAATTCGGGAGTCTCCCGGAAAATTCGGGAGAGTTGGCAGGTATGGAAATGTGAGCCTGCGGAAAACAAGACATCTTCTCTGCAACACAGTAGCATACTTGCCAACAGAGAAATTCGTAAAACCCCTGAGCGGGGAAGGGGGCTACCGACTTTTTTTCTTAATTTATAGCTGTGATAGATTTATTTTAACGACAAGCATTATCATGTTTTACCACCATAAGTCAAAGAGACGCGCTCAATTATTTTCCCCTTATTTTTGGCAACAAAAAAACGGAAAAAAAAACATCACGAAAAACAAGACAGGGTGGGGGGGGTTGCAAACGCAAATGCAAACATCGGCGTTGCTGTCTCAGTTTCCCACTAAAGTGAGAGTCTCAAGGTGAGAGCCCAAATGCTCCTGAAATTTCCGGTCATCAAAGCAACTAGCAAAAAAAAATCAATTTTAGTCAGAACAACTCGCATACGTCTTCACACGTGAACAGACGGGACGGGGCAACTGGCTGCTGTGAAAGCGTGGCTCATAGCTTTGGCTTTGCTCGCTACTAGATTCTTTGGACAGAAACGCCAAAGCACTTCTAGATTTTTTTTTTTACGTCTTTACCGCCTTTAATATAACGCTGCGTCAGCCACGTGCCCGGAGCTCGTAGATTGCTATCGCATCGCCGGGACTGCGGTTCTGTGCGCGGTGGTTGCGGTAAACGGCAGTTTTGTTTTCAATCTGCGTGCCTTCAAAACTAAGTTGTTTTATGCTATCTATGATTGCAACTGCCGCAGTTTTGTCCACAGAGTTTGCGGAAAGCAGTGTTGCTTTGGCTGATAGAGCCTTGGCCACGCGCACAGTTTCGTCCACAGCAGTTCTGGCAATGACAACCGCAGCACTGTAGAAGACTAGTGCATGCGCTGGTAACACGCGTACTTCGGTACAAAAGTTTATATCACATGCCGCGATTAGGAAAAGCGTTCGGAACATTCGAACTTTTGCGCGATGGACACATGAATTTGGCTGGGGAATTTCACGCACGGTTTCAAATCACCGAGACAACTGCACGTCTATATTAACGCCTCTCAAGTTCGTTTATAATAAAATACGGTAAGCTCACAAAAACTGAACTGCATTTTTGTCAATGCGGCCAGATCTCGCACACAAATTTGGATTTCCGGGGAATCTTTAGGGCAACCGTACAAACAGAAGAAACGGTCAAAATCCGGGAGTCACCAAGACAATTCGGGAGACTTGGCAGGTATGTGATGATAACACCAATACATATTGTTCTCTCCTGGTGGCAGAATATTGCACAACGCTGTTTTTGTGGACTCCACGACTACTTACGGCATTGCGCCGCAGCAATTGCGGAGGCCACGCTATTATACTAATTTTATTTTATTTTTTATTGGAAATGAAATATTTTTCGTGAAATTTCAGGCGAGATTCGTAAAATCATAAGCGCAGTCGAAATTCATACATTTTACGGGAAAATCAGTATAATTGGCAGGTATGCAGTAGTGACACGTGGGCAGCATGTTACCTGCTCCTCCCTGTGTCAGCATGTAATGATGTGACCATTCACCCATTCTTTCAGGTCAAATAAAGAATTTAATAATGGCTGGTGTGACAAAATTCGTGATGTGTTTTGGTTGGAAAACATGATTAATGAAGCTTTCGAACTTAGTTTTCAAAGTAGACGTTGCAGGCAAAAACTCTGCCAGTAGTGTAAGCAATTAGTAAATACTACAGTAAAACCTTGCTGCAGCAGTGCAAGCACTGCCCCAGCAGTGCTAGCGTACAGTGTTGACATTTTCAGTGTTGACAGGCATGTCATGCATTGAATCTTGTGGCCACTAACCAGGGATTCGAAAATAATTCACAGTAGTAAGAATTGTGTAGCTCTGGCTCTAATTTACCACAAGGTTTGAATGTACCTCAAAAACAAATCTTATCACAAATTCAAAACAATATAAATTACGAGGCTTACCATTTCCATAGATAAGAAACTGTAGGTTCCGCTGCTTCTGGGATCGAGCACGAAAGGCTTCTGCTGCTTTCTCCTTCATGTTTTTCTTCCATTTGTACCTATCTGCAAGGTGTAGACAATGAATAGATTTTAGTTCAAGCCAATGCATGAGATGATGTTTCTAATGATTGATGTAATAAACAAACAGCCTCTTTAAAACAATGTGTAATGATCAACAAGTTAGAATGAAGTACAATAAAAATGCTAAGTTAGCACTACTGCACTTACAAAGTGCTAGTAGCAAACATCAAAGAAATTTTAGTGTACATGGTAAAGAACTTCAGGAGGTCAATTTTAGGATAATCTAGTATCTGCAACGAACCCCCATATAAAATGCACTTTCACTCAACACTTCATGTTGACATGAGGGAGTCAATAGCAGCATCACCCGTAAACAGAAGTAGCCATTGCACATCATAGGTGCACCATGACAATTCTTTCGAAAAGGAACGTCTTTTCACTCATAAGAGAGTGCTGTTCTGAACTCATTCAAGTGAAGTATGAACTTCTGGGTGAAGGGTTATTTCACAATATAAGGCTAAATGTTTCTAAAACCAGATAGCAAACACACTTCAAATCGAACTCAAGAGCTTAAGACATCAAAATAAATACTGTTACGTCCCATTGCAACCACTGGCAAATATCTGAGAACTAAATGATAATTCATTGTTCAGTGTGAAAAGAGTGGTATTATTGAAGAGTTGTCACACTCTTCACATAGCCATAGTGTTGGATTTTTCTAACAGCAAATTCAAAAAGCCGTATTCGCAGTCGCATTTTCTTAGTTTTGAGCTCCATTACCATTGAGCTTCGCTTTATCAGCCCTATTTCCCATAGTTGCTATTTGTCATCACTATGAATTTTTGCAATAAATAAAGTCACCTTGTTTTTCAAACTTGAATCCTGAAACATTGGTAAGAGCTATAAAGCTGTCCATATTTACCTGCCCTTCATACACATTTTTATGATCGTATTTTACACACGCTCTTTGCTGCATGCTTATTTAAACATTACATATACATTATATAGTTAAACCCCTTTATAAGAGGCATGCTCTGGGCAGCAATTCTTGTCTTTTACGTATATGATATGTCTCTTATAAGCAGGGTACCATGTATGCAAATATTTGATCAACCCATATGTTACTGTAGGCACACTGGTGTCTCTTTTATCCACTAGTCTCTAATATCAATATCTCTTATAAAGTGGTTCGACTGTAAAAACTCTATAGCACTGAATGAGCCCCTGTGAATTGTGGGAAGATCTTTGAGAAAATCTCGATGAACTTGAGTCTACTCATTTCAGGGAGGACAACCAGTCTACAATGTCTTGTAACTCAAAAACTGTAAAAGATAGCTCACAACTAACATCAATTGGGATATCAGCCTAACAAACCACATCTGTGCACCAAATTTCATCAATTTATATCCATATATAACAAAAATAATTTTCACTGTCATGTCTCCTTTTAAATACCAAGTGGAACGAAATGCATGGGATGGCATCACGGTTAAGCCTCGGCAAAATAAGATTGATAGTCTACAATTCAATTATACAGCAAGTCCATAGGCTTTACGTATATCTGCCATGCAGCAGTCATCATGAGTATTTCTGCCATGTTGAAAGCTAAGCGTGCTTTGCATGTGCATACAGGTGTGCTTATCGATGCATGGCACATCGTAAGATTGCCAATGCAAACACATCTTCGTGTGCCATGCTGCTCAGACTTGAGAAAACTGGGGTGCTAAAAAAAAAAAATGCTTGCCGGAAACTAACCTCTATGTTACTAAGCTTCCTCGTGACTGGCGAGAAGCAACAGGTCATTCTATCGCTTCAGCTGCTGCCTTAAACTATATCACCGTGTTTACACTTGCTGTTCTTAACAAATGCAATATGTGATAGCATCAGTGCTTATCAAAGTACACTGTTTCATGTCATGTCAAAACAAGACAGTTTTCATGCCGTGCGGTAGCAGGCACAGAAAAACTGGCTTCATGTACGAGCTCCAAAGCTGCATCGTGGCTGTTGACGTCATTACTTTATTGCATTGTGATTAAGCTTGAAGCAATGAGGATGGTATGCTTAATTTATCAATCATCAACATAACTATGTGGCATTGCCTTGAGGCTTCAAAAAACCATCATTTCCCACAATTTGCAGTAAAATGTTTAATTACTTTCAATCATACAAAGTTCCCAGAATCTTTTTTTTCATGTTCAGTTAATTGTTTGAAAACATACTTAATTAAAGGATTTTTTGGGGTCCCAATCCCAACAAGCTCAAGAAGTTTTATTGTAACTTATTAAGAAGCATGAAATTTATTCCTCGAAAGATGAGCACCAAAAAGCACCTCTCCAATCTTCTGGACATGTAATGCTGAAACCCGGAGCAAGCAGAGAAGTAATACAATTGCCTCCACCATCAGCAACATCATTGCCACCAGTGCAATTGACCGCTGAAAAGCAGAACAAATAGGCGACACACTTGCCTTCTTCATCATCATCCCCACTACCATCATCACCAGAGTCTTCCAGGTTCTCATCATGTTCCAAGTCAACTCCATCGTCATCTTCGTCTGACGTAGCCTCGCCTGCTGCTGCACACCCATTCTGCCCCTGCATAAATAAGAGTAAAAACAAACCATTGAATAAAATTTTACAAAATCAGTACCACTCCATTATATAATATCCATCATTTTTATTATAACAAACTATTACTTACCTCCTCTTCACTCTCTTCCACATCACTTTCTTCAGCTGACATATCTTCATCAGACTCTTCGTCTGATCCACTGTTGGCACCATCTTCCGATATGGGTGCAAATGCTGGTCTTCGAGACCTTGATTCTGAATCCTGGACAGTAGCACTGCTTTGAAAAAGAAAAAAAAAATAAACACACCAGAGAATTTAATATTTTTCCAATAGCAAGAAGAAAGTACGTAGTCACATAGGACTACATGAAAAACCCCCCAACCCCCTCCAAAAAAAAGAGAGGTTTAAACAATACATATGCTAACTAACATATGCTAAATTTCAAAAGATCTTCATGGAGCAGAGACATTATTTTCATAAGTAAAGATCTTCACGGAGCCGAGACTTATTTTCATAACTAGAGTCGACAACGGATTTTTTGGACTGAAAATTCAGACTTTGTTGGAGATTTTGGACTTCACAAATGCACCGTCAAGGTTCCCATTGCACTAATGCATTTTCGCGATTGATTTTTTAGATGAATTCATATTCCGAAGTTTGATTTTCCAGACAAAATCGTTTCTTTTGAGCTATGCCGCTCCATTTTGAAAGCAGCCATGTTGAATTTTTTGTTGGTTTGGTCACGTTAGGCTTGCGGTGCCTAGAGGTGTAGCCTCCAAGATTGATAGCGCACACAATCTTCCTGTTTTGAAGGCCATGCCTGATCTTCCTTGGCTAGCAAAACGGCAAAACATTTCTTTTCCAATCAGCCTTTTCATCACCATTCATACACCGGTAGGTTGTTTTTGGACGTTTGTTTTTCTGGACGTCATTGCGCACGTAGTCGTGTTAGTTGTGTGTCTGCCAAGTGTAAGCCGTCGTGCGCATCACATGTTCGCTGCTGTTCGCCATTGCTCAGTGGCACTCCGTGGTCGCTGTACTCTGATACTGACTCGGAACACACAGATGATCTTGGCCGCGACAGTAGCGTTTTGATGGTGGCGAAATGCCGGAGGCTTACGTACTGTGCAGTGTCGGTGCAGGTGAAAGAAGCCCACACTGTGCTGTTAAATCCAATCAAACAGGCAAGACATTGCATGCATCTTTTTTGGGACCTGCATCAAGTTTCGTTTGTTTGGTTCCATCGAGCCATGAACATTGCTTGACAGCACCAACTGGCGGCAGCGATTGCCAATGCTGTTACCATAGCCCAAATAGAACCAAACTTGCTAATCCCCAAGAACGGCATGAAGCATTGCATTAGTGGAGATTTTTTAGGCTTTTCTAAACCAAATACTCAGATACTGACTTGGAACACACAGATGATCTTGGCCGCGATAATAGCGTTTTGATGGTGGCGAAATGCCGGAGGCTTATGTACTGTGCAGTGTCGGTGCAGGTGAAAGAAGCCCACACTGTGCTGTTAAATTCAATCAAACAGGCAAGACATTGCATGCATCTTTTTTGGGACCTGCATCAAGTTTCGTTTGTTTGGTTCCATCGAGCCATGAACATTGCTTTACAGCACCAGCTGGCGGCAGCAATCTCCAATGCTGTTACCATAGCCCAAATAGAACCAAACTTGCTCATCCCCAAGAACAGCATGAAGCATTGCATTATAGGAGATTTTTTAGGCTTTTATAAACCAAATAAACTTCACTTTCATGACATGACCATTTTTTCGAACTGCTCGATTTTTCGGACTGTTTCCCGGTCCCCACTAGGGTCGGAAAATTGGTCGACGACTGTACACTCAAACCTCAATATAACTAACCCAAATATTATAACGAAACATCTGTTATGATCAAGTAAATGAAGAATAGTCTAGCAATATAGTGTTAGGAATACAGCTTCATAATGAATTTTAGGTTATAGCAAATTTGTTTTCGTGTAAGATGCAAGTTTGTATTATTATGAGGTCTGAGTGTGCATCACAACACAGATACAAACGTTTCTGCACATTCAATTATATACATGTTAAAAGAATCCTAGGAGGTCATATTTAAATGGAGTTCCCCACTAAGGCATGACAATAAAAAAATACATTACTAATGAAGCTTTGCTTAGAGAAATGAAGTAGAAAAATCATGCCGTCACGCGACATTTTCTATAATCACTTGCAGCATGAAATAACACAATGTGGAAATATATGGGCGCACAAGGTAGAAGGAAAAGCACTTGACAGGAAAGACGCTCACTTACAACTGAACTTTTATTAGAAAACATTCATTGCACAAGAACACAAACGCGCAGGCGCAACCATCACTTCAAGGTTCCACCCCCCCCCCTCCCCCGAAAGAAAAGGTATATGTTTATCTACTTCAACTGAGCGTCTTTCCTGTCAAGTGCTTTTCCTTCTACCTTGTGCACTCCTTTATTTCCACATTATGTGGTACCAACTGGCCCAGCATTCCACTTTATTAATGAAATAACACACTAATGAAAAAAAACGCAACAAAAACAAAATGTAAAAAGTATATACAGTAGATTCCTTTTAAGACGTACTCAAAGGGACCACGAGCATTTGTTTGTCTCATCAGAAATTCCGTTCATGAGAAGTAAAGCTGTGCGCCGCCACCCGTTTTTTCTGACGCCATTCGCGCCGCCGCCGAAGTTCCGGGAGAGACCATGCCACAGCCGTGCAGTACTTGCGGCGGACCACCGTTTGTCTTATTTTAACCCGAGCGAGGAATCTGAGCATAAAGTACATCACTTCCTTTTCTGCAGCTTTAAGATTTTTCAGAGCAGCGTTTGTGGTGTCTCGGCTGTTCTTCTGTGTTCATGTTTGCATGCCCTGTCTATATATGACTTCGAAACAGTTTCTGATGATAAACAAGAGTGTTATACTCTTTTGTAGTGTCTCGATGTTTTGGCGCTCTTTGTGACGCCACAAAAGTGATTCACATGACATGATTAGGGCACATACTCCCGAATGGTCCTTATACGAGAAATACCAGTTGTAATTTGTTTTCTACGCTGCTTTACCATACATTCACCCCCTCCCCGCCCGTTCTTCCTCACATCTCGCATGGTATTATTACGAGGCAGTGGGCATGGCTCTACCGTCGTGGACAACAGTTCGATGAAAAAGAAGTGGACTCGCCGCGCGAGAGACTGGCAGCTCTGAAGCGTCACTTTGGCATGTAAATATAGGAAATACGCTCATTTCTCTCTTCCGTGTGTTTGCGAGCTCCGTAACAAATTGGTGGGAGTGCTGGGTAACGAAGCGCCATACAACGGAGCTCCGCAGTGGTCGTCAAATCGGAGTTTCCGTGATGGAACACGGGACTGATCCCACGGCCACCTCTCCATCGGCCTCGGCGACGCCCGCACCATCCACGGCAACGCCTCCACTGGCCCCACCCCCACCCACGTACGTGCTGACGCATCCGAAGCATCCTGGAACGTTCTGCGGTACGGACCAAGTTGATGTCGACGACTGGATAGCCGACTACGAACGCACCAGTGCTCTCAACCGGTATGATCCGACTCTTATGCTGGCCAATGTGCTGTTTTACCTGAAAGGCACGGCCAAAGTCTGGTACGAGAACCATGAGGAGGAGATCGGCAGTTGGGACACCTTCAAGGAAAAGCTTCGCGACTTATTTGGGAAGCCCATCGGTCGAAAGGCGGCTGCAAAGAAGGAGTTGTCTATACGTGCTCAGACGTCCACAGAGCCGTATATCTCATATATACAGGACGTGCTGGCTCTATGTCGTAAAGTTGACAACGACATGTCGGAGTCTGACAAGGTTGGCCACGTCCTCAAGGGCATAGCGGACGACGCGTTCAACCTGCTAATGTGCCGGAACTGTGCGACCGTCGACGAAATTATTGAGGAATGCCGGCGTTTTGAACTGGCCAAAAGCAGGCGGATTTCAAGATCATTTACTCGACTGCCGAACACCGCAGCGACGTCCTCCTGCGAAGATGGACTGTCCTCCCATCGGCAGTCTTCACCAGCGTCTGAAATTACGCGAATTGTCCGGCGGGAAATCGAAGCAATTACACCTACTCTTCCCGCCAACGGCCACGTCGATTTGCAAGTACCTCAGGTTTGCTTGGTACAGTCGATTGTGCGGGAAGAACTGAGCAATTTGGGCTTCGATGTCTGCGCCGTTGCTCAGTCTCGACCAATTGGCTTCCGTTCAAGGTCGCCGCCTCGCCCCAGGTCACCACCCCAAGAAAGGTCTTATCCACGCTCTCGCAATCCGGCCGAATGGAGAACTGCGGATGATCGGCCGATCTGCTTTAACTGCCGCCGCATAGGTCACGTCGCACGGTATTGCCACAACCATTGGTCTTCGTCCCGAAACCAGTATAACACTGCTCGCCGCACCGATAGCTACCGTCGTTTCCAACCTCCTGAGCCGATCGCCGACAACTACCGCCGGCCTCTGCCCGTCGATTCCTACGCCTGCGATGCCCCTGATACGCAGCACAGCCGCTCACCGTCGCCTCGACGTCACCAGTCTCGTTCGCCGCCAGGACGTCGCCCGTCGTCCCCTTCTCCTCTACGACGACGCCCGACCTCCCCGCTCAATTCTCACCAGGGAAACTAAGCGGTGCAGCTCTTGGAGGTGAAGCTGCATCCTCGGTACCGACCTCAAATCCTCTCCTTGTACTGCCGACACGACGAAATTTGATCGACGTCGACGTTGACGGCCTGACTGTTTCTGCACTTGTTGACACTGGGGCGCATATTTCTGTGATGAGTGCCCGACTTCGTCGCCGCCTGAAGAAAGTGCTCACACCGGCTGCCCCTGGCGTTATTCGTGTCGCCGACGGAAGAAGTCTTGCCATCACAGGAATGTGCACAGCACGCATCACTATCGCCGATCACCCCACATCTGTTCTCTTTGCAGTTATTGAGCAGTGCCCAAATGACCTAATTCTTGGTTTAGATTTCTTGTCCACCCATGCTGCTCTCATCGACTGTGCAACCGGCGTTCTTCAACTTGAACTGCCTCGACTTGGACCTGTGCCGTCCTCACCGTCACACCGCTTGTGCGCTGTTGATTATGTTCGGCTGTCACCGCAAGCCACCACGTGTGTTGCCTTAACGATATCACCAGCTCTTCCTGACGGTGACTACATAGTGTCTCCATTGGTGGATGTGCTCTTGGCTCGAAGTGTTGCTGTGCCGCATACAATCGTGACTATTGTGGACAACTACGTTCAGCTTCCGCTCCTTAACTTCAGTAGTTCGACCCAAGTTCTCCCGCAAGGCATTTCGTTAGCCCACGTTTCCCCACTTGATGCATGTAGCATCGTGGCATTGGACCCTGAAGACTGTTCGTCCCATACTGCAGCCAGCCGAGCAAACGCACCTAGCGACGAAATCACGATGATGATCGCCCCTGATCTTCTGCCCTGTCAGTTGGCGCAACTTCACCACGTTCTGACTACCTACCGAGATATTTTCGACTTCGATGACCGCCCTTTAGGTCAAACGTCCTTCGTGCGTCATCAAATACATACCGGCGATGCTAATCCTGTTAGACGGCGACCGTATCGTGTTTCCCAGTCCGAACGCCAGGTCATACAACGAGAAGTCGAGAAAATGCTCTCCAAAGGAGTCATAGAGGCCTCTTCAAGTCCATGGGCGTCACCTGTTGTTTTAGTGAAAAAGAAGGATGGCAGCTGGAGATTTTGCGTTGACTACCGTGCCTTGAACAAGATAACCCGCAAAGACGTATATCCGCTGCCACGAATCGACGACGCCCTTGATTGCCTTCATGGCGCGCGATACTTCTCATCTATTGATCTGCGTTCGGGCTACTGGCAAATTTCTGTCGACGACTTAGACCGAGAAAAGACTGCCTTCATCACACCGGACGGCCTTTATCAGTTCAAGGTTATGCCTTTTGGGCTGTGCAACGCCCCGGCAACGTTCGAACGCATGATGGACTCTCTTCTTCGTGGTTATAAATGGTCCATCTGTCTTTGCTACCTCGACGATGTGATTGTTTTTTCCCCAACATTTGAAACTCACTTAACTCGTTTGTCGACCATTTTAGCCGTTTTTCGTCGAGCAGGACTCCAGCTGAACTCGAAAAAGTGCAATTTCGGCCGACAACAAATCACGATCCTTGGTCATCTTGTAAGTGCTGCTGGCGTCCGACCTGACCCTGACAAGATTAGCGCTGTCAAGAATTTCCCTCTGCCTTCTTCAACCAAAGATGTTCGGAGTTTTGTGGGCTTATGCTCGTACTTCCGCCGCTTTATACGCGATTTCGCTACAATTGCACGACCACTAACTGATCTTCTCAAAAAGAACGTGCCCTTCTCGTGGGGCCAAGACCAAGCAGCTGCGTTTTCCACGCTGATCGACCTGCTCATTTCACCACCAATACTGGCTCACTTTGACCCGTCTGCGACGACTGAAGTACGCACAGACGCCAGTGCTCACGGAATCGGCGCCGTCCTCGCTCAACACCAGGGAGGCCAAACGCGTGTTATTGCGTATGCCAGCCGCCTTCTCTCCACATCTGAGCGAAACTATTCGATAACAGAGCGCGAGTGTCTTGCGTTGGTCTGGGCTGTAGCGAAATTTCGCCCCTACTTGTATGGCCGCGAGTTTTCAGTTATTACGGACCACCACGCTCTGTGTTGGCTGTCGTCGCTCAAGGACCCAACTGGCCGCCTAGGTCGCTGGGCTCTACGTCTCCAGGAGTATAACTTCGACGTAATTTATAAGTCGGGCAGGTTGCACCAAGATGCTGATTGTCTCTCGCGTTATCCGGTGGACCCTACTAGCCTCGCTGTCCATGAAGGCGATTCTTGTGTGCTCGCCATATCTGATTTGCACGACATCGGCACAGAGCAGCGCCGGGACGCAACCCTCAAGAAGGTCATTCAGCGAGTATCTTCAGGACATTCCGACCCTTCTCTCCGTCAATATGTCCTTCGCAACGACATTCTGTATCGTCGCAACATGAAGTCTGATGGCCCGGAATATTTGTTAGTTATTCCCCAACACATGCGTGCCACTATTCTTCAACATCTGCATGACGCACCGACGGCGGGACACCTGGGTTTTTCACGCACCTATCACCGCGTGCGGCAACGGTTCTTTTGGCCTGGCATGTATAAATTTGTGCGCCGTTATGTCGCTGCTTGCGAGCGCTGCCAGCGTCGGAAACGTCCTGCTCTCCGTCCGGCTGGCCTGCTCCAACCTATCGACATTCCCCCGGAACCATTCTTCCGCATCGGCCTCGACTTGCTCGGACCTTTCCCGACGTCCGTGTCAGGCAACAAGTGGATCGCTGTCGCAACCGACTATGCGACCAGATACGCGATAACTCGTGCATTGCCAACTAGCTGCGCTACAGACGTCGCAGACTTTCTCCTAAATGACGTCATTCTGCGGTATGGAGCTCCGCGCCAGCTTTTGACGGATCGGGGCCGCTGCTTCCTCGCAAAAGTTATCGACGAAATCCTCCGGAGCTGCTCTACCGAACATCACCTTACTACTGCCTACCATCCCCAGACTAACGGTCTCACGGAGCGTCTCAACCGAACTCTTACAGACATGTTGTCTATGTACGTCTCTGCTGACCACCGTGACTGGGACGCAATGCTCCCCTACGTTACATTTGCATATAATTCGTCAAGACATGACACCGCCGGCTACTCTCCATTCTTTCTTTTGTACGGCTGCAACCCTGCGTTGCCATTCGACACACTCCTTCCTTCTGCTACTATCCAACCAACGGTCTATGCGCAGGACGCTGCTTCTCGAGCCCGCGTCGCTCGCCAAATCGCGCACACTCGGCTCAGTGCTTCTCAGGCCGCACAAAAAGTCCGCTACGATGACTCGCACCGCGACGTTGACTACCCTGATGACTCTCTTGTCCTACTCTGGACGCCGTATCGACGTGAAGGTTTGTGCGAGAAGCTCCTCCCACGATACACAGGACCCTACAAAGTTCTCCGCAAGGTCACCGACGTCGACTACCTCATCACTCCCGTTCAACCGCACTCATCCTCTGCTACACCATCTACTGATGTTGTTCATGTGTCGCGCCTAAAGCCCTACTATACTGCCAGTCCTGATTGACTTAGGGGCGCCGTGACGGCGCTTTGTTCGCCGGGGGTGATATTACGAGGCAGTGGGCATGGCTCTACCGTCGTGGACAACAGTTCGATGAAAAAGAAGTGGACTCGCCGCGCGAGAGACTGGCAGCTCTGAAGCGTCACTTTGGCATGTAAATATAGGAAATACGCTCATTTCTCTCTTCCGTGTGTTTGCGAGCTCCGTAACAGTATTCCCAGGTAACGAACTTGTGATTACAGTGTATGTTGGGAGTTTCCGACTGCACGAGTAGAAATAACAGGGAGTAGCATACAAAAAATAAAGGTCAGAAACCAGGCTGAGAGCTCACGTCGCAATCGTGCTCTATGACATCATAAATGTCTGTGGATAAAATGGCTGTGCATAAATGTCAAAGAGTTATAGCCTGTAAGAAATGTGCTGAAGGGAGTGTAATAGAGAACAAAACCAAAGGAATAGGCTCCAGATAACTTCATTCTCCCGACAAATAATTCTTTATAGCAAAGGCGATGCATAAAAAAGGCCAGCCTGCTTCGAGGGTCTTTGTATATTTTTTTTATTGCAAGAAGAATCATATGAACACTTTCTACAGGCTGTCACCGTCTCTGTCATGTTTTGAGTAAAGTCCAATCAATAACTTTCCTACGCATACTATATGCTATTCCCATGGATAAAATTTCGCGAACGCTAGCAAAAAACACTGCTGAAGCAGAGATGAAATGAACTGCCCATCTACATCGTATGGAGGGCATATGCAATGCATCCCTCCACCTGAGATACCTGCCCTAGATTGCTCCTTAAACAGAAAGGAAGCCCTGTTTGTCTTTTGCTGGAAGGAGTATGAAGAGACGCTGAGGTAATTGATTGATATGTGGGGTTTAACGTCCCAAAACCACTATATGATTATGAGAGACGCCGTAGTGGAGGGCTCCGGAAATTTAGACCACCTGGGGTTCTTTAACGTGCACCCAAATCTGAGCACACGGGCCTACAACATTTCCGCCTCCATCGGAAATGCAGCCGCCGCAGCCGGGATTCGAACCCGCGCCCTGCGGGTCAGCAGCCGAGTACCTTGACGCTGAGGTAGGAGGCTGCATGGCTCGATCTACAACTGTGAATTTTGATTATAACGGCGTGGTGGCGAGTGCTCGCGTGCAATATTTCTGCATTCTTCAGCGAACGGCTCGTGTTCCCTGCTATACACGCTATAATAAACACATATCTTTTTTTCAGGAGCGGCTGTATTTGCATATATTACTTTTTGCAGTTTTACGAGATTATATGAAAAAAATTCGGCTGCGGACTAAGCTCGTTATGGGGCTCCGTGCTCATATCTTACGGTGTAAAATAAGAGGCCGTCGAAAGGTTTTCTGACCATAAACCTGTTCAAGTCACCTCAAACTTGGAGTGTTCTCCTTAAAGACCTGATATCAAAACTGCTTTAAAATTTCTTATGTTCATAACACTTCAGTAATGGACACTCTAACTAGTATATTATATCAATATTATTATTAATAACAATATTAATCTTTTAATATCATTTTGGAAAAGCATCACAGAAATACAAAATTGGTTTGCCAAAGCCTACTTGGGCTTGAAGGGCAGAGGCGACAGACAGCACACCACAAGTCTTAATATATATAACCACATAGACGCAGACACTTTTTTTTTTTTGCATATGTATACAAAATAAAGACGTGCTAGTACAGCAATGCAAGAAAAAATAAAACTGATACTAAGACAAGTAGCATCACCTAGCTTGACATTTGATCATACATTAATGAAACATCATTAAATATTTGATGATGCAAAGAAGAGGAAAAAAACAAATAACATGACAAATCATTATAACATCGTTATAATGCGTGCTGAGTAAAGAGAGAAAAAAATAAGAAAAACAATAATTATAGTTCCTTTAGTACACCAACGGCAACGCATAACCTGATGCAACATGGCAACCTTTACAAGAGAGAGAGAGAGAAAGGAAAGGCCGGGAGGTTAACCAGATATTGGCATCTGGTTTGCTACCCAGCGCTGGGGGCGGGGAAGTAGGGGCAAAAAAGAGGGGGTAGATAGAGAAAAAAAAAAACACAACTTTAGGTTCTGATACCGATCATGCATGTACCCGAGAAAAAGAACAAGTATAACCAAGGAGCTTAAGATTAATGCAATGAAGAAGTTGCTTCAGTATGACTTTTGATTTAGTACGAAAAACACTCGCGGGTAGTTTATTAAAGCAAGATGGTATGAACTAGCTCCGAGTGTGCTGACCATATCTTGTGGAACAGCGAAGCCTCATCTTTTGAGGAATTTGAATGTTATAGTAGGTCCGTTCGATTCATTTGCACCAGTCGGAACTGGTTCACGACTGTGCACACGAAGTTCAGAAATTGTGCAGCGTGAGTTCAGCGGTGCAGGCACAGCACGACACCCGAAACAAATGACAATGTGCCGACAAGGTGTTGACCTTATTTCTTTTCAGTTAATTTACACCATTCAGCAAACACCGACCTATGGCGAAACGCACACGCGGACAGTTTATGAGGCGCAAACATCTTGAAAAAAACACACCGCCTTTGTAGAGGTGGGTACGGCGCCTAAGCCACCTACGCCTAAGTGCTGCGTCGTCTGCTCATCTGCACGCACGGCTGCACCAAGCCGGCACCGTCAGCGTAGGAGGTGCAAGAAAATTGTGAACCAGTGCTGCACCTTTTCTGCACCTTTCGAAACGAATGGCAGGGTTCAGAGGTCGTCAATGCTGCACCGCTGAAAGGAATGGCAAAGTGCAGCACCTCGTGAACTGGTTCACGTGGTGCAGGCGAATCGAACGGACCTCGTGTCTTTCACAGTGTAGATGTGTTCCTTCCTACCTTTTGTGACATTGTGCGTGAAGGCCTATCAAAGTATGTACCTTAAATATATATTCAATGCCACCCAAGACACCCATGGTACCACAAATATATAATTCATCTCACTCATCACATAAAACGCTCAAGTAAGAATCATCATTCTAAGTGGTATGATAATGCTTCTTCATTTAATGCACTGAAAAGTAAACTACAAGCTAAAATGAAAGAGGTAAAAACTACTACTTTAGCAATGCCTTCGCTACATTTATGAAAAAATCCATCCAGGTTCTAGAACTCGATTAGTCCTGCATCGTCTATGCCCTCATCTTTATTCTCAATGGCCAGTCCTCTTCAAATCCTCAAGCTATAGCAAATACCTCTAATAATTACTTCAAACCTGTTTTTGTATACCGAAAACAGCATCACTCCTTCAGTTTCCGCGTGCACCAAACTACCTGCTTTTTTCCATCTTAAATTAATCTCTTCTGGAGTACATAACCTCATACTAAATCTTGAGCCTTCGAAACGATCTCATTTCGAATGTTGTTTCCGAATATGTTTCTGAAGTGGTATTCAGAATGTTGTGCTATCTTAATATAATATTTAAAAAACTAACAATCTCCGCAACAGTCCGCAGCTGTGGAAATTAGCAAATGTAGAGCCCGTATTTATGTGCGGAAACAAGTAAATAATACCAAATTATAGATATATATTTTTGCTTTCTATCAACTCTGAACTTTTAGAACATAATTATGACAAATGCATTGTAGAATACCTAAATTCACACAATATATTTTCACGATCACAGCACGGCTTTCGTTTTGGCTATTCTGCTGTTACACAGTTCCTTCGATTTACGCAGGACATTGCTTCTTCCCTTAACCACTGAAAACAGGTTGATGTCATATGTATTGACTATTCAAAGATATTTTACATGGTTTCCCAAGCTAAATATTCAGCTTTTTCACAAATTTTTCCTATTAAACAAGCTAGTTGATTGGATAGCAGACTAGCTGTCACGCTCAAAATTTGTTACGCTTAACGATGCGAAATCATCTGAAGTACATATCACATCAGGAAGAGGCCTCAAGGTGTGGTTCTTGGTCCACTGTTGTTTATTATTTATATTGTTACGAGAAGGAGACCGACTCGGAGGGGTAGTCACGATGTATTTACAGCCGGTAAACCGAGCAGCACCAGCCACACCGATTAGCTCGCGCCGGTCTATCTGCTTTGTCTTCTTCAACTCTATGCACTGGCACGTAGCATGACCCCCGGAGGCGGAGGCACAGTCCCGGTGCTTTAAAGGTCGTTATCTGACACATTCTTATAGAGCTTGATCCCCGAGACGTGTACAATATCACCGGACCGCATAGTAGATGATGATGGATAGATGGGGCTGATCTCGTGCTGACAGGTGTTACTTGACACAATATACGGTAGGGTCCCGTGTAATGAGACAGAAGTTTTTCTGATAGGCCCAGCCGACGATGAGGGGACCAGAGTAAAAGGAGGGTACCGGGAGCGAAATGTACGTCTCTATGTTCCGCATCGTACCGACAGCATTGGTTGGTTTGCGACGCCATCAGCCGAGCGCGAGCGAGCTGACAGGCATGATCGGCTCGCGCAATTGCGTCGCAGGCATACTCACTGGTGGATGAGGTGTGAGCTGAAATGATTGTGTCCAGTGGTAAAGTCGGCTCTCTTCCGTACAATAAGTAGAACGGCGAAAAACCCGCTGTGTCGTTACGGGATGAATTATACGTGAAAGTCGCGTAGGGTAAGGCAAGGTCCCAGTCTCGGTGGTCGGGCGACACGTACATAGCGAGCATATTTGTTAGAGTACGGTTAAATCGTTCCGTGAGGCCGTTTGTTTGAGGGTGGTAAGCGGTTGTCAGTGTGTGTTGCGTGGAACAAGAACGCAGAATGTCGGCGATGACTTGGGATAGAAATGTACGGCCACGGCCTGTGAGAAGCTGTCTCGGAGCACCGTGAATCAATATAACGTCCCATAACAAGAAGTCAGCGACGTCGGTTGCACAGCTGGTCGGTAGAGCTCGCGTAATAGCATAGCGTGTAGCGTAGTCTGCAATAACGGCTATCCATTTGTTTCCCAATGTTGATGTGGGAAAAGGACCAAGCAGGTCTAACCCAACACGGTAAAATGGTTCCGCGGGTATGTCAATTGGTTGAAGATGGCCAGCGGGTAGCAGCGACGGTGTTTTATGACGTTGACATAGGTCACACGTGGTGACATATCGGCGTACCGAGCGAGCAAGCAAGGCCTGGCCAGAAAAAACGGGGCCGGACGCGCTCGTACGTGCGGGATACGCCAAGGTGTCCAGCCGTGGGAGCGTCGTCAAGTTCCGTGAGAACACAGCGGCGCAAATGCTTAGGCACAACAATGAGAAGGTCGGGCCCGTATGGTCGGAAATCGCGATGGTATAGCACACCCTTTTGAAGGACAAAGTAGCGGACGGAAGCATCATTTGGGGAGGATTCCATACAGCTGATGATGTTAAGCAGCACTGGATCACGCTTCTGTTCTTCCCCAATATTAAGGAAGTCGGACACTGACAAGATAGAGTTCTCCGTGGGCTCGTCAGTGTCCTCAGGATTGTCGACAGGGTACCGGGAGAGGCAATCGGCATCATGGTGTAGGCGGCCAGATTTGTAGACCACCGAATAGGAAAACTCTTGCAGGCGCAAAGCCCAGCGACCAAGGCGGCCTGATGGATCTTTAAGAGAGTTGAGCCAGCAGAGCGCGTGGTGGTCGGTAACTACCGAAAATGGGCATCTATATAGATAAGGTCGAAATTTCACCACCGCCCATACAAGAGCCAAGCACTTACGCTCTGTGATCGAATAGTTACGTTCAGAGGCGGATAGGAGGCGGCTGGCATATGCAATAACGCAATCATGGCCATGTTGTTTCTGAGCCAGCACTGCACCAATGCCATGTCCACTCGCATCTGTACGTATTTCCGTAGGGGCAGCAGAGTTGAAATGTGCCAGAATCGAAGGAGTAGTGAGAAGAGCGACGAGAGTCGAGAACGCAGAAGCCTCTTCGGAGCCCCATTAAAACGGGACTTTTTTCTTGAGGAGCTGCGTAAGCGGCCTCGCTATGTGCACAAAATTTTTCACGAAGCGTCGGAAGTAGGAGCGTAGTCCGATAAAGCTGCATACACCCTTCGCAGATCGTGGTACAGGAAAGTTTTTGACGGTGCTGATTTTTGCCGGGTCTGGTTGTACACTATTGGCGTCTACTAAATGGCCAAGTACTGTGATTTGATGGCATCCAAAGTGACATTTGCACGAGTTGAGCTGCAGGCCAGCGCAACGGAAGATTCCTAAGATGGCTGAGAGAAGCTCTATACGAGTCTCAAATGTTGGTGAAAAGACGATGACGTCGTCCAAGTAGCACAAACAGGTGGACCATTTGAATCCTCTGAGCAGGGAGTCCATCATTCCTTGGAAGGTGGCTGGAACGTTACAAAGGCCGAAGGGCATGACCTTGAACTGATATAGGCCATCGGGAGTGATGAATGCCGTCTTTTCACGGTCCATTTCATCTACCTCTATCTGCCAGTAGCTGGAACAAAGGTCCATGGAGGAAAAATAGTGGGACCCATAGAGGCAATCAAGCGCATCATCTATTCGTGGCAGAGGGTAGACGTCTTTTAAGGTAATTTTGTTGAGGTGTCGATAATCAACGCAGAAACGCCATGTACCGTCTTTCTTGCGGACTAGCACTACAGGAGAAGCCCAAGGACTGCAAGATGGCTCAATGATGTCCTTGGCGAGCATTTTGTCAACCTCACTTTAGATAATATGACGCTCGGCCGCCGACACCCGATATGGACGCCTATGAATAGGATGCTCATTACCAGTGTTTGCGGTGGGTCATACCGGTAGTTTTCGCCAACGGACGGTCGCTGAGGTCAAAAACGTCGATGTAGGACAGCAGAACCCGATGGAGCTCATCAGCCTGCTGCGGCGTCAAGTTGGAAGCGATCATCGACGTAATAGCCCTGTCGGAGCAAGTGGCAGATTGATGTTGAGCGTGGGGGTCAGAAGGAGCGGCCATCGCAAAAACATCTACCGCATTGTCTTCTAAGGTGCAGAGCAATGCCAAAGAGATCCCTTGCGGCAGAACTTGAGGTGTCAAGCTAAAGTTGACAACTGGGAGGCACGTAGAATTTCCTGCAATGGACAGAATGGTGTGCGGTAATATAATGCCGCGGTTTATAAGGACATCGGTGATAGGGGTCAGAACATAGTCACCATCGGGTTCTGGTGGTATTGAGACGAGCTCTATGTAGGTCTGTGTCTGTGCAAGGAGGAGCGCGTGTCCCGTTGTGCAGAGGAGACTCTGCCATTGTGCAAGAGGTTCTGTTGCGGGCAAGTGTAGACAGAGCGTACTGGTCGAACAGTCTATGAGGGCAGAATGCGCGGACAGGAAGTCGAGGCCTAAGATTACGTCGTGGGGGCATTTATCAAAGACAGTGAAGAGAACAAATGTGTGTCGATCCGCAATGCTCACACGAGCGGAGCACATTCCAACGATAGATGCTATTCCACCATCCGCAACACGGACGAACTGAGTGGTCGCAGGTGTGAGAACCTTCTTGAGCTTGCGGCGAAAATCACTCGTCATCACGGAAAGTTGAGCGCCGGTGTCGACAAGAGCAGTGACATGTACGCTGTCTACTTGTACATCTATAAGGTTCCGTTTTGTCGGTATCGTCAAGAAAGAATTTTCGGTCAGTACGAGCGATGCAGCGCCACCTCCGTGGGCTGCAACACTTAGTTTTCCGTCGGGGAACCTCGTGGGAAGGCGGGGGAAGACGGTCGGCGGGGCTGTGGAGAACGAGACTGGCGACTTCGGGGGGTATGGAGAGTGGGTGTAGCGGTGTTCAGAAGGAGGTTCCTGGGCAAACTGGTCGCGGCTGTTCTCATGGTCGCGGCTGTTCTCAGGACGCGCATAGAAGGGACGAGAGGACGGTTGTGCAAGAGGACCCAGCGGTTCCTGCAATAGCGAGAAATGTGCCCAATTCTGTGACACGAGAAGCAGATCGGCTTGTCATGGTGTGTTCGCCATGCGGACGGATTACGGAACGTTGAGAGAGAGCCGGTCGGGAAGGGACGTGCAGGCATGTATTGGGGCTGGTAGTTGGTGCGGGGAGGCGGTGAGATAGAGTGAATTCCCAAGCTGGCGATTTCCTGCCGGCAACTGTTTGAATGAGAGGCAACGTAATTGGAGGAGAGGGGTCAGGGGGCGTTGGTCCCACCTTAGCTGGAGCAGCCTCTTCAAGTTCCCGCCTGACCATTCGTGTCAAGTTGTCACAGGTGTCTCGTAGATGATATGTGTCGAGACACGAGGACGTCGCAGTGGTGTTCGAAAGGCGCTGGAACTGATGGGAAATGCGTCTGCCTTTAGGTTGTTGGAACCGGCGGCATTCTTGAATGATCTCATCAACAGATGACACATTGTTGAATACCAACAAGTTGAACGCATCGTCGGCGATACCCTTTAGGATATGCGCAACTTTTTCTGGTTCAGACATGTTTTCGTCAACTTGGCGGCATAGTGAGAGGACAGCCTGAATGTAACCGATGTAGGGCTCCGTGGAAGGTTGTGCGCGAGTCGACAACTCATTTTTCGCAGCTTCAGGACCACCAGAGATGTTGCCAAAAAGCTCACAGATCTTTTCTTTGACGCTGTCCCAGCTTGTTATGTCATGCTCTTATGCTCTTGATTGTCAAACCTAACACAAGGGGTTCCGTCGAGATAAAAGATGACATTTGCGAGCATAAGAGTGGGATCCCACCTGTAAGTGGCACTGACGCCTTCGTAGAGACGTAGCCACTGTTCGACGTCGGAACCATCGCTGCCCGAGAACAGGTCGGGGTCTTTGAGCGCGGGAAGCGTCACGAAAGTTGTTGCGGGCGCTGGATTGACAGGCCGGGCAGATGGCCGGGCAACCGGAGAGGATGTAGCCGAGTCTTGAGTGGTCATGTTGTAAGCCACGAGGGAGCGTCCGCTTCGGAGTTCCGTGGCGAGGACGGGAATTGCACAACTTCACCAAATATGTTACGAGAAGGAGACCGACTCGGAGGGGTAGTCACCAATGCATTTACAGCCGGTTAAGCGAGCAGCGCCAGCCACACCGATTAGCTCACGCCAGTCTATCTGCTTTGTCTTCTTCAACTCCATGCACTGGCACGTAGCAATATAAATGGTAGAGAAGCATGCAATGCATTATCTGTAGAACTGTCTCTAATACTCAAGATCAGGATACACTGAATTGTGTTTTTTTTTTTTCCTTCTTAAAACGGGAGTGAAACATAGCAAACTTTAGAAAGACTGTAGTCACGACCTTTTCAAATAAGAAACATCCTCTTCATGGTCCAAGTTTCTAAGTGTTATGTAGTTTAAATACATTGGTGTAACTCTCACAGCAGATTTAAAATGGCACACGCACTTTGAAACAATCTGCAACAAGCTTTTCGAAAACTGTGGTGTCTCCGACGCATGTTCAGCAACTTGACAAAAGAATGTTGACTGACTGCACATAAAACTTCGGTGAGATTCGAATATGTGTTGGTTGTTTGGTGGACCCGCCACAATTATGTTAGAAACTGTTTTAAAAAAAAAGGTAATAGTGCTTATACTTCGTTGCTATAACCAACTTGTTCGCCTATTTCGCATGCGCATGTTCTATCACTGCAGCCCCTCTCGAACATTAATCGTCGCACTTGAAATCGTGTCATCCTGCTGCGTAAATAAGATAGTTCACACCGGTTCGAGTGTTCTGGCACCCATATCCATGGTCACGTCTTCCAAAAATTGTGCCCGTCTGATCAATTCAGAATTGTTTTCGTTTTCTTTTGTTTGTTTTCCACTTTTCTGCAGAACGTGCATTTTTGGAATGAACTTAAAGGGTATCTGCGCAGACTCGGTGCTGAACAATTGAAAAAAAAAAATTGCGTAGACATGCATTTTTTTCAAGGTCCTGAACAATTGTATTTACACATGTGATGTGTAAAAAACTGAGATAGCAGTCTTTGTAAATAAATAACATGAAGACAAGCTGCTACTACAGTAACTGTTCTGCCTTTTCAAGACATTTTTTTTTTTTTTTAAATTCAAGGGACAAGTTATTGGCGCATGGTCTAGGCTTCTACAAGCGGAGGTTATGCCACGTGGTCTCGATTCGAGTGCTTCCAGGGGGCAGGCTTCATCGCCTTCGTCGCCACCGACGCTGCCTTGCTCCGACGATCGCCGATCTCGAACTCGCATGGGTGCGTTGGCGTATATCTCAAAGCCCAAAAGCCGACTCCACTAAAACAGATGACGTTGTAGTTCAGGAAAGTCAGATGGTGGTGGTGGTGATGATGCTATGAACCACGGTCAACTAAGGCTCTAAAACATTGCTGTGTTGCCATGTTTTGTCGACGACAGAAAGACTTCATTGGCAGTCTTAAAATGACGTCAGCTGCATAGTTGACAGGAACGTGAGCTGGGAAACTGAAATTGTGCTTTTTTATGTATTCGTTGAGCACAGACGATCAAATGAGTCGAGGTATAACATTGAATGGACTGTCAGAATTCTTAAGGCACACGTAGTTTATAATTTTTGGAGAACGTTTCACAACCCTTTTAAGGGATTACAAGCGTACAGTAACTCATAAAGCAAACTACACTGGGTATTTCCAAGCAATACATTCACTTGCCTGGATATTTCAGCTTTGCTGAAATAGCCACACCACCCAGGAGAGCGAGAATTCGATAGTGGGTTATCAGTGTATGCTCGAATACAAATCAATAGCAGTGCGGCTTTTCATATTCAAAGGACTACCCTTGAGCCAATAGTGTCACTGCACCAATGTGTCGTCGCAACCAACCGCTTTGACCCAAGCTTCTACGAGTGGTCCGTGCCATAAAGTAGTTCCTTTCAAAGCCTTCATTTTGAGCAAAGATAAAAAATTTCAACTTTTATTTTGCCACTGGAGTAAACAAGTGAAAGAGTTTATTGGACAACAGGAGTAGTTAATGGTTGCTTGATTGCTGACTGTGAATTTTGCTCTTCAGGTTTTCCCTCAACCACCCAATTCTGGTTCAGCAGATTGCCTGCTCTCTTTTTAGCCATGGAGCTTGAAGAGGTGACATCGAAATGTGCTTTATCGCTCTCACATAAGGACTGCAGTTCATTACCATCCACCCGATGCCAATGGTGACAGCCACTTTGTTTTGCACAGGGTATTGAAGTGCCAATAAATAGCGCAAATATTCTAGTATGCATGACGCCAGCTGTTTCCAGGCAGCGCCGAGCCCTTACACGAATGACGAAACACCATGGCGATCACCATCACAAAACACTGCACACAAATCGCAAACAAGTCTTTTCATGCAATTCAAATTGCTATACGAATGACAAGTCAGCTTGCAAGAGCGGGATCCCTAATGACAGCGATGGACTGTCACGGACAGATGTGGCCATTATTGTTGAGGTTTGTAAGTGCAGAACACTCTTTTTTACCTCTCTCGTGACAGCGGCACCTTTGTGCCGCTGTCGCGAGAGAAATAGGTGCTGCTCCTCTTGACTTGTAAACAAGTATAGGACCATATGAGCCATCGAAAGCTTGAAGCCAGAGTTTAAGGATTAAAGGCGACAAGAGGCTACCTCGTGATTAACAGTGCGAGAAAAAAACTTTTAAATCTAGTCACTGGACCGTGAAAAAATTTCAAACTAAAGAATATTTAAATTATTAGAACATACAGAAAAAAGACCCATAAAACACCTTGGATTATTGAAAGTATAATCAAAGGTGCTCGTTTACAGTGTCCTCCATGGTTGTGCTTTCTTGCAATACCCTATCTCGATTTTGCCACAAATGTGAGGAAATGATGAGCCACAAAGAAATGCTACATAACTATGTTGATGATTTATAGGTGAACCACCCCAGCCTTGCTGCTGCCAGAGCAAAAGAGTGCCGTCACTGCCCTGCAAACAGCTCAAATGAGCGCTTGCAAAGAGAACAATGTCTTTCAGTGCAGCACAGCAGTCACAAATGAGCAGCATGCCACATGTTTCTTGCAGAATCAGTGAAAACTATGCAACCCTTCATTCTCAAAAGAAGGAAAGAAGTACTTGAAGCTGGTCTGATGGAATTCATGATGTATGCTGAGTGAAAAACATGACCAAATTAAGTTTTTGCAGCAGGAAAACACTTTGCCAGCAGTTTCAGTGCACAAGGTACTTGAGCAAGTGCGAACCAGAGGTCTGTAAACACTGCAAATTCTATCCCACCAGCCTTTTCATTTTCCCAGAAAAAATGGCCAAATGGTTGCATAATGACATGCTGACTCTAGAAAGATCATGCGATGCGTTGTGTTGCAATGAAGCACATCTCTGCAGGGTCATATCAGTTGTGCGCACTGTGGACCGTGGATTCTTTCTCTATGTTTTTGTGTGTGTATCTGTGTTTTCGCATGCTGGCAGCGACATGGCTGGGGTGCTCCAGGCATTAATCATTGGCCTCTCTACATGGCATTTGTTGTGTTGGGGCAGAAGTGCTGGCGTAACCACGCGTAACCACAACACATAGATCGAGCTTCGGCAATACTGACTGGAGACTGCTCTCTCCCGCATTTATTATGGTGTTCATGAGAGTGATTCACCAGCGTGACGAGTCACACGACCTAAGCAGCCACGCCAAGTAGACTAAGAAATGGGCATGGTGGGGGCATAGCTCTACCTAGTGGCATGTAAGCGAACTTAAATGCACTGATCACCCCAGGGGTCCCACGACACAACAGCATTTTTCATAAGACCGTCATATTCCTGGGTTTGCAGCAATTTAAGAATTGGGAATTGCCTCTTAGCATCAAAAAACTTTTAAGCAACCAGACTGTCATAGGCTGCTGCTTTAAATTATTAGATCAGATTTGCATTAGAAAAAGTGAGACCACAGAGAGTCTTCAGGCTAGACAGGATTTAAAAAAAATGGGCCTGTATCATGTGTATGTCATGACAAGTGATAAACAAAGGTGTTTCCACTATGTTTATCATGACAGGGGTGATGTCATGCCAGTGGAAGAGCCTAGCATGTGCAGCTTGTATTTCAAGTAAACACGAAACACATGCCGGAGACTTGCCAATTCACACCGTTAGAAGGCACTGGCCAGTCATGCTCATATGGTATTGTAAAAAATCAGTTGACCATCATTCACACGAGCACATGCAGCCCCCTTCATTCTCTCACTTATGTTTTAATAACCCTGTCACATGAGCTAACTCAAGTGCACCTTGAACATGGGTGCAAACACTAGTGCCATTCACACACAGTCACATGAGAATGCTTAGTGTTACTTGCTGCAGATTACACCCGATGGCAAGCTAGTCTAGCGAACTCCCTTTGCAGGATAAAAAGCATGTGGCCTCGATAGCAGCGGCCCAAAGATAAATAAAGCAATATTTAAAGCTCAGTTAGCAGGATCTATACACCATGAGGACTGGCGTCAAGTTTATAAGAATTATACAACGTCCATGGCTTCTCAATGTAAGCAAAGTGAAACATTAACTTACAAATACTAATGCAGTATCGGGACCAGATTTTTATTGTTTTCTACACTGTGTTATCATGTAGCATAATATATTTTTTGATGATTTAACTGAGGATTAATATGTTTTACTTAAGAAATACAAAGCAGAGAAACAAAGTTCCATATTATCATATAGGTACTATTGTGTATAACTCACACAATTACAATTATTTCCAGGAGAAAGAAAAATCCCCAGGTATGCCACACAGCTAGCTTCCTTGGATAGCTGTAAAACACAGCCGAGAAACCACCTTCGCAAATTGCAATTTGCGTTTTTTGTCATGACTTTACCTCTAAATTATTGAAAAAAGTTTTTACAAGTTCTCGTAAGTGATAAAATAATGCATTTCTTTCTTATATAGCAGTAACTTTTATAGGACATTGCAATGAAAATTAAAAATACTTCATATTAATGGAAGTTTAATCTAAAATTTTTATTACAAAATGGAATATAATGAAATAACAAATGCACTAGGACAAGTAAGAATCCTCTTCAAATCACCACAAAAACCTGAAATCCCCACATGTACCTGAAACTTCAAGGTTAAGCTTAATAAAAGTGCTCTCTGAATGGACACAAACCAAATTTGTCTCCAAATCCAACCCCTACACTTTTCTTGCTTTCTCCTGTGATGGGCAGTTCAGCATAGAAATTGAACACTCTCACCAATCTTTCTCACCTTTCAACATCATCAGGAGAGAGAACAGTGCCATCAGAAAACAATGCGAATTTGCTTGTCTGCATCTTGGCATCGATTGTTTGTTTAGTCTTCATCATTGACTGCAACATCTGGTCGACTTGTCTCCCATCCTCCTGTCAATAAAATATGAGGAATAGTTTCTTTGACACGTCATACCACAGAGCCATCAGCTTCTTCGGATAGCGACAGGTAAAAACAGTATAAACAATAACATAATCAAACTTCTTGTATAAATTGAGCTTACAAGGTAGATCTAAATAACACTTGAAATTTCTATTTAAAATCAAAAGAAAAAGCTATCCTAGAAATAAGTAGATATATTGACTATTTCTAGTAGGGAACAAATGATTTACAAATAATTTACTGCAGCACTTAAAGGGGGTCAACACCATACTTTGACATAATAGGGAGGCGGTGCACTGGGACGAACCTTTGTCTCCTTTGAAAGCGAAACCTGCTCCGGCCTACGCTCACTGCATATTTGGTGTGATGTCCCTGCAACTTTCGCTTACCTTCCTACAAAGTTAGGACAGTTCTGGACACACTTGTGATGGGCTTTGGCCCGGAGAACGTGCATTTAGTTACACTTTGGAGGTTAATTTAAATACATTTTAAAGGTTTGCTGTGTCCAACCTGTGGGAATTGAGGCTAGCCCGCTGCCTTTGCACGGGCTTTGCTGCCCCTTTCTCCGTTCACATGTCCGGACATGACTCCCCTCCTCCGCTGTCTGCCACACTGGTGGAGCGAAAAGTGACATTTAACCCCTCTCACCTGGTAAGCAGATGTCGACTGTGGCGCCACGCGCAAAATCTCTCGACACGTTTCGCGCGTGCGCATCGGGAGTGGAAGAGAACCTCTCCGGAACGACATGGGATAAGCACGCATTTTTTTCCCGTTCGTCGACTCCCTTTGTTTGGGGCTTGTTCGGACTTCGCCAACGATGCCTTGCGCCCACGGTGAACGCTTACTGTAATTACTCGAATCTAACGCGCACCTTTTTTCCGGTTAAGCGAGTTCATAAATCGCATGCGCGTTAGAATCGAGTACGAACAAAAAAATTACGGTCAATCTATTGCCATCGGCAAATCCAAAATGGCCGCCCCCTACGTGCGTCGGCATGGCGCGTCGGCCATTTCTGCCTGTGTTTCCCATGTGCGACACTTCGTACGTGTGCTGAGGAGTTCGTCATCTAGTAGTGCATTAGCATCGACGGCGTGGAAGGGCCGACTCCAAAAACTCGAGTGCACCACGATGCCGCTTTTAAAAGAAAAGTCATCGCGTGTGCAGAAACGGATGGAAATCGGGCCGCATCGCGGTCTTCGGAGTTCCCGAAACGTGCGTGCGGGACCGGCGGAAACAAAAGCAGAAGATTGTCGACAGTAAAGCTTCACGCAAAAGCTTCAGTGGACCACAACAGGGTCGGTATTCGCAAATTAAAGATCTGCTCGGCGAGTATGTGCTTGAGCAGCAAGCGGCACAGCGGCCCGTGACGACAGAACTGCTCCAAGTGCGGGCTATGCAATTAGTCTTAGAAAAAGGTCTAATGCGGAGCCAGTTTATAGCGAGCAGGTGCTGGCTAACTAACTTTATGAAGAGGAAAGGCTTTTCCCTCCGAAGGGTAGCATGCATTTGCGAAACGTTTTGTGGAGGAGTACGATGAAAAGTTTCACAGTTTTCAGAGGTTCGTCCTAAACTTGCGGCGCAACAACGGCTACCTGCTTGGGCAAATCGGGAATGCCGATCAGACGCCTCTTTACTTCGACATGCCTGGCACCGAAACCGTCGAGAAGAAGGGGGCGAAGCAAGTTCGCGTGCTGACATCGGTCCACGGTAAAACTACAGTGACGGCAATGCTCTGTTACACGTCAGATGGGCACAAGCTTCGCCCGTACCTCATATTTAAATGGAAGACGCTCCCGAAAGGAGTCGTTTTTTCGACTGGTGTGATCGTGCGGGTCAGCGAGAAAAATGGGTGCGCGTTGCAATCGATGTCTTACTTTTTTTTTTTTTTTTCGTGGTGGAAATCGGGTGCGCGTTACAATCGAGGGCGCGGTAAAATCGAGTAAATACGGTACCTTTTGTCGCACCCCCTTTCGAACGCTAGGCCGAAGAGCCGTGCGATGTCCAAATGCATTGTCAGACTACGCCGACCCGTACCTTTCAGAAGCTCAAGCGAGCGGAGTTTTGCCCTCGCTCGAGCAACTGGGCCCGTTTGTCCCGGTGTCCCCGTGAATCACTTTTGCCCGCAGAGACGTGCTCGTGGCACCCTGCGTGGTACTTCTCACCCGTGGCATGGATAAGCCCATTTGCTTTCCCGCTGCGCTTTTTGCAACAGGCTCAGTACTGCGTTTTGATGTTGCCACAGACAATAAAACTTGCGACCTTGAGTAGTACCGTGTTCTCGCCATGGCAATGATTAACAAGTGCCCTGCGGCTCGCTAAGGCTGGGCCCATGCTAGTGGCCGTATTCCTTTGGGATACGTGTACACTACAAACCATTCGTGTGGAGTGTCCTAGCATACAGAGGTAACCCGCAAGAAGCTTCTTTTAGCCTCGAAATTTGGTGGCAACATCCCTTAAAGTAGGACATGGCTGCGCACACTGGTACTATGTACATAGTTAAGAGACACTAAAATGGACAATTGTTTTTTTTTGTTTTTTACAAGTATATTACTCATTCGTGATGCGAAAAAACACTACGCTTGCTATGAGAAGATGCTAGATAAGCGAGAAAACAAGTAAAAAGGAAATGCTGGTGACGATGCCTCTTTGAGGTTCTTGCACCAATCAATGTGATATCTACAAGGGCCTACTTGCTTGCTGAGCTATTACAATTCTATGGTGGTTAAATTAACTAGTCTAGAGTTTTCGTTATATAATCAGTGATCCCACTGGGGACAGCCGATTAGGAGCAATTTTTGGAGCAGTCAAATTTTAGTTTTGGAGCACTTTGGAGCAGTAAAATTTTAGTTTTGGAGCACCTTAAAGTAGTAAAATTTCAGTTTTCGGGCACTTTGGAGCAAGTGATCTTGATTTATATGTGGGGTTTAACGTCCCAAAACCACCATATATAACCACCACGCTGTAGTGGAGGGCTCCGGAAATTTCAACCACCTGGGGTTCTTTATCGTGCACCCAAATCTGAGCACACGAGCCTACAGTATTTTCGCCTCCACCGAAAATGCAGCCGCCGCAGCCGGGATTCGATCCCGCGACCTGTGGGTCAGCAGCCGAGTACCTTAGCCACAAGACTACCGCAGCAGGGCGAGCAAGTGATCTTGTGATTAGGAGCATTTTGGAGCAGGCAATCTTGCAATTAAGAGCATTTTGGAGCAATAAAATTTTAGTTCTGGAGCATTTTAGAGCAGGTAATGTTGCTATTAAAAGCATTTTACAGCAGTAAGAATTTAATTCTGGAGCAGGTAATCTCACTATTAGGAGCACTTCAGCATAGGTATACAGTGAAACCTCATTATGATGAAGTTGAGGGGAGTCGTAATCAGTAAAAAGCTGGATATAACGAAAGTGATAAATTCCCAGAAAAATTTTCATAAAGAGAATTTTGTTATATGCAGCTTCGATACGAAAATTCGGAAAATAAACGTACAAATTAAATGAGAGACCGAAGGCAGATCTAACCAAAAACACCTAATTTACAGTAAAAAACTGTTATTGCGATAGAAATTATATGGACACTCTTGGCGGGTTTTTGCCGCTGCCGCCATGTTCTGTAACTAGTCCAAATTGACAACATACCTCTGCGCATCGTAACTTTCATGAGCGGGTAAAAGCGCGTGAGCGCTACTGAAGCAGAGATCATA
Source organism: Rhipicephalus microplus (assembly GCF_043290135.1). NCBI lineage: Eukaryota > Metazoa > Arthropoda > Arachnida > Ixodida > Ixodidae > Rhipicephalus > Rhipicephalus microplus. The sequence goes on along the minus strand of NC_134710.1, from coordinate 287,939,571 downwards.
TGAGTCGGCCTATCCCTATCGGCTGGAAAGTGCATAATATCTCCCGCGTGTTAGAACTGCCGAATGCTCAAAAAAAAAAAGCAAATCACCAGTCTTGAACCAGCATGAAACAATGCGGGGAAAAGTGGGGGTCGCTCGAGTACCAATAATAAACTTGGATTTCAATGGCGGTCGCGATCGCTGGCACACTTGCTATCTCGGCGAGTATGAGTGCATTTTCAACGCGAAGAGACAGTGTGAAAAGAGCATTTCTCCCAGGAGCGGCCGTATTTGCTCACACCAGCGTTTTGTAGGTGTTCCGCGATATCGGATCCCAAAGAGTTGGCTGCCAGCCTTACTTCTTATGGCATTACAATTTTTTGCTATCGCATTGCATTCAGCGCGCCGCCGTGTTTGCCAGAACCAATCGGCTAGTCTCAAAAGCTAACAGCCTGCGAACTCACGGCGCAAGACGGAAGCGCGTGACTAGTTGACCTCCAAAGAGTCGTCGTGTCGGAGAGTTTCGATCAGCACTTAATCTGACATCCCCTTGGTGGTGACGACACGGTTGTCCGAAATTAAGAAAGGTTAGCTTTGCCGCAAGGGCGAAGCAATGAATGCGTAACAACAACTTGGAATGTAACGCTGAGAACGGCAAGCACATCGAAACGTGCAGCGCGCTGCTCACGCACGAATGATGCACGAAAATAACATACTGTTAAGTTTGGCCTGGAAATTCGTCTGGGCAGACGCCATGGTGCGTAAGCCGGTCCTATGGAAAGGCTCTCAAACCCTTCGGCGCCCAGTCTGACAGACGCTGTCGAAGATTTCAGCAATTATCCAGACCATGCGGCAAGCAAAGGCGAGTTCCCGTCTTTCAAATGCGGACCCTTTTGTCGTCTCTTCGAGCAGAAGCGGTGATTGATGCCCTCAGCGACTCATCGGGCGACGGGGGAAGCTGGCGTGACCGGCGCCAGAGCTGACAGGAGAGTGGCGCTCCTTTTAATCCCCAATCAAGTAGACGACCGGCCGGCTGCCTGTGCCCGCCAGGCATTGTCCCTGCTAGCCGGAGGATGAGACGTCCTGTCGCCACGACGCCACGACGAGGGAGGACAACAAAGAAAGCGTCTTCCTGGAAAAGACCGCGGCGGCCACCGAAGATCGCCCCGCTAATTGGGCGAGCTGTGCGGCGGACCCTTTGAAATATGCTGCCAGGATCGTGGGAACTCTCGACTAGCGGCACACACACGACGAGGAAGAGCCCTGCTGGCGCCACCTTGCAGTGCAGTGTTCACAACTCAAAATTGGACGTTCACGTGGACCGTGCATGCTCGTCCCCCTCACCTGTTGTGTGTGTGTGTGATTGGTGTTCCACTCAGAGAGGAGGAGCCCGACAGGGCTTAAAACGACGCCGCAGAGTGCTGGACGTCGCTCTGAATTATGTAACGATCAACCACCACGCTCGTGGGTTGTAAAACCCCTAACCGTTCTTTTCTGTAAATATGTGTAAATAGTGACATAAACCTGTTTTGTTTTTCGTATCCTCCAGCGTCCTTCCTTCCGAACCTTAACAATACACAAGACGAGAGCGAACCAACAACGTTTGCCGCTCGACACTTAACGTGCTATTTAAGCATACACAAGTCACGAAACGTAATCACAGTCACAGATATGAGTGCAAATTAACAAGTACCCCATTTATTACTTCGCTGTACTAGAAAAGCGCACTCTTTTCCAAACGGTGCCTGTACACCGAGCAAAGTGGTCTTTGTGTGCCCGGCAACTAAGCGCAATTGTACCGGTCAAAGTCAAAGGCACGCGATTCTCCCCACCGACGGATAAGCGCGCCCACAAGCATCCCCCCCCCCCTGCCGCCCAATCGCGGGGCAAAGTACGCGTGGGAGATAAGCGCACTTCGGCGCATCGCGACAAGCAGGGCGCCGAACGCGTGCGTATTTCAAAGATGATAGTCTTTCTTGGGAACCTTCGACGGAAAAATTTTGGTCTGTTTGTCTGTACAGTTTTTTTTCTTTCTTGAGTACTCATCTATTTGGATACGATTACATATACGGTCAATAATGACGGCAGTGACGACGGCAAAAAAAAAACAGTCGATACTTCATATAATCGCAATTAAAAAAAAAGCAAAAGCTGAACATCGTCCGGAGCCGCACCATGCACGCAGTGAAACTACGCGTGCGCGCACGGCGTCGAAAACGAAGAGCGAACGACACGGACACAGACACCGCGGAAAACTGTTCAGTAAAGTGCCCTCCATATGCAGCGCAGGGCCCACATATGTGACGCTAACTAAAAGCGTGGCACTGACAATGCACGAAAGTAGGTTTTTTTTCTTCTTTTTTTTTGAGTGGGGGGGGCACACCAGCGCATGTGCCCGCGGAGGCGAGAGCTGCGGCAACGCCGGCTCGTGGGGTGCACGTCCGCCTGCCCGCTTCGTGCTCGCTTTCACCTGGTGTGCCGTGTGCGCCGCCGCGGCTTCACGCTTCGTTGACGGCGGGGCAACCCCAGAAGATGCATACTTGTACCAAAATGCCCAAATGCGGAGCACATTTCCTAGATTGTCTGTGGGGAAAATTCGTTATATCAAGGTTGTGTCCCTCTGTTACTTTGTTAAATAGGGGTCGCAAATACATATGCTTCTATGGAGCAACAGCGAGGAATAGGAAAACTTCATTATATCGAGAAATTCGTAATATGGAGGTTCGTTATAAGCAGGTTTAACTGTACTTTGCTATAACCATTCGTTCGTTATAGCCAGTATCCATTTCTACCGACAATTATCCAGCAAGAGAGAATGTACTCATTAGCGAATATTACAGCAGTCCACCGCGCAGGGAAGAACGGCCATCGGAAGGCAAAAAACTAGCGAAATAATAAAGAACAATGCACCTTTATTTCCACCGAATTCGGCACACCATCTAGAAGGTCACTTGAAAGAAAATAGTCCATAATAGACATTTACCGATTCTTCTTCACGTGGATGATTGCTTTTTAAGCTTCAGTGGCTATTTCCAGTCTGCCCTCGTGGTCATTGTAAGCACCAAAGAAGCGCCGCAGCAAGTCTGTCGCATCCAGCACTTGCGCGGGCGTTGGTACGTCGGGTTAGCTACCATTAGGCTCTGGGGTGTCGACACACTCATCACTGTCGTCATGCACCCCCGTTAGCACACGCACAATTTCCGCATCTGACAACTCTTTCGCAGTCACCGCGTCAGCACCAGCACCGACGTACTATCGCAAGACGAGCTGGAACGCGCGAGCGCGTGGCAAAGAGCCTCAAAACCGAGATAGTGTTGTACATGAATGACGCTGCCGAAACTGGCAAGGAAAGGAGGGGTGCTCTTCCATTAACTGTTTTCACTCTCGGTTCTCTGGCGTTGCTTCGAAACGGCAGCTTATTACGTGCCATCGACCGGCAGCAATGATAAGAGATTAAAGCATGCAGAACGTCGTAATCTGTTGCCTAGGGTTCGACGCAAAAACACCCCTGTATCCCTTTACTTGCTACTAGAGAGCGTCTCGCAAAGATGCCTCCTTGATATTGTAGCGCTAGCGTAGAAAAGAAAACAGTATTGGTGACTATTGTGCAATTTGCTGACCTTGTGGTCCGAGAAAAGTCGCAGGCTGTAGTTGGTTGAAAACATGTATTGTATGCTCCCAAAATTGTAACAAAATTTTAATGCGCACAATTTATCAGCTACTTCACCCTTTTCATGCGCATTTACTGGGCTAATAACGGGTCATGGCTCCAGCAGCTTAAATCACGGCTTCCATTCTTTCTAGCAGAGACCTGTAGAGAGCCTCAATGAAGGCTGTGTCAACTTGAATATGTTTGCACACTTCTTGTAGAGCTTTCACAATTCATCAGCTGTCACAAAGTCCAAAGCAAGCCTAGAAAGGTTAGCCTTCAGACGTGAATAATGTTCATGTCGGCACCCTTCGCGCACCACTCAAGGCGCATTACCCCTCGCTCATCTAAAATACGTGCGACGTCCTTTACTGAATGCATGGGAGGCAAGTCCTGCTGGAATAAATAGCATCCATGCAGGTGTAGGCCATTCAATAAATATAGATACATATATGGCCATTCAATACATCTCATGCTTCAGCAGCGTGCAATACGCATTACTTGTGAATCTCCCAAAGATTCTCGCAAAGAGACTTAGGCCGTCACGCGAGATAGCTGCCCAAGCATTTTCGATGTGCGACCACTTGCGACTACCTCCTTGATGCTGCGGACAGAAGCGCGTGTTCTCCATGCGCTTCTCCAACACGCTCGCGTGTTCGAACTCGTATTGCTCACGATAGTACATGCAGAATGTTAAGCAGAACGCCAGCGTCAAGGGGAGCGTCCCACGGCGTCTGGGCCTGGTTGCCCATGGCACCCTCACTGGCGGACATCGCCGAAATGTTCTACTAGTTTCTTTTTTTCTCAACACTGAACTCAACGGCTTTCAACAGTGTCGACTTCTGCTCGATTGTTATATTTTTGCACTTACGTTTACCGCTCCTGTTGTCCATCTCGTGTCGGGCGGCGAAACTAATGGAGGTGGTGTTGCTCTTCTATAGCGAATGTCAAGGAACATAGCTGCGATCTCCGTCGTCCCAGTGCGGAGACGAAGAGGAGGAGGGGGTCAGATACGCGGCCGGGTCAGTGAGTTCTTCAGGAGAGGGGAGACTGGCTGACGCGCTTGCTCGCGTGAGTTGCTGTGCAGGCAAGTGCATTAGTTCCTGAGGAAAGGGGAGGCAGGCAGACACAGCTACACGCGTGTTGGCAGGCGTCTCCCGGCGAGCGCAAGGGGCGACTTATGAATAACTGCAGCAGTGATGATATGTAAACCGTCGCGCGCTATAAGATATTGAATTGACGTATACCAAAATGATCAGTAAATGCTTGTTGTGGACAAAGGATGGTACGTTATATTCATTGTCAGGAAATTTTTCCTTCATTAAAGATGTTTTAAATACATGGCGTCTATGAGAATTTTATGGTGAATTACAATTTCTTTGTTATATCCATTAGTTCGTCATATCCCGCTTCATTATAACGAGGTTCTACTGAACACGAAGCAGCGCGAGAAATGAACGTGAGCTTTACCGCTGCTCGACAGTGGTGCTCCTAAGCATGAAATCAAGTGCACATGCATGTGCACTTAATTGGATGCCCTGGATATCGTCGTTGTATAGGATTTTAACTTCAACGGCAGGGTGATGTCCTTGGAATGCAAAAATCTGGTTATCAAACCTGTACTTGAGGCCTTTTGCGGTCTCTCGCCCTTTTATTTTACAAAATAAACAATATGTCGTGCTTGTTGCATGTTGGTTTTGTTCCTACGTGTAAAACCGTATTTACTCGTGTAATGAGCGCACTCTCATAATAAACGCAGTTCCAACTTCAGTCGTCGAAATTTGGATTTTTTTCTTCACATAATAAACACCCCACTTACATACATCCCCCGCAGTCCTGCTAACCGACACCTGGCGCCGACTTACCCTTTGGATCTCTTCCGTTTTTTTATTCATTATGCCGACCCCTCTTGGCTACCTTGGCTCGCTTCCTATATATATATATATCTGTGTGCGGCAGGCACATCCTCCTCTTTTTTATATCTGTGCGCCACAGCGGGGCTCACGAATGCAAGTGTAGAGACATCACAGCTGATAAGCACACAGCAAGCGAGAGTGAGTGAAAGTTCCGAATCTGCCCGCGCGGACCGACGATCGCTTCCTGCAAAGCAACGACGACAGGATTTGCTGTCGCAAAGGGTCATTCGTCGCTATCGCGTCTCAGGTTTCTAGAAAACCAGAAAAAAATCGCTTGTAAACCAGAAAAGATCGTGACGATTTCCACAACATGGTAGCACCCTCGATAATCGCCTCGCTTGTTCGCCGCACTTACAGAAACTTCCCAAGTGGAAGTGAGGCAGCGGTCGCATTTTGTCGTTAATTTTGTTATAGACGATTTGTTTTGATGTTTCGGGGGTAGCTTGCAGCAATGTTCCTTACTTGCAATAATAACAACGGCATCGTCGTGTGAGGTTGCCGCGAAGTTGGCAAAGTGTGTCATAGCGCACGCTTCTGGCTGCCCCTCGATATCACAGCAGATACCACTGTAGAGGTAAAACGACTTGCGGGAAAAGATAGCAGCAATACGCTTTTATGGCGTGCGCAGGAACAGCTTGCAGAAGATAGCGCCATCAACCACCGAAGATGAGTAAAGTGCAACAAAGAACCTCTTTCCAAACAGTCTATGCGTCTGCGAAAAGCTAAGCAACCTAATTTTTTTTTTTTTGCATTACAGCATATTTCGCGCATGCCAAAAAAGTTTGCATAAAACCTGCCCCATACAATAAACACACCCCCAACTTTGCTCCAATATTTCGAGAAAAAAGTGCATTCATTACGCAAGTAAATACGGTATTCATTGCTGCAACCGGGTTTCGTTTGCAAAGGGGTTTTGTTTGCGATTAGAGTACATATATATGTCGATGGCGTACGTGAGTAACCCAATGCAAAACTAACACCACTGCAATCACCGTCGTGAACAGTGCCATATCTCTAGCCTTCTGCTATAGTTGCGCCCATTGGAGCTTTGGTTGCCGTCCCCCTGCAGAATGAGGTTGAATCTCACCGCTCCACAGAAGTACTGGCAGCCAATTTTTGAAAGCGGCAACAGCCTGTTCGCAAGAAGGTAAAGAATTCTCTCATTAGACTCGACTGCTGTGTCCGATAATGAAAACATTAATTATTGTTATTTAAGTACTGCTGCAATTACAGTGTCTAGCGATTTTAAGATTTCTGACGTCGTTCCGGGAGCCGCATAAAACTGCCCTGCGAGCAGCATGTGTCCCGCGGGCCACAGCTTGCGGACCCCTGAGATAGACGGTTTGGCGCAGTTTGGCGCAATTTACTTTGATCTTATCAGGTTGGCGCAGCAAATCTCATTTGGCGCACTTTGGCACAGTTGGTGCAGGAATGGGATCCCTGTATAATTTATCAGCCAAAACTAAACTTTCTTAGAACTTTGCCTGCCTGAGCTCGTTGGTTGCGCACAGCGAGGGCATTCCAGCCAACTACTTAGACGAGGACAGAAATACAGACCCAGAAGTGTGTTATCTGTTCTTATGTCTTATTCCAAGTGATTCGCTGCAACACCCTCGCTAAATTTATTGTTTCACCTTAGTATCCTTTTAAGCCTCGTTATCAGAGACTGCAAGACCCGTCATATAGCTTAGAATGTAAGGTGCTATGCTCGAAAGCTTAAGGGTGTGGCGTTTCAATCCCAGCCATGCTGGCCACTTTTTGGTAGGGGAAAAATGCAAAGTACAGCTTAGATTTAGGTGCACTTTGAAGAACTCCAGGCAGTCAAAATTGATCTAGTGTCTCCTCACTACGACCTGCCTCATAATCATATTATAGTTCTGGCACGTAGAACCCCTACAATTATTATTGTAATAGGCTCCAATTTACAAGATCCTCAGTGCAACAAAGCATTTCACTTGTTATAATGTCATATATGTAGAACACAACATAGTGTATTCCCTCGTGCCAATTGCCCTTTGTCCCATCAATTGGAAGTTTCAAAGAGGGCTCGAAAATTGTCTGATGTCATCAGTTGCATCTCCAACCTCATACCATATGAAATAGCTCACCTAACTGAAAAATCGGATGATTGCAACCAAAAAATCAGCTGACCGTAAGTGGCAGCAAGTGATTGCTGCATCTTGAAACTCTTACCCCTCGTCCTTCCTTGTGGGAGTGGCTGCCACGCAAGTCTATGTAGACAGCATCCTTGTCGAACACAACACCTCCAACTCCAGCCATAGGAGCATAGAGGAGACGCTCCTTCTCATTGAGAGAGCGGCGCTTTTCCTTGTCAGGTAGCGGGCACGGGTCAGGAAGCAGGCTAATGTCATGAATTTTGAAGTCACCACAACCTGATTTAGAGAAAAAGAAGATGCTCACTGTGTGAACTTTACGACAAATGACATTTTGTAGTGAGAGCAACATTGGCTGTTTTCTCGCGGTTTCGTTGTGGCCAATGGCCGCTACGCGAGCTGAGCCATCACCTATCAACTGCCGCGTTACTTGGCATGACATCAAAGGAGGAGCAGGCATTGCATCATATATAAAGAAGGCGTGCCTCTGGTAGGATTTGTTGACAGATATGAAAAGCGAGTTGGAGAGACTGAAAGAAGCCAAGCTTCGTCGACAGAACAAAGCCAAGAGGAGGCAGCAAGCGGAGGATACGGAGGAAGAACAAGGCGCACGCCTAGAGAAGCGTAGCCATACAGAGATATTAAGATTACCCGTATCTGTCGATTCCATTATAAGAAACAAAGAACTCTTTTAGAATAGAGCTACATTACAGATGTAGCTGTATGCGCAAGCACACACGTTGACAGTGACCTTCCAAAGCATATATTGCAAGTGAAAAAAAAAAAAAAGAGAGAGATGAGTGTGGGGCAATGAGAAAAGGGGGAAAGGCTTTAAAGGAAGATTGAAGCTTAAAGTCATTAACAGTGGTTAAGGTGGGCCAATACTTCGAAAATGTGCTTCAACAATTGGCTGTAAAGTAGCAATAATAGAAGCTATGACTAGGAAAGTTGCAAGGAATCTTTAGCATGACAGATGCAAGTTGGATTGGAGCACAAGATTATTTTTGGAGTGTAGTTGATATTTTTTAAATTTTTTTGTTTTTAATTTTCTCACCCATGCATTTTTTTCATCATGTGTTTTCATCTTGTTGGCACTTATAGCTATTTTTTTACTTTTTAATTTTTTTTTCCATGTGTGCACTTTTTTGGTCTTGTGCCTTCATCTAGTTCAAACTCATTTTCCGGAACGCATTATCAAGCCTACCACCTTACTACCCTAGTACAGTAGATTAATTAAACGGAACCCGAGGAGACCAGGAAAATTTGTTCCCCTTAACAGGAGTTCCATTATATGAGAGATGACCTGGGTTTTAGAATGAAACAACAAAACCAATATTGTCAGAAACACTTGCAGCATTTGCTTTTAACCGATTTCAGTTTAGGGAGCCTATTGCACTTTTCTCTTCAGATTTATTATGCGCAGAGAACTGCAAATCTATATCAAGGTAGCCATTAACCCTTTACAGTACTGGAACTAAAATTCTGAGCATACAATGAAAAAATTGTATTTATGTTGTTTACACGTGTGAATTAATGCAAGATGCCCCTTTGAATCTTTTTGAGAACTAGAAAGGATCGGTTATTGCGATCTTTTCTAGTTTTCCACAAATGAGCGACGTGACAAGCGGCGGCAACGAATGGGCTTCTGCTACAGCAAATCTTGTCACTCATCGCTGTCACTAAAAAATCGCATGCATGCGATTGGGCCTTTAAGGGGAGATGCTCCTCTGAAAACTTTTTCTTCAACTATCAGGGTGTCGACCAATTTGCTTTTTCAAAATTCCCTGATTTTTCCTAGTTTTTCATGATGATTTAAAGCAAATTCCATGACCATTACGTCTGCTTCCTCGGGACCCACGAGTGGTGAAAAAAAAACTAGGCGCTCCTATAAAATAAGTAAAAAAATGTACCACAAGTGCTCAGAATGTTCTGAGCACGTGCAGTAAGTACGAAAAAATACGTATATCTGGCCAAAATGCAACGTCCGAGTCAGCGAGTAAGCAAGTTGGCTGTGTATTGTTTGGAAGAAGCAGAAAGCAAACACATGAGTTAAAATTAATCGCAGCTAAAAGTTCAAAGGAGCCAACGACTGTCTTACAATGCAGCCATAGCAGCTAGAAAACGTAGAATTCGCAGCATCTCGTGACATCTGTGAAAAAAGTGGGAAGCCAGAGCCCGACCGGTTCTGCCAATGGAACACCTATATTCTAGTTCACTATAATATGACTACAGCCCAGGCCGTTAGGATGTGGATTGGATTACATTGACCTGTATTTACTGACTTTACTGTTTAGGATGTGGATTGGATTCGGTCTGATGCAACCTGGATTGCTGTATTTACTCGAGTTTTGGATCCCCACACCTGTAGTATATACTTTTCAGCAAAAAAAGAAAAGAAAAAAAAACACTACTGCTCGTGTTCTGTGCACCTTGCATTGGACGATGACTAACAACAACGTCGCAAAAACGGAGCCGTATTGCATAATTTTCTTTCTTTCTATCTTTCAATTTTGTTCTTTTTTTTTTTCCGCAACGAGCACATGCATGTTGATGTTTCGTTTCTCTGGGCTCAGACGCTTAAGAGTTCAATAAAGTCCTCAGATGCCTGGAATGAAAGCTAGGGGCAGCGTTTAAAGCAATGACGCTTGAAAATATGCTGGCAAAAAAAATATGTCAGGGCGCAACAGCTCCCTCGATTCCATATATTTATCACATATGCTGGCTGGTTACCTTCGTTTGTGTACTCTTCTATGGACATAATGCTAAAAAGTAATCACAGCTTTAATAATACCACCTCAAGAAACTGAAATGAGAAATTCAGATGAAGTTACCCAACTCTACCCTTAAAACGTGGACCACCAGCAATAAATGTGTAGCTGAGGACGTTTGCCGCTGCATCGCCAATAATAATGACAGTGATAATAATAACAAAATGCATGACATAGCCTGGCAAGCCTTTGCTAATGGGAGTCCTAGCCAAACCAGAAGGCCTTCAAGCCGACCCGAATCATGGTCAAGACAAACATGCTCAAATTTAATGACGTGAGTAACGTTGTGGTTGGAAAGTCAGGTATGTTGTGTGATATGTAGAAGCAACAGACATCAAAATAGAGTATGTACGAACATGGAAGTTAGGGAACACTTTAGACAACACAAGGAACAAATTACCAAATGAAAATTTACACTGTCTCTTTTACTTTAAGCTGACATGATTATAACAACAAGTACATCGCGGTGAGACCACTGACTTCAAGGAAAGAGTTAAACAAAACACGAATATTACCTCAGGAAACTACGCGTGACCTCATATGCTCTCGTGAAACATGTGGAATCTAGACCAAACTGATTGGTCAAGTGCGCTTGTTCTGACCAAAGCAAGCTTGCATCCTGCGTGCACCTGGAATACCAGCACATGCATACAACTGCACATATGCTGAACAGAAGTGATGAGACGCTTCCAACAATGTACTTCCGGTGCTCAGGTCACGTACTTAGGCGTACTTAAATAGGCTTTGCCTTATGGATATTATTCGGAACAAGGCTCTCGTAGCGAATCCCATAATGTCAGTAAACTTAGTATTCTTTTGGTAGGTGTATCCTTTCACGTCTTCACTATGAAGCAACAGTTGCGCACTGCTTTCTTTTTTCACACATCTTTTAGCTCTTCACTGAAGCTGCAGCCGAAGGAGTGGCTCCTTAAGCTTTGATCAATGGTAATGCTAATTTTTGTGACGGTCACACAGACTGCCGTCAGTGTCAAACATTGACATAATAGGTAGGGGGTGGGTTGCAATGAACCTTTGTCCCCTCTGTAGGGAAAACTTGCTCCCGCCCATTCTCACTACAGATCTGGTGTGACGTCACTGCAACTTTCGTTTCTCTTCCTATAGAACTACGATAGTTCTGGATGCACTTGCGATGGGCTTCGGTCCAGAGAACGAGCGTTTAGGTATACTTTGAAGGTGAATTTAAATATACTGTGTTTACTCGCGTAATCAACCCACCTTTTTTTTTTTTTTTCCAGAAAAGTTGACGCCACTTTGGGATAGGGTTCATTAGGCGGGATAAAAAAGTCACGGGAGATAAAACAGTGAAAACTTCGCATGGTGGTTTTTCTTGTCTTGGTCCGCAAAATGCACAGCAAATCGTTTTCATAGCCCCAAGCTCTTCTTCTTTTCTATCGTAATGAACGCACACAGATCGTGCCGTCCAGCCGGTCGATTGCCGTGCTACAGCGCAGGCTCAACCAACTTTAGGATTAAAGCCAGCCGCGTAGATAGCATACCAGCCGAACGCGCCCGGCACAGCAGGTGTCCAACTAAGTTCACTACGACAAACCCTACAACAAAAACGCAGTGTTGGATGGCAGCACACAAAGGTTGCGGGAGCATAACACCCCATAGGCGCGGTTGCCCGTTGCATGAACTCCTAGATGGCGGGCGCGTGACGCGCACTCTATGGTGGCATGTTTCTACGCCGCACACCCGCCGCCGTGGAGGCCATGCGCTTTGTTTTCTTGTTACTGTGCTTGCGTGGCACTATAAGCAAGGAGGTTTCTCCTCTATTCAACAGATGGTGCTTTGCTGCAAAAGGCACGACTTTTAAATTTTGATTGACTTCGTCCGAGCTCACGCTGCTCGCAAATGTTTAGCATGATTGTTAAACTATGTTTTAACTCTTATTGTGTCATTACTTTGTGATATAATGGCTTGATTACACATCAACGGCACTGGTTATACCAAAATACAATAAAAATAAAAATTTTTAAAATCCTTGTTTTCTTTTTCCAAGGATCAAGTTGGCGGGTGGGTTCATTATGCGAATGAGTTCATTACGCGAGTAAATACGGTATTCTAAATGTTTGCTGAATCCAACCATTCTTGTGAAGTGTCCTAGCATACAGAGAAAACCCACAAGAGACTTGTTTTAGCATTGAAATTTGGTGGCACCACCCCCTTAAGGAGAAGGCTTGGAGAAATACAAAACACAATAAAACAAAGAATCAATTAAAAAAAAATCACACTTTTTCAACCCGGATCTCCCCTTAAACATTGGCTTTAAAGGGGTACTGACACAAAAACTTTGGCCTAACGTTTTTCTGCTGCAATGTGTAGCTAGGGGCCCGTTAGTCGTGACACAACACATCGTTCACTGCAGCACACATTACAGGCCCCTTATTATTGATCAGTTTAAGTTTCGGCTTGAAAGAGCTCCAAAAGCTGGGTGCAACTGTCGCCACCTAAAGTGTGAAGCTTTTGACCACGTCAGCACATAGAACTGACACACTTTCGTACGGCCCGCATCAAGAATTACTTTCGAATAGAAAACGGGACTGCAGCGTCGCCAAACACAAGACTTTGTAACCCTGCGCGACGGCCACGTACTTGCAACAAGCCGCCGAAAAATATAGACAGCAGTAACAAACGTGGCAAAAAAAAAATGGCGGCTATGACATCATCATGACTTACAGTATGGTGATGTGAGGGAAGTAGAAAGTCCCCAAAGGGTCCTCTTTGAGGGTGTCAATGGTACGATGGAGTTGAGGGCTTATGCAAGCTTCAAAATAATTTGAAATACCTTCCCAGCTATATTCGCTGTTGATATTTTACAGATGACATATGAAAGTTCTTAGGAATCGACCCCACAGGCAATCTTAGCCACGAAATTTTGTGGCAGTGCCCCTTTAAAGACGTTCCTTGTTCTAACGTTACTCATCCCAGGGGTCTAACACGCGCTACCCACAGACCTCTTTTTGGTGGGCCAGCCCAGACGACTGTCTTTGTTTTATATCTTTGGCTAACATTTTGTTAGTCAAATATATGAGTCCCGGCCATTATGAGAAGATAAATTTTGTGACTGCACTCACTTGCTGGAGCGAGTTTCAGATTCCTGATTTATCACAAGGTTACTATCTCTAGGCACAGACCCAACCGGGCAAAAAGCACATTACTTGCCAGGAATGTGTATGTTGGTCTTGCTCTTGAAGCTTGCTCCTCGTGCATATCCATAGACACAGATGTTTCGATCACATTTTGGAGACGTACGAACTGACTCTGGATCAGTCACATCTTCCATTCGGTCCACCAGCAGGTATGGGTGAGATGTCCGCCACTGAAGTGGCCTAAACTTCATGACTGAGATAAATCTCCCGAGGTTGTGTATCTCATTCTTCAAGTATTCCCCTCTGATGAGACCTGACAAGTAGAATAGTTTCGCACCCTGCATATGCAAAAGGCGCACACATTAGCAACAGCATCTGCGATCACACTTTAGTGGACAAAAAGCACAAACTACTACAACACAGAAAGTTAATGGTACAAAAGACACGGCAATGAACGATAAGTTGTCAGAGGGAATCAAATCACATACAAAGCTATTAAATAGCATATTGTAACGAGTGAGCATATCTTCTCATGTTGCAGTTCTTTTGTGCTGCTTTTCCCATGAAGGTCAACCAACTATATTCAACGACAACTTTTCTTAACAGCACCATGAAAGTTACAGAACCAAAGCACATGTCTGTCATCATGGCGAAAAGATAGTGCTCAGGTTTAGTTATAACTTTCATATGCCTTGCTGAAATAAATACTGCTTAATTTACTACAAGACTATACTCAGCGACAACTTTTCTTGGCACTGAAGGGAAAGCTTTGGAGCCAAATCCTGTGCATCCTACCCCCAGATAAGGAAGTTCCAAAGTACCACCTGTATTTTTAACGTGAAATATAAATCTTCCTTCTTTATTTTCTACCTGGAGCTATTTGAGACAGGACGCACTCCCACCTGTAAGATATTTGTATTTTTTTTTACTTTATCTTTATCTGTTGTGACTTTGTGTTTTTGAACGTGTGAAAAAGTGCCACCATTTTATGTGCACCTCAAACGCTAAGCGGCGTCCTCACCTACATGAAACGCTGATGGTGCACCCCCATCACTTTCCACAGCGCTACGAGACTCACACCAAAACGGACTACTTTGCGTAGTTCTACATGTGCAGAAGTTCTGCCAACGTAGCTTTGCCTTTAATGCCAAGAAAAGCTGTCGCTGAGTATAAAAAAGTTACGGGAAGTTCTTAAAATAGTTATTGTTAACCTTGCAAGGGTGCTTTCCTCTTATTTGTATTTTTTATACAGCATCACCTTCTCAGCCCACTCATTTTCCAAGGAAACAATGCGCCCATGATGTCAGTGTGCAACCATAAGCGCACCGTTTAGTTCTCCAAGAAAAATATTTTGTAATAAAACATTAAAATGTGCACTGAACAATGGAAATGTCTTTGCCATTCCTAATTTTCGTGTATATGTTTTTCTAAATGCATTAGCGATGCGGGCGAGCAAAACCTAAAGCAAACCGCAAGCTAACGCCCTAGTTGTGGAGCAACACGAATGCGTGAAAGTCCCACATCCATAGCTTTCGCTCCATTGTCAAGATAGGTTGTCACTCAGTGCTATAGCACTGTTTTGCATGCTATTCTTGTACTATTGCTCTCAAGTTTATTGACATAAACATCTATACATCTATAGTGATCCCCGGCCACTATAGATGAGTGAACCAAACTTCTGTTGAAGTGGTTACAAATGAAATGTTTTCTACCTTCTGGGGGGTCGAATTATTTCGCGAAATGCAATCCAAAGATGTGTCATCTTTTAAAAGAAAAATCTGTCTAACATTTTTTTGTGTGACCATAATGTTACAAAAACAAATCATTTTTATTGTTACATACACATGGTTTATTCACAGTAGCATCAAACAAAATCCTTTAAAATAAGCACCAATTTGTAACAGCAAACAACTTTGACTCGCATCCTTTACCTGTCCGTTCTGGTGTACCTCAGGGGGTCCGTTCTCGGGCCCCTTCTGTTTCTAATCTATATAAATGACTTACCGACTAATATTCCTTTTTCAATTAATCTTTTTGCAGATGATTGTGTTATTTATCGTGAAATTAACGACAATAACGATGTCTCTTGCCTTCAATCCGACATTAACAAGGTCATGGACTGGTGCAACACTTGGAACATGAAACTAAACATTAATAAGTGTGAGCACATGCATATTTCTCGAAATTCTAGCCCAGCTTCCACTTACCACATTAACAATGTCTTTCTTGAAACTGTGCTCTCTTATAAGTACCTAGGTGTTCACATTTCTTCTAACCTGTCTTGGAAAACTCATATTCATTATATCATAAATAACGCCGACCGCATGCTTGGGTATATTTGCAGGAACTTCTCTCATTCATCCAGTTCAATAAAACTATTACTTTATAAAACACTGGTTCGCTCAAAATTAGAGTATTCTGCTTCTGTCTGGAGCCCTGGCATTGAATCACTCATTTCCGATTTGGAAGCTGTGCAGAACCGTGCCTGCCGTTTTATACTCTCCAACTATCACCAAACAAGCAGCGTAACCGCCATCAAATTAAGTTTGTCCCTCCCTCCTCTTTCTCATCGCAGGTCAGTAGCTTCATTATGTCTTTTTCACAAAATTTATTACAACAGCTATCTGAAAAAGAGATTATTAACAAGGCCATCATACATATCAGCTCGAATTGATCACCGCAATAAAGTTGCAGTTCCATCATGTCACACCAAATGTTTTCATGACTCATTCATACCCAGAACTTGTGTCAGTTGAAATGATCTTCCCCATGATATCACTTATATAACTGATAATAATATGTTTCGTAAAACTATTAATCTTCTCTAAATGTTTGTGTGTATATATATATGTTTGTATATATGTAGTACACATGTGTGTATATATAAGCTTATTATTGTTAGTATACCTTTTTTCTTATCGAATTATTGTCATTTATGCCTACTTTATTTCACTTACTTATCTGCTATGAGTTTTTTTCCTTGCTGTTTCACATTGCTTGCGTTATGTATATCTCCACTCCCCTCTGTAATGCCCTCGGGCCCTGAGGGCACAATAAATAAATAAATAAATACATGCAAACTTTTATAAATAAAAATTGACATCCGCATACACCATTTAGAAATAGCTTCTTTGTTGCACTTTACTCATTTCAGTGGTCGATGGCGGCATCTTCTGCAAGCTGTCCGCAGCCGCCCGGGCACGCCATAAAAGCGTTTTGTGGCTGTCTTGCAATCGTTTAACCACAACAGCTGTAGTATGTGCTGTAATCTCGGGTCGGCAGCGAAGTACCTTAGCCACTAGACCACCGCGGCGGGGTGGTTTAGTGGCTGCTTGCCATTCATCGCGTGACATTCAAATTTGTTGCTATCGCACTCATTGCTTCGCCCTTGCAGTGAAACTGACTTTTGTTGGCAGGGATGGTGCACATCAGGAGATGCAAACTTGTAGCAGGTGGTTAATTCGTAGTACATTTAGTGTGTAGTTATGCCGCTGTTCCAGGCAGGTACATATTGATGGGGTTTCACGGTATTGAACAGCCAGATAAAAAGGTCGCTGTACACTTTTGGAAAGGAGCGCCTCTGAAATTTTCACTTCACACCTCTTACTGTGATCTGAGCAGCTCTTCTGGCAATGTTGACTATAACTCCTTCAGGCGTGAATCATGACGCAATATCTGTAAATGTCTAAATTTTGCGCAACATAATTCTAAGGCACTCGCTATTACATTCAAATACTTCTCGCAATGTTGACAATGATGGCAGAGTACAAGTGGATGAAGACTTGCCTGATATATTTCAGTCCAGAATCGATGCTTCATTTGCTTTTTGGTGTGACGCAGAGTCTTGGCATTCTTTATCATGTCCAAGTGCGTGAGCACACCCATGATTCTAGGGAAACCATGAACTTGACAGATGTTCAAAAATTCAAAGGTCTCCATTTCAAAGCCATAGCTGGCATCCACAACAAGCAACACCTAGAAGAGAAGATTTTTTCACATGTCTCCAGAAAATCCACACAAGGCATTTTTAGTTCTAGGTGAGCTGGTGGTACACTGGGCAAAAGAGATGCATTTATGGCTTTTGAAATGTAAGAAAAATGCTTCACATGATACGGCCACCATGATTGTAAATTTTGGGCCCTATTCTGAAATGAATGCAAAAGGTGACAGTCACAAAAGTGTTGCCTTTGGTGTACAATGATTAACTGTTGAACAAAACCAAGAAAGTGCAGATGCCATCTAGTATTATTTACATCAACATGACGCAGCTCTACTGCGTCATGTTGAGGCATAAACAGGGCATAAACAGGGTTGCCTTATTACAATCGGTTGATGATGAAGTTTAGTATTTCAGTGAGACAAGACTATAGTTTCTAGTATTCAAACCTTACTAGATTTGCAAAACATTCTCACTCTGAAGCTCTCAGGAAGCATTAGCTAGGTGTGTTTTCAGCATTAGTTCTTTTGCCAGCATGCCTTTTTCTGGTTTGAACACACCAGAAAGATGAACCATGCATTACTTGCATGTTAGTCGAATTATCGCGTGCCAGAAAATGGTGAGATATTGGTGCAAAGTCGCTGCAGCGGTACACTACAGCTGAACTCTTAGAGCACATCGTGTTAAATTTCCCCCAAAAATGCATTTCGCATCAAGTGACATTTTTTTAAATACTACACTGCACTTCAAACAATGTTGGAAAAGATGCTGAAAGCTTTTTCAAAATGTTTTATATTTCATTTAGCCACAGCCACGCCTGGTTTCGGGGAAGCCAGCGTATGCTCAAAAACGCCCCACTAGGGTCGCTCGGCACACGTACCGTATGCTCAATCCTATGTAGTCTGTGATTTGTAAACCAACAGCAAATGCGACAATGGCATTGCACTGGCAGATTATTGACATAACAATGTACATCACCAAAGGTGATACTGTTGCCTTGCGCAATCGTTTCAGAATACGGACTTTGGTGTCTCACACTTCATGATAAGCAAAAGCAGTGATAAAACCACATCTTGCATGGATTGAGTACTTACCAAATCAGCTACTTTCGCCACATCTATCATGCAGTTAATATCATTGTTGCACTCTAGAAGTGTCAGCCTGCGCTTTTTTCCTGAAATATTAAGACAACGAAGTTGGAAATTGTAATATGAAACATTCACAAGTTCAATGCATACAAAGTAACAGAAATATGTACTTCATTTCAGCTTTAAACTTCTCCGTAAAGTTCCACGAGGAAGGATACTCCCTAATCAAATGTGAACACATGAGGGCTATCCCTAACTGTCTTCTGAAGAATCCTAATTTAGATGGGAGCTGGGCCATTAAAAAGAATTGTCCCTCGTTTCTGAAGAGCACAGAAGTAGAGTCTACACATCAAAGAAACCAGTCTGTCAGACGATTATTATATGTACACGCCATTTATTTCAGTACCCATCATCCTATTATTGTGGTAGCGTTAAAGAGCTCGTTTCGCAGAAATTCCAGCGTCAGTGTCATTGGTTGTGAGCGAAAAAATCACCATCTTGTGCATGACCGACAAATCAAGAAAGATGCAAATAGAATAAATAATGAAAAATTCTGGGTCTGAGTGGGAATCGAACTCGGGTGGTTTGTGTGGCAAGCAGATGTTCTATCACACAGCCATGTGTCTGCTTGTGAATACAGTGAGAATAACTACCTCTGCTTGAACATGCAGTGAAAGTAACTTCGATACTTTACAAACACACGCATCATGTATACGTGCTTGACAATACAACATGAAATATTGCAGCAATAATGCGTGTTACAAGCGTACATCGCGATCGGGCGTCGGAACATGGGATTATCATAATGACTTCATGGTTCAAAGCCAGTTACCCACTGCAAAAGGCACACACGTTATGCACCTATCCCCTTAAGAAGTGGGTGTATAGCAAGTTCGAAAAGATTTCATGCACCAGGTTTTCGAAGCGCACACTAGGGAGATGACATCGCCATCACATCCAACTCTTAAAGGGTCCCCAAATTTTTTCTCACAAGTTTTCCCTTTCCTGTTCCCCTGTGCAGAACAGCAGACAGGAGCATACTAGTTCAGACAGACAAGTCTGCCATTATGTAATAAACTCATTCTCTTACTTTGCTCAGTGACAAATGTACCAACACCTCTGATGCAATTTGTCGAATTCACTCATAAAAATTTGCATGTAAAGACAACGTTATCTAAATGAATTATACACCAATCTTGTTTCATATTAATTTATAATTTTTAGTTGACACAGAACAATACAAAATCCAGATTTGAGTTAAGCATAATTAGTCATTTTGAGCACAACCTTGAGTTTATTTAGTCAAAAGTTGATGCTTCATGACTAAAGCATATCACTTTTAAAGTGACCTAATCTAGGCATAAACATTCCATAGACAAAATTTCTTGTAAGGGATAAACAATATTATAAAAAACAAGACTATAAGCAGTTATGTAGAACAAATTAAGAAAAGGTGCACTGGAGACACGCAACAAGGAAATTCAACCAACTCAAGACTTTAGCTATGAGCACATTGAATGAACATTAGACAGACTTTCCCCATTAGAACTAGATAAAGAAAGAATATCATGTAATTTGTTGAAGTAGGAATACAATGCACTTTGAAAGCACTATTTCTATACAAATATCCTGCATTTTCATTACAAACTAACCTGTGCAACAAACAAAGCATGAGATGCACATTTGTGCTTGTAAACGCACACTGCCGTTAAAAGGGCACTAACGGCATCTATTAAGTCGACGTTGATTGTTAAAATAGCGGTCCAGAAATCTCGTAGTGTTATTTTTGTGCCAATGAAGGGCCTATTTTGTTATAAAATTACGTATGTGCTCCGCATCGGGTTAGCGCACTTCAAACTACCTGCCTCAAGAAGCGGACCGACCGAACCGACTCGCGTCACTGTTGCCGTGCACGTTGCCCTGCTTTACTGCGCTAGTAGTAGCATACTGAAAGCAGCGGGAGCCACCGCAGCAACAACAGCCATTGATCCATTTCCCGCCATTGGCTTCGAGATTGCAGACGTTTTTGTTTCAACTAGGCCACGCTAGATGGCACCACCTGTCGTGCGTAACCACGCGAAAATTGAAGTTTTAAACCATTCGCGCCATTCCCTGTAGCAACGTCCGGTGATTCTTTTTTCCATTAATCAAACAAAAACGAACAGGCAGCATTTTATCGTCTCTTGATGCACGGAATATTCTTTATTTAGTGCAGTTAGATCGATTACTAGTGATTAATCGTAGGCGGTCCGTCTGATGTCATCGTGATCATTTTGTAAATGTCCTCCTGCGGCGCTTGTGTTCTTGGGCATTTACCTTAATTTCTGAGTAAGTAGGACACTGTTGTTGATAATATTGCCATTTTAGATGTCACACAATGAGCTGTCACTCTGACGTAAATTGTTACTTGAATTTAGTGTCCCTTTAAATGCATGATCATGCCGTGTTGCCAGCTTGTACAACTTATCGAGGTTTCACTGTATTATTAGATAATTCACAGTTGCTCATGTTAGCGCCACCACTTTTGCGGTGGCGCTGACACATAAAATGTTTTATGTGTTGTTGCTATGGCGACCAATGTGGCCACCAGCAACACCGGCGTTCACAGCACGTCGACTCTGCTCGCGCGTGGAAAACGTGGTATACGCTCCCAGCTCTAGTTACTAACATGCCATAGCCGCTTTTGCTCACTAGAAAATTCATATTTCCCGCGAAGCATTAGTGACTACGGCAACTCATATTTTTCTTGAAATTGGGTTGTCCCATCGATAGGTATTCGTTGCGGTAAGCGGACCGATGGGCGCATGGCTTTGTTACTTTATCTGGTCGATCGTCTCGCTAGTGCCCTGACCTAATGGGATTAAGGTTAGTGTGGTTAGGTTACTGTGGTTTAAGGTTAGAGTCTGCACGCTTTGATTAAGTCATGACTCAAACTGCAGGTGGGCAATAAGGCCTTCATTTCTCACTGAACTTAGCGCAACTGAGAAAACTTTGAGGCTGGTCGGCTGTTTTGGTGCAGCGTGTTGCAATTTTTGCAAACTTCATGGTTTTGGCGCTGCTTGGGGCAAAAATGAGTATTTGTATCAAATTGGCCCAATCGGCCCAGCTGTTGCACTCCTGTGCATGGCATATTGGGCGTTCACTTCATGTCATCTCGCAGCGAGAACAAAGTATTTGTATTGTTTTGTCATTATTATGATCAGGCATAGTTTTGATATGGTTAGACAGCCTAAGACACCATCCTAAGTCACGAAATCATTTTAATTTTAATCTACCTGAAGGCCCACAGCAATTAATGCTGTGAACATGAAACATACTTTTACTAGCAATGTAGGATTTAAAGTTAGACCTAGTGCATATACGAAGGTCCATAGCTAAAATTACATGCACGCAAGATGGGGACCTTTGAGTTGGAACAGGTGACACAAATGCACTCCTTCAGGTGCCCAGCCACTGCTGTGGCATTAGGATGCGACAGTGCATCCCACACACTCGAAAGTTTCAAAAATTCCATGAACTCACAAACAAATTGATTGATATAATTGATATGTGGTATTTAACATCCCAAAACTACCATATGATTATGAGAGACGCCATAGTGGAGGGCTCCGAAAATTTTGACTACCTGGGATTTTTTAATGTGCACCCAAATCTGGGCACACGAGCCTACAGCATTGTCGCCTCCATCGAAAATGCAGCCGCCACAGCCGGGATTCGACCCCACAACCTGTGGGTTAGCCGAGTACCTTAGCCACTAGACCCCCGCAGAGGGGCGATTCCCAAATAAACAGGTATCAAGGTCATAACAGCAGTAAACACTGAATGGTATTTCAAGGCAAGACTACTCAAACTGAAACAATGTTTTTATTGCGGCCATACCTTATGATTAACCAGTTTTGTGTATGGATAATTAATGCTATCCGATGTAGAACATAAGAAAAGAAATGTGGCCACCCGTGCACAAGATGGCTGCAAGATATTCTTGAGGCGACAGAGCTATGTCTAGGTTAGCTTAGTGAATTTATATGAAACAGCTCTCACTGGCACTAATATAGTCATCGCATAGCATTGGTGGCTACAACAATGCATTGTTGTCTTAAAGTTCTGTTGTCCTCCCGATAGGTATTCGCTGTGGTCAGCGGACCAATGGGCACGCAGCACTGTTACTTTCTCTCGCGAGCGTAGAGCGGGTGCCTAAAATATTTCAAGTATATTCTAGGCACTTGTAGGTATATTCTGCGCGCTTTCACTGACGGCGCAAACTGCAGATGGTCAACGTGGCCTGCATTTCTTGCCGAAATTAGCGCACCTGAAAAAAATTTTGAGGCTGGCTGGGCATTTTGGAGCAGCGTGGCACGATTTCAGCAAATTTCACGGGTTTGGTACAGCTCGGCACAGACACAGCAATCGGAAATTGTGTCAAACTGGCGCAATTGGCGCAGCTGTTGCACCCTGTTTGATCCTCACACAAGTCCTCGAAGAGCTGCCAGATCATGTTCACCGTGTATTGTCCTTCCCAGCGGAAAATAAAGGCATCCTGCCATCCGTTGCTATAAACAGTTCCCCCAGAAGACCACAATGGTTTCCGCGGACGCAACCTCTTCCATGGAAGTTACCGCGGCAGCAGCTGCAACTCGCCCCGCTGATTGAGCGAGCAGTCCGGCGGACCCTTTTGAACTTTGTTGTGGCGGTCCTTTTTGATGCATCCTGCCGTCTGTGTGGGAGACCCCTCACCGAGCGGCTCTCATACGAGAAGGAAGAGCCACGTTGGTGCCAGTTTGCAGTGCAGTGACCACGCCTCAATAGTGGGCGTTTACCTAGGCGGGTGTGGGGGTCACCCTCTCACATTGTGAGTGACATGTGATTGGACAGTGCAATCTGCACCTATTCCCCGATCTAGGGATCTGGGGAAAATGTACCCTTTATAATGAGCTCATTATAAATAGTATCTCACTCATTTCAGAACTCACTAGGTACAGAATGAAAATAAACCCTCTCTTAAGTTGATCTTCCTTCATCCTCGGCATCTTCATCCTGGATCTCCGGGGCCTGCAAGGCCGATCACAACAACTGGTGGCAGTGATGGGATAAGACTCGACGACGGAGAGCAACATTCGGCGGAATCAGCGCTGCGTACCACGACCGCACATAATGGGGTGAGTGCCTGGCTTTGTGCTTGAGATATACCGAACCTTTTAGCCTAGACCCATTAAAAGATAGATGTAACCAACAACTGCCTAGCCACTGTGGTTGTGATCTCAGCACAGAGCCGCACATGATGATTATTTCAGCAAGCTAGGATAAGCAGGATAGCTCAGATAATTCGCTAAGAACATGAGCGAGTTCAGCGGGAGTTTTAAGAGTACGTTGCGGGAGATTTTCGGGATGTTGGGGAGAGCAGAGGAGTAAAAAAGCAATATAAAAAGCTAGGGAGGGAGGTGGCCACGTGGGACTGCTTGTGTGGTTAAGCTTTTGATTTCTGCTAAAGGATTTGCCAGGGTTCAATTTCTCCAGACCCATTATAGAAACTGGTGGGTTTGTGTTTTATCACAGCTCAGCCAAAGCTGAGTTGTCACGATGGACCTGATAAGATTTACGAGAGATAACCTGCTAAACTTGTGTTGAGATCTTGACCTAGAATTAAACGATGGTATGCCTGCATATCAACCTTGTGATGTAATTCCCAAAAGCAAAAGTAACGCGGAAAATATCGAATACTTTGGGAATATGTATTCCAAGGAACAGATAGAGAAACAGAGAAAAAGAGACGGACAACACAGGAAAGCGATGCAAGAAATGGCCGAGGAGAAGGAAAGGTTAAACACGAGTGTGAAAGACTAGAATGCAGAATTCAGACAGAAGGTCATGGAAAAAAAATCCAACTCATGGGGTCCAGCGAGTACGGTCCACGCTATGCGCCTACAGTCGGCGAAAATATTGAAGGTCTTCTCGAGTCTTTTGAGTGCAATTGCGTAGAAGTGTGGTAGAACAGTGACTTTTGGTGTGTTGATTTGATATGTGTTCTTCCAAGTGATGTGACCTGTGTATTGGCTCGCCTTTCTAATGAGCCGTTTGAGAGATCGAAACCTCTAAGGCAGTATATTATTCAGGCGTTTCGGTATTTCAATTGAGAAAGAGAATATAACTGTTGAAAAACACAAGAAAGCAATGTAAGAAACGGACAAGGAGATTGAAAGACTAGATCGCAGGATAGATACGAAACAACAGAGTGGTAAATTTCAACACGAAAGCTGCGAGAAAGAGTTGAGTGCGGTTCGATTCAGAATTGTCACATAGGAAGATATGTGAGCGAAAGGCTCAGAAATGCGCCCCAAGAAAAAGTGTAGACGGAAGCGGTGTCTATGAGCTAGCACATATGAAGGTAGCAGCAGGTTCAAAAATGAACCGAGGTTCACAGCTGCTAAAGAGGCTGCGCTGTAGAGGAGAGACCGCCAAAGGCGAGAGTAAATGCAGGGAAGTGCTGTGCCGAAGGAGTTCTAGCGAAAAAGCTAACATAGTTGTAGACCATTTGGCACAGACACCAAGTGAAATTGTCCCGACGAAGGATCTTGCATGTAGGGTCCAACGAAATCTCGACCCGCCAAACAAGAACACCAGCGTTAGGCCAGCCGAGTGTAAGGAAGCAGCGCAGGGTAGAGGAGCTGTGGACAGCTCCCAGGCATGTGAGCTGCGTTCACGTAAGTGTGTCGCCACGGTGGTTTCTGCATGCGGTGTCCAAGAGGATTTCGAACCGCTAGTCACAGACACCAGGGTGAATTCAGGAGATGGAGTGATAGCAGATATTAGTGAATACAATGTAGTTGTGGGCAGCTCCCAAGAATGCAAGCTAACTTGGTCAGAAGAAAACGGCTGCATTTTTACTAGATGCGTTAAGCTGTCCGCCAGTCTGGAGAGTGAAGAAAGATTTGCACGCAAATCATTTAGACTGCGCCGGCAAGACAGCTAACGAAACCTGCGAGTGTGCTGGTGAGGAACAGATGCAAGCAAAAGGCTAAGAAATGTGCCCCAAGAAAAAGCATAGACAGAAGCGGTGTCTATGAGCAATGATTGCGATCAAAAGCACAGCCCGCTTGAAGGCAGTAGACGTTTGAACGTAGTAAGACGAATGAGACGTTTGTCATTAGCGCAGCACTTGTTTTGCATGCGTCCAAGCCGCTGGACGAGGAGGGAAAGAAGGGTGCATTGGGCGAGCACGCAGACAAAAGGAAGAGGACAGTCAGCCTACCGTCGTTCTATCCACAGCACGTTTAATGGGGCGCGGGAGTACAAGCTCAGTCGCTCACAAGAGGTAGCTGAGCGGAGGGAAGAACACAGGTCGCCAGCAAGGAGCTTGGTGGGGTTCGGAAGCAAGCGAATGGGTTTTGCCATTGTGGCATTCTCCGTTTGCCAAAAAAGGCCCGCTGGGCGTGACCACCGTGCGTTCGTCTGAAGAATGAGTGACAGGCGTGAGCTTTTGAGGACAGTCACTAGTGGATTTGCTTTGACTATTTAACTTTGGGTTTTAGAATATGTTCTTTAAGTGTCTCGGCTACTAGATAGTTATTCAGTAGCCAATTGTAAGTTTCTTTTATTGCTTAAGTAGTGTACGTTTTTGTTTTAAAGAGGCCGTAAACCACCTCCAATATTTTTTTCAAGCATTTCAAGTAAACGCGCGCATTGTGTGCAGAATGCCGTCGCGATCAACCGTTCTGCATGTGGCAGCGTTATGGTCTGCGGGCACACTACCAATTCCAAGAAACAATCCCTCCTCCTTTCCGGGCCTCCACGTGGCGCGCTGTGCAGCATTTCTGACGCGCCAAGCCAAATATGCTATGACTGATCGAGCAAGAGCCTACAATTTCCGATCAGTCTGCAAGCAGCTGTCCAGGCTGCTTGTTGTTGTTCGTCGTGTTCTTCAGGTGCATGTAACACGTGCAGGGCACGGCTTGTCCCCGTACGGGTCCACCGCATTGGCAATCATTTCACGGTGTGCGCGCAACGCAGGTTCCATATCGGCACGATTACGGTAGCCACGGTTCGCCAACAAGCACGCAACTGATGGAGTTGACAGCCAGAGTTGCAGCAACCAGAAGTAGATGGTGTTTCAAGTAGCGCGTCAGCGATGATGAATGCCAAGTGAGATTGGGAGGGGCATGGGAGGGGCGCGAAAAATTCTCACAGCTCCGTGTTCGTCGTACACTTGTGCACAATTTCCCCTCCAACAACTCAATTTCGACCTCTGGGTGGTTTACGGGCCCTTCAAGGTAAGCGTTATGTGATTGCATAATGATGCGCATAGGAGCGTTTGTCAGGGTAGATACGAGAAGGTGAGCAAAAGCGACGTTAGGAGCCCATTATGAGTGAGCACGGAGACACAAAAATATTCTTGTGAATTTTTGCAAGGTTCATGCAAAAGTTTTTTGTTGATTGATTGCTTCATTCGAATGTGCCCGGTGTGGACATGAGTAAGAAAAGGTAGTTCATAAGTTTATGTGTATGTTTTATAATAGTGGTAATCACAAGGGAGAGTTATTTAGTAGTTCATCCACGCAGGAACCCTATAACGTGTGTTTGCGGACGTGTAATGTGGATGTTCCTGGTGCTGGTGCAGCACGACCATTATCTCTTCCTCAGCTCAAAGGAAACTGAGGCTAACTTTGGCTGCACAAAATTTTGGGGACCAAAGAATAACGTGAAGTGAAAGGCTTTTTTTTTTTATGAGTATGAGGCCTGGTGGGCTTAGAGCAGATTACTGACGCTGGCACACAAGTATGCCCCGAAGACCACATGACTTCGGAGATAATTTTCTTGCAAGCAGTTTGATAGAAAGATTATTCTCGAAAAGAGATTGAGAGCTTCGGCGAAAGCTCAGAAAAACGTTTCGACTGCTGCTTTGAGTTTTGTTATGCTATTAAAGGAAGGTTGGTTCTAGATAATTTTTCGGACTCAATGTGTCTCAGTGCGGGCAAGGCGCTCTCCCGTGCCTGTGGTTGTGTGAGTATATCCTTATTCCCAGAAGGAAAGCAACAAGGTACAAGTGGAAAAGGGTCCTTGGCTGGCGTCATCAGCAAGGGCCTGGAGGATGCCACAACACATTAACACTTGAGCAACCTGTCCGGCTGTTCACCTTCAGGTCAAGTCTAGATTTGTGGGGTTTTACGTCCCAAAACCACTATATGATTATGAGAGACCCCGTAGTGGAGGGCTCCGGAAATTTTGACCACCTGGGGTTCTTTAACGTGCACCCAAATCTGAGTACACGGGCCTACGACATTTCCGCCTCTATCGGAAATGCAGCCGCCGCAGCCGGGATTTGAACCCGCGACCTGCGGGTCAGCAGCCGAGTACCTTAGCCACTAGACCACCGCGGCGGGGCCTTCAGGTCGAGTCTCCCACCAGTTAAGTTGTTACAAGCGGCACCCAGGGAGACAAAGGAGCAGCGCTCTTTAATCCTACCACAAGTCGTCGCAAGGCTGCCGGCCTATGTTTGCCGTGTATAGTCTTTTAGTATAGGGAAGCGAGGCCCCGTGCCGTAAGTTGCTGTAAACAGTTCCCCGAGATGACCACAATGGTTTCCGCAGACACAACATCTTCTTTGGAAGATACAGCGGCGACAGCCGCAACTTGCCCCGCTAATTGAGCGAGCAGTCTTGTGGCCCTTTTGATGTATCCTGTCATCTCTGCGGGGGACCCCTCACCCAGTGGCTCTTACACGAGATGGAAGAGCCACGTTCGTGCCACATTGCAGAACAGTGACCACGCCTCGTTTACCTTGGCGGGTGTGGGCGTTACTCTCTCACGTTGTGTGTGACATTAGATTGGACAGTGCAATCTGCACCCAATCCCCGATCTAGGGGAAACGCACCCTTTATAATGAGCTACCCGGCTCATTGAAGAGCTCGCTATGTACAGAATGTAAATAAACCTTATGTTAAGTTCACCTTCCTACTGCCTCGGCATCCTCATCCAGGATCACCGGCACCTGGAAAGGCCGGTCGCAAAATTTACATGCACAGGGCTGCTGAACCAGAATGCAGCATGCCTGTCAATGATGATGACTGAATGGCGCACTCATGTTAATATTTCATGCTCATATTAATAGAATATTTCTGTCAAATTTGTTTGTAAAACTTGTTTCAGGTTTCCATGATATACTTAACTAGCAACTATGCCCCACCACGGAACTCTGGGATACGATCTCGGCATATGGCCCCATCAACGAGCACGTGGCAGTAGACAGAAGGCTTGATCGATTTTTCTTTGTGACAAGGGCACAGCAAATGATCAAAACACGTGCGCTATGCCAAACAATCTGCCGCACAAATGTAAGCTCGGCACGGCCACCGATACACATGTGTTCCATTAGATCTGTGATGGAGGACGAAAGACAGACACTGAAGTCGCGTGCAAGTGATGCATAGCAGTTACATGCTGAAGAAAATGCTATCACTGGCAGCTCCAAGCTATCAATTGCACCAGCAGTGCAGGCATGTCCAACACTGCCTGTATGCAAAAGCACGCAGCAAAACATTTTCATAAGGAGTAAAGGCATCTCTTTTATATTGTAATCATGTCATAAGCAAACCTATGACACATGCAGCCAACAAACTATCAGAAGCATTTAGCAGCCCTTCGAGGTTCACTGTAGTCTTCAGGATAGCACGGATAGCACTCGTCACCACAGTGCAATCCTGTAGACCACACCTTCACAGCTCATTGATAATGAGCAAAATAAGTTACATGGCTAACATATAAAAGCACATGTATTAGTAACTGGTTTTAGCAGCACAGTCCATGACCATTAAAGATGGCCCTACTCCTCCAAGCAAAGTCCTACATTACATAGTCAATCAAAAGAACTGGTTTTCTTTCCCAAAATAGATTTTGCTCCTTGTTGTTAAGGGTTTAATTAGTGTTGTAATAATATAGGAAATAATCAAAGGCTATCAAGTATGCACTGCACAAAAGCTGTCTGTCTCACGGTAAAGTGGCAAAATTGGAGCATTTTCAGTGCAGTAAAAATGCATTATATTGATGCGCAAGAGAATATGCTAGCTTACTCCTTACCAGACACAATAGTGATTGGTCCAGTTATAGTGCTCACAAACTGCCTTGTGAAGTTCTTAATGAGGCACTGCAGAAGGGTTGTTTTGCCAACTTTTGGAGGCCCAACAACAGCCACAATGTATGGTGGTGGCTCAACTGGGGTGCGATCGACAAGGGGGACGTGGTGTCGCTTCTCTTGTAAGTCCTTAGCCCTTGAAAGAGAAATTCAGGAATTACTTTGCTTCATGTTAGAATATGAAAGAGAAAGGCCATACCCAAACTGTAAAATATTCAGCACTGATTAAAAATTTCAGGTTTCTTGGAACATAGTCAAAGAATGAGAATACTGAGGTGTTAAATGTTCAATAAAAGAGAATTTATATGAGAGTAATGATGGTGTCGCTCCTCTACACTAAAGGAACAACATAAGAGACTTGCGAACGAAGACATAATAAATATGTGCAATAAAAAATTGAACTCAATGAACAATACATGCTCTATTTTCAAAATGAGCGTAATTATTAGTCAATGACAAACAACTGCATGCAATGAAATACACCTAGTCGCGTACATATCTCTCGAGTAGGTTCAAGATACCAGCCTTATAAACAGTCATATTCCATTACTCTTTATGTTAATTGAATTATTACATCATCGCAGACGAAATGCCAGTTATATCTCTAGCGCTATTAGCCTTGAAGAGAAAACAGCGTTGAAAATTTAAACGAACACAATGGAAAACAGAAGATGCCAGGCGCTGCCGCCGTCGTCGTCTGCATTCCTTTGTGTTCGTTTAATTTTATAGCGGCGCACAATGAACCAACTTTCCCGAGCTTTAACTCTAGCAAGCAATTAGTCTATATAATTTATTTAGATGGCATAAAACGAGAGTTCACACTTTCTTGTTGCGTTGTTTTTGCACTACGCGCCACTGCCTGCACATGCTTCATATCTAAAGCAGAATGAGCCAATCGAACGCAGATAAAAAGCAAGTACTTGGAACGCGATTGCGATACGCTATATGCGCATACAGCAAGACATTATAAGTGTTCACAGGAAACCATGCACTTCGTCGTACCGTGCGATGAAGCATACCAACCTTCTGAATTTTTTCTCTGCCTTCTGCACAGATTGGACAGAGAAGGCCTTCGGGTTTCGCTGCTTTGCCGTCAGTTCCTGAACATGTTCATTTTTCTTCTCTTTTTTGTCAGCTTTGCGACCACTGTGGCGAGCTCGGTGAGCTTTGGCTTTTTGGTCATCATCCATTGTAGCTGCCGCAGCCACGTGGGAAACACGGTGTAGGTGTGAGCTTCGAAACACGCCACCGAAACACAAAACAAGTGACCGCCACTAGTAAGTATTCCCTATATTAATACACAGAATTGCAACTCATTCCTGCGAGTGCAAATGAAAATACAAACGATTGCTTGACATGAACCCTGCACACACGCACAACGCAGGAGTCCCTTGACAAGTTGCACATGGCTAACCGGCACCCCCTATACTTTTTGTGCCTGCCGCGTGAGCACCGCCGCGCCGGCCATGCCCTCTTTCTTTACTCTCTCGATTCTGCCCCTCGACGCCGCTGGGCGGCTCTGCGCTATTACCCTCCATACAATAGGCATGATGTTGTGAGAGGAATATGGAAAGGGGTCATGGTTCCTGGTCTGACGTTTGGCAATGCGGTCTTGTGCATGAGATCAGAAGTTCAAGCAAGATTAGAAATTAAGCAACATGAAATTGGTAGGCTTGCTTTAGGAGATCACGGGAATACACCAAATCAGGGAGTACAAGGTGATATGGGATGGACATCATTCTAGGGCAGGAAAGCTAGCAGCAAGATAAAATTTGAGAAGCGATTGAGAGAAATGGGGGAGGAGCGTTGGGCTAGGAAGGTTTTTAGCTACTTTTACATGAAGATTGTCGATACAAAATGGAGGAAGCGAACCAGGAAATTGACTGGAAAATACTTAGAAAACAGCAGGTGGCCAAACCAAAAAGAACTATCGGTTAAGAGGAAAGTGAAGAAAATGGAGACTGACATGTGGAGAATTGGCATGATTAACAAGTCCGCACTAGAAATCTATCGAACTTTTAAGCAGTAAATTGCCAAGGAAAGGATCTATGATAATACCCGGCGTAGTTCTCTACTGTTTGAGGCCAGGACGGGAGTATTGCGAACCAAGACATATCGGGCCAAATACGAAGGGATAGACATGGTATGCAGTGCATGTGGAGATGAGGAGGAAACTGCCGAACACTTGATAGTGTTCTGTAAAGGGCTTCAACCTATAGTTCAAGATGATGGCGCAGAGTTTTTCAAAGCACTGGTGTTTGGGGACAGAAAGGGCAAAGTAGACTTTAAGCGGGTAGAATTAACTAGAAGAAGGTTGTCTGATTGGTGGCTAAAGTCAAGGCACGAGTGAAAATTAAACCCTTCACTGCAAAGTACCAGTCCTCAACTTTACTATTTAAAGAAAAAAAGACAAATCTAGTCGTTAGTTCACTAAATGTTATGGCTAGATGGCATTAGCCACCGCCCATTTTAAAGGGTACAGCCACATCCATCCATCTATAGAGTTACTGTATATGCTACCTTTAGGTAGCATATACAGTAACTCTATAGATGGATGGATGTGGCTGTACCCTTTAGAGTTACTGTATATGCTACCTTTAGGTAGCATATACAGTAACTCTAACCCCCCAGGACTACCGGCCACTCACAGTCACCAGCACTATGTACAGGCTTTTTACCCTGGATAAGTGGATGGGCCGAATGTAAAGGGCAGCTTACAGAGCTGCACAACGGTTTTCGCACGGGGCGGGGACTTGACGAGAACCTTTTCGTTCTCACACAATGTATGGAGATCGCCAGCATAGAAGGACGTTCATTGTTATGCTGCTTCATGGATGTCCAAAAAGCCTACGACAATGTCCCACATGATATCTTGTTCACTCGTCTAGCCACATTGGGTATGCCGGAGAAGCTATTGGCGACAGTGAGGCGTCTCTACGCCAACAATAGCATCATTGCCCAATTCGCCAATGTGAAGAGTGAGCCGGTAAGCGTGTGCAGGGGTCTTCGGCAGGGATGTCCGCTTTCGCCGATTATTTACCTGCTATACGTGTCGGGCATGGAGCGAGCACTACTCCAGTCCAGTCTTGGATTCCGCCTGAAGTATAGCACAAGCGGAATCAATGAAAATCGACGGTTGCCTGGCTTGGCCTTTGCGGATGGCGTGGTATTAATGGCTGAAAGCAACGCAGAGCTGCTGGCACTCCTGGACATCTGTGCGACAGAAATGAGTTCACTGGGCTTACACTTCAACGCCAAAAAAACCAAGGTTGTGCCATTTGCTGGCAACATCGCTGAAGCTGTAGATCTCAAGCTGGGAAGTGAGAACATTGCCATAGAGACTACATATAAGTACCTGGGTGTGCTACTCTGCTCTGAGGCCAGCATATATAATCAGCAGGAAGCCCATATCCGCCAAGCCTGACTGCATGCTGAGAGCATTCTTCGGCGTCACATCTTGTGGGGGTGCAACCGCTTCATCATGGTGCGGGACATATGGAAACTGGTGCACGTTCCCTGCCTGACATTTGCCAACGCAGTAGTCTGCATGACAGCCGCCACCAGAGAATCCATGGCTGGAGCGGCGGCAACGAGAAGTTGGCCGCATGGCGCTTGCACACGTGCCATGGAAGATCGAGTGGCAACCAAGACAGGGGGACCTCGGCTGGTCTGGTTTTGAAGCGCGCGAGGCCTCCAACAAGTTAGTGTACAGGGGTCTCCTTCAATTTATGTGCAGAGAGCGCTGGGCAAAACAGGTATACGAATACCTTGCGGCAACGTGTATGCGTACAACTTGGGTGAACCGGGTGTACCGACTAGAAAAGAAGTACGTATCATTCACAGAGCCGGTACAGGCGGAAACTTCAAGACTCTATACCAAGGAGGTGCGTGAACGGGTACGCGACAAGGAGGAGGAGCTATCGCAACACGCAATGAGTGGAAAAGCTACTCTCGAACTTTACCGCAACAGTAAAAGCACGATAGGCTCAGCTCGCATTTACGACAACAGCACCGGGAGTTCGCTTCTGTTCGAGGCACGAGCCGGCGCGCTTCTAACTCTTTACGTACAAGAGAACGATCAGTGGGGAGACGGCTTCGGTGCTGTGTCGTGCCTGCGGGAGTACGGACGAGACAATTGCGCATCTTCTGATTGAGTGCGGACAGATAGGACTCCCGCGCGCGGAGTCATTGCGCTCCGCGCTGGGCTTTGCGGAGGAAGATGAAGAGACTGATCTGCAGGCAGCGAGAGTGTTGATGCGGCGCCTTGAACGCTGGAGGGCAGTGGTTGTGGTATATTCTAGTGCAATATAGTTGTGGCACAGTGGTCGAGAACACAAGGTGACGCAGTGTAATGAGAGGCAGTGTCAAAGCGTAGTTGTGTTAGCAAACACAAACTGAGCGTACTCTTGTGCTTGTGCTTTCTTCTGATTTCCCCACCCCTTTCTGTTTGTTCGGTTTTCTTCCCTCTTGCTCAGCACGTCTGTTGGGTTTTTTATTGTTTTGTCTTACTTTTTTATTTTTTCTTATTTTTATTTTTCCCATCTGTGTGCTGGGGTGTCTTTACATATTATAAGTACACCCGCCCGTTAAAAAGGGAACAGCAGCAAATCATCATCATCTAGCAGACGACGCGCACCGGTTTTCTGCTCTTTTTTTTTTTTTGTCATCTGTTTAGAGTAATTGCGAACCTTGCTCGGAGTTGTTGCTATCACATTAAAATAAGTAGTATTCACGCGTAATAAATAATAAAGGTGAAATGAACTGTCAATATACCTCTTACCAGAGTGATAATTCACGTCCCAGTCACCTTGCAGACGACAAGTTTAACCCGTCGTTTGGTCGCAGTGGCAGTTGTAGGTCCGTCTGTTTGCTTCAGCGGTGATGACATCCTGCTTTTCCATCGGTCACAATGCGCTGCTGTTGCGTTCCGTTCTGCACTTCGTGCCAGCGAAAAAAAGAAGCAGATGTGTCCTCTCACGAAATTCCAGCGAACACTGAGCTACGTGAAAGATGGCTACGAGTTATTGCGCGGAAGAACTGGGTGCCGAATTCCACTTCAAGTTACTCGGCCATGTGCAGCCTACATTTTGTGGATACTGAATTTAGGGAAAATACCAAAAGACGCATGCTAAAGCCCGATGCGGTGCCAAGTGTCTTTCCGCATTACCCATCATACATGAGGAAGGAACCACCAAAGGTGAGAAGCTGTAGCAGCGCTCGGAAAAGAAAGCGCGATTCCTCAACGGACACGTTGGTAAGTCTGCCAAGTCAGGAAATCGATTCGCGCCCTGCACCGGCGCCAGAAGTTCGCGCAAACACGCTTGACGAAGCCACTGCAGCCCAGTAGCCGGCAACAACCAGAAGGTGTTGCTCCAAGCGACATCCAAGACTTGCCTTTTGTAGCAGCAGCTAGTCACTACTGTCATTCCGCAAACTTTCTTGAGCCAACTGATGCGAAGCCAGCAAAAGAGGGTGCGGGTGCGCGTGCCTTTAGGACCTTTGGTGTTCAATGCCGACAGCATAAGCTCCGCAACAGCCTTTTGGAGCGGAAAAAATGGCGCGACAAAGAAAGGGCGTGGAAGCAACGAAATGAAAGGCTGCAGGCAACAGTAGGTGCCTATAAGAAAGAGCTGCATAGTTTAAAGGAAGAGTGCTACGTAAGCAAATTTCTTCAAGTATTCAGAGACTGCGATCAAGGCTGCACTAAAGCCAGAGTGATAATGGACCAACTAAACTACAAGGTGAAAAAAACAAAGTGGTGTGAAGCCACTATACGACAGTGCGTGATTCTGAGAAGCCTCTGAACAAAGTCATACGAGTATATCAGGACCGAGCTCCTCACACTCCCGGGCCGAACATATGCTACAAAGATACATGTGAACAACTGCCGGAGAAGTAGGCTTCAGTGAGCTATTGAAGCAGAGGCTCAACACTGAAATCAAGTGCCTCGGGACGGAGCAAGCCAAAATCTGCAGCCTCATCATAGACGAAATGAGAATAAAGCAAAGGCTTGAATACCACAAACAACGAGACGTCTTCTTGGGAGACATAGACATGGGCGCTCTCAACCAAGTGTTGTCAGACTCGGAAAGAAGCTAACTCGCTTTTGTGCTTTTTGATCTGTGGCCTTCACTCTAGGTTTCGGATCCCAGTGGGATACTTCTTTACCAGATAATACGCTGGTGAACTACTTGTGTAAACGACCAAGCACGTCATCAAGAAAACTGAAGATAGTTCGAGCTGTGACGGACAACCAGAAAATAAACATCGCTGCAATGGAAATATTGTCAGGTGGGCAACCGAAAACCCGAGTGCCTCATCCCGCCGAACCAAGCCGCAGTTTGTTTCTGGCGTTCGATCAGAGTCACATCCTCAAAAAACATCAAATTGCAATTTCTGGCACGAGAATTGGGAAGAAATGGCGAAATTTCTTCAACCTTCATAAAGGACCTTAACAAGATGCAGCGGGGCTCGATTATCAAGCCGGTCAGTTTTCTCACGAGGTAACACGTCTATCCGTCTAATATGTAAAAAATGGGAGTCAAACATGCCGTCCAGTTGTTTTCACCAGCCGTGACAGACAGCGGCTTTGTCCTTCATGAAAGATCATGCCGGGCACACGTGCGACGCAAAGTTCGCCAGCGTCGGCCCAACTGTTGAGTTCATGCATGAGCAGATGGTTCGCCCTCACGGAATTCAGGAACTGCCAGCAGAATATTCACCAGAACTATCCGGACACCAGGCAGTTTGATGATCCTGAGCACTTCAAACTTCATTGGCTGGAACTTGTTTTTTTTTTTAGAATACATTGAAGATCTCAAGATCGCAAGCGCACCAATGAACTTTCTAACGAAAGAAACTCACCATGCACTGGTATTCACCACAGTCGCCAACGTCCAGTGTATCAGATTTCTGTTAGAGGGTTCAAATTTGAGTTGACTAGAAAGTTTTCAAGCGACCCCATCGAATACCTCTTTGGGACGCTTCGACTAACGTTGGCTGCAGTGATATCCTTGAAAGCGAGCCGAACTGGAGGAGAAGGTTATTACTCGAGTCGTTGCATATACAGAGGACAGCCCATAACGTCAACCGCTCTCTTGGAACCCTTCCCCCAGTGTAGACACACGGACTGCGCTCCATGGCAAAACGAGAGAGAGAGAGGGGCGCGTCATTATCCACCCCGCGAGTGCTTTGAAGACGCCGCTGCTACGTAGTCTACGCAGTCACCCCTGACAGACACTGCGCCGTGCTCCCGACCGGGTTGCAGAAATTAGGTGCCTCTTCTCATATTCTAACCACTACCATGTGCACCACCACCCCTGAGGAAAGAACCAAGTCAGTTTCGAAACGTCGGGTTCTGCAAAACTTTTGGTTGGAGTCTAAATCATCTCCCAGTTTCATACCCAACCAGACATACTTCTGTCGAATGTTTACATTCAATGATATGCTTGATGTCAGAAGCGCTCTTTCGGGCCTTGAGAAGATGCCGAAGACGGGCATCGTTGTGGCATTCCCACACAGGCAAAGTGCAGAGCTCAGCTTCGTTCACTTTCTCGGGGACCATTACTAGGAGCGGCGAGTCAAGCAGCACATCAACAAGCGTGGTCGCAGCAGTAAATTTGGTGCAGCACCTACTGCATGAACTCTGCACTTCAACGAAGCCGTTTATGCCCACGCCAGATATAGCAGCAGTTTCTCTCATCGCAGGATACATATCTCGCGTCGTGAGTAACTGCGAGCGCTGCGTGTCGTTAGTCTTGAAGGCAAAAGGGAGCAGCACCAGTGCTACGGACGGCTTGATTTCCCACCCGGACAGAGGTGGCTTGTGCTACCCCACTGCGGAGCTCGTGCGTGTGTTTGTGGACGTGATGCTTCTGCACCGCGCAGCTCTCCTTAAGCCTCTCAGCTGTGTGACCGTTGTGACCAAATCCAAAGGTGCAAATTAATAGAACTTGTGTGCAGAAAGTTCATGAAGCCGCTGTTCACAAACTATGCTGTCGCCTTCACCGATAAAAAATCTGTGGCCAGGCTTTATCAAAGGAAGCCGTTGTCATAGAAGTTTTTAAAGTTTTTAAAAGCTTGCACGACGCGCACGCACCTTCAACGTTGGACTGACTAGTAGCAGCATTGAAGGACTCTGCTAGTAGTTTCAGTTCAACCGTTTGTTTCTTAACTTGTACTGACTCATTTCTTCTTATTTTTGGTTTTTGTGCATATAAAACTGTTATGTCTTGTTTCATTACTTCAACCTGTGAATTCAACTTATATTTCGATCGGGATCGATATTTGGCAGAGCACTCCTTCGAGCACTTGCAAACAAAGAATAAGACACCTTACGACGCGTTCTTTCGTAATACGTTACCAAAACAAACGCACGAATGCGAAATTACCGAATACGAAGGAAAGTAATCGCATAAAATTTGAAAAAGACAGTGGCTGCACCACATCCACCCATAGCAATCAAACAAAAAGAGACCACGCGAGAGGGTAATAATCTGACGCTACCACGCGGTTACTTGGAGAAATAGAGCGCCAATCGTAGAGCAATGGGAACGGGTGCGACGCAACAGGCACAAATAGAGGAGGCGCTGGGCTAACTAACATGGCTCCCGCTGCAAATGTGTAAAAGCTCCGCACTTAAAATTTATTTTATTCTAATGAAAAAACAAAAAAACTCTTTCATAAATAATTTGAAATAACTTGTTTTGTTTTATTTTTGTAATTTTTGAATTGTTTATTGATATAAATATTTGAATTTATTGTCCAATCAGGGCTAGGTTCTGTGGTCTAATGCTCGGCAACCATGACCTACTACACTCCTGACCTGCCCAGAGAGCACCTCTTCCAGCGCCCACGTTCTAGTTCATACCTTCTGCCGCTAGGGCCGTAACCTACGAGCGGCGTGGCGCTAGTCAGCACCTGCTCGCTGACGTAATCTTCACTGTTTGTGGTCAAATTTTGACCAACAAAGCACTCGTAGTGCGTATTTATGATCCAAAATTTAGAATTATTCAGAAATAATAATACTAAAAGACATTCAGAATTTTTTTGCAATAAAATGCACGCGACCACGCATAGGCTGCCCTACATCGTGTAAATCTACGGGTTCCCACGTTTGTCAACCAGTGTGCTATAAATACTCAAGCGCTCTGAACACCTTGCTTAACCAGCAATGTATGGGAAGAAATAGTCACATATATGCCGCCAGTTCACTGCAGAATGCAGGCATTCTTATACCAGCGCCTACAAAACAACCGTAAAGAAACAGACGAACAGGTTATAGGTAGCGCCACCTACGGCGAGCGATTGAACGAGAGCGGGGACACGCGCTCCCATAGGAACCCCGCTATCTGAACAGGTCAGG
Source organism: Rhipicephalus microplus (assembly GCF_043290135.1). Lineage (NCBI taxonomy): Eukaryota > Metazoa > Arthropoda > Arachnida > Ixodida > Ixodidae > Rhipicephalus > Rhipicephalus microplus. The sequence continues at coordinate 287,900,521 of NC_134710.1, read as the reverse complement.
AGTGTAGTAGGTCATGCTCGGCAACTACCTTCTTTTTATTAGTTGCGGATTGCTGTCGTCGCTATCACTAGGAGTGAAGTTTTAGTGTAAACATACATTTGGTCGCTTCCTAGGTACGCTTACAAATTTGCCTAATTTCTTCAAGCTTGATGTTGTGGCAGTAGCTTAACTTATGCTACAAATTTTGCGGCGTAGTTGACGTTCGCCATCTCAAGTTTCACGTATCTGAACCCACCGAGCGTTGAGGGTGAGAGAAAGAATAAGAAGAAAAAAATGGGCAGCTGAGCCCAGGACAGCTGACAACAAGGGATCCGAATATCGCTCATTTTCGGGGGCAGACTCGAAAGGACTGTTTTCGAGAGTTTCGCCGCAAGTTGCGGCAGCGTTTCGTCCCGAGTTCCGTCAAGTTTTGCTGCGCACCGAGATGAGCCCCACATCGGCGTCGGGAGAAACCCTGGATGTTATAATTTGGGAGGTATAAATTCCTGCGGGCCGCTCCAATCGGCCCAGCGGTGCTCAGGCGTGGTAATGTTTGACTGGGACGAAGGAGATCGCTTTTCCTTCGAGGACAGCGACCGCTTTGAAGAAGATTCTCTCTGCTCTTGGATCAGCGAGCCCGAAAGTCTCTGTAACAACTGGAGAGGTTGGAAAAGGCCGACGGGCAACACATCTCACGCTTCGGCGCTTCACGGCGGTCATTGTCGCTCGAAAGGTAAGCCTAGTTTTAGGCTTAAACTCAATTTTAATTAGTTTTCTGTCGTTTGCCGCAATGTATGAATTGAAATATCCGCTCGATAAGTGTATTGCCTACCACGCAAGGTTCTGGTTAAGCTGGACGCGCCAGAAATTAAGCCATCCAGCTCGGCCGTGGCACCTGACTCGAGGGGCGATGGGAAGCTTTTTTTATTTTTTTTTACTTCTTTTCTCTTCCCCTTCGGGCTGTCTCATTTTGATAGTTGCTATTTCTTGGTGTTCTTTCTAGAAGGGCGAAGAGTCGAAACTAATTGGTCCCTCTTCCGCAATGATGTTTGGTGTGGAGTAAAGGTGGAGTTTTTCAATGGGTGGGGTAAACATGTTCAATTGGCGTCTTTTGTTCTTGACCGCCTTGAACCCGAAAGAAACCACTGCAACAATTCTGTCCTTTACATTAGCGTTTGCTGTTGTAATCTTGATTGTTGGCTCCCATGGTTGTGAGTACTTGTCCCAAGAGATCGCACGTTGAGTTGATCACGAGCGTCTTCTAGGTCGGAGAGGAGTTTGTTGCGGGCTGACTCGCCCATTTCTCAGGCACTTTATTTTGTTTATTTGCTGAACTCCTGTTTGTTCGTTGGTGGAGCCGTGCATTCTTCTCCCAATCTTGCTGGCCTGTCAATGAATGCTGCCCAATGTCTTCAATAATCCCTATTTTCAACACGCGCGACAGCTTTAATTAATTTGCCGTTCTGATGACAATTGAAAAGGCACGTTTAGTTTATTGGTTTATAAGATTGCGCTATCAGGTGTTGTTGTCATGCACTGTCAGGTCCCGGTAAATTACTTTACTTCAGGCTGAAGATTCATGTGCGGCGATAAGCAATAAGTGCCCAAACTATGGGGTCATGTTTTCATAAAATGGTTTAGTAAGAATATGCATGAGTATAATACAAGTGTAATGTCTAAGTAGAGAGTTCTACCACCTTTTTGTCTGTTTCAGTTAATTCTCCTATACTTTGCATTTGAATCTACATTTTAACTATGCAAAGCTTGCCAGAAGCACATTCTACAAAATAGCCCAGGCATTGTTGTAATGACAAATACCCAGTATGCCTTCCCTTGGTTTAGACAGAGCATTTTTTTTATCTCATTTTGCCTGCTCCTAAACACAGCCACAGCACCATTCAAGCACACACATCTTCTTCAGCCAGTTTGTCACTGCTGCCTTTGAGCATTCATGACATACCTTCTAGCATGGAACCTTACTCATGCGTCATACCTAAATGAGTCGCATGTGTATAATTAAAATTTGACCTGATGGCTACGTAGTGCCAAAAAAAAGTTATTTCATAACAATATGCTGTGAGATTGGTACACTCATGAGCAGATTTATCTGGTGTGATGCTGCATGGGTGCCATCTTCCAATAATGTCTTAAAGGGTCACTAAAGTAAAAAAAGGAACAATTCATGTAGGGAGTGAAAGTTCAATGTATGAGGTCTAAGACGACAATAATATCAACAGCAGTGCCCTACTGACCGTGAAATTAAGGCGAATGCACGAGAACACATGCGCCTCAAGAAGGGCATTTGCAAAATGATCCCAATGGCGTCAGAGTTACCGCTTAAATTTAATCACTAGTAATAGAACTACCTGCATAAATAAAAACCTTCTGTGTATAAAGACACGTAATAAAATGTAGCTTGTTCGTTTTTATTTGATTCATGGAAAAAATAATTGCCGGACGTTACTATGGCGAATGGTGCGAGTGGTTCAAAAGTTCAATTTTCGCCTGGTTAAACTAGACAGGTCGTGCCACCTAGCAGGGCCCAGTTGAACCAAGCACGTCTGCCATATTGGAGGCCATAGCAGGAAATTGTTCAATGGCTATTGTTGCTGCTGTGGCTCTCGTCACTTTCGCTCTGCTGCTAATAATGTCGCCAGCTGCGCAGTAAAGCCAAGTAGCGTTGTGCATGGCAACAGTGACGCAAGACGGCCACTTTGAGGCGGCTAATTTGAAGTGTGCCAACGTAATGCGAACCACTAAAACGCTTATTTTATTTCAAAATAAGCACTTCCTTGGCACTAAGGTACCACTATGAGGTTTCTGGACTGCTATTTCAGCAATAAACATCAACTTAATATTTGCCTTTAGTGTCCATTTAAAGGGATACTAAACAAAATTTTTGCAACCAAGATTTTCAACCAAATTAAACGATTGGGTCCTGAAATCCATATAGCCAACCTTCATTCCAGGCAGAAACTACGGGAAAATAAATAATTTAATGCGTTTTCCACAAACTGCCGCGTCTAGCGGCCACGCTGTGAACTGCAGGAGGTGACCTCAGACCCACCCAAAACGGGCAAGCCAACAATGCCAGCCGTTGCTTGCTGGACATCGCGTCTTCCCAGATAAGAAGGTAGGATCCACACGTGCTCCGGACACAACTCTCTCATCTTCCCCTTCTGGTCCCCATAACCAGTACTAACAGCACGGGTTGTGACAATAACAATGCTCCCGAATGAGGGAAAGCATTAGCACTTTTGTGGAAGAGGGAGAGTAGAATGAAAGGAGAGGTGGAAAAAACGAAGAGGACAGGAACTCGTGCACCGTGCCTACGCCTCGGCGAATGTGGCGTCGCTGCTTCTGCTCGCTTGAGGCCGCCGGCTGCTGAGAGTTCATTAAAAATACAGCAACTGTTCAAAAATTTGGAAATTAAAAAATACAGCTAACTGTTAAAAATTATGGATATTAACTTTGTTTATCATAACAGTTGCATCTTCTAAATAGAATTACGAAGTTTTGTCAGTATTTCCACTTTTGTTCAGTATCCCTTTGAAATAAACTGAAACTGAGCAAGCACAGCCACACTGATAGAACTGCCTGAATATTTTTTTACCTTACTTGTTACCGAGATTTTAACAGCTGCAATCGCCAATGAAGGCACGGCAGGATCAAGAAAAGTAAAAATGGCCTGTAGCTAACATTTCTGGGTAGTAGGTTGAGAAACACATGTCGTCCTTGCTCAGCAGCAACATTGCTAGCAGTCATCTGTTGAAACTTCTGTAACCGGTAAGGTTAAAAATATTTAGATCTATGCGCTGCCTTGAGTATAGCTGTCTATGCTGAGATACACGCTGTGTAGAACTAGGTGTTATTTATAGATAGCACCTGGGCAGACTGACAGTAAAAGTAACACAACTAAGTGTGATAATGGTTGTTCATATTGTTACTTTTATAACTACAAAAGATTTTGTGCGTGCTTTATTTACTGATATCGATGTGACTTACACATGCATTTCTAAGGACAGCAGTTCAGTATATCTAGGTAAACAACACTTGGGTACTGTAAATGCACCTCATCAGAAGCCATGAGATTAGCTTGAACACATGCACATCCCACTGTACATTATGTCGCTGTCAGCTTTTCCAAAGCTTTAAATGTGGGCCTGGCCTTGTCATGACAAGAACTTTAAGTCCTGAGGGACAGGTATTTAGGGGAGCTATAAGCCTCCCGCTATATCAAGTCGGTGGCTCCGCCCACGATGGGACCGAAAGTCGAAGTTCCATCGCGATGTCGTGGGCCCTCTGGAGGGCCTGGAGTTGTGTATGAAGGCTGCTGCTCTTTAGAGATGCACCCCATTGCTCCTTCGTGATGGGCGGAGAGGCGTTAAGGGCTGGGCACAGCCAGAGCATGTGAATAAAGGAACATGAGTCGTGGCCACATTTGGGGCATGACTGCGAATGATGGGGGCCTATCCAGTGAAGGGATCAAGGAGTAGGATATGAACGGGTTTGAAATAGTCTAAATGTGCTCGCCTGAGGCTTGGTCAAATTGGGTGGGGGGCTAGAAAAATTTTTCAGGCCAGACGGTAGTGCGAAACAATTTCATAAAAAGTAGACAACGTATCTTTGTAAATGTCAACCTCGTTATGAGCATGGCTATTCGCGACAGCGCGGCACGTGAAATCGCGCGCTATCCGGTGAGCCTGCCCGTTAAGGTTACATCCGAGCGGCTTAACTGAACCATCTAGATGGACTGGAAACCATGCAATGTGGTAGCCTCTTTTGCTGCACTCCCATGTTTGTTGAAGTGCTTTCGCCACAATACTGTTCGACTGTTCAGACACAAGGGCGTTGGAGAAAGATCGGACTGCCGTACGCGAGTCCGAGAGTTAGCGGCGGCTTTTGTGCTGTGATAAGCCAGAGGGATTGCCGCTTTCTCTGCCACATGGGCAATTTTCACATAAACGGAGGCTGCATTGATGAGGTTACCTTCTACGTCAATAACCAAAATAGCAAACTTATTCCCACTGTGATACCTGGCAGCATCGACAAAGAGGGCTTCTAGTTTGTGCTGATTAATCTTTTTTAGCATGGCCTTGGCTCTCGCGCCTCTTCTACCCTCATTATGCACTGGGTGGATGTTACGTGGGACAGGGTCAACCATGATTTGAGTGCGGAATTCCCTGGACAAGTGAACTTTCGTCACCTGTTGATGCAGAGGCTGAATACCTGATTCTAAAAGCTTTATTCCTGGCTTAGAGGATGAAAGTCTTGTTATTTGAGCAGCTGTGTGAGCTTCTCGCTGCTGGTGGACTGTGGAAGGCCGAGCATGCGCTTGAGGCCGGTTCTAATTAGAGAAACGAGTTTGGCCTTCTCCACTTTAGCCCATTTAAGGTGCGGCACGATGTAAATAACATGGCTTAGAAAGAATGACTGGTAAGCTCTGATCAAATTGTTCTCTTTGAGGCCACCTCTGCGATTTGAAATGCGGGCGACAAGTCTTAGAACATTGCTTGCCTGCCCCGTGAGCCTGTTGAGCGCCTTCGAGTTACAACCCCTGGCATCAATGAGCAGACCTAGAATCTTTACGGAATCCCTACTCGCTATGGGCTGTCCACTTTAGCTCGAATTTTTATCGACAGAGTTTCCAGAGGCACAATGTTACAAACCCCTTGTCTGGACGGTTGGTATAACAGTAGCTCAGATTTATCAAGAAAAAGGTCAAGGCCTGTGTTTGAAAGAAAGTCTTCCATAGCCTCCAACGCGCTTTGTAAGGAGTGTTCGAGCTTAGCCAGAGAGACACCGGGTGTCCAGATCGGGATCATCATCATCATCATCAGCCTGACTACGTCCACTGCTGGACAAAGGCCTCTCCCATGTTCCGCCAGTTAACCCGGTCCTGTGCTTGCTGCTGCCAATTTATACCCGCAAACTTCTTAATCTCATCTGCCCACCTAACCTTCTGTTAAGGATCATAGCTGAAATCAAGAAGAAATGGACATGGGCCGGGCATGTAGCGCGTAGACAGGATAACCGCTGGTCGTTAAGGGTAACTAACTGGATTCCCAGAGAAGACAAGCGGGTTAGGGGGAGACAGAAGGTTAGGTGGGCAGATGAGATTAAGAAGTTTGTGGGTATTAATTGGCAACAGCAAGCACAGGACCGGGTGAACTGGCGGAACATGGGAGAGGCCTTTGTCCTGCAGTGGACGTAGTCAGGCTGATGATGGTGACGTTGATGATCCTTAACCCCCATTTGTTCCCTAATCCACTCTTCTCTCTTGTCTTTTATGGTTACACCTACCATTTTTCTTTCCATTGCTCGCTGCGCCGTCCTCACTTTAAGCTGAACCCTCTTTGTAAGTCTCCAGGTTTCTGCTCCGTAGCTAAGTACCGGCAAGATACAGCTGTCATATACCTTCCTCTTGAGGGATAGTGGCAATCTACCTGTCATAATTTGAGAGTGCTTGCCAAATGTGCTCCACGCCATTCTTATTCTTCTAGTTACTTCAATCTCGTGGTTCGGCTCTGCGGTTATTACTTGCCCTAAGTAGACATAGTTTTTTACAACTTGAAGTGTACTATTACTTATCTCAAAGCATTGCTCTTTTCCGAGGTTGTTGTACATTACTTTCGTTTTCTGCAGATTCATTTTAAGACCCACCTTTCTGCTCTCCTTGTCCAACTCCGTAATCATGAGTTGCAATTCGTCCCCTGAGTTACTCAGCAATGCAATGTCATCGGCGAAGCGCAGGTTGCTAAGGTACTCTCCATTAACTCTTATCCCTAACTGTTCCCATTCTAGGCTTCTGAAAACCTCCTGTAAGCACGCGGTAAATAGCATTGGGGAGATTGTGTCCCCCTGCCTTACACCTTTCTTTATTGGTATTCTGTTGCTTTCTTTATGAAGCACTATGGTAGTAGTTGATCCCCTGTAGATTTCATCCAGGATGTTTATATATACTTCATCGACGCCCTGATTCCACAGTGTCTGCATGACACGGCTGATATTTCTACTGAATCAAACGCCTTCTCGTAATCTATGAAGGCTATGTATAGTGGTTGGTTATATTTTGAGCATTTCTCTATTACCTGATTGATAGTATGAATGTGGTCGATTGTTGAGTAGCCTGTTCGAAATCCTGCTTGTTCCTTTGGTTGATTGAATTATAATGTTTTCTTTACTCTGTTAGCAATTACCTTTGTAAATAGCTTGTATACTACAGAGAGCAAGCTAATCGGCCTGTAATTCTTCAAGTCCTTGTCATCTTCTTTCTTATGTATTAAGATGATGTTAGCATTCTTCCAAGACTTTGATACTCTTCCCGCCAGGAGACACCTCGTAAACAGGGTAGCTAGTTTTTCTAACACAATCTGTCTTCCATCTTTCAGCAGATCTGATGTTACCTGATCCTCACCAGCAGCTTTGCCTCTTCGCATGCTCTCCAAAGCTTTTCTGACTTCTTCTATGATTACTGGTGGGGTGTCATCTGGGTTACTGCTAGTTCTTATAGTATTAAAGTCGTGGTTGTCCCGGCTACTGTACAGATCTCTGTAAAACTCCTCCGCTATTTTAACTATCCTATCCATATTGGTAGTTATTTTGCCTTCTTTGTCCCTTAGTGCATACATCCGATTTTTGCCTATCCAAAGTTTCCTCTTCACTGCTTTGACGCTTCCTCCGTTTTTCAGAGCGTGTTTGATTCTCTCCATCTTATACCTTCTTACATCGGATACCTTACGCCTATTAATCAACTTTGAAAGCTCTGCCAGTTCTATTTTGTCTGTTGTACTTGACACTTTCATGATTTGATGCTTCTTAATGAGATTCTTCGTTTCCTGGGAAAGCTTGCCAGTGTCCTGTCTAACTAGCCTGCTTCCAACTTCTGCTGCACACTCCGTAATGATACTCGTCAGATTATCATTCATTGTATCTATGCTAAGGTTGGTTTCCTCACTAAGAGCCGAGTACCTGTTCTGAAGCGAGACTCTGAATTCCTGTACTTTCCCTCTCGGTGCTAGCTCATTGATTGGCTTCTTGTGTATCAGTTTCTGTCGTTCCTTTCTCAAGTCTAGGCGAATTCGAGACCGTACCATTCTATGGTCACTGTATCGTACCTTGCCAACCACTTCCACATCCTGCACGATGCCTTGGTGTGCACTCATTATAAAGTCTATTTCGTTCTTGTTTTCGCCATTAGGGCTCCTCCATGTCCACTTGCGGTTTCCTCGTTTTCGGTAGAAGGTATTCAAAATCCGTAAATTATTGCGTTCTGCGAATTCTACTAGTAGCTCTTCTCTGGCGTTTCTAGTACCGATGCCATAATCTCCTACTGCCTGGTGTCCAGCCTGCTTCTTCCCTACCTTTGCATTAGTCTCCCATCAGTATTGTATACTGCGTTTTTATCTTACTCATTGCCGATTCCACGTCTTCATAGAAGCTTTCAACTGAAGCATCATCATGGCTGGATGTAGGCGCATAAGCCTGTACCACCTTCATCTTGTATCTCTTATTCAGTTTAATTACGATACCTACCACCCTTTCATTAATGCTATAGTATTCCTCTTTGTTGCCAGCTATGTTTCTGTGAATTAGGAACCCCACTCCCAGTTCTCTTCTGTCGGCCAAGCCCCGATAGCAAAGGGCGTGCCCATTCTGTAGCACCGTATATGCCTCATCTGTCCTCCTAACCTCACTGAGCCCTATTATATCCTATTTGACACCCTCTAGCCCCTCGAATAGTATAGCTAGACTTCCCTCACTAGATAAGGTTCTAGCGTTAAACGTTGCCAAGTTCAGGTTCCAATGGCGGCCTGTCCGAATCCAGAGATTCTTAGCACTCTCTGCTGCGTTGCAGATCTGACCGCCGCCGTGGTCAGTTGTTTCGCAGCTGCTGGGGACTGAGGGCCGTGAGTTATTTGATGTATGCATGAGGGAGGTAGTGGCCAGATACTGCACCAGGGTGGCCAATCCTTCTCTGGTGAGGGAGTGCGTTCCCGGCGGCGGTTACCGGTGAGGCCGCACCCCAGGCCTCGTAATGCAGTTCCATCACCACGCGGATTTTTTCCTTATCCGGTTGTGAACTGCGCGGCACCGGGATTTGAACGACGGACCTTTTCATTGAGAGGCGGATGCTCTAACCACTACGCCATCGCTGCTTGGCATCGTGATGTCGTCCGCATAAATGGCGGGACCCATGTTCGGGATTGGAGCAAGGTGTGTGGAGAGCCTGTGTATGATGATATTAAATAAAAGGCGGGAGAGCACGAAACCCTGCGGGGTGCCGCAGCTGCCGAGCTTGAAAGGCCCTCCCCAGACCGTGCCTAGCCACAGATGTGCCTTGCGATCCACGAGAAACGACTTGAAGTTATGAAAATGCTGGCCCAGGTTAAGAGAGGAAATCTCAGTGAGGATGTGTTTATGCACCACCCTGTCGAAGGCCTTGGAGAGGTCTAGTGCGAGGATTTCCCTCATGTCGAAAGTCGTGTTATCAAATATAGCTCTCTTAAGCAGAAGCATAGCATCCTGTGTGGACAACGCCTGTCGAAAGCCCATTAGGTTGTGTCTAAAGAGCTCCTTGTTTTCCATATATTCTTTAAGCCTGTTATGGATCGCATGCTCCGCAACTTTGCCAATGCATGATGTAAGGGATATGGGTAGCAGGTTGGTTAGATGTGGGGTCTTGCTAGGTTTAGGTATAAGGAGGATCTTTGCGTTGCGCCATTCTACTGGAACATGCCCCGTTTTTATACCTCGTTTAGTTTGGACGTAAGTATCTCGATTGCCCTGTCGTCCAAGTTCCTGAGCAGTTTGTTTGTGATTCCATCGGGTCCTAGCGCTGATCTGCCATTTAAATTGAAGAGAGCATGTCTGATCTCTGACACGGTGAATGGTTCATCTTAAGTGGGTGCCGTGATTCCTGTATAGTATACTTGCTCTGAGCTATCCCCATCCTTGGCGAGGGGTAGATAGGTATTTGCTAGGTTGTTAGCTGATCCCTTTTCGGGTGACACCGATGGTGTTTTCCTTCTTTATGAGCCTATTCGTTGCAAAGCTGAGGGTGCTCTTCGACTGTTGATTCTTAAGAAGACTTTTCAATAAGCTCCATTTGCTACCTCTGCGCATACACTCGTCTGTTTTGGTACACGTCTCATCCCATTGCTGTCAGGCGAGCTGTTTCGCGTATGATTCAATCTCCTTGTTAAGAGGTGCGAGTCTTGCTCTCAGTCCGTGGTTATCTCTCTGGGTCTTCCACTTGGTCAAGAGGGCGTGTTTTGCCTCCTGGAGGTGAGCAAGCCTCGAGTCCATTTTAGGAACCTCCAGGTACGTGTTGATTTCCTTGGTTGCTGCTTTAACGGTGTCGTTCAGGTTCTTTAACAGTTCTGGACCATAAGTTTGTGCAGTATGTGGTGCAATTAAACTAAAGGGACACTAAAGTCTAATAACAAATTATGTCAGACTGAAAGATAAATGTTTTGGAATGTCTGAAAAATCAATATCGTCAACAGCAGTGCTCTACTAATTGAGAAATTAAGGTAAATGTATGGACCACATGCACCTTGAGGGGGACATTTTGATATGATCCCAATGACGTGAGAGCATCAGGCTATCTAATTACTGATAATAAAACCAGCAGCAGTTATTTTTGGGGTTCGTGTACTTTTTCTTAGGAACTATTGGGCGTAAGGCATGTAAAATCTTTCTATTCGTTAATTTGTCTATGTGCTTCTGTAATTTTTCAGTATTAAAGAAACATAAGTAGCAATCTTCAAGCTAGACAAACATTACATTAAAAAAATATATTTTTTGTTGTACCCTCACAATCTTAGTTTTGTTTATGTAAAGTGCTGGTAGCTGTGAAAGTGCAAAGTTTCAATGCTGTACAGATTGCAGATCTGAACAAAAAAACGCATGTAAAACTAAACAAAAACTAAATAAAAAGCACTAAACAAAATTTGACACTAATTTTGAGCTTCAATGCAATCTTTGTCTACCTTTAAACTAGCTTGCAAATTTTATAGCCATAGCTTTTGTTACCAGTGCTGTACAGCCAAATTTTGTAACTCTTCAAAGTCTCATCCTACTTTAAGAGAAAAATAAGTTTATATTTATGTTTTAGACTACTTCTAAACCACGACACTATATTGCGTTGCTATATTTTTCTTGAAATTTCAGTTTTGGGAAATATAAGTTGTTGGTGTAATAAATGCAGGGTGCATACAGGTTCTTGAAATCCTTAAAAACCCTTGAATTTAAAAAAAATGTATCTTCAAGGACCTTGTAAGTCCTGGAATTTTTCTCCGTCCTTGAAAATCCTTGAATTTTCTTAGCAGTGCCCACTCATATTGACATTATGTGGTAGACTGGCGAGTCGACATACTCCCTATTTCAAAAGCATCAATGCAGTGCGAGCCCGCATGGTTCCATTTTGCAGGGCTACACAGGGCGGGGAGTCAGTTTTGCGATGAGGGCAAAGCATTAAATGCAATAACAAGATATTGGAACGTCACATGAAGAATGGCAAGCAAATCGATACTTTCAATGAGCACCTAAGAAAAACGACAGCATATCTATGCCAGATTACCGCTGAAAGGCTCAGTTTAAGCAGCATGAACATATTACAAAGGAATGAAGTCCAGTGCCTGCTGAAAAGGAGCGTTAACTGAACCGACCACTGCCAGTACACTGCCAGACAGACCTGCAGCGCAGGCGAAATCTGTGCTTGCCTAGCTTTCCAGCCTCTAGAGCACAGTGTTAGCTCTCGCCTAATGGCTTCCTAGGTTTTCCTTCCAAGACAGCTGTGCATATTGCGCTTTTTTGATACATTGCCGTTTCTTTGCGCCAAGCTGCTCCAAAAGCATACGAATCGCGAAAATTACGCCGAACTGCTTCGAATCAGCCTCGTGAGCTAGAATTTTGATGCTGTCGTCAGCTTCAGTGGGGGGAAAAAAAGGCCCGAATTAACTAAAAAGACGCAACCGAGCGAGTTTTTTTTTTTTTTAACTTCGTGCCTTTCTGATGACAAATCTCCCGTGGTGCCGCCATAAGCTCCTCAAAACTGTTGTAAATATTCGTGACCCCGTAAAAATGAGCTGCCGTGCTTCGAGCGTGCTGCTTCTACCAGCTAGGCTGCGTGTTCTGCTGCCACTGTCGCCTATGGAAAACCACCGAGTCGGGTGGCATCGAGCGTGCTGCTTCTAGTAGCTAGGCTGCGTGTTCTGCTGCCACTGTCGCCTATGGAAAACCACAGAGTCGGGTGGCATCGAGCGTGCTGCTTCTACTAGCTAGGCTGCGTGTTCTGCTGCCACTGTCGCCTATTGAAAACCACAGAGTCGGGTGGCATCGAGCGTGCTGCTTCTACTAGCTAGGCTGCGTGTTCTGCTGCCACTGTCGCCTATTGAAAACCACAGAGTCGGGTGGCATCGAGCGTGCTGCTTCTACTAGCTAGGCTGCGTGTTCTGCTGCCACTGTCGCCTATGGAAAACCACAGAGTCGGGTGGCATCGAGCGTGCTGCTTCTAGTAGCTAGGCTGCGTGTTCTGCTGCCACTGTCGCCTATTGAAAACCACCGAGTCGGGTGGCATCGAGCGTGCTGCTTCTAGTAGCTAGGCTGCGTGTTCTGCTGCCACTGTCGCCTATGGAAAACCACAGAGTCGGGTGGCATCGAGCGTGCTGCTTCTACTAGCTAGGCTGCGTGTTCTGCTGCCACTGTCGCCTATTGAAAACCACAGAGTCGGGTGGCATCGAGCGTGCTGCTTCTACTAGCTAGGCTGCGTGTTCTGCTGCCACTGTCGCCTATGGAAAACCACAGAGTCGGGTGGCATCGAGCGTGCTGCTTCTACCAGCTAGGCTGCGTGTTCTGCTGCCACTGTCGCCTATGGAAAACCACCGAGTCGGGTGGCATCGAGCGTGCTGCTTCTAGTAGCTAGGCTGCGTGTTCTGCTGCCACTGTCGCCTATGGAAAACCACAGAGTCGGGTGGCATCGAGCGTGCTGCTTCTACTAGCTAGGCTGCGTGTTCTGCTGCCACTGTCGCCTATTGAAAACCACAGAGTCGGGTGGCATCGAGCGTGCTGCTTCTACTAGCTAGGCTGCGTGTTCTGCTGCCACTGTCGCCTATTGAAAACCACAGAGTCGGGTGGCATCGAGCGTGCTGCTTCTACTAGCTAGGCTGCGTGTTCTGCTGCCACTGTCGCCTATTGAAAACCACAGAGTCGAGTGGCATCGAGCGTGCTGCTTCTACTAGCTAGGCTGCGTGTTCTGCTGCCACTGTCGCCTATTGAAAACCACAGAGTCGGGTGGCATCGAGCGTGCTGCTTCTACTAGCTAGGCTGCGTGTTCTGCTGCCACTGTCGCCTATTGAAAACCACAGAGTCGGGTGGCATCGAGCGTGCTGCTTCTACTAGCTAGGCTGCGTGTTCTGCTGCCACTGTCGCCTATTGAAAACCACAGAGTCGGGTGGCATCGAGCGTGCTGCTTCTACTAGCTAGGCTGCGTGTTCTGCTGCCACTGTCGCCTATTGAAAACCACAGAGTCGGGTGGCATCGAGCGTGCTGCTTCTACTAGCTAGGCTGCGTGTTCTGCTGCCACTGTCGCCTATTGAAAACCACAGAGTCGGGTGGCATCGAGCGTGCTGCTTCTACTAGCTAGGCTGCGTGTTCTGCTGCCACTGTCGCCTATTGAAAACCACAGAGTCGGGTGGCATCGAGCGTGCTGCTTCTACTAGCTAGGCTGCGTGTTCTGCTGCCACTGTCGCCTATGGAAAACCACAGAGTCGGGTGGCATCGAGCGTGCTGCTTCTAGTAGCTAGGCTGCGTGTTCTGCTGCCACTGTCGCCTATTGAAAACCACCGAGTCGGGTGGCATCGAGCGTGCTGCTTCTAGTAGCTAGGCTGCGTGTTCTGCTGCCACTGTCGCCTATGGAAAACCACAGAGTCGGGTGGCATCGAGCGTGCTGCTTCTACTAGCTAGGCTGCGTGTTCTGCTGCCACTGTCGCCTATTGAAAACCACAGAGTCGGGTGGCATCGAGCGTGCTGCTTCTACTAGCTAGGCTGCGTGTTCTGCTGCCACTGTCGCCTATGGAAAACCACAGAGTCGGGTGGCATCGAGCGTGCTGCTTCTACCAGCTAGGCTGCGTGTTCTGCTGCCACTGTCGCCTATGGAAAACCACCGAGTCGGGTGGCATCGAGCGTGCTGCTTCTAGTAGCTAGGCTGCGTGTTCTGCTGCCACTGTCGCCTATGGAAAACCACAGAGTCGGGTGGCATCGAGCGTGCTGCTTCTACTAGCTAGGCTGCGTGTTCTGCTGCCACTGTCGCCTATTGAAAACCACAGAGTCGGGTGGCATCGAGCGTGCTGCTTCTACTAGCTAGGCTGCGTGTTCTGCTGCCACTGTCGCCTATTGAAAACCACAGAGTCGGGTGGCATCGAGCGTGCTGCTTCTACTAGCTAGGCTGCGTGTTCTGCTGCCACTGTCGCCTATTGAAAACCACAGAGTCGGGTGGCATCGAGCGTGCTGCTTCTACTAGCTAGGCTGCGTGTTCTGCTGCCACTGTCGCCTATTGAAAACCACAGAGTCGGGTGGCATCGAGCGTGCTGCTTCTACTAGCTAGGCTGCGTGTTCTGCTGCCACTGTCGCCTATTGAAAACCACAGAGTCGGGTGGCATCGAGCGTGCTGCTTCTACTAGCTAGGCTGCGTGTTCTGCTGCCACTGTCGCCTATTGAAAACCACAGAGTCGGGTGGCATCGAGCGTGCTGCTTCTACTAGCTAGGCTGCGTGTTCTGCTGCCACTGTCGCCTATTGAAAACCACAGAGTCGGGTGGCATCGAGCGTGCTGCTTCTACTAGCTAGGCTGCGTGTTCTGCTGCCACTGTCGCCTATTGAAAACCACAGAGTCGGGTGGCATCGAGCGTGCTGCTTCTACTAGCTAGGCTGCGTGTTCTGCTGCCACTGTCGCCTATGGAAAACCACAGAGTCGGGTGGCATCGAGCGTGCTGCTTCTAGTAGCTAGGCTGCGTGTTCTGCTGCCACTGTCGCCTATTGAAAACCACCGAGTCGGGTGGCATCGAGCGTGCTGCTTCTAGTAGCTAGGCTGCGTGTTCTGCTGCCACTGTCGCCTATGGAAAACCACAGAGTCGGGTGGCATCGAGCGTGCTGCTTCTACTAGCTAGGCTGCGTGTTCTGCTGCCACTGTCGCCTATTGAAAACCACAGAGTCGGGTGGCATCGAGCGTGCTGCTTCTACTAGCTAGGCTGCGTGTTCTGCTGCCACTGTCGCCTATGGAAAACCACAGAGTCGGGTGGCATCGAGCGTGCTGCTTCTAGTAGCTAGGCTGCGTGTTCTGCTGCCACTGTCGCCTATGGAAAACCACAGAGTCGGGTGGCATCGAGCGTGCTGCTTCTACTAGCTAGGCTGCGTGTTCTGCTGCCACTGTCGCCTATTGAAAACCACAGAGTCGGGTGGCATCGAGCGTGCTGCTTCTACTAGCTAGGCTGCGTGTTCTGCTGCCACTGTCGCCTATTGAAAACCACAGAGTCGGGTGGCATCGAGCGTGCTGCTTCTACTAGCTAGGCTGCGTGTTCTGCTGCCACTGTCGCCTATTGAAAACCACAGAGTCGGGTGGCATCGAGCGTGCTGCTTCTACTAGCTAGGCTGCGTGTTCTGCTGCCACTGTCGCCTATTGAAAACCACAGAGTCGGGTGGCATCGAGCGTGCTGCTTCTACTAGCTAGGCTGCGTGTTCTGCTGCCACTGTCGCCTATTGAAAACCACAGAGTCGGGTGGCATCGAGCGTGCTGCTTCTACTAGCTAGGCTGCGTGTTCTGCTGCCACTGTCGCCTATTGAAAACCACAGAGTCGGGTGGCATCGAGCGTGCTGCTTCTACTAGCTAGGCTGCGTGTTCTGCTGCCACTGTCGCCTATTGAAAACCACAGAGTCGGGTGGCATCGAGCGTGCTGCTTCTACTAGCTAGGCTGCGTGTTCTGCTGCCACTGTCGCCTATTGAAAACCACAGAGTCGGGTGGCATCGAGCGTGCTGCTTCTACTAGCTAGGCTGCGTGTTCTGCTGCCACTGTCGCCTATGGAAAACCACAGAGTCGGGTGGCATCGAGCGTGCTGCTTCTAGTAGCTAGGCTGCGTGTTCTGCTGCCACTGTCGCCTATTGAAAACCACCGAGTCGGGTGGCATCGAGCGTGCTGCTTCTAGTAGCTAGGCTGCGTGTTCTGCTGCCACTGTCGCCTATGGAAAACCACAGAGTCGGGTGGCATCGAGCGTGCTGCTTCTACTAGCTAGGCTGCGTGTTCTGCTGCCACTGTCGCCTATTGAAAACCACAGAGTCGGGTGGCATCGAGCGTGCTGCTTCTACTAGCTAGGCTGCGTGTTCTGCTGCCACTGTCGCCTATGGAAAACCACAGAGTCGGGTGGCATCGAGCGTGCTGCTTCTAGTAGCTAGGCTGCGTGTTCTGCTGCCACTGTCGCCTATGGAAAACCACAGAGTCGGGTGGCATCGAGCGTGCTGCTTCTACTAGCTAGGCTGCGTGTTCTGCTGCCACTGTCGCCTATTGAAAACCACAGAGTCGGGTGGCATCGAGCGTGCTGCTTCTACTAGCTAGGCTGCGTGTTCTGCTGCCACTGTCGCCTATTGAAAACCACAGAGTCGGGTGGCATCGAGCGTGCTGCTTCTACTAGCTAGGCTGCGTGTTCTGCTGCCACTGTCGCCTATTGAAAACCACAGAGTCGGGTGGCATCGAGCGTGCTGCTTCTACTAGCTAGGCTGCGTGTTCTGCTGCCACTGTCGCCTATTGAAAACCACAGAGTCGGGTGGCATCGAGCGTGCTGCTTCTACTAGCTAGGCTGCGTGTTCTGCTGCCACTGTCGCCTATTGAAAACCACAGAGTCGGGTGGCATCGAGCGTGCTGCTTCTACTAGCTAGGCTGCGTGTTCTGCTGCCACTGTCGCCTATTGAAAACCACAGAGTCGGGTGGCATCGAGCGTGCTGCTTCTACTAGCTAGGCTGCGTGTTCTGCTGCCACTGTCGCCTATTGAAAACCACAGAGTCGGGTGGCATCGAGCGTGCTGCTTCTACTAGCTAGGCTGCGTGTTCTGCTGCCACTGTCGCCTATTGAAAACCACAGAGTCGGGTGGCATCGAGCGTGCTGCTTCTACTAGCTAGGCTGCGTGTTCTGCTGCCACTGTCGCCTATTGAAAACCACAGAGTCGGGTGGCATCGAGCGTGCTGCTTCTACTAGCTAGGCTGCGTGTTCTGCTGCCACTGTCGCTTATTGAAAACCACAGAGTCGGGTGGCATCGAGTGTGCTGCTTCTACTACATAGCGAAGCTGTGTGTTCTGGTGCTACTGTCGCCTATGGAAAACCACGGAGTCGGGTGGAAAGCGTAGCGGGGTTGACTTTCAGGATCTTTGTTGTGCGTAGCGCATTCCTCTGGTCGCTGCTGTTTTCCTGTCGACGCTGCAGCGTGCGGTCACCTTACGCGTGCGCGTTTGCCGTGAGCAAGTAACTGTAAACGTGGGGTCATTTCCCTGCATCCGTCGCGTGTCCTGGATGCTCTGGCGCGTTCTCAAAATGGGTTCCATGAGCGACAGAACGCGTGCAACCCATTCCCGGTTTACGCCCATTATCTACTAATTTATTTAGAAAATGGGGTTCGCATTGTATCTTGCGTTAAAAAAAAAAAAAAAAAAAAAAAAAGAGCCTTCGCACGCGGAATCCTCACATCGGTGTCTGGAGGTAGAAACACTCGGTCATGCGAAGCCGTTGGGACGGAATGCGCGTTCAAACCATTTTAAACCTCGGCGCTGCCCCGTCTAGTAGATAATACACTCGGCTGCTGACCCGCTGCTGTTCGAATCCCGGCTGCATTTTCGATGCAGGCGAAAATGCTGTAGGCCCGTATGCTCAGATTTTGGTGCACGTTAAAAGAGCTTCAGGTGGTAGAAATTTCTGGAGTCCTCCATGGATTACGGCGTCTATCATAATAATATGGTAGTTTTGGGACGTTAAACCCAACATATCAATCGATTAAACCTCGGCGCTTTATTCCTGACTCGTGACGCGTCGGCCATCACGTGGCACAGGTGAACGATGATTTGCCACTGCTCCGTTTTCTAATCGAAACTCGCGACGAGCGCTGCAAGAGGGGTTAGTGCGTGCCGGCTCAAGGCTACTCGAGCTTTTAGACTTTGTGCTTTATGTTCAATCGGTGTTTCGGTCGGCGGCCGTTCCGCATTGTGACTGGCTAACTTCGTTTTCTTTTCTTGCAATAAAATCGGCCTCTACGTTCGGCGGTTCGTTTGGGTGAACACGAATTTCTTACCTGCGCTGCCGTCGATGTATTATCGGGAGTTCTACATCGACAGTGATGACCTACAATAATAAAGAAAATAGAACCGGGCAACCTGGGCCGTATTTATCATGTGTGGTTGCTCGCGTGGAGAGGCGTTATCAGTACCATTCGCTTATCACTAACCCCCGTAGAACGTCCCTTCACTCAACGCTTCACCTTCACTTGATTGATTGGATTGACTGATATGGATGTATCCTTTAGATCGGGCGGCGGCTAACGCCACCTAGCCGTAATACTTCGTGAGCAAAAACTCATTTTTTATTATTTTTAAGTGAATTTAAGGACTGGTACTTCGCAGAGAAAGATTTAATTTTCACTCGTGCCTTGATTGTAGCCACCAATCAGGTAACCTCCTTCTAGTTATTTCTACCCGCTTAAAGTCTATTATGCCCTCCCTGGCCCTAAACCCAAGTGCTTTGATAAACTCCGCGCCATCATCCTGGACTGTAGGGTGAAGCCTTTTACAGCACATTATCAAGTGTTAGACAGTTTCCTCTTCTTCACACGCTCTGGATACCGTGTCCACCCCCTTCGTAGTTGACCCTATAAGTCTTGGTGAAAGCCCATGGAAGCGCCGTCTCTAGGAGCGGCAAGTCACTGCATATTAGCGATAATCTGCTGCGGTTCTTGAGCCCCGCCGCGGTGGTCTAGTGGCTAAGGTACTCGGCTGCTGACCCGCCGGTCGCGGGTTTGAATCCCGGCTGCGGCGGCTGCATTTCCGATGGAGGCGGAAATGTTGTAGGCCCGTGTACTCAGATTTGTGTGCACGTTAAAGAACCCCAGGTGGTCGAAATTTCCGGAGCCCTCCACTACGGCGTCTCTCATAATCATCAGTGGTTTTGGGACGTTAAACCCCACATATCAATCAATGCTGCGGTTCTTGAGTAGCGCAGCGTCATTTTCAACCGAGCGGTGGCGCAGTGCTCAACTCTGTCTTAAGGTCCCTAGATGAAACGTTACTCTTGTCTTAAAGCCCCTTAATCTTCGTAAAGTAGTGACGTACGTGGGTATTCACGCGCCTCCTCTCTTTTTCCCCCTCCTCCGACCTCTCGGAGCCAGATGCCGTCACGTGGGACCGTTCGCAGTGTTTACAATCGCTCGCGACTGCCATCTTTGCTCTGGAGGCGCGGACTCCTTGGGGCGCAGCGCATCTGTTTTGACGGATACGAACTTGTCCTTCCGCGCGCGCTGTGCTGTGAAATACTTTTCATTCAAGAATGACGTCGCGGTTCGTTGCCGTTAGTGGTTGTTGAGCCTTCTGCTGACAGAACAAGTCTAGTGATGGCCGAAAGCTCTTTATGATACCGCCCGTTAAGCGGAACGAGTTGCGACAAAAGACATGGTTACACAGAATCGGAAATGAGAACTTTAGGCCGACATTTTCGAACCCACTTTGCGAAGTAAGTGGCGCGTCTCTCATTATGAGTATGGTTCGATGTTTGCTCAATTCAATGCCTGCTCTAACGCCGTAGACAAGTCGCAGTTAAAAGGACACTAAAGGTAACATTTAAGTGGACGTTGATTGTTGAAATAGCGGTCCAGAAACCTCGTAGTGTTACCTTTGTGCCAAGGAAGGGCCTATTTTGAAATAAAATCACGCTTAAGTGGTCCGTATCGGGTTAGCGCACTTCAAATTACCCGCCTCAAGAAGCAGACCGACCGGATCGACTCACGTCACTGTTGCCGTGCGCAATGTTGCCCGGCTTTACTGAACTAGTAGCAGCAGACTGAAAACAGTGGGAGCCACAGCAGAAACAACGGCCATTGATAAATTTCCCGCCATTGGCTTTGAGATTGCAAACGTTTTTGTTTCAACTGCGCCCCGCTAGGTGGCACCACCTGACCTGAGTAACCTTGTGTTTTTGTGCAGTTACGTTAATTTCTCTTGAAGTAGGGCACTGTTGTTGATCATTGAGCTTTCACTCTGACGTAAATTGTTATTTGACTTTAGTGGCTCTTTAATTGTGCAGGACGTTGCGATCTCTCACTGAGGTTTCATTAACGCTTCTGCTGGGGCTCGTTTTAGGGGCGAAGCTCCTTATAGCGGCTCCCGTTCGTCCCGCGTCCCGTCGTAGTATGTAACCAGTCTTACGCTTTGACCTGCAAGGTGGTGTCGGCGGGAAATTTTTGACCTCCAAGGTGGTTCCGGTGAGAGATTTCTTCTGTGCGTTGTTGAACAAAAAGATAGTGCTCAATGCACATGTTAATGGCTGCTAAGGGGGAATGAGAGACAGGAGCATTCGGCCTTTAGGTAATGCGCACGCTGCGATCCCCATTAGCAGCTATTGGCATGTACATTGAGCACGATCTGACAAGAAAGGGTTGCTACGTTATACTCGCTGGGTGTAACCTCCTTGGTTTTAGAAAGGTTTAGCGAGCGTTGGGCCGCATAGCCATGAATACAGTGAACTAGTATATACCATGAACTCGAGGTGGTTAAAGGTGGGAAGTAAACCCGAAGCGCAAGCCGTAAGAAAGTGTGCATGTGCCACCTCCCTTTTAGTCCTTGAAATGTCCGCTGGATGGCGGTGCTTCTATATGGAGAATATATGATGAAAAGATGCGAGATGGTGGTACTTGGAGTGCTGAATAGATGGACGAACGGACACAGACAGATGCATGGATGGACGCAGGCGCGGATGCATGGACGAACGCAGGGACGGACGCACGAACAGACGCCGCACGGACGGGTGGATGGACGCATGGACGGTCACACAGACGTACGCATGGACGGACGGAAGCAAGAACGAATGGACGGACGAATGCTTCGCCCCACTCCCCATCATTCACTCCGTGGATATGCTGCCATTTTTTTTAAAGACGACAGTCTTTCGTGAGGACCTTCGACACAAAAATTTTGATCTGTCTGTACATTTGTCTGTTTGTCCGCGCTTAACGGTACCTTAAACAGCGCCAAAGTGGCCAAACGACACTCCAAATGGCCGGCCCCATGCGCAGCGCCTACCAATATCGCTCAAAGTACAGCGTTTATACTTGTGCGATTGTCAATTAAAAAGAAATTATTGCGCGTATCTGAGGCACCACAACAACACATCAATATTCTGTATGTGCGTCTCTTACCGGAAGAGGCATACATAAATAATTATAAGGACCGTAGCGCTTATCACGTTGCGCTGACCAGAAAACGCTTGCACGAAAAGGCAAATGTTTCCAACGCTTTGCTAAGACGATGCAGGGGTGGCACCTACCCGTCGCCTTGCGTTCTACACCTTATCACCTCCGAGACGGGCGCGCGCGCTTTGTTTTCTAAGATAACTGGCAGACGGCGCTCACGTGTGACGTGACTTGATGCGCTGGTTCCCCTAAGCTGTACGCTCGAGGCACTCTAACGCAGCGCCTCCAGTATACCCTTCACCAATTTTCTTGCGCAGAACATCAAATAAACGTTTTGTTATCTCTCTCCAAATGTAAGACTGTCGTCTTTCGGTGACATTTGCGGTGTAACATGCAGATACGGGGCCATTTTTTTGTTGTAAACAATATATGCTTACGTGTTCTGCTTGTCCTTATGCGCCGACTGGTTTGAGTTCGTGGTACTGGTTTGTGCGCTTAGAATGTACGCAGAAAGACTCTCGAAATTGTGACTGCGGCTCTTCAGAGATTATGCGTTGCTGTTTTGAATAAAAATTGGCAGATCCCACGTACAGTGGCAATCGATGATATGCGAAGCACGAATGAGAAATGTTGATATGTCACTTTAAAACCAGCACGAGGTGGAGGTAAGTGATGCCGTACATGACTTCCGTGTCATGATTATCATGTTTGGATGTGTCGTTTACCTTCATCTATTCACGTCACGTGATACCAAATTTAGTATATGTGGAGCTAGTGAAACGGCTGCGAGCACGCTATGAGCGTGGTATGTTGTCGTGTTCTTACATGACACGCGTGTCAGTATTATCATGTTTGCACCAGTCATATATTTCGTCTTCCATTGACGTCACGTAACACCAAATTTGATACATGTGGAGCTAGCAAAACGGCCGCGAGCGCATCATGAAGGGCCCAATATACTCCAATGTAGCGTTGACGCGTGCGCACGCAGGGCACAGCGACGCTACGTTAGCAAAAATCGAGCACACTACAGTTTGACACCAGGCGCGACCAGCATCCGTCGGCGCGAAATGCCGCATTTCGCGCCGATGCTTTAGCCAGATAACACCGCGTCTCCCTCTTTTCGTGACGGACGGACGCTGGGCGCGCATGTGTCAAAGCAGCGCGGCGCACGCCTGCGAGTATATATATGGCAGGACCGGCGCGTGGAGTGGCAACGCCGGAGTGACGCGACGAAATGAACGCCGGCGAGCACGCGCACCGCGTCACGTCGAAATGTATTGGCCCCTTGACTGTGGCATGTAGTCATCTTCTCACATGACACGCATCTCATGATTGTCATGTTTGCTACATGTTGTCGCATACCTTCGTCATCCATAGGCGTCACGTAATACAAATTTTGCATATGTGAAGCTAGCGAAACGGCCGCGAGCGCATCATCAGTGTGGCATTTATAGTCATGTTGTTACATGACACTTATGTCGTGATTTTTATGTTAGGGTCTGTCGCTTGTGTTCGCCCCGCAATTATGCCATACAATACCAGTTTTGCAACATGCCATGTGAATCATGACATTAATGACGTCCGTGTCATGATTTTGATGTTATGACTTGTCAAATATGTTTTTCAGTCTTGTTATGCCATACCAATTGGTATTGATACCATTATCGAAATGGCCTGGAGAGCTAAAAGTCGTAGGTGGTTAGATAGATACGCTCGAAGTCGCCGAAGTTCGCTAAGACATGCTTCGCATTTAAAACAAAACTGGAGTGCAGCAACCTATATTAAGATTGCTACTCTCCGTTGAATTTCGTTGCGTGCTCTTGTAGCGCAAACTGCTCTCTGTGGCTCTTTTACGTTGACCGATCAGCCGGGGGACTCGCGATGCAAGGGCAGCTATGCAAAGCGTGCATGCCTTCGATTCACTGGGTGCGTGCATCGTTTAGGAACCTCACACATACGTGTCATTTCGCGTGATAGTTTATTTGCCAATTCGTGTGAGGGTTTATATCCGCGAGTGGAGCTCTCGCGAAGTAACCGCATATGGTGACACGCTAGTTCATTCATACGATAGCTCATTCTTTCAGCTATATAGTTCGTATGTGTAATATGTCCACAAGGCGCACTTCTGAAATATGATCGGTGCGTCTAGCCACTACCCGAAACAACCACAGCTGTTCGAGTGTATCAACTGTGCGCCTTCCGACACATTATTAAGGCCTTCAATGCCTCACCAAACGCTAAAATTGGCTGTCGACGACATCGCCATCCCGCGTCGATATCGTCAACGCGAGTTGTTGCTTTCACTGCATGACGGCCACTGTGAATGTTCTCTGCACATATTTTTACCCTATATACAACGAAGCTTTAACCACACATGCGCTGAGTATGGAAAGACAGTCGCACTGTCCCATCGGCCCCTATCGCGCCAGCTAACAGAAAAGTTAGCCATAGCAGCCGCACATGAACATTTGAGCAATGTTATTTACAGTGTAAAACTTATTCAGAGACGTCCTAGACGATGGGCCAAGAAAAAAGCGGGCATTCTCACTAACGATCACACTTTTACGTTTAAAAACATGCATACTAAGGGGTGATGTGCACAAAGTTAACATCCGGGCACTGCGACGCCGAGTGACTCAATCATGGCCTTATTCTAAGTACGCGTTGCGTATGGCACTAAACAGAGCTGATACGGGCTAACGCTACACTTGTTAAGGTAATTTTAGAATGAGTTAGACGGCTGGCGCGAATGCTCTCAGCGCGCTGCCTACCGAGCAAGCGCTCTCTTCGCGAAAGGGCGTCTTTTACGCAGGAGCAAGGGAAGTGGCGCCACGTTCGAAATGCGAGTGCAAAAGAGAGATCGAGGAGAAACGCGAGCGGAGGAGGAGAGTGTCACTACTTAGCGAAGTTCGGGCTTCACTCTGTGTTGAGTGCCTCAGTGCGCGCGCGGCGCGCTGCTCTGAGAAGGGAAGGATTGCGGAGAGAGAGAGAGAGATTAATGAAAGAGGAAGAGACAAAAAGGACGCTATTTTCTGCCTCCCGTCGCGGGGGCACGGCTCAGCGCCTTTAGGGATCGGGGAAGGGGAAGTAAAGATGATAGGAAGAAGAGAGGAAGGAAAGAAAAAGTGAATGTCATGGCAAGAGAACGTCTTGTCAGTACAGTCAGTAGTGCGAGTGAAAAGAGTCCGTCTATAAGGCGGCGAGGACCGCGCAAGCACAGAACTCGAGGAAGGCTCGAAGGGCTTTCGTCTTCGAGCGCGCGGGAAAAAGTATGTCTTCCATTGTTTCGGCAGGTAGTCCAAGCAGACGATAGCGGCTTACCAGTGCGCAACGCTCAGTGGCCAGGTCAGGGCAGGAGCAAACAATATGCTGCAGCGTTTCGTCATCACCGCACCTTCGGCACGCTGGCGATGAAGAGCGACCCGCGGAATACATGCGTGCCGCAGGCCAGACGCTGCCAGTACGCAGGCGAAGCAACAACCGCCGCTCGCATCTGTCCAGGCCGGTCTCCGGAAGGGATGGTGGAGGTTTGCCGCTTGCCACCCGTGTGTCAGGGTGGG
This sequence comes from Rhipicephalus microplus, assembly GCF_043290135.1. Classification (NCBI taxonomy): domain Eukaryota; kingdom Metazoa; phylum Arthropoda; class Arachnida; order Ixodida; family Ixodidae; genus Rhipicephalus; species Rhipicephalus microplus. Next base: position 287,875,546 of record NC_134710.1, on the reverse strand, counting down.
CCGTTGGTAAGAGCTTCCGCAGTCGCTGCCGTGAGTAATCCGACTGGGTTACCGCCTTAGTGACTGGCGTGTCGCAGTGGTGTGCTGCCTTAGCGGCGGCGTCAGCCTCCTCGTTGCCAGCTATTCCAACGTGCGAGGGAAGCCAGTGGAGGGACAGGCGCACACCACTCTCTTTGATGGCGGTCAGTTTTGCGTGCAGCAACGCCACAGTTATGCCTGCTTGGTCTGGTTGGAGCAGCGCTTGTAGGGCTGGTCGGGAGTCGCACAGAATCGCCACAGGCAACTGGGGTAACGTGGCAGCAAGGTGGTCGGCTGCCAAGTGAAGGCCGGCCAATTCAGCTGCAGTGGAGCTGGCGTGAAAGGGAAGTCGGCAGCGGATGGTTGTCCCAGTCGATGGTATGACGCAGGCAGCCGCGGCCGAATGGGGGCTGTCCCGAACGGACCCGTCCGTGAATACCAGGAGCTGCCCCTTAAGTCTTTCATGAAGTTTCGCCACGGCTGCCTGATGGAGCTCGCATGCCGGTGTGCGCCTTTTTCTGAGGTTGTCCAGAGTTAATTGTACGTCCAGAGGCTGCTGGTGTGGTGGAGGGGGTTGGATTGGACTGGGGGGATCGGGGACCAGCTCTTCATAGAGAGCGCAGATCTGTGCCATCCGTGACGCTGGTCGGCTCCGCAGTCTCCGAAGGAGGGCAGCGCCCCCGAGGGCCCTGTGAAGGCGATCCACGTGATGCAGCGCCTGTCGTAGCATCAAGAGTGACAGAGGCCAGGTCTGGGCCTCCGCCAGGGTTGCAGCTATGGGTGACTGACGGGGAAGTCCCATGAAGCGCCGAATTGCCATGCGATGTTGCCGCTCCAGTTGCTCCTTGCGGTGTGGCGCTAGCTGCACCAAGGGCAGTGCATAAGTTTGCGCTGTCGTTGCAGCCCCTTCGTAGAGTCTTAGAGCCAGCCGTGAGGTGCACCCTTGGCCCCTGCTGAGCAGTTTGCTTACGGCAGTCTCGACCCTGGTGGCCTTGAGGACGGCGAGCTTAACGGCTGGTATCCAGGTAAGGCGGTGGTCGATCCTTAGCCCCAGGTACGTCACTGCATCGCTCCACGGGATAGGTCGGTCACCTAGCACAAGCCTTCGGACGGCCCTCCGCGCAGCGGCTCTGGGGTGAACCAGCAGTGCCTCCGTCTTCGTGGGCGAAACGTTCAGTCCGATTGCCTTGAAGAAAGAGACGACGGCATCCAAGGAGCGCTGCAGGGAACGCCTTATGGCCGTGAAGTTTTGCCTAGGCCCCTTAACCCACAGTGCCACATCGTCTGCGTACAAGGAGCACTGCGTGGGGTAACGCTTGTCTGCGGGCATCGCGGTCGGCAGCCCCGCTAGCACCAGGTTGAACAGAAAGGGGCTCAGGACGGAACCTTGTGGAACGCCTGCTGTCACTGGCCGTGGATCGCTGAGCGCGCGTCGTACTCTAACCCGGAGGGTGCGTTTTGCCAGAAAGGCACTGATAAAGGTACGTAGGCAGCTCACGATGCCGAGTGTGTCCAAAGCACTCTCTATCGCTATGTGAGGCAAGCTGTCAAAAGCGCTCTGTACATCCAGCAGGACGAGGAGGGCCACTTCGCCGTTGCGCTTGGCCTCCTCCAAGGTAGAGACGACGTCCGCGATCGAGTCTGCTGTGCATCGGTGGCGTCGGAAGCCCGTCTGCTGTTCTGGTAGGAAATCCTTTGCCCCCGCAATCCAATTTAGGCGTGCCAGTGCTATGGCTTCCATGAGCTTGCAGGCAGCAGAGGTGAGAGAAACGGGTCTGTAGGACGTAATGGCGGCACAAGGGCGGCGAGGTTTCCGGATCGGCACCACAACAGCGGTCAGCCAGGCTTCAGGTAGGTTGCCGCTCTGCCATATTTCATTAAAAGTCCTCAACAGGTGTCGTCGTGAGGCCATATCCAGGTTGCGCAGCATCTGGTATGTGATGCCGTCGGCACCAGGGGAACTGCGGCGCTTGGTTCTGGCTAGAGCAACGTTCAGTTCGTGTTCGAAAATAGGGTCCTGACACAGAGATGCGATCTGGCTGGCCGTCCAGGCAGGGTGATGACCTTGCGGTGGCTTGGGAGCAGGCGTGGCGATGAGGGCTGAAGGACTGGCTGATGGGAGTTCTGTGAAGCGATCGGCCAGTCGCTCTGCCAGTTCTTTTTCACTAATGCCTAAGTAGATGGCCACCGCAATGACGGGTTGCCGCACCATTGGTCCAGTGACGAGGGATCGTAGAAGTCGCCATGCTTTTGCGCCACCTCTTGCCTGACTCAGGGAGAGGCAGATGCCTTGCCAGCTTTGCCGCCTGCGACGGTTGGCATGTCGCCGACATACCGCATCCACACGATTGAAGAGTGTACGTTGAGCTGGGTCATGGGATTTTAGGTACCTTCTCTCAGCCCTGCGCCTCGCAGCCCGTAAGTTCAAGTGATGGAGGTCTGGCACAGGGTGGTGCTCTGGCACCCTGGTCTGGATAGTTGCCGCCTGCGCTGCCACTGCTACCAGATTCAGGAAATCCTGATCCTCTGGGACGTCTCGAAGCTGCCTTCGAAAAGCCCGCCAATCGATCGTACTACACAGCCTCCTCCTTGGGATCTTTCCGCCCACAGGTGAGATGACGATCGGCAGGTGGTCTGAACCCCAGGAGTCAGGCTCCACTGCCCAATCGCGGAGCGTTTGCGAATACATGGGTAAGTGCCATACGCACGCGCTTTACGAGATAGTCGGTGCGGCGAGGTTTCTTCGTCTCGCGCAGCACTCTTGAAGGGGGTTCCGCACGAGGTGGATGCGAACGGCGGTGCAGCGCGCTTTTGTTGTCTGTTAAAAGCTTGCAGTACACTTGACGCTATTACAGTGGCTAGAATAGGGAAGTGTGATGAACGCGCGGGTTAGCGTGTGGCGCCTTGGGGAGCTCGAATGGCGGCAATGCGCTGCGCAGAGGCGGGAATCAACCACGCGCGCGTGCAGTGTGAAGCATTTGAAATATATTTTGTTGCACGTGCATGGCCTCAAATGGTGACTGAGCAATTATGCTAGCTTCTGGAATTGCAGGATGCCTACGCGGGTTAGTGACTCAACTAGATAGGGTGCCAAAACTGAGCGCGTGACGGCGTTGAGACATTTTATCGATGTGAAGTGGTAGAAGAGTGGAACGATGAACGCCATTACTTGCAACACCTTGATAACTACCATGACGAATCATTTCCTCAAGCACTAATCTGTAATTAAAGCCTCATCATTCGTAACATGCATGGCTCGCTATAGCTACTTCTGCTAACTCATAATCAAACTCGAAGACAAGAATCACGAGCGGTATCTGGTTGAAAATATTTTATTTTCTGCACACTAGTCATGCAACGCATTTCCGAGCAGTAACTCACTATCTGTTCACAACAATGCATTCTTAATACTTGGTTGCGTCTCTTTTTTTATCCACAAGAAAAAAAGTTTTATTATAGTTCACAAGCGCACCACAGAACATTGTTTCCCTTGGGCTGCAAACCTAGCTGATGTGCCCGAGCTTCACGTACTTCCTCTTATCACGGGAAAATGCTCGCTCCTTTTTGAGTGCCTTTGTGTAAAAATGCAAATGGATGAGCAGAAAAAACTTAATTTGATTCGGCAGGCTCGGACCATGTTGTGCGCAGCCCAGTGTGACATTTTTAATTTTTTTTTGCAAGCAGGAAAGAAGCTCTTCCCAAGCTGTCACTGTGAAGCTCGTAGCTAAACCACTTTGAAGACTCGATTTCAAGGGCGTCTACAAATGCGAAGAGCTCCTCCAAAAGGCCTTCCCATAGGCGTGCGCACGAGGCAGTCAGAAGGGGTGGCCGCCCGCCTCTAGTCACCAGGGGGGGGGGGGGGCGCAAGATCTGCTCTATATATTGACTAGGCGGCGGGGCACCCTTTTAGTCGCCTAAAAGTCGTCTAAGGGGGTGCAAAATCTGCCCCATACACTGATTTAATAGGGAGGGGGGTTGCTGCAATGACCCCCCCCCCCCCCCCCCCGAACGGGAATCCTGTGCAAGCCCTTTCAATGCGGAAAATTTCGCCGTTCACAGTGTGCTTGCAGTGCCGGTAGATGTACCTCTCCTTGAAGTGCAGCTCCCACACAGCCGAGTTTTCTTGAAGCAGGTTGTCAGAACGTGGAATGGTTCTCCCCCACTGCGCAAACAGAGCTTCGTCTTTTGGAACGCCCAACAACGCATGCTTCTTTTTAGCTGACTTGTAGCCTGTAGTGCACCTCGGGACAAAGCAATGACTTTTTTTTGTGTGCCATGAGAGTGCATACAGAACCATTGGTGTCAGAGTGCCACCGCACAAAAATAAATGAGGACGAATACACGCAACAAGACCAACGTGGATGAATGGATTGATTGATCGATATGGCTGTACCCTTTAGATTGGGCGGCGGCTAACGCCGCCTAGCCGTAATACTTAGTGAACAAAACCTAGATTTATCTTTTTTTTTTCACCCTTTAAATAGTGAAGTTAAGGACTGGCACTTTGCTAAGAAGAATGTAATTTTCACTCGTGCCTTGATTGTAGCCACTTTTCTTTGGTCGGTTCATGCCAGAGTCAAGTGCTGTGACAACTACTGCCGTGTTTCGTTGTGCACTGCATGTGTAGTTGTGTGGTTTATTGCCGTTTTACTGTTCTGTGGGTCTTCTTATAATGTTGCCTATATGTTTATTTCTTGTGTATATTTGATACTCATGATATGGCAGCTGTATTTCCACGTCTTTCTGTGCAAAGAACCCCCTCTTTTCATGCCCGCGTTCATCAGACATTAACAAACTTGAAAATAAAAGTTTTCGCTCCACAAATGATTTGAATGTTTATTTAAAATGTGTGCACAGACACACAGTGGCATCGTGTGCAGAAGTGCAACAGCTGCGCTAATCTGATACAAATCTTCATTTCTGCGCCGAGCTGTGCCTAAACCATGAAATGTGCTGAAATAGCGCCATACTATGCCAAAAAGCCCTACCCAGCCTTAGTTGCGCTCATTTCAGCGAGAAATAGAGGCCACATTGGTCACCTGCAGTTTGAGTCCTCAACTAGTCCAAGCAAAGCATGTAGGAAATACAAGCCCACAATTCAGTGTTTTGCCTGCATTCAACTTCTGTGCGTAATTCCGCACGAAGTTAGGTTATGGCGATCACCATCTCGTTCATTACTGTCGACCTTACTGAAACTGCCACCCTACAATGGGGATCGTTACTGTTTGATAAAGCATTTTGTCTATTATCATTTTTTCTTTTGTTCATTAAATGCCATTCATGTGCTGCTGTTTAACTGATTTTTTTTTTTCTGAATATGCCCTAAACAGCGAGTTCTTCCTCAGTTACGCTGCTTAAAAATATCTTCCATACACATTGAATAGAAGCGTGTTCTACCCTGCCCGTCCCTATTCCTAGCCCCTACCCTTCTCATTTGAACTGCCTTTGTTCTTTGACTCGCTTTCACAGTCATAATTATGACTATTCCCAATACCAGCTCTCCACAGCCATCATCACTGTTCAAAGCCCCCCTCCCTCACATATTACATATACTCATCAGCAAGAATATGTCAACAGTCCTCGCCAAACACCACCTTCGGCAGTGTCACTGACTGGGATTTGCTTAACTACAGTAAGCTCGAAAGTAGCTCAAAATTGACGTTTAAATTAAATCTAATGCTACATTTCCGCATTATTGGGAGCATTTAACAAGCTTTTTCTAGTTCAATTGCGATGCATTTGTGAAATGGGCAAAAATTAAGAAAGACCAAAGTATTTTCTGCTAGCAGAAGGTGCAAAATAAATATAGGATAATGGAAAGAAAAAAATCCGGTTTAAATGGTGCTCCGAAAGGGCACGTCCGCGACGTAGCGAAAATTGTCGGCGGCGGCGCGCCGGCGTCCCGGTGCACACATCTACACGGAGATCGGCTATGGTGCTTCGGTCATCCAGATGAGGCCTGCCCTGACTTCTCAAGTTATATCGGACTCTAGGCTTATGTTAGCGCATCAAAGTCGCACTCGCAAAAGGGCAAGCTAAAAAATTTCGAATGCCAAGTGTATTAGCGTGGGGTCTCCCCAGTATGTATTCTTAACCTTCCTACACTTAATATTGGGCAGCTTATTCAAGGTGTGTTGCATCTCTTCCTAATTCTGATGTTTGGGTGTTTTTTCTTGCGGGGCTTCTCGTGAGCAGTGGCAATCACATTTGCATATCTACTGCTTGTTCAAACGCCAAGCTCCCTGAAGGACTTGCGCAAGTCAGTTTCTTCAAAATATTGAAATGGCAGTGTGAAGTTCAGTATTACACAAGATGTGCTATATTGCATAAACGGTCATTTCTGGTGGCACTTGCATATCTTATTCAACTGTATCAGCAGCACCTTCATGCTTGCTTCCCTCCCCACCCTACTTTTATTTTAAAGAGGCTGTTTCAGCTGTTTACATATTGGGCATGCTATGTCTCTTGCTAGTGCTAAGTGTGTTGCACCTATTTGTGTGTACTTTACAACAGGTGCACGTCTTTGCTGTGCTTTGTGTGCCTCATGGTCTATTCTTTGTGCCGTTTTCATTTGAAATAACTATGTACGAACTATACTAGCCCAACAGTGAACATGAGTCTTTCTCCATCATAAGGCCAGGGGGCACGGTATGCTTGTGACCAGGCCTACGACAAAGCATTTTTAAAAATGCTGCATGTATTGATAACATACTAAAGGGGTCCTGCAACACTTGAACATAGTTTTAAGATGTTGCCAATCAGTAGAAAAGGCTTCTGTGAAATTGTTAGTGTGACGTTATTGTGCTGCACATAGCATACGTTCATTAGGTGTTCGTCGGGTCAACCTGTCCAGTGCAGTCTCATCCTTGTATGGCAATAACATTAAGCTGTTGCTGACACATAAGTCAAGTAGCTTTGTCAATCTTTCAAAGCTGTATAATAGGCCTTCGTCGATAATTTAAAATTATCTGAAGGGGTTTCTGCAGCAAAAGCCATCAAGCTTGTAGTTGAAAGTTGGGAGGAACTTGGTCTTCTTGTGGACTGAAAAGAGCTTTGTCCATCCTCTTTTTTTTTTTTTTTTTGAAAAGACTCGCAAGGGTAGAACGCTCTTCACAGATATTGTTTGTGAAGTCTGATCATGGCAGTCTTGCCCGAGGTCCTACCCTACAAAACTGTCTGTCGTGTTTATAAGTTGATAGCCTGTTCAATGCCTGCAACTTGTCTAAGGTTTCCCTGTACCTGGCAAAGTTTTTTTCCTTGGGAACATATTTCTGAGTGGATGCGTCGATTGAGCAGCAACTCTAAACTTTGCTCATAAACTCTGGCGCGTGTGCCATCTCAACAGACATCAGGAGACTGCTAACCAACCTGCTGTGTCCTCAATGCTTGCTTCACCTTTAGAGGATACCATGACAACAGCTTCGGTCCCTGGAGAGACTACACACACATAACCTCACACTTTGTTGCGTTTCGCGAGATCAGATCCAAAAAAGTTGGCTGCTAGCCTTGCTTCGTATGGAATTTAGATTGGTTGTGATCACGTTCATTGCTTTGCCCTTGTGGCAAAACTAATTTTTTCTTCAATCCTGCCACTTGAAACAACATCCTGGTGCGAAGACATGTGTAAGCAGTGACAACCAAGGTGCCATGACTTTTAGCAGAATCAATTTAATGAAACGTTGCTTTCCTCTTTAGCAGGTACCTTAGCGTTGAACTGTCACTAACTTCTACATAGACTCGGTTAATTGTGCCAAAGTTGTATCTTGTGCTGTAAAATACATGTTACTTTGTATGGTGTGTCGAAAATAATACTGATACCCCACCTGCCATCGGTATCATGAAACAGTTACAAAATACCTAAAGAGTATTAAGGTAGTATCTAAAATACATGTATGTTTGATAGTGCCGAGGCATGGTTAGTGCCCTCTCTTGCAAGCAAACTGCATCAATTTCAAAGGCTGGGCAAGCTGGTTGCATCATGTGACTTTCTTGGCTGGCATGCTGGATCTCTGCATGTGTAATGCTTCAACTCGCATTGTCTCAAAAAAGCAAGAAGCTACGGAAGATGTTTGCTTACTTGAGTTAGTGCTGTTCATGTCACCATTGTAAAAGCCGTTGTTTGCAGCTCTAGAGTGAGATCCATGTGTGTATATCTGCACATGCAGGCCCCGTGCTCCTCAATTGAGTGAATATTCACTGAGAAAAATAAGGTCATTAAAACTACAGACTTCTTTGCCGCTGTTAGATGCATTACTATCCCTATCACTGTTTTGTCTTTTGGGTAAAACTCGGACATGACTTCCCACTGCTGTAATTTTCAACAGTTCTGCTTGCAGCTGTTTTACAAATTGTCAAAGCAAAATGTTCATTGTACTTGTAAACATTCAAATATGTGGGTGGCTGGGTATTAGCTTGAAAGGTAATCAAATTTTCATCCTTAACTATCTAACATGTTGTATAATATTAGTCTGTGAGTAGAGCTGCTAATACTTCAGAAAACAGACTGGTGGGGCACATCTTTTGTTTTAGCACAAAAAAAAAAAAGACTCTGGATGATGAAAAACGTGAGGGCTCAGCACTGTGTCCTGGTGTCTTCTGCTGTCCTGTGTTAAACGTAGCATTTGTAGTTGCCAATGCCTTTCCTTCTTTGACGAAGAATGATGGAAACTTAATAGTGCTGTGTGTTCTCTTGCAGCTGAAGGAGGCCAGCCGTTGTCCTTAGTGGAGCTTGCAGCTAGGGAGGTTGCTGCACACATTCCTTTCGAAGTGGTTGAACATGTGTATCCACCAGTCCCGGAACAGCTACAACTGCGCATTGCTTTTTGGAGTTTCCCTGAGAACGAAGAAGACATTAGGTAATGGGGATAAAAAGAAAACCCGTGTTAAAATTCGAAACTTAAGTTATAAGCACCAAGCCTTCTGTAGCACAAAAAGGAATTCCTCACTGAAAAAACTTAAGTTTTAGCTTTTAATTTAGCTTTCAAGCTAAAGAAAAAGTACTTCAGTGTCAAGTTTTGGATCCAATTTTAGGTGTGTGTGCTGAAAGCTTTCATAATGAACATTGTAGCAAACTCTGCTTCAAGCCTGGCTGTGTGGTTGCATGACACGTTAGTATGAGTATTAATTACAGTGAAAAATGTGGTGTTCATATAACTATTATGGTTAATATGAAGGTCAACCTATGCATTCCTTGGCTTCATGATCAATTTGTTTCATTAGGGCAGTCTAAGAGAGAAACTGTACCCTTGGTCAATTCCCATTTTTCCTTTCATCATTGTTACGGTGTTTTGTGCTAAACCATATTAATCACCTTAAATGTGATTCTTATATGGGGATCAAGTGGTTTTTTTTTACTCACGGCCACTGTATTGATTTTGATGTGGTTTGTTGCATTGAAAAAAATTCAAAATCTAGCAGCTGCATTTAGGTACAGATTTTTCGTATAGGTGACCATTGCTATTCACAAGAATTGCTTGAAGAATAGCAAAAATTTAATGAACGTCTGACCCCTAGTTTTGAGTATTAAATTTCTGTAAACCATGACTACTAATATTTCTAATACACAAAATTAGACATGTCATACGTAACTATGTAGCACATATTTATTTGTAGAACTTCTACGGAACCTTAATAAACACCCTGACTGTTTCATGTATGCTGCAAATTCATATATTAAATTTATTCACCAGCAATGCTTAGATGGGCCCTAAAACATTCTAAGGAATAAAGGGGAGAGACTACTCGAAAAAGAAAAAAAAAAAAAGAAAAGCTATCTGTAGCCTTGGACAATGAAATAAAATTTTTGCTGTTTATAAAAGTTTTTATACCAATTTCAAATATGTGACCGGTTTTATAGTAGGCTGCATAGTTTTTGTTTTGTTCTAAGACAATGTGTAAAATATACCCATTTTTGGACAGACTTTTCCTACCACTAAGCTTTTACAATTACAAGCTATTAATGACTCACATTGGTCCACATCAACTGTAGAATGCAAATAACTATAAAAGTGTGTATAAAACATTTAAATTAACAAGAAAAATGTTAATGTGAGTACTAAAATGCTCAGTCCATGCTTATTGCTTACTTTAAGTTTGTAATATTTACATAAGCAATAACACATGTTAAGGAGGATAATTGCACTCGCATGTTAAGCAATAAGTGAGAAAATTTTCATCCCGATCTGGTTACCAGAAGTACTAAAAACATGACATTCAAACTAAAGAAGTTGCCCGAAAATTCATTTTGAGAAAAACGCATTTTAAACATAAAAATTCATTATACTACCTTGACGAATATTTGGTTTTCTTCATAAAGACTCCATTCTGCTGCATGTGCGAACCTTTGATTTGGATTTGGATTTGGAAGAGTACAGTAAGTGAACACGATACTGATATCATCATTGTGTTACCATAACATAACCAAAAGACAGATGACGAAAGGGGAGACGATTACAACTCTGACACTCTCACTGTGAAAGACGTGGGGAGTAAATTTAGTTTGGCTAATCGAAGCCTTCTATAATATTCTGGCAAAATTACTTATCATTTTACTTAGTGACATGGCAAGGGCACTCGGTTATCTAGAGTGTAACTGTGCTTCGATTGACCACCTCATAAATATCTGTACGCGATAAAATCATAAAACAATGTGTCATGATAAGGGGGCAATATGATTCAACGACAATGATAAGCCCAGTTTTCACCCATACACATATCCAGAAAGGAGGATCACTAGAATATTTCCGAAATCGAAGGTATTTAGCACCGAGACAAAAGGGGCTGTAATGAAAAAAAAAACGTAATACCGCCACAAACGAATACTTACAATGATATATATCAGGAAAATTAAGCTGCTGCCATGCTTTTCTTCGTAAATTGGACCAAAATAAATGCAGTAACAAAAAAAATACTTGTTTTCAGTGCAGCCAGAAAATTCTGGCGGTGATGATTCTTGCTCTTATGTTAAAAGAAAAAAAAATTGCGCACACTGGAATCTCGTGTGCTCTGCTATCTGCCACGTTTTCTGCTGCCGCTAGAATCCACAGTGAATGCACCCTCTCGCGATAGGCGGTTGCGCGCAGAGATACTTGTTGGCTGGAGAGCGCGGCGATTGGGACGACTGGAGAGAAACCCGGTGCGCGCGCCATCTTGGAGGCCATGATGCTACCATAGCATTCATCATTATATGCCATCATTCACTAAACTGCACGTACCTTTTTCAGTGCATGTGAAATCTCTTCTGTGCACCTTGTAGCTGTGCTTGGCAGAGATTGGTTCATATTTAGTGAATTAGAAGGGCTTCATTTTGTGCAATCGGGCCTACAATCTGTCAATAAAGCATGCTCAGGGCAAAGCCCATACTCGCCACATACCAATAAAAGGTCATTAATTCGGACTTCACGTCACTGACAATATGTCTGAATCAACTGAATGCCGAATTAATAATAAATGAACGAAAAAAACATTAGGGTCAAGCTGGAGAAGTATAACTTTATTGGGAAGTATTTTGTAACGTTCGTCTGCTTTGTTGCACTTTATCCAACTGAAATTACAATCTTCCTTAACTCTTCCAAATGGCCAACAGCGTGCAAATTATCGGAAGTGCTCTGGCACACGTCCTCGAATACCAAAGTGCCTTCGAAACTTTCAGTCAGGTGTGATCAGGTCGCGGCTGCATCTTCTCGCGCGACTCTTTATTAGAGCCATGGTTTTCTTGGATGCCCGTGACATCATTAATAATTTGATGATCGGTCAGGAGACCAGTCATGACGAAACAATCATCAATCACGATGTAGTTCTGAAGGGTCACATCTGTGGGAAACAGAGCACCGAAGGTCGTGCAGTCATTATCAGTGGACTCGGCTAACACGTCGACAAACACAAGGGAAAATGGCGTCATAGGTGCAATGGAGCTAATGTAGTTGAGGAAAGATATAAGACGCAGACATTCGGTGATTCTGAGATCGCCCCATTAGTAGATGATGATAGCCATACCACTCAAGTTTCAGATTCACTCCTGTGATGCCAGCGTTGATTTACCAGACTTTCATGTAGCGGCAGCATTTGTTTAAATTAAATGGCATGGAGCTGAATTTTAATGAATCATCAAAGGTCCCATAGATTAAGATGCACTTTGGATGGGACCAATATAGCTGCCCAAATTATCTCAATAAATAGGTGTCAAATTAACCAGCTTTTACTGGACTTGTATAGCTTAGCCATGCCAGAGCTTATGACTACTAACTTATACGCCATCCTTGTCATGCTCCCAGCATAGTTTTAGCAACTTCCACCATGCTACCAAATTTAAAAGAGCAACTTCCACCATGCTTCCAAATTTAAAGGAGAGTGAAAGCCAGGCGGACTTACAATAATTGCGTCCAACTCTGTGCTTAAAAAATTTTATCTGGCAGATTTGTGAATCGGCATATTCTGATAGGGAGGCATGCTATTATTTGTTTAGAAGTGTGTTTAGGCGCTTTAACCCTTACTGACTGAATTATGAAACCGCCAAAGAAAAGAAAATATATTATTTTCCAGCTTTAAAATAGCAACATTTAATTGATATCAAAGTTTAATTATCTAAAATGCAACTTCAATGCATACTTTGTGGGTATCACCCTGGGTTTTAGGTGCTCAACTTTTTGGGCGCCTACAACTTTTAGGTATGTCAAGAATTGTGGCAAGCCACAGAAGGGAGGATCTGGCAACAAAAAACATACTTTAGCTACGTAACATGTGTGGATACACACTGAATATTTATAAATATATAGATTGAACTTGCATCACTCGGGTGAGAAAGAGACGTAAAAGTGAGAGCTGTTGCACGTTGCTTAAGCTCTCTGCTGCCAGTTAACAACACTTGGTTCTAGCATAGAGTACCTCGCATGAGACAGCGCTGAATTTTCATGCTGAAACCTACATTCTCTGTGAGGGCTTGACAGCCATCATTAAAGGTGGCACACATTTTGTGGCTTGCTTGCTCGGAGTTTTTTCGCAATGTCTCGAATTCGTGACACCGGCAGTAAAGGGTTAATTTTTTTAAAATGCAACAAATCTCATTTGAATCAATTGTTCAGGTTTCTCGGATCAGTTGTCTGATGAAAAAGCATTTCCGCATGTTATATATGGGACCAAAGTAATTAATGCTTGCCTAATTAAGGAAGTTTCTTTAAATGTAGCTCCTACTGTGTTGTATGGCATGGGACACTTGACATATGCTTGAGAGTATGCAAAACAAAAGTGTGGTTTAATGACAATTTAGTATACCACATTTGCCTTGGTACTGAGCAGAAATTTTTTGTCATTTGCTATCTTTATAGCTAATTTGGTTAATGAATAATTAGAGACTATAATTTGTTCTTTGTGATATTATGAATGCTGCCCACATTCAAAACATTCTTTCTTTCATGATTCCTTTATCCAAAATGAGTTGGCTGCTGTCTGTGAAATATTGAAAAGGGACTGCAGCATATTGTCTCCTTGCTGCGCATGTGGTTAAGCTATGATTTCTATTTTGTCCACTTATACAAGTTGCGAAGACAGATGTTTATTTTCTTTTGAAGACTTTATTCCTGCCTGGCCAATGGAAGTCCAGAAGAATTTCAAAGGGGAGAGCACCTCTTCAAGGCTAAGGCAACTAAGGACCTTCTTCAAATTGGTGTGCATATTTTTGTGTGTTTACATGCATGTCTTTTTTCTTCAATGTGCTGCTCAGGCAGTGATAGAATATTGTTGCAGCAGCAACAGAATGTTGCTGCTGCAACAATATTTTCTTGCCCCCACCATTGTCTGCAACGTGCTACCACAAGCACAGCTGCTCTCCACTGTAGGGCGAATGCAAAGGGTCCGGTCTATTCACCTGCACCAGTCGGAACTGGTTCATGGTGGTGCATGAGAAGCTCACTAATTGTACAGTGTGAATTCAGCTGTGCAGGCACAATGCGACACCCCAAACGAATGACGAGGGGCCGACAAGGTGCAGGCCTTATTTCTGTTCCCTTAATTTATGCCGTCCAACTAACACTGACTGATGGCAAACTGCACATGTGGACAGTTCGTGAGTCCCAAACATCTTGGCAAAATACACCGCATTTGTAGAGTAGAGGCATGTACGGCACTTAAGCCTAAGTGCTGCATTGTCTGATCAGCTGCACACGTGGCTGCACCAAGCCGGCACCGTCAGCGTAGGAGGTGCAGGAAAATCGTGAGCCAACTCTGCACCTCTCCTGCACCTTTTGAAACGAATGGCTAAGTGCAGCACCTCATGAACTGGTTCACGTGGTGCTGGCAAATCGAACAGACCCAAAAACACTCCTGTACTTGTATTTAAATGCATATTAAAGCACGGCAATCATTACATAGGTGCAAGAGTGCTTACAAAGGCAAATATATAGTTCTAGACCCAAAAACACTCCTGTACTTGTATTTAAATGCATGTTAAAGCACTGCAATCATTACATAGGTGCAAGAGTGCTTACAAAGGCAAATATATAGTTCTTTATTGGTAAGTGTGCATTACATTATGTTTTGAAGAAGTGACAGTCTTGACATCATTAGTTTTTTAAAAATGTTTCGAAATCTGTGTTGTCACACTGAGTAACTGCCATCATTGTTTTGGTGCTAAATTTTAAAAGCGCAACTTTGGCTTTTATTTTCAACTGTAACGATGGCCACAAGATCACACATTGATATCCAGTAGCATTCTCAAAAACTAATTTCATCTGTCTAAAGTGGTTGGATTTTTCTTACAGAGTAGTCTGAACTGTACTTTCTAACACTGCTTTCAACAGTTGTGAAATGAACAAAATTGGTTGGGACTTATGTATTACATGAAAACTCTTCAGCTAGCTGCTGTCCTCATCGGTATCTTTTTCTGCCCTTTCAATAAACAGGCTTCCACTTGAGTGCTACGGTGCATCCTCCTCAGAGCTTGCCAGTGTCCAAGGGGTCATACAACGTGGCTGTGACTTTTGATCGTTGTCGCATCACATCATGCAACTGCACTTGTAGCAGTGCTGCCTCCTGGTGCTCCCATGTGGTGGCAGTCTGCTTGCACAGGATTCACCAGGTGAATGAAAAATTTTCCTCATCCATCCTTGTCCTTGTGCAACAATCCTTATTTGCACTCCATAATGCAAGACAGCCTTAATTAAAATGTATCAGAAGAAAATACTGGAAACTTGTACACTATACACTCCTATGCAGTGCAGTGTCGATATCACAATTTTAAAAATGGGCTTAGCATATGTACATATGCTAAGCATGTGTACAGCACCAAATGGTTTATTTGAATTAGAGCATGGAATATACCAGAAACATTCAAATTTTATTCTCATTCTCTTTGAGATATTTGTGCAAGTATTGCTAAGAAAATGCTGCACATTGGCTTTATTTAGATGGGCACCTGTCGGTAATTTTCTTTTTCATAGCTTAAGCACTCATTTGATTTGCCACTAGGCTGTAATATAATGTTACATTAGAGACACCTAAAAGCTAAATAGCTCTCCGGCATTCAGTTTGTGAAGTCTGTCAACAGGTTAATGTGAAATCTCGGAAGTTGCCATGCTTCACTTTTGTATTTGTTTGCAAGGCATTCAAGTGCTTTTTGTTATTACTGTCATCTATTATAGTTTGTGTTGCTACTAGCTGGCTTGCATAAAGGATGAGATATATGGAGTATAGTGGTATTTTCTTTGTGAAGTTGGATTAAAAGTTTTTCATTTGGTTCACACTGTGTCATGGTTTAAGTCACATAATTAAATGCCTACAGCATATCTAACCTGTCAAGTCAGTGGTATATTTCAGCTTGCAGGGCTGCTTATTGCCCTCCAAGCTTAAATGTGATTGATATATAATCTACTCTCATTACAACAGACCATCATAATCCGGCAAAATGGGTCCGTATTATCTGAAGTTCGTAATATCCAAACTCCACGTGAGAGGGTGGGGTGGGGGGGTGCATGCATCACCGTGTGGCGATCGTATCGATTTCGCTCAGCAGTATTGGCCAGTCTAGTTCTACTGATCTATGCTGAATGTATTTGACAGAGCATGGTTATGAAAGACTTCGATCACCATCAGCTAAATAGCAGTACAAGTTTAAAATGAGCGAGTGCCGTTTATACTTCGTACGCTGCAGCAAAGCTTAGCCCGATAAATAGCTTCTAGCAGGTCTTTTCAGCCACTTCTCTTGATGAGCTTGGAATAAATTTTCTTATTTTTGCAAACAGGAAGCCATATTTGCTTAAATTGAGTTGCCTATTGGCCGCTAGAAGCTGTTGCTCCCATGCAGCATCAGCTGGATGGTCCTAAGTTGGTCTGAGAGTTCTGTACTGAGCAGCATCAACGCCCTTCTTACATTAATATGACGGTGCAACTCGCCTGCTTGGAGCACCAGAACGTACTCGGGAGGCATTGGTCCATTAGTCTTTGAAAACATTGGTCGTGATGCCTAACAACGTTACTGCATTGAGTGACGAATGTCTCGCGCAAAACACAAAAATGCATTATTTACACTTAGCTCGAAAAGAAAGTTGTTATAAAACATTGGTGAGCATTTTTGAGCGATGATGCAGTCACTTCGTGCTGCATTTTAGTCGCAACACTTCACCCATCGGTGTGACGAACGTGCTTTCAGATTGGCTTGGCTGGAAGCTTGACTTAACCGTAAGCCACCAATGTTTCCAGCCGAAATTTAAAATAACCGTGGCATTAGCGCGCATAGAGAGGCATGGTTAAGTTTGTTGTCGGCCCACATCAACACGGCAAAAGTACACTTTATGTGCCCAATTTCAAAGAAAAATGTCACTAATTTTGTCCATTGTAGCCGATAGTTCATTGTATTGCAGTACATTAAAAGCGAACTTCGTTCCATTAATTAATGCACAGAGCAAACTTAGGCTGAATGATGACTCATTGTATCTGAAATTCTGTTGTATGTGGGTCCTTTATAACTGGCATACTCTGAATAATATTTCCTCTGTTGTAAAACAAGGGTGTTACAGAAAATAGTACTTTTGTTTTTCTGTGATACCATTAAGCGTCCTCTGTTTTTAGTGCAGTGAGATTGCTTTGTTTGTCCTAATCGTCTGAGGTAGAGCCTTCAAATGTTTCTCCTTTTTATCGGTTTGGATTCAGATGCTGTTATCTTCCAGTGAGTTCATTGCACATGGAGCACTTTTTGGAGAATCACAGAGCCATGTTCTTGGGTCAGGCTCGCTCGCTAGTTTAACCAGGATGGACTTGTCAACACTTTTCATTCAAAGCTGTGATGGTTAAGGGCGTTCGTCACTGTGTTTGCTTATAGCGGACGAGAAAAGATTATCATGAACAATTTATTTGATGGCACGGGTGGAACGGCTGACGGCGCACGGATACGCTACCGTGTGCAGCGCCGTTGAGTCGGACGTCGCGGCCAACCCAGCCGTCAGGGTCGCAACTCCGGAGGTCCAGAATCAGGCCACGGCTCACGAGGACCACACCCGGTAGGTCTCGCCCACGAACCTGCTTCTGGCCACTGCACCCAGGCAGGAGCCGTTCTGCAGGCCCCGTCCTTGGACCTTGTACAGGCTGACGGACTCGACCTCGAACAGACACACCGGGGTTCGACCTGGCCGACACGTACGGGTCCCACATCCGGCTCAGGAACGCTGCCAGGAACTCGTCCTCTCGAGCGGCGCACCGCTTCGTCTGCCTTCGTGGCCTCAACTCTCGAGCTCTTTTTCCCACGTTCCTTCTTCTTGGCCAGGGCACCGCCAGGTACCCTCGGGTGCGCACTGCAGCTCATGAGCTCGCGGCCCACGTCCGAGTCTGGCGCGTCGCTCGGTACGGCTCGGCACCGCTCGGCGATCCTCGATTCAGCCAGAACTCCCCTGGCACCTGGATCCTCGGCCACCCTGAACCTCGCCCGGCTCCATGGTCCTCCGTACACACGCCCGCGTCTCGCCCGGCAGAACGTCTTGCTCGTCCCTTGCCGATGTGCGACGCTCTGGTGACACCAGCGCTTGATGGCGTGGGTGCGACTACGGAGCAGTCACCCCGCATCGGAGACGCGATGCTCCATGCGTGTAAATGGCCAGCCCGTCCAGCGAACAGCTTGCGTCGAGACGCGATGCTCGGCGCAACCGTGACCATTAGCCAGGCCACGTATGTTGCTGTGCCGAACGTCTGACCACAGAGACGCCTCGCCGAGATCCGCGATGTCCTCGGCAAGGAAGAGAACAGCAGGCCAGGCCGTGTCCCGAGATGCAGTACTCGTGCCGGCAACGTCACTCCAGCTGGTAGTTGGACGGCAGTAGCGTGGACAGCCGCGTTCCCTGGCCGGAACCTGGATCGCCTGCGCCCGATGCTTCGGCCCGCTGTCTCCCGTCTGCCGCTGCTTCGGCTCGTCCCCAGCCACAAAGCTTACTGCCACGTAATGGTCACACGTGGCCCAATCGTGGCACGCCACCTCAATGGGCCACCACAGGTCATCAGCTGATTCGCTGACACTCACGTGCACATTACACGCGCCTTGCCCCGCACTTCCGTCGTCGTCGTTTTCTTCACTCATCACAAAAGCGTTCATCATGATGACCATGACCCAAAGCCATCGTTGTGTTAAGAACAGTGGAATATACAGGATAACAGTCCAAACCACTATAACACACTTCTGAAACCACCAAAATGACTGTTAGGATGATTGTACTCTGAAGGAATACCTGAACAAAGAAAAGCATTTTGACTTCTGATAAATGAGGGATTTAGTACAATAATAGTTTCATATAACAGTTTCATGTATACTTTCTCAACATACTGTTGTGGCACTTTTATCAAGCCAAACCAATTTAACTTAAGCAGTCAATTCAAATTGGGTGCATTAAGCATCATTTAGGCTACGATTCATTTGTATCACAAGGGCGGCCATCAAGTTATGAGGCATGAAAATAACATACTGCTTAAAAATTACTATGCCAAAACGATAGAAAAAGCATGGTATTTATTGCATTGTAGCACCGCCACAGTGGCCCAGTGGTTAGGGTGCAAGGCTGCTCACCCAAAAGTCCTGGCTGCAGTGTTCCACTTTTTATGGAGGTGAAATGATAGCTTCGTGCGTATTGTGGGATTAAGGTGGCCATTGAAAAATCTCCGGAGGTGGGTGAGACTATCTAGTCTTCCGCTACAATGCTCAAGTGACTTTGGGATATTAAGCACCACAGACCAACCAATCATTGCATAATAGAAAATAGGCCTCATATTTAAGTCCTGCCCATTTTGCTGTTCAAGACTCCATATTCTAATAGATAGCCTGAGTCAGCACTTTTAATGCTCTGTATAAATGGACTGAGTTGAGAGTTGTGTATTATAAAGTTATTTGTCAGGCACATTGTCGGGATGAGAGTGTCATAATGATTGTGCAATACCTTGCAGCCAAACCAAGTCTGCCTGAGGGCACCAGTGTCGGAATCTCTATCAAGGCTTCATCGTGATCAGCTTCAAAAGTTTGCTCAGTATCTTATCAGTGAGCTCCCACAACAGGTAACTAGTTTAACTAGTTTATCAAAAAGTGTTACAGGGTCGACTTTCATCTTCACATGCTTTGTTTGTAGATCCTTCCCACTGCTCAGCGGTTACTGGATGAGCTGCTTTCAAGTCAGAAGACTGCCATCAACACATTGCGGGGAGCACCAGGTAATGCTGTTTGCAAGCTTTTTTCATTTTAATCATTCCTTTAGTGAATTGCATATTTAGGGCTATGCTGTACAAATAGCTATGGTGTTGGCTTTGATTATATGCTCTACTGACAAATTTCTAAGGTGCGGTAAGGTATCCAGGGGTTTGCGAGTAGTACTGCTATTTTTGGTTGCATCAAAAAGAGGTCTGATGTCACGGGAAAACAGCAACTTGTGACATACCAACAATAGCTGCCTGTTGTGGGAATTGAGGCTGGCCCGCTGCCTTTGCGCGGGCTTTCCCGCCTTTTCTGCCATTCTCATGTCCCGACATGTCTGCCCTCCTTTGCCGTCAGCCGCGCTGGGAAGGGCGGAGTGACGTTTAACTCCCTCACCCTGTAGCGGATGTTGACTGTGGCGCCGCGCGCGGGGACCCCCGAGAGGTTTTCGCGCGCTGCGTCGGGAGCGGGGAGTACAGTCCGGGACTTCAAACGGTGAGCCACGCATTCTTTTCCGTCCGTCGAGTCCCGTCGCTCGGGGCTCGTCGGACTTCGCTGACGGCGCCTCGCGCCCGATGCGAACGCTCACCTTTTGTTGCCCCGCTGCGTACTCACGGCCGAAGGGCAGTACGGTGTCCTAGTGCGTGGCCTAGCTACGCCGACCCGTCTCCCTTCGAAGCCAACGCGAGCGCCTTTGCCCTCGCTCGAGCAACCGGGCCCCCTTTGTCCCGGTGTCTCCGTGGATTACCTTTACCGCGGAGACGTGCTCGTGGCACCCTGTGTAGTACTTTGTGCCCGTGGCGTGGATAAGCCTACTTGCTTTCCCGCCGCGCCTTTTTGCAACGGGCTGTACTGCGTTTGGTGTTGCCACAATAAAGTGTTGCGACTTGAGCAGTATCGTGTTTCCCGCCACGGCGACGGTTAACGCGTGCCCTGCGGCTCGCTAAGACCGGACCCACGCTGGTGGCCGTACTCCTTCGGGATACGTGTACACCACACTGTTTGCTGCAATTAGTACATCATTCACGTAAACAACGGCGAGTCAATTGACGTCCAGAGACTATGACAGTGATTTTTGCGATTTAGGCTGCACGCAGGACGCAGATTTTGCTAAACCAGTGAAGTGTGTTGACTTTTCATGATAATGTCTTCATTTTCATGGGGCTAGATAGCAGATGCAGGGCATGCAAACTTTAAAATCGAGGTAAAATATTTTATACGTGTTGTCGGGCTCCGGTATGTGGACAGTCTTGTTAATGCATGCCAAAGAAACGAAAGATGTTTTTTTTTTGGTGTGCCTCAGAATCATGTCGGTACTCTTAAGTCTCTTTCTTTTTCCCCTTTTCTACTTGAACCCAATGCATTTAAAGTTTTACAAATAAAACACTTTGAGTCCAAAGTTGTTAATGTTTCAAATTTTTTATTCAGCTAGACAGATCTCAAACATGTTCACATATAAAGTTATGTCCTAACTTTGGCAGCATATTCATAATTACAATTTTCTTATTAGAAATAGCAAGTTGTGATAACGTGATGTCAAGTCGCAACTTCTCGGTATATTCAGGAGTATTAAATCCTGGTGAATATAAGCCTAGTAATTCAATAATACTGACACTTTCTTATTTTGGCGTCGGCTAAAGGTTAACAGGTTAGTTTTTCTTTTTGTATAGAAGACCTAATTCATAGGAGTCTGACGCCATGACAATAATCTTCTTTCTCATGGCATGTAGGGTTATTAACAAAAGTTTGACTTTTAATGTTTTATTCTGTTCTATTCATTTATGTGGTATGCACACCAGGCAATATAAATGTTAATCCCCTTCGAGCGCAATGTCCATATATGTGGACATAACTTCACGATTCGTTAGACTAGTTGCCAAAAAAAATAGGCAAGATACATTGTGTTTAGCATGACTTGAACCTCCTGCATAGTCGGGTGCGTCTTGACTTAACACTAATGTTCTGTGTGTGACTTCAGCTGATCAATTCTATGTAGCCTTTATAAAGTTCGATGGGTCCTTCAACTTGCTGCCTTCCAGGGCCAACATCAAAGCCATTATCTCGCTTTCTTCTTAATGTGCAGAATCAAAATTAAATTGCTGTGGTGTCTCGAGTCTAACATTTAATTCTCTCTATGCATAAATGGAATATGACTGGTTTCAGAGTAGTTAGATATTAAATTGCATACTAATTTGATTAATTACTGCAACTCTCACAAAAGATCTCTCTTTTTCTTTTTGTAATATAATATCAAGTGTTGTGGAGTTGTGTTGTGTCAATTTGACACATTTGTAGGCTGTCTGTTATAATTCATGCCTGAAGGGGTTCTAAGATACAAGATTTGTGTGTGCCCGATTTCTGCCCAGCCAGGAAGCATAACGTCTAGTTCAGTATCAGCCTAGAGTAGTTTCTTCAAACTATAAAGCATCGATTTAACACTTTCCTGTCAGCAGGAAAAGAAGGCATTTTTGGGTGCTCCAGTAAACATTTGTTTTTACTGCTACATTAAATGCTTTATATTATAATGTATAGATCAATTTGTAACAGAAAAATTGTGCGTTTTAATAGTATTATTTTCAAACAAACATTTAAAAATATTTTTTGTGGAAAAAATTTTATGAAAGTATTTGTAAGAAAAAACGAGAAAACTCCATAAAACCATGGATTATGCTTTGCACCAACGCAACCTGAAAAATTTCCAAATATACATTTTAAAGAAGAATGCTATATGCAACATTACTGCATATACGAACTTTCTATCTGTACAAGTTAATTTTATACAAAAAAAAGTTAGCCATAGTGGCTCTTACGAGGCGCCGTGCGGCACTGCGGATCGCAATGCCGAGGTCAACACCCGGTCGTCTTCTCACGCAAAACTCCACTCTCTGTGCCGCCGACAGGTGATCCCATCCAAACGACGTTTACACCCTGCAGATAACCGCGACCTTTAGAACACGCTGGATGTCTTTAGATCTGATTGTCGCCACGATGAAACGGTTCGGAGTAAAAAACCGAACTAATCGGCGAGAGCTGTTTACTATCCGGGGCTACTCTACGCACTTTCACCGTCTGTGCTCAAGTCTGATGAATCAGTCATTTACCGAGTCTTCGCTGCTACCACGATCACAAAATTCTGATGTAGACTCATCAGAATCCATTGAAATTTGCCGTTTTCGAGGGGCAGCCACGTGCGACGTTGACGCCATGTCGGAAACAAAACGAGCGCTCGTCCAGCACGACGTCTAAAACATGCTTTAAAGAAACCCTCCCGCAGCGAAAAAAGAAAACACAAAAGGGAAACTAGAGAAAGAGTTCTCCTTTTATGCACTGGATGGCGCTCGTTGTCCCAGAGCGCTCCGAACGCGAGAAAATGTTTATTGAAGCAATCGGCAGCATACTGTTGATGAAGATAGGCGCAGACAGGAAAGTGTTAAGAGCATTGGGCATTAATGGTGCAACAATGCTCACTCCCTAGGGAGCCCAGTCCTAATACAAACTTTTTTTGCCAGGTGTGCAAATATTTTTGGCTAAATTGCAGTGAAAATAATTAAATGCTTCTGATTTTCAGAATTACTTTATGAAGGGTATTTGACAAAGTGCGATCTGATGGATGCCAAATTTGGTTGGACATTTTATTATATAAAACTGTAGCACCTCAAAGAATTTTGTTTGTGAGGTGAACATTTTCAACACTGACATGCCCTCGGTTGTCATTTCCTGTTCAGCTTAGCTACTCTTGCTTAAAGGTGCCCTGCAACACTTTTTCAACGTGGTCAGAAAATGTTGCGGATCGATAGACGAGAGTCCCGAGAACACCTGAGCCAAACATTGTTGTGCAGCATGCGGCTTGGAATTTACAATTCATTTTCAAAGTTCCCTGTTCTTTCTACAAATGATGCCATGTACCCAAATGACTGTGCCGCATGCCTAAATTCACTGCCATTGGTTGATTTGAGCATAGGGAGCTGCATAGTTACCGAGACTGCCATGTGCTGTCCACCCGCGCACTCACGGTCAGACTGAAAGTAAAGCAAGCGTTCAAAAAAAAAAAAAAAAAAACCACTTAACGTGGCTAGCAGAGGACTTTTCTTTTTTTTTTCTCTGTTCAGTCCTTTCCAGCTTAGCTTCCAGTGCGCTCATTGGGACAAAAGAGAGAAAGCAGTTGCAGCGTGCAACAAATGTCTCTTAACTTCTTTCGAACTTGACGGATTCTAACAACTAAAAAAAATTGTGGCAGTCGGTTTGTAAGGCAATCTCCTCTTTTACTGAAGCCATTTGATGGTTACTTAGAGAAGTTTTGCAGGGCCCCTTAAATGTATTTTTGCTAATATACATCAGGTTAAGGCCAGTAGGAATGTCTTGGTTTTAGTAAATATTGTTACTGAGGTCCTTGCCAGTCAAAAAGTTTTTTTTAACCACTGGAAGTAAGTTCACCGAAATTTGTTATAATTATTGTTTGTAAATGCACTCTATTTTTTATCAATATAGCAACTATTGCAGAATCTTTCCTTACTAAGGAACCAAGAGATATCAGTCTCACTCATTTTGTACCTTGAACTGGCATTTGAACCTTGAACTTGAAGCTGGCAGAGCTGTACTGAATATGAGAACACGAATAAGGACCCTAAGTCACTTTGCTTTCAATAATTTAGTTTAACAGAACTTATTGGTAATAAAAGAAGCCTTTTTGTATTTTCATAACATCTGATTTAACAGGACTAAAAGGCTGAGGTGGCAACCTGAGTTACACGATTTTCAAATATGTACTGCCGACTCTACATCTTTGAAGTAACAAAGCAGTGAGCTAGGCCAGTTGGTACAAAGATGTGAAGAATCATAGACCAGTCAGCTCATTTTCAGTTTGTTACAAAACATACACATGCACATACACGGTATGAAGGTACTTTTATACAGAGTAGGAGAGAAAACGCACACATAGTAGGTATTTTTGTACAAGGTAAGAGAAACATTTGACTTGAATCTAGAGTGCAAGTTGGCTTCGGAAAGAGGTGTTCTATAGTCTATAACAACCTTGTGATCAATCGAGAAATCTCAAAACAGCAAACAACTTTATAAAGCTTTCTTTCCCGCATACACACTGCGCTTGTGTTTGTGCCTTCTCTGTTGTCGCTTTTTCGCACAGTTTTGTAGAATTAGCAACTAGCCGAGCGTTCAGTCCTCTTTAAGTTATATTACTAATTGCATGGGCTTTTTTCCATTTGTTACTTTTCTGTGCTTGTGTGTTTGCCTTCTCTGTTTCCTGTCGCTTTTTTGCGCAGTTTTGTAGTTAGATATAGCTTTCGTAGTCTATGAAAGTACATTAGACTCAGTACAGGCATCAGCAGTCAGTCAAGGCATCAGCAGTGTTTGAAACATTGTCACTAAAGGGTATTAAAACATATGTTTCGTGGCTTTATCTGGAGTCTGAGAGAAAAATGAGTCACATTCGCCATATAATACAGTTCTTATTGTCAGGTTTTTGAATGTTGGGGGTCAAGAGTAATTGTACTTTGCAATTATCGTATGTAGTATCTTAGTTCACATTACTGATTGAATATTAAGCCTAAGAGTTCTCTAGCCATGCCCAAAGGAGCATCTCTTATTTTGAAAAAGTGTGACTTTACTAAAATTACTGGCTATTTGATTGTCTGTGTGTTTCCCATTTTCGGGGAAATTGTGGAGAAGCTTCTTAAATTCCATCTGCGGCGGCTGCATTCTAAATGGAGGCGAAAATGCTGTAGGCCCATGTGCTCAGATTTGGGTGCACTTGAAAGAACCCTAGGTGGTCGAAATTTCCAGAGTCCTCCACTGCAACGTCTCGCATAATTATATGGTGGTTTTGGGACGTTAAACTCCATACATCAATCAGCCTTTACATATGACTGCAAAAATTCCACTTCCTTAGTAATGGATAATTTGGCTTTCATCATGAATAATAATTTATTTACATAGGCTGCTTATTCTGATGAGGGTCATTGCAGGAAGGAACAGTATAAGTACTATTGAATGATATGTAGGGTTCAATGTCCCAAAACTACGATATTATTATGAGAGAGGCCGTAGTGGAAGGCTCTGGTAATTTCGACTGCCTGGGGTTCCTTAACGTGCACCTAAACCTCGGCACACGGTCCTACAGCATTTTTCGCCTCTATCGAAAATGCAGCCGTCTCAGTCGGGATTCGATACAAGACATTGTAATAGGCAAACAGTGAAAAGTTGCACATGACGAAGTGTACTTGGTCGAGCATAAAAAATAGCATGCTAAAGTGGGGCAGTGAAATGAAGCACACAGACACAGCACTGCGTATTGTGCTTGCTTCATTTTGTAGTCCCATTTTGGTGCGCTGTTTTCATGTACTAACTGGGCTGCCTGAAGTCAGTGTTGTAGCTGGTTTTTTAACGCAAAAATTTGCACACTACGCTTCGCAAAGAATAATATTATTTAGATAGATTCCTATGTGTGCTTATAAGGTCTGCCTACAATGCGTTTCAGCAGATCAGATAAACTAAGAGGACGCTTAGATTTCATTTTTAAGCGTGCATCGCGATAATTTTGCCAGGCCCTGTTCGCGTTTGAATCTCAATTATTTGCTATGCTTCACTTCTCGGCAGACACGTCAACCAATTATGCTCATCACAATGGACATGTAAACTGTCCTAGTGCACCTACTGCTACTAGAGTTGACACTATGCATCTGTAAGGTAATACTTGCACCAACGTAGCTGAACTATAGCTGAGCCTTTTGCGGCAGGTTCACAGCTTTCAACGACCCATTTGTCATTTAAGTAACATAGCCTCAGCTATGTTAAATACTTCTGCTTTTCTTTTTCTTTTGCTGACACAGATCCGACGGCTGGAGCATCTGCATATGAACAGACGACATGGTGCCTTGATGAGGGAACCTTGCACGAAAATATACGAAAGATTCTTATTAAGCTTTGTGTCCCATCACCGATGGTGTTTAGCGATGTCAACTATCTGTCCTCAACAGCACCACCAGCAGCCACTGAATGGTGCAGCCTACTCCGCCCACTTCGTGGCAGGGAGCCCGAGGGCATGTGGAATCTGCTGTCTATTGTTCGTGAAATGTTTCGTCGTTCAGATCGCAATGCCATCCCTCTTCTGCAGATCTTGACGGAAGAAGTTTTGGCCTGCGAACAGGTGCGTGCATTGCTCAAATTGAGACTTTGTTGCATGCTTGGCAATGGAAGAAGTGTGTGTTCAGGGCATTTTATTTTTTCTTGGTCCATATAGGAGCATTTTTCTGAAACAGAGGGTAATGTTGCATAGGCACTCACCATGACTGTCACTAGGATGCCGCACTGCTGTGCACGAATATCAATCTATGAAGCATTGATCAACATAGCCTTTGCCATGCACAGTATATGGCTTACTTGCAGAGCAAGGAAAATAACCTTGAACACTACACTTTTACATCGTGATTCTATTACATCGTGATTCTAATTTGTCAAGAATGCATCAGCATGCACCATCCTCCATTGTTTGCTTGTCTCAACTTAATCAATCAACAGGCAACCACACGCCTCCTCCTCTAGCTAAACAAACTGTGGCTACTCATGTTACACTCAAGTGCTTATGGAGCACTTAAAACGATCTTGGAGATGATTTATGGCTGATGTAACAACTTTTCAAGCTGAGACGGCTTATGGCCTAATGTGCACTGTCTTCTCATGCACCTTTAGGGTGATACAATTTAGGAAGGCTGCAAGAGCGCTCAGATGACGGAAGGCTGGCAGCCTGACTCCTGTGTAACTAAAGAAATACTGGTCTCATGTACTCTGCAATGCTGTCCTAGGGTAGGATTACCGACCAAGTAGGAGATGATGTCACTCTAGAGTTCACATTGTTTTATGCAGCTTGTGTGTGTTGGCCAGATGAAAATGTGACTACCTCCTTAGTGGCGTTGACTAGGGTGTTGTGGGCTGTGCAATTGCATTTTGGAGGCATCTTGAACCATAAGCAACCATAATGTACACTGTCTTCTCATGCACCTTTAGGGTGATACAATTTAGGAAGGCTGCAAGAGCGCTCAAATGACGGAAGGCTGGCAGCCTGACTCCTGTGTAACTAAAGAAATACTGGTCTCATGTACTCTGCAATGCTGTCCTAGGGCAGGATTACCGACCAAGTAGGAGATGATGTCACTCTAGAGTTCACATTGTTTTATGCAGCTTGTGTGTGTCAGCCAGATGAAAATGTGACTGCCTCCTTAGTGGCGTTGACTAGGGTGTTGTGGGCTGTGCAATTGCATTTTGGAGGCATCTTGAACCATAAGCAACCAGAAGCTTTCACTCCCCGTTACTGAAACTGTAGCTAACATTAAGATTAGGGCATGGTTTTTGTTGTCATTGAGTGAAATTGCTTTATGTTTGTATATAGTACAGTGCCTATTAATGGAAATAGTAAGCAAACATTTACACTAGTTTATACTACCGACAAAAACTATGCAGCGTATCTTGTGTAGTTTTCAATACGTTAAACATTTCAGGAATGTTTTTCTAGGTTTAAGCTACCTTAGATGTTCTGCTCATTGTGTCCTTACTGACTGCTTTAAATTTAGTTACTTTTTCAGGGCTATCAGTTATTCAAGCAAGCTACGTACACTCTTGCGAGTTAAAATTATTGAACAATTTTTGCAAAATATTTCGAGTGTTACACTCAAACCTGAATACAATGAACACGGATACGACGAAATATCGGTTATAACAAAGTAAATGAAAAAGTCTTGCAATAGTTACAGTGCTAGGAATAATTTTTATAAAAAATTTTTGGATATAACAAGATTATTTTCTTGTAAGATACTAGTTAGTTGTAATGAGGTTTGAGTGTAGTGTTAAATGGAGTGTAGTATCTTGTCATGTGTATGTTTTCCATCAACACAAGCTACTCCTTAACTATGATGTAATTGTATAGCTTTGAATTCACTTCAACAACGATTATGAGGCCATAGGCTTGTTCGCATTTTTGCGATTCGGACAGTAAACTGTAAGAGCTTTTTTATTTATTTACTTATTTTCACTGTAGAGACAGTTTGTGCATTCACCAGGAGCACTCGCAAGAAAACTTCCTGTTTATCTTGTTTTTAGCATAATTTTAGCCTACATTACTGGCCGCGGCTGCTTGCATTTCAACGTTATCTATTCCAATCAAGTGGCCGCTCCGCGGGCACTGGTTTGTAGGGCCAGGATACAGTCTGTAATAGCTATTTGCTATTGCAAGTCAGAATGTTGCGTTTCCTGAGAGATAAAGGCAGACAAAGTGCGTAGATTTGTTCTGTCCACTTCATGAAATGCAACTAACGCTCAATGCGTAACCATTGGCACAGATGCGATGCTCAGACATTAGTCGAAGGTGCCCATTTACAAGAAACACGTCGGATGCCGTCGTCTGTCTCAGTGACCAGAGTTGCCAAGCACCGCTGAGCAAACAGTCACCCCAAAACATGCCCCCCCCCCCCCCACCAATAAAATGGCGGCGCTTCTAGGAATAAGCCCCAAATAAGCGGGAGTTAAACAAACGCTCGTGTTCTTGAGGATAATTGCATTGTAGTACAATAAAAGCTCTTTTATCCAGATCTCATTAACTCGGTTATTTGGTTAACTCGGACATGCAGTGGGTTCCCGACAAAACTGTGTATATTTCAATGGTGTAAAATGCTCGTTAAGGCCGTGTACTCAGATTTGGGTGCACGTTAAAGAACCCCAGCTGGTCTAAATTTCCGGAGCCCTCCACTACGGCGTCTCTCATAATCATATGGTGGTTTTGGGACGTTAAACCCCACAAATCAAATCAAATGCTCGTTAAGGGGAGACGCTACTCGAAAACACTTTTTCTTTAGTTTTCAAGTTAGGGTTTCCAAAATTTAGCTACAGAGATATTTTTTCATGTAGATTCCAAAGCTGTTATCAGATTTTGTGTGGCCTGATTACTTTTAAAGTTATTATACATGCAATAGCAAAACAAAGGTATTTTTACTCTCGCTTTTTCGACATCAAAACTTTTGTGTAGATGTTTGTGTAATAGTTTATTATGCTTGTCATGAACTACTGTGTGCATTTAAGAGGTTAAAATTATGAGAAAAAAAAGCTGTCTTGGTATGTTTTTATTGATAATGGCTATGTATCATAAATCAGAATAGATAACGGCACTCTACACACCTTGAAGAATGTGTGTGCCAGGTTTCAAAGCAATAGGACAATTTTAAGGGGATGAAACTATGTGAGTAAAATGTGACCGTGGCCAAAAATTTCAAAATGAGAAAAACACGTTTGAAAGTTTGAAACATGTTTACTAATTAGGGTGCACTTGCAAACACTCTAAAGTGTGTTCAATGCACAGGCAGTATGTCCAGGAGCTGGCCACGGTGACTAGAATTCACCCGCACTGTATGCAACTCCTTCGCGGTCCTTCCGAGCGGAGTCCTGTAGGCGAGCTCTCGTGGCCGATGCGCGGCGGTGAGCCCTCGCCTCAGCAGTCTGTTGGGCATTCATCTTCTGAATGCGCCTCTTGTCACTGTAGTCCCCCAGGGTGGTCAAGCTTGCTGTTGGTAGAACACCAAGCTCCTCCAGGACCACCTCGAAGCTTGCATGGCCCCGGTTATACCAGAGCACAGCAATGGCTGTGGCAGTCTCCACAGCACTTCGGGAAGCAAACTTTGTTTTTGGGCACAGCAGCCACACCTTGCTGTTGAGAGACTCAGCAGCGTTCCGAGTTTTCCCTCGAAGGCATCGGGCCAGCAGCTTCTCGTCAGAAAGGCGCTTGTATATGGCAGCAGTGCCCGGCCCTGTGCCTTTGTCAGAAGTGGTGTATGCTGTGATGCAGGCTCGCCCATTGCTTCAGCACGCTTGTGCTTGCACCACGATTCTTGGCCTGGTGGGCAGACGTTGTGGCTGCCAGCACCATCAGTGTAGGAAGAGTGAAAGTAGGACGCCCATATGGCAGTGTACATGTCCCGTAGGTTGCCTCTATTGCCCGTGATGGCGATCTGATAATATGTCTGCAGCTTTTCAATGGTGGCAGGCTTGAGCTTCTCGCCTCTGGGCAGTGGTGTCGGCAATTTGCGTATGCCAGTGCCTAGGCGCTTCGCAACATGATTAGTGCAGTCCTCCTTGCAGATGGCACCTGCACCGTACATCTTGGCATCACAAACCCTGTTATATGCTTTGCTGTCGCCATCACTAAGAAATGTGAAGCGAAGTGGAGTCTCATACAGCAAAGTGCGCTCCCATATCCGTAGTGCTGCTTCAGCTTCCATGCCATGAGCGGAGCTATCGGTGTTCTTCTCACAGACAGGTCTGTGGTAGGCCTGCCAGATTTCCTCTTCAGAGCCCATGTCGTTGTGTAG
Source organism: Rhipicephalus microplus (assembly GCF_043290135.1). NCBI lineage: Eukaryota > Metazoa > Arthropoda > Arachnida > Ixodida > Ixodidae > Rhipicephalus > Rhipicephalus microplus. Next base: position 287,844,511 of record NC_134710.1, on the reverse strand, counting down.
ACTGCAAGCGTGGCAGTAATTCGACAGGACTTCGAAATCTAAGCACAGGCCGGTGTTTAGGGAGATAGCCGCGCAGACTCCGTTTGGGCTTTTATGGCCCCATTTCTGCCAAGTTATGTCATACATTACGGCCACGTCACTACCATCAACCACCTGCTTTGTTACGGCTCTTGCCTAGTTGATATTTTCGGTTACAGCCCTCATAGCAGCATCTTGAACCTTCTTGCTGATTGCCTGGAAGGTTTTGTGGTGTATGGGCTTCGCTAGTCCAACAATCGCACAAAACCGCGAAAGCTGGTCATGTCCGATGCCTATGGCACGCGAGGCTAACAACAGCTTTCACATTAGCCGCGAAGCTATCGCGCGAGCTGCTGTTGCCGTAGTGCCCCACCTCCGCGCAGTCGTCAGATGCTGTGGCGGCTTCGCCGGAGGCAACACGCCTCGATGTATGTGTCGAAGAGAGAACACCAGACGCGCACTCGCTGTTCTCACACCACAACTCGAGACAGGACGACAGTCCTTTGTGCCGTTCTGCCACCTCGCAAACAACAAGTTTGTGTTCACGACAAGACGGGCACTCCGCTCCGCCCACAAGTGCCGTCATCGCATCGATGTCGCACAGCACTGCTGATGATACGCCATCACGCGCATGCCTTTGGTTTTTCTAAAAAAACTCCAGTTTTTTTGTGAGGCGCTGACGAAGTTTGCGGCAGCGTCGAGGCCGCCGGCGAAGTCACTGTCGCGATCGTTGCCAACACTGAGGTTAGGCCTAGACCTCTCCGGGCCGTTCATCTTTGCCGCAGTCTGACGACACACTTTACGAAGTTTTCCCACATACTTGTTTATCGTCCGGTACTTTTTCACTTTGTACACCTGCTTTCTGGCAGGATTCATCACGTAACTAATTGAATAAATTCTTGCGAAGTTCAGCTTGCGATGCAGCGCGGGGCCGAAGGGACAAGCGGGCACTGCGCTAGCCAATGGCGCGCTCGCTACGGCACCACGTGACGCGCCGCAGCGAATCAAACGGCACGCAGGGGCGTTCAAAAAAGGCTTTTTTATAGTATCTTTTCTTTCCGGACGAGACTTTCCGAGCCTGTCTTCGAGAGAGCAGGGACAACTCTACCCGCCTAAGTGATTACAAATGGTGCACGGTGCCGCTGCCTCGAGATACCGGGGCCGGGAAAACGTCGATTTCGGCAGATTTCAGCGATTTTCTAGGTCTCCGGGGCTTACTTGAGCGCATTTTTCAGTAACTTCTGACACGAATTACCGATTGAAATTTATTTCTGGTAAACATTAATGTTTAAAGAATCTAATACGACTGAAAACAAAAGTGAAAATTTCCGGAAAAAACGTGATTTTTGACCCGCGTCTTCTTTTAATTCGGAGGGATTCAGACCTGAACCGGTTAACATGAATGATCCCAGGGAGGGCTATCGGTGCTACATGCTTTTGTTCACAGATTCCGGTTACTGAAAGCATGAAGCCCCAGCTCTGCTGCTGTAACCGGCGGCAGAAGCGCTTGGGCCGCCGGTGCATCCAGTGTCTGCAATATGTGCCGCACATGGCGCCGCACAGGACGGTTTGCGCAGCCGCTGCTACCTCAGTTGCCCGCGACGCCTACGCTGCTGATTTATTTGCGTTGTGACTTCGCGTTTAGTGTGTGCAGCTCGGGTACACCAAAAGAGTTGACTGTTGGGTGAGTTGGTGCTTTGACATAGAAACTGTCGTTATGTTCTCAGGCTGTGTTCGTGCCTGTTGATGATTGTGCGGCCATTGTTGGTTAGCCAAATGATAATGACATATTATTGAAAGTGCTTGAAGAGGATCAGAATTACTCACTGTTCCGATGATGACACTCAAGATGAGCCGACGCGACATAGCACCGTGCAAGAGGCCACCGAAGCTCTCGCTGTCCTCGCGGAGTTGTGCATCTGTTCTTGCGACAGCGAGCGTCCACAGCACCACCACATGGGGTTGAAGAAGATAGTTCTAGCACTGATTCCGATGACAAGGCAGACTAAGTTGACGCAGTTTTTCATGAAATAAAGATTTGTCTGTGCAGAGTACATCTTTCTTTTGTTTTGATGGTTCATTCGATAATCTGGAATTCGGTTAACTCGGACATTTTTACCAGTCCTTCAGGTCCGTGTTAACGAGCTTTTACTGTACCGAAAAAAAATGCTACGAATACATCAGGAAGGTGTACAAACATACATTTTGCATGGTGAGGATAGGTGCATGATAAAGGCAAGAATTTTTCTAGCCTTACACACAGTCATCGTCACTGACACTTGACAGATCAGGATAATTTACGGCATCCACGTTCGCGGAACCATCTCTCTCTTTATTCACTAAGAAACCACAAAATATACTTTTTTTTTTCGCACCTCATGAACACTGTGCATGAGCTAATCGGCATCATACAATCATTCACATAAACTGATAAAACCTTCAACGTAGACGATGTAATCTCGCATCATAAGGACATCATGTCTCATGAGGACGTATGTCAGTCACTCTTTGGTTTTGCTGAATGATGGAGAAATTGGATTGTTGAACAATTTAGTGCTGCATGCAAACATGTAATGAATTAGACCCTGGAAAGCAATGAATGAGAGAGTAACAAGAGGTCACCCTTTTATAGATTGTAAACGAGACAGCCTTTGCAGGTGCTAGGTGTGACTACATCACGAAGGACAAATTGAGTTGCACTGCATGCATGTGTTCGGATATACAAGTGAAAGCCAGCATGCAGCTTTGGAAGGGAAAAAAAAAATAACATAACGGAGACATCTGTGCTTGGAAAAAATTCCAAATATTCCCGAAGCATTGGCAGCACATGCCAAGCAAAACAAATGGTTGAAAAAGGCGCGTGTTTTAGACCAGCCACACCGTGGATGCGCTCGGATGGGCAAGTTTTTCTCGGTGCACTGCTTTGGAAAGAAAGAAAAAGCAATCTAGAGACATTGGTGCATAGAAATAATTCCATGTGTTCTCGAAGCTTGGCAGCACATGCCAAACAAGAGAAATGATCGAAAAAGGTGCTCATTTTAAACATACAAGCACTACTGCACATGTATGGCAAAACCCCCTTTGGTGCCTGTTAGATGATTCTGTATATGTACGGCCAAAACCTGCATAGGGTAAATGTGAAATATTTAGTGAGGGTAAATGTGAAAAATTAGATGTAGTCAGGAAGTCTTAATTATGTTATCATTCTTCTGGGCAGAATACCTCTGTAAAATGTGTACATTCCTGTATTTTTCAATTTTTTTTGTGTGTGTCACACTTCATTTGCGCACTTCACTGTACAGATCCTGTGCTGGTGGTTTAACACCAAGGTCTCCCTGCATACCGGATCAAATGGCCACGGAGGTCGCGCAGTCGGCCACGGCAATGCCCACTCGTCGCAGCATGCCTGCAGCAGCCTTTGTGATGAGATTGTTGTTCTGTGGAGGCTGGCTGCTCTCAACCCAGCCCTGTCACCTCAAGATAGGCGCTCCTTCTTTGTTCAGGTTAGAAATTACTTTGGAAAGCAGTGGCCCTGCTCTGCGCGTTATCAAAAAAAATAGTGAATTTCACGATTGTGCATTAAGCACAGTGCACTGGCACTGCGCAGGAAGTGTGAAATAAGTTTTAGTCATGCCTTACCACCTTAGAATGAAAAGCAATGAGCAGGGGCCCGCAGCACCACCGTACCAGGTGGTACTGTGAACTCGCACTAACTCATTTTTCTTAGTATGTTGCCAAGCTAGCCAAGCTACTGGAATTTGAAAAGTGCTTCACACAATCACATGATTTGTTCGCGGACTTCTTTGCATAAGTGTAATACCTGCTTACTGTAGCTGTAAATATGAAGGGCCAGTTGGCTGTCACCATGTGGTACAGCATAGACCGCTTATAATGCAAGTCGCCGTAGTCGCGAATATCCGAACTACAAGCGGTATTGCACTATGACCAAAACAACATTTTTGAAACGCTGCATGTGTGCAAAACATGGCCAAGAGACAGCTGTGCCATTCCGACTATCGGGGCATGTGACAGGGACGCAAGTTTGCATCCTCTTAAGGGGAGACGCGGGTCGAAAAGTCGCGTTTTTTTTCCAAATTTCACCTTTTCTGTTTTTTGTTGCTTTATCATCTTTATACATTATATTTTGACATCTGAAAATATCACAGCGAAATAAGCATCAGAAGTCAGTGAAAAACGCGTCTGAGTGAGCGGCAGTGACGCGCGGCATCACGAAATTTACACAAAACGGGCTGCTGTTCGCGTGCTCGCGGGGCCGCGAAGAGAGCTGTCCGCCATATTGCGGCCGCTGGCTCGTGTAGAGTTGTCCTTACTCTCCACGATCCCGGTTCTTGAAGTCTCGTACGTTCACGAAAAATCTAAAAAAAAAAAGCAACAAAAACAGTCTTTTCCCGCCGTTTCAAACCGCGCGCCACTAACGCAGGGCCGCCATTGGCTGACAGCACCCGTGTTTTCTTGCCGTAGTTCGCTTCACTGTTTTCCGGAGTTATTTTTCGCTGTTTTCGTGCGATGGCAAGCCCGAAAAAGGCCGTTGCCGACCATCGGAAATACAGAAGTAAGAACAAGTTCAGAGGGAAGCGGCGGAGGACGTACAAGAAAGCCACCGCCAACGAAAATGTCCGCGACGGGCCAGCGGCCGGTAGGCCTAACATCGACCACGGCAACGTCGACCATGGCAACTGCGACGACGAGATCAACGCTGCAGTGAATTTTGTGAGTGCATCGCAGAAAAAGATCGCATTATTCGAAAACGACGTCAGGCCGAATGCCGATCGTGCCGAAAGCGTAGTGCTGTGCGAGTTGGGTGCATTGACGGCCGTCGTCGCAGGCGCGGCATGCCCCGTTTGTCACGAGAGTAAACTCGCAGTTCGGGCACCGAATAAAAAGCGGAAAGGCCTTTCGGCGTTTCTGGAGCTACACTGCGAGAATGCGGAGTGCTCGGAGAGCATCCTTTCGTCCGCGTACTCGTCGAAGCGGGTCGCGTCAGATGGCGGCCGCGGTGCAAGCAGAAGCTACGACAGCGGGAGTTCGCGTGACGCCTTTGCCGTGAACCTGAAAGTGGTGCTTGCAGCGCGTGCCGTCGGTATCGGGCATGAGCAACTTTCACGATTTTGTGCAGTAGTTGGATTGCCAAACCCTATGCACCATAAGACCTTCCATGCTATCGGCAAAAAGATTCACAGTGCGGCAGTGAAGGCTGTCTGTGAAAACATGCAAAGGGCACGCAGCGTCACCAAAGAGGTGGCTGGTAACAGTGACGTGCCAGTCATGTTTGACGGCACATGGCAAAAAAGAGGCCACAAAAGCCACAATGGTGTGGGAACTGTAGTGTCCTTGGACACTGGTTTGTGCCTGGACTATGAAGTGCTTTCCAACTTCTGCCTGGCGTGCAGTTTGCATAACGACATGGGAGGCGATGAAGAAACATGGCAGGCGTTTCATCATCCCGTTTGTGAGAAGAATTGCGACTGTTCTTCGCATGCCATGGAGGCCGAAGCTGCAGTGCGCATTTGGCAGAGGACTGTGGACTATGAGACACCCCTGCGGTTCACCATCTTCCTAAGCGATGGAGACAGCAAGGCCTACAACGGGGTCTGTGATGCCAACGTGTACCCTGACACTCCAATTGAAAAAGAGGAGTGCACCAACCACGTGGCGAAACGTCTGGGCACCGGCCTGCGGAAGCTGCCAACGCCACTTCCACGAGGGGAGAAGCTGAAGGAGACCACCATCCAGAAGCTTCAAACTTACTTTCAGGTGGCCATTGTGAACAATCGGGGAAATGTCCACAAGATGTACACTGCCATATGGGCCTCATGTTTGCACTCGTGCTCAACAGACGGTGCTGGAAGTCACAAGTTCTGTCCTGCAGGCCCAGACTCGTGGTGCAAGCACCGACGTGCTGAGGCGCAGGGCCAGCCTGCACCGTGCCACACCCCCCTCCTGACCAAGGCCCAGGGTTTGGCAGTCCTCCCAATCTACAAGCGTCTCACAGATGCGAAGCTGCTTGCCCGGTGCCTCCACGGCAAGACACAGAACGCGGCCGAGTCCCTGAACAGCAAAATATGGCTGCTGTGTCCAAAGACCCGGTTTGCTTCCCGGACTGCTGTGGAAACAGCCACAGCCATTGCAGTCCTGTGGTTCAACCGGGGCCACGCGAGCTTTGAAAAGGTGCTGGAAGAGCTTGGGGTGCTTCCTTCGGAGGCCCTGGTTACCCTCAGCGACCGCCGAGACAGCATGCGCATGCACAAGATGAATGTGCGTCAGACCGCTGAGGCGAGGGCACACCGTCGCAGTGCAGCCAAGAGGGCCCGGGTGGAAGAGTCCTGCCGCACCAGCCGGGAAGGGAAAACCTACGGTGCTGGAGAGTTTTAGACAACTGATATTCCCTCTGGACATGTGTGTATGTGTTCAGCACAAGTTTCGTGCTACTGCGTTTTTCATTTTTGTAAATACAGACTTTCAAACTTTCAAACGCGTTTTTCTCATTTCGCAATTTTGGCCAATTTGCATTTTTTGCGGGAAGTGTTTCGGGCACTTAGAATGGTCATACGACGACGAAATTTGGCACACACATTGAGGAGAGTGCGTAGGGTGCCGATATCTACTTGAATCAGCACAACCTATCAGCTGTAAATATCTATTAATAAATTTAATGGTGGTCGAGTGGAAAAAAAAGGGTAGTTTGCTACACAGATGTTTTTTTCATAGTTTCAAAGTTGGAGCACAATTTCTAGCTAGATATCGGCACTCTATGGCTAATAGGGAGCAAAAGGAGCCATTGAACAACTCTCTGCATGAACATTTAGTATGCGCGAAAGTTCCCGGAAAACTTATCAAGTTTCACCATTACTTGAAACACAACTCCCAAACTATTGCACTTATGTAAAAACTGATCACAGATTTGGAATCAGGAGGAAAAACTGCATCAGTGGTCCAATTTCTGAAGCTCTAAGTTGAATAACAAAAAAAAAGTGCTTTCGAGGAGCGTCTCCCCTTAAAGGCCAGCTGTAAAGAAATTTGACTTGGGCAGAATCGGATCAAAATGCACAATAAATGCCTGGTAAGCCATGATAATGACAGTGAAAAAGTGTGCAATCGTGTATCGCATTTATGATCGGTGCTGTAATTGTCAGCTAGCAGATGACAGGGTTATCTAGCGGTGTGCCCATGCAAATTGAACAAATGCATACCTGCCAACTCTTCTGATTTTCCCGTAAAATGTACAAATTTTGACTACAGTTACGATTTTAGGAATCTTACTTGAAATTTTACGAAACATATTTCATTTTTCAGTAAAAAAATAAAATCAGTAAAATAGCGTGGCCTCCGCGATTGGCTACGGCGCATTGCCTTAGTCAGTCGTGTAGGCCACAAAAATGGCGTTTTCGCCGCCAGGAGATTACAATATTTATTGGTGTTATCATCATTACATATACCTGCCAAGTCTCCCGCATTGTCCGGAAGGCTTCCGGATTTCAACAGTTTCTTCTGTTTGTACGGTTGCCATCAAAATCTTCCGGAAATCGAAATTTGTGTGCGACGAAATTTGTGTGCGAGATCTGGCCGCATTGATGAAAAAGCAGGTCAGTCCGTTTTTGCGAGCCCACCACATTTTATTATGAATGAACTTTAACCCTTTGCAGTCCCAAAGCTTTACCCACTTTCCGGTCATTTCGGTCCGAAACTATTTCACTAGTTTGAGGCGCTACGAAAGAAAACGACAACTGTGGGAAATTAACTTGGCGGCTGTTTATTTTGTCAGTTCCTTTTTGTCCCCAAGTTATTTAGCGATACTTGGGCAGTGTGTGGAAGCGTTCAAAGCACTCACCTGGGTGCAGTCCGGGATTATTTCTGCAGGTTTTGCAGAAGAACGCTGTTTCCCTCCTGCCCCCTTTTGTTTTCCGGTCACTGCAAACAGCGCAATCCTTGCTGCTTCGGCCAGGGAGCTTGTAGATGAAATGGGGCTTTCCATCCAGCCTTTGTTCGCAATCCAATCTTGCAGATGGGCCCCGCTTCTCAGCGCGAGCCCTTACGTCACCAACCAGCTGCTCTATCAGGTTCCTCCGGTACTGGAGGTGTCGCTGCTCTTTCTCTCCCTGCTTCAGGAGCTGCAGTCTTATCAAAATGAAGCTGTTCACTATCGAAACTTCCAGAAGCCAAAAAAAAAAAAAGCTTCCTCAACCATTTCCTTGACTTCCGGGAAAATGCATAACTTGCACAGTAATGATTGGCCCTGTCCACTGCACCCATCTTTTTCAGTGTAGTCGCATATCACCACAGGCTTCTTCACTGTCAGTGTTTTTCCTCCAGCTATCTTCCTTGGCACTTCTTTCGTAGACGCATTGTGGGCTGAGCTTAGCATTGTCACTTGACGCTTATCCCGCCAGGCAAGTGCCATGTACGAGTTTCCTCTGCGATAAGCCGTCACTTCACCTTTTTTCATCTTTTTTTGAGCTGCTGCGGCATTTGTTTTCGATTTGTCATCAAAGTCCCAGTTAGCAAAATACTGTGCGAAAGTAACTCTTCCGTAAGCATTGGGGACGTATAAAATCTGTCCGTATACAGATGATAGCCACTGCCCGGTGTAGCTTGCTCCACTTTCTCCAGCAGGTGGAGCACAATCCTGCATGTGAAGGGAAGCTCGGGACGGCAGAGGCTATCAGTTGTTGTGCTGCCGTAGTATGGTTTAAAGGCCGAAATGTAGCCTGTTTGGCAGTCAGCCAGCGCATAAACGCGCATGCCCCATTTTGTTGGCTTCTGGGGATTGTAGCACTTGAATGAGACTCGGCCTTTGAAGCCGACAGTACTTTCATCTACGCAAATTTTGGGGCCGGCGTTGAAATGCTCTCTGCATTTAGCATCTATGTAGGTCACAACATCCCTGATCTTGCTTCCACGAGTTGGTGGACCTGAAGAGGTATGTGGGCTTGGTGCAACATGCAGCATCCAAAATATTTGAAGAAACCTTTTTCGTTTGAAAACGTGTGGGAAAAAAGGCATCTTGAGGAGGTCGTTGCTAAAGTATTCCTTCAGCTCCGGTTTGGGGTTCAAGGCCATGTTCACTATAACCCCCTAGGAACGCTTTGAATTCTTCCACGTGCACATCTTCCCAGTCATTACAAATCGAGTACTGCTGAAGAACACCGGCACTCGAGACTTTATCACGGGTGTAGCGGTTTGTTTCGCGCACTATTTGCTCAATCAGCTGGTCGGTGAAGAACAACTGAAAGTAGTCCAACTCGCACTTTACATTGGAAGAGCTTACTTGAGATCCCGGGTTCGGGACAGTAAAGGGAAGAGGGTCAAAATCTGGTAAATTATCCAAGTAGGCTGTCCAGTCGGTTCCACGTGGTCCTGTGTTGTTCCGGTTGTTTCCACCTGTCTCTACCGTCCTCGTTTTCTTCCTCGCTGGCTTCTGTAGAATCACTTTCTTCGGTATCCGATGGAGCCACATAGTTGTCTTCGTCACTAAAATCGTCTTCGCTTTCGCTAAAAGCTTCAGAATTACCGCCGTAGAAGGCACTCGGGTAAAAGGCGGCCATTTCGCTGCAAGCGGCGCCGAATCTGAGCTGCGTGCCACTCGAACAATCGAAGAGTTCAACCGTGTAAACTGCGCCATCTGGTTAAAAAAAACAAAGCTGAAATCAAGGCAGTTCTTGCCCTTTATAAGAGGTGACGCAACATGCACAGTAAAAAAAAAAAAATGCGCGCGCAATTCAATCAGGAGAAAGCGTGTCGGGCAGTGCCCGACAGCGGACCGCAAAGGATTAAAGACTTTCATCTAAACGTACAGTAGAGTCTCAGTGATGCGAAACCGCGGCACATACGAATTCGTGAAATTCCTCAGCCGAATTCATGTGTCAGTTGGGCCAAAATTCGAATGTTCCGAACACTTTTCCTAATTGTGATGTGTGGTATGAAGTTTATACAGTTAAACCTGCTTATAACGAACCACCATATAATGAATTCCTGGATATAACATAGTCCCTTCGCGTTGAAACCGCACTGATACTCGCCGAGATAGCAAGCGTGCCAGCGATCGCGACCAAGTTCATTATTGCTACTCTAGCAACCTCCCTCCCTCCCCACGTTGCTTCATGCTCGTTTAAGACAGGTGGTTTACTTTCTGTTTGAGCATTCGATGCCAGTTCTAAGACGCGGGAGATGTTATGCACTTTCCAGGCAATAGGGATAGGCCGACTCATTTGATCTCTGCTTCAGCATTGCTCGCGCACTTTTAACCACTTGTGAAAGTTACAATGCGCAGGGGCATGTTGTCAATTTGGACTTGTTGTGGAATATGGAGGCGACAGCAAGAACCCGCCGAGAGTGTCCATATACTTGCTATCGCAATAATAATGCAGTTTTTTACTATAAATTAAGTGTTTGTGGTTAGCTCTGCCTTCAGTCCCCCTTTTGTTTAATTTGCGCATTTATTTTCAGAATTTTGTTACGGAACCTGCATATAACGAAAACCTCTTTATAACGAATTTTTGCTGGAATTTATCAATTTCGTTATAGCCATATTTAACTAGTACTAAAACCGTCGAACAAAGGCCAATCGAAAGCAGCGTGCTCGAAGCTTTGGAAGTACGTGTGCGACCAGCGCATGCAATGTCTTCTACAGTGCGTGTGGTTGTCGTTGCAATAACCGCTGTGGACGAAACCGCAGTCATTCGACCTGATCATGCATGGCGAGGACGTTACTGACAGAGCTCCGAAAGTGTGCGCGGGGTCAATGCTCGACCAGTCAAAGCAACACTGCTTTCCGCACTCTGTGGACAAAACTATGGCAGTTGCGATCATAGATAGCATAAAACTAGTTAGTTTTGAAGGCACGTGGATTGAAGACAAAACTACCATTTGCCGCAACCATCGCGCACAAAATCGTAGTCTCAGCGATGCAATACCGATCTATGAGCTTCGAGGGCATGTGGCTGACACAGCGATAGATTAAAGGCGGTAAAGACGTAAAAAAAGGCTAGAAGTGTTTAGGCGTTTCTGTCCAAAGAATCTAGTAGCGAGCAAAGCCAAAGCTTTGACCCGCGCTTTCAAGGCAGCCAGCTGAGACGTCCCGTCCGTTCACAAGTGAAGACATGTACGAGTTGTTTTGACGGAAATTGATTTTTTTGATAGTTGTGTTGATGTTGCGAAATCTCGGGAGAATTCGCGCTCTCCCTTCAAGACTCTCACCTTAGTGGGAAACCCTACCCTTGTGTGTTTGGCTACTCCAAGCCATTATGAGACCTCAACGCCAATGTTAGCGCTTGTGTTTGGGACCCCCCCACCCCTTGTTTTTCGCGATGTTTTTTTTTTCTTTTGGTTATCCAAAGTATAAGTGAGTGCCAAAGTATAAGTGAGGATATTCAAAGTATAAGTGAGCGCCATCATTTATTGTGAACCAACGAGTTTGCCAAGACAGCAGGACAAGATGGTAGGCGCAAAACAGGCAGCCGTTACTTAGATACTCGCTTTAATGAGCTTTTATGATCATGTATCTTTCACGGTGCATGTTTACATTGTTTTTTTTGTTGCCATTTAAAGAGTAAACTCTGGGGTGTGGCCACGAAGTGAATATTTCAGAGTTCAGAGCAGGTGATCTGCCTGCAACGATCGGTCCCCTTCTTGTTTTTCGCGATGTTTTTTTTTCTTTTGGTTATCCAAAGTATAAGTGATGATACCCAAAGTGTAAGTGAGCACCAGCATTTATTGTGAACCAACGAGTTTGCCAAGACAGCAGGACAAGATAGTAGGCGCAAAACAAGCAGCCGTTACTTAGATACTCTTTAATGAGCTTTTATGATCATGCATCTTTCACGGTGTATGTTTTACATTGTTTGTTTTTTGGTTGCCATTTAAAGAGTAAACTCTGGGGTGTAGCCATGAAGTGAATATTTCAGAGTTCAGAGCAGGTGATCTGCCTGCAATGGTCAGTCTGTCGGGCTGCTGTCTGCATCACTTCCGATCAGCTGTAACGGTGTTGTTTTTTTCTAGTCTTTGTATCAAAATTTGTGGGCTTGTGCGAATGTTCAAATGTTTTGAATGTTCAAATGAATATTACTTAATTGGAATTTAATTCGAATTCAAATTGTTGATAATTTTGAAGTTTTTGATATGAATGAATAAGTGTACATTAGGCCGCATGTAACCTTTTGTAAAGGTGGTTTCACTGCAGTGGAGGGTTACTAAGCCATGAAAGCACCTATTTGAGCGTATATTCTTATGCATGTAGCTATCTTCAAAGCTGGTTTCGCTGCAGTGAAAGAGTGCCAAGCAGTGAAAACACCTATGTATGAGTAGTCCGCATTGCCGCGAAGGCCCACTTTAGAGTTAAATTAACATATTACTTTCATATTGATGCATAATTTTTTTAATTTTAAAAGCTTGTTATACTGGCTGATAGGCTCTAAGTATAGTAAATTTTAAAACATGACATATTTTACAGGTTATCACTTGCATTCCGTCGAAAGTCAAATCCTGCTATTATTCAAAGTTGTTGCCAGTTTTTTTTAATAAAACATAATGGCATTTGCACAGGCCTTGTTTCAATTTTCAAAATATGTTGTGCAGGTTAGTAGGCTCATGACGCCCTGCCGCGGTGGTCTAGTGGCTAAGGTACTCGGCTGCTGACCCGCAGGTCGCGGGTTCAAATCTTGGCTGCGGCGGCTGCATTTTCGATGGAGGCGAAAATGTCGTAGGCCTGTGTACTCAGATTTGGGTGCACGTTAAAGAACCCCAGGTGGTCAAAATTTCCGGAGCCCTCCACTACGGCGTCTCTCATAATCATATAGTGGTTTTGGGATGTTAAACCCCACATATCAATCATTATCTCTCGTAACTTCACTTCTGCTTTTTTACTCGCCGTCCTGTAACTGTTGAAGCTTCAAAACACTGCCGCTTTCAGCGAGGTTTTCGACAACCGACGGGCTCGTACGTGAGTTATGTCTACACCGGTGACTCGGCGACCGCCGTTGAACGCTGCGAGTTTGCTATCCTCTCTGTCCTGAGTGATAGCGGGGCTCTTTCTGAAGTTCACAGCGAACGAACGATTGCCACACCCGCTTCACGAATTAGTGCGGCGAGGCACTTCTTTACTGCGACAAGCAGTCGACAGCACCATGACGAAATGGCACATGTCCGTGCACATCACGATGAAAAAGCAGACGCCGGGAACGCCACTTGGTCAATCGGGTGCCTAGGTTTTGTCCTGTGCCCCAAGCAGCCAATAGAATCGCGCGGTTCTTTTCGATGACGCGTTTTTGCTGAAAAACCAATGAGCAAGGCGAACCTCTGGGGGTGGGAAATTGAAGATGAAGAACGACCCTTCCAAACGAGACCAAGATGACCCCGATAGCTTGTGTGTAATGGCAACGGTTCGGAGTGGAAAAGGTGTGACTTTAGCGTCTATTTGTGCTCATTCATCTCACAGGGGTGTTATAAATTGATTTTGTGCCAGAAATAATGACGCGAGAAGCTTGAAACTTCTCAGATAAGTGCAAAAATTGTTGCAGATTGCGAAAATGTCAACATTAAATTCGGTTTTTTCGAGATTTTCGGCCTTGTAAGACCCGTGTCCCCCCTTAACATCTTTGGACCTGCGGTGCTGACATAATGAAGGTGGCGAGGGAGGGGGGGATGCACCGTAATGGAAAGATGCCGGCTAACGTTTCGGTCGTCCTTGTTTATGCGGACTTTGCCATGATACCACAATGTGCAGAAACTGTACATCAAATCACAATTGGAATTTCCGCACGCTTTCGATGTTCTGTGCATGTATGCGATGTCAAAAATGGTGGCAACCGCGAACCATCGAATGAGTACTGTACATGCATGAACACGTTTTAATTGAATATGTAACTCGCCCCTTCTAAATGCGACAACTGCAAAATGTGCCATTGACTTGGCACCAAACTGCAGCTTTGATAGTCTGGGGTCACTACTGACGAGTCAGCTAGCGTTCGTTAGGCCTAGCATGTGCATTGCAATGTGGCATGATGTCATGAGACGCTTTCCCAAGAAACACTGAGATGGGGCATAGAAAAAATTGCACTCACGAGCTAAATTGAGGGCAGCACGCATGAAACAAAGTTTCGATACGCAGTCGAGAGAACAGCCACTGCAACTCTCCTGAAAAACGTCTTCCGAGCTTGTAAGTCCACATGCTGATTGTCAAAAGTGAAAGCTCGATCACATCTCCAGGCATTGTCACTGAGGTGGAAATCGAATTCGCATGCGCAATGTCTGTCCACTGCGATGACGCAAGTATTTTCTGATACAAAGCCGTAGAGATGAACAGCGGTAGACGCGAGACTCGTTCGTGGCAAGGCGCAACAAAGGGTTGGTGCACAAGCATCAACTCTTTCTCTCTATCATTAATTTTGGAGGGTGTGTTTGTTGAGGCATATAATGCGGCTATATTTAAGTTTTTTCCTGTAGACTGCAGCCCTGTTCAAAAGGGGGCCTGTTCAATATTTCGGAATTATTTCTCTCCACTGCGTAACGATTTTGTGGTATCTGATAGCATTGGACTTTCGTGCGACCAGGACGTTGTTGACTTCATAACTTTTGTTTGCGCTGTGTGTTTTTGTGGTATGCAGATGGGCGAGTGGCATGTGAAGACATTGGAACGGGTCTGCAAAGTTCGTGCAAGCGGCAACAATGTGGTTGGCACAGGCGGAAATGGCACAGGCGGAAATGGTAGCCTGAGTGGGGCTCGTCGGTCCGACCTGGATGTGTTCCCTGGCTTCAGGCCCTCACTGGAGGCCTGTTTGTTAGACTGGACGGACTACCCTATTGAAGGAATCACCTATGCCGATGGCGGTGCTTGCAGGTTCGGTTACTGCTGTTCAAGCTATTTATACAGTTCAACCTGCTTATAACGAACCTTCATATAATAAATTCCCTTGATATAACAAAGTTTTTCGATTCCCTGCTGTTGCTCCATAGAAGCACATGTATATGCGACCTCTATGTAACAAATTAACAGCGGGAGAAAACCTTGAGATAACGAATTTTCTCCACGGACAATATAGGCATTTTGCTCCGCATTTTGTTACGAGCATGCATCTTCCGCGGCTGCTCCGCCGCCGCCGAAGCGCGTAGCGGCACGGCGCACCAGGCGAGAGCAAGCGATCGTTATTGCGCGCGGGTGAGCGCGAGGCGGGCGGGCGGGCCTGTACCCAATGAGCTGGCGTTGTTGCCGCATGCGCAAGCGTGCCCCCTCCCCACTCCAAACCAAAATAAAAAAAAGTAAGAAAGAAAGCTACTTTGTGCGTAAGAAAGAAAGCTACTTTGTTAGTTAGCGTCACATATGTGGGGCCGCCCTGCATATAAGGACGCCTTATCGAATAGTTTTCCGCGGTATCCGTGTCTGTGTTTGTGTCGTTCACTCTTCGTTTTCGACGCCGTGCACCCGTACAGTTTCACTGCGTGTGCATGGTGTGGTCCCTGAAGATGTTCAGCTTTGCTGTTTACAGTGAAAGCTGTTACGAAATCACAACTCGGGTCCTGTGCAGCTGTCCGCCGCCGCCGGTGTCCGTAACCACATCGCGCGAAATAATAATAATAAAAAAAAAACTAGCAGCAAAGACACAGTGGGGCTCGAACCCGGGTTCGCTGGGTCCCAGCCCTGTATTCTACCACTGAGCCACACCAGGGTTTGGGATGTGTTGGCAAACTTGCCTTAGATGTCGGGAAAGCAATCACATCAATATGACTTGTAAAGCATTTTAAAATGGCGAAAGAACAACCAGTCGTCGTACAATGCAAATAGTGTAACGAGTGGGCCGTCCAATGCTCCAAGCCGTAACAAAAGCTTGTTCTTGTAACTTTGGCGCATACCCGCTTCAACCATAATTCCTCATCGTCGTCAGCCACTGCATGAACAATTGGCACGAAATTCCTTGCAAGTATTTAGCGAATACCATGCTTCTCAGAAGAATGACAAAAAAATAGCATAGCGAATGCTGGCCTACTGCCCAAAAGTTTATTATTAATGCCCTAGGGGGTATCAAGCAAGTGTGCTTGCTGTAGATACCCAATGAGTGTTCTGAAAAGGCTTTGAAAGGCACTCTTTTAGCTTTCGCTGTGACTGTGCTGCGCCTTTCACACAGGCCTGGCGTGTTTTTTTTATTACCATAGCATTTATGCGGGAAGTCCCGGCTGGTTTATTGCTGTCGCAGCCGCAGCCCTCATTCACTGTATATGAAAACTCGAGAAAAAAAGAAAAGCCGCCCGCGCTCGGCACTCCGCTCCTCACAATGCGCCGAGGCGCGCTTATCTCCCACCCTCCCACCGGAAGGTTGATGCCTGTGTGCGCTTATCCTTTGGTGGGGAAAATAGCGCCTTTGACTTTGACTGGAATGATTGCGTGCGTTTAGTTGCCTGGTGCACAAAGATTACTTCCCTCGCTGGACAGGCGCCGTTTGCGTAAAGAGTGTGCTTTTCAAAAACAGCGAAGTAACAACTAGGGCACTTGTTAGTTTGCACTCATATCTATACCTGTGATTACGTTTCGTGCCTCGTTTTTGTTTAAACAGTGTGTCAAGTGGTAAACGTTATTAGTTTGCTCTCGTCCTGTGAATTGTTTTTGTGCGCCATTTGTGCGTGAGCAGCGCGTTGCATGTTTCGATCTGCTTGCCGTTCTTAGCGTTACATTCAAAGTTGTTGCTATTGCAGTCATCAATCGCTTCACCCTTGCGGCTAAACTGTGACTTTTCTTAATTTCGGACAGCCGTGTCGTTGTCACCGAGGAGATGTCAGATGAGGCGTTGATGGAAACTCTCCGAGACCACGGTGACAATGGCTATTCGGAGGTCGACTCGTCACGCACTTCTGTCTAGCGCCGCGTCGCGAGGTGGCAACCGCGAACCATATCGCGAAACTCCTACAAAATGCTGGTGTGAGCAAATACGGCCTCTCCAGGGAGAAGCGCTCTTTTCGCACAGTCACTTCGCGTTGAAACCGTGCTGATACTCGCCAAGATAGCAAGTGTGCCAGCGATCGCGCTCACCCTTAAAATACAAGTTCACTAATGCTACTCGATCGATTCCCCCCCGCCCTCGCCGTGTTGGTTCATGCTCGTTCAACACGGGTGGTTTACTGTCTGTTTGAACACATTCGATGGCAGTTCTAACATGCGGGAGATGTCATCTTATGCACTTTCCAGGTGATATGAATGGGCCGACTGATTTGATCTCTGCTTCAGCAGCGCTCGCGCGCTTTTACCCGCTCGTGAAAGTTACAATGCGCAGGGGCATCTTATCAATTTGGACTTGTTACGAAACATGGCGGCGACTGAAGAAACCCGCCGAGTGTATCCATGTAATTGCTATCGCAATAATAACGCAGTTTTTTTACTGTAAAATAAGTGTTTTGGGTTAGCTCTTTCTCAGTACCCCTTTCGTTTAATTTGGGTGTTTAATTTCCCAATTTTTGTACCGAACCTGCACATAACGAAATCCTTTTTATAACGAATTTTTCTGAGACTTCATCAATTTCGTTATATTCAGGTTTAACTGTATACACTTCAGCCTTGTTGCAGGGGAAAATGATGCAGGCGATATCTGTTTTGCTGACTTTCAATGAACTGCGAAATGTTTAGAAACATTAGGAAGTCTAAAAAACAAAAACCAATGCACGCTTTTCGCAATTCGCTCAAATGATCAAATCATCACACCCACATCTAAAATAACTCACAAAGCCTGTAAATACACTTATCAGGCATCTAATTGCTCATATAGTAAATCCTCATAAATATGTATGGTATGAAGAACATATTGAAACTATGCCTTGGAGTGCAGTTCTGTGCTATGGTGGCAGAAGAGACGACTCGTGCGGCTTTCGCCAGTGCTTTTGCGTGCATTTATACAGTGATATTCTGCCGTACACAAAGCAGTGCTACTTGATTTTTCAAAAATACTTTCACAACAGTTTTTCAGTAACGTTTAGCGGTTAACTTTTTGCATGACAATTTTTAATGTGCGTTACTTGAAGTCACTTCAATAGGTTGTAGTTTAGTGGAATGGGGAATCAATTTCATAAAAACAGTTTGCTTTGATAAAAATGCAAAGTTGCATGCAAGGTCTTTTGTTATGATTAAGTAGGTAAAAAAATTGAATAAACTGCTATTGAGCAAATGGAAAGGTACTGCATTTACTTTCTCATTCACAGCCTGTTCGCTGTGACAATAAATCGTACAGCAACCTGTAGGGCTAAAATAAGAAGTTTCGTTCTTTGAAGCGCAGTTATTCATATGTTGTTCATTGAGGTAAAAATCATTTTATTCTGTCCTCCTTTCATAGATGGTACTCACCATATATGCACACGCGCCTACTGGAGCACAACCCACGGGCTGACCCACTTCCTGACTTCCTTTGTGGCAGTGAGCACCTGACTAGCTTGTGTCGTAGGGGCCGTGCTGTTGATGTTGGCTCTTCAGCAGCTGGCACTTCGCACCACTGCGACCGCCGGCCCATACATGTTCTCTGTGCTACTGGACACCATCAGGCATGGCTTCCTCTTTCATTTTTCTGATTACCGCATTTTCTGATGTAAAAGTGGCACCTATGTATTAGATGCATCTCCTAATTTTGACGATTGTCGTGGCATTAAAATAAGATATGGCAAATTTTTTTTACTTATGAAAGAAAAAAAACTCGGCATAAAAAATTTTATTTCTTATGCTTCTATTTTTTCCACAAAATGTGCTTGCACGTGGTATTTAATTTTCGTAGAGCTAATTCTTGTGAACTGAAAAGTGGGGCAGTATGAAACTTGAGAATAGTGCTGTTCTGAGGTACATTTGAACCGACCTTCAATGATCCCGAATGTAACGAATCTGTTGGATTTAACGACCATAGTATTTCATCACATTTAAGTTTTTCATCACATTGAAATTGTGTCCACATTTAAGATTTTCATCACATTGAAATTGCGTCCACATACAGCAAACATTTCTTAAAGCCTCCTATTTTTACAACAAACATAAACACAGTCACAGTCACACACCTTATAGCTAGAATCCTGCTGCAGCTTGCGCTAGCGCATTGAATGTGCTTATCATTTGCCAGTCAAGCGGAAAATCACTCTCAGTTCCAAAGTGCCAGCCAAAGCAAAATTTTATAGTGCTATAGTGACGTCGGCCGGAAGCACCGATTGTCTTGCAACAATCAAGGCTTGCTGCAGTTCGACTGATTCAAAAGCTACGCTTTCCACTGTTCACGTTTCTTCTCATTGCACCAGTACGCGGTTGTATTTATCATAGTTTCCCACAATACTTACTAGAGGGAACTCCGGCGCTAGTGTCTATGGGAGCTGCAATGCACGGCGCTTCAGCGAGCATGGGAATGATGGGTAGTACACCCATCAAGGGAGATTATTGAAGCAGAAAGGATTAGTAGATTAGGGCTGAACTACGTCAGCAATCCTTCTCTCGGTCTTTGTGAAAAAGAATTGTCGTTTTTCAGATCATACGTTTTTAGCGCATGGCAGTAGAGGGTTTTTCATCTGTTTGTCTGTTGTTTTCGAATTTCATGAGCATATATACGTACGCTCCTCGAAATAAAATTTTGTTGGAAGTAAGCGCTCCCTTCTGTCCCTTCCCCTGTCCTAAGTTTTAAAACGCGCTACGTCGATTAAGTATGTCTTACCAACATGCCCAACTTTATACTCTAGTCTAATATTCGTACTTCTGGCCTGCCTTTGGCTCCGTGTGTGTTTGTGTGGCTTGGAGCTGTTTTCTTACGAAACAAGTATTAGCGAATGTTCATTTGTTGCGCCTCACCATTTTATTTTTTTAGACTTACTTTCCAAATTGGCTTACGAAGTTCAAAAGCATTCAATCTTTCTTTCAAAACAAAACCGAAACACAGCAATAAACGAAGCCGCAAGTACGATTCGCCTCCCGCAAGTACGAAAACTAGGCAAATGTGTGTACTACCCATCATTCCGATGGTCGCTGAACGATCGCAGCGCCAGAGTGCCCTCTAGTTAATTTTGAGAAACTCTATGGTATTTATAGTAAACGTGCGCAGTGTCTGCATGCCACGCATGAGTCGAAATATCTCCTGTTATCCCATTATTGGGGCATGCAGCCTGCGAAAGAGTACGGCAATGATTTGGGGCCCCATGCTTTAGGCATACTGCATGCAGATTACTGCTATAAAGGGAAGTAGCTGGTGTTACACTTGATTACACTCAGTAAATGTGCTTGCCCATACACTTATACTGGGCTCGTAGTTTTTCCTGTTGATTACCACTGGCGGCAAAGCTTGAAGTTTTTCGTTGAGGATGGAAATCTGTGCAATGTGAAAACACTGCATCGGCACGGTTCTCATGTTGAGTTGTGTTTGTCACACTGTCTTCCTCTTGGGCTGATTGTTGATTGTTTTCTCATCTAAAGACTGCATAATGGTGCCCAGACGACTCATTTAAGTGGGAGTGGCACGAACTGGTGCCCCCTCTCATTTTAAGATCCCAGAGCTGCTGCTTATCATGGTAACTTGGCATGATAGTGTGGGGTCTGAAGTGGAAGCACCACACTCTTGGAGTGAACGAACACAGTAGACGTGGTTGGAACAAACCAAACAACACACGTTTATTTAATTACTTTTAGATCGTCGGTATCATCAGCCAAATTACTATAGATCAATTTCGATCCACATGCTTAACAACCTTACACAATATTATACAATGGGCAACAACGTAACAAACCCAAGAACACACTCAAGGCGGCTTCGCCAACGCTTTATTTACCACGAGGGCCCCCGGCGCACAGGGGACCCACTGCTACAGACAACCGTTCTGCCAGCTGCCACCCGCCAAAGAGACCTGATTCTTTCTCGTGTGCCGCCACCCAGGCTTGCTGCCAGGCGTCACCGCCGGTGCTACCGTTCTAACAACCATGATGATGATGGTGGTGGTGATAAACGCTTGCGAGCACAACGCCACCTACCGCTCGATAGTTTGTGAACCCGAAATGCGGCCTATGCGCGAAAAACATGCGCCACGAGGCACAAACAACTTTACAGGAGGTGTTAGCACTCCCACAATACAGTCAACTGCCGTTTTTTCGGACCCTCTAGGGAGCGAAAAACCGTCCGAAAATTCGGGCAGTACGAAAAAATGAATGCAAGCAAAAAAAAAAAAAAAGCAATGTCTTACTGATAATTTTCAATGCAAACAAAAAAAAACGCACCATTTTGCTAATATTTCTCAATGCAAGCAAAAAACGCACCATTTCATTGATATTTCTCGGATCAAAAAGGTCAAGGTCGAAGTACCAGACTTCCGGAACTCTGCCAAAGCATCAGTGGGGTGGCTCTGAAAAGAGCTGTTAAAAAAAATGCATGCAGCCGACAGCGGGTGCCGTCAGGGCAGCTGGTGTTAGAGCTGCAGTGGCTTGAAAAACTTGTTGATCCTTGTCCTTGTTTGAACGGTGTTCCGCTTGCATGTGATCACATTCGCCTCGATCTGAGCAAGGGTCATGTCATCACTGTACACCGATGACAGCGTCATCAATGCTCGCATCAATTCGGCGGTCGTAGGTGGCGCAGGCGCTGGTTCCTCATTTTCGACATCGGAGTCGTCTGAATCCGCCATAACCTGACTGACTATTTCGTCGTTGGTTAGCTCTGCGCAGAAGTCGAGCTCGTTGTCAGCGTCGACGAACCGCTCGAAAGTTATTTCTGTGGGCTTAGAAGCACCAGCAGAGCGGAGGTCGTTGATAATATCGTTCATGAGAGGGCACAAGTCAGTCACGCTGTCGCTTTCTTCAGGCACGTCTGCTGCCTCTGTGTTGAGTACGAAGCCCGCGTGGTGAAAGCAGTTGCGAAGCATGTCTTGCGTTACTGCCTTGCATGCGTCCGCAAGCATTCCAACAGCAGACCGATGGTCAACGCTGTAGCCTTTCCCGTTTTCCAAGCACAGCACCATGCGGTTGTGTATACATGAACGGTACAAAAGTTTCAGATTACGGATAACGCCCTGGTCCATCGGTTGGAGGATCGCAGTCGTGTTGGGCGGCATGAATTCCAGCTGGATAGCCTTCAAGTTATTGATGTGACCATGAGCAGCGCAGTTGTTAACGAAGAGCAAAACACGTCTGTTCTGTTGTTCAAACTTCGTGTCCAACTTGCGGATGTAACTCGCGAACAACTGCTGCCTTACCCATGCCTTTTTGTTGGCTTCGTATAACACTGGCAGCGTTGCCCCTTTAAGGGGGGACGTGGCAAGTAAAACTAATTTTTTTATTAATGTACTGTTTGTGATGAAATTTGGTGTGTGTATGTGGATGATTGTGAGGATTCCAAATATGAAAACCGTTTTCAAATACCTCTTGTACTTTTTGAGTTACAAGCATAATTATACTATTTAATGCTCTTCACACTTAAAGAGATAATTATTGCTAAATGAAATTATTTTTTCATATTATTATGTTCCCAAAGCATCAACTTGTGCAAAGAAGCTATTAGTTGATTTTTCTAGTTCTTGTAACCATAAATAAAATTTCCAAAACATGAATGTTGTTTTGCGCACACATCGCAGTAATTATAAAATGTGTTCTAAAAATTTTAAATGATGAGTAAGAAGAGAGATAAAGCTTTATTGCACTGCTAAAGGCCTCCTGAGCCTAGTGCAAAAAACGGAACGACTCTATCAGTCTTTGTTAGAAAATGACAGATGTTCTAGCGAAGGCACATAGGCGAAAATCAAGAGTTGAGAAAACTGACTTTGAAAGTTCACTCTTGTTTGGAAGTTCACAACATGCCTAAAACACTCAGAATCCTCCTGGGCAGTAATCCTGATATGCTGTGGCCTTGGCCTCTGTAGAGCGCAACCCAGTTTTGCGCTTCTTTGTCGTGGAACAATGCGCCTTTTGAGCCCTCTTTACCCTTTTGGCATCCTTTTCGGCTGCTCGCCGCAAAGAGCAGTCTCCTGGATTGAAGCCCAGTTGAGCAGTGATCTCTTGCAGCGCACTCTTGCAGCCACCATTGAAACGGCAGACTGCATCTGCAACTGCACTTTCCACACTTCGAAGGGAGGCGAACTGGCTCTTGGACTGGAGTGACCAAATGAGGCTGTTCATACTCTCCACAGCGTTCTGGGTTTTTCCCTGCGCACACCTTTCAAGGAGCTCTTTGTTCGAGAGGCGCTTGTAGATCGGCATCAGTGCCACTCGCACGTGAGGGGGCAGTTTATGTTTGTGAGGCGGCAGCGGCTCTCCCTTGGCCAATGCCTGATTGTGCGGGCACCAGGAGTCAGTCCCACTTGGGCACAGGTTGTGGTGTGGATCCTGGTCTGTGGATGTTACATGGTAATAAGTGGCCATGATGGCCCTCTCCATGCCAGGAACATCGTTGGGGTGGCTCTTAATGGCCCAGCCATAATAATTCGTCAACTTCTTTATCAGGCCCTGCGTCAGCCGGCCTTTGCCACCCATGCTCAGTCCTCGGCCTTTGGATTTGTGCTCATCAAGAAGGTTGCGCAAGGAAGTGCCCATTCTTTTTTTCACATGGTTCACACACTCCTGTTTCTTAATCACCATGTAGCCATACACCTTGTCTTGCGTGAGGGCAAGGTACGTACGGCTGTCACCGTCGCAGAGCACATTGATGTATCGAAGCTTGTACTTGGTAAACGATCTTTCAAACATGATCCTAGCTGCTTCTACTTCCATTTGGCCTGCATTAGCATCGGTGTTCTTTTGGCACTGTGGCTTGTGTTTCTCAAGCCACTCCTCATAGTTGTCGTCACCAGGCTTGGGGCCAACAGCACAGCCTTGGCAGTAGTTGGACAGGACACAGTGGTCCAAGACCAAGCCTGTGTACAGCTCGATTACACAGCCCACGCCAATATGACTTCTGTGCCCCCTCGTCATCCACGTGCCGTCGTAAATGACGTCAATGTTGCCTGGCACTCCTCCTAGGTCCTTGTAAATGTCATGCACCTTCTGTGCACTTTCTGCTTCAATGCGGGTGGCAGCTGATGTGGTGGCAGGGTGGCTGTACTTCCTTTGCAGTCTCTGGTAGGACTTGTGGTGCAGTGCTCGATGCGAAATGTCCATCGCAGAAAAAATGTCATTTATGGCAGATTGTTTTCTGCCAACTGACTGCACAGCCCTCAAAACACGCACGTTTACCTCGAAGGGGTTCGTTTTTTGTTGCCCGGAGCACCTCGGGGACGACCACGCACTGTTCACTCTGCCACAATTGTCACAAAAAAGTTCCATCCTCGCCGCGAGTCCAAGGCAGTGCGTAGTCTCGAGGCGTATCGACCCTTCGTCGCACTTGTTGCACTTTACTGACGAAAGCAGACCGTTCAGCATCTTCTTATTTACAATGAAGAATGTGGAGTCCTTACCGCCGTCATTTTCGTTGCAGCCTTCGTTCAGAATCTCGAGCTTCCGCTTTGAAGCGGACTTCGATGCTACGGCATCCAAAACATCCCGCCTTGTCTGCGCCCGCTGCGCGATTTCTTCACTGCTCGGAATCTGGGCCGAAACTCGCGATAGAATGTTCGACGCGCGCACGCCCGGAGTTGCAACGGCTGCCGACGCGGTGCCACCGCAATCGGGTTCGCGAGAGCGTCCATCACGGTCGACGGCATCCGGCGGTCTGACATACGACGATGTGGCACCTTCCACACTCTCGGCCTCACAACAATCAGCGAAGGGTCTGAGTAGAGGCTTCGTGACGCTTGAAGAGCATGCTCCGTCCGGAACTGCGACTGGGACGGCAGCCGCAGTCGTCTGCCCTTTGTTCCAAGCTTTCCGACGCTTGCCGTACTTGTGGACGCTCCGGAACTTTTTTTGCGGCAACATAGCACCGCAGTATGAGCAAGCACTCAGAAGAGACCACCGATGTAAACAAAGCTTGGTAAAAAAAGCACGCGAACTATCACAAAAACAGCAAACTGGCAAAAAACGAAGCGCACGCCGGATGATTCTCGACACGGCGGCCGCAGATGCGCTCGCGCTTCCAAGGTTGCCAAGGTGCGCGGCGCAGCTTTGACCAGTAAGAGGTCGCGCCTGCTACCACGTGACCCGCGCAGCCAATTGCCGTTCTTCGTTTTCGTTTTTTTACTTGCTCCTCGCGCTTTTATTTTCACTCGGCGAAATACGAGACCGCGACCATCCGGAAGCCGGCTTTCTCCTCTTTCCAAAGCTACCAAAATGGCGGCCCACGGTCAACAACTTGGCGCGTTTGTGCGGCGTGAACAACACCGTTTCAGGGGCTTTTTTTTCGCACTTTTCGGCGACTAGCCTCGGCAAAAACACTATTTGCGGGATTTGTAGCGCACGTTTCGCTGTAATATTTTAGAACAAGGAAGTTGAAGGTCTGAAGATTACGAAAAAAAATAAATCAGAAAATCGCATATTTTGACCAAAATCGGCACTTTACTTGCCGCGCCCCCCCTTAAGGGGGGACAGGGGTCTTGGGGCTCTCTGATTTACTTTTGAACCAAATGTGACAAAAGTTGGCATGCTTACTTAGTTTGTTCTCCTGATTCTAAAAATGTAGTTATTTTTTCTGTAGCTTCATTAGTTAATTAAATAATCAAGATAACAATTTATATTGTTCTTACCACAATAGAAAAATAATCACCTGTCTAAAATTTACAAATGACATAGGGATTGACAGTAGAAAGCATAAGACATTCTACATAGGAAGCACTTTTTTGATTGGGTCATTATTTCTTGTACACTAAACTTCCCAGCTCTGAATGTGGTCATTGTGTGGTCACACAAAAGACAAGTTTAAAAAACTTGCATCAAGAGAAATCAAAATCTGCTTCCTATGTTGTGTGCTCCAAACATATAGCTTCATGCTGCAAAAAAAAAAAATATTCTGCTATCTGTAATAGTTTTTGATATATTGCAGTAATTTTCATGCAGGGTGTACAAAATTGCCATTTTGAGAAAATGAAGAAAACGAGAAGTTCTAACATTTTAACTGTAAAAATGTATGTACTTAGAATTACATAGCCATTGACATATAAATGAATGCTAGAAAGCTTAAGGAGTGCAACACTGCAAGCTGATTGAAAATTGAACGAGTACTTCTCGAATTACAGCACAGTAAAGTTCATTGCATGAAACCAAATACAGAAATTTTTATATTAAAATTAAAATAATGAAGCTGCCCATTAAAAATAGGCTCCTAGGATTGTTTTTGTGCACATTTAGCTACATTGTGCAAAAACAATTACAGCTCTAGCTGTCCTAGGTCCACTTTTACCGAGCAAGCAAAAGAAAGTTGTCAAAATCTGTGCTTCGAGAATAATGCTGTTAAATTTTTATTTCGCCGTTCCGAGGGAAAAGTATCATGGCACACATACCTTTAGTCAGTTAATATGCACCGGGAATGTAATAGGACTGATTTTTTGCACGAGCGTGTTGTTTCTTCTAGTCCTGTAGCAAGTTGTCGCCGTGTGCTCGTCTGCCGCGAGGCCGCTTATCAGTTTGGTGACTGTACTGACGGCGATGTGCGACAAATGTGCATGCATCATCCGCGATTCGTCGAATAACACGGCGATGTTTTCCGGCTTGTCCAGAATGAGTTACCCGTGAATGTCGCAAACCAAAGTTGCTCCCTCGCTCATCAATTTCAGGCTACACGAGTGCCGAGGTGTTAGTTTCCTTTTCGCGTAAGACTGCCGCATTTTCGAGCGGAGATCGCGACAACATTGCAAACATGTTGTTAATAGCCTGACTTAACAGGCTATTGCCAGTAGCCTCCATTGCCAGTAGCCTCCATTGCGGGGGCAGTGAGCATGTTCACCGCGAACGGATTGACTTTCTCGTCGTTCGTCGACGCGCAGCGTACTCCACTTTGACGACCCGTCGCCGCAGTTCAAGGTCCTTTCGTCAGGCGGGGGGAACCGCAACATCGGCGCCTTTAGCGATAAGACTGCGCTTCCTTTCGGTCACTACAGAGATTGATATCTCTTGTAGCTTCTGCTTTTTACTTGCCGTCCTCTAACTGATGAGGCTGCAAAACACAGCTGTTCTCAGTAACGTCGGCAACCAACGTGCTCGTACGTCAGTTATGCCTAGTTCACACTGAAACATCCGCTTTCTACAGCGACCGAAATTCCCCTGCCGCCGAAACGCAGCGTCGTTCGCACTGGACGCGCCCCGCGCCGCCGAATATGCCATCTACTACGGGGCGAACGCGGGATGGATGCGCTGTCACCCGGTTGTTGTCGCGGCTCGCAAACGCTACTACGCTATCGGGTGGTGTATACTTCGACGATTCTCGTACGCAAGAAGCAAGAAAAGACAGTACTGCTTACTTTGCTGGGAAGTGGCTGTCTTGCAATGCATGAAGAGCAGAAAAACCACCGACGCCAGCGGCGTTGGTGGGTTCGTTTTGCTCTGCAAGACTGCAACAAGCTCGGTCACGCCAACAGCAAGCTCGGTCACCTCTTTCACGAAATACGGAGGCGAAGTAGGCACAGAGTAGGTTAAACTCCCGTTGGTTTCAACATTCAGTGGTTTCAACAACAAGTGAGTAGGGCTTGGCCGCCATTTTTCAAAATTCCTTGACTAGCGCTCCTATTGGTCCGCGATGACCGATATGGCGGCAGACGTCGCAAAAATCGGTCCGAGAGCGATCGGCGCGAAGAGGGCCCTTTCTCGCCGCCGCCGAACCGGATTCGGAGCACTTTCGGCGGCCGAAATGCCCACTGTGAACGCAGCCTTAGGCCTACACCGGTGACTCGGCGACCGCCATTGTCCGCGTCGAGTTCGTTATCATCGTTGCCCTGAGCCGTAGCGGGGCTCTTTCTTAAGTTCACATCGAACGAATGACCACCACACCCACTTCACAAATTACTGTAGCACGGAACTTCTTTACTGCCGCAGGCAGTCAGTAGCACCATGACAAAATGGCGCATGTCTGTGCGCGTCACGATGGTGAAGCAGACGCCAAAAGTGCCCCTTGGCCAATCGGATGCCCAGGTTTTGTCACGTGCCCCAAGCAGCCAATTGAATCGTGCGCTAGTGCTTTTTGATAACGCATTTTTGCTAAATAACGAATGAGCAAGGCGAGCCAGTGGTGGCGATAAATTGAAGATGAAGAACGACCCTTCCAAACGAGACCAAGATGAACACGATAGCTCGTGTGTAACGGCAACAGTTCGGCGTGGAAAAAGCGCGATTTTAGTGTCAGTTAGCGCCCACATTCATCTCACAGGGATGTTATAAATTGATTTTGCACCAGAAATAATGACGCGAGAAGCTAGAAACTTCTCAAATAGATACGAAAATAGGTACAGATTCTGAAAATGTGAGCTTCAAAAGTCGATTTTTTTTGCGATTTTGGGCCTTCTAAGACTCGTGGCCCCCCTTAAGGGGGGAGGCTACCATCGGATACCAACTTTTTTGTTTATTGAGATATCTTAATGAAATTTTCAGGATAGACTTATAGCAAAAGCATTAGAAGAACTACAAAATTTCATCAAGTTATGTTCACTGGTTTTCAAGTTACAGCAGAATATCAGGGTAGTGCACATGGTTCTCTTATTCCAGGCCTGGAGAACTTTCAAAAGGTGCTGGAACTATGAAATTAACTATGATGATTATCAGAATGATACTCTAGGGGGTAACAGAGCCCTTTTTCTGAATTTCCTTGCTGAAAAGTTTTAGCAGACCATCAAACTTTGTGTTCGTGATTAGGATATTATCAATCAAATTTTGATTAAATATAATAAATAACACACACAATATATTGAAAAAATGGGCTTGTCACCCCCTCAGAAATTTATTCATGTACATAATAAAAAAAGACTTATGGAAATCCAATGAGTGGTTCCAGAGATATGGCTGGAATAAGCAGCCTCACTAGCCAAAAAAGTCATTTTGAGAAAACGACGTTTGAAAGTTTTGAGCACATAGGCAGTTCTAAAATGAACCTGCAGCGTAACTGGAGGTGTCCTTTGGCACTCTCTTTCTTTGCCGCCTTTCCATCTTCTCTAGGGATCGCTTCTTAGCCTTTTTCAAGCGCAGAGAATCTTTCTCGGCTGCCCGTTGAATGGCCAGGTGGCCAGGTGTTAGCCCCACTGATGAAGCTAGCTCTTGGGTGGCCCTGTAGCAGCTAGCATTGTATCTTAGCACTGCATCATGCAGTGCTGTCTCCACAGCAATCAGTGACGCATGCTGCTCTTTGGGCATGAGGGACCACAGCACAGAGTGAAAGGACTCTGATGCATTCTGCGTCTTTGCTCCCAGGCAGCGTTGCAGAAGAGAAGCCTGTGAGAGCCTCTCATAAATGGGTAGAAGTGCATCTGCAACATAGCGTGGCAGCTTGTACGAATCCTTCGGAGGTGGAACACCGGTAATCTTGCTGGCATTGTGACGACACCAGGAGTCTGCACCCTCTGGGCACAAGTCGTGGTGCGGCTCCTCATCCGTCGACGTCACATGGTGGTACGATGCCATCACTGCCCGCCGCATTGCAGCCACATCATCGGAATTGTTCCGTCGGGCCCAGCCATAATAATCTGTCAACTTGTCGATGAGGGCCTTTGTCAGCCTGCCCTTCCCTCCCAAAGCCTTGTCACTTTTCTGCACAAGGTTGCGAAGTGCAGTCCCCATCCTCTTCTGAACGTGGTTCAGGCATTCCTCTTTTGAAATGGGGACCAGTTCATAAACATTTTCTTGTACAAGGGCAGAGAAGGTGGCACTATCTCCATCAGACACGAGCGGTGTAACGGAGGTTGTGCTTCAACAGTGAGCGTGAAAAGAGGATGATAGTTGCCTCAACCTCCATTCTCCCTGATTTAGAGTCGGTGTTTTTCTGGCACACATGATTCTCCAGCCAGCATGCATAGTCTGCGTCTCCAGGCTTTGGCCCTACTTGGCAACCAAGGCACTGATTAGACAGAACAACGGCGTCCAAGATGAGGCCCGTATGGTATTCGATAATTGCCCCGACTCCAATATGGGATGTGTGCCCACGTTTGTGCCATGTTCCATCATAACAAACTGTTATATCCCTGGTGAAATATTGATCCATTTCTTTGTAAGTGGCTTTTACAGCAGAAGCAGATTCTGCATAGAAATATTCTATGCATTGTGTCTGCGGTTCCCTGAATTTCTTCAGGTGCTTCTGAAAGGTCTTGTGATGGAGGCCACGATGGGACACGTTCATCGCTGCCCAAATGTCGTTGAGAGCTGTTTCTCCCTTGCCTATTTGTTTTGTTGCCATAATGGCTCTTGCATTCACATCAAAGGCCTTTGTGTCATCCTGACGAGATGAACTCCATGAGCTTGAAACTACTCCACAATGCAAGCATACTAGCTCAAGCTTTGCAGCAAGTCCGAGTTGGGTGCCTCCTCGTACCTTCATCCCAATCGCGGTGCACCGGTGGCACGGGGTCTGAGATAGCAGGTCGTCTAGGCCATCCATTTGCACAAGGAAAAATTTTTCGCCTTCACTTGTAGCGGTGGCAGCTTCATGATCGCGCTCCATTGCCTGAAATTTCCGCTCCGTCGCTGGCATAGCGCCAAGTTCTCTTTGCACAGCAGCGCGTAGTTGATCCGCCGCCTCTTTCTCCTCGCACGTCAGGAAACTTGTTCGCAAATGCACAGTTGACGACGCGATCGCACTCGAGGCCGATGAAAGAGAAGATGCGGAAGCCACTGTTGATGAGCACGAGACACCAGGCTCACTTGTAACGAAAAATTCTTGCACCGGCGGAGCAGGAGTCCAGTTGCTAGGCGCGTCGATGCGACCACTCTCTTGTGTAGATGAAGCAGAAGCTGCCCCACAGGTACCGTCGGCGCACGTGCGAGCGGAGAGTCTCGCCGCGCGGACAATCTTCATAGCTCGCTTCCTTGCACCGAACGATTGTAGCGTCTTCTTTTTCGTTGGGCACATCGTGAGCGAACACAACAACGGTCTCGTATAGACGGTTGAAAATCGTCGCGTAAAGACGGTTGAAAATCGTTTCGAAGACAGTTGAAACGTGGAGAGTATGCGAACGGCTGCAACGATACACAGAAGTGAGCGGAACACAAAGACGCCGGACGGAGGAGCAGCAGACGAGCGGCCGCATCGGCTGCATTATGCACAAGAGCGCTACGTCGTCGCGCGCAGCAGCCAATGGCAGTCGCGGGCTCCCCCGCGTCCTTGGGGAGCGCGCGCTTCGCCCAATCCCAGCTGCGCGCCTCAGCCGCGGGAAACTTGAAAGCTCTCGCGAGCCCTCCAATCATGAGCGGCTTGCTCCTCTCCTGCGCTGCCGCCGGCGACGCAGGTGGCGGGGAAAGAAAGAGCAAGAATTCACAAACAAAACAACACCAAAATGGCGGCGCTCCGTCGAGCGGTCGAGAAACTGCGATCACGCCAAGTTGGGGTATTTTGAGCGCTCGCGCGCCTCTCGAGGGCTGCCGCGGCATGTTCTAAACTTTATTGCAAATGGTTTCGCGACGAATTAGACGTTGATATTTACAGAAAAGGTAGTTTATGACACATACTGCCCGAATATGTGGTTTGCCAAAAATCGACTTTTTCGCGATTTTTCGGTTTTCAAAGGCCGCGTCCCCCCTTAAAACACCTCGGGCTCTTGGACTTCCCGATTACTAACAAAGGAAGTTTCTCGCTGCCAGACATGTTGCTGCTGACAAAAACGGTCAGCCGTTCTTTGCTATGCTTGCCACAATGGCATGCATAACCAGCAAAAGCGAGTGTTCTTTCCGGCAGCAGCTTGTAAAACAAGCCAGTTTCGTCACAGTTGAATTGTTGTTAGCAGAGAACTGCTGCAACAAAGACTGGAGTTTTCCACTCCGGTACTGCGCAATAACTGCACTGTCGACGGCGCCGCTTTCGCCACACATCTTCTTGAACTTGAGGTCATTCCGATGCTTAAAGTTTCTCAGCCATCCATCACTGAACTTAAAATCCGTGATGTCCATTCGAAGTGCGAGAGTTTCCGCTTTTTGTTTCAAGATGTAGCCCGAGAGTGGCAACCGCTTGGCAATAATTTAATTAAGCCACACGACGAGAGCGTCCTCAAGCTTTGGATGAACACCTTGGCTTGCATTCATCTTTTGAGCACCAGACGGTTTTTCGGCCTCTTCCAAGATCTTGTCTTTGTTCCTCAGGAAATCGGAAACTGTTTGCTTGAAAATGCCGAACTCCTTGCTCACGTCAGCCTGCGATCAGCCACTCTTCAGTAACTTAATAATGGCGGCTTTTTTCTCCATTGTTCACCGATGGTACTGTTTTCCGCGAGTCGATGCCATTGGCGAGGACAACGAAGGCGGAGTGAGGGCCATCGCAGGCAAGCGAAATCCTCACGATGTGAACAAAGGAGTTTGCTGACGAGCGTCGAAGCACCTAGGCTTAGCATTGCAGAGCACACTTCACATGATCACACAACCACGCACTAGGCTAGCCAAACACCATGTGGGCTGCATAAACAAAATGGCGCGACGGCAGGCGACGGTGCCTCGGGTACTCCGGAGGTGGCGCTGGTAAACATTCAAGATAGCCAGCGTGGCCAGACCAAATCGGTGTGTGACGGTTAGTTCTAGTTCGAAGTGGTGAAACGCTTCGCGAAAGCGCTGCGTGGGAAGCCAGAGTGGCACGCACGAGCACAAGCGCTAAAGCGAAAAGAACTTTATTGGCGCCCAAAAATTTCCGGGTAGATAGTTTCGATTGTCATCAAAGCACCCTTGCATGATAAACACGGCCAGTGTTAGGAATCTCGGAGGCCGTGTGTGTTTTTGCTAACTATCAACGAGTACAAGCAAACAGATGCTACCACTGTTGTGGGAATTGAGGCTAGCCCGCTGCCTTTGCGCGGGCTTTGCTGCCTTTTCTGCCGTTCTCATGTCCCGACTTGTCTTCCCTCCTTTGCTGTCTGCCATACTGGGAGAGCGGAGTGACGTTTAACACCCTCAACCGGTAGCGGATGTTGACTGTGGCGCCGCGCGCGGAGCCTCCCGAAAGGACGTTGCGCGCTGCGTAGGGAGCGGGCAGATAGATACTCTTCGGGACTGCAGACTGTGAGCCACGCGATCTTTTCCGTCCGTCGACTCCCTTCGCTCGGGGCTCGTCGGACTTAGCTGACGGGCGCCTCGCGCCCGAGGCGAACGCTCACCTTTTGTTGCCCCTACTGCGTACGCTCGGCCAAAGGGTGGTACGGTGTCCTAGTGCGTGGCCTAGCTACGCCGACCTGTCTCCCTTTGAAGCCAACGGGAGCGACTTTGCCCTCGCTCGAGCAACCGGGCCTTGGTCCCGGTGTCTCCGTGGATCACCTTTACCGCGGAGACGTGCTCGTGGCACCCTGTGTGGTACTTTTATGCCAGTGGCGTGGATAAGCCCATTTGCTTTCCCGCCGCACCTTTGCAACGGGCTTTACTGCGTTTGGTGTTGTAACAGACAATATAGTGTTGCGACTTTGAGCAGTATCGTGTTCTCGCCATGGCGATAGTTAACGCATGCCCTGCGGCTCGCTAAGACCGGACCCATGCTGGTGGCCGCACTCGCTCGGGATGCGTGTACACTACACTGTAGACCGGCGCGTTCATTCATGCGATCGTAATCGCGTGTGACGCAGTTGTGGTGGTTTCTACTGGAGGTCAGTGGTGGTTTCCGACCTTCCGTCACGTCAAGTCAAGAAGTCCGAAAATTGGACTCTGGGGGGTTCGAGCGTCCAAAATTTCAGACTTCCTTTTATACATTGATTTTATACATTGTTTGAGCGTGCAGCCTTGCTTGTGCCACGAAGGTGTCCGAATTATAGGGCATGTCCGAAAATTCGGATGTCCGAAAAATTGGCAGTTGACTGTATATACATGCTTTGGCAGCCCAGAACAAAATGGTGTCTGGGTGCGAGAGTATGCTTCCAGGAGCCTGGGTGTGAGATACAGTCGACTCCTCTTAAACGGAACTCGAAGGAGATCCATAAAGCTGTTCCATTTATCAGAAGTTTCATTTAAGCAAACTACACTTATTTAGTGAACCAAGACCTTTATACAAATTACACATACCTCAGCTTACTCATGAGAATGAGTAGGAAAAAAAAAAAAGGAGTGAAGAGTGGTTTGTTTGGCAAGCTTGAGTTGTTTTTTCACAAGGTACGCACCCATGCCTGACAAACTAGCTAGAAATTCTGGAAAAGCCTCCTGCTCAAAATAGCGCTGCAAAAGTTCAACAGCCTCTTTAGCTGATCGGTCTGGTGGCACCACTGCACTGGCAGTGTCATCACATTCATCGCTGAAAGGTTGATTCTCATCTTGCACTCTGGCAATCATTTCCATTCGCTGAAGGTCATTCGCTTAGTTCATGGTTTGCCATGAACTAAGCGAATGACCTTCAGCTTCGGATCATCTGCGGCTCAAAAGCAAGCCAGTGGCAAAAGCAGCACAGTCTCATTGCCATCGCTATCGACCAATGGTGGCGCCCATGCTTGCAGAAACACCAACGGTTTCTGGTGGTGCCAACGCTTGTTTGGGTTTATTGGGTTTACTCAATAAATATCTGCGCCTGGAATTGCATCGTGAAATTTTGTTCAAGCGGGAAGGCAGAAGAAAAAGTTTTTGTTGTGGCGACAATATTTATGCATTGACTCCTATGGATTGCTGATGGGGAACCATCAATTTTTCGTTGTTGCGGGAATTTCGTTGAAGCGTTGTTCGTTGTAGCAGGGTTCGACGGTATTCCTTAGGGCACTGTATGGTTTATGTACATAATGAAGTTTTGTACTACTACTACTACTACTACTACTACTACTACTACTACTACTACTACTACTACTACTACTACTGTTACTACTACTACTGGACGGGATCTGAAAGTCATCGTAAGATGCGGGGTCAGCGTAAAACTGCCTCGTATAACCAAGGTTTTTTAATACATTATTTCTATGGAGGTTTTGTTGGGACCTAACCGATTCGTCATAAAATGTGGGTCGTCACGAAACAGGGGGACGTGTATTCGAAATTTCACTGTATTAACTGAAGGCTAAATCCTGCAGCCATATTAGCACTGCTGGCTTGCCAAGACGTCTCGTAGGGGAACTGGTGGCGATTGATGATAGCAAAGTGGGTCTTTAAGTTTCGTTATAAGCAGAGCTTTTTTTATATGCTGTGAACTACAATGAACTATTTAGTATTGTGCTGCCTTCTTTTCATATTTATTGTACCATTTTCACTAGTTTGGTGCTTCACTTAAAGGGCCAATAAACAACCCTGAGGTCCAAAATTTCAAGGAAGAGAAATACAGTATAGACCGCTTATAACGTAAGTTGCGGGAGTCGCGAATATCTGCACTACAAGCGGTACTGCACTATAACCAATACCTTTTTCAAGGGCCGCACTTGCGCAAAACATGTTGAGCGTGCAGCTTTGCTTGTCCGAGAATCGAAACATGCGATGTGTGCTTGCTAACATTTGAATTTCTGAATGGATAAAGAGTTAAACGTCCAAAGACACGGGTTGCCAATGAAATGAATACGAAAGCGCGCGAGGGTGGGGTCTAACAAATGAAAGCACCATCGTGGAAATTCGCCGACTACCAGACCGCATCGATTATGCGCATTACATAGGAACTATGTCGAATCACTTCTACAATTTGACGCGTTGAAAGGCGTCAACCATTCGATTTCACAGGCGCGCACTCTATTTAAGACATCGCAATTGAATTGCGAACCACTATTTGAGCGCTACACGTGCCGCCCTCGTTTTCATTAGTGATATGTATCCCTTCCCATCAAGTGCGGCCACCGCAAAGAGTTTCGTTGATTCATACAAAACTGCAACTTAGATTCATGAGACTGCTATCGATCAAAGCGCAATCAACGCCAATTAGGCCTAGCTTGCCGTTTGTTATGTTGTCGCGAAAGTTTGTCCAAAACATGAATATTCAGGGTAAAAAAAATTGCACTAGCAGTGAACCAAGAACAGCGTGTGTGATATTAAGTTCGCGTTCGTGGCCGGGAAATAAGCAGTGGTGACAGCTCGCCAAGCTTACTGGCAGCGCACTGGCAGCAAAAGTGAAAGCTCGCGTCTTAAAACTGCAAAAGATTTTCAAATTACGGAGGAGAAAGCAAACGGGATATTTGTTGCTAGCTCGATAATGACGTCTTTTCCGACAGGAAACTGTTAAGCGCATAAGCGCAGGCAGTTGATAAGGACGGGACTGCACGTGCCACATTGAGCGGCGCGGCCGCAGCCACGCTAGCAACGTAGTACGCTGTAGCCGCGTTGGCACCGGTGCAAAGGCTTATCGGTCACCGGGGCAACGGTCCTCCTCCCTTACTTGGCAAGCCTGCGCAGTGTCCTGCAGTCTTTTTTTGTTTTCTTTTTCTTCCCTCTGCCCTTCGTTCGTTCACTCCGCGTGCCCTCCTCCTCCGTAACGACCTCGTTGTTCGCTTCCCAGTGGCGCACAGGGGTTGCCTGGTGCGGGTTATCTCCCTTGTACTCCCTGTATATATAAAAATAATAGTTTTTCTCTCTCTCTCTCGCTACCGTATTTGTCACAATTTCTGGCAACCGCATTATAACCGGTCTTTCATCTTGGGGGACTGCACAATAAGCAGTATGCGTATACATAAGGTTCTATGGAGGGTAAATCGGAGTAGAAAAAGACGGCATTGTAAGCGATTCTGCACTATAAGCGGTTATGTTATAAGTGGTCTACACTATATGTGCGCTTTTGGTAGGCAAACATGCTGCCGCTAGAATTTTCCAAATACGGGCTATAATGAGGAAGTTACAAGGATTAGAACACCCGTTTGAGCCAGTTTCAAGTTTTCGTGCAGCTGCTTTCATTGTCTTTTATATTCTTTCTAGTGTTTTTGAGCATTTGGAACACATGTCTGGCATCAAGTTTTTACATAATTAGAATTTTCCTATCGTTCATGTCTGCTTTACATTTGGCCCTGGAGAATGTTAGTATTTCACGATCATGAAAATCAATGAAGCCCTCATAGAAAGTGTTCTTTTAAATTTGTTTTGCACTGTGTATACAATTTGGCTTGTACGAATAGTGAACTTTAGGTTCAAAGCGAATTCGAAAAAAATACTGATGTTGGTTAAATAATTTCAAATCGAATTCAAATACTATATATCATGTATTATAAAGAAAAATGAGCATATTTATCCCGACCTTATTAATCTGTGCAATATATATATTTTTAATTGAAACAAAGCCTGTGCAGTTTTTCTTTTTTAAGGAAAGTGGGAACAACTTTGAATAGTAGCAGGATTTCACTTTTGTACATTGCATTTTAATATTTACTATACTTTGAACATGTAAGCCTGTATAACAACCTTTTAAATTTGAAATCGATGTGAATTTAAACGAATCGATGTGAGAGTAGTATGTCCATTTAACCTTGAAGTGGGCCTTCGCCGAAGTCAAACTTCTTTTGGGTAGGTGTTTCACGGCTTAGCACACCTTTACTGCTGTGAAATCACCTTTACAGGGGGTTACATGCAAACTAGTACAATTATACAAGTTTTTCACTGCTTAGCACCTGCCTACTGCAATGAAACCACCTCTACAAGGGTTATATGCCACATGATATACATTTGTTCGTTCCTCTCAAATACTTCGAAATTTTTTTCATAATTTAAATTCTAATTGAAACAAATTTGAATACTGTAATATTTGTTTGAATATTCAAAGCATTTGAGTATTCGCACAAACCTAGGTACAATGCATTCATATGGTTCAGATATATTCTCATTCTGCAAAGATGGGTGTGTAGCCCAGTAGTCGGGGCGCTTGCCTTCGTTGTGGGGAGGCCAGAGTTCAAGCCAAGCACTACCAGGAAAATGGATTTTTCTTTATTCCAAAAGCAATGATCATCTTACAAAGTAACGAAGAGCACATAGTTTTGTCATTGAGCTGGCATATAAATGTTCACGCATTTATTGCTAGGGCACACTACTGATTTAATGCTAGGGCAGGCTACTGATTGTTGCTATTGGCTCCTTTTACACTAGTAGAAAGGTTTAACTTGACCTTTTCTAATTTTCCTTCTTCGTGCTGTTGGGACATTAATGTCTTATTGATAGTGTTCTCAGAAGTGGTAGCAGAGGTGAGATGAAAATGCACACAGTAGTGTTTGATAACTAGAAATTGTGCAGTTTTTGCAAATTTTGTTGGTTTATGGTACTGCATGTGTACGACGTTTTGCTTGCATACTTCTTTGCTGACGTAAAGTGCTTCATGTCCCCACCTCTTTTTACCGTTTTAGCAGCTCACCCCACTGATGTCACTTGGGCATGATTTGTCTCTCCTGGCTGGCAACACTGCTGGAATGGCTACTGGTGGTGGTAGTAACAGGAGCTCCCTCAGCTCGGAAGGATTTTGTGAAAATGAAGATTCTGCTGGAGATTTCCTGCTTTCATCGGTAGCACCTCGTCTTGTGCTGTCCGGTGCTCGAGACCCATCAACCGCAACCTGCAGCAGCAGCGCAAGTATGCCTAAGGATAACGCAGCACTGACTTCTGGAATCAGCGATCCTGATGGTGTGTCTGCTTTGGGAGAAAAGTCTTCTTCACCCGAGGATGCAGACTCTGATTGGTCTGGCACCAGGGAAGGCATTCAACAAGGCCCAGACGGGTGAGCTCGATAATTCATGCTGTGTTCGCATATTAATGTGTAGCCTGCATTCAAGGGGGACATGGTTGTTTAAAAATCATTTTTGACTTCATTTGATTTTCATAAAGTGGACTGAGTTTATGTATATTTGTATGTGGATTTCAAATAGGCTTTTTTTTTTGTTTAACGTGTAATTTTTAAGGTACAAAATATTTTGTGTGCCTTTTGGGGAGATAGATTTCCCTAAACTGAGAGAGTTATGAGGTAAATCAGCATATCACAGTAACGTGTAATCGTTGCAACAAAAATGGTTTAAGAGAACTTTTTGTTCAGTGAGCTCATGTACGTTAATAATTGATTTTAATGTGTGAGAAAACATAATCACAAGGCAGCTCTGTCCTACGTCCATTCTTATGATTGTATTATTTCAAGTTTTAAAAGCAATTATGAATGAAAAATGCATGTTCTAATTCTATTCGGATGATATATGGTATGTAGAACATTTGCGAGTGAGTCAATGTCAAGCTGGGAATGTCACGAATGTTTAACATACCAAAACCTTTCGTAAGGTGAGACACGGGTATGGGAGGCCGAAAATTTTCCGAAAAACCGATTTTTTGAAGTATTTTTTTTCATAATTATTAAGGTCTAAGGAAGCTGTTCCTAAAATATTATAGCCCTGTAATACATATTTGTCGAGTTATTGAGTCGCAAAGTAGGTTGATTGCCATTTTCGCTTCCGAAACCACCTAAAAAACGGTCGTATGCAACGCCGCAGCGCGCGAGAACCGCACCAAGTAGCGCGGCAATTTCGGTCTCATTTTGAAGACGCATTTTTCTATTATCTGTTCCTAGCAGAAGAATGTTTTTCGTCTAGCAACAACGCAGCTATCGCGCATAAAGAAAAACTGAATACTCGCACATTGTCATTGGTGCGTTTTTGTCTTGTGGGGCAGTTCCCGGTTTCCTATTGGACGTGAAGGGATTCGTCTGCTAGACAGCGGCGTGCAAGCCGCCATTTTGCATAGAGGCCTAACAACGGCTGTGCATTCGGTGCAATGGCAGGCGGTCATCGGAAGTTCCTGAGTGCTCATGCGTTCGGAAAAAGCCGAAAACAGCGTCCGAGAGCCCGCACCTTATCACCAGCGAGACCTTCTGCCGCCGAGAACTCGGAAGAAGCAGGCTGTGCCAGCGCTATCAACGCCGCGGCACCCGCGATCACGGACGCAATAGCCGCGTCCCAAGATCACACAAGAGCTGTGCGCGTCGACACTCCCCTGGTTTCCGACGCTGAAAAAGTGGCCATCGAGTGTCGTGCGAGCGATGTTCTGCAAGATCTTTCATCGAAGTCTGCCACAAAACGCAAGCGGTCTCTTTTTCGAGACTCGGATGGAGCCGCAACGCCTGGTAACCCCGTTCACCGTCGTTAGCTTAGAGTTGGTCAACGAACTTCTTCAGTGTATGAAGTGCGGTGTGTGTGGCGGGCCTGGCAGAATCTCCAAGGAAGACCGCGAATATGGCATAGCCGCGAAACTTGTTCTCACATGTGACGAGTGCGGTAAACTGAGGACCGTATGGAGCTCGCCGAGAGCAGGGGGGGGGGGGGGGGGGGGACGGAGCGCACGGCCCCTTCGAAATTAACGTGCTCGCAGTTCGCGCGGCAATGAGCACAGGAAATGGGCAAACTGCGCTCAACGACATTTTTTCCGCCCTAAATATTTCACGGAGAGGCCTGCACACCAATACATACCAGGATTATGTGAAATTGAAAATGAACCCTGCCGCGCTCGTTATTGACGACTGCGCGAGCACCGTGAAAACGGTGTATTCCGAACTCAACTGTGGAAATCCTGGAAATATCGCCGTTTCCTTTGACGGGACTTGGCTGACCAGGGGCCACTCATCGCATATTTGTGTAGGGACCATGATTGAACTATTCACGGGTTATGTGCTCGACTTCGTCGTCCTATCGAACTTTTCTTTGGGCTGCCAGCTAGGGCCGAAGGAGGACAACCCAAGGTATGCCGAGTGGCTAGCTGGTCACACTTGCCAAAAGAATACCTCCAGTAAGCCAGGACAAATGGAGGTGGAAGCAGCACAAATTTTATTTGGCCGCTCATTGGAGAGACATGGGCTCCGCTACACAACCATGTTGTGTGATGGAGACAGCCGGGCCTTCAACAGTCGGCAGGACGCACAGGTATATGGCTTCGTGCCAATAGAAAAAGAGGACTGTGTCAACCATGTGCATAAGCGCATGGGCACAGCACTTCGAAACCTCCTGCAAAAACAAAGAGCCGAAGGAAAGCCAAGCGTTGGCGGCAAGGGCAAACTGACTGGCGAGCTGGTCACAAAGCTCGCGTCATATTATGGATGGGCTTTACAAAGCAACCAAGGAAGCATTGAGGCCATGAATAATGCTGTCTGGGCAACCTTTTATCACGTAGCATCTACTGATGCTACGTGATGCTACGTGAGTGCCCTTGGCACTCTCACTGCCCAACTGGTGAAGAGTCATGGTGCAAGTACAACAAGGCTGTTGCCAAGCAGGAGACTCCTCCGAATTATCGCTACAACCTGCCGGAGTATGTGGTTGATGCCTTGCGGCCTATTTACGTGCGCCTCTCTGACAAGAAATTGCTGGAGCGTTGTCAGCGAGGCAAAACACAACCCAAACGAGAGCGTGCACTCCGTCATCTGGTCGCTCGTGTCCAAAAACAAACACGCGTTGCTTTTCACCGTTGAAGCTGCTGTGGCCGAAGCTGTCGCAAGGTTCAACGCTGGCAAAGAGAGAGCAGATGCCGCCATATTGAAGGAGCTGCACCTGCAGCAGAGTGTTGTGGCCGCTGAAAGATGCTCAGAAAAGGACAGTCGCCGACTAGTGGCATCGGAGAAGCGTGAGCATGCTGAAAACTTCAAGCATGCCATGAAAATAAAGCGCACCAAGGAGAATGATGATGACTACATTCCTGGTGGCTTCTAACATAGTTAATACACCAATTCACACCTTTTCTTGTTAAATATAAGTGCTCAGCATGTTCCTAAACTTCTTTTCTCGTTTTCTCAAAACATTTTTCATCACACCCTAAGCCATTGCCCACAGTATCTTTTGATGTAGCAGTTGGATTTTGATAATTCTTGCAGTATTTGAAAGCTTATACATTGATTAGTGCAAGAAAACAAAAAAATGTAATATTTTTATTTACAATAGTGATTTAATTAGCAACAAACTTAAGCAACAGTATCAGATTTTTAATGAGTATACTTATTAAATAGTGGTTTTGGGACGTTAAACCCCACAAATCAATCAATCAATAATCTAATGAGTATACTTGTTAAGGCCATAACTCTGGTACCAATGAAGCTAAAAATAAAATTATGGTTTTGTTGCACTCCCTGGCCTTCATGGAATGCTGTCATATCAAATTTGTAGCAGTATTTGATGAGGAAGATGTCAAAAGGCTGGGCAGAATGCAAGTTTATGTAACATTCAATGCTTAAAAATCTAAAAGTGATAGCAAAAAACTAATTGCATATTTGTTTTCAGCTGTGAAAAATATGTATTGTATTAAAATTTCAGCTGGAAATACTGAAAACTAAAAAAAAAATTTCAGACCAGTGTCTCCTCTTAAAGTGCATTTAGATCAGTGGTTCTCAAATGGGGGCCCGTGGACCCTGGGGGGTCCAGAAAGCCATTTCTATGATCCGCAAAACACTGGCCTGCTTTTTTTTACATATTTATTATTATTTTTTACATATAAACTTCTGTTTAAGCGTGATTGATGAACTGTTCAAAATGAAGTGATGTGGCACGTTTGTTTGATATTTTTGGCAGCGATAAAAGGCACCTTTTCACGCTACAGTTGTGTTAATTTACCTACATACCCATCTCCCTCCCCTCCGCTGCAAGGAGTCCCCTATCCCTTCCACCAGTCCACAAGGGGTCCCCGGCAATGGCTGAGAACCACTGGTTTAGATCATCCATATTTGTTCTGCACAGAGTTCCGATTTCAGGTTATTGCGATATGCTCATTTATTTTTCAACTCCGAGTTTAAAAAGGTTGCTTTCTAGATGGCACATTAAATATTTGTGTTTTAAAAACTAAACATTATAGTAGAACACTAACTCCTAACTACACATATGAAATCAGCGCATGGATATACGTAAACACAGCAGGTCTCGTCAAACTCGATCAAGAAATTTAAGAGCTGCATTCCCTTTTAATATTGTAACAGACTAGAAAAAGGTAGAGAAGAGAAGCAGAGGAAGTCGAAGAGTCTTGGCACGATCGCAGTGTGCTGCCGCAAACGAGCATCGTTCACCTCCTGTAAATAAAACCATGTTATCACAGCTCGCTGTTACTGTTGTGGTGGAGGTGCTGCGTAATGTTAACGGCTAAAGGGGACCTGGTGTAGCGGTGGCCGGGCGCTTGTGACGTTGGCACGTCTCGCAGCTAGCAACGTAACGCTTTGTCGTTTCTTACATCTTGGGCCAGTAAAAGCGTTCCTGCGTGCGGTTCAGCGTTCTAATGAAGCCGAAGTGACTGGACGTCGCATTGTCATGCATGGCACGTAGAACTTCGAAGCGAAGGCTCTCGGGGACAACTAGAAGAAAACGTGCTCCAGGTCTGGAGTAGTTAGTTTTATAGAGCAACTTGTCTCGGACAGTAAAGCGACCACTGTGTTGGGAGGCACGTGCGGCGGCAAAAAGAGGATTCAAGTTGAGATCGTTGCGTTGTTCTCTCTGGAAATCAGCCGCGTTGGGGAACGTGCTTGTAACAGCAGCAAGGCAGTCGTCAAAATTCTCAGCATCGCAGTCAGTTGTCGCAAGAGGAATCCGGGAGAGGCAGTCTGCGTCAGCGCGACGACGGCCACTCTTGTACGACACAGTAAAGTCGTATTCCTGAAGTCGCAGCGCCCAACGTGCGAGGCGGCCAGAGGGGTCACGCAAACCAACCAGCTAGCATAACGAGTGGTGATCGGTAATTATCTTAAATGGCCTCCCGTAAAGATAACAACGAAACTTCTGTACAGCGAAAACAGCTGCCAGGCTTTCCTGTTCCGTAACTGTGTAATTGCGTTCTGATTTGCTCGGGCAACGGCTGGCATATGCCACGACATGCTCTGCGCCATTGTGACGTTGTACAAGCACCGCGCCTACACCGATACCACTAGCGTCCGTGTGGACCTCAGTCGGGCAAGATGGATCAAAGTGACGCAACAGTGGTGCTGACGTTAGTACAAACTTAAGTTGTGAGAATGCGGCGTCACACTCTGGTGTCCAGTTGAAGGTTGCATCCTGTCACAAGACGTTTGTCAGCGGATACACGATCTCCGCAAATCGTGGAACAAAACGACAAAAATATGTGCGTAGGCCGACAAGTGAGCGAAGTTCTCGTGCAGATTGTGGTGGTTTATGAGAGCTCACTGCTTCTATCCTGGGAGGATCGGGTCTGACGCCATCCTTGTCGACCAAGTGTCCAGCACCAGAGTTTGACGTTCGCTAAAGCGACATTTTTTTTAAATTCAGAACCAGCCCAGCTTTTTCGATGCAGTCGAGAACAAGACTGAGATGGTTGTTATGTTCCTGAAACATAACAGATGGCTGTTATGTTCCTGTTCCAGTCTTTTCTTTGTCGGCGGGTTCCATAGGTATTTGCCAATAAACGGACCGCAAAACAAGCGTTGAAAAATAGGAAGCGGCGTGCAAGCAATCTATGACGTCATCAATCCGCGGTAAGGGATATCCTTTTTTTTTCGTCACAGTGTTTAGACGCCTGTAATCTACACAAAATCTCCAGGAACCATCCCTTTTCCTGACGAGAATTACCGGGGCTGCCCACGGGCTGGACGACTCTTGCACGACACCTTTGTTTAGCATGTCCTTTACTTGTTCGGCGATAACTTTGCGCTCAGAGGATGACACTTGGTAGGGCTTTTGTCGGATGGGGTGTGCAGAGCCAGTGTCTATTCTGTGACGAGCGCGGGACGAGGGTAACTGAAGGGGTGCATCTCTATGTTTGAAGTCGAA
Organism: Rhipicephalus microplus; assembly: GCF_043290135.1. Classification (NCBI taxonomy): domain Eukaryota; kingdom Metazoa; phylum Arthropoda; class Arachnida; order Ixodida; family Ixodidae; genus Rhipicephalus; species Rhipicephalus microplus. The sequence goes on along the minus strand of NC_134710.1, from coordinate 287,799,883 downwards.
AGCAGCAACATGCCGGGAAAGGACCTGCACCAGCGCTTGCCGTTCAGTCGTACTGAGAGTCTTGCTGATCATAGCGAGCATTAGATCTTCATTATGGGGAATATCACAAGCAGAGGAAGAGGTGGGGAGGTCCGTAGCTATTGCTGCTATCGAGTTGCATGAGGCTTCATCAAAGAGAGCTATCTTCATCCCGCGAGGAAGCACAACCGGCGTGGCAGAACAGTTCAGCGCCCACAATGAAATTTTGGGTGCTATAGGCAGTAATTGACCCTGATTTCACTGCAAACCTGGTAGATAAGTGACTATTCATAACTTTGAGTCAATAAGCAGAATCTCGATGATACGATTACGGTTGATGCAAATTTCGCGATATGAATTTTAATACTGTTTCGAATGGTCTACGTTGAACGGTCGAGCCCGCTTATAACGAGCCTGACGCGGCGTCCGTTTGCTGTATCCCTAAGTTCGTAGTAAATGAAACACAGCTTTTAAAAAAAGTTGCGAGTTAAAACACAAACTTCCTTTTGCCCAAAAAAGTCCGTGATGCAAGTGTTTCGAAGAGCAGAAGTTATAAGGGGTGTCTCGAGTTTATTTCCAATGGCAGCGTGCTCGTTCGCCTAGGCCCGTGCCATAAGCTGCATGAAGCACTGGCTCCAAAGTTTCGTCGTTCTTGCAATCCAATTCCCCCAATTGCTCTTGTCGCGTACTTCACTTCATTCACAATGCCCAAATCCGTGCACGGTTCTGCGGTGTCGGCATCATCATCTGCCGCAATGAAACCATAGCAACAGATGTCCCACCCGCTCTCCCATGTCGGAGTCGATGGTGCGCTGCCACAAATCGCCACCGCAGTGGTTCTGTTCGGAAGCTTCAGGCTCGGCATTGGGTCCAACATCGCCGACGAAGTCGGCCTCGCGAAAACATTTTCGCGTGCATGTAGCCGCCACTGCTGCCCACGAAATATTCACCATCTCCACAGCTGAATACCGGGACCCTGGAAGCGGCAAGTTGGTTGCCAGGTGGTCAACAGCTATGAGCAAGCGCTCCGCAACGGGGCACCTAACGCCCAAGCCAAGTGGTCACACTTTCGACGTTTTGTTGAGCGACAGGAAAAAATGTGCAAGGCCTCCCGTCCGCCATCCTGACCACACACGCGCATCGAGAGCGAGCAAGACGCGCACACGCAACACACAGGCCAGAACACATGGTACAGCTCTGGGCCCGCTTCTAGTCAGAAAACGAAACTAATTCGAGCCAGCGTGGCTGGCATCGTGGAGCAGTGGAGATGGTCGAAGGAGTTGTTATCAAGAGAGGAGAGCAGATTTGCGAGAGAAGGGCAAGGAGTTGCGATAGGGTGTGGAGAGAGAAGGATACAGCGGGAGGGCGACCTTGAAAACCAAAACACGCGGGAAGCAGGCAGGTCGGGTAGCTAGCTTAAAAGGTCTGCGAAACGCGCAACTCGCGTGTAAAAAAACTTGAAAAGAGTGCCTGTGCATGCAGAAGTTGAAGCACGGCGGCCTGGATCAGCGCCCGCAGCATTGCTCAAAGAATTGGTGGCCGTGGTCAAAAAATTGTTTTGTTGCGCCGGCGTGTTTGGTGACTTCAACATTTCGCGATTCGTTTCGCACAAATGAACAGCCATTTTCGCACTTCACGGTCACTCGGATATTGTTCGTTCTAAGAGAAAGTTCGTTTTACGTGGGGCCGTTATATGTGGCTCGACTGTATAAAATAGGCTGTCATTCGGTCACATACGAACATTTTTCCCAGCTGCCGTGGATGATACAAACGCGCAAATGACCATTTCACACAAGCGGCGCGACGCGGAGTGGCCACCCGCCCACCGTGACTGCTGGCGGGTTTGTTACACCCCACTTTTGTTCGCCTCTTGCGCTGCCCCAGCCACGCAAACAGCGAAGATGCGCTGCATTCTCTCTTCGCCTGCTCGCACCCATTTCCTGCGTGCCACCCGCAAGAAAGCAAAAACCACTCAAGCACGCCTCGGGAAACGAGTTTGTCAGGGAAAGAGGGGAGGGCGAGAGACATACCTGGCCTTTCTCGTTTCCTGCCCTGGTCACGTGCCCAACAAGGTACGTCAGCCCTTTCCAGGCAGCTTATTGGCTTTTTTCTTGTTTTTTATTGCAACGCTGTTTTCACGTGGTGTGGGGGCTCTCGTAAACGCCAGTTTTGCAGCTCCAACTGTGGTGTTCATATCGTCTTCCTGAGAGTTTTTAGACTGCCTAAGCTTGCCATGTGCCGAAAGATCGAAGCGTTCATTATGTTGGAAGCAAAGGCCCTTTCTTTCAAGGAGAAGATCTAAATTTTCAGGTAGGTTAACGAAGACCCCAACAAAAAGTGCACTGACTTGGCGAAATAGGCATAGTGCCGTCGACTCTCTGCACTATCGACTCTCTGCACTATCGACTCTCTGCACTATCGACTCTTTGCACTATTGTTAGGCAGCGAGAAGCAATCTTGAAAAATGCCCAGTACTTCGGCACGAATGTGAAGCAGGGGAAGACGGCTACACTCGTAAAGCTGGAAGACGTTCTGCTTATGTGGTTTCATGAAGTGGCGGCAGCCAGCGTCAACATGGACGGCAAGGTGCTACCCGAAAAAGTGGACAGCGTAGCGTTTTCTCTTGGCATCGACAACTTTCTAGTTTCCGGCGGATGGCTGCACCGTTTCAAATAACGGCATGGATTAGTTTACAGAGTTGTCAGCAGTGAAGCGAAGAAAGCGGACGAGTCGCAGCAGTACAACTAGCTCAATTTTCTGCCGGCTCTGATTTCGTACTACACACCAAGTGACATATTCAGCGCCGACGAGGTGGGACTCATTTACAACCTTCAGCCAGAGAGGAGCCTGTGTGTGAAAAGACAGGCTTGCCAGGGTGGAAAAAAAAGTAAGGAGCGTGCCAGCGTGCTTTTTTGTGTAAATGCTGAAGGCTCTGAAAAAATACAGCTTACTGTCATAGGCAAATCAAAACAGCCAAGGTGCTTCTGATCGGCAAGACATTTGCCTTTCTTGTACAAAAGAAACAAAAAAGCATGGATGACATCATATTTTTTTGTGAGTTTCTTGCAACTTTGGGCCGGAAAATGGCAGCAGAAAAAAAATTTTGCTTTTTGTCGACCAGTGTTCAGCCCATCCAAAAGACTTCATATTTAACGATGTCCCCATGAGGTTCCTGCCCGCAAACACGACAAGCGGTCTACAGCCGCTGGATATGAGAATAATTCGAAATGTCAAACATCATTGTAAAGGATTGCTTGTGCGGAGGCTTCTGGCGAAAATTTAGCGCACGCAAAGATGAAAACTTGAAGAATAGTCCCCCTGGACGCGCTAGATTTCCTTGGGATGTCCTTGGATAATGTGATGCAGGACACGATCACGAACTGTTTGCACAAGTGTAAATTTTTTTCGAGATAAGATCTAGCTCCGACAGAAGATAACGAAGAGCGAGACGCTGATTTGCACATCGAGGGTTGGGAGAACCTCGAAACTGAAGCTTTCGCGCGAGACTACGCCACCGCGGACGATAACATCACGACCTGTGGGCTGCGATCTATGGAAGAACTGGTTGACTAGGTTTAAGGAGACTGAGTCCGACAGTGACGGTGAAGACGCCGAAGTGTTTGACCTGCTGTCGACGTCGGAAAACCACCACGCCCTTGATATCCTGCGCCGCACCCTAAGCGCCGGCAACGCGAGAGAAGAAACCGCGGCATAGTTTTATGTCTTTCAGGCGGCATTCTTAAAGGACGACGGCAACTGCAGGAAACTGCAAAAGAACATTATGGACTTTTTCAGCAAGAAGTAGTTGATCACAATAAAGTTATCGTTCATCTTCATGATCACCTGTATCTTGTTTTGGTTCATACGAATTCGGGATGTTACGAATATTTTGCGTGTTTTCTTCGAATTCGTATCATCGAAAGTCTACTGTACCGTATGAAATTGATTTTTCGTGGTACACAAGCCTCATTTCTGCAGCAATTAGGACCAGTTTACAGTTTGAAATAAAATTTTGATGTTAAGTATTTTGATGTCAAGTTTCGGGCTGCGTTTATAATGAGATTAATTCCCGCAGGGGCATCTGCGCAAGCAGGCGTTTGGTGTGTTGCGACACCACGGACCTGAGCTAAAGGGGGGCTTCGACCTCTCCCACGCCTAGCTGTGCGTGGCTAGCCGTGTCCGGGGAAAAGGGGATCCTGGGGGTTAAGTCGACGCCGGTGATCGGATCTTTAAGGCCCCCCCGGCAGAGGCAACACCTATTTTGCCCAGGCTTCAAGTAGATGGCACCCCTGGGCTGACCCACCTAGGGGAAATCGGCAGTCGCCTTTTCCTATCTCTCTCTCTCGCTACATCTTAATCTTTATCTCTCACTTTTAGTCTGTCCTGTCTACTTCTCTCTTCTGTTTACTTGCAATTCTCCTGGCAGCAAGGCTTAACCCTGTGCAAATAGACTACCTTGGTCTAGGGGCATTGGGTTATGGCAGTGTTGTACGGCTCACATCTGCAAGCTTTCAGCATCCGCAAACTTGCAGCGTACCCTTGTTGGGCTCTGTGGTGGGTGGCCACCAACGCTGCTGAATAAAAATAAGACCGGCATGCGTCGAGTATCCCCCCTACTTACCGATCGTACCGGCTTAAAGCGAGTATGCACTGATGACGTAACTTTTTTCAACCAGCCAATAGAAACATTTTCTCACTTCCACGTTGTTCACTGTGAGATTACTGGAAAGCAAGCCAGGACCGTATCTCCTTTCGTTGTTGCCAGGTGTCTTATCGAAACTCTCGGGGCTGGATACAAGGTAACCAAAATGGCTAGCGGAGACCTCCTCCTCGAAATTCGGGACAAAGAACAATTTGAAAAGCTAGACGGCTTCTCAACTTTCGGTGACGTACTGATCACCGTAACACCACGCAGATCAACGAATGTAACTCGCAAAGTGGTATTTGACGCAGACTTACTTGACCTGACCGAAACTGAACTATTGGAGGGGTGGAAGAGTCGAAATGTGACTAATGTACAGAGAATTATCATCAGAAGAGATAACAAAGAAACGCCAACGAAACACTTAATACTTACGTTTGCTTCCAGTAACCTGCCGGAATCCATTCAAACAGGGTACACAAAGACCTCTCTTGGGCCATACATATGAAACCCTCGTCGTTGCTTCCAATGCTAGGTATGGCCATGGCTCTAAAAGCTGTCATGGTCTCCAGACTTGTGCACAATGTGGAGTCCTAGGCCACGTGTCTGAGAACTGCAAACAACCGCCACTCTGTGTAAACTGTGAAGGAAACCATGCCACATATTCACGCTTTTGTGCATACTGGAAAGAAGAAAAAGAGATAATTACATTCAAGGTGAAGAAGAACATTTCATTTAAGTATGCTCGGCGAAAAGTCTCACCATTCTCTGGACCTACATATGCTGATGCGGCGCGTCAGGGGCACCGCCGCACCAGCCCTCGTCACTCTTTCGGCCCGCGCATAGTGAGCCGGTGGTTGTGGCACCTGCCCCCAAGGCGGCTGTAGTCCAGGCTACTCCGCCTACTCGCGAACAGAGATCATAGACTCCTGGCTCCTCAGGTCTCCAGGCCCCGCCTCTCCAGGCGAGGCCCAGAATTCGAACTACCAGCTCGCACGTGCGGGCACCTAGTGCCTCCGTGGAGGCAATGAATACGTCGGTACCCTTGGGGCCAAAAGAGCGGCGTGGCTCCTTGGATCGCGCCAAGAAAACAAAAAAAGCAGATAACAGAGTTTGGTTACTGTTACTGGAATTCAAACTCCCCACCTAAACAGCCACTCGCTTTTCGTACACACAGCACTACTTTACTTTCATCATGAACACTCAAATTATACATTAGAACGTCAGGGGCCTTCTCAGAAACCTTGACGACGTCCAAGAAATTTTGCACGAACACTCGCCAAAAGTGCTGTGTGTACAAGAAACACACTTAAATTCAAAACACACCAACTTCCTCCATAAATATGTTATTTTGAAAGGACCGTGATGATGCCATGACATCATCCGGAGGTGTTGCCATTATAGTGAGTCAAGGGATTGCATGCACTCACTTTCAGCTCCTATCATCTCTTGAGGCAGTGGCTGTTCGAGCTGTGCTTTCAACAAACTGATCAGAATTTGTACTCTTTACGTACTTCAGAGCTATCACCTACAAAAAATGACTTCCAGTTCTTAATAGACGGACTTCCAGAGCCTTATGTTTTCTGTGGAGACATGAATGCGCATAGCAAGGGATGGGGCGACTCGTTGCGACGCGCGAGGTCGACTGATTGAACAGTTCCTTCTCTTGTCGAGCGCGTTTCTTCTGAATCGAAAAGAACCAACCTATTATAATCTCGCTAATAATACCTACTCCTCCTTAGATTTAAGCATAGTATCTCCGTCTCTTGTGTCTCTACTCCAGTGGAAAGTCATCAGTAATCTCTACGGAAGTAACCACTTCCCCGTAGTTTTGAGCACAACTACAGCAACTGAGTGTCCACAACGGGTTCCCAAATGGCTCATAAACAGAGCTGACTGGGAACAGTTTTATACCATCGCTCGTTTAGGTTGGAGTGACATATGTACTTTGAACATTGATGGTGCTGTCAACTACTTCATAGCAATTTTGATTGCTGCTGCAACAAAATGCATCCCACAAACAAATGCACACCCTGGAAAACGCCGTGTGCCATGGTGGAACTCTGAATGCCGAAACGCGTGCAAACAGCAAAACAGAGCTTGGAGGTTGCTTCGGAACTCACCAACAGCCAAAAATCTTGACACCTTCAAGAAAATAAAGTCTCAAGGCAGGAGAACGCGTCGGCAGGCCAGAAGAGAAAGTTGGCAGAAGTTTTTGTCAGGGATCAATTCATACACACAGGAGGCTAAAGTCTGGAACATGGTCGGTAGGATAGCAGGAAAACAAGTACACACACTTCCACTCGTAAACACTCAGGGTGATACCTTGGAAGATCAGGCAAACTTCCTCGGTGCACACTTCGAACAGGTGTCCAGCTCGTCCCGCTATACTGACACTTTCCAAAAATATAGAACAAGAATAGAAAAGCAGAAACTCGAACACAAATGCAATAGATACGAGGCATATAACCAAGCTTTCAGCTACGCTGAGCTCCAAACATCACTAAACTTCTGCAGTAATTCCGCCCCAGGTTCTGACCGTGTGGTGTATGAAATGTTAAAAAACCTACCAATCGAAACACAAAAAAACCTTACTTTGTTTGTACAATGCTATGAGGTTCTCTGGCGCTATCCCTACTTCCTGGAAAGAGGCTATTGTTATTCCCACTTTGAAACAGGGCAAGGACCCTTCTTCAGTTTCGAGTTATAGAGCTATTGCACTTACAAGCTGCCTGTACAAACTTTTTGAAAAAATGAGACTGCATACTTGTACATTTCCTTGAAACAAACAATTTGCTCGACCAATTCCAGTGCGAGTTTCGAGAGGGTAGATCCACCACCGACCACCTAGTTCGTATTGAGGCACGGATCAGAAACACTTTCATTCATAAGCAATACTTTCTCTCTGTGTTCCTTGATATCGAAAAGGCATATGATACAACATGGTGCTTTGGAATATTAAGAGACCTGTCCCACCTTGGCGTGCGTGGCAGAATGTTTACTATAATCGAAAGTTACTTGTCAAACCGGACATTCCGCATTCGAGTAGGCAGCGTTCTTTCCCAAACATTTGTCCAAGAAACAGGCGTGCCGCAAGGTGGTGTACTTAGTTGCACACTTTTTATTATCAAAATAAATTCTTTGCGCTTGTTTATCCCTCGCAATATGTTTATTGTACATATGTCGACGACGTCCAGCTTGGCTTTAGATCTTGCAATCTGGCCATGTGTGAGTGGCAGGTTCAGCTTGGTTTGAACAGTCTCCAATTGGGCAGAAGAAAATGGGTTCCGACTGAATGCACAGAAAAGCATGTGTGTGTTGTTCTCCAGGAAGAGAGGCATTCATTTTGAACCCAATATTCAACTGCATGGGCGTCTTTCTGTGAATACTGAACACAAATTCTTAGGCCTAATCTTGGACACCAAGCTAACCTTCATACCACACATCAAGTATTTAAAAAACAAGTGTATAAAAGCCATGAACGTTTTAAAAGTATTGTCACGCACTGCATGGGGAAGTGACAAGAACTGTGTTGAATTTATATAAAAACCTCATACGTACCCGCCTAGACTATGGGGCAATAGCATATCAGTCTGCTACACCTACTGCCCTTAAAATGCTTGATCCTGTTGTCATCTAGGCATCCGCCTCTCAATGAGTGCCTTTCGCACTAGCCCCGTGGAAAGCCTGTACGTGGAATCGAACGAATGATCGCTCCACCTACAGAGGTGTTACATGTCTTATAAATATTATCTTAATGTAAACGCAGACAAGGATCACCCATCACATTCCACAATTAATGACATGTCAAACCTTGCTGTGTATGAGAAACGGCCTTCTATGAGACAGCCCTACTCACTCCGTGTGAGGTGCCTAGCGAAGGAAACCGGTGTGCCACTTGAGCACCGTTTGATGGTTCCTGCAGTATGCCTGCCACTGTGGCAGTGGCAGGCGATAGATTGCGACGTGTCTTTCTTGGAGGTTACGAAACATGCACCAATTGCACATATTCACACATACTTCCTAGAACTACAACAGAAATACATATGTCCCGAGTTCTTTACGCATGCTTCAAAGTCCAACACTTCTGTCTCGTATGCAGCCGTCAGCCTATCCTTTTCGGAAGCCGGCGTTCTGCACTCTGATACAAGCATTTTCACCGGCGAAGCTTATGCGATACTTGCGGCAGTTTAAAACAAATAAAACTACAAACGGCAATAATATATATAGATTTCCTAAGCGTAGTAAAAGCTCTGAAAACTCTTAAAAAGCACAAAAGCACTGACCTTGTCTCGCTTTATTCGCTCTTATGCACACTCTACTCATTCAAGCAGCATGTTGTAGTCCGCTGGGTGCCAGAACACAGCGAAATAAATACAAGGCAACGTTCTGGTGGACCAGCTAGCTGGATCCACCAACAAAACCGCTACTAATACGTCGATACCAATTCCTGCACTCGACTTGAAACATCTTCTAAAACAAAAGCTCAGGAATTATTGGCAGAGCTCATGGGACACACACACAGGTAATAAATTGCATGTCATCAAGCCCCAACTTGGTCATTGGCCGCCAGTATCAAAATCGCGCCACACAGGAGTAATCCTTACAATGTTAAGAACAGGACATACACAGACAACACATTCATTTCTTTTGTCTGGGGGCGGTCCACCTTTGTGTGACAGATGTGGAGAAGTACTCACCATACTTCACATTCTAATCCAGTGAAAAGAATTAGACACGCTGAGAAGACAACACTTTTTTACCCTACCGACAACAGATACCACTTCATCCTGCAATGTTCGTCGGTAGGAAACCACTTTTCACACATAAATCATTGTTGGCTTTTTTGAGAGACGTTCGTACTTTTCACGTCATGTACCCGAGCATTCCATAGCACGACCTCTCCAGAGAGGTTTCCGCTGCGGTGGCTACACTGAACAAAGCACTTTCCTCACTGCCCTTGGACGCAAGGGTGTGAACGATCGAGGCACTTGTGCTACTGCCATACATGTCCACCATGGTTTTTATTATCACAAACTTTTACCTTCCATTAACACCACACATTTTTTCACGGCATGGTCATGATTTTATTACTTCTATGTTTTTACCTGCCTTAGTGCGAGGAATTTTAAGGTCCTTTTACAGCCGCTTATCACAATTATTGTCCACAACCTTAGTACCATGAACTGGCGCTCTTTGGCCATGAAATGGCCCTTGCGCCACAAAACATCAAACATCATCATCATAATGAGATTAAGTACAGTTGTTGGCTATCTGTAAAGCATTACCGTCAGAGCCACAGTCAGAGCCATTAGAATATTGCTTCATCAATTAAAAATTAGTGCTTTCTAGTTCTGGAGTTTTTCAATTTGTGGCTTTTTTTCCTCTCCAGAAAGAGCCAAATGCTGAAATCCAAAACTGGGCTAAATTTTATGGGAGTGTAAAGCACGCCTAAGTATATTCAACTTCTAACACAGTTGAAATCAAAATGGTGCAATTATAGATTGTAACGTGAACTCGGAAAGGCAGTTTCATAATGAAAATGAGCTAAATATACATCTGTTTCAATCAAACTGAGCCACATTTATTAAACCAGCACTGTGCCAACGTTCGTGACCGAAACAAAATAACCAACATAGTCTCATGCAATGTTTTGTTGGTGTCCTAGTAGCTTTGCTTGGGTTCTTACGTTCCAAAATTATTTTTTTAGGGTTAGTTGGCACTTATTGAAGAACATAATGTTCTAGAATACAACTCGATTACAAAGAGTAAGAGGTCGACTTTCCTGCTTCTTTTTTCCCCTTAAGTGCCTACTTTCAATTTTAGCGGTAGAGTATCATGGCCTCTTTTCACTCCGACACAGTATGCAGTAGACTATTAGTAAACGGAAATCTGTTTAACAGAACAACTGCCAAAATGGAACAAATGCTTCTGACAAGATTGGTTTCGTTCTTGCATTGTGCACCCCTATTCATCTATCTCTCAGTAAATGGAACTCCTGTTATATGGAACACATTTTACTTGTTCCTTCAGGTTTCATTTAATGATAATCTACTGTATTTTAAATAAAAGACTATTCCTTGAAGAAGGGATCAGAAAGGCTTCAGCATAAAACGAGCTAGAAGGAACAAAAGCTGAAGGACTTTTCAAGGCATTCTATAAATTCCATTGGTAAGATACTGCTGACAGTCAAAAACAGCGTTTCTTTTGCCAGGAAAGACCAGTCGTTTTACAGCGAAAGCTGTTATGAGATCACAACTCGGGTCACGAGCAGTTGCCCGCCGCCGCTAGTGACCGTAACCACATCGCACAAATTTAGAAAAAAAAAAACTAGCACCAATGACACAGTGGGGCTCGAATCCGGGTTCGCTGGGTGCCAGCCCAGTACTCTACCACTGAGCCACGTTGGTGCTTGGGACTTGTTGGCAAACTTGACTTAGGCAGGCTTCATTTCGGGAAAGCAATCGCGTTAATACGATTTATAAAGCGTTCTAAAACAGCGTAAGAACAAGCAGCCGTCGCACAATGCGAATAGCGTAATGAGTGGGTCGTCCAATGCTCCAAGCTATTACAAAAGCTTGTTTTTGTTCAGCTATAAACTGTGGCGCATACCCACTTTAGGCATAATTCTTCATCGTCGTCAGCCACTGCATGAACAATTGGCACAGAATTCTTTGCAATAGTTTAGCGGATACTACGCTTCTCAGAAGAATGACGAAAAATAGCATAGTGAATGCCGGCCTACTACCCTAAAATCTTTATTATTAATGATGTAGTGGGCATCAAGCAAGTGTGCTTGCAGCAGTTACCCAATGAGTGTTTAGAAAAGGCACTGAAAGGCCGCTCTTCTAGCTTTCGCTGTGACTGTGTTGCGCCTTCCACGCAGGCCTGGTGTACTTTTGAAGCCTGGGAATCGCCATTACGCCCATACGACGAAGCATGGCACCATGGGACACACAAGGATGATGTTAATTTTATCGTGAAATATAGCTATACTATACATTTAGATTGTTTTATACTTATTTAGCAAGCTAATTTAAGTCCAAATGAAATGTTCTATTGCATGTAAACCAAAATATTTTTTAAAAGCCGCATTGGATAAGCGCACTAAATAGATAATTACTGATGTGTGATAGAAAGACGCTCCAACTATGCCTTTTTACTAACAGAGCCACAACTCCCTGCAGCGAGGGCACTATTTTACCGTATCGTGACCCCATTTGGCGCAATGGCTGCCGACGGCAGTAAACTGGCATTGACAAAAGAACGAGATTGCATAAATGGGGGTTATGGAGGATTGTTTGCAGGAGACCCTGCCACACGACTGCGATGCACGTACAGGGGATTCCCAAAGGCGCGGTAGGGAACGCAGCGGAACTACACGTTAACTGTCACAAATTTCCGTCTGTCACCTGACATGCGTTGCTGTTGCAACAGAGATCTATATGTGATGACCACATTGTAATGTTACCAAAAAGTGCATGGGCCTTTCTTTGTTTGTTTCTTACTTTGTTTGCCGTTGTGGGTAAAACACTCCAGCTCATTCGCATGACCATATATATGTGCTACCATGACATTTCTTAACTATAAAGAGAATACATGTTTTTAACTTGTAGCACAGCTGGCATATGACTCGTCAGGCCTCGACGCATGCACATACCTTTGTATGGCGATTCATTAGTGAAAACTGCCGCGGCTACACATGAAACGCGCTACCATTGTACGTCAAGCTGAGCGTGCCTCTATCTAGTTGCGTGCAGTGGATCAGTTACTAAGCTCACTTTAGCACCACTCCCTGTAATGTACCCGTGCATTTGCCCTTGCCCAGTTTTTTTTCCTTTTTTTCCCGTGTTCACTCAGCACGGGACCAAGCGAAGGTGCAATGACTATTTTGTCGAGCCAGTACGGCGGTGGTGAGTTGCCTACGTTTCCACGAGCGGTGTGCATTTTATTGAGGTGGTCCTACGCACAAGGGTACGGCAGTAGACGGCGTGGTCGATACGCTTACATGAACAGTAACAGCACTATAAACTGCTAAGTTACGCGTACTGCGGAGCAGGCGGTACACGATTTAGATTGGTTGAAATGTAATCATTTTGTAGGCGATGACGTGCAGGCATCATTGTACCAGCACTGAAGTTGTAGTAATCACTGCATGATCTACTATTGATGCTTTTATCGCAAATGTGCAAAATCGTAAGTTGTTCACATTGCGACCGAATATGCCATTTGTATTCGTGTTGGTTCGAATATTCAAGTTTTTGAATATGTAATTAGTGAATTGAATACGAATATTACAAATGCAATATTACAAATTGCCCGCCTTTACTGCCTGTCCGCTGACACGAGTATCAGAAGAGCAAAATAGTAGGAGCCAGAGCGGCAACAACAGCCATTGAAACTTTCCACGATATACGTCGTCAGTGAATCTGACAAGGCATGGCTGGAGCAGAGATATGTCACCAAGTGGAAAGTCACGTCGGCTTCTTTCTTGACGTCTTTTTTTCTTTCTGAAAGGTGTATTCGGCAACATCACATTTACACGGGGCTTTTAGCTTGTATGTATACTTTTTAATGTTAACGTGTTACCATAATACCAGATTGCGTTCACAGTATTACCGGAATGCATGTCTTTGCAAAGTTTTTGCACCCCATGCATAAACGTTCATGTAAATACATAAACATTTGCTTGAAGTTTGCGCTAACCACTGAATGGAGATGGTAACTACAGTTAACTATATTTAATTTAGATAAGTTTAAATCACCACAGCAGCTTATTCATAAACGAAGTTTTGCGTGGGCACAGTATCTCGGGATACAAAAAGGTTTGTTGGAATACAGAATTACTGGACGATGGTGTTGACATTTTGCGACACATTGTGTAATCACAGTCACTGACACATTTGTATTTGCCTAGCGTTTTTTAGGAAACAAATTATTTTTAAAAAGCGACTTACTTGTAATTACACTGCTTCAAGGCATTCACACCTGAAGTCAAATGCATGATGTCTCTGCTATAAAAATTTTGTGCCTCTTTGGTTCAAATGGGCCCTTTGAGATGATACCACATATACAGTCTAACCAAGTAAAAACTGAACTTTTTACTACTCACCGCATTCGTCCTAGTAACACCAAGCAGTTCTTTTTTTATGAATCAAACAGAAAACAGACAAGGGGCATTTTAGTTGATGTTTTTATACCGGAAGATTCTTTTTTTGTTGCGACTGGTTTGATTACTAGTGCTTATTGTAGTTATGACTCTTGACGTATTGGTATTATTTTGAAATGTCCCACATGTGGCACTTGCGATGTGCATTTACCTTAATTTCTCGATTAAGTAGTGCACTGCTGTTGATAATATTGGCATTTTAAATGCTCTCAAACATTGACCTTTCACTCCAAGGTAAATCGTTATTTGCCTTTCGTGTCCCTTTAATTAAATGCTGGAAAACAATATAAGTGTCTGAATAAGGAGTGTTTGTTCTGATAAAAATATAAAGCTGTGTGTAAGGTCTTTCAATACAATCGAATTAATCAAGAGATGAATAAACTGCTATTGGAATAAATGGAAGGCTACTAAATTTACTTTTTTATTCATATCCTGTTTTCAGAGCGCATTTTGGTTGTAATATTTTGTCCTAAAAATATTAGATCCTCATAATTTTTTTTTCGTGTTGTTGTAATGCAATGCTTTTGTTCTTTTTTTAGGAACTGTAACATGGATGTTAAAGGGGACGATAGAGTGACGGCTGGGGAGGAGTACCATGTCTACTACTTCAGCTCTCAAGGAAAGGGTCCCGGTGGTGACAGAAACAGGGATCTCAGGGTTCAAGCTGAAGATTGTGTGCCTGTGCAAATCAAGAAAATTGAGGATCCATTCGAGGTACTCTATTTTTTCTTCATTTCGAGCATATACTGTACTCTCAGTAAATAGGAATCGGTTAAACTGAACTGCTGCTTAGATGTTACAAGTACGTCTGACCTAATTGATTTAGTTTTTGCATTCTGCACTCCTGGTCATCCTTGAGTAAACAGAACTCCTGTTAAACAGAACATATTTTCCTGGTCCCTTCAGGTTCCGTTCCATGAAAGTCTACTGTATTTTGTCCTTTTGTTGTTCAGCATGGACTCCTAGGCAGCTCAGTGCCTAAGTTGTCCTGCCACTCGGCACAAGTTTGCGAGTTCAATTCATGATTGAAGTAACGAAAATGTTACTTAAAAATATTGAAATAGCTCATACACAATCTTTTTATACTCACGGGTATTCTCATGCAATCACTCTGGGAAATATTTTCGCTTGCTCAAATAATTTTGCTTTACTCTGCACCGAAAATGTGCTACAAAGCTCGCTACAGCCAAACAAACAGTATGATATCTCGGAAATCGTTCAATGTATGAAGTATTTTGATATTTCCAAACCTGCTTTTGATGAATTTCACTAGGTAGATCCTGCTCAAAACGCATTACTGCTCCGAAACTATTCCCACGCGGTCTTTGGTGCCTTCATGTATCGTCCTCCGCAACGTGGCGTGCCAACGCGAGCTCCTATCATCGTTATCATCATCACCTGATGGGCTTTCTGTGACATGGTGACTGTGCAAAACAATCTAAGTTTCGCTGCCAGGGCGAAACAATGAATGTAGCAACTACAGATTGGAATGTTATATGAAGTAATGCTATCAGCTCTTTTGTATCCAACAGTGTGTAGATCTATGATGAAATATGTCAGAAAATATGGTGCTTTTATGGAGTGAAGCAGTTTTACTACTCTGTAATCTCAGCATGATGTCCGCAGGCGATTCGCCGATGTCCGCCAAGATAAGAGTGTTCTTGTCCTCTCAAACGGTCATGTCAGCAGTTGTGTTTTGTCAATGCGAGAATTTTTCAACACATTCTCTACAGTGTGTTTAACTACGCATTGCTCTGCTTATCTATGTTCTCCTCTCTGTTCTCATCTCTGCTGTGGCGGTCTGATGACCTTAGCATAAAATGTTTACGTTATTATTTTTTTCATAGTCTCATTGTTTCTATAATGAAAGTAACATTCATCAGATTAACTTTAGTCTTCAGTCAAGTGTATGAAAAGCATTGCTAATCTTTTCTCTGGGCTATATCTCTGTCAGCTGTGACATACACATACATATTATTTCTTTGCAAGTCTGGTTGGTTCATCAGCATTGAATGTTTACTAAAAACTAGTGTAATTCTTCATGCTTCCCAGAAGTAAAAAAATTGAAACTGTGGCGATGCATGAACTCGAAAATTCGCTCCAAAACTAACTTGCATTCTTCTGAAGCTCTCCCTTTAATGCTCCAAATTTGCTTCTAAACTCTTCTTTTACCGGCTCAAAGCTGCTGCTACAAAACAGCATTATCCGTTCTCCCTGAGCTTCTCCTAAAAGCTGGTGCCGCTTCCACCCCTGTGCATATCCTGTAGTCCATGGTTACGCATTCCAGGTGACAGATGTGGATCATAGCTACCAGAAATGTCCACCCGGAAAATAAAATGAGAAAATTCATAATTCAATATTCTTAAACTTGCATCTTGTCCTCTCCCCCCTATTTCCTCCCTCACAATTTTTTTCACACAGCTACGTGATATATATATATATATATATATATATATATATATATATATATATATATATATATATATATATATATTATTATTATTTGAGAAAAGACCTCGCAAAACGAACGGGCAGAGCCACTACACAGACGATGATGATGATGACCCAGAGTGGCAACGAGGACAAAGAGACAAGCTTATGATGGTGATTGTGATCATGCAGGGATGATGACGATGTAAGTAACAAATGCCCACACGAATTCCCCCCACTTGGAAGCGGACACCCTGGCCGCCGTAAGTCAAAGTGACGGGGCACGTCGCATGAAAGGTTTCATGCGACAAATGTGGACAATCTCTGTGCTGGGGTAGCGGCGGTCTGTTGGGGCGACGAGTGGTGTGACACGATAATTAACTGGCGAAGTTTGTTTAAAACTATGTATGGCCCGATGAAGCGTGGTTAAAATTTGTCACAAAGACCAGGAGTGCGAATAGGTGTCAAAAGCAGCACCTCGTCACCAGGTTGGAAAGACACAACGCGGTGGGATTCATCATAGATGATCTTCCGCTCGTGCTGTCTCGCTTCAGTATTGATGCGAGCCTGATGGCGAGACTGGGTCTGGCGGGAAATGTATTCTTCGCTAGAAGACTGACATGAATTCCCATGGCTGTTAAAGAAGGAGACGTCGAGAAAGGTAGTCGGGGTGCGTCCGTACACGAGGTAAAACGGTGAGTAGCAAGCTGTTCGCTGAACGGCGGTGTTGTAAGCAAATGTCAGGAATGGTATAAGAGTATCCCAGTTTTTGTGGTCGGGTTGGACGTAAACGGCTATCATGTCAGCAAGGGTTCGGTGAAATCTTTCTGTGAGACCATTTGTCTGAGGGTGGTAGCTTGAAGCTGTCTTGTGAGTAGTTCCAGAAGCGCGCAGTACTTCATTTACCATTTGTGACAGGAACACTTTGCCACGGTCACTATGCAGTACACGAGGAGCCCCATGACGCAGTATTATTGCGTGAAGAATAAAGTCTGCAACTTCCACAGCTGAGCCTGTAATAACAGAGGAAGTCTCAGCGTAGCGTGTCAGGTGGTCCACGGCGGTCACTATCCATCGTTTGCCAGCAGATGTGACGGGGAGAGGCCCGTAAAGGTCAACACCTACAACCTCGAACGGCATTGAAGGGCAAGGAAGTGGCTGTAGAGGTCCAGCAGGTGCAGACGCGGGGTGTTTACGACGCTGGCATGGGTAGCAGGAGCCGACGTACCGCGCTACACTAGAAGAAAGGCCAGGCCAGTAATGACGACATCGAATGCAGTTAAGAGTTTTTTAAAACCAAGATGACCAGCAGTCAAGTCGTCGTGGAAGGCTTCGAGCACCTGAAGTCGAAGAGAGCGTGGCAGTACAGGAACCCAGCGCTGACCGTCAGGGTGATAGACGTGGCGGTAGAGAACCCCATTCTCCAGCTTAAGGGGGGACGCGGCTTTGGGATCGCGAAAAATGGCAAAAAAATCGATTTTTTGAAACTCAAGTTTTCAGTTTCTGGAACCCTTTTTCTATCTGGTTCCAGAATATCTACACTGAAAACCGCGCAGAAGTGCTTCGGAAAATTCGTTTCACCCACCTAGGTAGCAAAACTTTTTCTGGAAATGGCAAGAAAACGGCGATTTTCAAAAAATTATAGCTTCGCGATGCTTGGGCCGGGAGCCGGCTTCTTGGGCTCATCGGAAAGAGCATTTCTTCGTGTTTAACTTTCACGCCTCAGCTGGCGTGAAAGTTAAACACGAAGCAACAACGAGCAACAACAAGCGAGCAAAAGGCAAATGTTTGAAGGTCGTTTTGAGGCCCTTGATTGGCCGTGGCCGCCATGTTGCCTCAGCTCGCCTCGCCATTGGCCCGATGCTCGCTCCGGGACATCGTCTGCTGCTTGTGCGTCGCAAGGACATGGCTCTCGAAAATCGCCACTTCGTGACGTGTTCACGGCTTGATAATCATTTAAGATATAACTACGCTTTAGTTACGAGCAGTAAGCGGATGCGCGATCAGCTTACTATGAGCGGGAGCGCAGTCTACGAGCGCCGCGCGTCATCGGAGTCGTCTTTAGCCCTAACTTTGCCGACAGCGAGACTGCGGGCAGGAACGCAGTGCTAGCGCATTCGTGGCGACAAGCTTCTTCGCAAGCAACGAAGCTGTAAGCGGCGGCACGATCTGATTACTACGAGTGGCCGCACCGGATGCTCGATCAGACTTTGAGCGGGCGCGCGGCGCGTCATCGGAGTCGTCTTTAGCCCTAACTCCGCTGATAGGGAGACGGCGGGCAGGAACGACGCGCTAGCGCACTCTTGGCGACGTTCTTCTTCGCAAGAAATAAAGCACATCACTCGCTAGCTCCTCTGAACTACGTAACGGCATTTTAAGGATCGGCAGTGGACCGCATACTCAAGCTCGGCACCCCTCCCCTCTTCTCTGCCTAGGATTGCTCGGAGCAGCGGCCAGCAGTTTCACGCGTCGTCACTCGAAAATGTGATGTCAAGCGTAGTGCGCGCCGATTTTTTGTCATCATAATTACACATTTTGCGCATCGTCACCGAATGCCGCCGGCAAGTGCATTACGCGCCGGTTGCACTCTCCACGCGGCCGTGCACTCCACGGTCATATGGAGTGCTGTTAATAAGCTTTTGTGATGCAATTTAGACATGTGTGATGCGATTTATACGTGCTTGGAACCGTGCTTGGTATCGCCACGAACGTCTGTCTATGAATGTTCTGAGACAATGAAAGCCTTGTAGATTAGCGTTTCCGCGATCGGTTGTATGATGATGCGTTTGACGGCTAGAGCAGCAAAAGAGCACGTATGAATCAGCGGCAAGAATTTTTATATGCCCGTTTTACGTCATTAAATATACTGCTAAAAATTCCTGTGCCACCAGTCTTCTGCCCATAACTTTGTTATTTGGAAAGAAGGCATAGGCTGTCATGGTGTGATCTATATTTCTGATGCGATAAATCTCTCTCTAAATAAAGAAATGTTCAGTGAATACTTATAATCAAGAACTTAATTACGCTAATTACAACTTCGGCACAAGAAATATGTGTAATCAATTCAGTATATGGTCTCATTCAATTACAATTTTTTCTGTCATGCCTATCACACCACTCCTTCATACAAGGAACTTGGTTTGAAATCCATACTTGTTCTTTGTAAAACATGAAAAGGAAATTATGGGGGAGAAAAAAAGGGCAACCAAGGCACACTGGTCAGAGACCAGATACCTGAAAAGTCAAATATCACTAGACAAACCTAAGATCACAATCTTTCGGTGTTTTAAAGACGTAAAAAGAGGTTGAAACTTTAAACGCAGTTTTCTCAATACTGTTTTTTTGGCATTATACTCAGCTCGTGGAGCAGATATCTGGGCAACCACTGTACGGATTTTGATTCCGTTTATTTTGTAATGCTCCTTGAACTGTGCTTCAGGGGGCTGCGATCTTAGTTTTTCATTTTACTCCTTAAACAATTTTTTATAGAGTTTCTTGTTTGTAGTGCAAGTGTGTTCATAGCAATGTCGCTGGAGAAAACGTTAACTACAAGTTTTAGTGTTGCAAATATATTATTTTGAGAATGCAGCCCCCTTCAACATACATTTGGCTGTGGATACAGCAATTACCAACCATTTTTGTCATTTTATAAATCCTCCAGCCCCTCCACGAGGTTCACTTGAAAAATAATTTGTTTCTCATTAGGTATTTGTGCTACCGCCTCGCAATTTTTGTGGATGCACGGTGAGGCCATTCTTAGTGTCTGTGGCAATTTTCGTCATCATTCGACCAGAAACAAGAAAGTTCATTCTCAAAGGCACATCCCCCCTTAAAGTGCAGGAGTTGACGACGGAGTCGCGCGTTGGGTGGATGAGAAACTCCCGAAAGGTGGTCCATCATGCGTCTGCAGTATGAATCAGACCGCTGGTGGGAGATAAATGTTGGCTCGTCGTCCGAAGAGGGTTGCCTTATTGATGCGAGCGTATGAACTTTGGTAGATGTGGCGGTTGAGTTCTCACCAACGCTGATATGGGTAGTTGGAAGCGGGCAACGAGACAAAGCGTCGGCGTCTTGATGTTTTCTGCCTGACTTGTAAGTTCTGTCAAAGTCGTACTCCTGCAAGCGTAGTGTCCACCGACCCAAGCGTCCGGACAAGTTCTTCAGTGTAGAAAGCCAGCATAAGGCATGGTGGTCCGTAACGATTGTGAAGTGACGGCCGTGAAGATAGGGACGGAACTTCTGGACCGACCAAACCACAGCCAAACACTCTTGCTCAGTTATAGTGTAGTTCTTTTCGGCAGGGCTGAGTACGCGACTGGCATATACAACAACTTTCTCTAGGGAAGACTTGTCGCGTTGTAGAAGAACGGCTCCTATACCAAGGCCGCTAGCGTCACTAGCGTCTGTGCGGCTTCGTCAAAGTGGCAGAGCAGAGGTTCAGACGTGAGTGCCCGCTTCAACAGGTCGAATGCCGTTTGACATTCTTGAGACCACAGCAAGGGGACGTTGGAAGCAAGCAGTTGGTGTAATGGAGCAGCAATAGAAGCAAAGTTCTGGATAAACCGGCGAAAATAGGAGGCGAGGCCAAGGAAACTGCGAAGCTCCTTTGGTTTTTCGAGACGCGGAAAGTGAAGGACTGCAGAAATCTTGTCAGGGTCGGGCCGGATGCCATGTTTGCTAACGACGTGTCCTAAGACCTTGATAGATTTGCTAGCGAAAAAGCATTTCTTAGTGTTTATTTGAAACCTGCCGCCGGCAAGGCACGTCAAAACTTGACCCAATCATTCTAGGTGCTCAGGAAACGTTGACGAAAGATAATAATGTCGTCCAGGTAGCAAAGGCAACTTTTCCATTTCAGGCCGCGCAGCACGGTATCTATCATGCGCTCAAAAGTCGTGGGTGGGTTGCAGAGCGCTAAAGGCATCACGTTGAATTCATATAGCTCGTCGGGGGTTGCGAATGCCGTTTTCTCCTTATCGCCTTCATGCATGGGGATCTGCCAGTACCCAGAACGCAAGTCAATGCTTGAAAAGAATTCCGCGCCTTGAAGGGAATCAAGGGCATCGTCAATGCGTGGCATAGGGTACACGTCCTTGCGTGTGATCTTATTGAGCGCCCGGTAGTCCACGCAAAACCGCACAGAGCCATCCTTTTTATGGACCAAAACAATAGGAGACTACCAAGGGCTAGATGAGAGACAGATGACTTCCCGTTTAAGCATGTCCGCAACGTTTTCTTCTATAATCTTTCTTTCAGTTAGAGACACAAGGTAGGGTCGGCGGTGTACGATAGATGTCCCAACAGTTTGAATTCGATGTGCTGTAGTATTAGTGCGGCCCAGCTTAGACGAGCAAATATCGAAAGAATTTGCATGTTTCTGTAACAATGCGAGCAGCTGCTGCCTCTGTGAATATGTCAATTCGCTGCTGATAGCGGTGGTAAAGGTAGAGGAAGAAACATGCTCACCGAGGCAAGGTTCTTTAGATGCGATGGCCTGAAGTGGCGTGGCAAGTACAGGCTCGAAGTCAGCAACACGGGCCACATTAGTGCCCTGTGGCAGTAAGATCTTCTCCGGTATAGAGTTGACAGTGGTGACAAGTGCCGAGCCATTGCAAAAACGAACGACACCGGACGGAAGAACTATACCATTGTGAACGCAAAGTGGTGACGATTAGACCAATACATCTCCGTGATAGATGTCGTTGGACGTAATGCTGACAATTTGCTCTTGTAGTGGCGGCAGTTCGATGTCTTTCGCAGCGACCAGACGAAGTGGCTTCTGATTGTCGTCGTCAAGCATGTAGTCGGTGTCAGCGAGGTGAACGACGCGTTGTCCACAACAAATCGCCGCGGAAGCAGATGATAGAAAATCTCACCCTAAAATTAGTTGGTGAGAGCAGCGGGACATGACAGCAAACTGGACATGATGGCGGATGCCGTCGATGAAAACACGCACAGTACAAAACGCAGAAGGGTGAATGACGTTCCCCTGGGCAGCAACTAACGTGGGGCCATCGTAAGGCGTCATTACTTTCCTTAAATGTTCACACAAATTGGCACGTATCACAGACAATGTCGCACCTGTGTCTATCAAAGCATCGACTCGCACTCCTTCCACTTCCACAGAAACCATGTTACACGGGCCTGATGGAGGAATTTCAGTTCTAATTCCGAATGCAGTTTTTCCTCCTCAAACTGCATCACTTAGTTTTCCGAATGAATATCAGAGGTGAATGAGGCGGCCGAAGTGGAGAAGTGGAACGGCGGAAGGGCGAAGGCGAGCGGCGTCTCGTGTTTCGGCTGTTTCGTGGTGCAGTCGATGCAGGAGGAGATGGAGACCGGTGCGGGGGAGACGAATAACGCCGACCTTGATAAGATGCCCCGGTGTACAAATCCCGTTCACGCACGTCGTTCCGATGCTCATCTTGCTGGCGCTTTCGGCAGAAACGAGATATGTGGCCGCGATAGCCACAGTAGTAGCATACAGGGCGAGACGAGCGCCACGGTGGGGAATATAAGGCATTCGGGGCACCTGGAGATAGCGCGGTCAGGTGGGCCGAAGGGTTAGGAGGCACGTAATGGTAGTTCACCGGGGGAGCGGCAGCAACTGACGCGTAGGATGGATGCGGCAATGTCGCGTGGGCGTCGCTGGGAGGCACGGCAGCAACTTGATGGTACGTGGATATAGGGTGAGAAGCAGGTGGCTGTACGCGCAGAGCCAGTCATGGATGTAAGTTCCTCCCTGATGATGTCACGTAAGGGCATTCCCGAAGGCTGTGTAGGTCGCGGTGTAGGAGGTGTGAAGCGCATGGACCGCAATTCTTCGCGTATAATGCCCCGGATGAGGTCACGCATATGGCCATCTGACGTGGAGTGGTGGTCGCCAATGTCTGGTTGAAGGCGAACAGAGTCCAGCGCATCAAGGCGCTGGCATGTCGTCACGACGTCAGCGATGGTAGCTGGGTTTTGCACAGCGAGGGCATTAAAGGCAACAGGCCCAATGCCTTTCAATATATGGCGCACTTTGTCCGATTCCGGCATGGATTGATTGACACGCCGGCAAAGTGCGAGGGCATCCTCGATGTGTGAAGTGTACTATTCACCGGGATGTTGTCGGCGAGTATCGAGTGTCCTCTTCGCGATGGCGGATCGAATGTCTGGTGTCCCAAAGACGTGTCGCAGCTGCTGCTGGAAGGTAGCCCAGTCGGGTAAGTCAACGACGTGGTTAAAATACCATGTCTTCGCGACTCCGATCAGATAAAAAGGCACATAATGCAGTTTGGCGGCCTCGTCCCACCTATTAGCGGCACTTACGCGGTCGTAGTCATCAAGCCAGTCTTCGTCTTCTCCCCGAAGACCAGCGAAGAGCGGGGGTTCCCGCTGATTTCCGTGTATGTAAGTAGGAGGGGCAGCTTGCGAGGGTGCGTGGTTGATGACATCAGTGCCGGCAGGCTCGGTCTGGGACATGTTGCCTGACTGTGGGCACAATCGGTGGCCTGAACGAAGCTCCAGGGGGTGTAGCGGGCTGCGGGAAGTCAGAGGACTGAAAATCCACCTCCACCACGTATGAAGTCTTGGTAGTCTTGGCTGCGTCAGCGTTTATTTGAGGAAAGACCTCGCAAAACGAACGGGCAGAGCCAGTAAACAGACGATGACGATGATGATGACCCAGAGTGGCAATGAGGACAAAGAGACAAGCTTATGATGGTGATTGTGATCATGCAGGGATGATGACGATGTAAGTAAGAAATGCCCACAATATGTATATATATATATATATATGTGTGTGACGTATCAAGCGATGGTTCGTAGAGGTAGAGAAGGAAGAAGTGCAGAATGGAATAAACATGGCATATGAGCCAGCCCACGTCTCCCATTCATAGCGTCACACGAGTCGACAGGATGAAGACCTGGCCGCCACTCATCAGCCTCAAATCATTCACGAAGCGACCGGCAATACGCCTCAACTGAATATCAACCACAGAAGAGGTGATTTCAGGTGCATGCAGTTACCGGCATCATGACAGAACCATCGACTGACCTTCCCATCCCCAAGTACACCGGAGCAGCGGACGATGGACCTGTACAGGACTGGTTCAACCTGTTCGAGCTCCACGCTACCACTGCATCATGGTCGGAAAGGGAGATGATCGCCAACTTGACTGACTAAATCTCCGGTGAGGCATTTAAGTTTTACCTGACACACATATTCGAAAACGACGAATCATGGCAAAAGATCAGAGAAGAGATGATTAGCCATTTTAACGACTACGACGAGGACTTCCTCGTCTGCACACAACAACACTCGGCCGTCACAATCCACGTTCATTTCTCAAGGAACGTAGCCTTCCACCACGTTTCTCTTCGCGAAAGCCGGTGTTTTCAAAGTCATCGCTCCAGCAAATTACATGAGACGTCGCTTACCCACCTAATGCACTTCATTCTTCGCCTCGCGTACGTGGTCCACCACCCGGGTTTTCATCACGCGGCTCTTTAAGTGCTCTTGATGCTCACCGTTTGCCTTATAAGGACGCCATGTTCATGATAGACGAGCTGACGCACCGGGAAAATACCCTGTCGAGCCATGCTCCTTCCGCACGGGTTCATGCATCGCTGTCCGGTGCATACACAATCGACAGTCGAAGCAACACCGAAGGCTCAGACGCATAGAACGTCGCACGCTGCAATGCGCAAGAGCCTGTCATAGTGAACAGGGTAGAAGAAGCTTCTGAAGAACTTTCTACCAACTCTGAAGCATTATCTTCATTGCCCGAACTGCATGACAACAGTCCACAGACTACCAGCTGCAGACTGGGCACCACATCAAGTTGTGAAGAAAACCAGCGCGATGTTCGAGAAGGGATCTCACCGCAATGCGTTCCACAGCAACATCAGCAATGCCAGCAAAAGCAAGTCCAAGAATCGCAGACACTCCAACGGATACACCGACAAGGACGACGACACAAAGTAAGCCTCTTAAAACAAATTCAAGACGTCAGGCGTCTTCGCATAGGGGATCGGCGCCAGAAACGCATTTGGCGCTAGAGATCAAGGCTGCGCCTACGATTACAGCTCGGAAACCACAGAAAACGACGAAAGAGACAAGAAGGCACCATCTGTACAACGCAGAGGCCAAGACATCATTCTGAATTCATCAGCTGCAACCATCGCACATGCAAACTAAAAGCACACCGTCTGTTCTCGTCACGAGACACAACTCGACTCCTTCAACTTCCGAACTACAAATGCTACAGGGACTCCCACTCTTGTCCGTTCCTCGCAAGAACTCAACCCATGTCACCACCAGTGCAGATCTCCAGGGTGTGGTTATGCCATCCAGAACGCAACAGTCAGCCTCGCCCACCAGAAATCCTGCGTTAATCGGACTGCTGCACTCTCCACTGGAGTCTTCGAAAGTTTACGGAACTCCTCTGGAGCATAGAACCAATTGTGACTTTTGACATTTGTGACTTTTGAACCTGTCCTTGTTTACTTTTTCTTGTTCATAATCCATGCCTTCTTTCGGAGGGAGGGGGAATCGTGTCAGGTATGAAGCAATGGTTCGTAGAGGCAGAGAAGGAAGAAGTGCAGAATGGAATAAACATGGCATATGAGCCAGCCCACATCTCCCATTCATCATAGCGTCTCTCTCTCTCTCTCTCTCTCTCTCACACACACACACACACACACACACACACGCACACACGTGCGTGCACACACACACACACACGTGCGTGCACACACACACAATACGTGCGCACGCACGTATACAGTGTATATACACACGCACGCACGTATACAGTGTATATACACACGCACGCACGTACGTATACAGTGTATGTACACACGCACGCATGTACGTATACAGTGTATGTACACACGCACGCACGTACGTATACAGTGTATGTACACACACACGTACGTATACAGTGTATACACACACACACACACACACACACACACACACATATATATATATAATATAATATATAGTGAGGAACCGGTTTATTCAGCCAGGCTTGAGCTAAATCACGCTGGTGATGATATTTACAGATGAAGAATATGTACAGGTTATGATGATATCAAAGAGACTAAAGAGTCATTCGCTTGTCGCGCTCACCCTGATTCGCCCGCGCAGTGAAAGCGGCCGCCTGGTCGCTTGACAGTATTATGAAATGCGTTGCTTATAAGGCTTTAAACGAGATACGTGCACTATCTCTGTTTCTCGGCAACGATCATCAGGATTAGCGCTAAGAGGAGAAACGCGGTAATTGACAGGAGATGTCTGTTCGACCACAGTGTACGGCCCAATGAAGCGACTGATGAATTTGTCGCATAGGCCGGGGACAGGTAGTTGTGTCCATAGAAGAACTTTGTCACCAGGGGAAAAACTCATAACACGGCGAGACGAGTCGTAGCGAGATTTTCGAGTGTCTTGTGAGAGGCCGGTGTTAACACGGTTCGGGTGAAGGCAGTGTGCGAGACGAGATAGAAATTTTTCAGAGAAAGGAGCCGTCGAGGGTGCAGGGGCCGAAAGGACAGAGACATCCAGAGCGAAACTTGAGCGACCATGGACGAGAAGAAATGGACAAAAGGCGGTAGTGCGTTGAGCAGCCGTATTATAGGCGAATGTCGCGAAGGGTAGAATTGCATACCAGGTCGTGTGGTTGGGGTGAATGTACATGGCGATCATGTCCGATAGGGTCCGATGAAACCGTTCAGTCAATCTGTTGGTCTGCGGGTGGTAGCTAGAAGTGGTCTTGTGAACAGTGTTCGAGGCACGCAAAACTTGCTCGACAATGGAAGAGAGAAAGACTTTGCCACGATCACTCAGGAGAACGCAAGAGCTCCATGACGCAAAAAGATGTGGTGAAGAAAGAAATCGGCGATCTCAGTGGCAGTCCCAGATGGTATAGAAGCTGTTTCTGCGTAGCGGGTAAGGTGGTCGACGGCCGTGACAATCCAGCGATTCCAATTGGATGATATAGGAAGAGGGCCATACAGGTCGATTCCAAGGACTTCAAAAGGCGAGCCGGGACAAGGAAGAGGTTGCATTAAGCCAGCCGGAGCAGTTGTCGGTCGTTTTCGCCGTTGGCAATGGACACAGGAGGCGACGTACTTAGCGACGGCTGAAGAGAGGCCAAGCCAAAAACAACGACTTCGTATTTTGTAGTAAGTCTTGTGATAGCCTAGATGAGCGGCGGTTGGATCATCATGAAAGGCTTCCAGAACTTCACGTTGCAGAGAACGTGGGATGACGGGTACCCACTTGTTGCCATCGATGTGGTAAATGTAGCGACATAAAGCATCATCGACAAGCTTAAATTGTTTAAGTTGTCGACAGAGTTTGGCGCTTGGAGGAGTAGTAGAGCTGGTCAAGCGGTCAACAATGGTGCGGCAGTATGGGTCGACACGTTGTTGTGAAACAAGGACTGATAGGGTGGCAGGTGATGAACTTAGCGCTGCAATTGGAGAGGTGCTGTCGTTTTGGAGTATCGATAGTGAGTGGCTTCCGCTGGGCAAAGGACAGCGCGATAGAGCATCAGCATCTTGATGCTTCTCCTCAGATCTGTAGGCGACATCGAAATCCTACTCCTGCAAGCGAAGCGCCCAGCGACCGAGGCGACTCGATAAGTTTTTCAGCGATGAAAGCTAGCACAGGGCGTTATGGTCGGTCACGACGGTAAAATGACGGCCGTGAAGATATGGTCGGAATTTTTGCACTGCCTAAACAACAGCAAGGCACTCCTGTTCGGTGATAGTGCAGTTATTTTCTGGAGCGGTAAGAGCACGACTTGCGTAAGCAACGATGCATTCGCGTGAGTTTTTGTCGCGCTACAAGAGTACCGCACCAAGACCATGACTACTTGCGTCGGTGTGAAGGATGGTGGGTGCGGTGGAATCGAAGTGGCACAGTACCGGATCCTACGTGAGGGCTTGCTTCAATGCCGTGAAAGCGCTTTCGCAGTCTTCGGGCCAAATGAAGGGGACGTTCTTTGCGAGGAGTTGATGGAGCGGAGACGCAAGTTTCGTGAAGCGACGTATGAAGCGCCGGAAGTAAGAAGATAACCCAAGAAAGCTGCGCAGGTCCTTTTGACGTAGTGGACGAGGAAAATCGAGGATGGCGGCAAGCTTCTCGGGGTCGGGCCGAATTCCTTCTTTGCTGACAAGGTGGCCGAGAACCTTGATTGTCTTGCTAGCAAATGTACATTTCTTGGTGTTAAGCTGCAGACCGGCTTTTGCAAGGCATGTGAGGACATCGTCAAGACGTTGTAGATGCTGCGAGAACGTGGATGAAAACACTGCTATGTCATCGAGATAGCACAGACATGTTTTCCATTTCAAACCACGCAATACGCCGTCTATCATGCGTTCGAAGGTGGCGGGGGGGCGGGCGCATTACAGAGTAGAAAAGGCATCACATTAAACTCGTACAACCCATCTGGCGTTGAAAAGGCGGTCTTCTCTTTATCAGACTCCGACATTGGTATCTGCCAGTAGCCTGACCTAAGGTCGAGGCTCGAAAAATACTCTGCGCCCTGTAATGAATTCAGTGCATCATCGATCCGAGGGAGGGGATAAATATCCTTGCGCGTTATTTTGTTTAGCGCACGGTAATCGACGCATAAACGCACTGTCCCATCTTTCTTTTGAACGAGAACAACTGGGGATGACCAGGGACTCGAGGAAGGACATATGATGTTGCGTTGTAGTATGTCCGAGACGTTTTCCTCGATGATCTTGCGTTCTGCCTGAGACACGCGATATGGATGCCGATGTACAGTACGAGAGCCGCCAGTCAGGATGCTGTGAGTAGCGGTGGTAGTCATGCTGAGGGCGGGCGAGTTCACGTCAAATAGAGAACGGTGTCTATTTAACAGGGCGAGCAAATCTTCAGTTTGATCAGGTGTTAAGTCAGTGCTTATTGTTGCCGACACAGGTGTGGCAGAGGCATTGAATGGCAGTGATTGTGACTTTGGGGCATCGTTGTGGTTGTTGTTCGGAAGAGTAACAATCGCAACAGGCTCACTGTCGACTGCGCAAGATACTGTTGAGCCACAGGGGAGCAGTACGCACTCGGGCGTTTGATTCATGGCGGTTAGGTACGTAGACCCATAGAAGAAGCGAATAAGCCCTGGTGTGATCACAATGCCCCTACGTAGGGTATGCCGTAAGGGAGAATTAGTACGTCGCCATCCACAATGTCGGTGCAATTAACACTTATAATTTCTTCAATGTATGGCCGAAGTACATATTCTGGCGCGGTGACAAGGTGGATGCGTCCATCTTGTTCGAGCGGAGAACGGTCAGTGGCATTTAGATGCAGGAGGCGCTGATGACATGATATTAAAGCGAACGCAGAAGACAAGAAATCCCACCCCAGAATAAGAGCGTGGGTGCACTCGCGAAATACCGCTAAAACAATGTGATGACGAATGCCTTCTATGCAGACACGAACGGTACACTGTGCAAGTGGACGAATGAGAGCGTTGGTCGCCGCACGTAGAGGTGGGCCACTATAAGGCGTGGTGACTTTTCGAAGGCAGGAACAAAAATCGGCTCGAATAATCGAAACGGCAGCGCCAGTGTCTACAAGAGCCTCAACGTGTACACCTTCTACAGACACTACTATCAAATTCGATGGCCGCTCTGGAGGAATTGTTAGCTGTCCGGTGGATGCAGTTTCCCCTCCTAAAACTGCATTGGGGAGTTTTCCGCGTGGGTTTTCGTGAAATGGGGGGCGGGCCACAGAGGCGACACTGAACGGCGACCTGGCGAAGGCGACCTGCGGCGAGACGTACGGGAATCCCCAGGCATGTCCGTATGGTAGGTAGGAGATGTAGGAGATGGTGAACGGTAATAGGACGATCGGGAGGGTGGTCATAGGTAGTTCATGGTCGGACGGAAGCTTCGATGTTCTTCAGGAGCGTAGCCGCGTTGCTCGTCTTGTTGGCGCATTCAACAAAACCAAGCGATATGTCCTCGATAGCGACAGTAGTAACAGATTGGTCGAGGTGGGTGCTGAGGTGTGTAGTAAGGTGGTGCACGCACTGGTGGTGATAACGAAGCCACAGGCGTATGGTGTGCTGTTGTAGGCACAGAAACGGTGGGTGCGGCAGAGAGCGCGGCAACTTCGGCGTACGTTTGCGTCTGGCGCATGCAGGGGCTGTTGGAACACGTTGGACGCGATGCGGAGGCGATCTCTTGTTTAATCAGGTCTCACAAGCTATCCTTTTCAGACGGGAAAGTAACTTCCGCAGCACAGGAAGAGCAGCGCCCGTGAAGCTCTTCACGAACGATGTCGCGAATAAGCGCACGCAAGTCGAGGGGTGCAGGCAAACGAATGTCGGTGGCATCGTAGCAAAGGCGAAGAGGCTGAAGCTCGTCAAGTCGCTGACAGATGGTTATCACGTCCTGTGTGGTGGCAGAATTTTGCGTGGCGAGGACGTTAAAGGCGACGGTGTTAATGCCTTTAATAATGTGCCGTATTTGGTCGTTCTGAGACATGCCGGTGTTAATGCGCTTGCACAGTGCAAGGACATCCTCAATATAAGAGGTATAAGATTCACCTGGCAGCTGCATGCGTTCAGCGAGCTTCTTCTTTGCTGCCTCAGTGCGAACTGCAGGGGCACCAAATATCTGACGAATTTGCTGCTCGAAAGTGTCCCAGTCGGGAAGATCCGGGTGGTGATTTTAGAACCAAGTTTTCGCAGCATCGGACAAGTAAAATGGGATGCTGCGCAACTTCTGTGGATTGTCCCACCTGTTCAAATCCCTGACGAGGTCGTAGTTCTTGATCCAGTCTTCGACATCATCGCCTCGGAGACCGGAAAACACAGGTGGATCACGCAGGCGAATGTTGTTGGGCGGTGCGCGTGGCGGTGGCTGCAGTAGGATGGCGACGTTGGATGGGCCAGGGTTTTCTTGGGCCGCCATGGCAGGGGGTTGTATGCGACGACCCGAGCGGAGCTCCAGCGAGAACGGGCGGGAGGACTTGAGGGAACGAAAAGCACCGTCCACCACTTATGAGGAACTGGTTTATTCAGCCAGGCTCGAGCAAAATCACGCTGGTGATGATATTTGCAGATGAAGAAGATGTACAGGTGATGATGATATCAAAGAGAATAAAGAGTCATTCGCTTGTCGTGCTCACACTATATATATATATATATATATATATATATACATACATACACTTTTTTTTCTACAGTCATACCTCATTAATACTGTTGCAATTGTATTTGAAATATACTTACGAAGGAAGATAGCTTGACTGTCAATATGGTGGCTGCGTTTCATCTGATCTCGTCGTCCTCCTCCTCTTCCCTCACAACTGCATAGTGCTAACAGCGACTCCACAACATCGACCTGCGGCGGCGAAAGCACCGACCCGGCGTTTGGCGCTTGTTAGAAAGTGTACGACGAGAGGTATGGCTTCAGGTGGGAGACAGATGACGTCTGAAGATGCGGAAGGCGTTGTAGGGTTGTAAGGCGCTATTTCATAAGTAACGGCAGTCACTTGGCGTAAGATAGAGAGGGGGCGGAGTATTTAGGCAGAAGCTTTTCGGACAAGGAGGGCGAGGTCACCCTGATTAAAGTGGACATTCTGGTGCTGGCAGTCGTATACGGACTTCTGGCGCAGCTGTGAGTCGGCAAGACGTCTATGGGCGATCTGACGTGCTTTTTCGGTTGTGGTGATAGCATGGCGAGCATACATTGTTGACAGGTTGGCAGGGCTGCCGCATGAGCATGTCAAAAGACGAGGTGGGTTCTCGTCCATAGAGAAGATAAAAGGGAGAATAACTGGCAGTGTCTTGGTTTAAGGGGTTGTATGCAGAAGCGACGAACGCAAGCACGGTGTCCCAATCGCGATGATCAGTCGAAACATACATGGTTAGCATATCAGTGATTGTGCAGTTCAAATGCTTCGTGAGACCATTTGTTTGGGGACGGTAGGCCATCGTAAACTTGTGCTTCGTTGCACAATAACGAAGTAGGTCATCTCGGGCTGTGAGAAGTTGGCGAGGAGAGCCGCGGTGCAAGATGATGTCTTGTATCAGGAAGTCTGCGACATCTGTAGCGCAACTCCTCGGGAGAAGTGTGGCAACTTGGGCTAGTTGGTATGGCATGACGATAGTTATAGCGCGAGAACAAAACGACACAGAGACGATCGTATGTCCTGGCAGTTCCAAGGTGATCAGCTGTCTGTACATTACGTAGCTGCTGTAGTACAATCAACTGAAGATGAGAGGGTACTAAAAGAAGTAACTCCTGTCCCACAGAGTGCATGTTCCAGGGGTATAAGATGCCTTCTGAAATGACAAACTTGCGAAGTGAACTGTTTCTCAGGTTGTCTTTCTGGCAGTTGATTGTATTACGTAAGGAGGCGTCACATCGTTGCTTTTCTGCAATGTTGCAGAAAGAGGAGTGGGAGGAAAAGCGCACGGATATGTCGTCCGTGGCGATGCCTGGAGCCTCGACAGGGTACTGAGATAGGCAATTAGCGTCTTGGTGTAAACGGCCAGACTTTTAGATCACAGTGTACGTGAATTCCTGAAGACTGAGAGCCCAGCAAGCCAGGTGCCCTGTTGAATCCTTGTGTTAAAAGCCAGTGTAGAGTATGGGGACCTGTGGTCGCGGTTGAAATGTCGGCCATATAAATAAAGACATAATTTATCAGCTGCCCGCGAGGCATTCACTCTCAGTATTGGGATACGGTCAAACACTGCTACAACGAACACAGCAGCTACAGCGAAACATCCGCTAAATGAAAAATTATTGGTTCCCCGTAAGCAGTCTATAGGAGTCAATGCATAAACATTCTCGCCACAGTGAGCACTTTTCCTTCTGTCATCCCGCTTCAACGAAATTTGATGGTGCACTTCCAGGCTTAGATATTTAATGCTATGCAGTAAACGCAATATTTAACATTTTGATGCATTTTCAGAACCTGAAAATACGTCGACAAAGTTTAAAAAAACATGTTGGCACCACCAGAAAACGCCCCTGTTTACCAAGCATGGACGCCGCCATTGCTTGGTAGCAGTGGCAATGAGACTGCCCTGCTTTTTTTGCCACTGGTTTGTGTTTGAGCCGCAGGCGATCCAAAGCTGAAGCTCGTCGCTCAGTTCATGGTTTCCTTTATGCAGCTGCTGGTTGCAATCGCGGAACAATGCCTTTTTTTATACCAATACTTATCGTTCTGTTTGCGCTTGGCTAGTTTGGTAACTAATCAGAGCAGCTGTTTGTCCGCATTATGAAAAAAATCAGCTAGCCACGAGTGATGGAGAATAAGAACAGCATAAAATAAGGCAAAAGTCACCGCTGCATGATACCTCGCCTCCATCTCGGCATTGTCGGATACACTTTAATGTCAAATAGCTGCTGGTGCTAACCTGTTAATGCAGTTGTTAGGTTCATTCACGAAAACCGTTGTGGCCATTGTTTCAGCGTGCTCTTCATCATGGCGTCGCAATGCATGGGTGAAAATGGCATCATGACGTTCCTTAGAAAGACAATGAAATAGCCAAAACCTTTTGAATTTAGGAAATAAAGGTTGGCTTGTTTGGCTAGCTCAGATCAGCTTTAATTTTTTTCATTTCACTACAACAAAATCTTTGTTTCAACAAAATTTTTTCCGCGCTTCAGTTTCGTTGTTGTGGGGTTCGACTGTAATTGTGTTCGGCAGGGGAAAGCAGCCGTCTGGCATATGCAAGGACTCTATCATGACCGGATTGTCGTTGAGCTAGCACAGCAGCAATCCTGTAGCTGCTAGCTCAGTGCGGACCTCGGTTGGCGCGGACGCGCCGTAGTGGATGAGAATCGGCGGTGTGGTGAGTAGACTAATGAGGCTTGAAAAAGCAGCGGCTTGATCATGACCCCACTTAAATGGAAATATGATCACAGGTGCACAAAACTGCGAACGTCCTTGGCGTAAGATGGTACAGGGAAAAATAAAAAAACAGCACGAACTTTGTTGGGATCGTGGCGGATGCCACATGAGTTGAGGAGATGCCCCAAGTTGGCAACTTGGCGGTGCCCGAAGTGGCATTTCGAAGAATTAAGTTGTAGCCCAGCCGCACGAAACACGAAAGAATGGACGAAAGTCGGCCAAGATGAGTCTCGAAGGTTGGCGCAAACACAATGACATCGTCTAGGTAACAAAGGCATGTGGAAAATTTAAAGCTGCGCAAAATTTTGTCCATCATCCGCTCGAAAGTGGTCGGTACATTGCACAAGCCGAACGGCATAACTCTGAACTTGTAGAGGCCGTCAGGTATTCAATGGTGGTCTTCTCATGGTCGAGGTCATGTACTGCGATTTGCCAGTAACTGGAGCGTAGGTCTCTCGAAGAAAAATGGGTTGCATTGTGAAGGCAGTCCACAGGACCATCAATGCGAGGTAGTGGGTATACATCCTTTTTAGTGATTTTGTTCAAGTGCTGATAGTTCACACAGAAACGCCAGGTACTATCTTTATTTTTAACTAGGACGATGGGGGACTCGAAGAAGGCTCAATAATGCCCTTTGTCCAAAGCTCTAAAGGGGATGGCACGTTTTGTTCGTCGTGATAGTTACAACTGTGTATGGAGAAGACACGTGCAGTGCCAATAAACACCGCGGAGATGGTGTGACCACGTAATCACCATTCGGTACACTCCGGCATGGTTCAACAGCAATGCAGGTACAACCCTCGTAGGTTGTGACAAATCCTTGACCAAATATCATTGAGCCTAATACATTCAATGACCACTTAAGCCGTAGTGCTTTGTCCTATACCTAACTGTGCATACCAGATATGTATCGGGTTAACTTTTTTGTGCCATAAATGTTTATGGCACTGCTGAGCTTGCCAACGCCACAATGTCCCATGGAAGGCTTTCCATCTTTTTTAGAAGAGTGGGGAGCCATAGGTAAATGATTCTTACTTCCACAGGATGGCGGCAACGCTTTTTCGGGTGAGCATCGCGAAAAAAGGAAGGCGAGTGGGCGGCCACCTACGAACGTGCTGGAATTCCTTATTGCCAACAACGTTATCATAATACGGACCTTCAACTGTTTGCACAGGCATGCGTGTGGCATAGTGCTACTTAAAATCTACTGCATGCTTTTAGTAGGCAACAACCAGAACATACTTGGCCGCCGATCGCTGACGCCTTGTTGTGCGGGACCGTCTTCGTGCACGGGCACCACATTGTAGAAATGAAGCAGCTCACTGTTGCAGAGAATATGTGGTTGTGCTTTGCAGATCATGGGCGCCAAGAAAGCTCATTGCACTGGTGTTATCTCGCAAAACTCATGTGAATAATACAGCAAGTGAAGCGCTGTTTTAACTACACTGCATCCATTTATTGAGTGACAACCCACATGTGCCTTTGTCTACTACCAGGGCAGCTAGGGCACTGCAGAAAACACATCGCTTGCAGGAAGCTTATCATCGCCACGTTAATCTAACAAGCTACTTGTCACACTTTTGAAGTGGGCACATGCACTCCCCTTAGCAAATGAGCATGTAATGTACAGCTAGGGGCCTGACAGCGATGGTGTGGCCAGAGTAGGCAACGCACCGCATGTAACCAGCCGGGAGGGAGACAATCGGCTCCATGTGGCCATACTGTGTTTCAGTAAAACTGTCAGTTTTCTCTTAATAGCAGATCATGACACAGACACATGTATTGAGGAAAGTCGATACTGTCTGTCCTGCCACAATTTCAGTTGCAGCATATCTCATACTCTGCAATAGGGTAGTTAAAAATGCTTCTTGGTGGCGGCGCCACAGCACTACTAAGCGCTATCATACGGTCATGTGGGAGTGCTGGGATTTTTTGTACATTTTGGCAAAAAGAAAGAAAAGGCTCTTGGGGGGCAGTTTAGGCAATACAGTTAAACCTGGATATAGTGAAATTGACAAATTCGCACAAGAATTCGTTATACGCAGGTTTGGTACGAAAATTTTTAAATAATGAATGAAACAAAAAGGGAACTGAAGGCAGAGCCAGCTCGGAACTATTATTTAGCAATAAAAAAATGATGCAATTATTATGGACACTCTCTGCGTGTTTTTGCTGTTGCCGCCATGTTAAGTAACAAGTTCAAATTGATAACATGCCCCCGCGCATTGTAACTTTAGGACTGGGTACAAGAGCGCAAGCGCTGTTGAAGCAGAAAGCAAACGAGCCAGCCCTTTCCTATCACCTAGAGGGCGCATACGGTAACATCCCCCCACGTGTTAAAACTGCTGTCCAATGCTCAAACAGAAAGGAAACCACCAGTCTTGAACAAGCATGAAAAAACACGGGAGGAGTAGGGGGGGGAGGGTGGTGGCTCGAGTAGGAACGGTGAACTTTGTTTTCAAGGGCGGGGTTGTGATCGCTGACGCACATGCTATTTCGGCAAGCATCAGTGTGCTTTCAACGTGAAGTGACTGTGTGAAAAGAGCACTTCTTCCTGGAGTGACTGTAGTTGCTTTTACTAGCATTTTGTTGGATTTCAGCGATATAGGATCCAAAAGAGTGTGCTGCCAGCCTTGCTTCGTATAAAATTACAATTTATTGCTATCGCATTCATTGCATTGCATTCAATGCATCGTCTCGTAATTGCAAAAGCCAATCGACTAATAATGAAGGATACGGTCCCGCAATCTTGGGGCACAGCACCAGACCAATGCACGTGACGAGTCGACCTCCGAAGATCCGTCATCACCGTGCTCCTGAAGGAAGAAGAGCTTCCATCAGCGCCTTATCTGACATCCCCTGGGTAGGGATGACACAGTTGTCTGCATTAAAAAAAAAAAAGAAAAAAGAAAAAGTCAGGTCGATGTCGTTGAGGGGCCAAACCATGCGCCCGTAGTGAAACTGTGCATGCGCGTATGGCGTTGAAAAGAAAGGTCGAACGACACGAATACCACGGGAAACTATTCGGTATAGCGCCATCCAAATGGTGTGCAGCCTTTTGGTTAAGAGTGAGGGAGAGGGCACATCCACGCATGAACCCACAGAGGCAACACCAGCTTGAGGGGCACAGGCCCCGCCTGCCCGCCTCATGCAAAAACGAGCGTTTGCACTCGCCTGGGAGTCGCTGGAGCCACGAGTGTGCCGTGCGCTCCACTGCTGTTTCGTGCTTTCTTCGGGGGCGGGGCAACTGCAGAAGATGTATGCTTGGGCCAAATTGACAAAATCCGGGGCAAAATTCCTAGATTGTCTGTGGCCAAAATTCGCTACATGAAGGATTTCTCCCACTCTTACTTTATTACATAGAGGTGGCAAATACATGGGCTTTTATGGAGTAACATTGGGGAATAGAAAAACTCTCTTATATCGAGGAACATAATAAGCAGGTTTAACTGTACTTGCTATGGCACTGCATTTATTCTTTTCACGGCAATAATTGTGCATGCCAGGAAATGCAAACTTCTTGGTGGTTCATTCGTACTACCGTTTAGTGTGTAATGTCTAATTTGCAGCAGGTAGTACATATTAACGAGGCTTTACTGGAATTTACTAGACACAGGGGAGACATTGTCAGCACTCGCGTGTCCATATGTGTTCGTTCAAAACTTCTCAATTTGGTCCCGCAGATCCTGTTTGCCCGTGCAGAAGCACTGCATGCTCATGGTCACACTCAGGAGGCCAGCAAACTGGCAGTGCGCCTGGCACATGAGCTTCTGGCTCATCCACCAAGTTTGGAAGTGGAAGGTTTGATCGCATCAGCTCAGCCTGGGAAGACAACCGGCAACCGCCGTGGCCGTCGTTTCAACCCGGTCTGGCACCAGGTTCGTGTCGTTACCCTTTCCCCAAAAACTTTATTTAGTTAAAAATATTTACCACAAACTGTTGGGCTGATAAAGTTGCAAACATTTTTATGGCTATCAATCTCTGTTGCTGTTACTATCAGCGCTTCATCTTTCTGGTAAAAACAGGAGCTTATCCTGGTGCCTATCAGTAATTCTTTCAGAACTTGGGTACTTGTTTATGAATGACTGTTTTTAGTGCACTTCCATTGCCAAATGCACTTGTATTTCATGATACTGGAAGGAAATGCAGCCATGTTGAAAACCTCCATACAAGTGCAGGCCCCTTCTTTTCTTTCTCTATATTTTTTTATTCTTTCATTTCTTTGAGTTTGAAATGCTAACTGGAATTAGTTGTCTGTTCAGAGTTTATATGCTCTGACTTCTTGTGCTTAGTGATCATGTGTCTTTTTATTTTGCAGTCGCTGCATGCATGTTGTGGGGGGTCTCGAAATGAGATCACCGCTCTCAGAGCACATGGACACAGTAGACCTGGTCGATCTAAACCAAACATTATTTACATTTATTCAATTACATTTGCATCGACAATATTACCAGCCAAATGAAATGCATCACTAGTGACACACTGAAACAACCTTATACAATATTTCAGTCAATATAATTAACAAACACAAGACAACGCGAAGACATCGTCACCAATGCTAGACTCATCATGACGGGCCCACAGGAGACTACCTTCGGTGTTGCCCCCATGGACCCACCACGGGAGACGACCTTTCGCGTTAGCCGCCACATGGCAAAGAGAGCCACTCATGTCTCGTGTCGCCGCCCAATCTGCTGGCGCCAACCATAATGATGATGATCGTTTACCCTGCACGAGCACTGTGCCACCTACCGCTAAATGGTTATTAACCCTAAATGCGGCCTATCTGCGACACATGTGTGTGCCGCGAGGTGCAAACGACTTCTCAGTGTGATATATGTAGTACATATTAAGGGGGGGCGCGGCAAGTAAAGTGCCGATTTTGGTCAAAATATGCGATTTTCTGATTTATTTTTTTTCGTAATCTTCAGACCTTCAACTTCCTTGTTCTAAAATATTACAGCGAAACGTGCGCTACAAATCCCGCAAATAGTGTTTTTGCCGAGGCTAGTCGCCGAAAAGTGCGAAAAAAAAGCCCCTGAAACGGTGTTGTTCACGCCGCACAAACGCGCCAAGTTGTTGACCGTGGGCCGCCATTTTGGTAGCTTTGGAAAGAGGAGAAAGCCGGCTTCCCGATGGTCGCGGTCTCGTATTTCGCCGAGTGAAAATAAAAGCGCGAGGAGCAAGTAAAAAAACGAAAACGAAGAACGGCAATTGGCTGCGCGGGTCACGTGGTAGCAGGCGCGACCTCTTACTGGTCAAAGCTGCGCCGCGCACCTTGGCAACCTTGGAAGCGCGAGCGCATCTGCGGCCGCCGAGTCGAGAATCATCCGGCGTGCGCTTCGTTTTTTGCCAGTTGGCTGTTTTTGTGATAGTTCGCGTGCTTTTTTTACCAAGCTTTGTTTACATCGGTGGTCTCTTCTGAGTGCTTGCTCATACTGCGGTGCTATGTTGTCGCAAAAAAAGTTCCGGAGCGTCCACAAGTACGGCAAGCGTCGGAAAGCTTGGAACAAAGGGCAGACGACTGCGGCTGCCGTCCCAGTCGCAGTTCCGGACGGAGCATGCTCTTCAAGCGTCACGGAGCCTCTACTCAGACCCTTCGCTGATTGTTGTGAGGCCGAGAGTGTGGAAGGTGCCACATCGTCGTATGTCAGACCGCCGGATGCCGTCGACCGTGATGGACGCTCTCGCGAACCCGATTGCGGTGGCACCGCGTCGGCAGCCGTTGCAACTCCGGGCGTGCGCGCGTCGAACATTCTATCGCGAGTTTCGGCCCAGATTCCGAGCAGTGAAGAAATCGCGCAGCGGGCGCAGACAAGGCGGGATGTTTTGGATGCCGTAGCATCGAAATCCGCTTCAAAGCGGAAGCTCGAGCTTCTGAACGAAGGCTGCGACGAAAATGACGGCGGTAAGGACTCCACATTCTTCATTGTAAATAAGAAGATGCTGAACGGTCTGCTTTTGTCAGTAAAGTGCAACAAGTGCGACGAAGGGTCGATACGCCTCGAGACTACGCACTGCCTTGGACTCGCGGCGAGGATGGAACTTTTTTGTGACAATTGTGGCATAGTGAACAGTGCGTGGTCGTCCCCGAGGTGCTCCGGGCAACAAAAAACGAACCCCTTTGAGGTAAACGTGCGTGCTTTGAGGGCTGTGCAGTCAGTTGGCAGAAAACAATCTGCCATAAATGACATTTTTTCTGCGATGGACATTTCGCATCGAGCACTGCACCACAAGTCCTACCAGAGACTGCAAAGGAAGTACAGCCACCCTGCCACCACATCAGCTGCCACCCGCATTGAAGCAGAAAGTGCACAGAAGGTGCATGACATTTACAAGGACCTAGGAGGAGTGCCAGGCAACATTGACGTCATTTACGACGGCACGTGGATGACGAGGGGGCACAGAAGTCATATTGGCGTGGGCTGTGTAATCGAGCTGTACACAGGCTTGGTCTTGGACCACTGTGTCCTGTCCAACTACTGCCAAGGCTGTGCTGTTGGTCCCAAGCCTGGTGACGACAACTATGAGGAGTGGCTTGAGAAACACAAGCCACAGTGCCAAAAGAACACCGATGCTAATGCAGGCCAAATGGAAGTAGAAGCAGCGAGGATCATGTTTGAAAGATCGTTTACCAAGTACAAGCTTCGATACATCAATGTGCTCTGCGACGGTGACAGCCGTACGTACCTTGCCCTCACGCAAGACAAGGTGTATGGCTACATGTTGATTAAGAAACAGGAGTGTGTGAACCATGTGAAAAAAAGAATGGGCACTTCCTTGCGCAAC
This sequence comes from Rhipicephalus microplus, assembly GCF_043290135.1. NCBI lineage: Eukaryota > Metazoa > Arthropoda > Arachnida > Ixodida > Ixodidae > Rhipicephalus > Rhipicephalus microplus. Next base: position 287,758,942 of record NC_134710.1, on the reverse strand, counting down.
CTTCTTGATGAGCACAAATCCAAAGGCCGAGGACTGAGCATGGGTGGCAAAGGCCGGCTGACGCAGGGCCTTATAAAGAACTTGACGAATTATTATGGCTGGGCCATTAAGAGCCACCCCAACGATGTTCCTGGCATGGAGAGGGCCATCATGGCCACTTATTACCATGTAACATCCACAGACCAGGATCCACACCACGACCTGTGCCCAAGTGGGACTGACTCCTGGTGCCCGCACAATCAGGCATTGGCCAAGGGAGAGCCGCTGCCGCCTCACAAACATAAACTGCCCCCTCACGTGCGAGTGGCACTGCTGCCAATCTACAAGCGCCTCTCGAACAAAGAGCTCCTTGAAAGGTGTGCGCAGGGAAAAACCCAGAACGCTGTGGAGAGTATGAACAGCCTCATTTGGTCACTCCAGTCCAAGAGCCAGTTCGCCTCCCTTCGAAGTGTGGAAAGTGCAGTTGCAGATGCAGTCTGCCGTTTCAATGGTGGCTGCAAGAGTGCGCTGCAAGAGATCACTGCTCAACTGGGCTTCAATCCAGGAGACTGCTCTTTGCGGCGAGCAGCCGAAAAGGATGCCAAAAGGGTGAAGAGGGCTCAAAAGACGCATTGTTCCACGACAAAGAAGCGCAAAACTGGGTTGCGCTCTACAGAGGCCAAGGCCACAGCATCTCAGGATTACTGCCCAGGAGGATTCTGAGTGTTTTAGGCATGTTGTGAACTTCCAAACAAGAGTGAACTTTCAAAGTCGGTTTTCTCAACTCTTGATTTTCGCCTATGTGCCTTCGCTAGAACATCTGTCATTTTTTAACAAAGACTGATAGAGTCGTTCCGTTTTTTGCACTAGGCTCAGGAGGCCTTTAGCAGTGCAATAAAGCTTTATCTCTCTTCTTACTCATCATTTAAAATTTTTAGAACACATTTTATAGTTACTGCGATGTGTGCGCAAAACAACATCCATGTTTTGGAAATTTTATTTATGGTTACAAGAACTAGAAAAATCAACTAATAGCTTCTTTGCACAAGTTGATGCTTTGGGAACATAATAATATGAAAAAATAATTTCATTTAGCAATAATTATCTCTTTAAGTGCGAAGAGCATTAATTAGTATAATTATGCTTGTAACTCAAAAAGTACAAGAGGTATTTGAAAACGGTTTTCATATTTGGAATCCTCACAATCATCCACATACACACACCAAATTTCATCACAAACAGTACATTAATAAAAAAATTAGTTTTACTTGCCACGTCCCCCCTTAACGAGGCTTCACTGGACTACAATGTGTACTATTTCTCTCCCTAGGTGAGCCTTTTGGCATCGGCAACTTTGGCCAAGGCTGCTTTCCTATGCCAAGTGCTGGGTGAAAACCAAGAACATCATCACTTGGCCTTTCGCATTGGACTGTTTGGGCTGGAGATGTCTCGGCCACCAGCTTCAACAAAGGCTCTTGAAGTAAGTTCTGGCACATTCCTAAAACCACTATATGGCAATTGCATATGGTGATGCTTCTTAACACTGGGTGCATCGGGGACCCCCTTGTGGTTTTGCCTGAATAATGGAGGACCGGAAGATTGGGGGAAGGGAGTACCGTATTTACTCGTTTAATGAATGCTCTCGCATAATATAATAAATGCACCCCCAACTTCAGTCATCAAAATTTGGATTTTTTTCCCCGCATAATAAACGCACCCCCTACATTAATCTGCTGCTGTCCTGCTCACCGACACCTGGCGCCTTCTCACCCGCTGGATCTCTTCAGTTTTTTTTTTTTTTTTTTACTATTTTGCCAACCCCCCCCCCCCCCCCCCCCGGGCCATTTCGATTCGCTCCCTTCGCCCGTGCCGCGTGCCGTATTGTTTTTTTTTTCTTTCTGTGCGTCACAGCGAAGCTCACAAACAGTGCGAGTGTAGACATTGCAGCTGATAAGCACGCAGCGAGCGAAGGTCACGAACCTACCCGTGCCAATCGACGGTCATTTCCTGCAAATACGAAACTTTCAAGCCCAACGACATGCACGCGATTTTTGAGCGACGACGACAGGATTCGTTGTCGCAAAGGGTCATTCGTTGCTATCGCATTGCAGGTTTCTGAACATCCAGAAAAATCGCTTGTCGCCCAGAAAAGATCGTGATGATTTCCACAACATGTAGCCCCCCCCGATTCTCGCTTCGCATCGAAAGACAGTTCTCGCGGTTCTGTACAACCTTTTGTTTGAACTGGGGTAGAGTAGGCCTAGGAGGACTTCCATTGCTAGCGTCGGTGATGTGCTTTGTTGAGAGCGAGGAGATGTCGCTCCTTGCGGCACAAGAGCCACGCGGTCTGCATCCTAGGGTGAGCAAAGCTTAGAGCACATTGGTTGTAGGCCAAGCCTGAAGCGAGTGAGTACGGAAGCCTCGTGGGTGGTCAGATTTTCTGTAAATAGCTTCTTCTATCTCTTTGGGTTCAGGGAGTCTGCCGTCATTGCTGTCAATTGTCTTGCGGCTCAACGCTGGGGCGTCGTGACACCGTCTCAGACTGTGGGTGCCGATCGATCGGTAAGCTGCTGTGTGCGGCAAGCAAATAGGGCCACCTTACAGAGTGGATGTCTCTTTGCCGCTGCCTCTTCTGCGCCTAGACAGGGTGCTGGGTGGATGCCAGTTGTTGTCAAGTGACTTGTTAGGCCTAAGGCTCTGCGCAGCAGCCTGTCGCACATGGCACAACTAGGAGGATCATGGCATTGAGGCGTTGCATTCTGCTTCCCTCAATTTTTTTTAATCTTCTGATGCATAAATTTGGAAAAGCGACCTTTGTTTTATTTTAGCTGGGTGTCTCGGTCACCGCCGATCTATTTGCTAGCAGTAGTGACCATCGTACCATGTGGGCGAGGAGCCCGAAGCTCCCTTCCCTTTGCCCTACTGCATTGTTTCGTCGAGTGTTTTGAATGTACACAGCGGGAGTGATGTAACCCGCGGCTGGCTGTCTTCTGGACATCCGTCCTTGTCGGTGGCCAGGAATACGGTCATTAGATCGGACGATGGACGTGCCTGGGACCTGTGCCACTGCCTGCTCTGCGACGCCCTCGTGAGTGCTGGTCGCAACCAGAAGATCTGTCGGCGCGAGTGACGGTTCTCGCGCCGATGGCAACGTTGTTGCGGGATCGATACTGAGGTGAAGTCGCCGAGCTGGACAGTGCAGCAGCGGCGGTGTCATGGTGCATGGACATTCTGTAGGAACATGTGTTGTCATCTTTTGTTAGAGCTTGTAGCGGATTTCTTTGTTGTTGTTTTTTCCCGGGATATGGTTTGAATTAAGGTCGGGGGGATGTGGGGGTGCTTAGACCTCCTGTAAAGTAATTTGGGCCTCGTGATGCATGTGTTTCGTGCATAGGTCGCATTCAGAAGTCACAACTACCGAGCGGTAGGTGGCGTGCTGCTCGCCAGCGTGCGTATCACCACCATCATCATAATCATGGTTTGAACGGTGACGCGTGGCAGCAAGCCTGCGTGGCGGCACAGGAGAGAGATGAGCAAGTCACAGCTACCGAGCGCGAACGGTTGTCTCGCCCATGGGCCCGCTAAGTACGGCACCACGAGTCGTCTGCCGGAGGCCCTCGTGGTGAGCCAAACATTTACAAAGCCGCTTTGTGTGTGTTCTTGTGTTTGTTATGTTGTCGAGTGTTGTGGAATATTGTGTAAGGATGTTATAGCGTGTTGATCACAATTGATGTGTGTATTCGGCTGGCGATATTGTCGGTCTAAATGCAGTCAAATAAACATGTGTTGTTTGGTTCGTTTCGACCGTGTCTACTGTGTCCGTTCACTCCAAGAGCGTGGCACTCTCTCCACATCGAGACCCCGCAACTTTTTAAGCATATTTATTCTGAGCCATCTAGTATTTGTATTCTTTGTATAACTTTATCTCTATTCTCGTTATTTATAAACAATCAGTGCATCTAAATCACAGCAAAATATTTTTATTTTCACTTATTTGTTCGTAAAAAATATTTTATTTTTTTCATAAAGTCTTCTTTCTTTGAAATGTTAAATTTTAAAGTCAATATTATGAGGCTTAATTTAGCAATACAGATAAAAAGCGACCTTTGAAATGTTTTGAAAAAGAGATTATAAAGTGTGGCATTCATCTTAAGGATAAAAAGAGTTAAAAACAAGTTATCTGCTTCGTGTGTTCATTTATAAATAGTGTGCCTCTGTGAAACAACTGTGGCTGGCCTGCAACAGAGCTATTAAATATGGTCTTGTGATACATTGGTCTTACTGCTTCAAAGAACCACTTATTTTGGTTATCTCTTATACTTATGCGGACTCAAATATTCTGCAACCTTGAATTGTAAACTCCAACATGAATGCTCGTATACTCTGTGCCTCTATATTCTAATGGTTGTACTGAGACACTCGATCGATAGAATCAATAACAAACAGTTGCTTACTTTGCATACATACTGTCTGCGGTGTGTATTGTACAGGTCAAGTTGGCCAACCAAGAGCAAGATCTCGTTAGCCTGTTGAAGAAGATACCATTGGGGGATGCAGAGTTGAATGACATCAGAGAGAAGGCGGAAGCACTACGCGATCATAGGCTGCAGTCTCGGGGTGACGCATTGCTTCCACTGATGCTTTCAAGCTACATCTTCGATGCCCTGGTGCTTTCCAGTAAGTGGAATTAGCGCTCAGAAATCAAGTTCCCTGTGTGTCCTGGAGTGACCGTTGTGTCTAATTGTTTGTTTATGGGTTGTCATAAAGAAAATTAAACTGCCACCCTGTAATATCATGAAAGGTAATCTTTTTTACGTTTGTTGTGAAACCGCACTTACATTTTCTTTAGCTCTGTTTTATAGTAACTCATTTTGTCATGCATTTTGCATTCATGTACCGTGCTACGTCTGTGCAATGTCTTTGTGGTCAAAATTTCTGGAGCCCTTCACTATAGCATCTCTCATAATCATGTCGCGGTTTTGGTACATGAAACCCCAGATATTATTACTACTACTACTACTACTACTACTACTACTACTACTACTACTACTATATACACTCAAATATCAATATTGTGAAATATTGCTTATGACAAAGTAAATGAACAGTTGTAGTGTTAGGCATATATATGTTTTATTACAAACTTTTGGATATAACAAACTTACTTTCTTATAGGGTGCAACTTTGTTGTAATGAGATTTGAGTGTAATATTAATATTATTAAGAATTTTACTTTCAACATAAACCAAAAGTGCAGTGGAGACAGCTCTAGCATTGCCAAGTTTGATAAGCACAGCATGAAAACTGACCGAATTGTTCAGTAACCTTGGCTTGACATGCATTGATGGTTACGTCATCTTCTGTAGGTACGAGGCCAACGTTCTCCTCATATGATTTAAAGGGACACTAAAGAGAAGCAATAAATCTACTTAGACACATAACTCAATCTTTTAGAATATTATTTATTTTGCTATCCCAGGGTAATTATTAGAAGAGAAAATTGAGGTCGGAGTGTTGTGCTTGAATTTATTTTTGTGTATTTTGACTGCATCAGCTACTCTTCACACGTCTTGTTAGCTAGTTTCTGTTTGAACCACTTCAACTTTGTCTTGGCTGGTGTAAATACTATGCATATAAAAAGCTAAAAATGTTTGTCAGGACTACGCAGAACATTAAGTTAGGTGATGTCAGAATCTTTGATCAAATTTAATTACTAGGAGTTCCAACTTTCCAACTTAAAACCAGCGACAGAAACGTGTGTCTACATAGGGAAAGTCAAGTAATCAGAAATACAACTCGAGAAATGCTTGATGTCACCAAAATCATGTATCACTATTGGATGGAGCAAGTATGCAATTTCTCCGTGGGAGGAATAGTGATGGCTGTGGCCATAGCTTACATTCTTTTTTGGTAGTAACCGGCTATTGTGCTATGTTTGTTCTATTAGCCTTCAGTCTTTTTTCTCTCTCTCTCTCTCTTTCTGACTTTTTTTTTAAACCTTCTACTCTTTTTTTCTGTGTGGCTGCAGCATTTCGATTTTAAAGTGGCCCTGCAGCATTCCTCCAAGTAATCATCAAATGGTTTCATTAAGAGAGTTTATTGCCTCGCGAATCATTTGGCGCTAAATTGTTTAGAATCAGTCATTTATAATCAGTTCTGTGGGGTTTTTCTTTACGCTTTATGTGCATTCTTTACGCTTTATGTGCATTCTTGCTCCTGTTGTACCAGCAGGTCTGCTGAAAGCTAAGCTGGGAGGATGATGACGAGGTGGTAACAAGCTATGTCCGTTCGTCAGCGTGCATCATGACGTTGAGCACTTTTTTTATTTTTGTTGCTACAAACATATGCCTTACTTTCAGACTGACTGCTTGTTGGCAATCAGGGCTTCCTACGGCTTTGTAGCAACTATATAGGTCACAGTGCAGCGATGAGCCATTGGTGGTGGACTTTGGGTTTATAGTGCAATTATTTGGGTCTATGGCATCATTTTTCAAGAGAGAGAAGGGAGTGATTTCTAGCTGACTTTGAGAGTTTGTTGTAAATTCCCACGTCGCATGCTAGGCTACAACATTGGACTAGAATGTTCGGCTCGCATGTTCTGGTGATCCTCGATTGCCGATCGGCAGCATTTTCTGACCATGCTGAAATGGGGTTGTAGGGCCCCTTTAAAGGCCCATAAACCATGCAGAAGTTGAAATTTAGTTGTCGAATTTGTGTACTAGTCTTCTACAAGCTTGCAGCCACAAGAATTTTTCAAAGTGGTGCCGCTATAGCAGAGCTAGACTTGTTTAATTATTCAAAAAAGGTCCACTCCGTCTTCGCTCTTTCCATCGCTATTCGCCGTTAATCGGCTCGTCTCTCTCCTGCCTGAGTGCTTCTTCGTGCCATGCGAGGAGGCAGAGCAGTGAGCACACATACCTACTTGTAGCAAAGAGGGTCTTTTTATGGATGACACGACCAAACCAAATGTCGACTTCATTGCCAACACTGAGAATTATTGAAAGGCCCGAAGAGAAGACGATTTTTTGGCTCATAGTCTGCCACACTTAGCATTGCTCATTGTGGCGGCATTCTGAACTTGATGCATTCGCTTGCTTGGGATGTTAAAACATTATCCAAGGTGGCTTAGGGGCCATTTAATGGTCAATCAATAGATAGTGGTGTTTGAAAAGTTCTGCCATTTCCCCGTGTACACCTCCCAGTTATTGGTAGTACGTAAAGAACCTTTCTTTTTAAAACGTTGTGGTTCATTGTAATCATTATTAACTAGATTTTTTGTTGCTCTTTCAACTGAGCTGTTTAGATAGTACGCCATCCATCATAAATACAGTCGTAAATACTACTTTTTTTTGCTTGTCTCAACTCTCAACGCTTACGTGCTTACAAAACTTGTGCAAGACTTGTAGCTGTGCTCAGCAAGTTCTTGTTTTCCTTACAGAGAACAACACTAAAGGTGCACCAAATCCAGGCACTAAGCTGTCATCAGATGAAGCTTTAGGTTTTGAAGCAGCTGTAGCTGCTTTAGGTAAGCATGCTTACATGTCACAGTAAACCCTAAGCTTCAAGCTAGCCATATTTTCAGATGCGGTAAGATATCTTCCACTTTTTATTATGTTTTACTTGTTTATTTCCAGGATTAAAGGCAAATGTATCAGAAGCTGAGCATCCATTATTGTGCGAAGGAACAAGACGGCAGAGGGGTGACCTCAGCATTACTTTGCTGGTGTTCTATAAAGATGATCAAGAAAAACTTGCCAAGGTTCGTATTTTTTCTGACTGTGGGTGGAATTTACTGAAGCAGATATACCAGGCTTATACTGCTAGTGTCTGATCACCTTTCCAACGCAAATACAGTGAAACCTCATTAACTTGTACCTGCCAAGAATGGCGGCATTACTGCACACTAAATGTACTATACGGTGACTACCCGCTACAAATTTGCATCTCTTGACGTGCGCCATTTCTGCCTACAAAGCCATTTTTTATTTTTTATTTTTCAAAGTGCAGGAAAAGTGCTCTCACTCTTGCACAACCGTCGGCCATCGCACATGGTGGTGACACCAAGGAGTATTTCAAAACTATACTTCGGGGTCCGGGATAGGCGATAGAACAGATATAACCGGTTGTCTGCGATACATGCGTTCCACAGTTTGCTTCTAAGTGAAAAGGACAAGTTTTTTTTTTAATGCGTGACGGTCGGAGAGAGCCAAATTGTATACTAGTCTTAGCGCAGCGCTTTGCTTACTCGGTGCACGCAGTGACTGGCAGTGACTGCCACTCCACTGGCTGCAGAACGTGTGCCCACTCTGGTTCAGACCATGCAAATATGCAGCCAATAGCCTGTTGGGTCAACATGGTGAGCTTTCTGGAAACTATGAGCACTCTCTGGGGCGCTAGCAGCCCTGGCAGGGGACAGAGACTAATTTGGCCTGCCTATGGTTACAACAGCGCTACGTTTGCTGTACAGTGCGTGTGTTAGTGGCAATATGGCAAGGTTTCTCAGTGCCAGCGACCCACAACGCTAAACTCCATGACAGCGAGGTGCTTGTGTTTTTGCGTAGTGGTGCCCTCTTGAACACGGCCCTGCAAAACAAAGCAGCAGCAGCGATCTGTCGCCCAGTCAGTTCAGATAGTGGCCTATTAAAAGCATGCATCAGGCTTAAAGCGTTGCTATGCCACTCATGTGCCTGAGGAGATAGTTGGGGTTCTTGCTGTGATGACGCTTTTCGATGGTGATAAGCTGTACCGGTGTGTTTGTCAATGGTCGCCACTTTGACTTTCTTTGTTTTTTTTCCCTATACTCACAAAAGCATCGCTGCAATCGTGCTGAAGTTGGGATAAGTCATAGGTCGGTCTTCGCAATTATCAAAATGATGGAAAACCATTTGTGGCACATTGTGGCGTCTGTGAGTTCAATGATGCAATAAACTTCCATAGCCCGAAATGTTATCATGGTACGCAGTTGGTATGCACTAAACTGTAGGCATTAGACAAACTACTATCTATGGCTTAAGCGGTTCGCGAACGCATCAGTCTCTATGAGACTCTTTTGGGGATTTGTCGCAACTACCGTGAAAACCGAAATATAGGTTGAATTTTTTTAAACGCGATTAAATGTCAATCCTCATCTTATATTACCGGTCATTGGCAGAAAAAAAGATGTGGAAGTCTCACAACAATGGGCAGCTGAAGTCAAAAGCCTCCATTGCCATCGGGAGCAGCAGCGGCTAGGCAAGGCCTACAGTGTATTAGCAATGCCATTTTTCTTCGGTTATCTTTGTAAGTCTGCCATTTTTTTTTTCTTCTATTTCATTCCGATATGTGTGGTAATCAACAGCAGGTTACGATATGCTTTAAGAAAAAAAATTCTCGAGTATGCCAAAGCTCCCGGCAACCTGGCGGCACAACGGGAAATTCAGGGCATCGGAGAAAAGAGTCTGATACTGGAGGAGCCAAAAGAAGCGCATCATATCTTCCAGCAATCCCACCCCCCCCCCCCCCTCTCCAAAAAAAAAAAACTGTTTTAGGAGGTAGCGCCTGACTCTGGGCTCATGAAGGCACAATTCAACGGCTTTGCGCCTAGGTGGCATACTTTCGTGTGTCAAAAACTGCCCGAAATTTTCGATAACAAGCTAGTCGAGTATCAGCGCTTTGTCAACAGCATTAATGCATGATGGGACACACGGGCAACGTTGACGAAATTTCAAATGCCGATCTGGTTCAGTATGCCTTCGAACTGTACTGTAACTGCGAAAGGATCAAAGCAAGTGAAGCTTTTGACAACGGGCAATGAGCAGCCCTCTTATATTATTTTGAAGAGAAAAGGGCTATCAAAAGAAGACTTTCCTTCGCATATTATCGTGAGAGCGAACAAAAAGGGTTGATGAATGAGTTTCTCATGCTTGAGTGGATCCGGCATGTGTGTAATCGGCGACCCGGTGCGCTGTTTCAGCATCCAAGCATGTTGTTGCTCGACTCATTTTGAGGCCACCTCACAGCTGATGTTAAGAGAGCTCTGTCCAATGCCAAGACTGTTTTTGTCTTGAACTCCGGGGGACTAGCATCGATCCTCCAGCTACTGGACGTAGTGCTCAATAAACCCTTTAAAGATGATGTGCAGAAGCTCTGCAATGAGTGGATGCTGGCCGACAATTTCAACACGCCTTTTGGCCGCCTGCGACGTCCACTGCTCGAAACTGTTAGTGGCTGGGTGTTGTCAGCTTGGAAATCTCTCCCGGAAGAGATGGTGTGCAAGTCTTTCCGCAAATGCTGCATCAGTTACGCACTGGATGAAACAGAGGATGGTGCATTCTGGGACGTAACTAGTGCAAAACAGACATTGTTGAGCTCATAAACGTCACCAAAGTGCAGCTGATTGTGTCGCGTACTTATCAAGGTAAGGGTGTGCTGCAATACTTTGAGATTTTTAAAAATGTCTTTTTCGGAGATTCAAAGGTTGGGGGGGGGGAGGAGGGGGTCGACTTATATTTTGGTTTTTACAGTACGTTTTAACTGTTAGGATGCTTAATGTGGGTATGTACTAATGAGGTTTGGATGTAGAACAGACTCTTGATAATTCAAACACAATTGGACCTCAGAATTTTGTTCGAATTATCAAAAGTTTTCGAAAGTATGGACTCGGGCATCGTACCAATTCACATTTAGATGGTGAAAAAGGTGAAAGCCGGCTTCACAAAGACATCAAATTTGGGGAAGGCTGCCTGCACTGATGGTGGAATTGAGGAGGCACACACAATATCTGCACTGTAGGACGACGTAACTATTTTCCGGACAAAAAGTCTTAACAGCTGTACTGAACACTTGACGCGGGCACGTTCGGTCCGGAGCGTGCGCACGGTTTGCGCGTAATGAAAGCTTCTCCAGTGCCCTACAAATATGCTACAACCTTTCCTAGGAAGACAATGCACGCCCTCGACACATATTTTCTTTTTTCTTTTTCTGCCCAATGAGCCTTTAGCACAGGGGCGTAGGTAGAAATTTTTTAGGAAGGAGGGGGCACCACCTTAATATTGCCACAGATACTAATTACACTATCCAATTAGCGTTCAGTCTTGTGCACGCTCATGCTTTTAGCTGCACGACTCGTGCCTCTCGTTCACGGGCGCGAGTCTGTGTGGGTGGGACCTGCGAGAAAGAATGCGCGTTGGTGGATAAACAGTTTTTGTTTTGGAACGCTGTAGCGGACTCTTCCATTTTTGCACATAACTTTCAGGGTTCGCCCATAATAAACTAGTTTTTGGTGTTTATTCTCTTGAATCTGTTACTATATCTGAAGTTGGGGGGGGGGGGGGGGCACAGGCTCGGTGTGCCACCCCTTGTCTACGCCACTGCTTTAGCTGCTCTTTTTTTCCTGCTGAAAAGTACACTTTTGGCTGCTCTGAAAGCACGTTCCCATGGTCTGAAAGGCAATTTTAGTGGCTCCGAAAGCCTTTTTTTTTCTGCTCCGAAACTCTCTTTCGGCTGCTTCCAAATCCTGCTCATCACTGTCAAGGCCAGGCTGTCTCTTTCTTTCTTTTTTTTTTTAGTTCAGCATGTGATAATTGGTGTGCACGGTTTGGCTAGTTTGGCTGCCTTTTATGCAGGAAATTAGCTCTATTTGCAACTGTTAGTTGCATAAAAAGGTAAATCTCTAGCTGTAATTAACGAAGGTAAATTAATTCTATGCATGGACAAGCAAAAAGTTTCAATTAACCGAATTCTTGCTGTGGGGCAGTTTGAATTCAGCGGCTTTAAAATGCATTGAAAACATAGCCGGCCAACTAAAAATTTGAAACTCTGCTTTGTTTTAACCGTCAGAGTTTGAATTATTGAGGGGCTAATGTACTGAAAATGCCACGTAATCAAAATTGAAAAAGGAGCATCAATAATTCTAGAAGTGGTTAACCATACTATTGTTGCCAAAGTTCAAGGTAGTTTTGAGCATCTGAGCAAAACAAAACATACAAGCTACATTTTCTGAAATTCTATATCTTGATGTTCAGCAGCAGCAGCTTTGCCTCTATTGTTTCACGAAGTATGCATACATACTCCATAAGGGAATGCAGTTTTATTCTAAAGACAATCGATCGTCGTCCTCGTCAGTTTATGAAGAGCTCTGTGCACGCGCCGTGCAGATGTGCCCAAACGCAGTTCCACAATAGGCGAGATGCAGCATACTCAACCACTAATTTAAGGGCAGATGCCACTCAAAGGCACTTTTTTTTAATATTCACACTACAGCAATGAAACCTAAGCCACTTTAGAATTTATTATATTGATTTTAAATATATGATTAGTTTTCGTGCAAGTTGCATACTTTTAGTTCTGCAACATGACAAAGTGAAAACCTTAAAGGGACATTAAAGTCAAATAACAATTTACGTCAAAGTGAAAGCTCAATGTTTGACAATGTCTAAAATGACAATATTATCAATAGCAGTGCCCTGCTTACCGAGAAATTAAGGTAAATGCATAAGAATACATGCGCCGCAGTACGACGTTCTCAAAATAATTCTGATGACATCAGATAAACCGCTTACAATTAATAACTAGTAATCTAGCTGCACCAAATAAAGAACCTTCCATGCATCAAGAGATGCCATAAAATGCTGCTTGTTAGTTTCTGTTTCATTCATTGAATAAAGAACCGGCGGTCGTTTCTATGGGGAATGGTGCAAGTGGTTCAATAACTGTTTTCTTGTGGTTAAACTGAACTGGTCGTTCCATCTAGTGGGGCGCAGTTGAACCAAGCACACCTGCAATTTTGAAGGCCATGGCTCAAAATTGTTGAATGGCCTTTATTTATGCTGTGGCTATCACTGCTTTCACTCTGTTGCTACTGTAGTGTCAACGGCCGCGCATCTAAGCTGGGCAACGTTGTGCACGGCAACTGTGACATCAGACGTTCCGTTGAGGCGGGAAATTTGAAGTGCGCCAATTCAATGTGGACCACTAAAACCCTGTTTTATTTCAAAATAAGCCCTTCCTTGGCACAAGAGTAACACTATGAGGTTTCTGGACTGCTATTTCAACACAACAGTCAACGTCATAGTTGCCTTTAGTGTCCCTTTGAGCCTTTTGCCTCCCCCCCTCTTTTAATCACTAAACTTCCATAATTTTTTAGCATTGATAGTTCATAACTAGAATGCATAAAAGTGATTAGATGCATAAAAGTGATTAGGAAGTGCATACAAAATATGTAATAGATGTGAAAAATAATAGACATGAAAAATGCCATATTTCTCGTACCTTAGTAAAGGTTTACATAAAAATTATTATTAATAACAATATGGAAATTTAATCAAGATAATTGCATTTCCAATAATTTGAAGAAAAAAAAATTGGGCAAAAATTTATGCATATCGGAGCACCAGACGTACGCGAAAAAGGGGCACATGGGGAAAAAAAGGCAAAGTTTTTGTTTTGAGAAAAACGCGTTTTAAAGTTGAAATTGAGTGTTTATTTATGAAATATAATTAAGTGCGATGAAATTTACACACAGAAAAGAACAGTCCTTCTTGTAGTGGCCGCTGCCACTAAAATGCACTAGCAGCATGAGCTTGTCGCTCAAGGCTCTTTCGAGCTGACTCTTCACAGACATTTCGCTCACAGACAGGGCCATAAAACTCTTGCCAAACTTCTGATCTCTCTGGGAGAGCTCGGGCTGACTGCAAGCTAGGGAGAAGTTCGACAGGACTTTGAAATCTAAATAAAGTCCAGTGTCGAGGGACACAACAGTGCTGATGCCATTGTGGCTCCTATGGCCGCATTTGTGCCACGTACCGTCGTACATAACAGCAATATCATCCCTGCTAACTTTCCTTTCTGTGAGCTCCTCGACTTTGCTAGATTGGCGCAGATGGCATCCATTGCCGCATCATGGACTTTCTGGCTGATGGCTGTGAATGACTTATGATGCATTGGCTTTCGCAAGCTGAGAATTGCTACAAATCAAACCAACTGCTCCTAGCCCATTCCTCCAGAGCGCGCCACCACAACAGCCTTCACGTTCACACCGTAGCTATCGCGTGAGATATGGCTTTCTTAATCTATAGCAAAGATAAACCCACGAGAAAAGCGTTCAGCTGCTCTGTTCGAAGAGACACAGACCCTGCAAGTAGGCTTTACAGCACACGCAGGTACGCAGCGTCCAATGTTGGTCCCTGATCTCTACCACGTGACTTGAAAGCCAGTCGCGGCACTCGAAAAATGCTGCAAAAGCATGCTTCTTTTTATTATTTCTTGCACTGCAACAGTGAGGGAAACTGTCCTTATTTGAGGAGTGAGGCTCAGCTCTTTGCCTCATATAATCGACAATGGCGAGCAGCTGCACATGACTGCACACTTTTAGCCTTTTGAACAGTCACATTGTGCTCTTTAGACTCAATTTTAAAGCAATTCTAGTTGAGTCTCGATATCAATATTTTTTTAGAACAGTTTAGGTACTAATCTTATCAAAACAAGTGAAATAAAAAAATCAAGTTTTTTAGAAAACTGGGGTTTTTCGACCCGCATTTCCCTTTAACGTATTCTAAATGCACCGTTCACATTGAAATATGAATGAGCTTCAAAGTATGCTCTGCTGGTTAGACCTGTCCTTCATTTTCTTTTTTTTTTTTTGCTCCAAAATTTTTTTGCAGATTATGGATCGCTTGCTGGACAAAGAGGTCCACCAAATGTATAAAAGCCCGCCACTTAGTTCTTACTACAGCACCTCTACTACCCCTGTGGCAGCGGCGCTAAATGCATCAATTCCTGCATCTGAGAGCACATCTGGCAGCCCTTCCTGCACGCCACAGACAAAGGCGGATGACTTGGCACCATCTACTTCTTCACCATCTACAAGCAGTGCTGCAGAACGTAGCACAGACTCCACCAGCTGTGTTAGTGCAACCAACTGCCTTGGTGATGCCACTGCAGTTGTGGCAGCATCAGGAGCCACGGTAGCTGCAACAGCTGAATCTGGAAGTCCACCTCCTTTGGCTTCTGGAGGGATGCGCCAGGAACCCTCTGGGGGAGCAAGGGTCAAATCTCATCGGCACAACAGGTACAGCAACTTGCAATAACTTGTCTACAGTTGTCTACCTTTTGCAAAAAAGAAGCTTGAAACGCACTTATGGCGTTTCCTCACAGATGGCAGCACATTATTTAGGATTTGCTGTTTGCTTAATCAACGCCTCTGGAAAGGCATGATATGTTTTCTGCTAGATGGACATAGTTGTCCATTTTTAGAGCTGTTTAAAGTTCCTGTGTGGTCTTAGCGGCGATGGCTGCACTATCCCGGCCTTTTTCGATGTAATTTGAGGCCTCCCAAATGTGCCTACAAATTGCCGAATGGGCTCGTTTTCATCATGACACCTGTCGAACAAAATGCGTTAAAGGGGCCCTGATATACTTTTTCAAGCAACCATGGAATGCATTCACTAGAAGAGCTTATTGCCTCATGAATTCAATGGCTCAAAAATTTTAAGAATTTGTCCAGTGCGAGTGGAGTTACAAAGGTTTGTCGCATGCTACAATTGCATTCTCTCTTCTCTCGTCCCGACGAAAACCCTGGAAGCTAAGCAGGGAGAGGTGGAAGGGGCAAAGAAACTACATTACTCGCGCCTCGTGACCTTGGGCACTTCTTCTTTCTTTTTTCTTCGAATGCACGGCTTTCTCAGTGTGATCCCACGCGAATGCATGGACAAGTAGTGGCCTCCCGCAGCGATCTCTGTAATGAGCTTTTTCTTTCACGGACGATTTTTCGCTCACAACTAACGAGGCCGATGTCGACGGTGGAATTTCTGCCACACGAGCTCTCTAATGCTATTGCGTTAAAATAATTATGAAAGTTCGCCCCGTGTTTAAAGATTCGAGATGGCCTTCTCTGAGAGTTTCCAGCAGCTTTGGTTTTTCTCGCATCATTATATCAAACACAGGATCTCATATAGTGTCACTAGTCGCTCGTATGACGTAGTCATCACGCGCGCATGTGTACGCACCAGCGCTGCAAAACACATGTGCTGCTTGAAACTGTCTTGCAACCCCACCTGAACCGAGTGAGGACGAGCTTAGAGTTCGAGGATGACGGCACATCAGCTTCAAGTTTTATGGTGACGATGTTTTGCGTCAGCCTGAGACATCCGCAGCCATTCATGGGTTTGTTTTGTTTACATCCTCGAGTTGTCTCCTCCACCGCAAGTGTGCATAGCTTCTGACCTTTGTGTGAAATCCTATAGCTCCTCTGGTTACGTGTTAGGTTCACACTTCGCCGGGGGACTGTGTGCTGGTGCCTGCTGCAGAGCTTCTCCTAATGACAAGATGTCCCCCAAAGCACATCTTGGCCCCGACTAAGGAGCAGTGCGAAACATTCTAGAACTGCGCGCGATATTGTCCCTTTTTTAAATACGATATGCCCAAAAATGCTAAGAAATACCCAGCTGGAAAGCATTTCCAGTCTTGGCTGGATTATGAGACAGAAAATAGTTTCCAGCCAGATTTTTTAGTGCCGGAAATGGAATCCATTCTGGCTGGAAATGGCAGCCGTTCTGGCCGAGAATGGGAATCATTCTGGCCGGAAATGGGAGCCGTTCTAGCCAGAAATGAAAACAATTCTCGCTGGAAATAGAAGTCGTTCCCTCCGGAAACGCGAAATTTTCCTGCAGGAACTGACAGTCGTTCCGGCAAGATATCGGGGACGCTCCAAATCAGAAAGCATGATGTTCCCAAGGATAAGTGCCTGTCCTGATGCAATAAGGAGGCCATGTTTTAGCAAATTATTTATTGCCTTCTATATTAGTCTTTGGCCTGCTTCATGTCCTCTTTATATCTTCTGTAGCCCATGGGCAGCCACCATCACATCTCAGTGCTTGGTCTTGGTCCACTAGGCCAAACATTCTTAAAAAAAAAAAAGAGAGAGAGAGAGAGAGAGGGAATGCCAAATAAGCAAGAACAAAATTGCATTCACTCAAGAAATAGAACAACTGAACCAGGTGCATAGGCATAAATTTTTTTTCAAGGGGAGGGGAAAAACCTCCTTGATCTGAAGTGGAGGCCAGGCCAGACGATATGTGGTTGAGTGTTATATTGCATCCTGCATACCACAGCAAAAGGGGAGGGGGGGGGGGCAGATACGGTATTACGCCCTGGACACGCCACTGATGCTCACAGTTTCCAACTTGACTTTTTTGTGGGTATAAGACGATTATTTATATCGGGCTTGAATTGCTTAAAAGAGACGTTATATGAATTAACTCTAAACATGTGCAACTACTGGCATTTGTTGCATAGAGCAGCGGTTCTCAAATGAGGGTCCGCGAAGCCATTTCTGTGATCCTTGAAAACCTCATCCACATTTTCATTTAAGCGTGACTGTGCCATATATAGATACTGTCCAAAATAAAGGGATGTGGCACGTTTGTGGGAAGTTTTTGGTAGCAATAAAAGGCACCTGTTTCACACTCCAGCTGTGTTAATTCCGTGTCCCCCCCCCCCCCCCCCTCTTTCCTCTCCACTGCAAGGGGTCCCCCATCACTTTCTCTAGTCCACAAGGGGTCCCCGACACATCAGTGGCGGAGAACCACTGGCATAGAGGCATGTGCACCATAGGATTATTGGAGGCAAAGGCTGCTTAAACAAACCGATCACTTATATATAATTGCGTACAGTCAGGTAGCATGACAGCGTGATTAATGAAACCCATGAGCATTCAGGCCAAACGTTCACTTATATTTGGAATATATAAGTGCATTACTTACCTCCAATTGGAAGAATTGGAGCTGAGCAAATCACCGTCCCTTGGTCGACACTCATGTATCCAAGACATCGCACACAGTACAGCAATAAAAACTATTCGAACGTGCTGGGCATCACCCACAGCAGTTTCCAGAGATAAAGTGGACTAAAAAATAACTATTTCATGTAACATTCACATTGGGACACCTCACAGAAACACACTAGACTAGCGAACATCGCGCTACTACTAGCCGCCATGTGCTGTACGAAAATGCGGCGTAATTTGATCATTTTACCATTTAAATTAAAGAATACAATTTTTTTCATGCAGTATTTATATTATAAAGTAGATTATTGTTTTTCATTAATGTCAGAAAGCACCGAGAAATGATACGAGAATAGTGCTAGTGAGATGTCAACAAAAATCGGCAGTGTGGCGTTTTTCATGGCCGCTGCATCGGCGAGAGCAAGCTAGCACATGCAGTGCTAGTCGATAGTGAATGGTACTAGTGAATGGTGCTAGTGATAGTGCTAGTGAATGGTGAACCTTGAAAGTAAAGCTCCTTTTCACGAGGAATTAACTGCTATATTTTTGTTTAAAACATTAGCTATTGTTGTGGAGAAAAGGACGAGCGGCCGTGCCCATGGGGAAGCCCTCCCGTCGACATCATCTTTATTGCGAATGCACTGCTCTAATCCCCGATGATGATAATGTCGCTCCTCATCCTCTACACAATTTGCAACATCCTCCACGCCCCCGCCAGTGTGGCCTCATGATGAGCAATATCACTGTTGCTGTAAACATTAAACAGACAATGTTCATCACTAATAATTTGAGGACCAAGTCAATCCACGTGGAACCATCCGGGTTCGCTCTTGCATCTGGTTTTCCAACGGTGCTTCCGACGCTTGTTCCATATACGTGCCTTCGAACGCGTCGCCTTCGGTGAACTTGCGCTCTCGGTGATCAGGTTTCATTGGCAGAAACATGGTTTCTTCTGCGAGCTTCTGGTGTAGCTTATTTTGAGAATTTTCGTAATTGAATTTCTTGCCTTGGCTGTGTTCACCTTGGAAGCATCATCCTTCTTCCTCCATCCCGGACTTGATTGCTTCATTTTGGCCCTGTCTCAATATATTTAATCGGTAATGAGGTAGCTAGTACGGTTTGCATTCTTCTCCCCTTTGATGTTTGTAGCTTACTCGTAGAGCCCTTAGGACTAATGCGGGCAGCAGGCTCCTCTGCCCTCGCAGTTTTTCTCTGGCTTCTTTTCGCTTGAATGAGTCTTGATTTGCTTCTGTCAAACATTTCTACGCGTGGCTGCGAGGACTGTGCAACATCTGAGGCCCGTATTCTAGAACATCCCTTCACTCAACGCTCCACCTTGTGGTGTACACGTATCCCGAAGGAGTACGGCCACCAGCGTGGGTCTAGTCTTAGCGAGCCGCAGGGCACGCGTTAACAGTCGCCGTGGCGAGAACACGATACTGCTCAAAGTCGCAACACTTTATTGTGGCAACACCAAACGCAGTACAGCCCTTTGCAAAGGCGCGGCGGGAAAGCAAATAGGCTTATCCACGCCACGGGCACAAAAGTACTACACAGGGTGCCACGAGCACGTCTCCGCGGTAAAGGTGATCCACGGAGACACCGGGACAAAGGCCCGGTTGCTCGTGCGAGGGCAAAAGGCGCTCGCGTTGGCTTCAAAGGGATACGGGTCGGCGTAGCTAGGCCACGCACTAGGACACTGTACCGCCCTTCGCAGCGGGGCAACAAAAGCTGAGCGGTCGCCTCGGGCGCGAGGCGCCGTCAGCGAAGTCCGACGAGCCCCCGAGCGACGGGAGTCGACGGACAGCAAAGATTGCGTGGCTCACCGTTTGCTGTCCCAGAGAGTATCTGGCCGCTCCCGACGCAGCGCGTGAAAACTACCCGGGAGTCCCCGCGCGCGGCGCCACAGTCAACATCCGCTTCCGGGTGAGGGAGTTAAACGTCACTCCGCTCTCCCACCACGGCAGACAGCAAAGGAGGGCAGACATGTCGGGACATGAGAACGGCAGAAAAGGCAGCAAAGCCCGCGCAAAGGCAGCGGGCTAGCCTCAATTCCCACACTCCCTCTCCTAAATTCGCCCTTTACCGGTCTGCAAAAGGCAGCCGGGCGTTACTCATGCAGTTAAAAAAAAATGACACCGCTATGAGCAAGACAGTGGCCTCTCCCGACCCAGTTGCTGCAGCACAAACTACAATGAAAACGCTTTAAAGGTACAACATGAGCTTTATGTTCATGAAAGGAAGGGGAAAAAAAAACGAGTAGCGAAAGTACAAGAATACATGAACGAACACGGGTAACACGAGGAAAAAAAAACACACACACACAAAGTCAAATAAAGTCTTCATCAAAACTGACGAGGAAGTCTGCGCTGGTGTCGCCGTTGCCGTTACCGTCCGGCGCAGATACGTCAGCCGACGGAATACCTCGGCCAACGAGGGCCGCGAAGCCCAAGTTTTTGCGCATTCTTTTCCGGCAGAAAGCAGCCAGGTCTTCGTCGGGGAGCGCCGTGAGTGGCACGGACGAGGCCGGCGTCGACTTGCTACACCCAGAGGCTCGCGCCGCCTGGGCTCTTCCCGCGTGGAGGCTTCCCCGAAAATGGCTGTTCGCGTCTACGTTGACCCCGCACAATGAGCACACACGCACCCCAGGTGGGTCTGGCAGCCGGGCACCTCGCGCAAACACGTCGCGCTCTGTGATGGTGTGGCCGCGAAATGGCAACGGCACCTTATCAAGGGCAGCCTCACGTCGCACTCGCCGCTGAGCCTTCCACAGCAAATCGCTCACAAAACACCTGGGCATATCTTGGTGTTCCTGCCACGTCCAAGTGGCCACGCTTCGTACTTGCCTTTTCGCGCATGGAGGCGCCGGGGCCGCGGACTCGGGTGGTTTGCGCGCCCGCCGCGTCCCTGCCATCCTCACCTCCTGCCGGCGGGCAGGTGATCTTGACTTCGCCGGAACCGTAGACATGCCGGAAGGCGGAACGGGAAAATCACCACTTGTAGCCAGGGTCGTCGATTCCACACTGAGAGGCCGCACTGCTGGCGCGCAGACTCGCAGCCGTGGTGACCAACCCGCCCCCCGATCTGTTGGCGATCAAACTCCACTCACAGCGCGTACCATCACTTACGTCACTTCACATCACGCCCTTTTCCCAATCACGGCACCACAACACACGCCACTGACACTGATTCGTCGTTTCCTGGGTCCCCCTTCACCCCCACATCGCGCTTGCCAGTGGAGACAGTTCAGCGCACGGCGCGGAGAGCGAAAAAAAAAAGAAAGAAAAAAAATAACAGGAGGGGAAAGAGAAAAAAAAATGAACGCATTCGTGCAGAAGAGGCGCGTTCTTAGAGCGATTGATGAAAAAGAAAAAAAAAAAAACTAACACTTGAACGCTAGACAAGAATGAAAACAAAAAGTAAAACACTTGCAGCAACTGGCGGGGGCCGGCTTCTTTCCGATCAGTGGTCTGAAAGAAGCCAGCCTACAGAGACCAAACTGTAAACTGAGGGCCTTCGGTTGCGGAGAAGTCCGCCGTCCGGCGCGAAATCAAAAAGGTGACCGCTTCCTTAGATTATACCGGCGCGGGGTCCGAATGCGATCCGCCGCTCCGGGTGTGCCCCGTCGCTGGCGGGAAGTGCCGCAAGGCTCTAGCACGAGCTCGTCAGACCGTGATACAAAGGGTTTCAGGTCTGCGATATGGGCACGGCTGAGTTTTCCCGTATGGGGATCTTTCAGCAAGTACGCGAGTGGAGTGCAAGCTTTCTCCACTCGGTACGGACCAAGCCACTTAGGAGCGAGCGAGGTTGAGAACCCCTTACTGGCATCGCTAAGGGCGTGGTTGCGCTTCAGGACAAGATCGCCCACCTCAAAAACTAGGTCGCGATGCTTGCGGTCATATTGGGCCTTCTGCTGAGCCCTGGCCGACGCCAAACTTTGCCTTGCTTTGCAGAAAGCTCGACAAAGCCTGTCCCGAAGTGCCGACGCATAAGCAGAGCAGTCTGCCGGCGCCTCCTCGTCCTCGAGCTGGCATTGGGTGGGATTTGCCAACTCCCTTCCAAAATTTAAGAAGGCGGGCGAGAAACCAGTTGAGCGACTCTCGGATGTTCGAATAGCGAACGCGAGCTCACTCAAATGGTCTGCCCAGTCCCTTTGACTTTTGGCAAAGGCCGCCAACATCGGTTTGAGCGTACGATTGACGCGCTCCGTCAAATTGGACTGGGGATGGTAGGGTGAAGTGGTGCAGTGATCAATTCCGAGGGAACGGCACGTGACACCAAACAACCGAGCGGTGAAATGCGAAGCATTGTCAGTGATGAGCCTTTCCGGGAAGCCGAACCGGCAAAACACTTCCTGCAGCTTCTCAAGCACCGCTCGCGCTGTCACCTTTCGAAGTGGGAAAAGTTCCACCCATTTCGAAAAGTGACCAACGACTACCATCAGGTGAATGAACCCCTGCTTACTTCTGGGAAATGGTCCCATTAGATCGCAGGTGGCCACTTGCGACGGACGCTCACTGACAATCGGTTTCATCAGACCGAGCGGTTTGCCACCCCTTGATTTCACCGTTTGACAGGCGCAGCAAGAACGGCAATAGCGAAAAATCTCGCTTCATGTCGGGCCAGGTCACAACGCGGCTCAGTTTTGCGAAAACTTTCGAGCCACTCAGGTGACCAGCCATGGGTTCGTCGTGAGAGGATCGCAACAGTGCGGCTCTCAGACTTTTGGGCAGAACCACCTTAAACGGGTCTATGGACTCGTCGTCAGTGGCTATATACTTCAGCAGGAGCCCGTCATGGTCCAGCAAATATGAGTCCGCCGGGGACTCAGCGACACACGCTGGTTCGAGCCCCCTATTCGCGCCCGCTGCAGGGCAAGCAGCGTCACGGCGCTCCGTCTCGTCGAGACAGTTGCTATCGGCACCCGCTGCAGGACAAGCAGCGTCACGGCGCTCCATCTCTCTGAGACCGTCGCACATTTCGTGACAAAACGGGTCACTTTGCTGGGCCTTCAGAAGCTCTTCTCTGCTGAAAGCGATGCCATTTTCCCAAAATGGGGGAGTCCGGTATCGCGCCCACTCAGGACCGCAGCAACAACCGCTTGAGTCGGCGTTACGGGTTCACTCTCGGCTTCGTGGCCTTCGGAAAGCTCCCCCGCTCGGCTGCTTCGCGGTGCGCCGCTTACCTAGTTAGCAGCCAGGGTTTGTCCGCATGGGGACTCACCCTTCTCGCCGAATGGCGGCGAAGCTGCTGTTTCGCCCCCGACGCTTGCATGTGCTAAGGCACCGCTAGCGGCTGTCGCACCGGGATCAAGGTCCTCGGCCGACAATGGGGCACGAGATAGCGCATCAGCTTCCACGTTGGTGCTCCCCTTTCGATACTGCACCGAAAAGTCATAGTGCTGTATCAGGAGAGCCCAGCGCGCCAGCCTGCCGGCAGGCTCACGGAGCCGCATCAGCCAGCTGAGCGCACTGTGATCCGTTTGCACTACGAATTTCGTCCCATCAAGATAGACGTCAAACTTCCGCAGTGTTAACACGATGGCGAGGCACTCCTTTTCGGTCACGGAATAATTTTTCTCCGCAGAGACTAAGGAGCGGCTGGCAAAGGCCAACGGCTGCAACACGCCATCGTATTCCTGTAGGAAAACAGCTCCTAAACCCAGATCGCTCGCATCAGTTTGTACAACGAACGGTCTGGTCAGGTCGGGGAGCTTGAGCTGCGCTGTCTCCGCTATGGCGTTAGACAGTCGGCAAAACGCCTGCTGCTGCTCAAGTCCCCATCGCCACTCAGCAGACTTACCCAAGAGTTTGCTCAAGGGCGCCTGCAGTCGGGCACAGGACGGAATGACCATTCCTAAAAAGCGGCGAAGGCCACGTACGTCCTTGGGCACGGGAAAATCGAGAATAGCTCGAAGTTTCTCCCGATCCGGCTCTATGGAGCCTTCGCCCAGCGTAAACCCGAGCAACTGAACACGGGTCTGCGCTAATTGGACCTTAGCGGGGTTTAATGTTATCCCGGCGGTCCTCACCCTCTCGAGTACATCGGCAACATGGGCCAAGTGCTCTTCGAAGGTTCGTGAATAAATCACGATGTCGAGGTAGCACATGCAGTATGACCACTTTGCTTCCCCGAGGAAGCGGTCCATGAGTCTTTGAAACGTCGCAGGAGCATTGCAAAGACCAAAGGGCATATGAGTAAACTCGAACAACCCTCTGTGGGACGTGAACGCAGTTTTACACTGGTCACAGTTACCCATCCGGACCTGTAGGTAACCTTTAGAGGCGTCAACGTGGAAAAGTACCGTGCATCACCCAGGTTACCTACGATGGAGTTTATTGTGGGGAGCGGATAGGCATCCTTACGAGTCACTCCATTCAGACGGCGATAGTCGACGCACAGGCGATGACTGCCATCTTTCTTAGGCACCAGCACAATTGGAGACGCCCAGGAGCTAGACGAGCGGCGAATAATGCCAGCCGCAAGCATGTCATCTAGCAACCCATCGATAATCTGCCTTTTGGCGAGACTGACGGGCCTGGGGTTACACTTCAAAGGAAGCGCGTCACCAGCTTCGATCACATGGCTCACAAAATCGGTGCAGCCAGGTTGATCGGTGAAGAGCTCGTCGTACTGATGTAACAGTGTCGACAGACGAGCCTTCTGTGCTTCATCCAACTGAGTCGCGCAGGCGACCAAAGGATGTAGTGCCTCTTCGTGTCGTGTCGATCGATCAACACAGGGGTTTCAAGCCGACGAGCGCGGAACGCCAAGGTACGACCCCGGAGTTGGCGCACGACACGGTTCGTGCCAAGCCTCTCGTTCCCGAAGGGGACTGTGAGAGGGGAAATGCGGTGAGCGGGGGCTTGGCCCCGAACTCTGCGCAGGGCACGTTTCCGGCGCTTCTGCCGCAAAGGCGACGGTAAGCGCCGGCGGGCTGATGAACGGCTTGAGTTGGCAAAATGGGCCATCACGATAGCCGCCATTCGCAATGTCCACAACGATACCGGTTTTAAGGAGAAAGTCCCGACCGAGAATCAATGGAACATTGAGCCCTGGAAGATGAACAAGACGGCAGCGTCTCATTCGATCTCCCCATCGGACAGTCAACCTTGCAGCGCCTGCCGAATGGGCCACGCCTTTCGCAAGGGTGAATGTCGTTCGGCTGTCCCGCAAGCGCACTGAGTGCTTCTGCAAGTGGAAAAACACCTGTTCGCCGAACAACGAAGGGAATGCACCGGATCCAGGCCTCCTGCGAGGTAGGGAAACGGGCTTCCGGGTCGTTCGTGAATGCACGAGCGACCCAACCTTTGCTTCTTCCCTCTGCGTGCAGGGCAAGCACTTTTCTTGCTGATACGCACGCGCCGTTCATTCCGGTCACCATTGCCGGCCGTGAATTTTCGGCTTCGCCAAACAACGAGGCGCTAGCGCCCGTGTCCAGCAAAGCCGAAAATTCACCCAATTTCATGCGGGATATGATTGGATGCATATAATGGAAGGCCAACCTATACGGAGTGAAAGAGGTAATGCTAGATGAAATAGCGAAGTGCATTAGACATCTCAATTCTAGAGGGATTATTCACATACGGGTATCCATCTATATTGGAACACCTGGAGATTTTTATCGCAACACAACAAAAATTTACTGAGGCAAGTGTACGAGTTCACTTGTGTCTCACGAAATACCATGCAATGCTTCACCGCATGGCACAAAGCAACGGAGCAGCCCCTCTGTTCTGATTTTCTTTGTCTACGTGAAAAGAAACATTTTGTACCGCATTCATTACTTTTCATACTATTGCTAGGTCATTTATCTACGAAATGTATATTCTGAATTCATTTTTTTGAATATTTTTGCATATACAGTTGCCGACCAATTTTTCGGTCTTGAAGAGGGCTGCGAAATAGTCCGTAAAATCGAACATTCCAAAAAAAATGGTCAAGCTGTGAAAATGAAGTTTAGTCAAATTGAAAAGCCTTAAAAAATATCAAATAATGCCATGCTCTATGCTGTTCTTGGGGACAGGTAAATTGTTTTATTTGGGCCACAGTAACGTCGCTGGTAATTGCGTTGGCAATCGCTGCCGCCAAGCGTTGCGGGCGGCAAAGTTTTTTTTTTTTTTTTGCTCTATGGAACCACTCTAAACAAAACTTGATGCTGGTCGCAAAAAGATGCGTGCAACTTCTCGCCTATTTGGTGAAATTCAACAAGATGTGGGCTTCTTTTACCTGCGTGGACATCACACAGTACGTGATGCATTTCGCAACATCACAACTAGCATTTTGCAACTATGAAAACGCTACCGCCGCGGCCGCGATCGACGCCGCGTGTTCCAAGAGCACTGTGACCACTGAGTCCTACTGAGCAACCGCAAACAGCAGTGAGCATGCGACGCACACGAGAGCTCATACACATTTGGCACACCAATAACACGACCACGTGCGCAATGACGAGAAAAACAAATTCCCAGAAAATAAAAACATTTTGCTGGTGTATTAAGGATGATGATGAGGCTCACTGAAAAAGAAAAGTTTCGTAGTCTCGCTAGCCAAGAAAGATCAGACATGGCCTCCGAAACTGGAAGATTATGCCCTCTTCCCATCTTGGAGGCCGCACAACTAGTCACTGCGAGCCAGACTCTGCCAATTCAACAAAAAAATCCAATATGGTGGCTTTCAAAATCGAGTGGCATAGCTTAAAACGGCCGATTTAGTCCAGAAAATCGAACTTTGTTACAGGAATTTGTCCGAAAAGGCGGTCGCAAAAATTCACTAGTTCAATGGAAACCTTGACGTTACATTTGTGAAGTCCGAAGTATCCAACAAGTCGAGTTGTTGGAGTCTGAAAACTTCTTTGGCAACTGTATAGTGTTTTTATTGCACTTTTTACTAGCTGGCAACAAAAAATTACACACTTTTCACATTTTTATTTGTTTTAAAATTTTTGTTGCTCTACAGCATATATTTTTTGGAAAGAGCATTTTATTGTGCAAAGTTTGGTATGTTGCAATGCTTGCTGGAGTACTTTTCAAACTGGCAAAAATTATCTTCCCAGGACATATGAAAAACGATCATTTTCGAGTGGTAACGAAACAGTCAATATTAAACATAAGTCTTGTTTTATGGACATAGTGTTACAAAAGGCTGAGTAGATTATTATGTATAGGATATAATGATACTGAGGTCCTTTATATCAGGGTTACGCTACATGACAGAGTTTGGCTTGTTCACTTATTGATTGATTGGGCTGCTTGGCTTTTATGATGTGCAGAAGTGCTGGTGACAGTGGTGATCGTAGCGAGGGGGCTTCAAGTCCTGGCTGGGAGGAGAACTACAAGGTTTGGGAAGCGAAATTCCGGTGTACCAACTTTCGCACAACAAAGAAGCATTCAGCAGGTGAGTAATAGTACAGTAAAATCTCACACGAGATCTTCATTACCGCCATCATCATCATTATGGTAAGCACGGCAGTGCCAGCTGTGACACCTGGTGGCGAGGCCAGGTGGCCGAACAGAAAAGATTAGTTAGTTTCTTAGGTGCGTGGCGGCTGGCATGGTCGTCTCCTAACGGGGCCCCACAGGGTGTGGCGACCATGGGCTGTACCACGTGGGTCCCTAGTGGCGAGTCGAACATCAGCGACATGCCGCTTTGGCATTACCTTGTGTTTATAGTTATGTTGATTGAGTGCATTGGAATATTGTATAAGCTTGTGTTTTAGCGTGTTGTTCACTAGTGATGTATTTGATTCGGCTGACGATATCCTCGATGTAAAACTAGTTCAATAAATGTATTTTTTGGTTTGGTTCGACAGCATCTGGTGTGTCCATTCGCTCCAAGAGCATGTGCTTCATTCCGAGACCCCACAATACCAACTTTTCTCATTAGTTTGTGCCCACTGTTTCAACGTTATCTTCGCTGTCGTCGTCCTCGTCACTGTTTCTTTATCACAACAAATGGTATAAATTTTATTTCTCAGCTGAGCGAACGTGCATGCTTAGTCGACACGATATGCATAGTGTTCAAATATTATTGAAGCATGCATGAGTAATCTTTGGCAACTTCATGACCTAGGTCACTTACGCCGCATTTTTCACTCGCAGCACTTTCCTTTCGTGCTGCTTATGCAGCTTTTTGTGAATGTACAACTATAGTGCCTAGAATATACTTACTAGTGTGCCGACCGCGACCGTCGTGGTGGCACGGAGAATGATGCCTTCCATCGGCGGCCACCAGACGGCGATAGCTGCAGGGACCTTGCTATGCTGAGCCAATGGCCGAGCGGCTCGAGCCAGAGCCTGAGCATAGGGGTATCGGCGGTGTCTCTACCACGGCCGCGGCTGTCTCTCTGGCAACGAGCACGTGCGGCCGTCTCTCTGGCAACGAGCACGTGCGACAGGCGCCGATGGGCTCTCCTAGCCCACTTAGAACTGTGGAACGCTGGTTGGGACGCGATGTGTAATCAAAGGTATATTTTTTCATTGCACTTTTACAAATGTACGTACACCCCTTTATCATTAATACGGTACACGATATCGAGTGTTTGATAAAAAATTACCAATAAATAAATGAATATGCGTGGTTTCCGAAGGAAAAAGTCAACTTTAATGAAGTTCGACAAAACTCAACAGTGAAACACGCGGCATTTGGTTATTTATGATGCCACAACATTTACTTATTGTAAGTCAATTTTTCTATAGCTTTAAGGTAGGATGAGTTCCTCACATGAACTTCAATTCTCCAATGACGTTGACGCTAGCTGAACGTATTAAATGTAAATAGTTTAATTTCATAAATAATATGGTGCGAGTGTTACAGCAAATATAGACTTTTTTACGTTTTTGAGGATTTTGGACACATTTATTGAAGCACCCGGTACCGATGTGAACATTGTGGAGTGGTGCAAGAAAAAATAATGAATATTAACACAACAGCATTAAAGAGCTCATTTCGTAGAAATGCCAGTGTCGGCGATGCCGGTTTAAGCGAAAAATCATCTTGGCTGTGAAAAGAAATTGAGAGTTGCAAATATAATGAAGGATACAAATTTTAATTTGAGTTTTTCACGGAGAATCGCACTAATGACACCATCGACTTATTTTGAAGGAGCGCTAAATGCAGCAATCACTAAAATGTCTCTCGCTAATGACAGCCGTCGCAGTTAGTTTTAGATCCTTTCGCTTTGTTTTTATCCTACTCGGCTCAGCGTTCTGGGTCTACAGGGCCACTGAATAATAAGATGCACTCGTTGGTAGAGCAGTATCCCCTCACACAATATGAAAAAAAAAAAAAGAAAAGAAAACTGGCGCTCTTTTTGCGCCTTCTTTTCTGCAACGACATTTCGGTTTCGTGAAGAGACACAAAAGTGACCAACGCGCACAGAAAAGAAACACGGCAAAAACATGCGGAGGCATGCGCTATGTGCGCAACAGCAGAAATGCCCCTCAACTGCACCGCAACCGACTGGGTTAACGAACGCGCATCCAAATTGCATAAACTGCAAGCGACACTCATAAAACGCGCGTGCGACACGCTATCTCGGTGCGCCCCGCCGCTCAGATACCACGGTTCCTAAGGGTGCCGCCGTATGGTGGCCTCCGGGGGAAGGCATCATCGGCAGTGCTAGCGTTTCCCATTGGAAACGCTCGGTGGTCTGCACACTAGTAAGTATATTCTACGCACTGTAGTACAACCACCAATCCAAAAACCAGTAAACAGTTGTGTAACAAGTGTGCAGGCAGAGCTACAATGTGGCAAAGCCTGACGAAAAAACTAATACAGTTGATGCCCGATATGTCGAACTTGAAGGGTAACGCAAAATAGTTTGATATATCAATAATTTCGAATATAAAATATGCGTACTTAAGGCTTAAGTTAAAGCTTTTACGGCCTTGAATCAATTTATGGAAACATTAATAAGCACTCGTGTAATGATTCACTCACAATGTAATAGGGTGTTAATTCCTTCTTAGTAAGTTGCTGCACTTAACTCCAATGAAAATAGTTCCTAAACTTTTGTTGCTGTCAAGTTCCAATCATCGTCAATATCATTGATGCCTTCCAAATAAACGAATTCAGCTTCTTCAGCCACAACTGTCGCAGAATGCTGAAGCAAGCTCTGTAGCGTGGCAAAGGGTTGGTTAGCAGCGGCAGCAAATGCTTTGGCATATTCATAGCCGCATGGGTGCACGTCTGCGGCCGGCATCAATGCACTCACAAACAGCTATGTCATCTTCACTCATGAAGTCACTCGCTGTCAGAGATGGTGCCTGGAAGTGCTAATAAGTCGCAGAATTTAGTGAGACACCGTTTGTCGTTGTCGGCGATCATGATGCGCGTGAGGTCGTCACTTGGCATGAAAGCACTGAAGGAAATAGTTTACGACGGTGCTTTTTTAACGTCGCTTTAAGCACCACTCAATTTGTATCGCTGCAAGCGGGCCAACATTCAATTCAACTCCCGAATGAGGATTTATCAAGAATGATAAGAGAATACATGTCCACAAGCCGCAAAAGACAACGTTGCGACACTGCCTACAAACAATAATCGGTGATATAGTAGAATCTCGATGATACTAATTCAAAGGAGCACGCAAAATATTTGTATCATCCCGAACTTGTGTGAACTGAAAACAAGTTAAAGCCGGTCATGAAAATGAACAAGAGCTTTATTAGGGTCAACTACTAGCTGAAAAAGGTCCATGATGTTCTTTTGAGTTTTCCTACTTTCACTGCCTCTCAATAAAGTGCCACGGTTTCCTTACTCATGCTGCTGGCGCTATAAGGTTATAAGGTACGTTCACACTTAGCATCAAAGGGAGCAAAAGCGGCAAAGCTTATTGGGAATTCACTCCCTTCGCTGCTTAAGCGGCCAGAAAAACGCGTCGCGAAGTCGACACAAAAAAGATCAGTCCTAGGTAATTCACTCTGGAGAACTTAAAAAAACGCCAGAACGGCCGCAAAACCACATCCGCACCCATCCGAAATATTCACATTCGTTCTGCCTCTCGTATACATGCCAACGTCTGCCGTCGCCGCTTGAGAATTCATTCCTGGGCGTTAAAAGCCATAAAGAGTTCTAGTTATACATGCAAAGCACTGAAAAGAAACGGTTTACATCTTTACGAACAATGTTTCGGGAGATATGTCAGAAGAAATGATACGAGCATACGCACCTGCAGCGGCGGCGGCGGATTCAGCCGGCAGTGCAAAACTAGACATGTTCGTGCATGCTGACTCAGTGCTGCATCACTTTCTTCTACTTCCGGTGTTCGCAACGATATAATTCGAACCAGGTTTTTCAATGCCGTGAGCATTGTCATGCTAAGCGGATAGTTCACGATTACGCCGACGTGAGCCACACCGCCGACGCCTTAGCCGCCATGCTGAATGTACGTACAGCTGGTTGTTTACATCATGTGGTTTGAGTGGTAGTACAGCCAGTGTAGCCAAAGCCATAGCAGAAAGATGATCCGCTATCGCGTGGCGTCAAAATTGGTCTCTGACCGTTTTTTTTCTGCGTTGGCCTCACCACAAGGTGTTTCGTCCACTTTACCGGCGTCGAAGCGAGCGACATTCCAGTGAGTTTCACCACATTCGCCCTCTTCGAGGCCAAGTGTGAATGGGCCTTCCTCCCACAAACAAACCGCGTTGCGCCGCTTGCATGGGGTGGTCAATCCCGCGTTTGTATCATCCGCGGTAGCTGGGGCAACCGTTCATTTAACACCGAATGACGGCTTATTTTTTATGTACTTTATCCGCAGCAACCTTAAAATTCCTATTGTGAAATTGGCGTCAACTGTAATCGTATTATCAAAATTCTACTGTAATAAAGGGGCAACTTCCCACAGCTAACATGTTGGCAATTTTTATTTCACTTGTGGCTTTGTAGCTGGCAGCTGCTGCTGTCGGCTGCTATGTCGTGACAAGCTAGAAAAAGCACAGCCTTCGAGACATGCATTCTAAAACCAAAAAGACCAAAATACGTCACAAAGTTGCACGTCTCGAAGACCATGCTTTTCAGGCCTTCATGTCATTGTGTGCTAACAAGGATGAAAACGTGAACATTGCAAAGAGTTCACCGAGTCACTTCGCATTGTGTCCTCGGCAATCTGTCTTTTTAAAAAACACTATGCCCATGCATTAAATCCTGCAGACCACGCATCAGACATATCGGTTCACTCGCAAGCGTCGTGTAATGAACGAGATCAATGAGACAGAATAATACCACCTTTTCGTCACCTGCGCGCGAAGAGGAATCGGGAACCTGTTAGAACATGGTCGGAAAATGATCAATATTTGCTAGGAAAAATGCATTTTCTGGGCTTCAGCCCGAGGCTGCGTTCGATACAGCAAATGTTCCACTGTGCAGGAGTTCAATATACATGAACACCAGTTCCGTACTTTTTCGTGGGAAATTCAAGGTGATTACTCAGCTGTTTGGTATAGCCAATAATTCAATATATCTAAGTTTGAAATTCAATATATCTAAGTTTGATATATTTGGAATCGACTGTATAGGTGAGGGCGATGGCAACCAGGCTATTGCACATTTGTATAAGGCTGGTGCATAAAGAAATATGTGCACATTTTGATGATGATGATGATGATAGAGGCTTGCATAGAGCTGAGTATTGTTTGCACATTCACGAGTAACTTGGCTTGCATAGAGCTGGGTATTGTTTGCACATTCACGAGTAACTTTAAAATTGCTATTCATTATGTTGTGGAGATATAAGGGCAATAAAATTGGATAAGTTATCCTAAACCTTTAGTATTTTGAAATTCGTAGTAGTGAAATATTTTTTTACATAAATCAAGGAACAATTATGGGGGGGATTTTCAAAAAAAGTTGTTAATCTGAAAAAAAAAAAAAAAAACATTGATCTGAGTTTTGCTGTAGCAATATTTGACAGTACTTATATTATAGAGAAAAATGTACATATTTGTCATGACCCAACTAACCTGCACAATACTTTTTAAAACATGAAACCAGGCCTGTGCAAATGCAATTCTTTTCAATTCAAAGAAAGTGCAAACAACAACGAATAGTAGGAGGATTTGACTTACTTAGAATACAAGGGGCAACCTGTGAAATATATCACATTTAAGATCACTACACTTGGAGCATATATTTATTTATTTATTTATTTCAGGTACCCTCATGGCCCAGAGGGCATTGTTGAGGGGAGTGGTACAGGATCAGGATGTTGAAAGGTGTTCGAATTGTACAAACAAAAGCACTGAAAAAACTGGTATAACAAGCTGGTATAACAAGCTTTTAAACTTAAAAAGTGATGAATCGATGTGAGGGTAATGTGTTCATTTAATCTCCAAGTGGGGCTTCGTGGCTGTGCAGATTTCATTTGGATAGGTGTTTTCACGGTTCAACATTCTTTTGCTGCAGTGAAACTACCTTACAAGGGGTTATTACATATATTAATTTATTTTCGTCAGAATAAATGAATACTTATTCGTTCATTCTGACAAAATTTTCAATAACTTATGTTTGAATTGAAGCAAATCCAAATACTGTAATATTCATTTGAATATTTATTTGCACAAGCTTAGTGCAGTTTTGCCCACATATGCACACACTGTCATTTGCAGGCATGGCCAGCATTGACAGCAGTGCTCCTGAAACAACATCAAGTGACAACTCTCCTACAGTGGTGCGGCGTGGTGGCTGGGGTCGCCCGTGTGGACCTGGCAGTGACAGTGGCAGCAGTGGCGAGAGTAGCGACTCTGTTGTGTCCAGCTCCTCTGGGGACCGGGCCACTGGGGTCAAGGGTCGACACACGGACAGGTGGCAATGCTTGTTCTTTTCATTTTCACTACGATTTGAACGTGTGTAGTAAAGACATTGTAAAGCTGATCCTGGATATATTGAACTCAAAGGGGATTGTGAAATAGTTCGATATATCGATAGTTCAAAATATGAAATAAGCGTATTTAAGGCTTATAATAATGCATTACAGCTCTCTAAAGGGCTTCCAAAAGTGGTAATGAACGTTAACATGACGATTCACTCACAGTATGCTTAATAAAAAGGTGACAACTACTTTTGCAAGCTGCCACACTCCATTTCATGTGAAAACAGTCTGTAGACTTGTCTTGCTCCTAACACACTGTCAAGTTTATCAAGTCACCCTCATTATTCAAGCATTTAAGCTTCTTTAATAAGCAAATTGCATTTTGCTTTAATGATAAGCAAAATGAGCACCAACACAAGCTCTGTAGCACGGTAAAATGTTTAGCGTCGTCATTACCAACTTCATAACTGCGCCCCGCCGCGGTGGTCTAGTGGCTAAGGTACTCGGCTCCTGACCCACAGGTCGCGGGATCCTGCATTCCTGATGTAGGCGGGAATGTGGTAGGCCCAAGTGCTCAGACTTGGGTGCACGTTAAAAAACCCGAGGTGGTCGAAATTTTAAGAGCCCTCCGCTACGGCGTCTCTCATAATCGTATGGTGGTTTTGGGACGTTAAACTCCCCATATCAATCAATCAACCAAATCAATCGCCATTTTCATAACTGCACGGGCCCACTTTTGCGGCACCGGCAACGTCAGCCATCGACACCATCATCTGCACTGGTGAATTCGCTTTTTTTTACTGCCCTCCAAGGTGACGCCTGGCAATCCTAAATATAGCAAAATCACTTAGGCACTATAAACAGGCCACGGGTGGTTAGATTAAGACTTCTAAAGATGGGGACATACCCTCACTCGGTCTTCATGAATAAAATCCGTCCGGACATCAGCGTTTCGGTCTATTTGCGACTCCAACTAAGCGCTCCCTACCTAGTGGCTGCGCCTGGGAACGACGCTAACAGGGTCAACCTTGAAGCAAGATGTGTTACCACGTTGCGCATGTTGAGAATCAGCTGCATAGTTTGTTTGTTTCACCGTGCCGCACGCACAAGCCTGAAAAATAAGAAAGCAATGTCCAAAGACAATCGAAGTTTGCTGCAGTTGCAGTGGATAGATAGCAATGTGTCGTTCTCACTTCTCAAAGGATGCAGACAAGCGACGGAGAATGGCACAAGTAAGAAACTTGCGCATTGGAAGAAAAGTGACGGACGCGGTAGTTTGTTCTAATCAGTTTGCTCGCGACGACTTGATTTTCCTCGGTGAGTAAACCATTATTTAGCGTGTGTGCATTCTTGTCAATACCCGGGAGTTAGGTTTAGGTCACGCGAAGAATGGCCAGTCGGTAGACGGCGCCCGACGAAAAGGGAAGCTGATGAAAAGAGGCTGTCCAGATGCGGACTAAGCCATTCTCCTTGAAACGTGTCTTTGTTGTCAAACCCTGTGAGCCTTTGTTCACCGCACCTTGTGCTGGGGAGTCACCCGCACGGCGGTAGTGCTCTCACGGTGAGCCAGACTGAGAAATAAGTGGTCGCTGTTGCGACACTGCTCCCGACAAGATAATGTGGCGCCATGCTGTAACAATACGTGTGGATGTACCGTAAAAACCCGTGTATAGTTCGGACCCGCGTATAGTTCGAGGTGTAACTCGGGGATAGCAAACGCGAGAAAAAACATTTTCACGCGAATATTGTTAGAGGAAAACAGAAAAAATGCATTTATTTGCCTGCAGCAGCTCGATGTGCACAGCGAGTTGTGCAGCTCGTTGCTCCCGAACAAAGTCCGTCAGTTCTCGTTCCACGTCTGGAAATGCTCCATTTTTCGGTCCCCTGAAACTTTTTCTCTTGCCGCAGCATGCAAAAAGGGCTTCCTTCTGCTTCCGCCAACCGCGAATGCTCCGCTCATTCACGCCGAACTGCCGCTCCGCGGCACAGTTGCCGATGGTTTCGGCAGCAGAAATAACTTTCCTCTTAAAGGCAGCCGAGTACTGCCTGCGCGGTCCCGACATGG
The DNA here is from genome assembly GCF_043290135.1 of Rhipicephalus microplus. Taxonomy (NCBI): domain Eukaryota; kingdom Metazoa; phylum Arthropoda; class Arachnida; order Ixodida; family Ixodidae; genus Rhipicephalus; species Rhipicephalus microplus. The sequence continues at coordinate 287,723,329 of NC_134710.1, read as the reverse complement.
CTCAAAATCACGGAAGTAAAATCGTGGCCGTCGTGATGTGCACCAAGTGATTGCAATGGCCACTGTTGCTCGCCTGATGCACGCCTGTACCTGTAGGTCTCTAGGACTAACGCCGCTCACGCTACCACGCTACTTAACGTAGAAGTGCGCAGACACCTGATAATGATGATAGCACCAACCAATGCGGAAACGAAAACTGAATTCGGGCCGAAACTTTTTTTGGGATCTGCATATAATACGGGGCTGAAATTTCGCACCCTAAATTTTAGAAAAAACACCCCGGGCTATACGCGGGTTTTTACGGTACGGCAGAATCCTGTCAACTCCGCCAGTTATGATTGGGACGATGGATGTAATCCCGATGGTTCAGATGATCACAATGACACGTTGAAGAACTGGACTGCTTGCTCACTTCCTGGCAAACTTCAGTTTATTTACACACTGACACTTACTTACAAACAAAAACAGGGGTGGCCACTAAACCAACCGCATAGTAAGCACTGGGCTGTATTAATACTAGAGAGATTTAGTACTGCGGAATGGTGCTACGTATGCATCACGCAAGCGCCTTGCGTTATGTGGCGTCGTTTGCCACTTATGGGCTTTTAGTACGCCGTAGTACCCGCGTACGTAGCGAGCGTGAAGCGTGTTGCGCCATCTGGTAGATCAAAATAGAAGCACGTGTTGTTGACAGCCAATGTGAGCCAATCCAAGTGTTATAGCCAGATATGGCCATATTTTAAGCCACAGAGCCGGTCGGTGCTTGCCTTCGATGCCGCCATTTTGCAAAACGAAGTCCCGCGCTGTCGCGAACTTGTTCGAGAGCGGCGCAATCACCTCATACGTACGCACGCACGCATCTCATGCGTGCGTACGTAGCGGCTGCGTACGTAACGCAATACGTGCGCATTGCGGACGTGGCGTCCTTACGTACGCAACGCCGCCACGTATGCAGCGTACGCAGTACTAAAACTCTCTATTGAATGTCGGCGTTACTTGCCGAGCCCTTCGTATACTCCACTCATCGACACCAACTTTTCGATGGGGTATCAACCTTGGACCAGAGTCGCGCTAAGCACGACCTCTGTCCCCACTTCCCGATCTCGTTCCCGAGCACCAAGCTCCCCTTCTATCCATTTCTCTTCATTAAGGGGGGAGACATGGGTCTTTAAATTTTTTTTTGTTTTTGGCTCAATCTTGACCAAACATCACCATCTTGGACAGTTTTTCATTCTGATTTCAAATATGTAATTGTTTCTGAAATAGCTTCAGTGGATAAAAAGATATTAACATCTGTAATTTAATTAATTATGCACTTCATTGGGGGCTTTTTGGCAACTTAATCAAGCCAGATCCAAAAAATAAATGCATAGCCCCAATGCTGAGGGCTTTCTCTATGGGGTGATGCTATTTTTATTAATTTTTAGGCATTACATAGATAAGAAAACAGACCAGCACTTACAATGGATATTCTGTTCAATTTTCGCTCATTACTATCCATAATTGTAATTAACAGTATGCTTCCAGAGTAATCAAAATAGCATCACCCCATAGGTAATGTTATTACAAATAAAATGATACCAAGTTTGTCATTCTCAATCAACAGTAACATATAAGAAAAACCCCTAAGGTTTAGTGTGGTGCACAAAAACATCGAACTGAGAAAAACGCATTTAAAGTTTCTAATAACTGTAACTTTTGCTAAGGTGAAGCTAGAGCAATAAAAATGGCACCGTTGTATAGCTCTACATTATGTGAGTATGGCTGTACCAAATGTGTCAATGCACCTTCCCAAAATATTTGCCACAGCTCATTTAAAAACTGTGTACTGGCCGTTGAATCAGTATAAGGAACCCAGTCTACAACTTTGTGGCTGTTCTAGTGCACTGAAAACCAAAGGAAGACACATGTTATATATAAAAACATCGCCCTTTTATACATAAAACACTATTTCAAGTAAAACACACATTTTTGTCCCAGACATCCTTCATCAATGCGCTGCCTCGGCCATCTCCGGCGTTCTCGGCGGCGCGCAGGCCGCTCCCTTCTGCCGCGCATTCCACGCTCGCTTTCGTTTCCTGCCGAAAGCTTGACGAGTGTTCTTCTTCAGGCGAGCTTCCCAAGCCATGCCTGCGAAATGCAGAAAGACGTATACGTCGGCGACATCGGTGCACGAGCTTGTAGCAGACGAGATAACACGCACGAGAGCAGGCGCCGACGGAGCAAAACCAAACAAAAACAAAAAAGAGCGAGCAAGCGTGGCCGCGCCGCCGCGCCAGCCAATGGTAAGCGCGAGACGGGAGGGCTCGTCGGCGCGCGCGCGCTCTAGCCAATCAGCGGTTCGGCAGACGGCTTCGCAAAACGGGGGAGGGCAGTCGTTGTGTTGGAGCTACGCCATTTTGAGAGCCCGCAAAACGCGCACAAAGGAACCAGCTTCAAAACAAGCCCAAGATGGCCCCGATCCGCCGGCTGCTTCGCTGGCGGCGCGTGCGGGAAGTTCGAACAAATTTTTTGTTTTGCGGGTTGTTTTGCGGGTTGTTTTGCGACTCCCGTGATGGTTTGAAAATAGATTTTAACCTTTTTTTTTTATCGAATTTAGCGTTAATAATTTGAGGAGAGGTGTTTATAGGTTCAAAGATTCGAAAAATGCGTTTTTCTCAAAATCAATTTTTTGGCCATTTTTTACTTTTCTAAGACCCGCGTCCCCCCTTAAATAGCTCCCGTCTCATCTGAGACAGCCTCGTGTGACGAACCCCTACTCGATGTTCAGCCAATAAAGCAAACCACTGCCCTTTCCTCAGAGGTGGGTGGGTTCCCACACTTTGCTATACAAGGAGGAGTTATGTTTGGGTCACGCGAAGAATGGCTAGTCTGTAGATGGCGCCCTACGAAAAGGGAAGTTAATGAAAAGAGGCTACCCAGACGCGAACTAAGCCGTTTTTCTCAGAATGCGTCTTTGTCGTCAAACTTCGTGAGCCTTTGTTCATCGCACCTTTTCTGGGGAGTCACCTGCACGGTGGTAGCGCTCTCTCGGTGAGCCCGACTGAGAAATAAGTGGTCGCTGTCGCGACACGGCTCCCAACAAGATAATGTGGCGCCATGCTGTAACAATACGTGTGGATATACGGCAGAATCGTGTCTACCAATGCCAGACAGCTGACCAGCCGTCTAGACAGGCTTGTTGTCACACGAAGGTATCTTTTAAGCTGTACGTCGACGAAGTGATGGAGTTCTTAGCCAATGCTCCGAGGATAGCAAAGTGTGGGAACGCAGAGGTGGAGACCCATCTCTGAGGAAAGGGCAGTTGTTTGCTCTATTGGTGGAGCATCGAGTAGGGATTCGTCCCACGAGGCTGTCTCAGATGAGACAAGAGGTATTTAATGAAGAGAAATGGAGAGAAGGGGAGCTTGGTGCTCGGGAACGAGATCGGGAAGTGGGGACAGAGGTCGTACTTAGTGCAGACTCTAGTCCAAGGTTGATGCTATGTTGAGGGGGACAGAGGTCGTGCTTAGTGCAGACTCTGCTCCAAGGTTGATACTCCATCGACAAGTTAGTGTCGATGTGTGGAGTATACCAAGGGCTCGGCAAGTAACGCCGACGTTAATATTACTACAGCTTAGTGCTTACTGTGCGGTCGGTCTAGTGGCCACCACGGTCTTTGTTTGTAAATAAGTGTCAGTCTGTAAATAAACTGAAGTTTGCCAGGAAGTGAGCAAGCAGTCCAGTTCAACATGTCGTCGTGATCATCTGAACCATCGGGATTACATCCATCGTTCCAATCTTAACTTCGAGCTTCTAAGCATGTTAGAAAATTTGTTGCGTTATGTGTGTGGTTGTATTTTTCGCATATGCTTCTTTTCTGTGCAAGTCGTATAGTGCTACCCATTCTCAAATAAAGCTGTTGTAATTCTTCCTCCCGAACATTTTACAGTGAAAGCTGTTATGAGAGCAAAACTCGGGTCACGCGCGGTGCCATAGTGTTCCGCCGTTGGTGTCCGTAACCACATCGCACGAAATGAGAAAAAAACCTAGTACCAATGACAAAGTGGGGCTCGAACCCGGGCCCACTGCATGCCAGCCCAGTATTCTACCACTGAGCCACACTGGTACTTGAGACTTGTTGGCAAACTTGCCTTAGGCAGGCTTGATAACGGGTAACCAATTGCGTTATTACGGCTTATAAAGTGTTTTAGAATGGCGAAAAAACAACCAGTCGTCGCACAATGCAAATAGCGTAACGAGCGGGTCGTGCAATGCTTCAACCCATTAAAAAAATTTTTTTTGATCCTCTATTAACTGTAGCGCATACTCACTTGAGGCGTACGGTATTTACTCGATTCTACGGCACCCTCAATTGTAACGCGCACCCGGTTTGCACCACGGAAAAAAAAAGTAAGACATCGATTGCAACGCGCACCCATTTTTCTTGTTGGCCCGCACGATCACACCACTCGGGAAAACGACTCCTTTCGGAAGCGTCTTCCGTTTAAATATGGGGTACGGGGGAAGTTTGTGCTTATCTGACGTGCAACGGAGCATTACCGTCACTCTAGTTTTACTGTGGCCTGATGTCGGCACGCGAACTTGCTTCGCCCCCTTCTTCTCGACGATTGTGGTGCCAGGCATGTCGAAGTAAAGAGGCGTTTGACCACCATTCCCGGTTTACCCAAGCAGCTATCCGTTGTTGTGCTGCAAGTTTAGGACAAACCTCTGAAAACTGTGAAGCTTTTCATCATATTCCTCCGGAAACTTTTCGCATATGCCCGTTCGCCTTCGGAGGGAAAAGCTTTTCCTCTTCATAAAGTTAGTTAGCCAGCACCTGCTCACTTTAAACTGGCTCCGCATTAGCCCTTTTTCTAAGGCCAACTGCATAGCCTGCACTTGAAGCAGTTGTGTCGTCACGAGCCGCTGTGCCGCTCACTGCTCAATCACATACTCGCCGAGAAGCTTTTCAATTTGCGGAAACCGACCCTGCTGTGGTCCAATGAAGCCTTTGCGTGAATCTTTGCTGTCGACAATCTTCTGCTTTTGTTTCCGCCAGTCCCGCATGCACGTTTCGGGAACTCCGAACGACCGCGATGCAGCCTGATTTCTGTCCGTTTCGACACACGCGATGACTTTTCTTTTAAGAGCGGCATCATGGTGCAACCGTCAAGTTTTTGGAGTTGGCCCTTCCATGCCGTCGATGCTAATTCACTACAAGATGACGAACTCCTCAACACACGTACGAAGTGCCGCACATGGGAAACACAGGCAGAAATGGCCGACGCGCCATGCCGACGCACGTAGGGGGCGGCCATTTTGGAAATGCCGATGGCAATAGAGTGACTGTATTCATTTTTTTTTTTTCGCACTCAATTCTAATGCGCATGCGATTTATGAATCTGCTTAAGGGGGGACGTGGCAAGTAAAACTAATTTTTTTATTAATGTACTGTTTGTGATGAAATTTGGTGTGTGTATGTGGATGATTGTGAGGATTCCAAATATTTATTTATTTTATTTTTTATTTATTTCAAAATACTGCCAATCCCTCAAAGGGATTATTACAGGGGTGGGAGTTGATTTATACATGAATGTACAGAAGTAATGCGGAGAGCATATTATGCGCTCTGTAATAAATAGACATATACACGTATAAACGGAAAGACACACTCTAAATTTACACACAGCAAGAGATTAAAACAAGCATACTACATCCATATCACAATAACAATAACCAGAGTGACATGTGTCTGTGTCACACAGCTCTCTCCACGAGTTCAGAGAATAATTCTAGCGTAGGCTGAGTAACAGTAATTTCATCTAAGGCATTCCAGTCTCTTACAACTCGTGGAAAAAAAGAGAAGCGAAATACATTATTAGTAGGACGAAATTCTTCTAACGTGAATTTGTGTTTGTGTCGCGTTTCTCTGGCAGAGCTGTATGTAACAAATGACCTGGGGTTGATCTTAAAATTATTTTTTAACAACAAATATAGGAATTTCAATCTGTGCACTCTCGCTCGGTTAGACAAGGTAGTGAGACCAGCCTGCCGAAGAAGTTCTGATGGGGAATCGCTACGCCTGTAGCGATTGAAAATAAAACGGACAGCTTTCCTTTGAACGCGCTCAAGCGCAGCGATGTTGTATTTAGTGTGTGGAAACCACGTAATACTGGCGTATTCCAATGTCGGTCGGATAAGACTGGTGTAGGCAAGAGAACGTGTTTCAAAGGTAGATCCGGCAAGCGATCGTTTGAGAAAGAACAATTTATTCATTGCTTTTTTAGAGATTTGCTGCACATGCGCATTCCAGCTTAGGTCACTGCTTATCGTTACACCCAGATATTTGTACTGTGAAACATTTCGTAGTGGGGTGCCGTTGATACTGTAAGGAAAGGTAAGTGTTGATTTTTTGTTAGTAATGTTCATGTAGACTGTCTTTTCTGCATTTAACACCATTTGCCAGTCTGAGCACCATTGAGACACTTTGTACAGAGAATTACTAAGTTTTGTTTGGTCATCTTCAGTTTTGATTGTGTGGTACAGTACACAGTCATCTGCAAATAATCTAATGTTTACGTCGACGTGCTTAGTAATATCGTTTATATATAGTAAGAATAGCATCGGGGCTAATACAGAACCCTGCGGTACACCAGATAGAACGGGAACAGTATCAGATACATGGGCATTGTACTGTACGTACTGATAACGGTCTGAAAGATAATCTTCAATCCAACGTGTGAGTGGTCCTTCGCCTAATAGACATCTTAGTTTATAGTTAAGCTTCAGGTGGGAAACCCGGTCGAAAGCCTTTGAAAAGTCCATAAATATTACATCTGTTTGTAGTTGGCTGTTAACATCTTTGGCGAAGTCATGAAGCGTTTCTACTAATTGAGTAACAGTCGACAGGCCACTGCGGAACCCATGCTGATTGGAGTGTAATATGTTGTGACTTTCGACAAACTCTGTTAAATATTTCAGGATGATATGTTCCAGTATTTTGCAAGATGTGCATGTCAGAGATATGGGCCTGTAGTTAGCAGGGGAAAACGTATCACCTGATTTATGCACGGGTATTATCTTTGCTAATTTCCAGTCAGCTGGAAGATGACCAACGCGAAGTGACTTTAAATATATTAGCTGAAGGAATTTGCTTACAGGCTCAGCGTACCGCTTTAAAAAGGCATTTGGAATGTCATCTGGACCAGTGCTTTTCTTTTCGTCGAGGTTTAGCAAGAGGGATAATACACCCGCCTGCGATATGAAGGGGGTATCTAATGGTGTATCTACGCCACTTGGTCTGAACTGGTCGCGTTGAAGTAGGCCATTATCAGCGGTGAAAACAGACTGAAAGTAGCTGTTGAAATGATCGGCTGTCTGTTTTCCTCCCGGGGTAGGCGTATAGGCTTTGTTAGTATGTTTCACACTTATGTATCGCCAGAACTTATGAGGCGCTGTTTTGATAAAACTGTGTAAAGAGTGACTAAGAAAGCGCTTTTTTGCCAAATTCACTTGTTTCTTAAGGGACCTAGCTAGTGCAGGGATTTCCGACGCAATACAACTGCGTGGGTGAACTTTCTGAGCTTTTCTGAGCCTTTTTAGTTTACGCTTCATATGAATTATGTCGCGCGTGATCCATGGATTGTGCTTTTTGATGCTTTTTGTAACTGTTGGAACAAAGTTGTCTATGCAGTGCCTGACAATATTACTGAATGTTGACCATATCATATTTACCGTTGAGTGTTCATTTGAGTAGAGGTCCAAAAAGTTGGAAAATTCGAGAGCAAGGTATGTCATGATGGCAGCGTCGTCCGCTCTTTTAAAAGCAGGTACCCGTTTTGTTGTAGCTTTCGTATGAATAGCGCTTGGATATTGCAAGCAACACGAGACTATTTTATGATCAGATAGGCCTTCTAATGTTTCTACGTTAATAGGATATTTTAAAAAGTGATCACTTACAAAAAAAAGATCTAGAATAGAAGCGAAAGAGCCTTGATTACGTGTAGGAACTGTAACAACTTGTGTGAGGTTAAATGTGAACATGATATCAGCAAGCACGTTGCCAGTCTTCGTCGCCAGATTCAGCGAGTCCCATTTCACTTCAGGCAGGTTAAAATCACCTGCTACAATGATTTTTTTACCGCGAAGAGCGTGCGTATGCATATAATCGTACAGTGCTTCTAAAAATGAAACTTCAGCATCAGGTGGTCTGTAAACGACGCCAATGTAGGTTATTTCATCCTTGACGTAGAATTTACACCATACTGCTTCGATGTCAGATGCCGTGGGCATAGCTGTGTAGGGAATACCGTGACGAATTAATAAGGCTACTCCTCCTCCTCTCGTTTTCCTGTCCTTGCGTAGAATCGCATACCCTGGCGGTACTACCTCGTGGTCTAGGATACCGGAATGCATCCACGTTTCAGTGAGCGCTACAATATCAGGTTGATAAGACAGTAGGACAGCTTCGAGTTCATGTGTTTTATTGATAATGCTTCGGCAATTCACATTCAAAAGTGTCAACGTGGATGATTGCGAGTGTGTCGCGTTTTTGCGCGTCTTCGTTCTTCGTTTTTTTCAGCCTCAACGATGTCATTTCGTTCACTGTCCCAGGAGAATAGGCGGCCATTTATGCGAACTTTATCGTAAACTAATGAGACCTTCTCATGGCGCTCACGATTGACTTTTGTTTTTTGCCACAACTTTCTTCTGATGTCACGAATTGGCTGGGAGAAGTCTTCGCTAATCGAGAAGCCTGTGTCTTTGAGTCTTGAACACCGTTTTAGGATGTTAATTTTGTCACGGTAGTCCAATAGCCTTAGGATTACTGGTCTTACTTTTTGTTCGTTACCCGGTTTTCGAGCACCGAGTCGGTGAATTCTCTCTATTCCTGAGGTAGTGAATTCTAGTATATCTTGGAATATATTTTTCGCAACCACATCGTGTAAAAGTTTAGACGTTTCATTCTGTTGTTCTTTCACACCATAAATGATAAGGTTAGATCGCCGGCTTCTGTTTTCTAACTCGTCGACTTTTTTCGCCATAGCCGAGAGACCGTTTTCCAGCTCCGATATTCTTTTCGTGCAGTCTACTATTTGTTTTTCAAGCCCGCCGATTTTCTCAATCTTTTTATCTATTGCATTCAACTTTTCGTTGATTTCAGTTTTTCCGTTCTTAATTTCCTGAATGTCTTCAGCTATCAGTTTTAGCTGTTCTGCTACTGTAGGTCCCGGATTTTCTTCGATGTCGCCACCGAGAAGCAACAAAAATGTTAGAGAATTAATGACATCGTGTAACATTTCACACAATAGCGTTATGGACCGTGGGCACGGCAGCAAAAGTAGGCAGACGTCATCGCTATGATAAGATTTAGCGTTGCGTTTTCTCACCTGCATGAAAAACAGCAGCGGGTTTGAGCACTGCATCTTGGTGTTGCTGCCGAGCCCACTGCCACACGGTCCTTGCGGAGCTTGCTTTATAGCTGTGATCCTCGATGCCGATAGATCTGCCGGTTCCAAGAATTGTAGTGTAGCGCCGCCCGGGACGCCATCACATGGCCGGTAGCGAAGCACGTCATGGGGCGGTAGTCCTTCGATCGTCGTGTTAGGCGCTAAATGTTGCAGCTGTAGCGCATCCCATTGTGCCGCTGTTGATGATAACCGCAGCAAGCCAAGCAATATCTGCATGAAAAACAGCAGCGGGTTTGAGCACTGCATCTTGGTGTTGCTGCCGAGCCCACTGCCACACGGTCCTTGCGGAGCTTGCTTTATAGCTGTGATCCTCGATGCCGATAGATCTGCCGGTTCCAAGAATTGTAGTGTAGCGCCGCCCGGGACGCCATCACATGGCCGGTAGCGAAGCACGTCATGGGGCGGTAGTCCTTCGATCGTCGTGTTAGGCGCTAAATGTTGCAGCTGTAGCGCATCCCATTGTGCCGCTGTTGATGATAACCGCAGCAAGCCAAGCAATATCTGCATGAAAAACAGCAGCGGGTTTGAGCACTGCATCTTGGTGTTGCTGCCGAGCCCAAATATGAAAACCGTTTTCAAATACCTCTTGTACTTTTTGAGTTACAAGCATAATTATACTAATTAATGCTCTTCACACTTAAAGAGATAATTATTGCTAAATGAAATTATTTTTTCATATTATTATGTTCCCAAAGCATCAACTTGTGCAAAGAAGCTATTAGTTGATTTTTCTAGTTCTTGTAACCATAAATAAAATTTCCAAAACATGGATGTTGTTTTGCGCACACATTGCAGTAATTATAAAATGTGTTCTAAAAATTTTAAATGATGAGTAAGAAGAGAGATAAAGCTTTATTGCACTGCTAAAGGCCTCCTGAGCCTAGTGCAAAAAACGGAACGACTCTATCAGTCTTTGTTAGAAAATGACAGATGTTCTAGCGAAGGCACATAGGCGAAAATCAAGAGTTGAGAAAACTGACTTTGAAAGTTCACTCTTGTTTGGAAGTTCACAACATGCCTAAAACACTCAGAATCCTCCTGGGCAGTAATCCTGAGATGCTGTGGCCTTGGCCTCTGTAGAGCGCAACCCAGTTTTGCGCTTCTTTGTCGTGGAACAATGCGCCTTTTGAGCCCTCTTTACCCTTTTGGCATCCTTTTCGGCTGCTCGCCGCAAAGAGCAGTCTCCTGGATTGAAGCCCAGTTGAGCAGTGATCTCTTGCAGCGCACTCTTGCAGCCACCATTGAAACGGCAGACTGCATCTGCAACTGCACTTTCCACACTTCGAAGGGAGGCGAACTGGCTCTTGGACTGGAGTGACCAAATGAGGCTGTTCATACTCTCCACAGCGTTCTGGGTTTTTCCCTGCGCACACCTTTCAAGGAGCTCTTTGTTCGAGAGGCGCTTGTAGATTGGCATCAGTGCCACTCGCACGTGAGGGGGCAGTTTATGTTTGTGAGGCGGCAGCGGCTCTCCCTTGGCCAATGCCTGATTGTGCGGGCACCAGGAGTCAGTCCCACTTGGGCACAGGTTGTGGTGTGGATCCTGGTCTGTGGATGTTACATGGTAATAAGTGGCCATGATGGCCCTCTCCATGCCAGGAACATCATTGGGGTGGCTCTTAATGGCCCAGCCATAATAATTCGTCAACTTCTTTATCAGGCCCTGCGTCAGCCGGCCTTTGCCACCCATGCTCAGTCCTCGGCCTTTGGATTTGTGCTCATCAAGAAGGTTGCGCAAGGAAGTGCCCATTCTTTTTTTCACATGGTTCACACACTCCTGTTTCTTAATCACCATGTAGCCATACACCTTGTCTTGCGTGAGGGCAAGGTACGTACGGCTGTCACCGTCGCAGAGCACATTGATGTATCGAAGCTTGTACTTGGTAAACGATCTTTCAAACATGATCCTAGCTGCTTCTACTTCCATTTGGCCTGCATTAGCATCGGTGTTCTTTTGGCACTGTGGCTTGTGTTTCTCAAGCCACTCCTCATAGTTGTCGTCACCAGGCTTGGGGCCAACAGCACAGCCTTGGCAGTAGTTGGACAGGACACAGTGGTCCAAGACCAAGCCTGTGTACAGCTCGATTACACAGCCCACGCCAATATGACTTCTGTGCCCCCTCGTCATCCACGTGCCGTCGTAAATGACGTCAATGTTGGCTGGCACTCCTCCTAGGTCCTTGTAAATGTCATGCACCTTCTGTGCACTTTCTGCTTCAATGCGGGTGGCAGCTGATGTGGTGGCAGGGTGGCTGTACTTCCTTTGCAGCCTCTGGTAGGACTTGTGGTGCAGTGCTCGATGCGAAATGTCCATCGCAGAAAAAATGTCATTTATGGCAGATTGTTTTCTGCCAACTGACTGCACAGCCCTCAAAGCACGCACGTTTACCTCAAAGGGGTTCGTTTTTTGTTGCCCGGAGCACCTCGGGGACGACCACGCACTGTTCACTCTGCCACAATTGTCACAAAAAAGTTCCATCCTCGCCGCGAGTCCAAGGCAGTGCGTAGTCTCGAGGCGTATCGACCCTTCGTCGCACTTGTTGCACTTTACTGACGAAAGCAGACCGTTCAGCATCTTCTTATTTACAATGAAGAATGTGGAGTCCTTACCGCCGTCATTTTCGTCGCAGCCTTCGTTCAGAAGCTCGAGCTTCCGCTTTGAAGCGGACTTCGATGCTACGGCATCCAAAACATCCCGCCTTGTCTGCGCCCGCTGCGCGATTTCTTCACTGCTCGGAATCTGGGCCGAAACTCGCGATAGAATGTTCGACGCGCGCACGCCCGGAGTTGCAACGGCTGCCGACGCGGTGCCACCGCAATCGGGTTCGCGAGAGCGTCCATCACGGTCGACGGCATCCGGCGGTCTGGCATACGACGATGTGGCACCTTCCACACTCTCGGCCTCACAACAATCAGCGGAGGGTCTGAGTAGAGGCTCCGTGACGCTTGAAGAGCATGCTCCGTCCGGAACTGCGACTGGGACGGCAGCCGCAGTCGTCTGCCCTTTGTTCCAAGCTTTCCGACGCTTGCCGTACTTGTGGACGCTCCGGAACTTTTTTTGCGGCAACATAGCACCGCAGTATGAGCAAGCACTCAGAAGAGACCACCGATGTAAACAAAGCTTGGTAAAAAAAGCACGCGAACTATCACAAAAGCAGCAAACTGGCAAAAAACGAAGCGCACGCCGGATGATTCTCGACACGGCGGCCGCAGATGCGCTCGCGCTTCCAAGGTTGCCAAGGTGCGCGGCGCAGCTTTGACCAGTAAGAGGTCGCGCCTGCTACCACGTGACCCGCGCAGCCAATTGCCGTTCTTCGTTTTCGTTTTTTTACTTGCTCCTCGCGCTTTTATTTTCACTCGGCGAAATACGAGACCGCGACCATCGGGAAGCCGGCTTTCTCCTCTTTCCAAAGCTACCAAAATGGCGGCCCACGGTCAACAACTTGGCGCGTTTGTGCGGCGTGAACAACACCGTTTCAGGGGCTTTTTTTTCGCACTTTTCGGCGACTAGCCTCGGCAAAAACACTATTTGCGGGATTTGTGGCGCACGTTTCGCTGTAATATTTTAGAACAAGGAAGTTGAAGGTCTGAAGATTACGAAAAAAAATAAATCAGAAAATCGCTTATTTTGACCAAAATCGGCACTTTACTTGCCGCGCCCCCCCTTAACCGGAAAAAAGGTGAGCGTTAGATTCGAGTAATCACAGTAAGTCCTCATCGTCGTTAGCCACCACATGAATGATTGGCACAAAATTCCTTGCAAGTGTTGAGTGGATACCACGCTTCTCAGAGCCCCGCCCCGTTGGTCAATTGGCTAAGGTACTCGGCTGCTGACCCGCAGGTCACGGGATCAAATCCCGGCTGAGGCGGCTGCTTTTTCGATGGAGGCGAAAATGCTGTAGGCCCGTGTACTCAGATTTGGGGCACATTAAAGAACCCCAGGTGGTCGAAATTTGTGGAGCCCTCTACTAGAGCGTCTCTCATAATCATATGGTGATTTTGGGACGTTAAAGCCCCCATTTAAACCACGCTTCTTAGAAGAATGAGGAAAAATAGCATAGCGAATACCAGCCTACTACCCAAAAATTTTTATTGTTAATGTCGGGTATCGAGCAAAGTGCTTGTGGGTATCAAGCAAAAGTGCTTGCAGCAGTTACCCAATGAGTGTTGAGAAAAGGCTCTGAAAGGTTGCTCTTCTAGCTTTCGCTTTGACTGTGCTGCGCCTTCCACGGAGGCCTGGCAGTTTTTTATTCAAATGTGTGTATATACACGCTCACAAATGTGCATGCGAAAGTCGTGCACATTTTCAATTTGCGGAAACCGACCCTGCTGAGGTCCAATGAAGCCTTTGCGTGAATCTTTGCTGTCGACAATCTTCTGCTTTTGTTTCCGCCAGTCCCGCATGCACGTTTCGGGAACTCCGAACGACCGCGATGCAGCCTGATTTCTGTCCGTTTCGGCACACGCGATGACTTTTCTTTTAAGAGCGGCATCGTGGTGCAACCGTCATGTTTGTGCATATGCCGTAAAAGCCCGCATATAATCCAGGGTGTAATTTAGGGATAGCAAACGCAGGGAAAACAGTTTTCACCCGAATATGATGCGAATGAAAGAAAAAAATGAATTTATGGACACAGTTCATTCAACATCTTCATCGGACACACACGCTCTTCCGAAGCTCCCTTGACCGAAATGTTCTTTCATGGCATATCATTCTCAGTGCCATCAAGCCCATTCGAGAGGGCGCACTTTTTGAACGCGTGTTTAACTAGCGCCTCGGGATAGCAGGCCCGAGTCTTGACTATCCATGAGCACAGCATCGCTGGCGAGGCCCGTTTCAATCGTCCGGCAGGGGTCAGTTGTGGTTCTCCGGACCTCATTTACTCCGTGTTGTGGGGTTTTGATATGGGGAGCGAGTGCCACGCTCTTGGAGTAAGCGCACGCAGCAGATGCTATCTGAACAAACCAAACAATACACACATTTATTTAACTGCTTTTAATCCACGATATTGTCAGCCAAATTATTATAACGTCAAGTGTGATTCACACGCTAAGCAACCTTACACAATATTACACAGCACTCAACAACGTGACAAACAAGGCGGTGTCGCTAACGCCTGACTCTCTATAAGGGCCCCCGGCTGACAGCCCGCAATGTCAGCTTGTGGCTTTAAAGGTGTCTTTGCAACCGCTTGCCTTTGCCTGCTTCCTGAGCACACTACAGCTTCAGCTTGACCTTTGGCTTGAAGTCCAAAAGTTCTATTCTCTGTCTGTTAGTCGGAAGTTGGCGGATACAGTTTTAGAATGCAGTGGCTTTTCCACCCTGCACCAATGAACCTTGGCTTTCTGCTGTGCGACATTCAATTTGAAAAATTTATACACAAAAACTATATGGCTTGGTCATGTAGCTGGGCAACCATGTGATCATGCATGAGCAGAAGTTTCAATTTATTGCCTTTGTATTCACTTGCGGTAGCAGTAGAACTTTGGTATTTTGAAGTCATGGATAAGCATGCTCTGTTCTATTAAAAATTTTATTTCCTTAAAGTTTATTATATTGAGGTTCAACTGTGGATAGCGGTTGTTGTGAACTAAGGTAATCTGCTCATAAGATACTGATCACTGCGAGTCATAATTGAATTATAAGTGGCCCTTTCTGCTCCATTTCTGTATGTGCAGCTTGTGTGTGCTTCCATCGGACAGCCCGCCACCAAACTTGCATGCATCAGTTGGGGCAGCACCTTCACGCTTCTTGGCATCCGGAGGTGGGGCCCTTTCTGGGGCTGGTGGTGGGTCTCGGGCTCCGGCTGCTGTTGCTGCAGCCCCTCAGAAGCCCCCACCTCCGAGCCGCCTGAAGGGCAAGCGAGGTGCATGCCCAAGCCTGCCCAACCAGCCGAGCGAGGCCTCGGCCCACTTCATGTTTGAGCTAGCCAAGACTGTGCTGACCAAGGCCGGTGGCAACTCGAGCACGGCGGTTTTGTTCACCCAGCCCTCGGCCAGCCAGAACCACAGGGGCCCCCACCGAGCACTGCATATGTGCGCCTTCCAGATTGGCCTCTACGCATTGGGCTTGCACAATGCAGTCTCCCCAAACTGGCTGTCGCGCACCTATTCCTCTCATGTTTCCTGGATCACAGGTAAGCTCGCTGTTGCCTTCTTCTGTGGTGTTTTATTATTGGCTGAATTATTGACAAGACTGCATTAAAAGTAAATGCAGTACACTAGAATCTCAATGATCCAATTACGGTTATTTTTGACGCCGTATGTTATATAGAATGCACTGTGATTTAGTGTAACAGTATGCCCAGCCACAGCGCATCATACGTACGCGCAATTGACCGCTGCACGTGAGCAGCACAATGCGGCTTGCCTGTTTACACTTGACCATGAAAGGAGTGAACGTGGCAAAACTTGCTGGAATTTCTCTCGCTTTATCACCGAAGTGGCCAAAAAACCATGCCATGAGAACGGCACAAAATAATCTGTCTGAGACAAATTTTTCAGCCACATACAGTTGAGCCCACATATAACGGCCTCACTTAAAATGAACTTTCACTTAAAATGAACAATATCTGCCTAACCGTGAAAATATACATTGGTTCAATGGCACAAAATTGCACTTACAACGAACATCTCCTAGCGCCGCTGATCGGTTACAGCGAACGGAGTCCGCGGTCTGCCGACTTCCTGGGAAACCGATTTTGACCACCGATCAGGCATCGACGAGGTGCCCATACATTCTTATTGTTAAACGCCGACCCTGCCTCCGCGACCCTCTAGTAGCCGCTCTCCCCAACCCATGGAAAGCTGTTTCCTTCCTCCATGCCCCGACTGCTTTTTGTTATGCACCCCTCCGTCCTTTGTCCCCCCGCTACTCTGAGCACCCCGCATCGCCAGACGAGGCCCGTGTTTTCACACTGCCACCGATATTTCGAAGACTGGTCGGCCATCTACGCTGTTTTTGATCGCTGGTACTGTCGTTGGCGTCGCCGGCCTGGAGTGACCAGACCATTGGCCAACATCGTCGGCCACCGACTTTATGCGATAGTCTGCGTCTAGTGCACGCATGTACGCTACCCCACCGACTCTGATAATTTGCGATTCGTTTCGTGGTTAGGACACGTTCTCGCTCACTTCGCACTCGGCTCAGCATGCCTTCTGCACGCATGCGGAAGGGCGAAAACGGCTGTTAATGTGCGTGGCACGAATCGCGAAATATCTAAGTTCTTGAGGCCGCGCACACCAGCCAGTGCAACAAAACGATTTTTTGACCACGGCCGCCGATTCTTCGAACACCGCCGCGTGCACTGATCCAGGCGGCCATGCTTTGGCTTCTGCGCGCGCAGGCGCTCTTTCCAAGTTTTTCAACGTGCGAGTTTCACAGACCTTTCAAGCAAGCTACCCAACCTGCCTCCTTCCCGTGTGTTTTGGTTTTCAACGTCACCCTCCCGCCGCTTCCTCCACTCTCTTTATTGCAACTGGTTGCCCTTCTCTCGCAAGCCTGCTCTCCTCTCTTGATCGCAACCCCTTCGCCCGTCTCCACCGCTCCGCGACGCCCGCCACGCTGGCTCGAATCAGTTTCGTTTTCTGACTGGAAACGGGCCCAGAGCTGTTGCACGCGTTCTGGCATGTGTGTCGTGTGTGCGGGTCTTGCTCACTCTTGGTGTGTGTGTATGGTCATGATGGCCAACGGGAGAACTTGCATGCTTTTTCCTGCCACTCAACAATACGTGGAAAGTGTGACCGCTTGGCTTGAGCGTAATCCGCGCGTTAGGTGCCGCGTTGCGGAGCGCTTGCTCATATCTGTTGACCACCTGGCAGCCAACTTGCCACTTCGGGCGTCCCGGTATTCAGCTATGGAGATGGTGAATATTTCGTGGGCGGCGGTGACGGCTACATGCCTGCGAAACTGTTTTCGCAAGGCCGACGTCGTCGACGTCGGGCCCGATGCCGAGTCTGAAGCTTCCGAACTGTGGCGGCGATTTGTGGCAGTGGGTCGTTGACTCCGACCTGGAAGAGCGGGTGGAACATCTGTTGTGATGGTTTAATTACGGCCGATGATGGTGCCAACACTGTGGAACCGTGCACGGGTTGAAGCATTGTGAATGAAGTACGTGGCGAGAGTGATTTTGAGGAATCGGATTGCGAGAACGACGAAACTTTGGAGCCGGTGCCTCATGCAGATTATGCCACGAGCATCGGCGAACGAGCACCCAGCTGTTTTAAATGAACTCGAGAACGTCCTTATCGTTTCTGCTCTTCGAAACACGTGCATCACTGACTTTTTGAGGCAGAACAGTTTGTGTTTTCACTCGCAACTGTTTTCAAAGCTGTGTTTCATTTACTACGAACTTCAGGATACAGCGATCGGATGCCGCGTCACGTTCAGGTTCATTATAAGCGGGCTCGATTGTACTAGCAGATTGCCTTTCCGCTGCGTGGCCTTGCCTGCTCTAGCTCGAACTACGTGATGTAAACAGCAAGCCTGCAAATTCAACATGGCACAAAGGTGTCACGGGTGGCTCGCATTGGCACAATTGCAAACTACTCATGAAAAAACTCGCGGCCTTGACAAGGACGCGTTCATCGAGAGCCTGGTTTGGATTATGGTTTCTGAGAACACCAAAAGTAGAAGGTGCAGCAGCAGCGAGTCAGCATGCCCCAATGTGTCTCGTTTTTGCACGAGCTGAGTCTGTCACCACTGCTGCTGGTGCATCTGCTCGTGTCATTTCTGCTGGTGTATTTCACGAAACAACGCTTGAAAGGGTGCAGTTGTTTATTTGTTTGTTTTTCTCAGTGGTTTGCATGCACAACTAGAACTTGGTACGAATTTTAGTGTTCAGGGTACAGGCAAAATAGAATAAATTCTCAAAGTAGGGAGGTGCAGAATGAAAGTGAACGTTTTCAATGCACATGGATGTGGTTCTTCAGGCCACTCTGGTGTTTTCGTTTTGCCGTCACTTCTCAAGTGTGAATGCTACAGGACCAATTTTTACGTGTCAACTTCGCGGTGCGGTTTTCTGTCCGTGCAGCGAAGCGAGTGAATTTCCTTCAATTTTGCCGCTTGTAACTCTCTCTTAAACCAAGTGTGCATGTGACTTAAAAGGGCCCTGCAACACTTTTCGGGCAGCTTTATTGAGCACTGGAACGCTAGTAGCGATGATCACTGCAAGAAGAATCATGAAAATTGATGCACCGAAAGGGAAGTTATGTGTCCTCAATGTTCAAAACTCGAGCAGACGACGACAAGAAACATTCTTTTTCGCATTTCACTCGCCGGCTGAGGTCCAAGACTGCTTTCAATCACAGCGCGCATCTCGTAAATACATTCTGGAAATTTCGCCTCGTGGCGGCCTTCGCACAATACCTCGCTACCACTCTTTTGACGGCGTCGTTAGCATGGTTACTATGAATGACGTGCGTTAGGTAGTAGATGCTCCCACGGTCACACTGTGTAAGATAAACTCAAGCGCTTTGAGGTGGAAATGTTGTAGGCCCGTGTACTCAGATTTGGGTGCACGTTAATGAACCCCAGGCGGTCGAAATTTCCGGAGCCCTCCTCTACGGCGTCTCTCATAGTAATATGGTGCTTTTGGGACATTGAACCCCACATATCAAACTTCAAGCGCTTTGGACTGTGTCTCTTCTCGGCTTGCTTGCAAGACACGTTCTACGGCAACGCCGGCCAGTGCCAACCGTCTGTAGCATTTTTTTTTTGCTTGCTAAAAACGCGGCATGCGTTTCCACTTTTAGTTGCTGATGTACCATAGCATCATTTGCAGGCTTTGTTGTGTTAGTTCTCAAAGTACATCATTCAGAAACAGGAACGATTTTTTTTTTTTCTGAAAAAGTGTAAAAAGGGTTTTTGCTGTTTTCAGCATTCACACGTATTACCACCATATGATCACAGTCGAACACGGATATATTAAACTCTAAGGGAATCGCGAATTAATTCGATATATGAAACATTAGAAAATACAGGCCCCGAGAGCTTACCTGTAGCGAATCATCACCTACAACAGGTGCATTCAAGAATAACAACTAATTCCGCACACACACCGAAATAGAATGATTTGTGTGAAAAAAAAATCTCTTACCTTTGCCTGCTTCGAATTTGAAATGTTGAAGACGCTAGTCTCGATCTTATCAAGGCTGTCCAGGCGCGACAGCTCAGTTGCCTTCGTGTGGCCGATACAGCGGCGAATGACGACGAACGCTGCCGCCACTTCAGTGGCAGAGTACGCGCATGTAGCCAGCGCCTCGTCCAGACGATCCTCCTCGCCACATGAGCTGTCAGCCTAGGCATCCCGAGTCCCTGCTATCGCACCTACTATGTTCTCATCAGTGAGGCTCGCAACGGTCTGGACATTGCAGTCCGCTTCCACGAAATTGTCGGCAGACACTTCGTGTGGAACTGCTGCCAGTAACTTGGAAGTGTGGCAGCTTGGGCTAGTTGGTATGGCATGACGATAGTTATAGCGCGAGAACAAAACGACGTCTTTCGTGTCCTTCTTGTCTCTGTGTCGTCGTTTTGTTCTCGTGCTATAACTATCGTCATGCTGCCAGTAAACGGGACGACAACTCACGAAACGCGTGGTCTATGCACTCGGGTCATCGTCTTCTTGACCGGTTCCCGCAAGTTCCACCGTCTCGAAGCCTGCCTTGCAGAGCAGTTTACCACTATGTCCGTCTTCACGTCTTGCCAGGAGTTAAAGGTCTCCACGGGAGAAAACTTAGCGGAGATTTCCGGCCACTCCTTTTTTATCCACTGCTGTCGTCTGGTGATCGTCACGGAACACGGTCAACGAAGGACGCATCCCATGCTATCCCGAATACAACAACCCCCGACGCGCAGGCGCTCGCTCGCGTAGCTGGCACGAAATTCCTGATTACCGTTCGAATGAAAGGTCGCCGTTGTGGTGTCTGTGAAAGACGTAAGAAGCACCGGCAGCACCACCGTACAAAAAGACCTTTATTGTACGCAACACATCGAATATATACATAAAAGACAGACGCGCCCCCTGGGGGTGAAATAACACAAAGTGAAAACTGAAACTGAATATAAGATACTCCCTCCCTTATATGTAGTGATTAGTTGTTAGTAAGTGTTAGTAAGAAACCCCTATGCATGCACTGTACATTTTACACACTGTATACACATACATATTTACACTGCCTACACACTGTGCTATACACACAGGCAACTAGTGGGTCTGATAGTCCTTGAGCCGGACCGGTGGCCGGCGCTCTCGGGACGGCCGATGGGGATGCTGCACGGCCGGAGACGGTAATGAGCTTGTAGAGCTCTGTAGTATGCCAGGAGACCGCGATTGCGGCCCAGGAGAAGGCGGCTGCAGCATGGCAGGCTCCGGTACAGGCAGCTGCGGATCGGGAGCAGGCGGCTGCGACCCGGGAGAAGGCGGCGGCGGCAGGGCAGGCTGCGGCACTTGAATCGGAAGCTGTGGCGCAGGCAGCTCCGAACGTTGGTATGGTGGACTCGTGCCCCTCTCAGGAACCCGGGAAAGCTTGGAGGCGTTCCATGTGCGGCCGTCTGCAAGTCGGAAAGAGGCAGGTCCCCTCTTCCCCAACACCTCAGTTGGCAAGGAAAAGGAGCGATCCCCCTTGAAGCGAACGGACGGCTTCTTGATACGAATGAAATCACCCACAGCTATCTTTGGCTCCTTAGCAGCTCTCCTGCGGTCCGTGTACTCCTTACTGCTTTGCTGTTGAAGCCGAACCCTTTGGCGCAGTCGCGCCAGTTCCTTTGCTGGATCTTTTGCAAACGCTGGTGCCGAAAACCCTACAACATCCAAACTGGTTCGGGGCATGCCCATGCAGCAGAACTGCTGGGGCAACTCCAGTGGTAGCCTGTGGAGTACAGCGGTAAATAGAGAGGTAGTCCGTAACTGCTTGTCGGATAGGTCTTCTTTCGAGGAGTGAAACCTGGATGAAGTTCTTTAGAGTTCGATTGAACCTCTCGACTTGCCCATTCGCCTGGGGGTAATATACAGACGAATGAGACAGCTTGATGGCTCGGTTTTGAAGAAAGGTTACAAATTCACGCGAAGTGAACTGCGGCCCATTGTCGCAAACAATCTCTTCCGGGTATCCTTCACGGGCAAAAACACTGGTTAAGAAGTCTTTCACGGTGCTTGTGGCCACTTCGCTGCAGAAATAAATCTGGCCATTTGGAATGGTAATCGACCAGTGTTATAGCGAATTGGCTATTGTGAGGTGCATGTTCCAATGGGCCAACAATGTCTAGGCCCAGTTTCTGCCATGGCCTTTCAGGCCAGTCAATAGGCTGCAATGGCGCTGATGATGTTTTGGCAGACTTATCTGCCTCCAGGCAGATGTGACAGTTTTTCACAGCGGATTCAGCTTGCTTGTCCATCAGTGGCCACCAGAATAGCTCACGAAGTCGCGCCTTTGTGCACGCGATGCCCGGATGTGCCTCGTGAGCAACGGCGATGAACTGAGCCGTGAGTGAGGACGGAACAACGAGGCGTTCTGCGCGCAGTAGAAGGTCATCAACAACAGAAAGTTCTTCGCGCACAGAGTAGAAAGGTTTTGCCTCCTCTTGTATGGACTTTTGTGGTGGCCAAGAACCGAGCACGAACGACTTGACCGTTTGCAGACAGCCATCGTTGAGGACGGCTTGCTTAAATTCTTCCTTCGTCACGCAAGCCCACTCGACCAACGACACAATTTCTTCATCCTTGTCCAGCTGTGCCTGCGCGGCAGGAGCTGGCAGCCGAGAAAGAGCATCTGCCACTGTGTTGGTGGACCCCTTGCAGTACTCGACAGTGAAATTGTAGCATAGGAGTCTCGCATTCCAACGTGCAATTCGAAGTGGCCTTCTGCCACGTCCTTGCGAAGACAGCAACGTTACCAACGCCTGATGGTCCATTCGAATCTTGAAATGGCGACCCCAAAGGTAAGTGTGCCATCGTTCGCACGCCCAAATGCATGCCAACGCTTCGCGTTCGCCGACCGAGTACTTTCTTTCCGCTGGTGACAAGGTACGAGACGCGAAAGCCACTGTGCGGAGCTCATGGCCATTTTGCTGCTGCAGAACGGCTCCCAGCCCACAGTCAGAAGCGTCGGTCGACACGATGACTGGAAGTGATGGATCGAACATGTGGAGAACTGTACTTGAAGAAAGCATTTCCTTGACCCTCCGGAAACTGCTGTCTGCTTCGGCTGACCAGATGAATGGCTCATTCTTGCGAAGCAGAACGCGCATAGGCTCGACCACCTGGGCCAAGCGGGGAACAAACTTGGAATAGTATTCTACAAGACCCAGGAATGAACGGAGGGCAGCAACATCTGTTGGCACTGGAGTGTTAACTACCGAGTCTACTTTCTCTGGAAGCGGCGAGATACCTTGTGCAGTGACCTTATGCTGTAGGAAAGAAAGTTCTGGAACGTCGAAGAGGCATTTGTCGTTCAATTTCAGGCCTGCGGACTTGATTTTCTGCAAGACCTTTGTTAGGGTCAAAAGATGTTATTCTGCACTTTTCCCAAAAACTATCACGTCATCAGTGTAGAACAACACACCAGGGCAGCCATCCAGAATTGTGGCCATCATCTTCTGAAATGCCGCTGGGGCGGAAGCTAACCCAAAGCAAACTCTCTTGAACCAAAAAAGTCCATGCGTGATGAAGGTTGTCAGGTCCCTGCTGTCAGGGTGCAAAAGAACCTGATGGTAGGCAGAAGCCGAGTCAAGTTTTGAGAAGTGTGTCGCGCCTACCAAGGCATGAAGGAGTTCCTCTGTATGAGGAAACGGGAAGCTGTCGGGTACAATAGCCTTGTTGGGCTCCCGGAGGTCAACACAAATTCTGATGGTGCCGTCTTTCTTGTCAACGACAACAATGGGCGAAACCCATTCAGAAGCATCGATGCGTGCGATGATGTCAAGTCTCAGCAACCTGTGAAGTTCATTTGACACTGGTTCCCAAAGTGAATATGGAAGACGGCGCAGCTTCGAAGATACCGGCTGCACGCCTTGCCGAATCTTGACACGATGCGTGAACCGCTTAGCAAGACCCAACTCGGGACTGAAAAGTGAACGGAAGTCGTGTTCCAAGGCTGGCGGAAGGTTTGCTTGCCTGGGTTGCTCTATTGACTGCATCGGAATGTTACAAGGTGTCGGGTCATTAACACGTGGCGGCGGGGCAACGGACGTGTGCAGGCACTCAAGAGTGTGGAGCCCTGTATTCGAAGATTTAGGGCCTTAATGCCGTCAAGGCCAATCAGACAAGTTCCTTGGCGAACGATGTAGAAAAGAAGTGGTGCAGAGCGCCCTTTAAACTGAACGTCTGCCTGGAAACAGCCTAGCACAGAAATTGGCCGCTTCGAATAGTCAAACAAAGTGACATGCGGAGCTGGGAGGAGCAAACCGCTTTGAAAATGTTGGTGAAATTCTTGCTCTGATAGGATTGAAACAGACGACCCTGAGTCAACAAGGAATGACAACTTGACATCCGCTATGCGTACTTGTATGTAAATTGCGCTGCGAGCAGGATGCTGCACAGTCAAAACTTGCTCAGAACTTCCCCCTGACAAAGCATCGTCATCGATGCCAACTTCACGAACCCTGCCTTGCATTTGACGCTTGCGGTTGCATACTTTTTGAAAGTGGCCCTTGATACCGCAAAACAAACACTTCTTTCCCTGCGCAGGGCACTGTGACGCTGATGCGTGGTGATTCCGCGAGCCGCATCGGAAACACTGCGGTGAAACGGACCGGCTATCTCTGTCTCGCCGAGGGGGGCGGGGCCCCTGCGGCGCACGCGAAACGCTAGCGCTTGGAGAGTTTTGCTGAAAATGCGCTTTTGGCTGGAAATTGAAGTTCCGCGAAGAATGCGAATACTGGGAACGACGCCGTACAGAAACAGGCCCGACCGAAGCAGAAAATTCCTTCAGCTCTTCAGCTGCTTGCTCAAACTGAAGAGCGATCCGCACTGCGCTCTCGAACGAAAGGGAGGAACCCTCGAGCAGCAACCGTTCACGTACGCGGTTGGAAACAACGCCGGCAACAAATTGGTCCCGCAGAGCATCATCTTGTGAAGCGAACGAACAATGCAAAACGAGCTCCCGTAAAGCAGCAACAAAGTCATGAACGGACTCGCCTGCTTGTTGGCTGCGGCGGTGGAAACGATGAAGCTCGACGACGACGTTACCCGACGTGGAAAACTGCTGCCGTAAGGTGATGAGTGCAGCCTCGTACTCGTCAGTAGCGGCCGCGGGAGGCTTCTCTTGTACTTCCGGTGCTGCGGCATTTGACCCTGCTCCGGACGCTAGAAGGTAGACTGTTAACGTCTGCTCCCACTCCTCCCATGGAAGTGATGGCCGGCCGGGCGTCGGGAGGAACGGCGGCGGCGGAGCAAGGGCGGCGGCGGAGCAAGGCTGGAGAAACTCATGGCGGGGCGGACCCGGACGACACTCGATGCTGCAGGTAGCTTGCCGTGTTTATCCCATCCTTGTCCCCAATGTGGTGTCTGTGAAAGACGTAAGAAGCACCGGCAGCACCACCGTACAAAAAGACCTTTATTGTACGCAACACATCGAATATATACATAAAAGACAGACGCGCCCCCTGGGGGTGAAATAACACAAAGTAAAAACCGAAACTGAATATAACAGCCGTCAAAGTCTGCGAAAGTGCGCCCGTTATCTACGAGCGATCTTCATCCGTCAACAAGCTCCGACGGGAACGATGATTCACCGTGTTGGCCAAGTTGCTCAACGCCATCGACCGAGCACCGAGATGAAATCGCCGACAGCCGTTGGGATCAAAGGTCGCCGTCGCCGGTAAAGCGTGCGGAAGCGAAGCACGCCTTTTATCAGGGAGCGTTCCCCACGTGTCGACGAGCTCGACGGGCACTTTCATTCATCATGTGCCTTGCTCCTACGAGCTGGTGTACACACAAAGTTGCAGAGACACAAGGACATGCATAACCAGCCCACAAGTACAAGCTTTCCGGCAGAGTTGCCAAAGCGCTGTTGCCATTGTATGAACGCCTTGCAGACACACAGCTGCTTGAGCGGTTTAAAGGAGGGAAGACACAGAATGCAGCTGAAAGCTTGCATTCTGTGATTTGGTCTCTACTATCCAAGGACCAACATGCCTCCCTTTTTGCTGTAGAGACAGCGGTAAACAAGGCAGTAATGAAATATAATTCAGGATGCGTGCGTATACTCGGAAACGTGTGTTACATTGAGTGTGCGTCCTGGTTCCATGGCCCTCCAGAGGGCTCAAAAAAAAAAAGACTGCTTGCGTCTCAAAAGAGCGCGCAAAAATGAAGAAACCAAGGGACAGAGGTCCAAGAAGATGCCTCTTCACAGTGATGCCAAAGACTATTATCCCTCGGGCATTTTAATAAAGGTGCAACATTTGCAAAACTTTAAAGACCATTTTCTGTGATGTTTTTTTTTTTTTTTTTTGCCAACCACCTTGCTCGTTGAAAGCATTGCGCGACTATGGTTGGACCGATTTTCATTCTGTTTGTTTTATTGCAACTCGTAGGCTGTCATACCTGAAGGCAGTCTTCAAATATTAGTTTAGGCTTCCATTTTTTTTAAATTTCACAATTGCTGAAAGGCAGGATTTGATGAAGCACATGCATATGCAAATAATGTTCAGCAGAATATTGTTAGGGCATTGAAAAAAAAAAACCTGGCACTGTCTTCGGCTACAAGCAATATGTACACATACATTAAAAGTTGTTCCAGCACTTAAGCAAGTTTCCTTGCTTTGCCAGACTCTCCATGAGCGACAAACTTAAGATTTTTTTTATAAAATGAGAACTAGTGAAACTATCTTCATGAAAATTTGCATTCATCTTTTTAATGTTATTTTTAGGTTGTACACCAAATTTCATGAATCTAGGCCAAGAAACAAAAAAGTTGCAAACGATCCCCACATCCCCCCCCTTCAATCAGTGTAGCCACCTGTTGTTGTCGGCGAAGTTGTTTCACCAAGTGCAGCGGCAAACCATTTGGCCTTGACAATCAGCATCAGCCATCCACTGAAATCTTCTTCGCGCACACTTCTAAATACAAGGCATAGAGTGCCTCATCTACATTCCCGTGGGCAGAAGCCCGCACATGACAGGTTCCTGACATTTGCTTCTTCACCACCTTCGCCTTGTTATCTGCCTTGTTCTTCAACAGTGTACTAGTCGGATTGCTCCATGGTATCTCGAAGTCGTCCGCAACGGTCAAACATTTCTCGCCTGCCTCAAAAGGCTGAATAGCCTTCAACTTCGTCGCTAAGTCAAGGGTCTTGCGCTTCTTGACGCTGGCCATAGCTGCACAGGAAGTACAATTCATGGAGTCTGCAGCAGCTTTGCACACCACGCACGCAAAAGAGTTGTGCTGCACATGCAGTAGTACGTAGGCGACGCGCGAGTGGAAGAAGCAACACAGCACTTGCGAGGAGATGGCCACCTGAGAGGGCAACAGTAAAAGGCACGAGCTGTGGTGTGCTGATCAAATCTAGCAAAACAGCAACAAAAAAGTAAAAAAAAAGGCAAAATAAAAAGGACTTTGGCTCTTTCGTCCTGCCAATGGGTAAGCGGAGAAATAATAAGAGAGAGAAAGAGAAAAAAGGCGTTCTGCGATTTGGAGATTGTGCAGTCTCGGCCCTTTCACCTTTGACGATAGTTATATCGTGAGAACAGAACAACGACACAGACAAGAAAAACACGAAGGACACGAGTGCTGTGTCGTTGTTCTGTTAGAGGGAAAGAGAAAAAAAGCCGTTCTGCGTATTAAAGATTGTGTAGTCTCGGCCCTTTCACCCTTGACGATAGTTATAGCGCAAGAACAGAACGACACACAGACACGAAGGACACGAGCGCTGTGTCGTCGTTCTGTTCTCGCTCTACAGCTATCGTCATGTCATACCAACTAGCCCAAGCTGCCACTCACCCTTGCCTTTTTTTTTTTTTTTTCGAGCGTTTCGTGTTTTGGCAGAGGCGTCATGCCGCACAGAGGTCGCCGGGTGTGCAAGTGCCAAAACGCACCGTCCAACTCGCGCACAGAGCCGCGCTACCGCAAATATTGCGGGGCAGGGCGAGTGCCGAAGCGCACCTTTCAGCTTGTGCGGCGTTCGATATATTCGAAGGCATTTTAAGGGGATAACTTATGAGTTCGATATACCCGAAAATTCTATATATGTGGGTTCGATATATCCGTGTTCGACTGTATCACACTCGAAATTTTTTTTTGTCGCGTCAAGCTAATTAAAAGCGAACATTCTTTGTCGTCGCATCACATGACATGGCATCACTTTCCATAACAAAAATAGCCTATGTGGGTCGCCATAGCCTGAAATCAAGGTAGTTTGTCTCGTGAATTAAAATTATTACAACGTCGATTTCAGCGTTGCCGTTTGCGCAACGATTTCGCCCGTTATAGCACCAGAAGAACCAATCAAAAATACATACTCAAATATTGTCGCAGGGCCTCTTTAAGCTCCAGCAGCATAAGTGAGGAAACAGCTGCACAGCTTTACTCCTTTCAGGCGGCTTTCTTGAAAGACAGTCGAGGCAGAAAAGTTCAAAATAACATTTCGCACGTTATCTGCAAGCGGTAGTTGACCCCAATAATGTTCTTGTTCATTTTCATGATCGGCTTTAACTTGCTTTGTTCATACGAATTTGAAATTATTTGAATATTTTGTGTGTGTCATCGATATTGTACTGTACTCAATAATGAAATGCTCACCCATGTGTGAGGTCTGCACTCCCACTTTGGAGAGAGAAAATTCAGCAATAAAAATAAAATTAATAATCTTCAAAACCAAGCAATGATTAACGTCCCCAGTAATACCCATGTGAAGCCACATGTGATGCATGTATGATGCCAAGTTGAAGAAAAACAGAGCTTTACCAACAGCCGTTGTATTGGGACCCAGGGCAAGCCATGGAAATAGGCAGCAGTGCCCTCATGTTTCTAATGGACACATGGGAGGGCCACCTGACACCCCCGGAAGTGGCGTCTTTGGCAGACAAGGCATCGCGAGGCCGGGATCCAGCCATGGTGCGGGCCGCTGCACAGCTGGCCTTGTCCTGCTTACCGCATGCACACGCTCTCAACCCTAATGAAATCCAGCGAGCCCTACTCCAGTGCAAGGAGCAGTCTGCTGCTGTGCTTGAGCAGGCATGCTTGGCTGTGGAGTCTGCTGCCAAAGGAGGCGGCGTTTACCCAGAGGTTCTTTTCGACGTTGCTCGCCGATGGTATGTTTGTGATAAGGTTCTCTTCCAAGCTTGCAGTGCGGTGTTTTCATTGTTATTGTGCATGAATAGCATATTGAAATACAGTAGACCGCATGTAGCATGATTTTAGCTATTTGAGGCCTAAACTATCTGGCAACCACATTATTAACAGTATGCGATTGTGCTCTCACAGTTATTATGTACTCACAAAGAGCAAAACCAAACAAAAAAAAAGAGCGAGCAACCGTGGCCGCGCCGCCGCGCCAGCCAATGGTAAGCGCGAGACGCGGGAGCTCGCCGGCACGCGCGCGCTCTAGCCAATCAGCGGTTCGGCAGACGGCTTCGCAAAACGGGGGAGGGCAGTCGTTGTGTTGGAGCTACGCCATTTTGAGAGCCCGCAAAACGCGCACAAAGGAACCAGCTTCAAAACAAGCCCAAGATGGCGCCGATCCGCCGGCGGCTTCGCTGGCGGCGCGCTGGGGAAGTTCGAACAAATTTTCTGTTTTGCGGGTTGTTTTGCGACTCCCGTGATGGTTTGAAAATAGATTTTAACCTATTTTTTTTATCGAATTTAGCGTTAATAATTTGAGGAGAGGTGCTTATAGGTTCAAAGATTCGAAAAATGCGTTTTTCTCAAAATCGATTTTTTGGCCAACTTTTACTTTTCTAAGACCCGCGTCCCCCCTTAAGGCGAGACGGCTGTCTCGGCATTGAGTGTGAAGCCTGCGTGGCGAAAACAGTTCCGCAGAATTTCTTGCATAACCGCCTTCCACGATTCCGCTAGCATGCAGACAACAGACCTGAGGTCAACAGCGTAGCTTTTCCCATCGTGAGCTTATGATGAGGATACTTTGTGCGCTTCGAAAGCGCGGACGAAGATGAAGGAGCAGTCGGTGCCATCGCTGTAAACGGCGAATCCGCTCGATGAAAAGTGCAACACGAAACAGCTAGGAACTCGGTGGGTGCTGAAGGTCGGGAAACGTAGACCAGGACCGCAGAGCTGACAAAATAGCACGTGAATGAACACAGTAAGGTTTGGCTTGGCTAAGCCCCTAAGGAACGGCTGGCAATGGATTGACACATGCGGTTTCGAGGTTATGGCAGCCGTGACGCGGTGCGGCGGTTGGCGGCGCGGCGATGTGAAAACAACCAAAATGGCAACATCGGTGGTGACTTTGGGTTGGCGATTAACAGTAAAAAGTCCAGGAAATCGGATGCCAAAAGCTATAAGCGTCCGGAGTTTTGAACTTTTTAATACATTGACTTGACATGGAACTTGACGATGTCACAGACGAGTCCGAGAAATCGGGCATGTCCGGAATTTCGGGCGTCTGGGAAATCGGACGTCGACTGTTTAGTCAGTGTCAGAGAACATTTGCTGGGTGCGGACAATACCCTGTCTGGCTCCTGGCGAGGACTGTTTGTCATCCTTCTTGCTCTGTTTTTAGCTGCTCTCAAGGTGGTTTGTGTGGGGACACGTTCAAAGCACCTGCACCGTTTCATTCTTGACCGCCCGCGGATCCCCCTGTTTAAAAAGGGCACGTACAGTGTCACCAAAGCTTGAGTGCACGTAGTCTCAGGTGCTGCCCCGCTGTGGGGTGGTTGTTTCTTATGGTACTTCTTTCTTATGGTAGACATTTCGAACTGACATAAAATCGTTCTGAATTAACAATGCTAGCATTAGTTATGTCATGCGTTGGAGCATTTATGATTCAATTTTGGCATTGCGAGATACAATGCTACAAATTACTGTGAAAAAGTCCCACAAACAAAACTTTCGCTGTCATGGGTCCTTTAAGGGCCTCTCTCTCTTTTTCTTTTTTTGGCAGTCACTGTTGTGTATTATACCCAGGTACTACAGGGACTGTAATATGCTGCCGAGTGTTTCCCCAAAGCTTCTGTTGCAGAGAAGAGTGCCCTGCAAGGCAAGGGGAGAAATCAAAATCAGCCAAAATAGTTGTTTTATTTCCTGTGGCTTTATTAGTACACCATTTTTTCGCAAAATTGAGGGTCACTACCGACTGGGAATACTGGGTACTCTCAGTAATTCCGGATAGTCTGGAAAAAAATCAAGGAAAACTTTAGGATATTGTGCTCTCATCAGAGAAATTTGCTATAACTTTATGTTAAGGGAACAAAAGGTGTGGCAATGCTGGCTTGATACAGTAAAACCTTTCGAAGTCCCTGAAATTGTGGGAAATCTTCGAATTAAGCGGGCTTTCAAATTAATGAAACATACAAAAAATGGAAAGTGGAACTTCAAATTATTCAAAATAAGTAGGGCTGGTCCTTTGTTCTGCAGCTAGTTTCGGCTGCAAGGGTTATGCTTTCTAGCAATTCTTGGTCACAATTTTTCCGCTAACAAAAGGAAATGCCAGGCCTCGCCACTGCCACCGCAAAAGCAAACAAACAAAAAAAGATCAACTGAAATGCACGCCTGCAAAACACACGCCTGCTAAACACAAGACATCTTCATTGCAACACAACAGTGACATGAGGGCAGCATGTTGTCTGCTCCTCGCAGCATCACCACGTCATGACACGACCATTGGCCCATTTTTTCCAGTACAATAAAGAATTTAATAATGGGCAGTGTGATGAAATTCGCAATGTGTTCTAACTGAAAAACATTACCGTTGAAGCTTCTGAACAGAGTTTTCGAAGTAGGCGTTATAGGCAAGAACTCCGCCCGCAGTGCAAGTGCACGAATTGCTAGAGCAACCGGTACTCAGAGGTTCGCATGCATCGCGAATTCCGCCAGACTGTCCTTTATTGATTTCTTTATATAAACAGTCAAGCCCGCTTATAACGAACCTGAGCCTGACGCGGCATCCGTTCGCTGTATCCCGAAGTTCGTAGTAAATGAAGCACAGCGTTTAAAAAGTTGTGAGTGAAAACACACTTTTTTGCCCAAAAAAGTTCATGATGCACGTGTTTCGAAGAACAGAAGTGATAAGGGTGGTCTCAAGTTCATTTAAAACCGCAGGGTGCTAGTTCGCCGAGGCCCGTGGCATAAGCTGCATGAGGCACTGGCTCCAAAGTTTCGTCGTTCTCGCAATCCGATTCCTTCAAATCGCTTTCACCACGTACTTCATTCACAATGCCCTAATTCGTGCATGGTTCCGCTGTGTCGGCATCATCATCGGCCGTGATTAAACCATCGCAGCAGATGTACCACCCGCTCTCCCATGTTGGAGTCGACGCGCTGCCACGAATCGCTGCCGGGGTGATCCTATTCGGAAACTTCAGGCTCGGAATCGGGCCCGATGTCAACAAAGTCGGCTTCGCGAAAACAGTTTTGCGCGCATTTAGCCGTCTCCGCCGCCCACGAAATATTCACCGTTTCCACAGCTGAATACCAGGACCCCCGAAGCGGCAAGTTGGCTGCCATGTGGTCAACAGCTATGAGCAAGCGCATCGCAATGCGGCACCTAACACGCGGATTACGCTCAAGCAAAGCGGTCACACTTTCGACGTTTTGTTGAGTGGCAGGCAAAAAGCGTGCAAGTCCTCCCGTGTGCCATACCGGCCGGAATCTGGCTTCCCCTTTTTACACAGATGTCGCGAGACTGTGCAACTTCGTTTCCAAGCAGTTTTGGCTGTGTTGTCGGTCTATTGCGGGCTCCTTCCAACTTTCAGCTGCAGTCAACTTGAAGTCGTGAGTTTGCTGCTTAGTTTTTCAATACATCAAACAGCCATTACGCTCACTGCCTGGCTCAGAGGTTTTATTTTGACCAAATGTACCACTTTCTTATTTACCGCACGCACTCGGAACATTCTGAGCTTGTGTGACAAATATGATTACTTATTCTATATGAGTGCTGATTTTTAAATTGTTTTGCCTCTCGAGGGCTTGTTTTCTTTGCACATAGTTTTCCAAGCATGGAATTTGCGTATATAATCATCGTAGAAAACCTGGAAAAGTCAAGGAATTTGGAAAAAATCAAAATGGTGGACATCTGCAGAATCCAGGCCATCTATTCTATACTATACCTGAACTCGTTTCATCGTCCAGGTACATTTAATAGTTATAAAAGCATGATTGTGATTCCCCACTCACGTTCCCCTCAATGGTACAGCTGATGTCACTTTAATTCAGCCAATGTGAAGTCTCTGTCTGGGACAAAACATGGCGATGCAGCTATGTTTGCTGAGCCATAGTTGTCCAAGGTTTGTAGCATTGTACTGTCTCGATTGTGGTGCCGTGAAGCTGCTGCGAACCTTGTTTCCACTTTTAAGTTTTGCAGCACTCTTGGACTGTGCAATATAGTAGACATAGCTATGGCTAAGCCATAGCTATGTCTAAGTAAAACAGAACGTAAAACAACATAATGTAGCCAGTTAGGAAAACACTGGGATGCTGCACCAAGCAAGTGAAGTTGACACTTGGTGGAGCTCGGATGTACTTGAAAGCGGAACCAAGCAGATCACTTGCAGTACTTCCATAGTACACACAGCTCAGAGCACGAAAATTGCTGTGTTATCTTTTCCTTTCCTAGGTTCTTGTAAATCTATCATTTTAGAGCAAAAGAATGCTTATGGTATGTTTAAAACATTTGTTACCATGAAATGCCTTTGGTGGCCGGTAGGGCCAATTGGTTGTTTAAGAGCTGAATCAATCAGCGATTTCAGTCGTTATGAATTATAGACTGAATATTGCACCGAATTATTTTGGAATCTGTATGTCTGATCCTTATTGAAGCAGGGAAGATTACAACAGGGCAGCTTCATTTTCAATTCACGACCCCTTTAAATCCACAGTGAAGAATAAAAAAGTTAAATTGACCATCTGAGGATCGTACCTATGGATGTGGTCATGGGAATAGCCCTGGGTGGTATCAATGCTTGTATAATTTCAAATGGGCTTAAAATGATGTTGAACTTGTTTTTAGGCATTGTACTCACTGTATAACGGGCAGAAATCTTGCTTTACTCTTGAGTGCTTTTATTCACTCATCTTCTGTCATGCCCTTACCCAGGTTTGAGCTGTATGAGGAAACTACCCAAGGGACAGGAGATGCTCCTGCCTCTGGAGGGGATGCAGCACCTCGTGGGAACTCCCCTCCAGGCTTGGCTGCACCATCTTTAGAAGGGAACGGCCTGCCTGATGTTGCAGCATCCTTTGTCATGGATAGCTTGAGTCCCGCTCCAGCACCACAGCTTCCCATGGTTCCACCACTTCAGTACACGCTACCATACCGGGCACCCCCTTACCCATATATTGGTAGCCTTCCGGCTTTCCACCACCCTCACTTGCTGGTTACCCAGCACCCCGCCTACCTTCAGGCTCCACCGACATACCAGTACCCTCCTTTGCCCAGCCACGCCCAGTTTTATGCTGCTGCCAGTCGGCATGGTGCTCCACCGCAGGCACCACCTCCTGCATACACACATCAAATGATTGGCGTGCACGTGACACCCATGGCTCGAGCAGTGCTATCAATGGCCGCTCCGCCTCCTGCACCTCCACCGCCCCCAGCAGCTCCTCAACAAGGACAGGTGCACCAGGTAAGCCCCCTTTCAGGGCTCAAAACCGTAAAAGTACTAGTACAGTTAAACCTGCTTATAACGAACCTCTGTATAACAAATTCCTCGATATAACAAAGTTTTTCTATTCCCTGCTGTTGCTCTATAGAAAGCACATGTATTTGTGACCTTTATTTAACAAAGCAACGGCGGGAGACAATCTTGATAGAACAAATTTTCCCCACAGACAATCTAGAAATTTTGCTCTGCATTTCGGCATTTTGGTACGAGCATGCATCTTCCGCGGTTGGCCCGGCACCGATGAAATGCGAAGCGGCGGAAGCGCGCAGGGCGCACCAGGCGAGAGTGAGTGCGAGGCAGGCCTGGACCCCACGAGCCGGCGTTGCCGCCGTTCTCGCCGCCACGGGCACCTGTGTGGGTGTGCCTCCTCCCCTTCCCCACAATCCCAAAAAAAAAAACTACTTTTTGCCCGTTGGCAGTGCTGCACTTTTGCTTAGTGTCACATATTTGGGTTCGCGCTGCGAATGGTGGGCACTTTATTGAACCAATAGTTTTCTGTGGTGTCTGTGTCTGTGTAGTTCGCTCTTCGTTTTCGACGCCCTGCGTGCATGCATAGCTACACTGTGTGTGCATGATGTGGCCCTCGACTACATTCGGCTTTGCTCTTTTTTTTTATTGCGATAGCGATTATATGAACAGTGTTAGCTGGTTTTTTGCCGTCGCCGCCGCCGTCATTCACTGTATATGTATACGTATCCAACATGAAAACTCAAGAAGAAGACAGAAAAGGCCGCCCGCGCTCGGCGCCCAGCTTGTCAGGATGCACTGATGCCTGCTTGTCTCCCACGCATACTTTGCCCGGCAGATTGGAGTGGGGGTGAGGGGGGTGAGGGGGCTAAATGCTTGTGTTCGCACGCTTATCCTTGGGTGGGGAGAATCGCGTGCCTTCGACCAGAACGATTGTGTTTATTTGCCGGCACGCAAAGATGACTTCGCTCACTAGACAGGAGCCGTTTGCGAAAAGGGCACGCTTTTCAAAAACAGCCAAGTAACAACTGGGGCGCTTGTTAGTTTGCACTTATATACCGTATTTACTCGCATAATCCTCGCACTTTTTTTGCAGAAAAAGCGATGCTAAGTTGGGGGGTGCGAGAATTACGCGGGAAGAACTTTTCACAAGAGCGTACCGAGCGAAAAAAAAAAAAAAAAAACGAAGTGGCCGCAAATCGGTATTCTCACACCAGCAACTAACAGCAAGCTTTGAGAAGTACTAATTAAGAGTTACCTCAACAATAAAAGTAGGGGTTCAACACAAGGCAAGATTTATTTGAGACACAAAAAGTGCAAGCAAATAGTCGAGAATTAGAATACCATACGCAAAGCTTGTGGGCGTTGCGGGAGTAATGGTAGCGTTCGTCGCCCAACAGGAGCCCTCAAAAGGTAAGCGTAGGACGTCAGTATTGGGCTTATGACTATTTAACAGAATCGTCAGCAGTTTCCTTCTGACGAAATAAAAATTATCCAATCCAATCCCAGTTTTAGGCCCACGGCAGGCCCAACGCGTCTTAGTGGCTTTCAGCTGCCGTCACCAGTAGCGATCACAAAACTCGTAGACTACGAAGGGCCTACCGGCGGCCCTGTTGCCGTCGTTTAGTGCCGTTGTCATCTATCACTTGCAACTTGAAGCAGCCGTGTAGCTTCAGTATCACACCATAATGTGCCAAGATTACCGACACAGCATACAAAACACGCCGCAGCGCGCACTGGCCACTTCGGCTTGGCTTGGATTGGATTGAATTTGCGTGCAATAGTATGCTTGATGCTTAAGAGATGGCGTCAAATGGCGTGCGCTATCATCATCAGTGGCTGGAACGAGCTGACGACATTATTGCGGCAGTTTTCTGGGGTGCGATAATTACTCGAGGAAAAAAGAAATCGTATTTTTCTTGGGCGATGTGGGGAGTGCGAGAATTATGCGAGTGCGAGGATTACGCAAGTAAATATGGTATGTGCTTTGATTAGGTTTCGTGCCTCATTTTTGTTTAAACAGCGCATTAAGTGTCGAGCGGTAAACTTTGTTAGTTTGCTCTCATCCTGTGCATGTTGTTTTCATGTGTCATTTCTGCATGAGCAGCGCGCTGCATGTTTCGATCCGATTGTCGTTCTCAGCGTTACATTCAAGGTTGTTGCTATCGCATTCGTTGCTTCACCCATCTGGCGAAACTGTGGCTTTTCTTAATTTCGGACAACCGTGTCGTCACCTCTGAGGGAATGTCAGATTAGCCACTGATCGAAAATCTCAGAGACCGCGGTGACGACGAATCTTCGGAGGTCGACTCGTCACTTGCTTCTATCTTGCAACCACGCCGCGAGTTCGCAGGTTGCTAGCTTTTACGATTAGCCAATTAGTTATGGCAACACGACGGAGTGTTGAATGCAATGCAACAAACGCAATAGCAAACAATTGTAATGGTATAAGAAGTAAGGCTGGCAGCCAACTCTTTTGAGTTCGATATCATGGAACTTCTACAAAAGGCTGGTGTTAGCAAATACTGCCGCTGCAGGAACCACAGTTCCTTCGCATTGAAACCGCACTGATACTCACCGAGATATCAAGTGTGCCAGCGGTATTGACCGCCTGTTTCATGCTCGTTCAAGACTGGTGGTTTACTTTCTGTTTGAGCATTGGATGGCAGTTCCAACACGCAGGAGATGTTATGCATTTTCCAGATGATTGGGATGGGCCAACTCACTTGATCTCTGCTTCAGCAGCGCTTGCATGCTTTCACCCGCTCGTGAAAGTTACGATGCGTGGGGGCATGTTATCAATTTGGACTTTTTTCGGAACATGGTGACGGTGGCAAAAAAACGTCGAGAGGGTCCATATAATTTCAATGGCAAAAATAACAGTTTTTACTATAAAATAAGAGCTTTAGGTCAGCTCTGCCTTCAGTCCCCGTCTTGTTTAATTTGCGCGTTTATTTACTGAATTTTCATACTGAAATCTGCATTTAACGAAATCCTCTTTATGATGGATTTTTCCAGGAATTCATCAATTTCGTTATATCTAGGTTTAACTGTATACAGTTCAATTTCAGTAATACACACCTGCTTCAAACATAATCACGATTAAGAGGAGACATTCCCCGAAAAAGCTTTTTTTATTATTATTTGCGCTAGAGACTTGGAAATTTAGCTAATTAGAGAGTTCTTCACGTAGATTTCAAATCTACAATAAGTTTTTGTGTAGCTGATATAGTTACTGAGTTATATTATACTAAATGACAAATTATAGCTGTCTGTACGGGCACATTTTCATGTACTAAACTTTCACACAAAGTATCGTGCTATGGTTTATTTAGTTCTTTGTAGATCATAGAGGGCCAATATCTAGCAAAGAAATTGGTACAGTTACTGGAAAGTGCTAAAAAAAAATGACATTTCAATCATTGTTTCAGTTACCTGAAACATAACCTTGTTTTATTGTAATTACTATTGAGAGGTAGCGCAATTTCAAGTAGATAATGGCACTCTACATACCTTCAAGAGTATGTTGGGCTGCACTGCCATGTTAGGCTGCACTGCACGCGGTTGGGCTGCACTGCCCAACCGCGTCGCAACAATGCAAACGGCGCGAACTTTTGCAACTTTTGATGAATTCTGGTGTCACAGGCGCACTTTTCGGTGACTTCTTGTGCAAACTGCGGCTTGATATTTACAGAAATAAAGGTTCATATACCAAAGATGACAATATAAAAGAAACCAAAAAAGTGATTTTTTTTTTTAAAGAAAACCGCGACTTTTCTACCCGCGTCTCCCCTTAAAACTAGAGTTATGCAAAACAAGGTTTTGTGTGCAAAGTGAATTCAAATAGAGTTCAGTTCACTTATAGCGATATCTAAGTACCAAAGAAATCTCATTATTACAACCAGTTATTGTTATAAACAGGTTGAAAAAGAAAAAACGAAGGATAAATCAAAACGTTTTATTTGCATGCTTGTATGATAGTGCACTTTGTAATACTTATCTACAGAGAAGGCATAGCCTATCAGGTTTGATTGTTACACGCGAAGCTGGCACGAATCTTTCTCAAGAGCATCTAGGTGCTCTACGTAACTGAGTAAGAAGTCTGAAATGGCCAAAGTATTCGAAGGCGCCTGTGCTACGAAACGAGCACAATTTAAAATGGTGCTCAGTGAAAATGCTATTCAATTATACGCGTGTTTACGTGCAAGTTCCACGCACGTCGCAGAGCGCCAAAAGCCGCCATAAGATGAGCTCAAGTGTTATCTTCATAGAACGTCGCAAAGATGTAGACTTTTTATTTAGGACTCGCACTGAGTTCACCGGTAGCAATCGTGATGCGAGCGCCACTTTCATATAAGGTCTACAACCTTCATTTGCAATTTTAGATACGCTGCAGTCTGGCTCTGAAAAAAAGTTATCTGACTGCTGCATGATGTAATCGACCAGTAGCAAATGCTTCTGTGCTGCACTCTATCTACCCATTCATAATAGCCAGACATGCAGCTTTAACTAGAGCTGCTTGCGCCGTAGGAAGCAACAAAAAACGAGTATCTAGCGAGATTGGAGCAGCAAGAGCACCCGTGCATTATAAACTTTCAGTTTTGGTTTGTGACTCTCAGCTCGCTTGCATTCACTGCGCTACCTCCCAACACATCTCCCACACAATTCAGGCCAGATTTGTTCATGCCTTCGCAAGCTCGATTGCTGTTTTCTTGAATGCTACAGTGAGCTTCCGTCGGCCATCGATCAAGAACAAGAAAAAAAAAAACTGGCTCAGAGCTCAGATACAGTTCACAATACATCAACAAAAACTCTAAATGAGGCCTCTACAGCACAAGACAGGCAGTAAACAAAGCGACGCTGATGATTGGGATGTCGATGGAGAGGGCTGACTCCAGTTGGTCAGACTTCCAATATCTTTGTTCCAGTGACCAGTATATAAGATGAGAATCAACTTTTTTGTTTTTTTTGTAATTCAGCTTGTAGTATTTCGGTTTTTACAGTATCTGTTTTTTCTCATTGATGCAGGTGTAAACAGGTTTGTTGGTGAGTGAGTTAAGTCATTATGTGAGGAAAATAGGTACGGCACTAAAAATACAGGAACGAAGTGAAAAAAGCAATTTTTTTTAGTTTGTGCTTCCATTTCGTCCCTGTCCTCTTACCATACCGTGCCATACCTACTTTCTTTATTAACCACTTAACTGCTCTTCTTTTTTTCTTTTTTTTTGAAATTTCTGGTCAAGAAGTGCCTTGTTATTGCTGATTTCGAGTGGTTGTACTAAAAGAGTAGCTAGTCGATGTTGAAGAAATACTTTCTCCATATACTTAGTGAGATCAATGGAATAAAGTCTATTTCTAAACAATACAAAGAAAACCAGCTACCCGCTGCGAATAACATTTAAAAACTTTATAAACCAAACAGTTACAGATGCCACATCTTTCTTCACTTCTGTTGGCTAAGCACCCTTAGGGTATTTTACTCCTGAAATGGGGCTGCATGGAAAATTTCAAAATGCGGAATAATGTAAGGCGGCTTCACTGGCAGGCACTCGCAATGTTCATGTCTGAGCTGTCTTCATCATCATTGAAGCAGCTACTCAATTCATTATCATTAATGTCTTCACTTCTGGGCACACGATAAATATCTTTACTCAAATCATCATATCTCTGAGAATATCGCGAAAACGAATAGCATTTTTTTTTTCGTGTTCATGGGCCAGCTATGCATGTGTCGCTGCCACCGCACGCTGTCTTTCCCTACAAGAACAAGGCTCCTGCCGCAGGAGAAAAATAAATTCTCGAGAAAATGCTGCCATCTGGTGGATGACATGTAATGTAAACTGTATGTGCACTCTTCTCCACCTGAACGCTAGAGGGGAGTGAGTACCTATTTTGCTAAGATGAGTTCTACTCATCCAAAGCGGCTTGGTGACAGTTTGAACAGGACGAGCTCTGCTTGTTTAAAGCATTTAAGGGGTTAAGCAGGTGTAAAGATGGTCTGATGGTGTTTGAATTTAACAAAGCTGTGGCATGGTAGTTTATGGTTTACTTGTGAAGTTATCATTCTGTTAATTTGAAATATTTTTATTTTGTACATGCTCTAGACGTGTGATAGTGTAGATGTAGTACTGATGACTTCTGTTCATTTTTCAGCTAAATCAGACGCAGCTGAACTATCTCCTGTCATCCTATCGTGTTGGGCTTCTCGCCATGGAGACGCTGGCTCGCAGGGTGCATGATGACAGGCCTCAAGCGAAGTATGCACGAAACCCGCCTTATGGAGAAGATGTCAAGTGGCTTCTAGGAGTGGCCAAAAAACTAGGTAAGATGTTGCATATAACCTTTTCTGCTTTCTAGCATTGGAACGGTGTGCAAATGCCATTTTCATTATCAGCCTCACTACGCCCACTGCAGGGCAAAGGCCTCTCTCCCACGATCAGCTAATCAACCCAGCCTTGTGCTTTCTGCTGTCACGTTATACTTGCGAACTAATTAATCTCATCGGCCCACCTAACTTTCTGTCTTCCATTCGTTCGTCTGCCGCCACGCCACGGTGGTCTAGTGGCTAAGGTACTCGGTTGCTGATCCGCAGGTCACGGGATCGAATCCCGGCTGCGGTGGCTGCATTTCCGATAGAGGCGGAAATGCTGTAGGCCCGTGTGCTCAGATATGGGTGCATGTTAAAAGAACCCCAGGTGGTCGAAATTTTCGGAGTCCTCCACTACGGCGTTTCTCATAATCATATGGTGGTTTTGGGACGTTGAACCTCGCATATCTATGTATCTAATAAGCTGCAGTCTGGATTTTGCTACCAGCACTGTGGAAGGGCCCCAGTTTGTTTTGAAACTGGACTTTCTCTTGGGCTCGGGACTAAAATAGAAGTGCTATGTGACCACTGTAGATTAATATGTAAAGAATGGTCATCTCCAATGTGTGCTTGTCCTCAGCATATCAATCCATTTAAGGGGGATGTGGGGATCGTTTGTAACTTTTTTGTTTCTTGGCCTAGGTTCATGAAATTCGGTATACCGTATTTACTCGATTCTACCGCGCCCTCGAATGTAACGCGCACCCGATTTTTACCGCGAAAAAAAAAAAAAAACGTGAGACATCGCTTGCAACGCACACCCATTCTTCTCGCTGGCCCGCACGATCACACCACTCGAAAAAACGACTCCTTTCGGGAGCGTCTTCCATTTAAATATGAGGTACGGGCGAAGCTTGTGCCCATCTGACGTGTAACAGAGCATTGCCGTCACTGCAGTTTTACCGAGGACCAATGTCAGCACGCGAACTTGCTTCGCCCCCTTCTTCTCGGCGGTTGTGGTGCCAGGCATGTCGAAGTAAAGAGGCGTCTGATCGGCATTCTCTATTTGCCCAAGCAGGTAGCCGTTGTTGCGCCGCAAGTTTAGGACGAACCTCTGAAAACTGTGAAGCTTTTCATCGTACTCCTCCGCAAAACTTTTCGCATATGCATGTTCCCCTTCGGAGGGAAAAGCCTTTCCTCTTCATAAAGTTAGTTAGCCAGCACC
The DNA here is from genome assembly GCF_043290135.1 of Rhipicephalus microplus. Classification (NCBI taxonomy): domain Eukaryota; kingdom Metazoa; phylum Arthropoda; class Arachnida; order Ixodida; family Ixodidae; genus Rhipicephalus; species Rhipicephalus microplus. The sequence goes on along the minus strand of NC_134710.1, from coordinate 287,681,605 downwards.
TGCTCGCTTTAAACTGGCTCCACATTAGACCTTTCTCTAAGACTAATTGCATAGCCCGCACTTGGAGCAGTTCTGTCGTCACGGGCCGCTCTGCCGCTCAAGCACATACTCGCCGAGCAGCTCTTTAATTTGCGGAAACCGACCCTGCTGTGGTCCATTGAAGCCTTTGCGTGAAGCTTTGCTGTCGACAATCTTCTGCGTTTGTTTCCGCCGATCCCGCACGCACGTTTCGGGAACTCCAAACGACCGCGATGCGGCCCGATTTCCGTCCGTTTCCGCACACGCGATGGCTTTTCTTTTAAAAGCGGCATCGTGGTGCACTAGATTTTGGAGTCGGCCCTTCCACGCCGTCGATGCTAATGCACTACTAGATGACAAACTCCTCAGCACACGTACGAAGTGCCGCACATGGGAAACACATAGGCAGAAATGGCTGACGCGCCATGCCGACGCACGTGGGGGGCGGCCATTTTGGATTTGCCGATGGCAATAGATTGAACGTATATTTTTTTTTTTTCGTACTCGATTCTAACGCGCATGCGATTTATGAACTCGCTTAACCGGAAAAAAGGTGCGCGTTAGATTCGAGTAATTATGGTACACACTAAAAATCACATTAAAGAGATGAATGTAAATTTTCATAAAGATAGCTTTACTAGTTCTCATTTTATAAAAACATTCTTGAGTTTGTTGCTCGTGGAGAGTCTGGCACAGCAAGGAAACTTGCTTATGTGCTGGAACAACTTTTAATGTATGTGTACATATTGCTTGTAGCCGAAGACAGTGCCAGGTTGTTTTTTTTTTAATGCCCTAACAATATTCTGCTGAACATTATCTGCATATGCATGTGCTTCATCAAGTCCTGCCTTTCAGTAACTGTGAAATTTAAAAAAATATGGAAGCCTAAAATAATATTTGAAGACTGTCTTCAGGTATGACAGTCTACGAGTTGCAATAAAACAAACAGAATGACAATCGGTCCAGCCATAGTCGCGCAATGCTTTCCATGAGCAAGGTGGTTAGAAAAAAAAAAAACATCACAGGAAATGGCCTTTAAAGTTTTGCAAATGTTGCACCTTTATTAAAATGCCCGAGGGATATAGTCTTTGGCATCACTGTGAAGAGGCATCTTCTTGGACCTCTGTCCCTTGGTTTCTTCATTTTTGCGCGCTTTTTTGAGACGCAACAGTCTTTTTCTTGAGCCCTCTGGAGGGCCATAAAACCAAGACGCACACTCAATGTAACACACGGTTCCGAGGACATATGCTTGCATCCTGAATTATATTTCATTACTTCTTCGTTTACTGCTCTCTCTACAGCAAAAAGGGAGGCATGTTGGTCCTTGGATAGAGACCAAATCACAGAATGCAAGCTCTCAGCTGCATTGTGTGTCTTCCCTCCTTTACACCGTTCAGACAGCTGTGTGTCTGCAAGGCGTTCATACACTGGCAACAGCGTTTTGGCAACTCTGCTGGAAAGCTTGTACTTGTGGGCTGGTTGTGCATGTCCTTGTGCCTCTGCAACTTTGTGTGTACACCAGCTCGTAGGACCAGGGGGGCATAGCTCATGGTGAAGACCGCGCGAAGAGAGTCGCGAACGCTCAATGCTTGCGCCTCCACCGCTCCCGCTGATATGTTGCGAGTCTCCAAGTGCGCCTGAATGGTGCGATATTCATTTGATGACGTTGCGTACATTTTCGAATCACTGGCACACGGTGAATGAAAGTGCCCGTCGAAGCTCGTCGACGCGTGGGAAACGCTCCCTGATAAAAGGCGCGTTTCCACAGGCTTTGCCGGCGACGGCGACCTGAAATCGCCGACAGCGCCGGCTATCGGCGATTTCATCTCGGCGCTTCGTCGACGGTGTTGAGCAACTTGAAGGGAGCGCACGTGGTGAATCATCGTTCACGTCGAAGCTTGTCGACGGACGAAGATCCTTCGTAGATAACCGGCGCACTTTCGCAGACTTTGACAACGACCTTTCATCCGAACGGTAGTCGGCGATTTCATGTCGGCTACGCAAGCGAGCGCCTGCGCGTCGAGGGTCGTTGTACTCGGGGAAGCATAGGATGCGTTCTTCGTTGACAGTGTTCCGTGACGATCACCAGACGACGCGTTTTCGATGCTTTCACACTGTGACTGTTAGATTCACCGCTGGGATCTTGGGAGTGACGCGGTGCAAGGCAACTTGGCATGTCATTCACGTGTCCCGTTGATCCCAGAACAGTCGTTGGATATTCTGCTGCTCCCGCTAACCGGCGCCTTTTTTCGCCGTAGGAGGCCTCCGCTTTGGTTTTCCAAATGCGTGAGTCGTCGGAAACTTCTTTTTGAACGATTGAGATTCTATAACAGCGTGCATGCAACAAGTGTAAAAAAAACGTGCATGAAACATGGTTTTTGATGCAAATGACCGCGGCGGCTCCTCCTCTATTGTCGTGACAGCACTCTATGGGGAGCCTCCTTGCAGCATGCCAGCCAATCGGATGCCCCGTTTCATAAAACGACCCTCGGATTGCCCTTATAACCATGTGCTCGACGTTTCGAAGGATACCAAGATGGCGGCAATCGGTGGCGCGAGAGATGAACACTTGCTTTGTGAACATCGGTGTTTTTGTGCGATTTTGAGCCTCTTTCTCCCCGATCGCGCTGACAAACTTATTTTTTTTTTTCGGGCATTTGGGGATGGTTTTCAGCCAAATAGGTTTGGTACGGCATAGAATAGGAACTGCAGATGCCGAAATGAGTGCTTACCAAAAGTAGATTTTTTTCGCTGTTTTTGCTATCTGATCCCCGCGTCCCCCCTTAAGGTGAATGTTCGTGCAGTAAGAGCTGTGTAGTCAGTGGGCAAAAATCAAACTGCACTTGCAGTTAGTTTTTGCCACATGGACATTTTCCATTGGGGACCGCATCACTAGTTGTACCGGAGGCTGTACTGCAAGTGTAGCCACCCTGCCACAGCATCTGCTGCAACAGCAATGAAGGCTGCAAGGGCAGAGAAGGTGCGTCAGATATATGGGGACCTTGGATGTGCTTCAGGGAACATCGATGTTACGATGGCACATGGATGACAAAAAGCTACACAAGCCACATCGGTGTTGGCTGTGTCAACGAGTTGTATTCTGTCCTGGACTTGGACCACATTGTTCTCTCTAACTACTGCCATGGCTGTGCCCTTGGACCAAAACCTCGAAAAAATGGATATGGGGAGTGGTATGAGAAACTAGAACTACTCAGGGCAGATGCAAACTATTGCGTCAAAGACCATGTTTGAGCGGTTGCTCCAAAAACACCATCTCCGCTACACCAATATTGGGCGCGAGGACATATCATGGCGCCACCACGCGGAGGTATCCCTGTGACATGACTGGTTGGATTGCTCTGCCGCCCTCTCGTTCACTCCAATGGATTACACTCCAATGGATTCCTGGACACTGCGGCCTGGTTGGCAACGAAACAGCCGATAGCGAAGCAAGAGCGGCAATATACAACGCTCCTATGTACGTCAAAGTACCCTACTCGCGAGGTGACGTCAACACATTGTTGAGATCACTCATGCGCGAATGCGCTGCCACTTACTGGTCGCTACCAGATCACCGGAACAAGCGCCTGCGGGAAACAGACCCCGGTATGACTTTTCGTCTTCCAGATAAAATCAGCCGAAGACATGCTAATATACTGCACCGAATTCGCCTGGGCGTCGCCTTCACTCGCCACTACACTCACCTAATTGGCCGTGCGGACTGCCCAAATTGTGAACGCTGCCAAGTGCGCGAAACGATAGCTCACATATTTTGTGACTGTGCATTATACGTGGCGCAAAGAAAAATGCTAACTGCAACGTTGGCAAGCATTGGACGAACACCATTAAGTGAAAGCCACATATTGTCAGCAATGAACGACCAAACAGTGTCAAAAACTGCTACAAAGGCTGTTCTAGACTTTATAAAAACCACTGGACTAGAAACTAGACTGTAGGGTACTATGCTAAGTGGCTACTGTACATACGCACCACCTCTTCTTGTCCCCATCATCACCCTTCATCCCTCTTTCCTTCCCCTTTCCCTTATCCCCTGTGTAGAGTAGCAGGCTAGAGCGAACTAGCTCAGGCCGACCTCTCTGCCTTCTAATAAATTCTCACTCTCTCTCTCTCTCTCGTTCACAGCCGCTTTCTTGTCTCTTTTTATTATTGTTATTCTTGTTGCACTTCAGTCTACGAAATCAGTAAAATACTGCTGTAGCTTCTTTCCTGACTGTACGGAGTGCTAAGCAACTGCTTGGGAAAAGGTCTACACTTCTCATAATGCCTGACTGGTGTCGTTGTCTGCTATGGCCACCTACAGTTAAATCTTAGTATAACGAACTTCATGGGGCTGTGGCAATTTGTTATTTTGAAAGGTCATTATAGTGAAAGCCCAAAATTTAACCATAAATACTTATTTTCAACCGAGCAAAACAACTTACCTTTACAACAGTGGGTCCTCGAAAGACGCCTTGTTTCTCGAAAGACGCACCGTCGCGCTTCCAATGGTCGCAACGGATTTCAGAACATGTGTTATAGTACTGAGGCGTTGATATAATGCGGAACTAAATTAAGGCTCGTTATTCTGAAGAGTTCGGTTTTCCTAAGTACGTAGTAGCGAAATAATTTTACATTGAAGCTATTAGCAGTCGGCGTGAGATTTTTGAAACGTTTGTTAATCTGAAAAGTTCGTTATTGTGGGATTCGTTTTACAGAGATTTCACTGTATATGAAAACTACGGAGGCTGATCGCGCTGCTTTTGTAAAAGGTAACTACTCATTCCGTGTCGAATTGAAGCATCAAATGGGTATTAACGCACGCTTGCGGTAAATAAACCTATTTTCGCTGCGAGAAATGCGCGCAACCATGTACTTCATTCATTGTTGGTGTGCATTTAAAAATTGGCTGTGGTTGACACAAGCATTCGCAAATTTACATTTTACATTTCGTTTAGCACACATAGCTCTGCGAAGCACAGTGAAAACTGATTCGCCGCTTTGGGGGAAGCAGTATAGCATTTTACAGCCGCATAGAGCCACAACCTTTCTGTTATGATTGCAGCCAAACGCGAGTCTCATGCATGTGCATGCCTCTTTCAGAGTTGTAACTGAATAAAATTTCACCCTAGAAGTTTATCTACAGCATGATCCTAATATTTATTGAGCAACTCTCTACTGTTGTTGCACGTTTGATCGCCATCGAGCCGCACGAGTGGAAATTATGAATGATTGGCTTGGTTCCACAGCATCTACAAAGGGATAAATCGCGACAAAAAAATGCGATTCTGACCAGGCAGAGAGGCATAGCCTCCCAGCTTCAACATGCAGTGATCCCACTCTTGCACAAACTGTGCCAAAGTTCGCCAAACTCGATTTGCTGTGCTATCTTGATAACATCAACGGAAATTGCGCCAAAGTGTGATTTAGAAGTGTTTCTCACCGGCAGTGGCCATGCCAGTGCGTCAAACAAATGCACCTTTTTCTCGGTGCCACCAAAATCACAGTCACGTGTCTAGTATTGTTCCACTGAATAAACAGCTGTCGCACGTGCATTTTAAGTAATCCACAATGCAAATTTTTTGTAGTGATGCAAATCTTGTTGTGCAACTCTGCTTAACGGGGAAACGCGCTCTTTGCAGTGGCTCGTGACGTGTAGTCCAATTGGTAGCGTGAAACTGTGACGGTGATCCATCGGCAGATGTCATTCCAGGAACGCTGCAGATAGCTCGTTTAAAAAGTTGCACTGAGTGTAATTGAAGCGATTTTCACTAATAACTTCACGCGTGCCACCAGAATGTCTGTCATGTCTTCTTCTGGACATTGCGATCTCATGTTCTGTGCTCTGCGTCCACAGAAGAACACTAGAATGGTGGGGACAGGTTGACACTTTTCCCTCTAATATACTTTATTCCTGGAGACTTATTCAGAAGAGTTTTTTCGTAGTGCCTTTCACCAGCACATTCACGTTTGTAATCAATATTATGATAAAGGCCCCCAAAAGACCCTGTCCTTTCTAACTCGAGGTTGCTAGGGTCCAAATACAAAATTTTTGCGCGCTTTATTTTAAAATTTCATCTCATTAATGAAAGCATGCCTCCTGGTTGGAGCAGCCGCAATTCGGTTTTAACACGCGCAGCTTTCAGTAGAGGGGACATCGCTGGCGGCTCTTGTCGGAAGGCCCATTGTGAAATCGCTACACCATGTTACACGTACGTCTTCCGCTTTCCGGCGTCAGTAGCTGACGGTGAAAAACAAAAGAGTGAACTTCCTGGCATCGCATTTATTGCTTTTTTAGGTGTTGGGGTGAGGGAGGCTTCGTCGCTCAAAGGGCGTAGTCGCTGGTGCGGGCTATATCTTGAGGCATGATGAGACTGCTCGTAACAGTTCTGTGCTACTAACCTCTGCGTCGCGTTTAGATAACTGACTGCCCGAAAAACCCTTCGGCAACAGGAGTGATCATTCTCCCTTTAGCCAGCGTTGCGTTGAGTTATGCGACACCGGATTCAAAAGATACAATTTGTTAGTTTCACTTAAGCTCTTAGCTGTAATGTTATACCAAATAATAAGGCTTGACGTCGCCCCCAATGAGCACTAACGGCGGGGTCGCCATTTTGCTGGTTCGTCATTCGTCGCGCGCACGCACAGAAAGCTTACTGCACGCGAAATGTTCGATATCCTACAGGTCCGGATGGGTAACCGTGACCAGTGTAAAACAGCGTTCACGTCCCACATAGGGTTGTTCGAGTTTACTCGTATGCCCTTTGGTCTTTGCAATGCTCCTGCGACGTTTCAAAGACTCATGGACCGCGTCCTCGGGGAAGCAATGTGGTCATACTGCATGTGCTACATTGACGACATCGTGATTTATTCACGAACCTTCGAAGAGCACTTGGCCCATGTTGCCGATGTACTCGAGAGGGGGAGGACCGCCGGGATGACATTAAACCCCGCTAAGGTCCAATTAGCGCAGACCCGTGTTCAGTTGGTCGGGTTTACGCTGGGCGAAGGCTCCATAGAGCCGGATCGGGAGAAACTTCGAGCTATTCTCGATTTTTTCGTGCCCAAGGACGTATGTGGCCTTCGCCGCTTTTTAGGAATGGTCAACTTTTACCGTTCCTTCATTTCGTCCTATGCCCGACTGCAAGCGCCCTTGAGCAAACTCTTGGGTAAGTCTGCTGAGTGGCAATGGGGACTTGAGCAGCAGGAGGCGTTTTGCTGACTGTCTAACGCCATAGCGGAGACGGCGCAGCTCAAGCTCCCCGACCTGACCAGACCGTTCCTTGTACAAACTGATGCGAGCGATCTGGGTTTAGGACCTGTTCTCCTACAGGAATACGATGGCGTGATGCAGCCGTTGGCCTTTGCCAGCCGCTCCTTGGTCTCTGCGGAGAAAAATTATTCCGTGACCGAAAAGGAGTGCCTCGCTATCGTGTTTGCAGTGCGGAAGTTTGATGTCTATCTTGATGGAACGAAATTCGTAGTGCAAACAGATCACAGTGCACTCAGCTGGCTGATGCGGCTCCGTGAGCCTGCCGGCAGGCTGGCGCGCTGGGCTCTCCTGATACAGCACTATGACTTTTCGGTGCAGTATCGAAAGGGAAGCACCAACGTGGTAGCTGACGCGCTATCTCGTGCCCCATTGTGGGCCGAGGACCTTGATCCCGGTGCGACAGCCGCTAGCGGTGCCTTAGCACATGCAAGCGTCGGGGGCGAAACAGCAGCTTCGCCGCCATTCGGCGAGAAGGGTGAGTCCCCATGCAAACCTTGGCTGCTAACCAGGTAAGCGGCGAACCGCGAAGCGGCCGAGCGGGGGAGCTTTCCGAAGGCCACGAGGCCGAGAGCGAACCCGTAACGCCAACTCAAGCGGTTGTTGCTGCGGTCCTGAGTGGGCGCGATACCAGGCTCCCCCATTTTGAGAGAATGGGCATCGCTTTCAGCAGAGAAGAGCTTCTGAAGGCCCAGCAAAGTGACCCGTTTTGTCGCGAAATGTGCGACGGTCTCAGAGAGATGGAGCGCCGTGACGCTGCTTGTCCTGCAGCGGGCGTCGATAACGACTGTCTCGACGAGACGGAGCGCCGTGACGCTGCTTGCCCTGCAGCGGGCGCAAATAGGTGGCTCGAACCAGCATGTGTCGCTGAGTCCCCGGCGGATTCATATTTGCTGGACCATGACGGGCTCCTGCTGAAGTATATAGCCACTGACGACGAGTCCATAGACCCGTTTAAGGTGGTTCTGCCCAAAAGTCTGAGAGCCGCACTGTTGCGATCCTCTCACGACGAACCCATGGCTGGTCACCTGAGTGGCTCGAAAGTTTTCGCAAAACTGAGCCGCGTTGTGACCCGGCCCGGCATGAAGCGAGACATTTTTCGCTATTGCCGTTCTTGCCGCGTCTGTCAAACGATGAAATCAAGGGGTGGCAAACCGCCCGGTCTGATGAAACCGATTGTCAGTGAGCGTCCGTGGCAAGTGGCCACCTGCGATCTAATGGGACCATTTCCCAGAAGTAAGCAGGGGTTCATTCACCTGATGGTAGTCGTTGATGACTTTTCAAAATGGGTGGAACTTTTCACACTTCGAAAGGTGACAGCGCAAGCGGTGCTTGAGAAGCTGCAGGAAGTGTTTTGCCAGTTCGGCTTCCCGGAAAGGCTCATCACTGACAATGCTTCATATTTCACCGCTCGGGTGTTTGGTGTAACGTGCCGTTCCCTCGGAATTGATCACTGCACCACTTCACCCTACGATTCCCAGTCCAATTTGATGGAGCGCGTCAATCGTACGCTCAAACCGATGTTGGCGGCCTTTGCCGAAAGTCAAAGGGACTGGGAAGACCATTTGAGTGAGCTCGCGTTCGCTATTCGAACATCCGAGAGTCGCTCAACTGGTTTCTCGCCCGCCTTCTTAAATTTTGGATGGGAGTTGGCAAATCCGGTGTGGTGTACACGTATCCCGAAGGAGTACGGCCACCAGCGTGGGTCCGGTCATAGCGAGCCGCAGGGCACACGTTAACCGTTGCCGTGGCGAGAACACGATACTGCTCAAAGTCACAACACTTTATTGTGGCAACACCAAACGCAGTACAGCCCGTTGCAAAAAGGCGCGGCGGGAAAGCAAATAGGCTTTTCCACGCCACGGGCACAAAGCACTACACAGGGTGCCACGAGCACGCCTCCGCGTTAAAGGTGATCCACGGAGACACCGGGACAAAGGCCCGGTTGCTCGAGCGAGGGCAAAGGCGCTCGCGTTGGCTTCGAAGAGAGACGGGTCGGCGTAGCAAGGCCACGCACTAGGACACCGTACCGCCCTTCGGCCGTGCGTACGCAGCGGGGCAACAAAAGGTGAGCGTTCGCCTCGGGCGCGAGGCGCCGTCAGCGAAGTCCGACGAGCCCCGAGGGACGGGAGTCGACGGACGGAAAAGATTGCGTGGCTCACCGTTCTGTCCCGGAGAGTACTGCCTGCCCACTCCCGACGCAGCGCGCGAAAACCTCGAGAGAGTCTCCGCGCGCGGCGCCACAGTCAACATCCGCTTCCGGGCGAGGGAGTTGAACGTCACTCCGCTCTCCCACCACGGCAGACAGCAAAGGAGGGCAGACATGTCAGGACATGAGAATGGCAGAAAAGGCGGCAAAGCCCGCGCAAAGGCAGCGGGCTAGCCTCAATTCCTACAATCCGTACAGCGACTTGAATGACTAGAGACCCTCGGAACACCTTTTGCACGCCGACGCACGTACAGATAGAATGAGACTTGTTCAGAGTGTGTAGCTAGCTGCTTCAGCTGCCTTTTTTTTTTTTTTTTTCAGAAATATGTAAAGAGAGATGCCGTAATGATACCAATTATGGTCATACTGCGTGCTAAGTCCTTGTGCTATAATTTAAGCAAACTACAAGGAAGCTTCTAGCTAAGGTGAGATAGAAGTCGCGGCCAATAAAAGTGTCGACAGGAATGTGCTTCACTGGTCTAGATAAGCGTGATTTTTGAACGACGAATGGCGCATACGAATAGACCCCCAAAATGACGTGACTATGGTGTGGACGCCTTGCGATGGAAGCTTAGTGCACGCCCCTATGGCCGTTCCAGAAAGCGAAGCTCTTTCGCCCAGTCAGTTTGCGTTGAGAGTAAAAGTAGAAGGATATACCAGCCGTCTTTAATGCCTGCTGAAATAGCGAACGCATCAGCAATCACACGCTTAAAGTCAAAGTTCATATAACAACGCCTCCCCCCCCCCCCCCCCTTGCGGCCCTAGGTCCTTCCTGCTCCTTGAAGGCAGGCGGCGTGTTTCTCTCTGCTTGAGTAGCAATCGATGGCATGCCTGACACGTGGCATGATGTTATCGCATCCGTCCTTTGTGCAAAGGAGATACATCGTCTCTTTTATCTCTGCTTTAGCCGCGTTCGTCACTCGCATGCTTTTACTTGCGTGTAAAACACAATGCACGGGAGGATGTTATCGATTTGCAGAGTACACATAACACAGGCAGTGGCATAGCCAGGGGATGGGCGGGGGGAGAGGAGGGGCACATTTGGAACGCCCTCCCTTTCCCTGAAATTTTTTCGCTGTGACATATATAGCGCAAAATGACCCCCCTTCCAAAAAAAAAAAAAATTATTTCTACCAATGTCCTTAGGGACTTCAAAAGCCAGTCCAGAATGTCTATATAATTGCTATCAGAATAAAAACAAAATGGCTTTTGCTTTTGAATTGTCCTGGGCAAAGGCATAAGATACCCCTCATGGTGTTGTTTTTTTTTTCTTTTTTGTTATTGTTTTCTTCACTGATTTCTAGAAGACACTATAGGTAGTTTTTTGGTGTATAAACAAAATGCCCCATAACCACATAAAACACCGCTGCAAAAGGAAAACGAAGTTTGCTAAATCTGGTAGTTTGTTTGTTTCAGCATGCACAGTGAGATGAGTGCAGGAGGAGGTTGGCTTTATGAGAAAAGCTTAATGACGTCATGTTAGGCCCAGCAATATAATCTCTTGTGAAGAAAAACAATATTTTTTATCCTTGAGTTTATTTTAGAGAAATGCAGTTGGGACTGTGTGAGTCTCTAGTGTTGTACGTCACAGCATTTGTCTATCAAAACTGCTGATAACCACATGGGCATATTTAGATTGTTATTTCATGAAGTACTGTTTTGTTCAACCAGTGTTCTGTTTATTTGGTACAAAAATAGTCACTGAACAAGTTTTTTTCAGAATGCTGAACAGCATGACGACATTATTTTTACATCATCAACTGAAATAGGGAGTGCTCTCAAGAGGTCTTGCCCCATGATGTTTGCAATGAATCGAAATATTTCGCTCTCTTCACAAGAGCCCCATATAATTATTCATCTCGAATGTAAATGCAACCTGATTCTCCTTCAGGATGTGAAGTTAGCTGCTCCTGATTGGTCCAAAGTGCTCCAAATCAGCAGACCTCAGTAGCATCACTGTACATGGGATTAGCCGGCAGCAAGCCAGCGGTCCTCTTTAGGACTGCATTGTCTGCCTGTCTGTTGTCTGACTGGGCTTGAATATGATAGCAAATGCACTGCACACCAGCCAGCCGTATTATTTTGTGCCCTTGAATGAGCATGTTGTGAGGTCTTGTGTACAGTGATCTAAACTGCAATTTCATGTCACAGTAAAACACCAGTGCCCAGTTTTTTTTTTTTATTGCTTCATTCATAAGCTGAGTGACATTTCACGACCACTGTAAGAAAAAAACTAAGAAAATGAATCAGTCTTCGAAGCTGACCGCGTTTTCACCTGTAGATCAAAGCAACATTGAGAAGAAGCGACAGTGTGTGGGCGTATTTACACGCATAATCTATTAGCAAGGAACCCTGTGAGCTGAAGTTGTGGATAGTAGGGGTATAGGCAGGAATTTTCCAGGAGGGGGCACCACCTAAATTGGAATCGGGGGCCGGGCAGGCAGATGTGGTCGATCATTATCTTGTGCACCATATGCCACAGGAAAAAATTTTGGGGGACGGGGGCACGGGCTTGGTGTGTTACGCCACTGGCGGATGGAAACCCATGTGGTCGGGTAAACACATGGGGACAGACACCCGGGGAGGGAGAGGGGGGTGGTACAGACTGCAGTAAATGTTACCTTGGTGAGGGAATTAAGCTTTAGCAAAAACTGGAGCGGTACGTGTAGGATGTGTGGGGTCTCGACGAGGCGAGTGAGCACCACACCACGCTCTTGGAGTAAACGGACACAGAAGACGCGGTCGGTACAAGCTAACAAACACACACACATTTATTTACTAACTTTTGAACGACGATATCGTCCGCCGAATGATATATCAATCGTGATCAACCCACTAAGACATCCTTGCAACCATATACTCCAAAACATGACAAACACAATAACACACCCAAGGCAGTGTCGCCATCGCTTGACTTACCACGTGGGCCCCCCGGCGCGCAGGCCCGCGGTGCCACGCGCCGAGGATCCACGCTAGAGACAATCATTCGGGGCAGCCGCCACGCGCAGAAGAGACTCACTCAACTCTCGCCCGCCACCAAGGCTTGCCTTCTACCAGGGGTCACTACCGGCACCACCACCGTCACAACCAGATGATGATGACAGTGATAATCAACGCCACCTACCACCTGGCTGCTGTAACCCGAAATGCGGCTTTCGGGCGAGGCACGTGTGCCACACGGCGCAAACAACTTTGCAGGGGGTGTCAGCACCTTCACAGATGTAAGAATGGATGTTTCGTTGAACGCGCTGGCCAAGCCCGCAGAAGCAACTGGCCACGAAATAGACCAAAATAGGGTAAAGCAAATTAAGGGAAAAGAGCTGGACTTCCGAGCTTTAGCTCGACTTTGACAATTTAGACAACGGTGCACATTCTTAAATGTAATGATGGCAACTTCCCCCACATGTAGCACGCATGTATTTTAAAATATACATAATAGGAGTGTTTGCACAGTATTTTTTGCTGTGAACGAAGCTCCTGTGTGAAAACTAAAACGTTCTGCTTTTATGTAAACATTTGTGGTCGGTGCTCATTTTAATCCCTTGAGCTTGAAATAAGAGCCACTATAACAAAGAAAGAGAGAGGTGACGGTGGCACTGCGAGCGGCCGCGACAGGGCCATCTGCACGCTGTGGTACGCTGCCGATAACATTTACTGCAACTTTCCGGATTGTGTAGTCTGCAGAAGTTCGTACGCATGTAGTGAGAGCAAAACAACACTGTTCAAAAGTGAAAACACGGCAAAGTCGTTGGTAAAAATAACACATCCAACCACCAGCTTTTTTCTTCGCCAGAGTGAGCAGAGATCACGTGATTTTAACCCTGAATGTCACGGCAATTTCAGTGCCCACACCTGCAGTGGTCGTCCAATACTTTGCGACGGTGATAGGCGCACTTACACTGCCCTCAGCGAAGGTAAGGTGTATGGCTTCATACTTATGCAAGAGCAAGATTGTGTAAACCATGTAAAAAAAATGGGCATGGCTTTACGACACATTGTTGAAAAAACAAAAGCAAGGACCAAGAGCTCAGCATGAGTGGAAGAGGCTGCTTCACACATGGCTCAAATATAAAGCTGACTAACTTATATGGATGGGCCATAAAAAGTACAGTAATTGCAATGATGTGCCTGCCATGAAGAAGGCCATCATGGCTACTTTTCATCACGTCACATCCACTGATAACGAGCCCCCCCCCCCCCCCCCCCCCCCCATGAGAATCTGCCCTACTGGTGTGAACAAATGGTGCAAGTTTAATGCTGTGGCAGCCCCGGGGGAAGCAGCGCCTGCACACAAGCTGCAGCTTCCTGCCCATGTTCGGGCAGCACTCCTGCTTATATACAAGCACCTTTCTGCAAGGGAACTTCTGGAAAGATGCCAGCAAGGCAGAACTCGGAATTCCATCGAGTCTCTCATCAGTGTGATTCGGTCACTCCAGTCAAAAACACAGTTTGCCTCTTTTCTAAGCATTGAAAGTGCTGTTGCAGATGCAGATAGCCATTTTAATGCTGGCTGTTGGAAATCACTACAAGAGATTGCACTACAACTTGGGTACTCTCCAGGATTGTGCTCCTTGCGGCAGGCTGCTGAAAAAAATGCAGGACACGTCAGAAAGTCCCCCAAAGCGCACAAAGCTGCTTCAAAGAAGCGAAAAGCTGAATTTATATTTCAAAAAATGCATCTGCAGAGACAAAGGACTACATCTCAGGCGGGTTTTAGGTGCTCAAAGTTAAAAATAACCACTTTCATGAAGTGAAGCTTTGAGCTTCGTTTTCTCAGCTTCTTTTTTGTGCAGTTGCTCTCGGTCATCTCAGTACTACTTTATAACTAATGAATCTAGAATCATTCTTTTTTTGCATTTAGATCCTGAAACATTGGTGAGCACTGTAACGCTGTTCATTTTTCTCTGCACGTTATAAAAAATTTTATAATTGTATTTTTGCAAAAGTTATTGATAAGAAGATATGATTTATTTGCCGTATTTTCCTGTCTATAAGTCGCACCCTTGTATAAGTCGCACCCTCCTCAAAATGGCAGTTTTTCTGAAAAAAAAAAAAACGTAAATAAGTTGCACCTGCTTATCCGGCTGACGAATGTCGCGTCGTGAGAAAGCATTGCGAAAATTCATGCTTGAGGCTGCCGCTGCTTTGGCATGTTTCCAGCTGTTGGCAAACTCATGCAAGCGCGTGCGAGCGCCTCCCAACAAACATAAAAGCAATATTCCGATGAATCGAAACCATCGAACTCATCTTCCTCTTAGTTGCTCACAAACAGTGCAGCTATTTCGGGTTGTAGCTCTGCTGGCCCATCACTGTCATCCTCCAACTCACTCGAATCAGACTCCACATCGGCCAGGAGATCAACGCAGGGGATCAACTCGACCTTGCAAAAGCCCGGCACAATTGTCTTGTCAGAAGTGGAATGCCAGGCTTCACTCACCCATTTTTCCACTTCGCCAAACTCAGCGCATCTCATGCGACCCCTTTTAGTGAAGTTATGCTCTCCCTCAGACACCCATGACTCCCACAAACGTCGCAGAACGGCCTTGAAACTGTGATTGACAGATATGTCGAGCAGCTGAAGCAACTTGGTCATGCCACCGGGAATGATTACAGGTACACAATGCTTCAAACTGATCTTTTTTTTTACGACATCAGTGATATGAGCCCGCATACTGTCCATCACCAGCATTCCTGGCTTCATGTGAAAGAATCTGTCGGGCCGACGTGAAAAATAGCAGTCAAGCCACACACCTATCGTTTCCTCATCCATCCAACCCTTCGCGTTTGCCTGAACCACCACTGTAGGAGGGAAAATAACCTTCGGCAAAGTTTTCTGCTTAAATATTAGCATGGGAGGCAACTTGGTGTCGTCTGCGCAGCAGGCGAGCACAACGGTGAAGTGAGACTTTACGTGGCCAGTTGTCCTCACCGTCACAGTTTTCTGGCTTTTCTCGGCGACACTTCTCCTGAGCGGGATGTCAAAGGTCAACAGCACTTCATCCATGTTGATTATGTGGCTCGCGCTGACGTTCTTCTTTCTAATTTCCTCCCTCACAAATGAGCTGAAGTGTTCCAGCTGCGCTTCAAAGTCGTCAGGTAGCTTCTGGCTCACTGTAGTCCGGGCTCGCATGACAAGCTGATTCCGCCGCATAAAGCAGAAACACCACGGTGAACCACCACTGAACCCCTCAGTGTTAGTCTCCACTGCCAGAGCCTTCGCCTTCAGGCGCAGCTGCCCTCTAGACAGGCCTCTTCTGTTGGCTCGCCGTTATAGCACCCACGTTCCGAGGCTTTGCTCAAGGTCTGGCCAGCGTGCCTTCTTGCCGCGGTTGGCCTTATTTGTAGACTTAATTGTCCGGAGGATGCTGCGAGCCTTGCTCCAGCCTCGGATTACTTTTTCGGCGAGTTCGAATTCTCTCCCTGCAGTGCGATTTTCATGTTCTTCTGCAAATTCAACTGCACGCAGCCTGAACTTCGCATCGAAACTTCGATGACTTTGCTTTCCATGTGGCGCCATGGATGCTGCAACAACGCCGCTGCGCTACGATCAGCAACCGCGACTGGTATAAAAATGGGCGAAAGTGACGGCAAAGGAAGTGGCTCCAGCGGCTCGTGTCTGAAATGCAAACTTTCCTTCAGTTATTTAATTTTAAGTACCTCTACTTTTTTCACACCCTCAATAATTATTTATTTTCTGTGCAAAACTATATAAGCACTATCATTTTTAGGGAGTTGATTTACCGCTCTTTTTATTTGCTTCTGAAATGTGGTTTCCGTGCACGACAAAAGGAAGCGCACGGCGAACCGCCCAGCGCAGAAAGCGTGGCCGTAATATCAGGCCGCCAAATCCGCGGCATCTGATTTGATTTTGACTGTATATAAGTCACAACGCGAGGGCGCACGGCGAACCGCCCGATGCAGAAAGCGTGGCTGTAATATCAGGCCGTTAAATTCGCTGCATCCGATTCGATTTTGACTATATAAGTCGCACCGACGAAAAATTTTTTAGGAAAACGCGACTTATACACCGAAAAATACGATAATTGTATTTTCGCAAAAGTTGTTGATAAGAAAATATGATTAGGGGAGTTATAAAAATTTTTTGGTGCTAGTGTAAACATTAAAAAAATTGTGAATTGTGTTACAACGCACAGTGAACCTTGCTGAATATGCTTAAGCAAATACGCTACTGAAATTATGTCGAATTCCCAATGGATTTGAGAATGAATGTAACGATCTATTAAATATCATAACTCAAAAACTGTAAAATCTATTTGAAAACTGATTTTATTAATGATATCAGCACAACAAATCGCATTGGCGTGCCAAATTTCATCAATTATTCCAATAAATAACAGACAAAAGCTTTAATTGCCACGTCCCCCTTAAACACAACTGCTGCCTAAGTGGATTGAGTGCTTCTGACAAGATTGGTTTCATACTTATATTCTGTACCCTTGATCATGTCTTAGTGATTAGCTAAGCCCATGTGTATTAGAAATATGCTTCTAAAAATAAAGTTTGGATTATTAGTTTTTGATGCTGCCCTCTCATCAATATTTTTGTCCTGCACTGCTGTGACATAGTAAACTACATCTTAACCACATCAATTTCATATTGCATTTATGTGGTATATGGTCTAATCGAAACAAGTTACATTTTTTTTTTTTTTTTGCTAAGCTTCTATGAGATCACATTAAGCAATTGTATAGTTCAGCCTATTTTTTTTTTTCTACCCAGGTACCTCCTATTTGCAAGAGTTTTGCATCTGTACAGTAAACAGCGTAGCCAGCCCTTTCATCTTGTATGATATTGTCACGGACACGGCTCATCACTTATCACGCTCTGGCTCGGCATCACTGACTATGCCAATTCGATCTCATGTCCTCACACCACTCATCCAGAAGTGCCAGCAAATGTGAGTAATGTGTATGGGTTTATTAGGAAACTTTTCTTGTTGTCTTGACCTATATGCAGTCTCAAAGTATGTCTACGGTCATGTGTACCACTGATCATGTTTACTTAACATGTGAATCATGCACATAAAAATGACTTATACCTGTGTCATTCACGTACTGTAAACTTGCAAAAAGGACTATTGTTCTGGCTTTCTTTTTCATTGTGGTAAATCTGTCCTATCACACAATAAGTGCCAGCTTTCAGGCACAGCTCACTCACCGAAGTAGTGTTCACAGCACCTGTAGTCTTGATGAAAGCTGAAAGGAGTGCAGGTCTAACACACTGTAGAAATATGGATTGAAAGTGTTATTAACCACTCATCGTGCTTGCTGAATCAACATTTTACGGGAAGTTGAAGCTGCTGTGGTTGAAGCTGTTGTTACAGGAAGTTGAAGCTGCCCAGCCAAATATTGCAGTCTTGAGAAAGAGAACTTACAAGCCGTGTGCAAAGTTGCCTGTTTCTAAGGCACCTCTTTCTAAGGCACCTCTTTCTAAGGCACCTCACTCTCTCTGAAGCTGCTTGCGTCTGCTTTTCGACGACAAGCAACAGATAGAATGCTATAGGCCAAAAGCCGACATGAATCAAGAGTGGCGTTTGGATCAGATGCGCCTCCGGCAACAAGGTGGCACCATGTACCAGGCACTATGTTCTGCAGTCTACTAAGATTACTTAGTTGCAACACTAGTGCTCTCCGTAATCACACCTGGAAGGAGTGTTTTATGACACACTCAAGGTCATGATGACCTTAAGCTAGTGTCATGTAATACAATTGCTCACAGTGTAGCTTCAAGCATGTTGCTTGGGATGAGAGAAGGAAAAAAGGGCTTAAGGGGGGGGGAGGGTGTGGCAATAGATAGGGTTAGTTTGGTCAAACTGCTCTGTTCTTTTTTTAAGGGGGGATGCTACACCTTCCAAAAGCTCTTTTATTTTTGCGAGTACCTCAGTCAAATTTGGAGAGCCTATGTAGATTTTACTGCTGATTTCAAAAATCTAATTCTTTTTTTGCTGTGACAATTAGTTTTAAAGATATGAACTGCGACTTTTTCAATTAAGGCCTAATTAGCTAATTAACTGTAACTTGGATATTGATGTGCAACCTATAGAACCAATTCGGTATGTTCACAGTGTGCAATAAAGTATAAATCATTGTTCTGGGCTATTTCGAAGCAAAGTTGTGGGATGTTGAATATGACATGAAAAATTTCCCCATCTACACTTGAAACAAAAGATCCATTTAGAGAATTTTCTCCAAAAATTATTACAATAAAACTTACTTTACGACACATCCCCTGCATTTATCTTCGAAACAAAAAAGAAATCGTAATGATAACCCAGATAGAACAAGAGATATTGCTCCGGCATAATGGGAAGCACATGAAAATTGTCGTTTTGAGAAATCGAGAAAAAACGTGGGCACACATTTTTATTGCAGAAGATGCAACAAGACAACCTCAAAACGCACCAGAAGCATAGTCTGAATGCATTCTGTGCTCATGCCTCCTCTTCACTAGCTTCCGGAGTTCCAATGAGGCTGTTCTTTTTTTGTTGGAGACAATGCTGCGACGGTGGTCTTTTTCTCTCGCTCTCCTGGCACCAGTACTTGTCGCATTCATGTCCATTTCACCTAAGATTGCCGTTGCAGAATTCAAATTGCCCGTGTTGAAGCGCAGCACTGCTTCTGCAACAGCTGCTTCAACAGCGAACAGGGACGCATGGTGCTCCTTGGGGGCCAAACTCCAGATTACCGAATGTAGGCTCTCGTTGGAGTTCTGCGTTTTGCCGCGTTCGCACCTCTGAAGCAGGGCTCTTTCCGAAAGCCGGGTATAAACCGGTAGTAATGCCTCTGCCATGTCTTTCGGTAGATTGTAGGCATGCCTGGGGTCGGGCTCACCCTTTGCTTTTGCGGCATTGTGCCGACACCATGAAGTTTCACCAGCTGGGCACAGACTGTGGTCCGAGCATTCATCAGTGGAGGTGACGTGGCGGTATGTGGCCATCACAGCCTTTTGCATCTCGCCCACGTCACCTTCATGCGATTTCAGAGCCGGCCATAATATGTGCTCAGCCTGGTGATCAGCTCACCTGTGAGCCTGCCTTTCCCACCAAGGCCTCTTTTCCCATCGCACTTTTGTTTCTGCACCAGGTTTCTCAATGCGGTGCCCATCCGTTTCTGTACATGATTAATACAGTCTTCCTTCTGCACGTCAATGTAACCATACACCTTGGCGTCTTGTATGGCGCAAAATGTCCTAGAGTCTCCATCAGACAGCATAGTTGTGTAGCGCAGGCCATGGCGTTCAAGCGACCTCTGAAATAGAATTAGAGCCGCCTCCACTTCCATTTGCCCCGCTTTGCTGTTCGTATTTTTTTGGCATTTGTGGTTAGCCTTCCATTCTTGATAGCCCTCACTACTAGGCTTTGGGCCCACCTCGCAGCCTAGGCAAAAGTTGGAAAGAACGACGTAGTCCAACACGTAGCCACTAAATAATTCGATAACTGTGCCCACGCCGATGTGGGAAGAATGGCCTCGCGTCTTCCACGTGCCGTCGTAGCTAACGGCAATATTGCCCCGGTGGCCGAAGCACAAGTCATCATAAATTGTTCTAACCTTTTCCGCACATTCGCTCATAGCGGACTCAGCCGCTCGCGTTGCAGCGGGTGCCAGCGTGTTCTTCAAATGCCGCTGAAACGTCTTGTTGTGCATACCGCGGTGTGAGATGCCCATTGTTGCGAAAATATCGTTCATTTTCGTTTGGCCGTTGCCGGTAGCCACCATCGCCCTCGAAGCGAGAAGATTTACTTCAAACGGATTGCACGTTTTCGTGCCGTTCGCGCGGGGCGAAGTCCATTCATTCGCGATCTCGCCGCACCTTTCACACTGCACTAGCACTTTCACGGCAAGTCCGTAGTCCCGATCCCCTCTGACGATCGTAGCCGGTCCGTGGCAGGCTTTGCAACACAAGGCACCCATTATCGCGTTTAGGATATCTAGATGCATAAGCAGATAAGGAGCAGCGTGGTCCGAGTTCTGTGCGGTTGCCTCGCTACAACTCGCGGTGAAAAAGTCAATTTTCCGTGCAGTTGCTGGCGCCGATGAAAGCCGGTCGAGCGTCGGTTTCTCCCGGGCATGATTTTCTTCAACTTCGGCGTTTGTCACCACCTTGGCGTCGATTCGTAGTCGTCCGGAGTTCGCTTCACAGTCATCGTCGTCGGAGGCAACGCGCTCGGTCGCACCATCGCTGAACGGCCGCGGAGCGTCGACACATCGTTCGTCGGAGTCAACCAAGGGCTCTGATGACTTCGTAGACTTTCTCCCACGACCTTTGCGTTTCCTGCGACCAAATGCGTGCACGGTCCGATACTTTTTTGCGTTTCCAGGCATGGCGATACGATCAGAAGCTTCAGAGTGCTCTGCCGATTTCGAGGCGTCACAGCGGTAACCCTTTCAAAATGGCGTCGGGTCGCGTATGCAGGCGCAAGCCGCGAGCTTCCAGCCAACCGGAAAGCGCCATTTCAGTCACGTGCGCCGTTTAGCCAATGGCAGTGAGCGCGGCTCTTCGTCTTTGAGGCCCCGTTTTTCGAGCCGGGGAAACGCTCAATGTTGCTTACTGAATAAAAAAAACAGCTGAAAACGCGTTCTTTCAAACAAGACCAAAATGGCGCCGATCGAGCGCGTAGTTCCCGCGTATCGTAGAGCCGAAACCTGCGCTATTCGCCCTCAATTTAAAGGGCAGGACGCCCGTTTTCGGTTTTTTAAAGTTGAATAACGATAAAAGTTGATGGTATTCGGCTATGAAATTTTGTAAATAGGTGCGCAATGATGTCGGGAACGCGAAAAGAAGGTCCGCGAAAACTCGATTTTTTGGCTGATTTTCGGTCCCGAAGTGCCGCGTCCCTCCTTAACAATCCTGATGAGACTTTGCCAGCTTAGTCACATGCTCTGGCGGAGCCCTGCGTTAACAGTTGAAAACGTTACATCGTCTAAGTCTGATGCTGTGCTACGCAGTACGGATTTAAGGACATAGCTATGGGCAATCCAACGAGCCCACAACGTGGAGAGGTTCGGCTTATCTGTCTCGACGTCTGAGTGGCCCGCTACGTGGTAGTTGAACAAAATTACTCCGTAGAAGTTGAGAAAAAAGCTTTTTACTAGTTTGCTGTCATAAAAACTATCGGGAAACTTGGGTTTAAAATATGCAAATCTTGTGGCTTTCTCTTGGCACTGTGCCACCATCTAGGCATCACTGTAAAGAGAGCAGATTGGAGCTCAATATAGCCACAAAGCTAAATTTCTCCCATGAAAAATAAACCACCTCCCTTCAGAGTTCCATTTTCCCATGTTTCAGCTCGGTTTTCTTTCACCTCCCTTTTTTGAGCTTCCATTTTTGAACAATTGCTCTCCTCAGTCATCCTTGTGCCATTTCACAACAAATAGAACAAATAAAGATATAACCATTACGTTTTCTGCTCTTAGATTCTAAGATGTACCGTATAAACAGGAATATAAGTAAAGATATTTTTAATAAAACGACGAGCTAAAGTTGCCCTTCGTCTTATATAGCGGTGTCCAGCCGGCAGTGCACCGCTGTCTGACAACATGTGGCTGGCATGTGCATGAGAAGCTGGACACGGCCATATTCGCATCCAAATCCATAGCAGGTTGTTGTTTTTTCCTCGTCTGGTTTTTTTTTGTGTGTGTTCCTGATTTGCCTCCAATCTGTTCTAAGTTCTCGCTCCGCTTGACATTGTGTTTCATTTTTAGTGGTCTTTTTTTCGTTCACTGGATATGAGTAGTGGTACAAGAAGGCAGTACTCAGCTGCGTTCAAACTAGAGGTTGTTGTGTACGCAAAAGCGAATGGGAATATGGCTGCTCAGCGCCGCTTCGGTGTATCAAATAAGAGCGTGCACTATTGAAAGGTGCAGAAAGGGAAGCTGCAGGTGTGCAATCGTCAGAAAATGTAATTTCGTGGGTGAAGTGCAGTTCATCCGCAGCTGGAGAATACGCTAGGAAACCTTGTGTGGGAAGTTCATATGCGTGCTCGCTGCCAGTGACCATGGATACCATTCGCAAGAAAGCTGTGGAACTCGCTTGTCAGAAGTTTCCAGACGAGTTTGAGGACAAGCTTATAAACTTTCAGGGCTTCGTGATCCGGCTTCGGGAACAGAACAACTACATGATGGGGCAGATTGACAATGCCAATGAGACCCCTGTGTGGTTTGACATACCTTCATCGACCATGATCATGCAGCGTGGCACCAAGGATATGAAGCTGCTGTCCACTGGCAACGAGCACTGGCGCTTCACTGTCATGCTGGCATGCATGGCAGATGGTAGAAAGCTTCCGCCCTTCATCATTTTCAAACGTAAGACAATGCTAAAGGAAGTGTTCCCACCCGGTGTTGTCGTTCGCATCAGCAAAAAGGAATACATGGACGAGGCCATGATGCTCGAATGGATACGAGTAGTCTGGAACTGTCAGCCAGGTGCAATGCTGCGTCTTTGCAGCATGCTGGTGTTAGGTGCGTTTTTTGGTCACTTAACTGATGCTGTGAAGTGCGCACTGGGCAAAGAAAAAATGTACCTCGCCATAATACCAGGTGATATGACGTCCACCCTCCAACCGATCGACATTGTGCTAAACAAGCCATTCAAGGACCGAGTGTGGCTGGAGTACCAAAAGTGGATGTCCGGCGACAACTTAAAGACACCGACGGGCCGCCTGCAGAGGCCTCCGCTTGTGACTGTTTGTGGCTGGGTGCTTTCCGCCTGGCGTTCCTTGCCAGATTTCATAGTGGAAAGTGCTTTTAAGAAATGTTCCATCAGCAACTCGTCGTACGGCGCGGAAGACAACGCACTGTGGGAGGCGGCAAGCGACAAACTCTTGTCTTCAGAAGACAGTGGTGCTTTGTCTGGCGAATAGGAACAGTTGTGATGGTGGTTGAGGGGAGCTCCGGCGATCGGGGTGCGGTGCGCCCAATTCGCAAATAAACGTCGTTCGGCAATTTTTAGTTATTTCCCTTTTTTTTTTCGGTAACCTGAATTCCCACTCGACCTATAGTGCGGTTTATACGGTACGAGTACTGTAAAACTGTCCATATTTCTCTGCACATCATACCAAATTTTATAGTTGGCTTTTTGTAAAAGTTGTTAGTAAGACAATATGTATGGGATATTTCAGAAATTTTTTTGTGTGTGTGCTTATTTGAACACTAAAAAATAAACCAATAGCTTTGTAGAACAGTATGGGCAGTTGTGAATATGCCTATGCAGAAATTTTGAGCGACTGATGTATAGCTCATTGATTAATTTTGGGAT
Source organism: Rhipicephalus microplus (assembly GCF_043290135.1). Taxonomy (NCBI): domain Eukaryota; kingdom Metazoa; phylum Arthropoda; class Arachnida; order Ixodida; family Ixodidae; genus Rhipicephalus; species Rhipicephalus microplus. Next base: position 287,657,834 of record NC_134710.1, on the reverse strand, counting down.
GACAGTGAGAGTCTGGTACATGTTGCATCTTGAAAACTACTACTGATAAGTCAAAGCCATTTCCAGTTATATCAGCACCACAAATGAGCTTTGGCATGCCAAATTTATTCACTTTATCTCCATAAATTACAAAAATTACATTTATTGCCACCCAGCCCCTTGAAGTGGGCGACAAATCTCGTAACTCTGCGCATTCTTGATGTATTCAAAAAGTTTTACGGTGATTCTCAAGGCAATAAACTCCAATACTGAGGTCACTGAATGATTACTTCAAAATTGGTTCACAACCTCTCAATTTACACGTACTAACCCATTCTATGAGTGTAAGGTTAAGGACTTTGTGTGCATGTGGAGAAGCAGACTGAATTGCATGAACTTTTCTCCTTCATATGCAATTTAACAGCATAGCTAGTACTATGAAGCTGCATCAGAACTTGGGATGTTTACATCTGTGAAACCACATTACGACGAAAGCTTACTAACGGTTGATCTTGTGCTGTTGTGGAGCAGAGCCACGTTCAGCAGTGGCAGAGTTGAACAGAACTAGTAAAGTGAGACATTAGTGTTTACTTACTGCTTCGAATTTATTGCAAGCTCTCTCTTGTCTCTGCTTTATTTTTTTAATCTGGAGTCATAACGTAGTTCATTACTTGACAGGTTCATCGCCTGCACCCACACCAAGATGTACCACATCACCTCTGTTGAATATGATGAATTCATCAACACCCTTCGTAGTGCTCGTGCAGCTTTTATGCTGACTCCTGGCGGCATGGTGCAGTTTACAGAATTGCTGCACAGCCTTCGGCGCTCCAAGTCTTGCAAAAAAGATCTCTGGCAACGCATCAATACCATGGCGTCATCAAGTGCTCCCATCTGACGCCATCATGGCCTATTAGGCACCCGCAATTGATGGCTCTAACTGAAACTCTTTTTTCTTATCCGTGTTACTTTCTGCTTTCTGTTGTGGCTCTGTCTTTGTCGTCCGTGTTCCGCATATTTCATATAGAAACAGTGTGCACGACTGAGGGGTAAACTCTTCTCGAGTCTTTGCCTACACCAGCCTTGGATAGTGCCGATAAATTTCAGTGAGAGTGGTACGAGAGTTGACCATATATTTGGCCTGAGGGACCTTGTTGTTTGTGCGAATGCATCTGCAACTTGTAGCAAATGTAACATTGTTAATTTATTGCATACTCCCACTGTGTTTGTGCGTGCATGTGTTTGTGTGTGTGCGTGTGTGTGACTGGACACATGTGTGTGTATGTGAGCGAGAACTGTCAACAGGTCTGTCCAGTAGCATTTGTCTGAAAAGTTCCAGCAGGTCGCAAAGATTTGTCTTTGCTCTGGATGTGTCACGTTTCTGTGTTTATGAAAGACTTACTTGTGGCAAACAGTGGGAGCTGCATGGCTGCTACTTTGGTTCTTGCATATAGCTGCAAAAATGTGCTGTGGTGCTAGCTTGGATTCAACCATGGTTGGCACTGGCTTCAGATGTAAGCCCATCATGAAAGCCAGTGTTAAGGCATGCTGTTGATCTAGTACACATGTACTGACCAATGTAGTAGCTGCTTTCATTGCTCAGTCCTTAGCTGGTGCTCTGTATTCGTTTTTGTTTTGTGTGTGTGACATGATTATGCATGACATAATCATGGTATGATGTGCTGAAGAACTAGGTTTCTTCATATTTTTATTTTGTAGTTAAAACAGGTGGTTAAAGTATCAGAATTTATGTTATTGTTTACTATTTTGCTCAAAGGAAAAATTTTATTTGTCAGTGTGTAACTGTAGCATTTTTTGTTTATATGAAACTTTTAAAAAAATGATTAAACTTCCCCATAGTGCTTTTTTTATGTTCTTTTTCAGCTAAATCGCAACCCAGGACAGTGTTCTTGAGGCAGCTCCTAATGAGTGGCAGCTTCTGTGGAGCGTAGCAAGAAAATCGGAACTGAGATGGGTGCATGCCAAGTGTTTCTCGTGTTTGAATGTAGAGTGGCATCCACCAGTTATGGTTGCGACACATGTATGTCTACATGAAGCTTCTGTACAGGCTGTGCACATCATACTTCAGTGCTCAGCTCTGTCTGGAGCAAAGTTGCTGTGCTCCGTGTCGAGTTACTCGGCATTGCCTTTTCACAAGTGTGGCCTACCAGTGTCGTGGCCACAGTGTTACTGAAGCAAGTTGCCTGCAACACTCACCTTTGATGCAGTAGATGTGTCTGAACATGAGTGGCATCGGGTGACTAATCGCAAGTTTTTCAGGTGTTTTTCATCATGGTACATCAGTGCTCAAGTCGTGAAAAAAAATTTCCGGTGTCTGGTGGTGTTTGTTGTTCCCTCGTTTGTTGTTGTTCACTGTTGTGGTGATGATGGTGGTGTTTCAGTGCGTCCTAGTGACCATCACCTTTTTTTCCTTTGTTTAATCACATTTAGTGTATCAGTCTATTGTCACTGTAGACATATGACCATACTTTGCATCCATCTGATATGTAAGCTGTGTAGAAGGGCTTGCAGGTATCATGTTTCTGGGAGGCCCATTGTATTGTCATCAAAAGAAAAAAAATAACCTTGGGCTTCATTAAAGACACATGCTCCTGCTTTGCACTCTTTATCCAAGCGGTTAGCAGTAGTGTCAATCGTTAATGCCCTTCCTTTGCATGCATTCTCAAGCTGTGGTTTGCAAAGTTCTTGGTTCAAAGTTTATGGGCTGGAACATCTCACATGGGTGCCTGAATTTATGCGCGGGCAAAGCCCTTTTTCGCTTTATTTGTGTGTATATGTGTGTACAAGGCTTTGCTTCATACCAGGTAGTATGATAGCTGTTTTGACACTTGGCCGGAATAATGTAATGATTCCTCCTGCTTCATTCTATGCTTTCTTCATCGACCATTTATGACTGGCTAATTGTAGTGTCTTAGTAATATTATAGACATAAAGCACTCCTAAGACGCAAGAAGTCCGAGAAGGAAACGAATTGGAACAGAATTGTTACATTATCCCGGCCTTGCTATATAGAAGGTTTCACTTTCCTATGTCTGCTGTCAAATCACTCATGACTCAAGCAGAAGGTCTCACATAGTTAATGTGATTTTTTTCTTGTTTTTGTGCAAAAATTTTAGTGTTCTGTTCTTCACAAAAGTAATGTAGGAAGCATTTCAAAGTCATGTAAGGAATTTTTCATTATTCACTATCAAATTGACAGTGGTGAAGAAGTTCGAGAAGGAAACGAATTGGAACAGAATTGTTACATTATCCCGGCCTTGCTATATAGAAGGTTTCACTTTCTTATGTCTGCTGTCAAATCACTCATGACTCAAGCAGAAGGTCTCACATAGTTAATGTAATTTTTTTCTTGTTTTTGTGTAAAAATTTTAGTGTTCTGTTCTTCACAAAAGTAATGTAAGAAGCATTTCAAAGTCATGTAAGGAATTTTTCATTATTCACTATCAAATTGACAGTGGTGACTGTTTTACAAATTCTGTTGGCGCTTTTATGTTCACCAGAAGAGTTTTAACCCGTCCATGAAGGAAACCTCCCGTCATCCACAACACAAGCTTCACATTTCACGCTGCAACAGTTCAGAAGGGAAGACATTCAGATGCATACCATGATGCTAGAACATTCATTACTGCAGACAGTTGCAAATTCTGTATCTGTTTGTGCAATTTTGTGATATTATTTATAAACCCTATGTTCAGTTCTGCTGCTTACCCATTTTTGCTACCATTACAGAACAAGTTAGTGTAAACTTTAACAATCTCGTGACTGTCACTGTCCTAGCATTTCATCCTAGAATAAATTTTTCTATGTTACATGTGACTCTTGGCTTTTTCTGAAGCTGCATGCACTATCTATGCATGAAATTGGCGGCACAACTAACTTGTTGCAGTCTGCTTTTAGTAGCAATGAAAAGCATTACTTTCGGGGAATGAAAATGTTTTTATTGTTCGAAAAAGTACGGTTAAATGTATTTCAAAACAATTTCTGGTCTTGCATCAGAAGCAAGGTTTTATTAATTTTGTGCTTGCAATACCATCCAATTTATAATGCCAGTTTTTGTTTTCTGAGAGACATGATCCTAGGTACACTTAAGGCCAGATATATGGAAGTTTGGTATCTTGAGTTATTGCCTGTATTAAATAACTGTACCGTTTAGTTGGAAATCTTTACAGAAGTGTTGTGCAGTGCTATGCATACATCGAATTAATGCTCGGTGCCACCTTCATTTGAATGCCACACTCTTCCAGTACGTTTCTCAACAGTACTGCTATCGGTTCTTGCATCGCTGAAATTGTGTGGACAAAACTGCATATTTTAGCTGATGGCACCAAAGAAGGCATAGAATTTGAAGGGATGTAATGGGGAGAAAATTTTGGAAAGGGTGTTTCTCAAAATATGGATGGCTCGTACAACAAGGATCACATTTGCTCTCCATAATTGATTTGCTTTTATAAACATAATAGTAACACAGCCTTATAATGAGGTCAAGCATACTAATAGTGGAAAGAGGCCATTGTTGTAGTACTGTGAAGCGTGCTACGTGGGATCTATGAGACTATCCAAACTATATTATGATCCCCTTTAGGTTACATACAGGGTGTTTCAGCTATTGAGCACTCGGATTTTAAAAAAGAGGAATGTTGTGAAGCTACCTTCAAGTTATTTTTATATACACAATTAGTGAAATAAAAAAATGTCATTGAAAGAATGGTATCATTTTATTCTAAAAAATAAGCTCTACAGAATAAACGGGGAAAAAATACTTCAGTGATCTTGGCATGTTTTTCTTTTCTTTTGGTAGTGAAAAGGTTAATGGCAGCAAATTCTTGTCAATTTGGTCACATATAAGCCAGTGTGACAATTTTTGGAGTGCTCAAAGCAGCCCGAGTGTGCAATTTGAAAGAGTGAAAATTACGTTTGCAGAACCCTAAGTTGAGGAAGCGCTGTCCCCATCAATATCTTCATCAGTTAGTGACCATAGTATTGTTCATATGCAGATCCAGCACTCGGCAGTTTCATTTTAACTTGACACAGTGCACTTGCAATGTAGCAAACTCGCACAATGTGAAAGCTGTTGAAGATGAAGAGCTTTTAACAGTAGTTGTCATGCTGGCATAAAACTCGCTTGTTGTCTCGAAATTAATGAGCCATCAGTTTCCAGCCATTTTACTTGCGAATAACTGTGATCACATGTGCATGATGGGAATGGCAGTACGCAATAAGGGAGAGGTGCAGGGCACGTTTCGAGCTTATTAAACAGGGGGGAGTCTGGCGCTGTGGTTTAAATGAGAATGAAGTCGCAAAAAATAAATGAAATTCTGGCTTTTACAGTGAAAAATAACTACAAGATTTAGGTATGCATAAAATGTTCAGCGTGCCCGGGCTGTCGCAAAGGTCGTCATAGGTGTCCCAGCATAAGGACACTCCCACCCCCCCCCCCACCCCTTTTTTTTGCATTTAAAGAAAAATGGTTTTTTATTATCGTCAAGAAAATTAAGGTGTATTGATGTAATTGACATTTATTATTTTCTTGATACTTTCGATCATTCAGCATTTGGTTCATTCGGGCATTTTCTCAAGTCCCGTGAAGTTTGAATCGATGACCTTTTTATTGTAATATTTCATTAACTAAAGGTCACTAGCACCTGCTCAACTGTACTGGGAACGCTATTCACTAACTTTTCTCATGTAACACTGTTCCTGTTTTTTTTTTAAATCTTAGTGCTCAATAGATGGACGCTGTATATCCCGATTTGGATGTGTATGAAAAATTTCCAGTACTACCTACGGCTGCTTCAAGTTAACAAGACAGGGCTACCACTGCACTGGGTGCTGTTCGAACATATTTCTGCACTCTGGTAGCAAATATGATTATGCACTTTTTTTTATTAAAATATTATTTTGGACTTCAGATAGCATGTCATTAGTTGTTTAAGGTAGTTCACTGCAATTAAATTTCTGCATTTATGCTTTTCTCGAATGCATGTTGCTTTGACACTGCTGAGGGAGACATCCTCTGAAAAAGGACACTCAACACTCAAGTGTAGTAAATTCACATTGGCAAAAATTTTAGTATTTTTTGTTACAGCTTCTGTGTATACTGCAGTTCACCAATCCAGCCAAATTCATAATCGTGGTGTACATGTGTTTTTGTGCCATGTATTATGTTATGGTTTTCATGAGGACTGCAGATTCTAAAATTTGTCAAGCTATTAACCATAAAGTTATGAACAACGGTCTTTGTTCTACCACCAGACTTGTGGTACAACAGCGTAATATTTGTTGAGAGCTCGAAGGAATATCGAATAACTGCTTTAAACATTTTAAATCGCATACTTTTGTGTGCGCTTGCTACTTTTGTTCATTACTTTATGGTGAACTGACTTAGAGGGGCCCTGCAAAACTTTTCCAGGGAAATGGCTTCATTAAACTTGTTCATTGCCTCACGTATTGACTGCCTGAAAATTTTTATAATCTGTCAAGTACACAGGGATTTGCAGTGTTCTCTTTCTTTTCATACCAGGGAGTGTGCTAAAAGCTACGAGAATGGAGGGGGGGGAGGGGGGAATGGCAAGGTGGCAGGAAGTTGGGGCTGTTCATCAGTGTATGTCATGACCTTCAGCACTCTCTTTTTCTTGTTTCTTTGAATGCACAGCTTACTTTCTGTGTGATTGCGAGGAAACGTGTAGGCACGTTGTAGCATTTTGCAGCAGCTGCAGCTTACGATGCTCAAATTAGCCAACAATAAGAGACATTGGGTTTATGGTGCAGTCATTTGGGTTTATGTTATCATTCGTTTAGAGAAGAGTGATTTCTAGCTGAATGGGAGTTCATTGTAAGTTCCAGACCGCATGCTGTGCTATTATGTCAGGCTCGCATGTTTGCAGCAGTTGTATACAGCATTTTCTGGCCATGCTAAAAAAGTGTTGCAGGGCCCCTTTAAAGAGTTGTAAAAAATTATCAATGTAATTCTGAATCATACAGGATGGCTAACGGTGCCCATGAATGACCTAAAGTCAACATGCTCAAGTCATGCTGAAGTCAACATGACTGTCAATAAACATTTAACAACATGATTAACTGGGCTGGGTGCTGTATCTTCATTGTTCTTATGCTGGGTGATGTGTACACTAAAAGGGCATGAGGAACACTGACGCAAGGATGCTCAACCTAACGGCTAGTTTGTCATCAAATTAAACAGCACATCGAGGTAAACGCAGTGCATTATGTCCGAGTGAACAAATGTAGAAGCAAATCACCAGATCCGCTTAAATTATGTTCTCATTTTTACTAACTGTATATCTGCATATTTAACTTGAGCATCATTAAGCATGAGAGAAGTTTAGCTCATGCACTTGTTTGTTTCTTTTAAAACCCTAAAGGCTTATGTACTTATTGAACCACCTTGATTGCTTAAAGGGGCCCTGCAATACTTTTTCAAGTAACCATGGAATGAATTCACTGAGAGCTTATTGCCTCACAAACTTAATGTGGCAAAAATTCTAAGAATCCGTCCAGTACGGGTGGAGTTACAAATAATTGTTGCACGCTGCAATCGCATTTTCTATTCTCTTATCCCAGCGAAAGGGGGGATAACAGGGGCAAAGAAAATATGCCACATGGCCTCGTGACCTTAAGCACTTTTTCTTTTTTCTTTGAATACACGACTTTTTCCGTGTAATCGCACGCGCACGCGTGGACAAGTCACGGCCTCCTGCGGTGATCCCTGTAACGACCGAGCATGCTATATTCAAATCGGCCACTGGCTGATAGGCCTTTTACGCACAATTTTTTAGTGTCTTCCGTTGTTTCTCGAGAGTTGATAAAGCAATTTTCAGCTGACTGATAATTTTTTATGAATTCCAGGCCGCCTGCTGCGCTATAATACTTGGCTCGCGTGTTGTGAAGAGCCTCTACTACCGATCGGCAGCGTTTTCAGACCATGCTAAAAAATTGTTGCAGGGCCCCTTTTACAGCTAATTGAGGTCTTGTGCTGTTAAGCTCAAGGTCAACATGGCTTGGTTCTCCGCCATGACAGCCACGTTTCGGTGGGGGTGAAATGCAAAAACACCTGTGTTTTAAATTAAGGTGCATGTTGAAGAACCTCAGTTGTTCAAAATTAATACAAGGTCTCCCATTGTTGTGTGGGTCATAATATTGTGGTTTGAGGGCGTGAAACTCCAGGAATTATCTTGAACAGATTGTTAATTTCGCTCTTTCTTTAGCATCGGTTATTATCAGGGTGTGGCATATGTTTGCACATTTTTTAGCATGTATATAGAATGCATAGCCAGATAGCTGCACACTGCTGTATACTGGCATATGTGTTCACTAAGCCTGTCTCTGAGACAGTGTCCAATCTGGCCCACACAAACCTTGTCACGTGGCCATACTCGGGAATTTTTTGTGGGAGATATTCTGCGATTGCAGTTGTAGCCGTTCTGCATATAAAGCTCAACATGTGTTATTCAATTTGTCTGTAAGTTAAGTGCATTGCTGATACAATCAATTATTGTTAAGGCAACTTTCTGCATAAATTTAATTCACTGTTATGTCTCTGCAAAAACCATACAATGCTGTGGACAGAATTTTTTTTTTCAAACGCAAAACATTTGCTCACTTTGGCCACAACTTGTGCTCCATCATGATCCTAGTGGTGGGGAATGGCTGAAAAAGAAACAAAAAAAGTAGTAAGGTGGTGTTGCTTCTTTTTTACGGCAACAAGGGCAATGGCAGTAACCTGTTCTTGAGCGAAGACGACCGACACACTGTGCTCTGTGCTATTACGCGAGTGCCAATGGCAGTGTTCATGTCTTTGGGCCGCTGTCAAATGGCGACATGTATAATTATGATATTTCGTTGAAGTAGTCTGTCGGTGATGACAAACTACTTCAGGCAATAAAAAATTGAATTCATACGTTTTGCCAGCGCTTGTTTGAATAAACTTAGCATTTCCACAAAGATTGAATTAACAGAAACCGACTGTAGTAGTGTGTGCATGCAACATTGAGGGTACACATTTCTTGTTGCATAAAAATGGGATTTAATAAGTCACGCGGCATGTGCACTCCACATATGCATCTAAAACCACCCATTTTTTTAACATGCGTTGACTGCTAGGCTGATTATTGCCGTATAATGAAGCAAGGTGGCAAAATGAATGATAATATGGGCATGTCCGCAATAAACAGTACTGTGCAGTTGCTTTTGCCCCACTGTTGCAGTGACTGGAGACCGGGACACCGGCTATTGGCACTTATTGACTCGGCAGTCGATGCTCACGTGTTCAGGTGTAAAAAAAAATGGGCAGCTGTACAGATTTCACTCCTCATGTTCCTTGTCAGGATTGACTTTCTTCCACATGCCTCTTAACTTGATATGTGCAACAACTAAAAAAAAACACTGCGGCATCATTCTTTTCAGCCAAGCTTATTTAAACACTGCAAGAGATGTTCAAAAAGCATATTTCAGTGCTGGTCTCTCCTTTTGTCATTCTCTTGGCTTGCGTTTTGTGGTTCCTTATTCATGGTTCTTTTGACATCAGTTCACCTATCTACTGTGATGTTATCTGGGAATGAGCTCTTTGAAATTAATTTGTATCTAGTAATTTGGTGGCTGCATGATGGCGGGATTTTTTTAATTTCCTGTATGGTGCATGGTTTTGCCGTTTTTCTTTTCTCAGCTCTTTTATGAGTGGAAACTAAATGTAATAAAATTTCTTGTATAATCAACATGTAGGGTTTCATTCAGGGCTTAAACGATTAGTAAATACGCTCAGACTTTTTTTTACACCTCCCAAGCAAGCTGGCTAATTTATGCAGAAGGCCATAATGATATTTTGGGAATGATATCACAGTGCCACTTGCTGTGCTGATGCTCCATTTCGAAAAACAATTCACACACCCCTCTTTTGTGCCTAACCAGCCCTTTTTACTTATATGGTAAAGTAATCTTACTCACTGGCAAGATTATGTAGCACCGACTTGGTTGATTGGTCCTTTGCCCAACGAAACAGTACCTTTGGCCCTGCAGGCATGAAGTTCAAGACATTTGCTGGTAGAGGAAAGGCACATGTGCCATGGCATCTTTCTTTCTGTCCCAGCGACCAGTGTACTGGACATGCCAAAAGGCGGTTCAGAAAAATAAGCAGAGCCACAATCGCAGCCAAAACCACTTTTGAAGTTTCTGGAAGAGACGAGCAATGCATTTTCAATGTTTTTCCTCCCTCAGCCCCACTTTTTTATGGGTGCGCCTCAGAATATGGAAGTCATCCACGAGAAAAAGTGTGTGCATCGCATGGTCAAATATACAAAATTATTTTAGGAGCTTTGGTTGTGTCATACAAATAATTTAAATTGTGCAAGCTGACCGATGTCGTCTTGAAACAAAACTGTGAAAAGGTAGCTTTTGTAACGAGTACTTTGTGCACAATGCTGGAATGTTTTTATGTCCAGTACACTGCACACCAGGATGCAATTAAATTGCATCGGGCAAAAAGAACAGTCATCGGTTGTTGAGTAATCTGACCATTGATTTGATATGTGGGTTTAACATCCCAAAACCACCATATGATTATGAGTGATGCGGTAGTGGAGGGCTCCGGAAGTTTCAACCACCTGGGGTTATTGAACATGCTCCCAAATCTGAGCACACGAGCCTACAGCATTTCCGCCTCCATCGGAAATGCAGCCGCTGCAGCCGGGATTCGATCCCGCGACCTGCAGGTCAGTAGCCGAGTACCTTAGCCACTAGACCACCGCAGCAGGGCAAAGAGTAATCTGATCATCGATGGAACACACCATCTCTTATACATCACTGATAGAGCCTTGCAGTTTTATTACTGGTGTTTCCGAATAAACTTGGCCAGTCTCATCCTGCACGCAATCTCAATGGAACAATTTGAAAGGGTCATGAATTTTCCCAAACATTGCTGTGTGACCTGCACCAAGCGATGCCAACGTTGTGGATGAAGCCACATCAAACTGAAAAAAGTAAGGGTGTAGATACTATTGGGCCACCTCGAATGTATGCAACGCAGGTTGGATACTACTAGCACAAAGTGTACTAGGCATAGCAGTTAAGTAATAATTAGCATGCCTGAATGAATCGATTGCATTTGTACCTTTGAGCATATCTGTTACTTGTCTGTCTCCAGCTGCAAAATCTAATTTAAACACGACTGAGCTGGTGCTACTAAGCATGACCATGGCCTCCTAGGGACAAGCCTGACCCTGCCAAGCAATACTTTCAATGGTGATTTCTGATGAGGGAGGCAGCATCCAGTAGGTGTTTCGTGTCTACGTATTGAATGACTACACCAATTATTTTCGACATGGTGCAGCTCTTTCCATGAGTTCATCAATTGTGTCATCTAGCTTGTTCTGTCCATTTATTTGTATCACAATCAAAATCGTTGGGTTGCTGTTATCTAGGCTCACTATCGATAGACCATGATTGCGCAATGCTTCCAACATATTTTTCCTGGTCGCTGAGTCACGCAGACATGGAAGAATATGCGAATGACCCTTGGCATGAATATTTGTATCGGCATGTGACGCTTTGGGATCGAAAATACCTATATTGAAAAAATGTGTGGCCAGCTCCACTTCGCAAGCATTGTTGAAAAAACGAAGCTGATGCCTCCTTCATCAGGCTCGCCCATAATTGTGCACCTCTCGTTGGTTAGCTCCTTTGTACCGAGCCTCACCCTCGCCCATTTTGCCATGATGCAGATCTTGCTCTCCTATCGAGTCCTACTCTCGTCACACTGCAAGACCCCATGACCAGCTCTATGCCAACAGTCATCGAACAGCAGCTTCGAACAGAACAGAAACCTCGAACAGCAGCTCCGCTGTTAAACCTTCGCAGAAACTTCCTACTGGGGAATTGCGTGAGGTAGTGCTTAAGCATTATTTGGAATCGGGACACATGCAGCCCTTTCGTGGCCTACTTTCTGCACTGACTTTAGAGTCTACCTTCGTGCTGCTAAAAGCTTTCTTTTTTGCGCTGGATGTTGCAGCAACCGTAGATGTTCTATGTAGTTTTCTAAGCAAAGTAAAGCATATGAAATACTTTATGGGACTTATGTTCGCATCTCTTCATTTTTGTTGTTAAGCGCACATGCTGTTGCATATGGACACTGACCCTTTATTGTATGCACTTTTACCTGGAGGCATAACTAAAAAGTGCTTCAATAACCAAAGAGTGGACAGCTTGTGCAGGCAGCCTGACCAAACACTTGACTCGGGTCAAGTAAGACAAGGTATTGGTTATCTTGCCATTAGATGTATGCAGTCTGCAGAAATTTTAAAACAGGCTCTGGCACTGCAACTCATTACTAGTCAGTGGCGTACAGTTATTTACTGATATAGCAGAGCCCTTGCAGCTACTATGCAGGGGGAGCAATGTTAAGGGAGTTGGGCTCACAACCCAAATATGAGCACCAAGCAAAGTGCAATGTGTGTGCGTGCATGTGTGTGTTTAAAATACACACAGTTTGCTGAACAGGGGCTCCAGGGCAAGTGAATTTCTGCTCTGGAACTTTTAATCTAATGGTTTAATCGTGTTGCAAAAACTACCGTATGCAGAAATATTGTTTACAAGAATGTTTCCTACCTAAGTGGTAATTCAGACTTTTGGCAAACTGTTTGTTGCTGTAAGCTTTTGTTGCTTGGTGTACATACAAATGTAAAAAGTTCCCATGAGCAGGTAACTAGTTAATCGCAATCGCATGCCATTTCCTTGCTCAACAAGCTGTTTTGGTGGTAAGTTCTTGGAATTGGCAGGGGGGAATTACAAGTGACTGCCCATAAACATGGGCTGTACATGCATTACACAAGCATGGAAAAATTGGTTGGGCTGGTTTGACATTTTCCACTGTAAAGCTTGTGGAAGTGGGAGTGTGATAATTAAGCCTTTGCTGTAGGATTTCTGGCAATTTCTTCTGGGTTGTTCACCACCAGCTTCAAAACTCCCAGTAGAGGCAGTTTCCCAGTGAAACAATATTTGTAGATTTGTCTGTTTGCTCTAACTTCGGCCAAAAATCTGCCTTGCGCCTATAGACAAGAGCACGCCTATCTCGCACCCAGGCGCTTTTGGCGATATACCCTCGCTTCCAGAGACGCCATAATTTGTTTGCAACTGCCAAGGCGCGCCTCACTAGCATGGAACGATGTGGCTCTGGGAGTATAAAATGCGAAAAAGCGCTTGTTCACGCTGCGCCCACTTATAAAATGTCATCTGGGTACGACTGCGCTGTCATCTGATGCGAAAATAACCAGTGCAAGAGGAAGAGATTGCTGAGCTCTGGCGGGAATCGTGCCGGTGCGGTGTTTTGCGATTGTACAGATTTCCGTCCAACAACGTAAAACGCGCTCCACCGCCTAAGGATGTAATCGCAATCAGCAGGGAAAACTAGGAGCCCTGTGAAGTGTACGAGTAAGTAAACTTATTCTGTTTATTGAAGCATGTCTCCAACTGTTTCACTTTACAACAGCGATTTGCGTGCAGTATGCCTAAAGTAAGAGGCACAGAACTATTGCCGTTGTTGAGGGGTTTATTGGCGGACACTTGTCGACGATGCTTGACAGCGACAGTCAATGCGGTACCGACTCTCTGCACGAGCTGCTCTTCTTTTTGCTAAAAAGGGCTACCCACTAGAAGGCGCTGAAGAGGACGACCCACTGTTCGAAGGCTTCGCCACAACTACCCCGGGTACGAAGAGGGAGCCGCCTGGAGACCGAACAGCTGGTTACTATGAGCGGGTCGTGGTAGGCTTTGAGGCCCTCCACGTTGACAATGTCGCGCCCTCGACGGCGCATGGCCGAAGATGGTTCGATGGGTTCGATCAAGTAATTTACAGGGGAAGTGCGTTCGACGACACGGTAGGGCCCTTCGTATTTGGGCAATAGTTTTGAAGATAGGCCAGTTGAAGTGGTAGGGATCGACAGCCAGACGAGCGCTCCAGGGAGGAACGTGGGCGCAGTAGTGCTGGTGTCAGCGCGAATGCCTTTTTGCCGCTCTTGATCATGCGCTGTAAAGGTCCTTGCAAGCTCTCGACACTCTTCAGCAAGCTTGGCTGTAGCAGAAATAGGCGCCCACTCTGACGGATCTGGCTTGTACGGAAGTATAGTGTCGATGGTGTGCGACGGGTGCCTTCCATATAATAAAAAGAAAGGTGAAAAGCCAGTAGTGCTCTGAGGGGCGGTGTTATATGCGTAGGTGACGAAGGGTAGAATGGAATCCCAATTTGTGTGATCGGCGGCGACGTACTTGGAGAGCATGTCGCCGAGCGTACGGTTGAAGCGTTCAGTGACGCCATTCGTCTGCGGGTGGTAAGCAGCAGTTTTGTGGTGAACAACGTTGCACTCTTTGAGAATGGCTTCGACGACTTCAGACAGGAAGACGCGGCCTCGATCACTGAGCAGTTCCTGAGGTGGACCGTGTCGCAGCATGAATCGTTGGAGCAGGAAGGAGGCCACATCGCTCGCTGTAGCCGCGGGGGGGAGCGGCAGTTTCGGCGTATCGCGTGAGGTGGTCCACAGCAACAATGGCCCAGCGGTTACCAGCCGACGTTAGTGGAAGTGGCCCATACAAATCGATGCCAACGCGCCCAAACGGCCTGGCATGGCAAGGTAGAGGTTGCAGACCTACCGGCGACAGGTGCGTTGAAGTTTTGCGGCGCTGACATTCTATGCAGGAGCGAACGAATTTCTGCACATAGCGGTACATGCCGCGCCAAAAGTACCGTTGGCGAATGCGCTGGTAAGTCTTCGATACCCCGGAGTGCGCACATTGCGGATCAGTATGAAAGAATTCGCATGTCAGAGCGCAGACTGCGGGGTATGACTAGTAGCCACTGGCGGGCGTCACCGTTGTAATTGCGTCGGTGGAGAAGGTCGTCGCGAACGGCGAAATGGTGGGCTTGACGACGCAACGCGCGAGTAGATGGAGTGGATGGATCAGTCAGCAAGTCTATCAGTGAGGCAATCTATTGATCCTTGTGCTGTTCAGTAGCAACGGCATGAATGCTAATGGAAGAAACGGCAAGGTGAGACGCTGAGTCGTGGGCATTGTCGTCAGGCAAGGGAGAGCGCGACAGGGCGTCGGCGTCAGCATGTTGCCTTCCGTTGCGGTACAGCACGCGGATGTCGTAGTCTTGCAGGCGAAGTGCCCACCGGGCGAGACGGCCTGAGGGATCTTTCAATGATGACAACCAGCATAGTGCGTGATGGTCGGTGACTACATCAAATGGGCGACCATATAAATAAGGTCGGAACTTGGTAAGGGCCCAGACGATTGCCAGACATTCTTTCTCAGTGACGGTGTAATTAGTCTCGGCTTTTGTAAGCGTACGGCTTGCATACGCCACGACATATTCCGGGAACCCTGGTTTGCGCTGCGCAATGACAGCGCCGAGACCGACACCACTGGCGTCCGTGTGTACCTCTGTAGGGGCAGTAGGGTCGTAGTAGCGGAGTATGGGAGGCGACGTCAACAAACGACGGAGCGTTGTGAATGCGTCGTCACACTGTGATGACTACGAATGGAGAGGCCCGTTACTACCGAGGAGCTTTGTCAGTGGCGATACGATAGACGCGAAGTTTCGGATGAAGCGCCGAAAGTAGGAACACAGTCCTATGAAACTGCGCAGTTCCTTGACGTATGTCGGCTTGGGGAACTCGGTCACGGCCCGAAGCTTGGCTGGATCGGGGAGAATTCCGTCCTTGGACACGACGTAGCCGAGTATTGTCAACTGCCGAGCTGCAAATCGGCACTTCTTTAGGTTCAGTTGCAGACTGGCGTCATTCAGACGCGTTAAAACATGCCGCAGGCGTTGAAGGTGCGTGGAGAAGTCCGGAGCGAAAACGACGGCGTCATCGAGGTAGCACAGGCACGTGTGCCATTTCAGGTCACGCAGAACGGTATCCATCATGCGCTCAAAGGTGGCGGGCGCATTGCACAGCCCAAACGGCATGACGTTGAATTCGTACAAGCCGTCGGGAGTGACGAAAGCGGTCTTCGGTCGAGCGTCCTCAGCCATAGGTACTTGCCAGTACACTGAGCGCAAATCTAGAGATGAAAAGAATTCGGCTCCTTGCAGGCTGTCAATCGCGTCATCCACACGCGGTAGTGGGTACACGTCCTTACGAGTGATCTTGTTGAGACGTCGGTAGTCCACACAGAACCGCACAGAACCGTCCTTCTTCGCGACGAGAACGACAGGAGACGCCCAGGGGCTGTTAGAGGGTCGAATAACATCGCGGCGTAGCATGTCGTCCACTTGCTCGTTGATTACACGGCGTTCTGTGGGAGATACGCGATATGGACGTTGCCGTAGTGGTGGTTGTGCGCCTGTGTCAATGCGATGCGTAACAGTGGATGTGCGGTCGAGAGAAGGTTGAGCGACGTCGAAAGAAGAGCGGAATTCTTCCAACAGGGCCAGAAGCTGGGAGCGCTGGACCGGCGTAAGGTTGTCGGCAATGGAAGGACCGAATACATCAGCGGATGATGAAACAGATGTAGAAACAGCACTAAGCGTATTGGAGCTTCGGCAGTGCGTGTCATCAGGTTGATCCATGACTTGTGCGTCTTCGATGGGTTCCACGCTGCCGAGACATTCCCCTCGCACCAACGTAACACTGTACGGGGATGAGTTCAGAACAAAAATGGTGGTGCTGCCGCGAGTTACTTGCACGGTCGCGAAAGAAACCAGCAAACCTTTTCTGGTGAAAACACGATGAGATGGTGAGAGGAGTGCAGCGGTGTCGGAAAGACTTGCGCAGTAGACCGACACTGCCGCGGACGAGTTTGCAGGCACTTGAGTGTCGTCCCTGACGAGTAACTTGCTTGCAGCAGATGGACTGTCGGCCGGCGTCAAAGAAGAGAATGGTGTCAGCTCTATTTCTGCTGGTGCGCAATGAATGACGGCGTCGTGGCGGGAGAGAAAATCCCATCCTAGGATGACGTCGTGAGAGCATGAAGGAATTATGATGAATTCGACGGCATACATCACGTCCTGAATCATGAGTCGGGCTGTACACATCGCTGTAGGGTGAATGCTTTGGGCGCTGGCTGTACGGAGGGAGAGCCCGGAAAGTGGCGTGGTCACTTTGCGCAGTAATCGGCTTAAGCTTTGCGTCCATGACGGATACGGCGGCTCCAGTATCTACAAGGGCAGATGCACGAACACCATCCACAAGCACGTCTATCACGTTCGATGGTCTTTGCTGAGGGCTTCCGCAGTTCGACAGCGTCGCAGCCCTTGCCTCGTGGACTGCGACGACTAGTTTTCCTGGTCACCCTCTAGTGGACGTGGCCGCATCGGCGACAGTGAGCGACGTCGCGGAGAATGTGAGCGGGGCGGGACGACGGTGACGTAGGTGGCGGTTGGTCATAAAAGCGGCTCGATTGGCTGGGAAAATTGGAGGCGACCTGCGGTCGCTGCACACGATTGCAGTAGCGTGCTACGTGACCGACGCAACCACAAGCAAAGCAGATGGGGCGATTGTGCGCTGTGCGCCATCGGTTCGCGGGTCCCATCCATGTCGAAGAACGCGATGGGCGAGCCGGCTGCTGATATAACTGCATAGTGGGCCGCACACGGGGCACGTGGATGACGTCGGTATATGTAGGAGGCACAGTTACTCCGAAGGCCTGGGGTCTGGCGATGGTTTCGGTGTAACCAAGGGGGCCAGTCACAGGAATCGGTGGGGGTGGCCTGGCGACAACTTGGGCGTAACTGAGTGGTGTAGATACTGGAGGCGGCTGGTGATATTCTGGAACGACCTCCGCGATTTCCTGCTGAATGGCTCGGCGGAGGGGAGGCAGAAGTGTGCTTGACGACTGTTCAGCACGTTGCGGGGAAGCAAAGGCCAGTAAAGAGACCTGGCGGGCAACTTCCTCACGCACGAATGACTTGATTTCAGCAAGCAAGGCGGTGTGGTCAGGAAGTGTTGACAAGGCCGAGAGATCAGCGTCACGTGAGGGTGGTCGACGGGTCATCGAGCGCTGCCGTCGCAGCTCCTCGTAACTTTGGCAAAGTGTAATGATCTCTGCCACAGTGCGAGGGTTCTTGGCCAGGAGCATGGTGAAGGCATCGTCGGCGATGCCTTTTAGAACATGGGTAATTCTGTCGGCCTCTGACATGCTCGCGTCCACTTTCTTGCACAAGTCAAGGAGGTCCTCTATGTAACTTGTGAAGGACTCACCGGTCTGCTGTGCTCGTTCACGTAACCGCTGTTCGGCTTGGAGCTTACGAACGGCAGGACGGCCGAACACGTCGACGACAGCGGTTTTAAAAACGGACCAAGTGGGGAAATCGGATGCGTGGTTGTTGTACCACATGCCGACCACACCCGCGAGGTAGAAAACCAGGTTGCCGAGTTTACCTGCCTCGTCCCAATGATTGGGGACGCTGACGCGTTCGTACATAGCAAGCCAGTCCTCGACGTTGGTGCCATCCGCGCCGGTGAAGACAGGAGGGTCGCGGATGCGGGGGACACCGGAACATGGCGTCAGCGCAGGAGGAAGCGTTTGCTGTGCGGCGTCTTGGTGCATGGTAGAAGGCACGGTGTGGGATCGAAGCTCCAGGGGCATCAAATGCTAACCGAAGGTGTTAGAAGGGCACAGCACTCTCCACCAAATTGTTGAGACGTTTATTGGCGGACACTTGTCGACGATGCTTGACAGCGACAGTCAATGCGGGTACCGACTCTCTGCACGAGCTGCTCTTCTTTTTGCTAAAAAGGGCTACCCACTAGAAGGCGCTGAAGAGGACGACCCACTGTTCGAAGGCTTCGCCACACCGTATACTCTTTCGCAGGCCGCATGCCAATAATAGGATATACGTATTCTATCCACTCGTGGATGCACGCACTGTACATGTTTAGTACAACCGTAACGTCCTACTATCGCGATCCGAGAACGGCGCGGAAAGCATGACTTTCGACTCGGTCGTACTGCGACATTCCTTGACTGTCACTAGGCGAATCTACACGTGCTTTCGGCCGGCGTCACCGTAGCATTTTAATGTCTTGTTCTGGCTGGCACTTTTGCAGCGCGTGTGTGTTCAGAGTGCCCGGCAGGGCTGACAATTAATAAACATGCGGTGTATGAGCGTAAGTTGGAACCAGATTCTAGCGCTACGTTGACGCCGGCTTACAGCACAAATTCTGCCTTGTCACAGCCAAGGCACGCCGCAGTTCGACTGAGTCGAAAGCAACGCTTTCCGCTGTTCGCGTTTCTTTCAATCGCAATCGTACGTACCTGATGAAGCTGCTTCCGTAGTCTGCAATGCATGTGCTGCCGACATTGAAACGTCGAGGAAGGTCTCCTCGACGTTTCACACGAAATCAGCATAAAATTTCAGCACAGGTACAGCGCGAAACATCCTTACAGCCGGGCTCGATGTTGTGAAGTTTCGCGTTTGATTTGCGGAGCGTCTGCTCGCCTGGCATACACGTGTGGCAGCTTGGGCTAGTTGGTATGACATGACGATAGTTATAGCGCGAGCACAGAACGACGACACAGAGACAAGAAGGACACGAGGGCCAACTTCCAACTGAGTTTATTGCGCAGAGCGCGAAAACATATTGAGACAGTGAACCATGTGACAAAAACCATGTGGCACAAAGAGCAATAAATTTGTAAGGAAAAAAAAACAAAGGCAAAGAAAAGTTTATCAAGAGACGAAACAGAAAAGTAAAAGTAATATAACTGCTTGTGCGCACCAAAACCTTCGAGGAACTTGGAAGTGTGGCAGCTTGGGCTAATAGTTAGTATGACATGATGGTAGTTATAGCGCGAGAACAAAACGGCTCTTGTCTCTGTATCGTCGTTTTGTTCTCGCGCTATAACTGCCATCATGCTTTGAGGAACCTTTGTTCCTTCTCGGACAGGGACACGGAGGGCTTGCTAATGCACGCCACCTTTCGCGTGCCATCTGCGCGGCCTCGACGACGACTCGGATGCGCTCGTCCCTGTGCTTGTACAGCGTCACTGTGTCCTTGAAAGGGGGCACACAGTTGCACTCAGTGCAGTGCTGAGCAAGAAAACCATCTTTCCCGTTTCTAACATTGTCTCTGTGTCGTCGTTCTATTTATCGTCTCGCCTGGCAGTTGAGAGTGGTGCTTCGCCGCGCTTGCAACAGACGGCACCACGCGCTTTTTAATTGGCAGCAAGCACTGAGCTCGCTGTGTTCTGGCGTATAGGTCTCTTCTGCAATCACGCACACAGGAGATCTGATGTCCACTTGCATTTGGAGCTTTACTCCACCCCAGTTGAGTGTGGTAGTGTACGCGGTGCTACGCACGTCCTTCGGGCTCTGAACGGTAGACAGATAAAAACTTTCAGGTTCTTCTTCAACCACCATGTTCGACTGAAACTTGCCTTTATGGCCGGGAGTCTTGTTCCCGAAGCACTGGCTTGCTAAATGTCCACGTTTGTTGCACTTAAAACACGTTGTGTTCTTGTGCGGGCATTCCGGTGGTGAATGACTTTTCTAGCCACAACAAATGCACGAGAGCTTCTTGCCCGGTGGCCGGCTGGCTTTCTGGTTGTGCTCCAAAACCTTCACGCTGCTTGCCGCCGTAGCGGCTGGCGTTTCGCTTGATCCCGGCAGGCAACTTGCATTCGAGATGGCCAACTCCGCAGCCAGGGCGGTGTCTAGCGCGGCTTTCAAGGTCAAACTACGAGGTTTAGAAAGCAGTAGCCGTTATACCCCCTTTTCACGGAGTCCGCGATGATGAAACGGTCACGAAGATTTCTTTCCAGGGCCTCTCCAAACCCACAGTGGTCGGCAATCTTTCGCAGTTCCGCTAGGTAGTCGGCCACATTTTGTCCACTGTTTTGCACCCGGGTCTGGAATCTGAAAGTTTCGTAGATCTCCGATGGCTCGGGACTCAGGTGTTGCGTCAGGACACGAACAATGCTATTGTACGTTTCATCCTTCGGCTTGCTCGGTGCCAACAAGCTCCGCAGACGAGCGTAGGTCTCGGGGCTCAGGGCGGAGATTAGGATTGACTTTTTTTTTTCGAATCCGAAATCACGTCGTTGGCTGGGAAGAATGCTGTTGCGACCGGGGTTTGCGGCACCGGAGATCCAGGATCAAGATGTCCAGGCAGGAGGAGGTTGAACTTCGTAGAGAGGGTTTATTTACATTATTTACGTGGCACGGGCTCTCTGGCCCGAAGCTTTACGTTGAAAGCTCTACATTGAAAAAAAAGCTGTCTATTGAACAAGCTCCGTGAACCACCCAAAGCAGTCCGCGAAGGCTGATTAAATACAGTCTCATCTCCCCAGATCCTTAGATCGAGGAACATGTCCATACGGCACTGTCCAATAACATGTCCCGCGGCACACATGAGTGTCATTATGCCGGCACCGCCCCCAACATACTGTTAGGACCGGCGCCAGGTCTGACAGTGGATCGGCGTTCCTTTTGATGTTCCTTTTGAGTCGCCAAACGGGTTGGCGGCCTGTGTCCGCCATGTATTGTTCCCACCTGGCCGGAGGGTGCGGCGTCCTGCCGCCGCGGCGCCGTGAGCAGTTCGGGAGACCACCGGTGCAGCTTCTTCTTTGGAAGATGACGGCGGCGGCGGCGGCCGGGAATCGTCCCGCTAATTGAACGAATCGTTCGGCACCATTTGAAGCTTGTTTACGGCGGCCCTTTCGATGGATGCAGTCATCAACTTCAGACCCCTCGCCCAGCGACACACCTTGACGGGGGGGGAGCCGCGTTCGTGCCACATGGCCGTGCGGTGACCACGCTTCAGTTTTGAACGTTCGCGTGGACCGTGCGTGCTCGTCACCCTCGCGGGTAATGTGTGGTCCGTGATTGGACGGTGCCCTCTGTACGCGGTCCCCGATCTAGGGATCTGGGGAGGACAGACCCTTTATAATGAGCCCCCACGGCTCATTCGGTGTGCTTTTTCGAGTGGAGAGCTCGCCATGTACGAAGAACGCCACTATATATCTAAACTTTCTTATTGACCTCTCTCTAATGTAAATAAACGTCTGTTCTCTGTTTTCCCATATAAGCATTGCTTCTCGCTATAAGGGACGAGTCCGATGGGAGCCAGCTACCAACGACGAGACCCACAGGACTCAGGTCCCAACAACTGGATGGCAGCGGTGGGATCGAGCTCATCGACCAGGAGGCAATGCTGAGACCTGCTGTCTGGAGGACCTAGAGTCGGACAAAACTGCTTCGTGGCATCACTGACAACACTGGAAGGAACGCGTCCGAATTCATGACTGCATAGGGTGAGTGCACTGCTTTTCTTTGCTGAGATATCACCAGGCTTTGCGTAGGATTGTAAACAAAGCAGTGATTTGGTAACGGTGGACGGAAGTATTGATAGTACGTCAAAGTTGTTTAGTTAAAAGAGTTAGCAGCACCAAGGACCGCCATGAATTTGAAGGGACTAAAAAAACCAGAGTTGTTAGAGTTGGCCCGAGAGCTGGGCCAGGTAATTGCCGAGACGAAAAGAAAGCAGGAGATCATTGACGCCATCGAGAAGATCGGGGCAGATGACGAGGAGCTGAGCGAATGCTTGGAGGCTATTACGCAAAGGAAAGAGGAGCAGAGGCTCCGTGAGGAAAAAGAGGAGCAGAGGCTCCGTGAGGAAAAAGAGGAACAGAGACGTCGTGAGGAAAAAGAGGAACAGAGACGTCATGAGGAAAAAGAGGAAAGGGAAAGAGAACGTATCGATCGTATGGAAATGAAACGCCTAGAAATTGAACTAGCAAAGGCTCAATCAATGAACGGAGCTAGCGCAGTGGCACGAGAAAGAGAGCGCCGAATGACAGATTTGATGCCATCCTACGCGGTAGGAGGGGACATGGGTCTTTTTCTGGTGCACTTTGAGCGCACGTGCGAGAGGGAAAATTTTGCTAAAAACACGTGGCCCCAGCGCTTGCTTACGCTGCTGCCGTGTGAAGTAGCTGACATTATAGCCCGTATGGGTAAAGAAGACGCAGACGACTATGACAGAGTCAAAGCGAGTCTGCTCAAAAAGTACAGACTGTCAGCGGAGGCGTTCAGGCGAAAATTTCGTGAGATCGAGAAAGCCAAAGACGAGTCATACCCAGAGTTTGCGTACACCTTAAAGGTAAATCTGGAGGAATGGCTTAGAGAGGAGGGTGCGCTTGGCGACGCGGAAAAGACTCTGCAGTGTTTTGCGTTGGAACAATTCTTTCGGCGTCTACCTGAAAACATTAGGTACTGGGTTCAGGATAGACAAGGAGTAGATACTATCACGAGAGCGGCAGAGCTCGCAGAGGAGTACGTAAATCGCCGTGCCCTCGAAGGCGAGGATGTCCCTAGGAGGGAGATTAGTAAATATCGGGCCGACAAGCCTCCGCGATGGACAAAGTCGGGTCGGTATATGCCGAAGGAGGGTTTAGACTCCAAAGGAAGCGGTGATGAGAAAAACAAGAGAAAGGAAGAAGCACCCGAGAAAAGGGCGGAAGGGCAACAGAAAAAGGCGTTCGAGGCCAAGAAGCCGATAGTTTGCTATAACTGCCAACAGACGGGGCATATTTCTTTGGGTTGTAAGAACCCGAAAGTTGTGTTAATGTCACTCTGTAGTAATGACGAAAACATGAAATTGCTAGAGCCATACATCCGAGACCTAGTCGTGAACGGCCAACCGTGCCGCGTGCTCCGCGATTCGGCCGCCACTATGGATGTAGTGCACCCGTCCTATGTCGAGGAGAGTCAGTTTACAGGAGAATGCGCATGGATAAGACAAGCAGTAGAGACAAACAGTGCATGTCTCCCAGTAGCAAGAGTCCGCATCGAAGGCCCTTTCGGTGTTCTAGACACTGAAGCTGCCGTTTCGGCACATCTCCCAGTGCAATACCCGTATTTGTTCTCAAATAAATCAGAGTACTTGCTGCGACAAAAAGGAATTGGGTTCAGTGAGGGTATCGTACAGGCCTTAACTCGATCCAAAGCAAGGGAGCTCGCCGCTCAGACAGTTTATAAAGATCCGGTGGCAGACGAAACAGCTTCAGCGGCAGAGCCTTCTTTACCTGGCACGAAACTGGACCACCCTATAATGGAGCCTCAAAACACAATATCTAAAGAAAGATGTAAGAAACCGGGTGAATCCGAGGCATCTCGAGAAGTAGAATGCACTATAAAGCTGTTAAATGTAAGTCCTACAGAACTGATAGTGGAACAGGAAAATGACTCCACTCTCCGTAACCTAACGCCAGACGCGAAGGAAGGGGTGGCTAAGCAAAACATTCAGTTCACCAAGAAGGGGGGCGTCTTGTACAGAAAGTACACGAGTCGAAAAGGAGTTCGGTTTAATCAGCTAGTCGTACCGTATCCTTTCCGCAAGGAGCTGCTGCACCTGGTCCACGGAGGTTTGTGGTCAGGGCATCTCGGCATCAAAAAAACAAAAGAATGTTTGTTACGGGAGTTTTACTGGCCCGGCTGCTTTCGGGAGGTGGAGGCATTTGTAAGAAGCTGCGACACGTGCCAACGCGTTGGCAAGCCAGGGGATAAGGCTAAAGCACCTATGAAGCTGGTCCCCATTATCACAGAACCGTTTCGCAGGCTAGTTATAGACACAGTGGGTCCACTTCCTGTAACGCAGTCCGGGTACCGGCACATACTCACAGTGCTCTGCCCGGCCACGAAATTCCCGGAAGCAGTACCGTTAAAGGAGCTCAGCTCGGAAGAGGTAGTTAAAGCGCTTTTATCTATCTTTGCACGTGTAGGCTTCCCTGCAGAAATTCAGTCCGACCAGGGATCTGTTTTTACAAGTGCACTAACCTCGACATTTCTAGAAAAGTGTGGTGTTAAAATCATCCACAGTTCAGTGTACCACCCTCAGTCAAATGCTGTAGAAAAGGTACATTCAGTCATGAAACGGCTGCTACGCGCCCTTTGTTATGAGCAAAAAGAGGATTGGGAGGCTTGCTTGCCCGCAGCTATGTTCGCGCTTCGGGTCGCTCCTCACGAATCAACAGGGTTTTCGCCTGCGGAGCTAGTTTACGGACGTGCTCTTCGCTCCCCACTTCGCATTGTTCGAGAATCTTGGGAGGGCCGGGCGGACGACCCTTCGGTAGTAGCATACGTACTTGAGCTGTTGGACCGACTTCACGCAGCTCAAGAACTAGCGGAGCAGGAAATGCGCAGAGCTCAAAACAACGCCAAGCGCTATTATGACAAGACAGCCCGGACGCGAAGCTTTCGAGTGGGGGAAAAAGTGATGATACTGAAACCCTCACTGAAGAATAAACTTCAGGTCCAGTGGGAGGGACCTGTTGAGGTGGTTCAGAAATTGTCAGACACAAATTACTTGGTTACTGGACTGGGAAGGCGTAAAACGCAACAGGTGTACCACACTAATCTGCTCAAACCGTACCAGCAGAGGCATGCCGTTGTAAACATGTCGCTCAATCAACCGGAAGAAATGCCTATTGATTTCCCGGAGTTAACAACAAAAAACAAAGACATTGGCGAGACTATTAGTAACCTGGTAGAGCAGGCGGAGTTGGAGCCAGATCAGAAAGCGGAACTGAAGGAACTATTGTTTGACTTTAAAGAAACATTTTCAGACACACCTGGCAGAACCAAAGCCCTAGTTCATGATATTGAGCTGACATCTTCGGAACCAATTCGTTCTAAAGCTTACCGCGTTTCCCCGAGGCAACGGGAAATAATGGCCGCGGAGATAAACCGAATGCTCGAGCTAGGAGTGATCGAGCCAGGAGAGAGTGATTACACCTCGCCTCTGATCTTGGTTGAGGTCCCAGGGAAAGAGCCGCGACCGTGTATTGACTATCGGAGGCTCAACTCGATTACAAAGGACCAAACTTATCCAATTCCGCATATTGAGGAAAGACTTGAGCAAGTCAGCAGTGCCAATTTCATCTCGACTTTGGATTTAGTCAGGGGATACTGGCAGGTGCCTCTAACTGAAAGGGCTAGTAGGCTTGCGGCGTTTATTTCCCCGATGGGAACATTTCGGCCGAAGGTCCTTAGTTTTGGATTAAAGAATGCCCCTTATTGCTTTTCTGGCCTAATGGACAAAGTGTTACAGGGTATGGAGGACTTTGCCCTCCCGTACCTAGATGATATTGCTATTTTTTCTTCTTCCTGGATAGACCACATGAAACACTTGCGAGCTGTGCTATGTCGTCTGCGTGAGGCCGGCTTAACAGTGAAGGTTGCGAAATGCCAATTGGGGCGCGCTGAGGTAGCTTATCTAGGGCATGTAATAGGCCAAGGCTACCGCCGGCCGTCAGAAGTAAAGCTGGCCGCAATAGACAACTTTCCCCAACCACGAACCAAGAAAGACATTCGGTCGTTTCTTGGATTGGCCGGTTATTATCAAAGGTATATCCCGCGTTACTCTGACATTGCAAGTTCCTTGACAGACGCTCTTAGAAAGACTGAACCCCAGACCGTAAAATGGGATGGGGCCAAGGAACATGCATTTTCTACGCTAAAGAAGGCACTAAAAAGTCAGCCAGTGTTGAGCGCGCCTGACTACTCTAAGCCGTTCATTCTTCAGTGTGACGCCAGCGACCGGGGTATGGGTGTCGTGCTTTGTCAGAGGGGAGAGAACGACCAGGAACACCCTGTACTGTATGCCAGTAGAAAGCTTTCTGTTCGTGAGGAAGCATACAGTGCCTCAGAAAAGGAATGTGCCTGCGTTGTTTGGGCTGTGCAGAAGCTAGCTTGTTACATCGCCGGTTCTAGGTTCACAATAGAGACTGACCACTGTCCCCTCACATGGCTACAGTCCATGTCATCGAAAAACGGCCGTCTTTTGCGCTGGAGCTTAGCTCTTCAACAATACACCTTTGATATCCATTACAAGAAGGGTAAACTCAACAGCAACGCAGATGGTCTGAGTCGTTGTCCCTAGTACCCCGAGGGCTTCAAAACGATTTTCTGCTTTCTATCCTCGATTTGAGGCCCACTAGTTTTCTGTATTTATCCAATCATGTGTCAAGTGTTTTGTTTAATGTCTTCAAAAGTGGCTGATGTGGTGTTGCGACTCGGCGGGGGCCACAGGAATAAAGTTGAGGTAGAAGGAAATGACTTCCACAGGTGAATCTGAGTCTGGTGATTCTGAGTAGAGAATTGCCGTGTGCTTGCTTGTGTGTGGGTGTGCTTTCGGCGCCGTTTCCGCAGTTCCTCGTTTGTGGTGGGCGGAGAATATGGTGGAGGGGTTCACCTCATCCCTGCGAGCAACGCCCTCTTGGTCGATGATCATCGGATCCAGTGTTCGGGACAAAAGTAATAGAGGAAGAGCCGACAAGCTGCAATACAGATCCCGCTGCACAGTACCTGCTGGCCACTGCACCTCGGGATCTTCTTTCCCCGGCGGAGAGGCTGTTAGGACCGGCGCCAGGTCTGACAGTGGATCGGCGTTCCTTTTGATGTTCCTTTTGAGTCGCCAAACGGGTTGGCGGCCTGTGTCCGCCATGTATTGTTCCCACCTGGCCGGAGGGTGCGGCGTCCTGCCGCCGCGGCGCCGTGAGCAGTTCGGGAGACCACCGGTGCAGCTTCTTCTTTGGAAGATGACGGCGGCGGCGGCGGCCGGGAATCGTCCCGCTAATTGAACGAATCGTTCGGCACCATTTGAAGCTTGTTTACGGCGGCCCTTTCGATGGATGCAGTCATCAACTTCAGACCCCTCGCCCAGCGACACACCTTGACGGGGGGGGAGCCGCGTTCGTGCCACATGGCCGTGCGGTGACCACGCTTCAGTTTTGAACGTTCGCGTGGACCGTGCGTGCTCGTCACCCTCGCGGGTAATGTGTGGTCCGTGATTGGACGGTGCCCTCTGTACGCGGTCCCCGATCTAGGGATCTGGGGAGGACAGACCCTTTATAATGAGCCCCCACGGCTCATTCGGTGTGCTTTTTCGAGTGGAGAGCTCGCCATGTACGAAGAACGCCACTATATATCTAAACTTTCTTATTGACCTCTCTCTAATGTAAATAAACGTCTGTTCTCTGTTTTCCCATATAAGCATTGCTTCTCGCTATAAGGGACGAGTCCGATGGGAGCCAGCTACCAACGACGAGACCCACAGGACTCAGGTCCCAACAATACACAAATACACAAACCGAACACGTGTATGGTCCCGGTGATGCTGCCTCCTCCGGCGGACTCGCTCGGTAGATTACGTGCCGACCGGTTGTGCCCTCGCGATCTACGATGACAGCGCAGCTCTGGCCGACTGGATTACCCCTACGCCATCTGTTGTCGCCGGCGAGAGCTCTCGCCAGGGTTGCCCCGTCCTCGGACTCCTGTGACCGTGTTTCATCTTTCCTATCTTCTCTTTACTTCTGTCGTCGCTCGCTGTCCCTGCGCATTTCTCTTATATATATATATATATATATATATATATATATATATATATATATATATATATATATATATATATATATATATATATATATATATATATATATATATATATATATATATATTATGGAGTCTCTTGGTTTGGAAGACCTTTATTAGGCCCGAAGAACCGGCAGCCGACAGCTGAGATGATCGGACCAAGATGATGATGCTACGTGACAACGATGAGGATGCATGAGCAACACATGATAATGATGATAATGTACAGATGAAGAGGATTGGTATACTAAATGCCCACACTAATTCCCCCCACGTGAAAGCGGCCAGCCTGGCCGCGGCAAGTCAAGGGGACAAAGAACGTCGCATGAAGGGCTTCATACGGGAGACATGGACGACCTCAGTAGTTCGATAACGCGGCGATCAGCTGGGGCTACAAGTGGCGTCACGCGATAATTCACTGGTGAAGTTTCTTCAAGAACTGTGTACGGCCCGATAAACCGTGGCTGGAATTTGTCGCACAAACCAGGTGTGCGAATAGGCGTCGAAAGAAGCACTTCGTCTCCAGGTTGAAAGGATACAGCACGATGGGATTCATCATAAACCAGCTTTCTGTCTTGCTGTCGGGCTTCAGTGTTTATACGAGCACGTTGGCGGCTCTCTGCGAGCCGTAAAATGTATTCCTCTGAAGAGGATGGAGATGAATTCATATGGCAGGTAAAGAAAGAGACGTCCAGGAGAGAAGTAGGGGAGCGTCCATAAACTAGGTAAAATGGTGAGTAGCCGGTTGTCCGCTGAATAGCCGTATTGTAGGCGAAAGTGACGAATGGTAGGACTACATCCCAGTTCTTGTGGTCTGGTTGAATGTAGGCGGCGATCATGTCAGAAAGAGTGCGGTGAAATCGCTCAGTGAGGCCGTTAGTTTGGGGATGATAACTAGAGGCAGTCTTGTGAGTTGTGCCAGAAGCGCGAAGAAGTTCGTTCACTAGTTGTGAAAGGAAGGCCCTTCCACGGTCACTGAGCAATACACGTGGAGCACCATGACGCAGTATAATGGCTCGGAGGATGAAATCGGCAATTTCAGAAGCTGAACCGGTAGTGACGGTTGCCGTCTCGGCGTAGCGCATCAAATTGTCAACGGCTGTTACTATCCATCGGTTTCCAGCAGCACTGACTGGAAGGGGGCCATAAAGATCGATGCCTACAACTTCGAAGGGTGTGGCTGGGCACGGAAGAGGCTGTGTACCGGCTGGAGCAGATGTGGGTAGTTTTCTAGATTGACAGGTAGTGCAGGACCCAACGTACCGAGCTACACTAGTGGTAATACCTGGCCAATAAAACCGACTTCGAAGGCGATCGTAGGTTTTATGATAACCAAGGTGACCTGCCGTCGGATGGTCATGAAGTGCTCCTAGGACTTCGGACCGAAGCGATCGGGGTAGAACGGGAACCCAGCGCTGACCGTCAGGATGGTAAATTTTGCGGTACAGCACCGAGTTGTCCAGCTTAAACTGCGAGAGTTGGCGACGGAGCCTCGCATTAGGTGGACGGGAACTGCCAGTGAGGTAGCCTATAATACGTCGACAGTATGAGTCAGCCAGCTGTCGAGAAGAAAAATCGTGCGGGTCGTCCGAAGGCAGCTGGTCCATAGAGGCGAGAGAGGAAACCGCCGTAGACGTGGTCTCCGAGGGCGTGTTGTGCAAAGTGATTGCGGAAACGCTGAGGGGAGCCGCTGGTAGTGGGCAGCGAGAGAGAGCATCGGCGTCGCTATGCTTTCTGCCACACTTGTATACGATGTCAAAATCATATTCTTGTAGGCGTAGAATCCAGCGGCCGAGGCGTCCCGACAAGTTCTTGAGTGTCGAAAGCCAACATAAAGCATGGTGGTCGGTCACGATGGTGAAATGGCGGCCATGAAGATAGGGACGAAATTTCTGCACTGACCAAACGATGGCGAGGCACTCCTTCTCGGTGATCGTGTAGTTCCTCTCGGCTGCGGAGATGACGCGGCTGGCGTACGCAACGACTCGCTCTCGCGAAGAGTTGTCGCGCTGGAGGAGCACGGCTCCTAAACCGTGGCCGCTAGCGTCTGTATGGAGGAAGGTCGGTGCACCATCGTGAAAGTGAGAAAGTACAGGATCGGTCGTGAGGGCACTCTTCAATTTGTCGAAAGCCGATTCACATTCCTGAGACCACTGAAAGGGCGTACCAGAAGCAAGTAGCTTATGTAGTGGTGCGGCTATGGAGGCAAAGTTTTGTATGAATCGCCGAAAGTAAGAGGCGAGACCAAGGAAACTTCGCAAATCTTTCGGCTTGTCAGGGCGAGGGAATCGAAGCACCGCAGCAGTTTTCTCAGGGTCTGGACGAATTCCGTCCTTGCTCACAACATGACCGAGGACCTTGATAGATCTGCTGGCGAAATGGCACTTCTTGGTGTTAATTTGAAGACCAGCGCCCGCAAGGCAAGTCAGGACCTCGTCCAAGCGTTGCAGATGTTGAGGAAACGTCGATGAAAATACAACAATGTCATCGAGGTAACATAGGCAAGTCTTCCATTTCAGGCCACGCGATACGGTGTCAATCAAGCGCTCAAAAGTTGCGGGCGCATTGCATAGACCAAACGGCATAACATTGAATTCGTATAGGCCGTACGGGGTTGCAAACGCAGTTTTTTCTTTGTCCTCTTCGTGCATGGGGATTTGCCAATAGCCGGAACGCAAGTCGAGGCTTGAAAAGAATTCAGCACCTTGTAAAGAATCGAGGGCGTCGTCGATACGTGGCATGGGGTATACGTCCTTCCTAGTGATCTTATTGAGTGCTCGGTAATCGACGCAAAATCGTACGGAACCGTCTTTTTTACGCACCAAAACCACTGGAGACGACCAAGGACTGGTTGAGGGTCGGATTATCTCCCGTTGCAGCATATCGTCTACGTTTTCCTCAATGATTTTTCGTTCGGCTAGGGAGACGCGGTACGGACGACGATGCACAATGGATGTTCCGTCGGTCTGAATACGATGTGCTGTAGCAGTTGTCTGACCCAGGCTGGATGAATGAACGTCAAAAGAGTTTGCATGCTTTTGCAACAAATCAAGCAGCTGCTGCTTCTGCGAGTCTGTCAAGTCCTTGTTGATGGCTGCTGTAAAGGCCGAGGAAGCAGCATGATCTCCAGGATGGCCTTTAGAGGAGGCAGGGGTAAGAGGCACGACGCACACAGGCTCAAGATCGGCAACGCAGGCAACAGTAGTGCCCCGCGGCAGTAAAATTTTATCTGGTGTGGTGTTCGTAGCAGCGAGGACAGCTGATCCATCGTTGAAGCGAGCCACACCTGATGCGAGAGCTATGCCTTTATTAAGGCAACGGGGCGATGGAGTGACCAAAATGTCACCAGAGTCGACGTCGTTGGACAAAACTGTGACTAATTGATGTTTGTTCGGGGGTAACTCGATGTCTACAGCAGCGATGAGTCGAAGTGGCCTGTAGGTTTCGTCACTAAGCAAGTGGTCTGTGTCAGTAATATGGACGACACGTTGTGCACAACAAATAGCCGCGGAAGCAGACGAAAGAAAGTCCCAGCCTAAAATGAGTTCGTGGGAGCACGGGGATAATAGCACAGCGAATTGTATGTGATGAAGAATGTCGTCGATTAGCACACGGGCAGTACAGAGAGCGGAAGGGCGAATCATCGTTCCCTGGGCTGTAAGCAGTGTTGGTCCATCATAAGGCGTCGTGACTTTTCGAAGACGGGTACACAAATCAGCACGAATAATAGAAAACCCAGCCCCAGTGTCCACCAAAGCATCAACGTCTACTCCCTCAACTGAGACTGCAATCATATTGTAAGGGCGCGCTGGAGGAATTGGAGTACTGTGTAGGAATGCAGTTTGTCCTCCAAAAACTGCATTGCTTAGTTTTCCGGACGCCGATCAGAAGCGGAAGCAGGCTGAAGAGGAGAAGAGGAGCGACGGTAGGGCGATGGTGAACGGCGTCTGGTTGATCGAAGACTACTGCGCAGTTCACCGGATGCTGGCGGAGATGGAGACCGACGCGGCGGTGACGAATAACGACGGCCCTGGTACAAGGCTCCTGCGATATAGTCTCGTTCGCGTATGTCGTACCCTCGGCGCTCATCTTGCTGGCGCTTGCGGCAAAAGCGTGAAATGTGACCACGATAGCCGCAATAATAGCACGTAGGGCGAGTCGATCGATAAGGAGGGTGGTAGCTTGTGTTAGATGCACCGGGAGAGAGAGCAGTGAGAGGGACAGATGATGGCTCAGGCGGTGGTGATGCAAAGCTCGTGGGAAAGCTTCTGGGAGGTGCGGCAGCAACCGACGCGTACGTTCGTGGTGGCGACGTCGAGCTGACGGTGCTCCAGGGGGTAGAGTGGTCGAGAGGATGGCGGGGGATCCAACAGCACCTCCACCACGTATGGTATCTTGGTTTGGAAGACCTTTATTAGGCCCGAAGAACCGGCAGCCGACAGCTGAGATGATCGGACCAAGATGATGATGCTACGTGACAACGATGAGGATGCATGAGCAACACATGGTAATGATGATAATGTACAGATGAAGAAGATTGGTATACTAAATGCCCACAATATATATATATATATATATATATATATATATATATATATATATATATATATATATATATATATATATATATATATATATATATATATATATATATATATATATATATACACCTTTAATCCCTCCTTACCCCATCCAACGGTGTTAGAATAGGTTAGGTGGAGCGACGCTCGGCCTCCGCCACGCAGCCTCCCCGCCGAACACAGAGACGCGTTTCGCATTTTTTCCGACTGGCAGCGCTGGGTGTATCAAGGCTTCAGGTCAGCCGCTTGAACGGGGGCCGCGTCGCTTACAAAGCTGCATTTGCGACAATTCTTCAACTGCTGGCCGTTCGTTTTTTATCAGGGTAACCACACATATCACTCTGATTTGAAAGTAAATGCACAACATCAAGAAAATTCAGTGGCGGTAGCCAACAGATGGAAACACATTTTATTTTTTATTTTATTTCAAAGTACCTTACAGGCCCCATGGGGGGCATTGAGTAAGCGGGGCTATACATATATACAAATACACTGGAAAAAAATATACAAGACAGACAATTGAGCAAGGGGGGAATACATATAGACACCTCAAAATGAAAAAAAAAGTACAGAAGAAACAATTGAGTAAGGGGCGCAATACTTATATACATCTCAAACTAAAACAAATACAAAAGAAACAATTGGAAAATAATAAGTCAAACAAAAAGCACCAACATGTACAAAAGTTCAACATGTACAAAAGATACACGCATAGTAACCGTGGGCGAAACACTGTATTTCCTGCGCATGCAGCGGCCACAAGGCAGAATCCTCGCGCACATGAATGTGACAATCACAAAAATGAACCAATACGGACCAATGAATTATGATACGACATCTACTTGCTGAGGCATGTGAAGTGGCTTGATAAGATATGACGGAATGTGTCAAAGTTTGTCCCGAAAGAAGCTGATTGAATTCGCGAAAACGCAGAAAAGTGCGTATAAGCTCTCTGTGGACAAGCTACGCATCGCTTCAAAGACATACATTTATGACTCTGCGACGAACACAGTTATCGAATCTGTCAGATAGCTACAGCATTGCACGCGCGTGCAGAATCAACGACCGAAACATGCTAATACCTCATAACATAGGAAATATAGCTTCTGCGAACAGTGATAATGAGTGTGCAGGTGAACACGAATTTCAAAAATATTTTAGCTCGTGCACAAAGAATTCCACCGTGGCAAATTGGGTGAGGCCGCCGTGACGAACTGGCTTAGTAATCACTGGGTTAGCAGCTGAGCACCTTAGCAACTGATCCACCATGGCGGACCCGAACTGGGTTAGTCAAATAGAAAAATATATTCACTGAAAAATTGATTGATTTGAGGGGTTTAACGTCCCAAAACCACTATATGATTATGAGAGACGCCGTAGTGGAGGGCTCCGGAAATTTTGACCACCTGGGGTTCTTTAACGTGCACCCAAATCTGAGCACACGGGCCTACAACATTTCCGCCTCCATCGGAAATGCAGCCGCCGCAGCTGGGATTCGAACCCGTGACCTGCGGGTCAGCAGCCGAGTACCTTAGCCACTAGACCACCGCGGCGGGGCTATTCACTGAAAAAGAAAGTGCTGTTGTGTGTGTGTGTGTGGGGGGGGGGGGGGAGGGGCTGACATTTCACTAAATGATGGTTGTCAGAAGGAAGGAACACTCTTGACATTGGTAGGTTAGAAATTGCTCTCATGGGCTGTCGTTGTGCCTGCCCCATATCGGATTATGCTTTACACGTGTAAACTTAAGTTTCCACGCGCTGGCTGGCGCGTGGTAATGAAGGTTGACGTACGTTTAACGACCAATCCATCATGGCTCACCATGTGCCATTTCGATTGTGCCTTTCGTTATTCGTCACGGACATGCTGTTTAGATCTTTGTGCCCTGCTGTGGGTGCACAAACGTGAAATGGTCGTGCTCGTTTCCTTTTCAGCTTCCTAACCATTTGCTTCCCAGTTTCTTCTTTCGGGAATGAAAGTAGAGAGTGATACCATATTCCGTGACGTCACTGTCTGAGCCGTTAGAACTAATTCGCCAAACCAGACGAGGCCCCATTCGTGCACGTACGTTCGCCAGTCGAAACGCCTGCCACCCAATGCTAGCCTATTTGAAATAGCTTATCCTTGTTCATCAAGTCCTTATTTACACAACTTATATTGTCCAGATGGGCAAGAAGTGCTTTGTGTCACGATGCAACTCGGGCTACAAATCGTGCTCGGAGAAAGTTTCCCTTTTCGCTGCTCCGAAGCATAGTGACCGCTTTAAAGTGTGGCGACATGCTATTCCACGGAAGGATCGCGAGTTGCAAACAACAGATTTTGTTTGCGAAAAACATTTTGATGTGCGATTGGTCACCAAATCATGGGAAGCGCTATATAAAGGAGACGTTCTTGTCAGTGCGCCGAGGAAGGCGGCTTTGGCAAAAGACGCCATCCCAACAATATTTCCTGGATGCCCAAGCCACGTAACCAAGACTGTGAAGAAAAGGAAAGCACCTGCGACCCGTGTTTGCCTTCCCGCCAAGAAACGCTGTGTCAGTGGTGGAGATTCATCAAGCTCAACTCCTGCGTCATCGCTGGATAGTCGAGGCTCCGATACCGCCCTCTCTGGAATTGCCGAGGCGATCTCAGTTTCCTGTGCCACCACTGCCAACTGCAGCACCGAGGCCACCGTGTTCGAGCCAGATGCAGAACCAGGTACTGGTGATATCCTTAAAAACTCTGAATCGGTCACTCTGCCAACTGCAGCTTGGGCACATCATAAAATAAATATCGATGGCCAGAAAACGGTAGCGTTTTCAGAGATGCACGTGTCTAATGCTGCATTCGTGGCCACGAATACAGTGTCTTGTGCTGTGGGAACGGCTGCGGAAGTCGAAGGATACAACTACTATGCCGCTCCTGTTAATCACATATATCCAAGAAAAGTCGTGAGCTTTGATGAGGCACTGAATATCAACATCGCTTTTTTGGGCAGGCGAATAGCAAAGGAACAACTCGTATTTCATGGAAATATCCGCAACATAGCCGATATTGAGACGCTGATTTTCCTTGTGCACAACGTTCGTTTATGCAGTGGAGGGCCTTACTCTAAAGAATACCCGAACGCACAGCCTTGCAGCGCTTATGTTGATGTAACAAGCCGCTGGAGACACAACCAATGTGTCCTTCTGCTGCAGTCGGACGCAGCTTCATGCCAAAGATGTCAGAGCCTTCAAACCACACTTCGTCTTCACGAGAAGCGCAGACTAGACAAGGAGAAACAAAAGTGGCCTATGCGATATTTCCGATTGTCGAATGTTCGAAAGACTGATGTGGTGACTTTCAGAAGAGCGCAGTATTCATTAAAGAAATCTGTTGATCGCCTTAAGAAGAAAGTGGGTTCTTTGACATCCCAACTTAAGTCCTGCCAAGAAAAGCTGTCGACAATGTCGGAAGAGTCCCTTGATGACAAGCTCAGGGGTTTAAACATTCCTGGAGGGGAAGCGACTGTTACTTAAAGAATGTTTAGCAGCTGCGAAGTGCACCAGCAAGAAGAATCGGCGCTACAGCGAAGAGTGGCTCCTACTTTGCCTGCTCTTGCACATTCGTAGCCCGTCAGGCTATTCCTTTCTGCGTGATAACAACGTATTGCCCCTCCCGTGTGTGTCGACAGTGCGGAAATACCTCTCCATGGTACGTGTGAAATGTGGTTTCGACACTCGTTTTTTTTGTGCGTTCAAAAAAAAGCTCTCAACAAAAGACACTTTTTGAAGACATGGAATTCTGGTGTTTGATGAAATTAACGTTCGCTAAGAATTGCGGGTGACCTCCAAAACAATGACTTATTCTGGACATGCAGACTTCGGAAATGAAGCTGAATCGCCGAAGCAGCTAGCCGATCATGGACTTGTGTTTGCATTCCGTTCTTTTGGTGAGAGCTACTCCCAACCCGTGGCTGTTTTTGCAAGCCACGGCCCTACAAAAGGAACTGTGTTGTTCCGGCTTGTATTGACGGCGATACTCCTTCTTGAAGATGCAGGCGCATTTCTCGATGCGATTGTGTGTGACGGTGCCACGACCAATCGATCTATGTGGAAGCACTTTGGTGTAACTGGTGCTTTAAATGTTGCAAAGAACTATTTTGTTAATCCTGTGTGTGAGGAACGAAATATTTGTTTTTTCAGATGCGCCACATCTAATCAAGTGCGTGCGAAACCGGCTTCTGAAGCAAAAGCTATTCTCTCTAAACGGCAGCCGCGTGATGTGGTCACACTATGACAAACTTTACGTAGTTGACACCAAGGCCGAAGGCATGTTGAGGGTTTGCCCAAAACTTTCTTTCTCACATGTAAATCCAAGCAATACCGAAAAAATGCGCGTGAAGCTTGCAACGCAGCTGTTCGCCTCAGTGTGGCAAACGCTTTAGAATTTTACTCACACAAGGGATCGCTTGGCTTATGCAATGTAAAAGGGACAGTTGATTTTACGGTAAGGATGAATAACCTGTTCGATGCCTTCAACCGCAAGCACCCTAAGGAAGGCCTCAGAGAAGGAAGCAAAGATTTCAGCATCCTAGAATCAACATTGCAATGGCTGAACAACTGGGAGAAAGATGTCAAGCTAGGTAAAGTGAATCCTCACAACTTCCTGTCTCAATCAACGTCTGAAGATATGCGAGTAACAATACTTTCTACAATTCAGCTTTCAAAGTATTTGTTAGAACAGTGTGGCTTTAAATATGTGCTAACAGCTAAATTCAACCAGGACGTCCTTGAAAAATTCTTTGGCGTCATACGTCAAGAAAACGGTCAGAATGACCACCCTTGCTTACCTACGTTTTTGCAGTTATATAATATGCTTTCAATATATAGCCTTGTGAAGCCGCCAAAATTTGGCAACTGCCAGGTACAGATTAGTGAAGAGCCACGCCTTTTGAGCCTCTCTGACCTAACGTCAGCATTTCAGGAATCTGCTCCTCTAGAGTCGCGTCTGGAGGGACTGAAACAGAAACTAGACGGCTTAGTGGAAAAAGAAGCTGAGTGTGAGAATGTCTTTTCGGATATATCCTCGTCAGATAATGTGACCGACTGTATAATTTATTATGTGGTAGGATTTTTGTGCAGGAATATATTGAAGAACACCACTTGTCAACAATGCCGCAATGGCTTGGCAGCTACAAGTAATGCAGCGTCGAAGCCTGAAGCTACATTAGTAGTCTGCAAGCCACGAGGGGGACTGGTACACCCGAACACTTGCCTGTTTATGTTCTTAAAGGAAGTTGAAGCAATACTTTGCAAACATGCTGGAGAAAAGTACGCATATGACATGACAATAGACTATGTAGTAGAAAATTCCATGTTATCATTTCCCTGTCATGAGCACAAAGTGAATATTATGTCTAAAGTGCTTCATTATTATGTTGGAGTCAGGATGAGGCAATACTGTAAGCAACTGCGGAAGGTTGAAGCAGACAAGACGCAGAAGCTACGAAAGCTTTCGAAGCTTGTCTAGTGTGTTGTGACTTTTATCCTGTCAGTGCATGTTGTGCTGGTACACATGATGCACTGTCAAATGAATAAAGTGTTTTTTTGTTCTTTTTACTACCACCTTGAGTACTATCCTACATTCTTTCGTATCATTTAGTCGCACCGCACAGTACTCGAGCTAAAGCCGCTTTTTCAGGCAAAAATATGTAAAATTCGTAGATCGTGCCAATACAGTGATAAAATTCTTGGCGCACCGTAACATATATATCTTGCAGTCTGTTTATTTTGAATATATCAAAGAGCGGCCATCGGTCACAAGCTGTCGCCCACTTTATTGCATTCGCTTTCAATCCTGCATTTTCCACCTGGGAGCGGCGCGTCACGTGCTACTGCACGCCTTGAAAGACCTAAATATAGTTATTCTATTTCATTGCATTAAAGCATTCGTTTTCTCGCAGATGTTTACGGAATTTGCAAATAATCGGTTCGTAATAAAGGATTCTGTAGGGTCACTTGATCTCATATGCGAAATGCCCCTTACGCATGATACCTGCTCTTTATATGATCTGACCGCAAATACACCAATTATTCTTTCGAGGGCAAATGAAGGGTGAATTCAACACGCGCCACACAACTGCATATTTACTTTTGTAGCCAAAATGCGGGAACGATCGCCTAGCCCATGGTGTTGCCAAGGCCGAATGTGGTGTTTATGAGCTTCACGCCGCATGCCGAACCGTCAGGCGTAAAACACTACGAAGTATTTATATTTAACATATGATATTACACTGCCACATAATCCTCACAGGGCCTTGCGATATCGCTAAACACGCTAAAACATCGAAGCGCTGGGTATAGCCAGGCGGCCTCCGTCCCGCGTGCGCCTCCTTCCGGCAAGAAAGGGAAAGAGGTCCCCGATTTCTCCTCACTCCAATGCGCCGTCGCTCCACCTAAACTATTCTAACACCGTGCCCCATCCCCTGTGAGCTACTGTTGAGGTGTTGCACCAGATGCAGACAGTTACGGGGCTCACTTTTCTTTTCCCTTTTATAACCACAATTAATCATCATCTCTGGCGAATCTTTCTTGAGCGGGGTGAAACGAGTTTGTCATCTCGCCGCTCGGGCCGACCATGCTTTGTCGTACGGCAGTCGCGGTCTAGGCG
The DNA here is from genome assembly GCF_043290135.1 of Rhipicephalus microplus. Taxonomy (NCBI): domain Eukaryota; kingdom Metazoa; phylum Arthropoda; class Arachnida; order Ixodida; family Ixodidae; genus Rhipicephalus; species Rhipicephalus microplus. The sequence continues at coordinate 287,618,245 of NC_134710.1, read as the reverse complement.
CCTCCGAGAGGCCATGCCTGTATACACCTGGTGCCGATTTGAGTGTCGGTGGCTCATCAGTCAGAGACGCACAGCGTGATGTCTGTAATCGGTGGAAGCTCGGTATTACCGGTGCACGGAGACGCCATGGGTCGCATCTCTGCGCGGACCCGAAGGACAGCGATGCTCCGTAGAGTAATTTCAGCCACGCAGCGCCCAGCACATGGAAACAGCAGGGCGCGTCTTGGCGCTGCTCCTTATCTCCACTAAATGAGACGGCTGCCTTTCTTCCGTTCTGGCGGCCGCGGCAAAAGGGTGGCCCGCCAAACGCAACAATGCCTCTCGCCTTTCGACATAGTTCATCCAAGATTCCGAAGTTGCCTCGAATGGCAATGGCGCCGCGATCAATGGTTGTGCCTGAGCCATTGTCCGCAATCACCATCTCCGTGCTCAGTCCCCACCTTGTTCCCCGGTCCATTCACGCCAACATTGACGCCAGACGCCACAATGACTGATCGCGCTGGCATAATGTCATGCTCAGAGCAACTGACCTGTGACACATGCCTAATATTTTGCAACATGTCTGCAACAGGCTACGTGGATGCAAGCCGTCTAAAAAAACTGGTCAGCTTGTTCTCAAGCGACTGAATTGTGTGATACACCCCGCCTCACAGGTAAGGGAGATGACCACGGTCCCACTACCCCCGCCGGCAGAATAGGGATGCCGTTTTCTTTGATGTTGCATGAGGCAAGCCGCTTCGCGTAGTTCAACTGATGCCAAGAATACATGTGCTGCGTTGTCATATATAGCGCGCTATGTAACAGACAAAGTGGGCCCCACTTATTCAGCATCAGCTCTCGGCATCACGTACATGGGCCCACGTCTGAAGCAGCTCATTGCATGCCAATGCTCGGAAGAAATTTTTCTTCTTCTGTCCGCTACTTGTATCTGTAGGGCTGTGCGAATAGCCAACTTTAAAACCGGATCGAATACGAATGAAATAATAAAAGTTATAATGAATTGAATACAAATTGATCATTATTTCAATAGTAAGAGAACAATCTTCAGAACAGTTGTATGATTCAACAATACTTAACTTGTAATCAAGTCAGAAACATTAACAAAAGGATCGTTACGATTAATTTTTACCGGTAAAAATTAATCGTAACGATCCTTTTGTTAATGTTTCTGACTTGATTACAAGTAAATGGCATTCTTAGGTTAACTTGGGTAAACTTGTATAGGCAGTGATAATCAATGAAAATGTTATATCTGTTCGCTCAAACACAGCGGTAATTACCGAATTGAAGGAGTTACTTTGTCGCCACCTTTTAAATAAAACTACGCCGATTAAAAAAAATAAGTGCTATCTCGTTTTAATATCTGTTGCTCCTCTGGGGTTTTTCCGCCAGTGCTAAATATTCAAAAAAATACTCGGCCTTTCGAATATGTGTTATTCGATTCACGAGTACCGTCGAATCGAACACCATTCGATTCGTTATTCGAGCTTTTAGAATTTTTACACACTCCTACCTGCAACCAACGTTGCAGTCAGGAAAGGTGCGAGAACGTTACGCTTTCTTTATTGTTTTATAAGGCATCGTCCTCACTGCTCAAAAATTTATGCTCCACGTTTAATAAAATAAAGTGACCGCCGAAAAAAAAAGGAGGTGGGGGGGGGGGGGGGTGGAGGCCGCGCCTTTGACCGCTAGTCTTCCATCGGGTATACTTCGGGTAATTTGCTATGGAGGCGGCTGTCCCATGCAGCGCCCTAGAGTAACTGTATATGGTCCCTACTGGACCAGAGTAGCGCATAGGTCCGCCATCTTGCTTGGCTAGCAACCAACTATGCGGCGAAGGCGACACCCCTGCTGTGTTTTTTTTTTTTTTTTTTGTCGTGTTGCATATTGACATGCTAGTTTGGCTTTCGTCATTCACGCACTGTTTTCAGTACTTGAAGGCTGCTTTTCTGCCCGATCGCACACAAAGTGCAAGGTAAGAGCTGACTAAATAGCGTGGTAAACAATAACAACAACAACAAAAAAAACCGACGTTCTTGCTCAGTGTGTGGCGAAAAGTGCAGAGCAAACATCAACTTCTTTTGTCTTGCGACATTCACATTTCGCAAATTTTCAGAATTTGAGACCTAATAATGAGTGGGAACAATCAGTATTCACGTTACGCTGGTGAAATGTGCGACATTCGTTCTGTACATAAAATCACCGGATTAGTCTCGGTGACTATAACCCAATGAAAAGTTATGCCTTGGGCTTTTGTAGGGCATAAGAGCATAACGGCGCACAATTTGCACAATTCGCGTTGTGTGGCCCACGGTTGTTACTTCACTCTTCTGAAACAATTTATTTCACACGTAAACGCAAATTCTTACCCAATATGCAGCCTACATAAACTCAGTTTAGAGTTGAAGTCGCACTTTCGGCGTAGCTTTACGGTAGAGTACTCTAGCTGCGACGCGAAAGACTCGGGTTCGATTCCCATGTAAGACACGTACGTATGTTTATTGTTCTTTCGTATGGTTCTTTTTAAAATTTCATGCAATAGTGATCACGGACACCGGCGGTGGCGAACATTTACGGTGCCGGAGTCGGCCCTTGCGATCTCGTAAGAGCTTTCGCTGTAAAATTCAGCGAATTAAACAACCGCGCCCTTGTAGCTACGTTAGTGGCGAATAAATATATTTTCTTTACATGAAGATAGGTAATCCGGCTCCCTTTGAACAGATATGAATGCGCAACAAAGAACCTTGCAGTTCCCCGTACACCACAAACGAAGGAGCACTGAGCAGCTGGTAAAAAATCTTTTACCAGTTTACGCAGTCATTGTAACATCCCGATGGCTGTGATGGCAGAACTGTAGACCTGGTGCGCACATAGAGCTGATTCACAGTCACCCGCTAGTACACTGTACCCGCACACATTCATGAACCGCATTCATAAAATGCGCGAAGACCAACCGGATTCGTTTTGAACTTGACTGCCGATGATCGTGCCAATGCAGCGGCGGCGTCGGAAAACACAAAATTGGCCTGAGCGTCAGCTTCTCCGCATTGCATGGTTGCTGGTGGCGCCGGCGGAGTTGGAAAACAGTTGCGCTACTCTGAAGGGACCATATACAGTTACTATGGAGGCTAGAAGGGCTCCTCCGTGTAGAAGGATATATAGTTACTCTACAGGATAAATAGATGGATGGATGTGGCTGTACCCTTTAGATTGGGCGGTGGCTAACGCCACCTAGCCGTAACACTTAGTGAATTAACCACTAGTTTTATCTTTTTCCCCTTTAAATAGTGAAGTTGAGGACTGGTACTTTGCAGTGAAGGGTTTAATTTTCACTCGTGCCTTGACTTTAGCCACCAATCAGATAACCTTCTTCTAGATAATTCTACCCGCTTAGTCTACTTTGCCCTTTCTGTCCCTAAACCCCAGTGCTTTGAAAAACTCTGCGCCATCATCTTGAACTATAGGTTGAAGCCCTTTACAGAACGCTATCAAGTGTTCGGCAGTTTCCTCCTCATCTCCACATGCACTGCATACCCTTCGTATTTGGCCCGATATGTCTTGGTTCGCAATACTCCCGTCCTGGCCTCAAACAGTAGAGAACTACCCCGAGTATTATCATAGATCCTTTCCTTGGCAATTTCCTGCTTAAAAGTTCGACAGATCTCTAGTGCAGACTTCTTAATCATGCCAATTATCCACATGTGTCAGTCTTCGTTTCCTTCACTTTCTTCTTAACGGATAGTTCTTTTTGGTTTGGCCACCTGCTGTTTTCTAAGTATTTACCAGTCAATTTCCTGGTTCGCTTCCTCCATTTTGTATCGACATTCTTCATGTACAAGTGGCTGAAAACCTTCATAGTCCAACGCTTCTCCCCCATTTCTCTCAATCGCTTCTCAAATTTTATCTTGCGGCTAACGTCCCTACCCACAAATGATGTCCATCCAATATCACCTTGTACTCCCTGATTTGGTCTATTCCCGTGAGCTGCTAAGGCAAGCCTACCTATTCCACGTTGCTTAATTTTTAATCTTGCTTGAAATTCTGATCTCATGCACAAGACCGCATTGCCGAACGTCAGCCCAGGAACCATGACCCCTTTCCATATTCCTCTCACAACATCATACCTATTGTAATTCCACAATGCCCCATTTTTCATCGCTGCTGAATTCATATGTTAGTTACCTTTAGTCGTCACATATATTTCGTGTTCCCTTTGGTACTCGGTCCCATTGCTTATCCATACGCCCAGATATTTGTATTTATCTGTTATCTCTAGCGTGACTTCCTGTATCCTAAGCTCACAACCTTCATTATCATTAAAAATCATGACTGCTGGTTTTTCCTTACTGAATCTGAAATATAACCTATCTACCTCATTACCGCAGATTTCCATCAATCTCTGCAAATCTTCCTTGTTGTCGGCCATTAGCACTATATCATCTGCATACATTAATGCTGGTAGTGCCTGATCAATGAGTTTTTCTTGTTTGACGAAAGAGAGGTTGAAGCCAAGTCCACTTCCCTCCAATTTGGCCTCTAATTCTTGTAGGTACGTCATGAATAACAAGTGTGACAGAGGACACCGCTGCCTAATCTCCCGTTTCACCTCTGTGGGCTTGGATACCTGTTTTTCCCACGCTATAACTACCTTGTTACTTTTATAGATTTCCTTTAAAAGATTGGTGACTCCATCTTCCACACCTAGTGTGTCCAGTATTCCCCACAAGTTCTCTTGAACCACGCTATCGTACGCTCCCTTGATATCCAAAAATGCTAGCCACAGGGGCCTGAGTTCCTTTTCTGCTATTTCGATGCACTGCGTCAGTGAGAACAGATTGTCTTCCAACCTCCTGTGTTTCCGAAACCCATTCTGCAGTTCCGCCAGCACCCCATCATCCTCTATCCATGCCTGCAGTCTTTCCTTTATAACCTGCATCGCCAGCCTGTAGACCACTGATGTCACTGTTAAAGGACGGTAGTTGTTTGTGTCAGCTTTGTCCCCCTTTCCTTCATAGATCATGCTCATTCTGCTAAGTTTCCATCCATCGGAGACTTCACCATCGATTATTGTTCTGCTCACTTCCTCTTTCAAAGTCTGTTTAGACTTCGGACCCAATGTCTTTATCAGCATAATTGGAATGCAATCTGGCCCTGTTGATGTACTACTTGGAACCCTCTTCTCAGCCCTTTCCCACTCTTGTTGTGAAAATGGTGCCATTGTGCCACTTGATCCATCCCTGTCTATTGCGGTGCATAAGGCACTTCTTTGTTGAAATTTTTCCGTCACCCTTGTTCTTATATATTCAATAGCTTCGTCCCCTTCTAGCCTAGCACCTTGAGCTGCAGTTATAAACTTCTGCTCAAGATTTGTTTCATTTCTTAGGGAGTTTAGATGGTTCCAAAATTTTGCAGCTGCCTTTATGTCCTTTTTATGTACTTCTGCCAGCCACTGAGCACCCTTTCTTCTGATCTTTTCATGGATCAGGAGGGATGCTTCCCTTCTAGAGCTTAGAAAGATGTCCCATTTTCTTTCAACATCATCTGTCGGTTCACCCCGCTGCTTAGCATGTCTGTGTTCCCTAGAGGCTTCCTGACGTTTTGCTATGGCTCTCTTAACTTACTCATCCCACCAATTCTTGGGCTTGTGTCTTCTTTTCCGGGGTGACTTGTCACGTACCTTAGCAAGCTCTAGTCCAAACAGTCTAATTAGATTTGTGTATGTTTTACAGCGCCCTATACAGCAGCACCCCTAGTGGCATCGGCGCGCAGAGGGGCCCTCTCTGGCAAGACAACCGCGCGGCGCTCAAGCCACTCAGACTCAGCACACCTACCCTTTCTAGGCACCCTAGTGCAGCCTGTGCAGGTTAAAGAACCCCAGGTGGTATAAATTTCCGGAGTCTTTGTGTGGCGTCTCTCATAATCATATGGGGGTTTTGGGACATTAAACCCCCATATCAATCAAAAATACGAATAAATAGAAATGACGAGAAAAAAACCATGTTGAAAAAACGACGGAAAAGAGAGGAGGAAACAGAAAACCAAAGAAACACAAAGAAGGCTGCCCAGCTGCACACTTTCTTCAGGCTTTGCACGGCTAGGACGAAGCTGCCTAATTTTGTTTCTTTTTCAAACCTTACTGGCCGCTAAAATTTATGACGTCATCATAACATCATCACATGACATTGTCCTTTGGTCAAAGGTATATGGTGGAGGCCATAGATTTAATATACAGATTAACTCTATGGAGGAGGCAAAACGTACATGTCGTGGACAGAGAGCTGAGCTTTCGGCTATGGCTTTTTCTTTAAAACCGTTTTATGCAAATGCTTAATTATATAAGCAGAGTTACGGGTGACTTCATTATCGCCCTTTTCGGTGACGTCCTGTGTTCATTCGTGGATGAAGGGAAAAGGGGGAGATAAGGGGGTCTCACAATAATTTGAGCCCTCGCAGCCCCCACCCCAGAAAAAGAAAAATAAAGGGCAAAAAAATTTATCTGCCAGCACCAGTTGGCAGACACTGATATGAAACAGGGAAGCTGGTGACGTGCAGTGGGGTTGCGTGAAGTGGCACGAAGAGAGTGGCGGGATCGTAGTGGCGAGTTGTGAGTTATTGGAAGGACCGGCACATATCCGTTGTGGGCTCTGTGGGTAAATCCGACTACAATCTACGACGGTCTCCGACATGAAAGCCTTGACCAAGAACAGCTTCAACAAGTAGCAGCCGACGCATGAAGGAAGTTCTTTCTTTCCTCCGTGGGCCCACGCAGCCATGCTACGGTATTGCGCCCGCACCGCACGTTACATGTTCCAGCTGGTTACGTGTAGGGCCGACACCGCTGATACTGTGAAAAAAAAAAAAGTGTTTACAGAGCGTTCATTTGCCAAGGCTGGTTGTGTGGCGTAGTTTTTTATGTGTTTACACATTGTCCACTTTCATATTTTTCGCCGCATGCGCAAGAATGAAACTGAATCGAAACCGAAACAAATGAGTGAGTCACGTGCTCATTTTGGGCGTGTTGCCACAGAACGCCTATATACTACCACTAGGCGCTAGCACATCATGATGTAGCGCATTGCCAGCGCCCTTCCTCCGTGGCCAGCGCAACGCCGCGCCACATAATTTCAATCGAAAACAAACATGGCAACCGTAGCAGTGCGACGCAATGAAGCCCTACTGACTTCGCATCGCATGACGTGCCCTTGCCATGACCTACTACACTCCTGACCTGCCCAGAGAGCACCTCTTCCAGCGCCCACGTTCTAGTTCAAACCTTCTGCCGCTAGGGCCGTCACCTACGAGCACTGTGGCGCTAGTCAGCACCTGTTCGCTGACGTCAGCTTCAGTGTTCGTGGTCATATTTCGGCCAACAGAGCACTCATATTGCGTAATTATTATGCACTAATGAAAAATAATTTTGAAACAAATATTTCAAAAGTCATTCACAAATTCTTTGCAATTAAATGGACGCAACATCACATATGCTGTCCTACACTATGTAAGTCTACGGATTCTCGCATTTGTCCACCAGTGTGCAATAAATTTTTCGTCACACTGAACAGCTTACTTGACCAGTCATCTAAGTGAAAAAATAGTCACATATATGCCGGCTGTTCATCACGGAATGCAGCCGTTCTTACTCTAGCGCCGTCCAAACAGCCGTAAAGTAGCAGACGAACAGGTTATAGGTAGCGCCACCTACGGCGAGCGATTGAACGAGAGCGGGGACACGCGCTCCCATAGGAACCCCGCTATCTGAACAGGTCAGGAGTGTAGTAGGTCATGGCCCTTGCACTTGTAGATAATGTAGCGCATTTGTTCGAGGGAGGAACTTTACGAATTATTGACAATGTCGAGCGAGAAGCGGATGGATCGTGCACTTTGACAAGAAATGGGAAACGTGTTTGTGGGCAGCGGTGATTCCCTCAAAGAGATTGCACTGACCCATTTCAGCACTCTGCGTTTTTCCAAGAGGAAGTTCACTACGACAATCGATCATCTTCCAGATTATGTTCTCCTCAACATCTTCAATTATCTTGACTTCTTGGAGCTATGTGTTATTGGCCTGTGAGTATGCGAAATGAAAAGACGTTTTACGATAATTTGTACGGTGTGTTGCACAAGCCGATTAACAGAAGAAACGTTAGCTAAAACATTTCAGGGGTTGCGGTCCTCATATCTGTATTTCACGTGTATGTAGCATCTGCAATCGATAAATTTCAATTGCCTGCTGGTTATTTACCACTTGCATTGCTACGGCTTCGTGACTGTAACTGCAAGTGAGGAACTTGTCATTCTGCGCTTTTAGGTTGTCTTGAAGCTCTGACAACTTGAGCGTTGCTGGATATTTTTCGTATTCATAACTGCAGTGCTTTTTATGCACTACATGTTTTTCCTGGCATGAGTTACGTGTGATTTGCGCAGGGTGTGCCGCAAGTGGTACGCGCTGTCACGGGACCGCACCCTGCATCGACGTGTGGACCTGTCGCACGTGCAGCTGACCCCCAAACAACTGAAACTGCTGCTCCAGATGCGTGCCATGCCACCTGCTGTTGAGGAGCTGCGTGTATTTGGCGATCACCACTGTCTCTGGGCGTGTAGCGTGTCGCCGCGGGCCCTGCGGCGTATTCAGAGTCGCTGCCCACGCCTCCGCCGCTTGCGCATCCACAATTTCAGTTTCCGTTCTTCGTCGCGCGACAAGTGTGTGCGCTTAGCCGACTTTCCCGATACTCTAGAGCACCTTTCTTTGCGTGGATCTATTGTCGGCAGGTCATCGTTCTTCAAGGCTAGTCGGCAGGGCCAAAATCTTTCGCGGCTGCAGGTGCTCGATTTGGGTCGCTGCTTTTTCGTCGCTGATGCAGAAGCCAAGCCTTGGCCCTGGCTTCCTAGCCTTACACAGCTGTACCTTGAGGGCTGCCCGTTTTTGGATAGCACTGGATATTTTCAGGATATGCTGCGCAAGTTGTCTAAGCTAACATTGCTTGATGTGGAAGGGACATATATTGCCGAGAACGCTCTGGAAATAGTTGCGTCTCATTGCTCTCTGTTGGAACACCTATACGTGGGGTGCACAGCAACGAAGGATAGCTCACTAGCCTCCATGGGCAACTTTGGTGGCATGACCAAGTTGCAGTCAATCTGTTTGGTGCAGACCCAGGTGACAGATGTGGGTTTGCTGCACCTGGCACGAGTAGCACCTGAGCTAAAAGTGATAATGCTCGAGATAGACCAGGGAATCTCGGACCAGGGCATAGCTGAACTTTGTGACAGGCTGCCTAGTGTAGCTGTCCGGATTGGCGAATGCATTGGCCTTGTGTCAGCTGTTTTTCGACATGAAGGTTGTGGCCATTATGAGCTGCAGTATGTTGACAGTACTACGTGACCAGCTTCTTCAGGCTCAGCATTCATCTCACTCCATGCAGAACAGATTATAACATTTACTTCACTGTTCTCAAATTCATCACGCTGCATTAAGCATCATACGATAGCAAAAGCATGATGTGCAATATTTATAGCATACCTTAATTGCTGTTGCTTGTATGGCAGGATTTTCTATACTTTCCTCGAAGTGCTCTTAACAATGTAGAGCTTAAATGGATGCATAGGAAAGGAGCATTTTATGCCTTTACTACAAAGGTTATCATATTAGAATAATTGGTAGTGGCTATAGTTGGGAACTACATGTTTTGTTTTGTATGGCTTCAAACATGGTGCAATGAGATGTTGGTCTGATATTTAGGCTGTGTTGGATTTATCTGTGAAAGCTTCGATTTTATTTCAAGAGTGGGGTTTAATTCAATTCTAGTTCTACTCACTCTACGTGTGTAAGTTTAGATGCGTTTTTGTGTTTGTTAAATGATTTATCCAGCCAAACAAGTTTCACATGCGATATCATTTGGTAGGGTTGCTAATTTGAAGCTGCTGGTTTATGTAAAGTAGCATGATGAACACTTTCTTTCCACTTGTCACAATCTGTATCTGTCTGCCGGAATGTTTATTCCTGTGCTTGAACCACTGTCTCATTCTTCATGCATCAAAACACGTGCATGCACATAGCATCTGTGATCTTTCATGCTACATTTCTTACATGTGATGCATCTTGGTTTGCAAATGATGCACTTGCATTTTTATACTGCCTGTTTGTACAGTAATGCTATAATTAATTTTTCCATTGAACTTCACACTGCTTGTGATTGCTTGTAGTGCTTTTGAGGCACTGATGTAATTCTTTGCTTTTAATATTTCTAAAATATACTTCACTTTACTGTAACATGCTCAATGGTATTGTTATCTTGTTGTAAGAATACTAACATGTAAGATGTTGGTCATGAACACGGCAGGATTTATGTTGGTGGAACCACCAAACACTAGCAACATTTTAGCCACCTCACCTACTCTTTCCTATGATATTATGGGATGACGAAGTTTCTGCACAACAAAAGCTGCCATACAATGTTTATCCCAAATTTCGTGACTTGGTTCTTGTGATGTAAAAGATCAACTCATGATTTCACTGTCATTGTAGCAGTGTTTAAACTCATATTGACTAGTACTACCATGTAGTGATCACAGCTTCTTCATTAATGTTCTAGTACACTGACTTGTCTCATCTCCATTTCTGGCAGTCTATACACTTCATAATTTCGAAAATTCCCCCTAGGCAATGAGAGAGGTACATTTGACAGCATCTGTTAAAAAACTCGCATTATCACTTCCTTTTACTGTTTGACATTTAGACATTGCCCACAGCCTATTTATTATTACCTATTTATTACAGCATTTGTAGTGTTTATTATTGCAGTTTGTCAGCAAGAGGGTAGCTACTAGATATTTGTTTATTAAGTTATCTATTGTGTGATCATATATTTTTCATGTGTGGTGCCTGCTGCATTTTTAGATGGTATTGAGTTATTTATTGCAATGACAATAAATGGGATGTAACTTAATATTTGTTGTATCTTTATGGTTGGAAAGCAATTTGACCACGAGATACTTAAGTTTTGGTTGTTTCTCCTCCATTTTTGTAGAGTATGTACCATCCTGCCTAATATCAATGGTAATGTGCGGGCCTATCACTGATGGGGCAATGTGACTGTTTGCAGCAATACCTGAAAAATAGGTGAGCTAAACACCGTACCTTCAAGTGGTAGTATCCTATTTACAAAATTTTAAATGTCTATCATTTCTGCTAGTATAGGAAGAAATCCAGCCAGCTTCTCCTTGCGAACACAGTCGAAACAGCAAAAATGATGTCCCTCCTTCATTATGTTCTTCACCCTTCATTGGCGTTTAGCTTCAGTGTCTCTTGCATGAACGTTGCGGTCAACTCAGCGACGAAATGTTTGTTCTCGTTCGGACGCTCACGTCGGGTGGCTTTTTTTTCCTCGGGAAGAGTCTTGGTTTTGTGTAGGTGCAAGCTCGCAAAGAACCAATGCCCTCCTTTCAGTGGCATAGCCAGGCGGTGGCACACCGGCAGTGTCCAGATGACCCAAAGACAAAAAAAATGAGTCTCCTGCGCGGTGCACGAGATGATCCCACACACAACTGGCTCAGGAGCACGGCATAGAAGTGACGACAAGTTTATAAAATAACCTTAACACAACTGAAATAGACAGATTATTATTTTATAATAGACATCTATAAATGTAACAAGGTATTATAAAATAAGACAAACAAGTATCCGAGCCTATAGAGGTGCAACGGGGGCTTTGGCAAGGGTGTCCCTTGTCACCTTTGTTATTTATGCTGTATCTGCAAAAATTAAAAGCCAAATTAGAGGGGAGTGGACTCGGCTGCAGCCTCTCTTTTGCCAAGCTAGTAAAGCTAGTTGAACAGTCTTTGCCAGCTAGCATTGATGTATGCAGACGATACAGTATTAATGGCCGACAAGAGGGAAGATTTGCAGGGATTGATATACATCTGCGGTAATGAGGGAGATGAGTTAGATTTGATGTTCAGCAAGGAAAAATCGGCAATCATAATTTTAATAACGAAGGCTGTGAGCATAAGATACAGGAGGTCACGCTGGATATGGTGGATAAGTACAAATATCTTGGCACATGGATAATCTGAGTGCCTAAGGGAGCACGGAGGATACGTAACGACTTTTAACACAGCAAATTGATTCATTGATATGTGGGGTTTAACGTCCCAAAACCACCATATGATAAGAGACGCCGTAGTGGAGGGCTCCGCAAATTTTGACCGCCTGAGGTTCTTTAAGGTGCGCCCAAATCTGAGCACACGGGCCTACAACATTTCCGCCTTTATCGGAAATGCAGCCGCCGCAGCCGGAATTCGATCCCACGACCTGCGGGTCAGCAGCCGAGTACCTTAGCCACTAGACCACTGCGGCGGGGCTTTAACACAACAGAAATGCAGATGTATTGAAAAAATAAGACAATGTGTAACTACATTAGTTATGATATTGTGAGAAGAATTTGGAAAGGGGTCATGGTTCCTGGTTTGGCGTTTGGCAATGCCGTCTTGTGCATGCGATCAGAGATTCAAGTGGGAGCATACTGGAATACTCCAAATCAGGGGGTACAAGGTAACATGGGATGGACATCATTCAAGGACAGGGAAGCTAGTAACAAGATAGAATTTGAGGAGTAATTGAGAAAAATGGGAGAGCGATGGACTAGGAAAGTTTTCAGCCATATATACATAAGTATATAAGTTTTCAGCCATACTTGTACAAGCCTCAAAGCTGCGAAGGCAGACTTGTGCATAGGCAGAAATCGGGTGTATGCGTTGAGGTACATGGAAGGTAATGTCATAACCAACATGGATAGGATAGTCGAGATGGTGGAGGAGTACTACAGAGAGCTGTACAGAAGCTAAAAGAACCAGGATGATATCGCGATAAACGTAATAGACCAGAGGAATTCAACATCCTACCAGCAACAACAGGGGAAGTAAGGAAAGCCCTAGAAGGAATGCAAAGAGGCAATACCCGCTGGCGAGGATAAGGTAACAACGGACCTCCTGATATGTTGTGGAAAAATAGTGTTAAAAAAATTAGCCACCTTCTACACGAAGTGTCTTTTGACGGGAAGGGTACCAGCGTTTTGGAAGAACGGTAACATCATCTTAATCCATAAGGAAGGAGACGTCAAGGACTTGAAAAATGACAGGCCGATCAGCTTACTGTGCGTTCGCTACAAACTATCTAAAATATAATAGCTATTAGAATTAGGGTAACATTAAAGCTCATTCAACCAGAGAATCAAGCAGAATTTCATAGAGGCTACTGCATAATTCGACACATTCAAACTATCGAGAGAAATGCGCGGAATACAAGCAACCCCTGTACATAGCTTTCATAGATTATGAGAAGGCGTTTGACTCAGTCGAGACATCAGCACTAATACAGGCACTACGAAATTGGGGCAACGAAGAACCCTATGCATAAACATACTGGAAGAAATGTACAGAGGATCCACAGCCACCATAGTTCTCCATAAAGAAAGCGACAGAATCCCAATAAAGAAGAGTGTAAGGCAGGTAGACACGATCTCTCCAATGCTGTTCACCGCATGTTTACAGGAGGTTGTAAGGACCCTAGATTGGAAAGTGTTAGGGATAAGAGTTAATAGAGAGTACTTTGGTAACCTGTGATTCGATGATGACATTGCCTTGATGAGTATATCAGGGGATGAATTACAGCTCATGATTGCTGGACTGGAGACGGAAAGCATAAAAGTAGGTCTGAAAATTGATACGCACAGAACTAAAATAATGTGCAACAGTCTCGGCAGTAAACAGCACTTTTCGATAGGTGGAGAGACGCTGGAGGTTGTAAAAAAGTATGTCTACGTAGGACAGGTAGTAACCGCGGAGCCGAACCATGAGAGTGAAATGACTAGAGGAATAAGGATGGGGTGGATCACATTCAGCATGCATTCTCAAATCATGAATGGTTATCTGCCACTAACCCTCAACAGGAAGGTATATAACAGCTGCATCTTGCCAGTACTTACCTACGGAGCAGAAACCTGGAGGCTTACAAAGAGGGTTGAGCTGAAATCGAGGACGATGCAGCAAGCGCTGGAAAGAAAAATGATAAGTGTAACTTTGAGACAAGAAGAGAGCAGAGTAGGTCAGGGATCAAGCCAGGGTTAAGGATATCATAGTTAAAATCAAGAAAAAAAATGGGCTAGACACGTAGTGCATAGGCAGGATCACCGCTGGTCATTAAGGGTAATTGAATGAATTCCCAAAGAAAGCAAACGCACGAAGGGTTGATTGGCAGGTCATGGTAGAGGCAAATGCCCTGCAGTGGACGAAGTCAGGCTAATGATGATGATGACACTAGTCTGGCTCCACGTCTGTTCTTCCGCTTTCTCTCACGCACGGACCTGCTTGCCCAGGCAGGTCAGTGCGTGAGAGAGAGGGAGGTTAACGGTGGTGGTTGTGGTTAAAAGAAGAATGGGACGCCTCATTTCTTCAGCCCTTAAGGGAGAATGGCGCAGTGTCTAAAGGTTAATGAAGGAGGAAGAGATAAAAAGGACGGTATTTTCTGCCTCCCATCGCGGCAGCACGGCTCAGCACATTTAGGGATGAAAGAGGCGAAGTAAAGACGATATAGGAAGAAGAGAGGAGAGAAAAAGTGAAAGGCATATGGCTAGAGAACGTCTTGTCAGTGCAGTCTGTAGAACGAAGCGAAAGCGTTCGTTTTTAAGGCGGCGAGGTCCGCAGATGAATAGAACTCGAAGAAAGCTCGGAGGGCTGCCGTCTTTGAGCGCGCGGAAAAAAGGATGCCTTCCACTGTTGTCACAGGCAGATGGAGGAGGCGATGACGGCTCACTATCACGCAAAGCTCTATGGCCAGAGCTGAGCAAGATAAAAAAAAAAGTGTAGATCTCACGTACAATGGGAATCTATGATATGCGAAGCACGACTGAGGAAGGTTGAATCGTCACATTATGATCAGCACAACGTTACGAGGCGAACGTAAATTATGCTGTACATGACTTCCATGTCATGATTATTATGTTTGCGCCTGGCATTTGTGCTCAGTCGTCCATTTACGTCACGTAATACGAAATTTGGTATATGTGAAGTTAGCAAAACGGCCGTGAGCGCGCCATGAGCGTAGCATGTAGTCATGTTTTACGTGACACGCACGTCATGATTATTATGTTTGGACGTGTCATTTATCTTTGTCATCTATTGATGTCCTGTAATACCAAATTTGGTATATATCAAGCTAGCTATACGGCCGCGAGCGCATTATGATCGTGGCATGCAGTCATGTTTTTACACGACATGCATCTCATGATAATCATGTTTGCACCAGTCACATACCTCCATCATCTATTCACGTCGCGTGATACCAAATTTGTTGTATGTAAAGCATAATGACCACGAGTGCATCATGAGCATGGTATGTAGTCATGTTTTTACATCACACACATATCATGATTATCATATTTTTATCAGTCATATACCTTCATTATTCATTCACGTCACGTAATACAACATTTGGTGTATGTGAAGCTAGCGAAACGATTGCAAGCGCATTATAAGCATGGCATGTAGTCTTGTTCTTACATGACACGCATGTCATAATTATCATGTTTGCTCCGGTCACATGCCTTCATCATTCATTCAAGTCACGTAGCACCAAATTTGGTGTATGTGAAGCTTGCAAAACGACTGCGAGCGCATCATGAGCGTAGCATTTCGTCATGTTCTTACATGACACATGTCGATTTCCACATGAGGGCCTGTCACTTATGTTCGCCATGCAGTGATGCCACACCATACCAGTTTTGCGCAGGGGTGGATCCAGCCACTCATTTTAGGGAGGCGGCAATCGTCTGAAGTAACGCCGGAGAAGGGGGCATGGTCATGATTTTTTTTTGTAGAAATACCCCTTCATAGCCTAAATACGGTTTAATCTGTGCTCACGGGGTTTCACTCATTAGTGCTAATTAGTGATTGGAGGTGGACGACAAGCACTGAAGTGAGGTGTGGGGTGTTCCGACACAGACATTGGGGGGGGGGGGGCGATCACCTCTACTGCCCTCCCCCTCTGGATTTGCCACGTTTTGCGATAAGTGAACGAAACCAGCGCAAGAGCAGCAAGACCTTGACATTCATGTCATAGATGTCATGATTTTTATGTTATGACTAGACACTTATGCTCGTCGTACAGTCGTGTTATGCCATACCAATTTTGGTATAGATCCCATTATGCAAACGGCCAGGAGAGTTAAAAGGCACAGGCGGCTATCCAAGTGACAATTACATTCTACTGACGTCCACAGGACACCTCTGTCTGGATATCGGACATGCACTGCATTTCGAAACAACAGCGTCGGACACCCCTTGCAGGTCGATTTGGCTGCACTTTCCTGAACCCAGGGTTATCCCTTGCAAGTCCCAAAGGACACACTGTGTACATGACAGGGAGATTCAGGGATATCTTTTATTTAGGGTGTTTTCTAAAAGAAATCTTTTTTAGTCTTCTTTTTTTACTCTCTGAAGTTGCAATTTCAGAAGTTCAAATCATGAATAATTTTTCCTGTGCTTTCATATACTCACTTAATTAGTTCTTCTGGACATGCTCTAAACTTATGGAAATTAGACAAGAGTACACAAATTTTTTTTTACCGAAGTGCACTTTTAAGTGAACTAATCAAATTAGCACCTAGAAGCATAAAAAACTTATGATTCGAACTTCTGAAACCTCAATGCTTTTGTTAAACGAAATTTGACAGATGGCAACATCTAACATTAAACGTCCGCTTGTTCTAGAGAAACACTGAGCCAAGTGTATTGCATAAACACTTTTTTATTTAAGAACGAAGCACAAAACATTGCACACTGTGACTAGATGTTTTATACATACATAAGCATGTTGAACTTTACATATAAACTGGCATTAAATATTGAAGAAATATGTATCGACAAGTACAGCAGATACTGCAAGCAAGAGAAATTGAAGCTGTGATATAACAAAGCAGTACGTGACACGCCACTAGGGAGTGTCATATTCAGAACGGTCGTGCCCATCCATGTCTTCAACTGATGCCCGTACGTCTCTGTGTTGCTTGGGAGGTGACCTGTTAAATTATGAGGTTTTCTTTAAGCAAATGCAAAGAAAGCAAATGCCTCTATAAAATGCTATTTTCCAGCTACCTGCACTCCATTCACAAGAAAGCTGTCAAGGACAGCAAAAATTATTTAAATTAGGAGAACAAAATGCAAGCTTGCTGTCACTTTTACACATTCAGAAAGCAAAGTTCTCTACACAACAGCATATTCCCATATGGTGCATTTGCTCAAACAGCTCTGGCATTGAGCATGAGATGGCAGGATTAATTCAGAGCTGATGGAGCGACATTTTGATGGAGGCATAACAACTACAATAACATTAATCATATGCGATGATATGATTATGAGGTATGCCACAGTAGACGGCTCTGGCAATTTTTACCAATTCGTAAAAAGTGCACAGACATTGCACATGAACCATTAGCACTTTACCTCCATCCGAATGGAACTGCCACTGCGAGGATTGCATACACGGCCTTCAGGTTAGCAGCCAAGTGCTGTAACAGCTAGACCATTGCAGCAAACAGGCATAGTACCATTGCGACCACATGCTTTCGTTGTAAAGCATATCATACTACCCCAGGGAGTAAAAGGTGGTATAAATCCCGCCAATAATGGCGCACAATTCATTATATTCTTTGAAAGTAAAACTTCAGAATATGATGTACAAAATTACGTTCTTTGACAAAAGGTGAAGAGCAGTAAGTAATGAAGCTCTGGACAGTGGGAGCTGGCAACAGCAATTTCTGTACTAATAAGAAGCCTATTAAGAATTGCACAAAATTACAATATTTGCGCCATTAACAAAATAAACAAACAAAGATGACCCTCTCTTGTCAGTGGTAGTACACTTAGTTGGCCACATAAAACACGTTTTGCTCACTGAAAGGCAGTCACCATAGCAACACATTACCAATATATTAAATCTCTATAACAACAGATCTGGTTTTGTATTGTTTTAAGAGGAAACTTGTTAAAATACACAAAAACATTTAACAATGGCTTAGGCAATTGCAAAGGGGAGATACAGATGAACTCTTTCGTTACCACGAAAAAATGGTTATTTTCCATATGCCTCTGGAAGATCGTATTTGCCAGTTTGTAAAGTACTCCAGCGGGCATTGCAGAATACCAAACTTTGCACAATAAAATGCTCTTTCGAAAAATTATATGTTGTGGAGCAACAAAAATATTTTAAAATGGATAACAATGTGAGAAGTGTATAATTTTTGATTGTTAGCTGGTAAACAGTGCAACAATAAACACCATATATGCAAAAATATTCGAAACAAGAAAAATTCAGAATAGACATTTTGTAGATGAATGACCCAGGAACACTATAAAAATAATGAATGTTGTACAAAATGTTTCTCTTCACATAGACAGAAAATCAGAACCAAGGTAATGCTTCATTGCTCGTGCTATGCGATGAAGAATTGCATAGTTTTTCATGAGGCACAAGTGAACTCGTACAGATTTCTTAGTAAATTTTTTGTTTTGTGGTAAGAGTCTCCAAGTGTTCCAATATACACGGATGCCCATGAAGTGAATAATCCCTCCATAAACGAGATGTTCAATGAACTTCATTATTTTATCTAGCGTCATCTCTTTCCATGAGCCACCTCACTTCACATAGCTTGGTGTTCCAATATATGCATCCAAGCATATTTCTTTGCATTTTTGAGCACATCGTATTAAAAAAAGACCATATCGTGCGCAGTTCTAAAGCATTTCACACTACGCCATAGTCAGGGCCAAGATATACTCCGGGGGCCTTCTTGTCGTTAGGAGAAGGTCTGCAGCTGGTGCCAGCGCACCACGCCCCAGTGAAGTGTGGTCCTCGCAGGTAACCATAGTAGCTTTAAGATTGTACACAAAGGTCAGAAGCTATACGCACTTGCGGCGGAGGAGACAACTTGAGGATGTGAACAAAACAAACAACGGCTGCGGATGTTTCAGGCTGACGCGATATCGTTGGCATAAAACTTGAAGCTCAAGTGCGGTCATCCTCGAACTCTAAGCTCGCCCTCAGTTAATTCAGGTGGGGTTGCAAAACAGTTTCGAGCAGCGCATGTGTTTTGCAGCGCTGGTGCGTACCCATGCGCGCGGGACGACGACGTCACAGGAGCGACTAGCAACACTATATGAGACCCTGTGTCTGCCACAACAATGCAAGCAAAACCAAAGCTGCTGGAAACTGTCAGAGAAGGCTGCCTCGACACTTTAAAGAAGCGGCGGACCTTCGTAAATATTTTTCATAGAACAAATCTTCCCTGACTCCTAGGAACAGATCTCTACAGAATAGCTGGCATAAACTTCTGGCAATAATTACTGCTCAACATTGTAAAATTGCGAAGCTGACGCTTTATTGAATATTTGGCTTGGAAAGGTTCTTTTCATTACAGAATTTCAATGTTACCATAGCATAATCACGAGTGGCACGCACTTGTGTCAAGTTCACCAGCCAACTGCACTTTTCCAATAATACACACACATTGGTTCGCTCAAAGGTCTGTCAAAAATTACTATGCTGCCAAAACAGGCAAATTAAAAGTGATTCTGAAAGTTGAATGGCTGGGCTAACTACTAGAAAATGCCGTGTGCATGAAAAACAAATTTAACATGCCAATATCGACAATCCAAAAACCTCGATCACTGGTGATCGATTTGAATAGGCATGGTAACGAAAGAGTTCATTTGCACCACTTATCTTTCTGCACATGCAATGGTCAAGTACACCATAGCGAAAATATATATACATATGTATACATGATCCAGTATAAGCAATACTATGAGATAAAGAACTTATTTTCCCAACTTTTCAGCTGGAGACTGGCCTTCATTAGGGAAAAAAAAAAACTTTTCCCTGCAAGAAACTGTTTTTTCTGCCGATGAAAAAGCTTTCTCCCCGAGAAAGGCCAGTCTTGATATAAACAGTTGGAAAAATAAAGTTTTTGTTCTGCGCATCCTCTACCTCATAGTATGCATGTATGTATCGATATATATGCACAAACAAAAGAATGGAGGACAGAGCACTCATTTTTTGTTAGTCAGCAATATGTGTGTTTTTTTAGAGCCAATACATGATCTACAAATAATGTGTCTGATACATCATATTATCACAGAGGTGAGAGAATGAATGAAATAAATATATTTACAAAATATACAGGGAGAGTCGGAGGCAGCTGCAGCCTAGATGGAAGAACAACAGCAACACCAATACGAGCGCGATCGCATTCATCGTCTTCGTCGTCTACCTGATGCTCTCTCCTTCCCGATGTCATGTAATATATAACCCCTCCCGCCGCTGGTAGCGACGTCGGCGCCTAAATGAGAGTAGGATCATATGCGGAGACGTATGGTTTCAGACGGGACACGTGGACGACGTCAGTGATGGGTGCAGACGACGACGACTGACTGTCCAACGGAGCGATCTCATGTGTGACCTCAGTAAGCTGGCGTAAAATCTTGTAAGGCCCCGAGTAGCGAGATAGGAGCTTCGAACAGAGGTCAACGTGGCGGCATGGTGTCCAGAGGAGGACCAATAAACCTGGAGAGTGCTGCGAGCCCAGAAGACATTCCCGTGTGATTTGGCGGGCCACTTGAGCCCGAGCAGTGGCATTCCGGGCGTACTCTGTAACCGTTTGCGTAATTGATGGGAGAAGAGTCTCAAAGGGTAATGCTAGATGGCGACCGAACAATAAATAGAAGGGGGAGAAGCCAGCGGTGTCGTGGCGTGACGAATTGTATGCGAGTGTCACATAAGGTAAAGTAATATCCCAATCAAGGTGATTTTTGGAAACGTACACGGAGAGCATTGTTGTGAAGGTTCGATTTAGGCACTTGGTAATACCATTTGTTTACAGGTGGCCTAGCACAGTGATTCCCTGACAGCCAAAGCGACATTTGGAAGAGCTGAGCTGAAGTCCTGCTGTCCGGAAAACCTCAAGAACAGCCGATAGCCGGCTAAGGTGGCTTTCAAATGTAGGTGAAAATACGATGACATCATCGAGATAACAAAGGCATGTGGACCATTTGTATCCACGCAGGAAAGAGTCTATCATGCTTTCAAATGTAGCTGGGGTATTACACAATCCGAATTGCATAACCTTGAACTAGAAAAGTCCATATGGTGTAATGAATGCCGTTTTCTCGGGGTATTGATGATCGACAGAAATCTGTCAGTATCCTGATTGTAAGTCAATAGATGAAAAGTAGGCAGACCCATATAGGCAGTCGAGAGCATCGTCAATCCGCGGCAGTGGATACACGTCCTTGCGTGTTACTTTGTTTAAGTGACGATAGTCTACGCAGAAGTGCCAGCTGCCACCATTTTTCTTGACTAGCACGACCAGCGATGCCCATGGACTGCAGGAAGGTTTCATGACGTTTTTTGTCAGCATTTTTTCAACTTCGTGCTGAATAACTTGTCGCTCAGCATTAGACACGCAATAAAGACGTCGTCGGATGGGGCTGGCGTCTTCAGTGTTAATCCTATGAGTTACAAAGGATGTCTGACCCAAGGGCGGTCATCAAAACCAAAGATGTCACAGTAGAATTTCAACAGGTGCCGGATATTAGCCGTCTGTGCTGAAAGAAGGTCAGGGGTGATCATCTTGCCGTTGGTGGCATCCGCTGCACTCTGCGAAGAGGAAAATGGAGCAGAGGACGAAGAAGACTCGGCAACGAACGCAAAAATGGCAACATCGATAGAAGAAACTTTTGCCAGTCATGCCATCTAGGATAACTTGAGCGCACCAGCTGGACTTTAGGATCCGAAGAGATGTATTTCTCGTTACTGTCAAAAAAGTGTGAGACGCAGCAACATTTTTGGCCAGCAGAACATCAGCAATAGGTGTCAACATGTAATCACCGCTGGAACAGGAGTGACAAACCTCAGGTTCACGTAGGTAATGGCTTGAGGTGCTAGGAAAAAGTGATCTACAGAACACAGACGTGGTTCGAGCTGGTGCTGGGTCGTCATGGTAACACGGTAAATAAAGTTGAAGCATGCCGGTTCCACAATCAATAAGGGCAGAGTGGGCGGATAAAACGTCCATGCCGAGGATAAGTTCATGGGAACATTTCTCGAGCACAGCAAATAACACTGTCGTGGAGCGATCAGCCACACTTATACGCGCGGAGCACATTCCAAGCATGGGAAACGTGCCGCCGTCGGCGACCTGGACGAGTGGACGAGTGGCAACATGGAAGGTTTAAAGTCCCTAAACCACACCATATATTATACGAAGGAATCATCGTCTTAGTTGTTGGATTCCCCAGCGTGCAACTGACAGTGACCACTGTTGAAAGTGGGGAGTGGGATGCTCAGCCCCCTAACTTTTCTCAGTGGGAAGGCTCGCACCTCCCTTGTCCTCCGGCTCATATGCCTGTGCTTCATAGAAGCCCATACGTTCAGAAAATGGTGGTTGATCAGCTGCTCATTGCATAGAGTTTCCTAATATCAACTAGAGGGAACTCTGGCGCTGCGATCGTTCATTGACCATGCACTGAAAATAAAAATAAGCCAAGATGGGAGTAAATGACTTGTCCTTTAGCGCATGCCCCGTTGGGGGTTTTATAAACTTCGTCCGGAGGGAGCAAACTATAAGGACGGGGTTTTTGTATGTATTCGGAGGTTTTATTTACATCTATCGGGGAAATTTTTCACGACAGTATGGGAGTTTTTATTTACATTCATCAGAAAGCTTTTTAGGTCAGTATGGTAGTAAGTTCTTAGATTAAAAAATACGTCGGCAGCCGTTATATGCGTAACTTCAATTAAATTACCTCCGAAGACACAATATTGGTTGCACCAACACATACATGCACACAATGTGTGTGTTTAGATATAGTGGTTAACGATTTAGAGTACTTGGTACTCTACTATGGGAGAGCACTATGCCGTCCCGTGGGCCTATGAAATCAAGCGGTTGTCGTAATGTTATAGCATATTTGGAAGCCCCTATACTTTGGAGGCCATAATACTTTATTTTGACCTCCCATGTAGCTCTTGGAATACTATTTTTTACAAATAATTAAGCAATAAAAATTCACGAAATAAGCTTAAATTTGCGGTGACCTGCTCGAAACTCTTCGACACACACACCTTTTATCTCAAGCTCACTAAATATTGAGTACTTTTTTCTAATTTTAGCAAAACTTCTCTATTAACTGGTGCCCAGTCGCATCAACTGAATTTTCCGTTGGATTACTGTGTGTGAATCCATAAACACCACTAAATCGATCGCAAAGCCCGCGCGGCCATGCGTGAACACTTTAACGGCGTGCATTCCGCAGCACCAACGAAAAACCACGACACCGCCGCCACCACGTTCGACCGCTAGGCCTCACTCACGAGTACGGCACGGTTATACGATGAATGACAGCCGGCGATCACAAAATGCTTGCTGCTGCGCTGTTTCCGTCGCCATTATTTTTTACACGCACAGAAATGGGCGTCCGCTATCCACGCAGTTTGGGCTACGGAGCTGTTGACTTAAACGAACGAGACGGTTCGCAGTCGCGGTTCCTGTGGCTCGCAATGCATGGGCACGCCGTACACCGTTTCTGTGCGTTCGGCGCAAACCTTTGCATTAATGTTTTGAGAGCTGTGGTCACAAGGCGCAGCAGAGAATACAAACTGTTATTCTTTCCAGCAGCCTTCATTTTCTGTGAAATACACTCTTTGCTTCGACGGTGGCCGGAGTTGGCCGTGTGAGCTCGCTATGCCACCGGCATGACACGGAAGGCCTGCGAGGCGTTCTTACCGCTTAGATAAGTTGCAGCCGGTAAAATACCGATTTCGAGAAGCTACCGTCGTCTGCGGTCGGGCGAGCGCGTCGAAGGCGCATGCAGCTCTCACACCGGCGGCCGGCAAGTTTCCAAGCTCCCGTCGAGCGAAGCCTACTTTAGATCGCTTCAAAGATTTAGACCATGATGAAACCCCAGAGGCAGCCGCTGACGATCGCAGCAGCGGCGGTCGGGGCGTGCGCGTCGCCGGCGCAGCTCTCACAACGGCCGCCGGCCAGCTTGGAAGCTTCCGAGGTCGAGCGAAGCGTACTTCAGATCGTTTCGAAGTTTTAGACGGTGAAACCCCAGAGGCAGCCTCTGACGATCGCAAAAGTGGCGGTCGGGGTGTGCCTGTCGTCAGTGCAGCCCTCACACAGGTCGCTGGACAGCTTGAAGGCTCTCGAAGTCGAGCGAAGCCTACGTTAGATCGTTTCGAAGTTGTAGACGGTGAAACTCCAGAAGCAGCCGTGCTGACGATCGCAACAGCTTACTTTTGTTGCTATTGAAATTATTCCTTGCCATTCTTCGTAACTTGGCACTTCGAAGCAAGTTCTTCGCGACGTTTGGTTGAAGAATCCGACCGATGTCTAGCGTGGTTCAACGGTACGAAATAAATTGAACTGTTCGCGCTAAACACTAACCGGCCGTTGGAAGTTTTCACTGCACTAATAATTTCATTGTCTGTCGACAGTTGCTCACACAGTCACCCACACAAGGCAGTGGAGTTTCAGACACGCGTGCTAAAAGATGCCCGTACACACATGCACACACACAAACACACACACGCACGTCACGATCAAAAAGGGTTTTTAAAACTCGCATAACGAGTTTCTAACCACGCGACCTGAAACTCCGTGGGAAGTTTAACAAGGTCATGTCGTTCATAAACTCCGTCATTAAGCAAGGGACGTTCTACGACGACACGTACCCAGTTCACTGCGCAACATGGAGTAAATAATTGGGGCTGGGAAGCTTTGGGGCCTCATATGCTAGAAAAACTCTCATCTATAGGCTCGATTGTGAGTGTGGGAACGATATAGTACACATATTAGCCTTGTCTTCGTACCTGCGGTTGTCGCATTGCACTTACGGTTTCATTTATTGATGGCTTCGGCTTTGTTTTGAAAGAAAGAATTCCCGATTCGAAATGAAGTAATATTGAAAGATGAGCTAGTTGGCATGAGTGCATCGTAACTTATTTTTAGCGCACACTGACAAAGAAGGGTACAACAGCAGCGCTACTATCAACGGAAGGTTTTATTCAGGAAAGGAACATTTATAAACTTGTGTAGTCACCCTCTGCCCCATGCGCCCTGTCGTAGTTTGAAATCCATGTTTATCTTACCATATCTCACGTGTTTGGTATCCGCTTTAGCAGTGTTACTTCTTTTTTGAAAATTGTCACTGACGGGTGGCTTATACAAGATGATTGCCTAATGTTGTTGTGAAATGCCTCCGCGAACTCTCGTGCGGTTCGATCACAGTGCCTGAACAAAATGATTATATTTGAGAAGGGTGCCTCGCATCCACACAGTGTAAGGCCAAATGTGTTAGCGGCCTGCCCTTTAAAGATGACTGGTGCTCCCTTAAGCGAATATTTATGCAGTGACCAGTTTGCCCCGCGTATACACTCGTCTGCATGTGAGAAGAATACAGCAAACAATTAAGGTTAAACGCACATGAAACAAAACAGACCTCGTGCTTAATCGTGCAAATTTGTGCGCCTCCTCGTCCAATAGCATCCAGCTTCTCAATTCCTAAACATGGGGCACAGCTTGGCTAGTTTATTCTTGGTTATGAAAACAACATTTAGCCCATACCTATGGGCGTTTTTTTTTAATTTGGTGTGACAGCGCTGCGCGTACGGTATCACCGCTACTCTGCCCCGTTCATGTTCCTGCTGTTGGTCTTGGCTGCCTTTTAATGCTTTATAAGGCGCCTGCAAATTTCCCGCAAAACAGACTCGGGAAATCCGGCGTGTTTTAGCCTAATAACCTGCCCCCTGAAGCTCGCCTGTGTCAAATGATGACACGACTTGGTAACAGCGGATTTTAGACAAGATGTGGCCACTCTGTTTTTTATTATCTTGGAATGGAAGGACTGGTAGCTGAGAAGTGGTTTTTGTGATCGGGGAGCATACCTAAAGCTTGCATATGGTCGGCTGAAAAATGTAGCATAAGGTCTAAAAA
Source organism: Rhipicephalus microplus (assembly GCF_043290135.1). Lineage (NCBI taxonomy): Eukaryota > Metazoa > Arthropoda > Arachnida > Ixodida > Ixodidae > Rhipicephalus > Rhipicephalus microplus. The sequence continues at coordinate 287,592,200 of NC_134710.1, read as the reverse complement.
CTGCAAGGTGTTCTGAACAGGTACCTCGTACGTAAATTTCAGCCCTCCTCCTTTTGCCTCAAAGGCTACCAGAACATCCTGTACAGACATATCTAATGGCACATTGCTGCCCAGTACCCAGTAACAGTACCAAGGAATCATATACGAAGCGAAATACCGTATTGGCAACCGCCTAGGCTGCAGATCTGGTAGTAAATCACGGTCCATTCTGCTAAAAAATGTCACTCAGTACGAGTGCAATTTCGATCCGATACAAATTCCAGATTTTTGAATATACAGCTTATTCTTAAAGTCAATGAAGGTGTGGTTCAAATAAAAACTGAGCAGCTCTAGAAAGCTTTCCACTGTAATACCACAGCTGTTCCTAAAAACAATTTCATCGTTATCCTTTACAATGCAGTCTCCAATCCACACCATCAAAAGATAATCCGGAAGAGAGTATAGCTATGGCAATTTTCTGCAGTCCTTGCGGGGCATCGTGAGGATTCTAAAATTAAAAGTAAATATTTGATTCACCACGTGTAGCGGGCAGTTTGTTGCGTTCGTTAAATAATTTGTCACGTTTTCGTTTATCGGGGCTGTATTCTGCAAAAAAGTGGAATCGCTACAGCATTTCGATGTACCCTAGTTCGTTGCCTCCAAAACTTGTGTGCCGATCTCAGAGGTCACGCGAGGTATATGTAACTTGGAACTGTAACTTCCATAAAAGCCCATCTATCCAGCAGTTGACGGCTCGTTGCTACCGTCGCCATCTACGTATGGAGGGAACAACTAACAGCTAACAAAAAATAAAAATAAAGTATGACGTCACAACCGGAAGTGATAGCGAGGTCGTGTATTTGCCGTACACGGCGCCAAATAGAATTAACTGCTCACCTTTTACGTTCCGTTAAAAATAGGCGACATTATTTTGCCTTTATAGCGCCCCGATTGCGTGCACGAATTGAGGAATCAAAGTTGCTTTAATTATTAGTCAAATGGTCAACTTGCAATACACACTGAAAACTTCACAGATGGAATTCTAGCACAATGTTCACTAGCACAAGGCATAAAAGTTTGAAAAGTCATGTTGCCCGATCGTGGAAAACCACTACAGTGAGACACCAGCCTTGAAAATATCACTTTGGCAACCATAGAGTACAGCGTCTCGTTGCTTAGCGCGTTACATTCATCGTCACCAAAGACGAGGGCATGCCTGCCATGCTCCAGCAAAGGCAATCGGCAGTCACAAAATCGGCTATCTACACATTCTATGAACTAGTTATCCTCTGAAATGTCACGCCAGTGAACAGCACATAAGCAAATAAATAAACTGCGGAAGGTACGCAATAAACAACCACGAAAATTAGCGATGCCTCATTGACCCGGCAATGCACCGAACCAAACACAAGCACTAATAGAAGTTTGCGTCGATTCAACCCCCCCCCCCTCCATTAACGGCACCCGACTCAAAAATGAGGCAATCATCCATTTACCCAGGTGTAATATAAACCGTAACATACATTTATAGTTAACTCTGACATATATAAAATTACAACTATTGAAAAAGAAATCGTATTGAGTTTTTTGTTGTTGTTTTTCCCCCTCCTGAGGTAGTCACGCTTCAATCGTCAACGGACGTTGATGCTTGCGGTGATGGCTTCTCGTCATTTTTCGTTCCCAGCTTCGCGGCCCATGCAGGACCAAATTACCAGAGCGGAAGGTCCGGTTCAGAAAAAATAAGGGGGGGGGGGCTTCCTCTCTCCCTTTCCTTACCGCGTTGTCATCTGGTCATGCTTGAGACTTGACGATTTTTAGATTGTGCTGCAAAGGGCACAAACCATATTTATTATAAGCATCTACGATGTGTTTAATATGACCTGGTCGTTTTCTTTCTTGCTGAGCACGTGGAGAGCTTGTCATCGTAATAATTATACCAGAAAACGAAGACACATGTACATCATTAAGATTTGTCTGGCTCGTCGGATCATACTGAAAGAAGACTAAACTGAGCGAGAAGTTGAGAGGAAAAGAAGGAATGCGTACGAAACTTGTAAGTGCAGTCCTAGCACCGTGTGTCTTTCTTCCATTCGTCTTGACCTATAGTGTTCTTTACTCTTATTTCAATAGAGGAATTTTCCTTCGAAAACCACTGAGCACCCTAGTGAAAATAGCTTCCTCTATTTGCTTCAGCTTCACTGATTCGGTACCTCGCACTTTGTTTCCTGCGCGTGAGCCCTGCCAATGTTGACTGTGGGCCTTTTTTAGACACTATTTGCCCGCATACTAACAGTAAATATGCTAAAATTGTTTAGGTAATTTCGATTTCATACAACACACATTTAAGGGAGTGGAGTCGGGTAACCCCCCCCCCCCAAAGAAAAAAACAAAGCAAAATTGAATCTGCAATTTTGCAGTTTTTCCTTCCTCTATGTCGGCCCGCTTGCCCGGAGCAACGCCTTCTTTATTTAAATACCTGCCGCGTGAGAACAAAAACAGCGGCCACACCCTTTCCCTTCTTCATTTTCGATTACTGTCGGGCTTTAGCGTCACCTGTGATGGACGGTGCAACAACTCGACATTTTGCACAGCCTCTGAAATAGTTTTGTATAGTACAGATCTCGAATAACTCTCGATTAACGTGCCCCTAGGGGATAAGAGTAAAAAACGCCGTGATAACAGTGTCGGTCTTGAGCGCCACTGTACGGCGCTTGCTCAAAACTGAAGGCAGGGCGACTCTGCTGGCAACACGAGCCATTCGTTAGGCATCTTAATAAAGGAGGCGTTGCGCGGGCAAGTCTGTGCGTGTGCGCCAAGCTGCTGTACAGCTTGCGTTCTTCGTGGCGTGCGTTCGCGCTCAATTCAGGGCACTTCGTGTCCGTGTGAGCGTTCTTTTTTCTCGGCGTACACGTGTTAATGCTCGATGTGATGTTTGGCGCGAATTTCAAGGATCGTAACGACTGCAAGTTCGTGCAACATGGGCCGGTCTTGTGTTCCTGGGTGCCACGGAAACTATGACAATGGGCCATATGTGCTCCTGTATTCATTCCCAAGTGACGACGCGCAGAAAGAAGCGTGGTTTCGAGCTTTCTTTTGGAATGATATCACGCCAATTGCTCATTCGAAAGTAAATAAATCTAACATTGCTTTATTGGGTGTGTGAATCGTAGCTGCAACAGCTGTTATTATCGAAAGAGAATACTCTATTCGTACATAATGAGAATACTTCAACACAACGATGAAGAGGCGTGCATTTATTCTGAATATTCACTAATCAGTAGGGTGCGTTTGTAAATGAACAGTGCTAGGAAGGATGTCCTCACAGTATGGTTGAAGTACCTTCTATTTTGCTCTTCCTGTCATGAACTACGCGTGGTTTGGTGTTTTGTTTTCCGCATGTTTATGTGCACAACCATCCGCCGATGAAGCTTGTTATGTAGCAAGTTGTTGCGACAATAAAATTGACATTCTCATGATGCGATGCAAGAAATAAAACAAAGGCAGTAAAATAATGTAATTTCCTTTCATTGCAAATGTTGAAACCCGCCTTCGGAGTTAGCGTTATTTTCGCTTTCCTTTTAATTTTTATTAAAAGAAGGATTGTATACTCGGTACTTTTTCGGTCCCTGGATAGCGAAATTCATAGCGTCGCGTAAAAAAAAAAAAAAGCAATCTGTTGGAATCTGTTTGCTATGTTACGCGTATCACTGTTCATTTTTTCTTTTAATGAACGACTTCTTGTTTATACCGTAGTGAAATATTCATGAAGGAACATCTATTTGCAGGTTATATCTACACGTAGTGTGTTTCAAGTGTAGCGCAATTATAACAGCCACTTTTTTTTCTTTCTTGCGCTCGCAGGTTTGTGAGCCTCACTTCCAAGCAGAGAGTCATAACGACGCTGTCACATCGAGATGAACGAACAGGAAGGATAATAGAAGCAGAACGGGAGAAACGCAAGCCGAATCACAATGTACCTTCTATCTTTCCGAACTGTTCGAAATACTTGTCCTCAAAGCCAACAAGTCGTGAATCGCCAGCAAGAAAGATCGCAAGAATGGGGAGCGCTGCTTTGCACGAAGCTATAAACAGGTCGATTGAGTCTACAGAACTTGAGCAAAAAAGAAACAAGGTGTCTTCATATACGGACTTCAAAACGAAGCTGTAAGAGATGTGAAATAATAATTTGTTGACAGTACCTATCAGTAATGAGTGCGTAAGGTTTCTTGTCATCGAAAAGAATCTTTCTCCTTGCGTTAAATGCTAATTGACTGTTCTCCCAGATTTCTCACTTTATGTTGTTTTGAACGGAGTGCAACTCCGATCGCTTCCTTGTGGTAACGCTGTTCCAAGTGCTGTGCTTGGGGTAGTTCTGTGACATGATTCTGGTAACGAAGCTAGTTGTGCAGAAACTGCCATCGGGAGAATACACCAAAGACTTTCTCTCATGCAGTGGCCATCACGGTATCGTCGCTTCGCTGGCATTTTCTTCGCTGCAACCACAGACGGACATTTACACATCTGAAAAAGGCCACACTGCACAAACTATCTTGAGCTTGGTAGTTCGCACAGCAACCAATGTTGTCTTGAACAACGTCTGCAGGCTGAAAAAGAACAGCGTCCAAGACAATGCTTAGAAGGCCGCAGCACGGAAATCAGCAACACTGTAAAAAAGTGATGTTTTAACGGAGTAAAGCTTATCTTGTGTCGTATGGTTTCTTTTTAAGAGAGTGAAACTACCTTGATTGATTGATTGATTGATTGATATGTGGAGTTAACGTCCCAAAACCACCATATCATTATGAGAGATGCCGTAGTGGAGGGCTCCGGAAATTTCGACCACCTGGGGTTCTTTAACGTGCACCCAAATACGAGCACACGGGCCTACAACGTTTCCGCCTCAATCGGAAATGCAGCCGCCGCAGCCGGGATTAGATCCCGCGACCTGCGGCTCAGCAGCCGAGTACCACGGCCACTGGATCACCGCGGCGGGGCGAGTGAAACTACCTTCAGAATGCTTAACTTGAGCGCGAGAATGCTGCTCAAATACATTGCATAGTATCTCGCACTGTTACGAAGCCGCGACGCCAACTCGGTCCCGAAGGCTCCACTGCTCCGAACTCCGCCGCCAAGGTCATCAGCCGTTTGGTAGCGCAGGTTTCCCAGCTCGCGAGTGCTTCTGCGCAGAGCTGATAGACGAGCGGACGAGACGACCATGAGTTAAGGCAAGGTTTATGTACAGCATAGATATATAGGCGTTACAAATTCGGCACTGGGGCCGACAGCTTAGGGACTCGAAGAGCCGAGATGTCTTCTCTCGCACGCATCCGTCGGCTTCTCTCTTTGTTACGAAGCGCACCGCCGACGAGGTTACGAAGGGCGCCACGAAACTCGCCGCTGCCAAGGACACCGGGCGCGCCGACTGCGAAAGGGGCTCGACACAACGAGAGGCTTCTCTGACACGTTGGTCTACTACTGTCGACGAGCAGCAGGGCTTTTTTTTATAGGCACCGGGTGGATCCTTTGAGTCACCAAACGTCCAACCAGAAGCGCCGCTGGCCGTGATGTCAGAATCCTCCACTGGGGCCCGCTGCTGGGCCACGTCATGTTCATCAAATCCGGAGCCGCTGCGCGTGGTTGCAGCCAAGGACGAGTGACGACGCCACGCATTGCGTAAGGCTCGTCAGACTGGAAGGCGCCGATTGCTTCAACAGGCTCGTGGGCTGAGGGAGCTCGCTGTGCGTTGCGTGACAGACCGGCGCCGCCGCTTGATGACGTCATTGAGTCGATCGTGTCAGGCGGGCTCTATTGTGGCCTCGACATAGATTGCCTTTGCAGAGGCATTGACGTTCGGTGCGGACTCGCAAGCGTAAGAGCACCCCCGCCGCCAGACGATGCGCCGGAAAGACGAGCTGCTTTCACGTGGCTCGGATGTCGGGCGCGCTCGTTCGCCAAGTCACTCCAAGTTCGCCTCCAGGGCCATGGGGAGGATTTAGCTCTAAGCTCAGTTCCGTGAACACATCCCATTCTTGAGGACGGATCCCAGTTCCACTGGCTTGTAGCTACAACTTGCCGGCCAACTTTGCTCGTCTGTTCTGACGATTTTTGGTCTCAGCACTTGTCGATGGTTCTGCAACTTATCAAGAACGGTTCGACAACAGACAACACACGATACAAGCAAGTGCCCTCGGTCACCCGACAGAACACCAGACAAAGTATAGTACAACATATACCTACACTCAAAGGCAAAAGGGTGTTAAAAGGGCGTGTGGTCGTCCTTTTGGGGACTAATGAGGTTGCCACAACCACTAATCCCATTAAGGACTAACGGCACTGGGTCTAACAGTTAGTCACCACAGAACAGCTCAAAGGACTAATATTTAGTCCTCACATTTACGCCTTAGTGAGCATACGTTAGTCCCAAAATTCACCTCGAAAGACTAACATCTCTTCCTCACACTTGCACCTTATAGGACAACTGTTAATCCCCACATTTACACCTTACCGGGCAACCGTTAGTCCTCACAGTTGCACCTTGCCGGACGAACGGTTGATCCACTCAAATACTCCTATCGCATGAACTTTTTATTCCCAGTTCAAACATCGTTTTTTTCTTTATTTTCCGACAGGCCTAATACTTTTTTCGCCTGTTTTTCGGCGCAGTGAGCAACAAATAGCGCAGAAAAGAACACGCAAAAAAAAAATAGTTAGCCTCCTATGTGTAACTGGGTAACTGCTTTCGCAGTCAAGGCAACAACGAAAAACAAAAGTGAGACAACCAAATCTTTTATTTTTCTACACTCACATGAAGTTTCTCCATTCTTTTAAGTGAATTCTTGGTGAAGTGTACTAGTCCAGTCTCGTTGTCACATCTTGTTCACTCCTTGTGGAGCTCCTCCGACGGAAGCGATAGATGACAGGCATTGCAGACGTCAGCGCACGCAGCTTTCTGCCTGTTGTGTTCCCACGACTGTACGTACAATAAGATAGCAAAAATAGTGACACATGGGACAGAAGATGAAGATGCATGCAGATGACAAGTATGTGCAAGTTAATATAAAACATGCGTGTAAAATATGACACACAAATAACTTTACCTTCACATCTCGCACAGTCTTTGTGAAGCTGCTCTGACGAAAGATATGGATGACAGGCATCGCAGAGGCCAGCGCACATAGCCTTCAGCACGGTGTGTGCCCACGGCTGCACAATAAGTATGTAATATAGTGAGCACATGTGATAGAGGATGAATACAAATGCATATGAGAAATACTTGCAAGGTGAAATGAAAACATACGTGAGATATGACATGCTAATAATTTCACCGTGATGTCACACATCGGCAAAGACTTATTTCGATACCTGTAGCGCAACAGCTGAGGAGCGGCGGCCGCAGCCACAACTATGCGAACTGCCGTGCCGCTAGCAAGTCGGCGAGTCCTAAGCGAATGACGTCGTTCAGCTCGAGCAAGCGAACGTGAGACCAAACACGGCGCTGCACGTGGAGTGTCTGCCGCCAGCGAACTTCGAACAGGAGAGCGAGCGTACGCTTGGCCGCCGCCACGAACAGCGCCGAGCTGGTTTAAAGCTAGCGCTGACGAAATCGACGCTAATGCGGCCCCTTTCCAGAAACTCGAGCGAGTGCAGCGCACAAACGCGAGTCCGCCGCCGCGGCCAACGAATGGCGCCGAGCTGCTTGCGACCGACTGACGGGAAAGCCAACGGTAATGGCGACCAATTTACAGTGAGTTCCGACGCTAGCGAAAACTCCGGCAGCCCGTGCTGGTGAACTTACAGTGCGGGACATACTACAACCAAGCTCTTTACGAGAACCCGCAGCGTGTTTTCGACGACTCCTAACACAGCGACGAGGTCTCAGCCCAATATCGTCAGCCCAGAGCTCATCGTGGCGGCGGAGATAGGCAAGCACTCGATGAGCGAGCGTACGGGAGGCCAACGGCAATGGCGGCCAATTTCCGGGTGGTCGCAAAGCACAGGAGAACTGCAGACGCCCAAGCTGATCTTCGCGGTGCATTTCGTGCGTGCGATATACAACACGACCGAGCCCGTTGCCGGCAAGCGCGATCCGTATCGCACACGCGACAAGTAGAGTATAGAAAAAGAATGATAACCCACTTGCGAAAGAATCCAGCGTTGATTTCTGCCCTGAGTCGGACTGACGTATATATCCGATAGGCCTGCTGTCTTCTCGGCCGCCATGTTGGCCTTCGCAACTGTTGCTGTCGTGTGTTGGTCGGGACTATCTTGAAGCCAGAGATATACAGCGCGGCGTGGTGACGTGTGGAGACTTGCTCCAGACTTCATGGGTGCAGCGAAACGTGAAAGCAGCAGCCCATGCTCATCCAAGCGTACACACAAACACCACGTCGTAATTCCTAGATCGTCGAATCCAGGCGGCCGTGGTCGAGCACTCCGAGCGCGACGCAACACGAACCGTCACCAGCAAAATGTGAGGAAATACTGAGCCGGGGGAGGAGGAGGAGGGCTAGTGACCTTGGCAACGCTTTTCGCACTGCCTGCATTCCCCGGGCGGTTAATCTTTTCGGAGCGTGTTTGGAGACTAAGTGGTTTGCACGCGGCACGATTTCCTCTGTGGTTGCTCCTCAACGGTCTATCCGTTCATTGCGTGCGCTTATTGGGCTCCGTTACTCCTTTTTCTGGTAATTTTGCCTTAGAGTTAAGGAGACAGCCGGCCGAACTAAAGACAGACGCGATTGCCGGTTTTTCAAGGCCACGTAAAAAGACCGATATTCGGTCATTCCTGGGACTTGTGGGGTACTACCAGAGTTACATCCCCTATTTTTCGCAGCGAGCATGTCCTGTAACAGACGCGTTGAGAAAAGGGGAGCCTAATAGCGTGAAATGGGATGAGGACAAAGAAGCCGCATTTTAAAGTTTGAAAGCCTCACTCGTTTCCCGACCTGTGCTACGTGCACCAGACTGTGGTAAATAATCTATAGTTCAGTGCGACGCGAGCGACAGGGACATGGGCGTTGTGCTTATCGATGATCAAGAACAGCACCCTATTCTCTATGCCAGCTGCAAACTAACGGCCCGAGAAGAAGCCTACAGCGTTTCTGAAAAAGAATGTGCCCGCTTGGTTTGGGTAGCCCAAAAGTTGTCATGTCACTTGTACGGAGCGAAGTTCATCTTTGAAACAGACCACTGTCCCCTGACATGGCTCAATCAAATGTCACACAAAAATGGTTGCTTGCTCCGATGGAGCCTCACCCATCAGCAGGATAACTTCGAAGTTCAATATAAGAAAGGGAAATCGCACAACAATGCGGATTGTTTGAGTAGACTCGTCTGAAAATAGCCGTTTCAGGGAATGAAAGGTCACTTCATTTTTACGGCTTTTGGCAATATAGGACCAGACTGGTTCGGTTTGATTTCTTTCAATTTTCACGTCTTCGTCCACGAGTGTTGTACCTTTGGCGGCACGGAAATCCGTCAAAGTTTTAGTGTAGCGGGTTTTTCATTTGTTTGATTTTTGAGAAGCCTGGAGGGTTTTGAGTGAGTCTAATGCACTTGACTGCTGCATGGTATTGTGTTGTGTGTTTCATCTTACTCTTGTAGATCATTATGAGGTGGTTTTAAAGTTTCTTACGAGTTCGCAGCTGGAAGTTCTAAGCCAGGTCATCGTCCTCGTCGCCAGTCATTGTCTTCGTGCCCAGCGGTTGGGAGCGCTGGCCAGCCGAGATTTTCCGATCAGCGGAGGAGCTGTTACGTTTGGCCCGGCAATTCATCTGGGCAGACGCCATTGCGCGTAAGTCGCTCTGCTAGGATTCTTTCAACCCCATCGGCGCCCAGTCTGCAAGACACTGTCCTGTAGATGTTTCAGGTAGTGGTCGGGTCACAACGAAAGCTTCGCGAGACAAGACTTTTGTTGAACGAATTCGAACAGCGGGGGACGGTGCCACTGTTGAAGTTCTCATGGACTCAACCTCTCGATTCGGTTGTCGTCGCCGACGCGAAATCGTCACAAAAGCACCATCTGTCCGGAAGTGTTGGAAGACGTCGAAGAAGCCGTTCTCAGGCATCGAGCGTTTGGTCTGCCATGTTCGAGAGAGTTCTGGAAGCCTGTAGCTGAAAGCAGCCATGGACCGCTGCTGACGTTCGTGTCAGCGCCCATCTTCCCGGAGGAGCTCAACTTTCTCTTTCCGGACTCTACCTCCGTGCCCTGCGGTGCCTTCAAGACGTGGGCCAGGTGTGTCATTGTTTGGTGCGCTCCTGCTACCATTGAACCATTTTGTCCAGCCGTGTGGTCCAAATTCTGCACCCTTTCTGTTGGGTGGACCACATAGATTTCGTCACCTGATTTATGGCAAGAGTGGTCACGGCCTTCTTCCGACCTCCGTGTAAGGAGACGGCGGGCTATAAAAGCCGAAGTCATTTTGTAAATAAGCTCTGGATCTCTGTACAGTTACATCTTTCAACTATCATGTAAATAAACCTTCGTTTTACGTCTCTTACGAACGCGTTTCCTCACGGGTGAAGATCAGCTATGCGGACGACGGTGGGGATCCAGCTACCGTGAAGAAACCCGCCGTATCTGCTATCGCCCTCGAGCCCCAGCGTGCTTGGGTATGATTCAGACAATGACATCACTAACGGCGCGGTAAGTGGCACGCAGGCTTGGGTGTGACGTAGAGAACGACGTAATTGACAGCGCAGCCAATAGAGACCGTTATCAAAACTTGGGGCGGACAGTTTTTTTTTGTTTCGCCTACCCATATACAACTTTTGCTGTAAAAAATGAAGGTTTTGTTTTATTTAAAATGAAGCTGGCTGCTGCCAAGTCGGCGTTAGCAAAAGCTTGTTTCACCGCATGCTGACAGCTGTAGAAAAAGAAGCAAGTCCCAAGAGGGTTATGATGCGTTGCTGCTCGCTTCTTGTAGATATCAAGACAACCCTTTCTCTTCGCATCAGGTCAAATATCTTGCGTAGTATTTGAACACGCAGTTTTATTTCTGACTGATTCTGAATTGTGCCACGTTTTTTTTTACTATTAGCCACGAGAAGGTGAAGTGGCGCCGCTTGACTGATGATGTCACGGCACGGACACTTCTATGCGAGCCGCGGTGCGTCAACATAATGATACACTCGCTTGGTGCACTGTTCCAATGTTTCCGTTCGCTTTTTGCTTGTCTCAAGCTGCAGATGAATGAAGAAAACAGATTTAGTAATGTTTCAGTAAAACAAATAAAAGTTTACTGTTGCTACTGCACAATCACGCGCTGGGCCTTATAGCAATGCGAGATCAGCGAAAAGGTCTGTGCCGCACTGCTAACCTTGATGATGGATTTCATTCGTGGCGACGACAGCCGCATTCCGACGGGTGTGAAAATCAAGAACACGTTTCTGTTTGAATACAACAAACTCACTGACGCATAACCATGTCATTTTGAGATGGAACTAAGACACAATACTTACATTATAACGTTGAGATGTGCGTGAATAATTTCTTTCGGGGATATCAGGACTTTTCCTCCCTTAGAATAATTTGTACCGCAGGAATCCACGTAACTACAGACAGCGATTTCAAAAGTGTATCAAGCCCCGCACTTGCGTGCAGCATCGAGTATCACAACTGTCACAAAACGAGCGCTCAAAAAGGGCGCGCCGCCAAATTCTCGCGACGAAACGCCAGAAGGATGCCTCGAGGTCAACGATAAAACAAGAAAACAAGCATCCAAAGACTCCCCGGGCGCGCACCCCTCTCCCCTCGGAAGCGTAGGTTCGCCGACGAAACCTCCTCGCATCCGCGGCCGAGCAAGCCCTGGAAATTTTTCGATGGAAAGGGGCGTGGTGATGCCGGGTTGAGTCATCCGTCGTGGACGGCCCCCGTATCTTCTCGCCCTTTCCCCCAGCCTTCGCTGCGTATCGCGCCGACGAAATGATGAGAACTTTCTGGAATCCGCGGGTCGCTCTTCATCGCCAGCGTGCCGAAGGTGCGGTGATGACGAAACGCTGCAGCATATTGTTTGCTCCTGCCCTGACCTGGCCACTGAGCGTTGCGCACTGGTAAGCCGCTATCGTCTGCTTGGACTACCTGCCGAAACAATGGAAGACATACTTTTTCCCGCGCGCTCGAAGACGAAAGCCCTTCGAGCCTTCCTCGAGTTCTGTGCTTGCGCGGACCTCGCCGCCTTATAGACGGACTCTTTTCACTCGCACTACTGACTGTACTGACAAGACGTTCTCTTGCCATGACATTCACTTTTTCTTTCCTTCCTCTCTTCTTCCTATCATCTTTACTTCCCCTTCCCCGATCCCTAAAGGCGCTGAGCCGTGCCCCCGCGACGGGAGGCAGAAAATAGCGTCCTTTTTGTCTCTTCCTCTTTCATTAATCTCTCTCTCTCTCTCTCTGGAATCTCGCGCGGAAGGTATTTAATCGAGCAGCCGAGATGAGAGATAAGGAGAAGACGGAAGTTAGCGCCAGAGCGCGTAGGGTATTCCGCCGTGTAGTCGGCGAAGGTTTTGTCCGTAGTGACAAAGCAGGAGAAGAAGAGGATTTCCACCTGAGGGGTGACGACTCGAGCTACAGGCGAGAGTGTGTGTCTACCGCTATCGAGCGAAGACGCGTGGCAACAGCTGCGAGTGTGAAGCCGACGTGTTTCCAGCGAAGAAGTTTGAAGCTTGGAGAGCGGCCAAGTGAAGACGCGAGGTTTCCTGGAAGAGAAACTTCGGGGGCAGCAGAACGACAACAACGCTGAACTTTGAGTGAGTGATTCTCGGAAGAGTATCATCCAGACTTTTGTTCCAAGAACTTTGGACTGAATAGGTTTTCTGTCTCGTTAGTCTTTAAGTGTCTTGGTTATTCAATGCATGCGACTGCATTGTAGTGCGTGTTGTTGTCTGTGTCCGTTGTTTCGAGTGTGGCTGATTGCACTGTGTAGTACGTTGTTTGATTGGTGACATACTGTATGCAACTAGTGTGCATACTTGTGTATTGTTTTTTGATCTGCCATTATTGAGAATATAATTTTGTTTTGTTTATCAACTTTCGGCTCTGACTTGTTCTTTGGGCCACAGCCGGCGTACGCTGGCGCGCCAAAAAGGACCACTTCTAAATTGTCCACGCTTTCGTGGTGCGGTTCGGGAAGCCGATATTTCGGCCCTTGGAATTAGCCCGGCGATCGCCTCCTGAATTAACGGGACCTGTGACAACAACCTATACCGGAAGGCGCTCGCCCTAAAATACTATCACCGCTGTTGTGTGTTTTTCTCATGCACATGTTCACTCAACACGTTGTTTAGTTAATGCTTCTCTCGCAATAATTTTGAAGCTTCAATTGACCGAAATTATTTAGGTTAAGTGCGGTTGAGGTTAGGTGCGGAAATTTCTATGGCGGTCAGATTCTGTCTTCGTGCAGAGTCGCAGCAAGGGTGCGGTCGTACACTAAACTACCAGTTTAGATAGCCACCTCATAAGTTAAATTCTCTTGCAGTCGATTACCTCTTGGTGGACATGACAAGCGAGACCAGTCGTCACCTAATCGAGGCCAAGGTTGTTTAGTTATTACAAGTGTCCAGAAGCCTATCAGCTGAAAATTTTTTTCAAGGTTGGGAGATGGCGCTTATTCGAGAAGGCAATTTTTCTCTATGCATAGAGGAAAACCTTTTTTTTTTTTGAGGGGGGGGGGGGGGGGACAGGCTTGGCAAGCCATCCCCTGGTTAAACCACTGCATGGGTCATAAAAAGGGTACATTTCTACTTTCTGACGTTTGTGTTGAAGTCGTTGCTATGAGCGGTGCTCCCCCGTTAAGCTCCCATTAGCGTTTGTGATGCAGCGGTAGAATACTCCAGCATTGCACGCAAATTAGGGTATAGGACTACATAATCCCTGGCGACTGTTAAGAGTAAACCTGCACATATGATCCCAGTGAACGGAAAGATCTAATAATTTCCGGAATCATTGTGTGTGTGCGGCAGTATTATTTTGTTTGTTTGACAAATATGTTACGTGAGTGCTTATGACAGTCATATTCATGTAATGCCTCCTGCTACAAAAAGCGCAGTTCTTTCAAATTACTTAGATCATCTGCTGATGCAGGTGTAACTTGCACGGTAAAGCACAATATATTTAATGAACTGAAAACGTCCCAATTTAATGTCTCAAACTTCGGCACAGATATGTTCTAATCCCTGAGTCTATGCCTAGTTGTAATCAACGTTGGTTGTAATAACGTCAGTACCAGTTAGCTTATTTTTTTCTTAGCACCCATTCTGTAGTGTACACGATAAAAACAACGAACGCACTCTCCTGCATTACCATGTTCACAATAAATCTTCTGTTCGGACGGGGGCCTGCCTATCCTAAGCTAAATTATGAAAACTTCTTACGACTTAAAAACTTCCACTAGATGTGAAACCTTGCATCTTGTATGCTGAGAAATTCGCGCAACGAAATTGAGGAATAAAATCAACGTATCGCTAAAGAGCGTGTACAGGGAAGGCGCAGAAAGAGGCTACAAGCGCCGGCAGAGAAGGCGAGTCCGGTCCGTGATGTCACATCGCCACAGCTGCAGCGACGCCAGTGTTCGTTTTCGGGGATAATAGCACCCGTAACTTTCTGTGGCTACCCACACAAAGCGTGGTTAATGTATAGGCGTATGTGCCAGATTAAAGGGGAGCCCCACACAGGGAAAAAGTTAGAAAAACGGAGTCCCCCTCCCTTTTTCGACAGTAGCCCCTGTCGGCAGCACACTAGGAAACCGTCAGCTCACGTGAAGTGTTACTTCTACACAGCAATAACTTGATTAAATAATAAAATATGTCCGGTGCTTCGCTGCGAATATTGTCTTCCGTCACGACCATGCACTGTAGTTCTCTGCGGTGCAGGACACCTATGCGATGCTGTCGCGATTTGCGCTACAGCAATGTGGAGAGGGCGCTACCACTGAGAAGGCGCTCTAAAACGTTAGAGCACTCTGTCATCTTTTATTCTGCTCTGCCTGGCCTGAAAGCGTGAAATTTTTATATTAGCGACGCTAATATGGGACGGGACCACGAAATGCTTTACGGCCGATAAACGCTCTTCCCGTTTCAGGAAATTCACTAGATTTTATCGGAAAGAAATCGCATCACTACTACTGTCTATACAATTCACTCTGAATCGATGGGTGTGCAAAGGTTTTCAGTTTTAATTTGGCTACATTGGGTAAACTAAAGAAGGCTTCCGCTTTCGTTGCCGATTGACCTGGTCCTCTATGATTAGCATGTGTAGCTTGCAGGGATCACAGCAGCTTGGAACAAGGCGAGAAATGAGGCAGTGTACTCGAGTACATTCGGAAGTACACCTTTCTAGCTTCTCTTACAATTTGATCTACCGGAGTATAGGGGAATGCTCAAGGTACACATTGTCTGCACGAAGAAGATTGAATAGGGGACCAGTAAAAGAGCGAAGGATTGTGGGATGCACCGTCTGCTACCGACTTCCGCTTCTAGAAGAGCAGACGACGGCAAACAGCTTCGCCGCAAGCCTCAGATTATTCGGGATTCGCGCGTTCGTTCGCCCGTTTATCTTCGTCCTGATAAACCATGGTCGGTTGTTCAGTCGTTGGCTGCTCTAACTCGAACGTGAGAGGCAAACGCAGGTATCAATTGCCATATAATGAAGACAAAAACGAGGTCGGCCGCGACTGCAGTGGAGAGAGCCACAGCGACAGGTAGCCTTTGAGTACGGAACTTTGAAGCCAGAGTGTGCGAAAACCATTTTATCCCACACTAAAAAAAGCTTACACATGAATTTGCTGCGAATATTATATTGAGAAATAAATTGTCCCGCAGGCGCGCCAAGCAAATATATTATGGGAACGAGCGGGCGAAATCTACTTGCCATACGAAATTAGCGCCGACCATTGCATCTATATATATGACAAAAAAAAAAAAAAGGCGAAAGCTTCACTCAAGAGTAAGTTTACACGAAGCGCTGGACGAGTTCATTTGCGTTTATCTTGGTCGAACTGTGCGCCAGGACGGCATCCAAAGGAAGATGTGCGTTAAACAAGCACAGGATTTCGATTATTCGGCGCCGTCTATGTCTGACTGTATTGTTTATGTGCCGCCGTGCCGTGCAGCTTGACCAAGATCAGCGTTCAAATAAGCATCTGACTTCGACTAAGAAATGCATCTTTTAGCGCGCTAAAGGGTAGAAAAAAGTATCTCAACGCGCTCAATAAGTGTTGCGCTTCATGCCGATCGACTGACGATATCAGTCGAAGCAGCGATCCCGAAATGAACTCTTAGCACACTGCTACAGTCATTCCCACCCTCTGAGCTCTTTAAAATGGTGACTTTTTTTTATCTGCAGTACCGTACCATACAAGGAAATCTGTTTTGTGTATTGTCTGATCTGCTAGCCAAACCGACAGCACCCCCAAGCAGCATAAAAACATTGCAGATCATTTTAGTGCGAAAAGAAAGTTTCCGGACCGTTCATGGCTTTCGTAGCTAGTCATGATCCCAGTCACAATTGAAAAAAAAAACAAAGAAATTACTGACATTGCACGGCGAGGTGTTTTTTTTTTCAACGGAGCAGCACAAAAATGCACGCGTACCGCTGATGACTCGTGCGGTGCGTCGAACCGGAAGCCGTCGTATCCCACAGTTCCATGCGATTGCCCATTATGCCAGTCACCTATTGGCAGCCGTGCTATAGTTGGGCTTGAGTAATCTAGAATTGACTTGTACGGGGCAAAATACAACTCGCAAGGTGAAGATCGAAACACACTCGCGCAGCACTGTTTATATCTCTCCCCCCTCCTTCTCAACAAGGATGTGTTCAGCGAATCGTATTCATGCATGAAAATCTCAACATCGCTATACTACAACTTAAGAAATTTTTTATACCCATATGCATTGATCTTAGCAGCTGCTGTGAAGAGCCGCTGCCAATGAGATTTTCCGAAAAATGTCTAGGTATCGGCAGCATTGTAATGCCCTGTGTTTATTGGGCACACGCTATTTTAACACCATGAGATTGTAAATGCGAAGCATTTCTTAGCGAACTTAGGTGACTTTGAGCATATCCATCCATCTATCCATCCATCCATCCATCCGTCCGTCCGTCCGTCCGTCCGTCCGTCCGTCCGTCCGTCCGTCCACCCATCTATCTATCTATCTATCTATCTATCTATCTATCTATCTATCTATCTATCTATCTATCTATCTATCTATCTATCTATCTATCTATCTATCTATCTATCTATCTATCTATCTATCTATCTATCTATCTATCTATCTATCTATCTATCTATCTATCTATCTATCTATCTATCTATCTATCTATCTATCTATCTATCTATCTATCTATCTATCTATCTATCTATCTATCTATCTAACCAAAATTAGCATGGAAGGCGGGGAAGGAGGGGTAAGATCGTTTGACGAATATGATGCGCTGGTCAAGATGAATCGTGTCACAATCCTGTGGCGTATTTCGTGAAACACTTCCCCGCAGACAGTGGTACATACCCACGGGCGGTTATGTGCTGCTGGTATGCAGGTATGTGCCACAGGTAATTGAGACTTGGTATCTACCCAGGAACGATGAGTACACACATGGACAATTTTAACACGCGAGCGTTAGAAAATACCCGACATCGGTAGCGTCGACCTAAGAATTGCAAAAAAATAAATGTCAGGGTCTCAGCTGGAATCAAACCCAAACATTCTGCGTGGCAATGAAGCATTTTACCACAGAGCTACGCCAGGTCTCGCAACTACTTTCCATATAAACACCAATCTTCATGAAACATCAATGGTGGTTGCAGTGCTGCCTATCCAATTTTATCATCATCATCATCATCAGCCTGACTACGTCCACTGCAGGACAAAGGCCTCTCCCATGCTCTGCCAGTTAACCCGGTCTTGTGCTTCCTGCTGCCCAATTTATGCCTGCAAACTTCTTAATCTCATCAGCCCACCTAACCTTCTGTCTCCCCCTAACCTGCTTGCCTTCTCTGGGAATCCAGTTAGTTACCCTTAATGACTAGTGGTTATCCTGTCTACGAGCTACATGGCCGGCCCATGTCCATTTCCTCTTCTTGATTTCAACTATGATATAATTAACCCCCGTTTGTTCCCTAATCTACTCTGCCCTTTTCTTGTCTCTTAAGGTTACACCCACCATTTTTTTTTATTGCTCGCTGCGTCGTCCTCAATTTAAGCTGAACCCTCTTTGTAAGTCTCCATGTTTATGCTCTGTAGCTAAGTACCAGCAAGATACAGATGTTATATACATTCCTCTTGAGGGATAGTGGCAATCTACCTAATTTTATAAACCTTACATATATACTCCAATTGTGGCTAGTTGCCATGCGCTGAAGCTGATTTATGTAGCAGTGTCCAGGGTCAGTATCTTCGCGAGCATCAGTGCTTCCTATCAGCTTCTGATGTTGCTCATACGCATGTTCCAGTTGGCATCGGTTGCGCAAGTGCAAACAACTGGTTATATAAACATCTGCAACTCTTCAACATATGTCTGTGTGTGTAATATTCGTGCATATATTTAGCGTCATTTCATGACGTGTTTCTAAATAAAAAAATTGCAACACGATCACCTTCCCTCCACATGCTTCGCATAACGTCGATTCCCAGGTACAGGGGATCTACCGAATTTTCACAGATATGTGACGTTGCGTAACAACCACACAATTTTATGGCACGCTCAATATTTCTTGCGTATGCGAAGGAACCGTTGGCCAAAAGGATGCCATTTCTTGCGAATGGCGAGGTACCGTTGGCCAAAAAGATGATATATTAAAAGCAGTGTATTTTTTTACTACTTAAGTAGTAGTGCATGAGTTGTCATTGCGTGATGGATCACTTTGTGGTCATTACACGTTACGAGCGGGTGCTGTGGGCAAAAGCCAGAAAATTTTGACTAACCATAAACAACTGACGGCCAATGTGGAAGGAAACAATGCAGGGTAGTATAATGTTATCACCCACATTTTTAAAAAGAAAAGTTGAGCATGCCCTGTTCGCGTAGGCGTGTTGACTTGAAGGTGCACGAGTTTCCCTCCAATCAAAGAGGCAAACTCAAATACGATAAGTATAAAGAATGTATTGTGTCTCTAATACCGCAAGTTGTTATTTAAAAAAAAGCCTGTGGTTACCAAGTTAACAGTTATAGTAGTATCATACACTAATAATAATAACAATGGGACAAAAACACTTTTCACACTATTCAACGTTACGATTCTACACTGTTGGGCAGGCAGCCATCAACATAATTGAATTATTAGGTACAATTCTGTGGGTAATGCACAAAAAGAGTTACTCACAATATTGTTACGTGCATAATACGTGTATGTATGATTGGCCTAAGGTATGCTACGTAGAACTGAGAACACTTCTCCAACTTTATTAAACACTGCTTACTAAGTTCTTGCATCTCTGTATACCAAAAATCACGTAAAAGTGCAAATGCAGTTCTCTCTCTCTATATATATATGTATGTATATATATATATATATATATATATATATATATATATATATATATATATATATATATATATATATATATATATATATATATATATATATATATATATATATATATATATATATATATATACATACATATATATATATATATATATATATATATATATATATATATATATATATATATATATATATATATATATATATATATATATATATATATATACATATATATATATATATATATATATATATATATATATATATATATATATATATATATATATATATATATATATATATATATATATATATATATATATATACATCAAAGGCTTGCCTTCACTCCCCCCCAACTCAAGAACAATTTGGTACACTATACTGCCTATATCCGTACTTCACATCACATCTGTGTTTTGTTCAGCGCACCTATTTGAACAAGGGTGTGTAACGACTAACGCGCTATTACTTCTCAAGTGACATGCTAGGACTTATTTCTCACGCATGGGTAACGAATGCGTAACTAGAGCCGGTTTCGTTTTCTTCCTAGTACATCTCTGACACAGTGAAAAAAATATGCAAAAAAACACCACGTTTAGGAACATAAAAATGCTTAGCATTGTTTTATTTTATGCAACATAATTTTTTTACACAGAGCGACTAGTTTAAGTTCAATGGCAGTGTTCCCCGACCCCAGAAGCCTCAAACATGATGCTCTAAAAGAAAAACAATTCTAGACTGCGCTGCTCAAGTAAACAACACATTTGACGTCACACAGTGAGGTTGTACAGCCTACAAAATTGGTCTGACAATATAAAAATGGCAGTGTTACAGGAGAAAATGCAGCACACATTGTTGAAAGAGGGGAAAAAAGAGGAAGAGAACTGCTTGGCGTACTTTGCAAAAGCGAAAGTGGTGCAGATGTATGTCGTGACGATGTATCTCAAGTTTTGAACCCTTGATCCACTCATTGGTCGCAGCAGCATAACAAGAAAAAAGGTAGACGCTCAAGCAAAACAAATGATATTAAATACAGGGACAAGTTCTCCACTGCTACCTTGCATTGTAACTGGCAAACTTGCGGACAGCACCAGCATGAATCGCACAGTAAGCGTTCCTGATTGTCTGATTAAAAGAGCATCCACTTCATAGGTGTTTTCGAGTATCATTAATGTGTGTTGGTACGTGTGGTATTTTGACTTGGCAGTTTGCTGCTAAGCAGCTTTGCATGTTAGCGTCGAGTCTAGAAGAAAACAAAAAGAAGCACCGTTTAAGTTCAAGAGCTACGATGAAAACATGTACAAATGCGCCGTTTACTATCCTGCAACAAAACGGCAAGAAGACAAGCTGGGTTCCACCTGTGCTGATGAAAGGAAAAACAAAAAAGAAGTAGAAAACAGTAACAACAACAACAATAAAATTTTTTTTTGAGTCAAGTGCAAAAAAAAAGAAAAGAAGGACCCACATCGTGTTTCGGAACCTCATTCCACCCCATTACATATAGTGTGGGTCCTTAGCTCTCCTGTTGGGCACTGTCCGTTGTTCTTTTACTCGCCATCTGTGTGCCTAGAAGCCGATGTTTGAGTCCTTGATGCATACAGCACAGCGACTAACACGGTTGCGAAGCTTGCCAGCCTTGAGCGTTTCACTGACAGGCCGTTCGAACTGGAAGTCCTGTTCGATAGTGGAAAGCCAGAAGCTGAGCTTATTGGCGAAGTAATGGCACGTGCCACGCGCACCGTTACACTCAATGAACGGTGTGGCCCTGAAGTCCTCGAGGCAGGATCCGGGACTGGAAAGTGACTGACCACCTCCTTCGGCGCCGGCGGCCGTGTGCTGCATTCCAACGTTTCGAGCATTACAAACACGAAATGCTAACCTGTAGAATTGTATCAACTGAGTTTGCTAGTCCATAATTGATGGCAGCGCAACTGAAGTAACAAAACACAAAAGGGAGACAAACAAGTATGTCCCAGCCTGTCTCGGATTTATTCTTCCGCGTTTCTTCAGTTCCGCTCGTCACATTTCCATTGCTGATATAATTATTTCATACTGTGACGCCATAAAAACGTCACAGAGATGGTCCTGTTAGCACAAATAGGAAGATTGGAATGTTGTTGGTAAAAAGGCCCTGGGTTGGCGCAAGAATTTCGTCCTGCAGGATTACTGCAACGACAATTATCTTCCAGCAAGGCAGGGGCGACCAGCTATCAGCTCAGCTTTCCAGAACATAATTAGAGACAAACGGTGTGGGTCGGCTAGTAATATTGTAGGGGGCAACCCCACACCTCTATTCTTATTACCACCCCTGAGAAGAGCAAGGGGGTCATCGTGATCAAGATGTATATGCATATTGTATATACTTCCATTTGATATGTGCCTTGTGCATTGCTCTGGAGAATGTCGAAACATATTGCAGTAAAAATATTAGAAATAAATAAATACAGTTGAGTAATTTTACTAGCAAATACACAAAATTATTTTCTATTCAGGTTGAGTAGTAAAACAGCGCCTATCACTTGTTTGTATGTCACGTTAGAGCATTTTACATTTCGTTGCATTCGTATTCAAGGTTTTCGTCAGCAGAAGCCCATCGCTGCACCTCACGCACAAGCTAAATCTCTTCTCGCACGGACATTTACAACCATGAAAGCTAACAACGAAACGTGAGGCGTTACATACCGTGAGGCGTTACATGCTTATCAATCTACTGGCATAGCTTCCACAACATTTCAGGCTGTGCAGAAAACAAGAGATGGTGCATTGTTTGGAGCATAAGCGTGTGCAGGGTTCCGCTTTATGGAGGGGAGGTGAAGGTTCGTTGCCGCGCCACCCCCTTTTCACTATGGCGAACTTTTTGCCATCGCCCCTCTCTTATGTAAATGAAGGCAGGGGCTCCCCCACCCCCCCCCCCCCCCCTTGCACAGGCCTATGGTTTGGACATGCCGTCAGGTGGGCGAGCAAAGCAGCGCAAACAAAACACCTGTAAGACGTGGAGTTTGAGAACATATACAATGTTACTTGGCTGAGCTATAAACTCTAAAGCTCCCTGAAGACTTGGCATAGCTCATTGCTAGGCAGCCTGGAAAGCATCGAGTCAGACTAGACAAAAATACCCAAAAAGCAAACAAAAACAAGCACCGACAACACTTCGTACGATCGTTATTACTGTCTTTGCACTCTGAATCTATACCCATTTGCCTTTAGTTACCTTTGGAGCTGAAAAGAAATGCACCACAGTCCTTCACATGCACCTGCCATGCTGAATGAGTGTTCTGTATGTCCGTGCTATGCGTCATCTAGATACTGAAACCATATTGTCCCTAAAACTCAGCAGAAATTACAACTTGGTAGGTTTATTAATATTTTTGAGTAGGGATTAGTTCAGTGCTTACCATGGCAAAACTGTAACCGATCCACAACTGGTTCCATCCTCCAGATGGACACTCGGGTATTGACATGGACTGGCTGTGGACTGCTATGACATTGGCTGGGGCTTCGCAGACCACGCATCGACTGATGTACTGCCTAATGGTGTCTTCTCCAACGGGCATCATTGGTATCGGGGCGTTCGTTGAAAGCCAGTACGACTTGTCGTTACGGCTTGCGTAATTGCACACGCTGTTGAAGTCACAAAACAGGAACGGCATCGTGCTAAATCTTCTCAGGCAAGAGCCGGCGTAACCTGCAAAAAAGGCGGATAGAAGTGAAGCATCGTGACGGCTGCTAAAGTGGTAAGGGGTAAAAAGGAAAGGCGCCAGAAAGTCGGATGTCATAAAAGGATTCAAGCTATTCTCAGTGACAGCAATAAAAACAGGGGGGAGGTGCAATTACACCATTGCTTAGCTCATGGGATTTTTGTAATTGTGCAAACAAATTACGTTTGCCCATTTTCATACATCACAGCAGAGGTGAAGATCATCAACGTAAAACACCCCTTTTCAACTATTTTTTTGGAGTGTGGAGTCACAAAGGGTAAATAAAGTGCGATTTTTATGTCGAAGCATGCAGCACTGTTTGGCCACTTCCGCGCACATACATTCATACGTTCATAGATACAGCCGAGTAGCTTTCCATATGAGATGAACATATTTTGCTGTATCTAATGCTGCAAAGATTAAAATAAAATTTAAACCTACTGATTCTTTGCGAGACAAGTCATCATTATGTTACGTGGTGCACCTATGGCATTCGGCTGCATGCGAGTAACAAAGTTTGAGGAGGAGACCACTAACCGAGATCTTGGTTGTGGGACTTCTCGTTGCCTTCGATGTATAGGAGCGAGTAGCCATCCCACAGCTTGGTCATGCCATTGAAGCAGGTCGGCACGGTGGCCGACTGGCTGTGGCGAACCAGCAAGATTCCCATGAGATAGTCGCCACCGGGTAGCCCTGGCAGACCCGGATTGCCTGGTTGACCTTGTGCTCCCGGCAGACCTGGCAGACCTGCAGTACCTTGAAGACCACGTTCTCCCTTTGGTCCCACAGGACCCACTGGTCCTGGAGGCCCTTGTGGACCTGGTCGACCAGCATCTCCCTTGAGCCCTGCGCCGGAGGCCAGCAATCCACGCTTAATATTGGCGTAGTGAAGGCAGGAGTGGCATTAAATAATTCGAATTCCCGCCCTCCCACCTCGAGATTTTTTTGCCTGCGTATTTACGCCAGCACACAATATGAACGTACACATACATGACAAGTTAGGAGGACAGGATAGTATGAATATGGTCCATTGTGGAGTAGCCTGTACGAAATCCTGCTTGGTCTATTGATTTATTGAATTCTAATGTTGTCCTAATTCTATTAGCTATTGTTTTCATAAATAGCTTGTAGAGAATGGACAGTGAGCTGATCGGCTTGTAAATTTTCAAGCCCTTGACATCTCACTTCTTATAGATTAAAATGATGTTGGCGTTTTTCCAAGATTCTGGTACCCTTCTCGTCAAGAGAGACTTCGTATATAAGGTGGCCAGTTTTTCTAATACAATCTCTCCGCCATCTTTCAGCAGGTTCTTTGTTATCCTCACCAGCGGCATTTCCTATTTGCATTCTTTATAGAGCTTTCATTACTTCCCCTGTCGTTACTGGTAAGATGTCAAATTCCCTTTGGCTATAATTACATCTCACGGTATCATCTTGGTTGTTTTGGCTTCCGGGCAGCTCTCTGTATAGAGTTCCTACGCCACCTCGACAATCCTATCCATATTGGTTTTAACTTCGCCTTCCTTGTCCTTTGATGCATACATCTGGTATTTGCATATGCACAAGTTCACCTTCGCAGCTTTTAGGCTTCTGTCACTTTTTACAGCCTGCTCGATTCTCTTCATGTTATACCTTCTGATGGCGGCTATACCTTACCCCTACTGAATAACTTCAAAAGCTCTGCTAGCTCTATTTTTTCTGTTGTATTTGAGGTGTATATCAGTATAAGTGAAGGTCTTCCCAGCAACTAATTAGGACAGCTGCTTAAGGATTGTTGTGACGAGAGAACTGAGTTTATTAATGACAGCACACCACGTGATGCCTTCCTTAATTTTTGCAGCTGCGTATATTGCATATGTATAATAGAATCGTGGGTCCTACAAGAACCAAGTACATAAGTTGTCATAACAGCATCGAATGCAGTATTAAATGCGAGGCATTTCTTAGCAATACAAAGACACCTTGAATATTTCTAACTGGTTATTTATGTAGCTTCCAACGTCTGGGCGCTGTCATGCTCGTCTGCTTAACTTGAAACACCAAAGTTTACACGGGAGGGCATAAGTGTACGTCGAACAGGACGAACAGGTTTTTATATGAATCACGTGAGATACATGTCGCGTGCGCCATAATACCATTCGCTCCAGTCACCTGAGGCATATACTCGTATGCCACGGCCCATGAAATGCGGGTATGAGCAATGGTGATTCACCATTCATATGAATCCAAGAATGGTGATAACATTATGGAGCTTGTGTGGCCTGAAATTCGGGCTGGCGTCCACAGTCTTGTCAATGGGAAACATATCAGAGGTACAGAGAGAGTGAAAATCATGGTTAAAACCCCGATAAAGCCCGGGAATTTCGCCTGGCAGTCAACTAATCACCTACAGAGCTACCCCAGTGGTTGATAGTGCTTACAGAAAAGACCTTTGTTATCATCATATCACGGCAACGTCAACTGCATTTGCAGTATTTGCCATCAGCATTTGTAACAATGCAATAGCCAATATATATCAACTCCAATGATTAGCCAAGCTGTGACCAACCATGGCTTCACCCGTAAGAATATGACAAAAAAATACTTGTTAAGGTTTACACATCATCACACCCTAGCCATCTGTTCATTTTAATAAAACTGTATTCTGTGCTCTAACATGAGTATGGACGTCCCAACGGACCATAGGATACCATTTTACGTCAGTGCAATCAACACGCTCGGTAAGCTCACGACTGCTCCAGTAGCCAGTAATGGGTAAAGTTGCAGGAGGCCTCCCCCATTGTTGCTTTCTCAAACACATACTTTCCTTAAAATAGATACTTTCCTCAAAGAGTCAAGGCTATCAGAAAAAGCTCTCCTCCCCTTCCATGTCCCCCCCAAAATTGTTCGCTTCGGGTGTGCTCGCGAAATACCCATAACTAATCAAAGTGCGCACAGAAGTCGGTCTGACTCAGAATGCTTAATTCAATGCAGTAAAAAAAAGTTTGGTATAGGCCACTAATCACCTATAGCTTCACGTGACATCTGCTCCCAAAAGAAATGGGGTCTGCTTAAATTCTTTTTGAAAAAAGATTTCTCATGGAAGAGTGCATGGGTTACAAATCAATGCGGACAAAATATATGGCGCAATTTCTGGACCTCACACCGCACAGATTCTCAGCAAGCCCCATTTAAATGGGCCCCAGCCCCCTTTAAATCCATGGGTTCGAACTTTCACTCAGTAAACACGTCCAAGACTGAGTGCACAAGGGCTGACAAAAAAAAATTGCCAGGCCTGCATGGAACGCGCAGCACAGTCACAGCGAAAGCATGAAAAGTGGCCTTTCAAAGGCTTTTCTTACACTCTTTGGGTAAATGCTAAAAGCACACTTGCTAGGTATCCACTACCTCATATATAATCATAATTTTTGTGTAGTTAGCCTGCATTCACTTTGCTATCCTTCGTTATCCTTCCAAGAAGCGTTGTATCAGCTAAACACTTGCCACAAAATTTGTGCAAATTTTGTGTTGCATTCAGTGACTGACGATGATGAAAAAATTACGTATGAAGCAGGTATGTGCCACCGTCATTAGGTGATGAACAATCCTTTGTAATGTGTTGGAGCATTGAATGACCTCCTCGTTACGCGATTTCGATTGTTTGAAGCCTGGTTGTTCTTTTGTTGTTATAAAATTAAGGTTTATTACTCATTATTACACAATTTCTTTCAAGACATTTAGCCTGCCAAAGTCAAGTTTGCAAACAAATCATAAGCACTGGCGTGGCTGAGTGGTAAAATACTGGACTAGCACGCAGTGGTCCGGGGTTCGAATCCTACTATGTAACACTTGTTGTTTTTTAGTTTTATTAAGTTTGTTTCTTATTTTGTGTGATAGTGGTTACGGACACTGGTGGTGGCGGCGGCGGACAACAACAGTACTGTACGTGACCCATGTTGTGATCTCATAACAGCTTTTGCCTGTATAAAAACAACATAGTAGATATAGGCTGCCACATACGAACCTGGGAAACCTGGAGCTCCTGGGTTGCCCTTAGGTCCTGCTAGCCCCGGAGGACCTGGTAGTCCGCGCTCACCCTTTTCACCTTGTATTACAAGGCCTGGTTCTCCTCTGTCTCCCTGAGCACCAGGGTACCCTGCAAACAACCAATGAATTCATATGGCTCACACAGCATAACAAGCCACTCAATTTTCGCCAGAACATTTGCACAGATGTAAAATGTGTTATTGTAAAAGAACGCAGGTAGAAAAATGACAGAAATATTTAAAAGACCTCGTGACAGCATCACTTTTGTTTTAACGGCATAGGTGTGATACTGATGGGTAATTAACGAGGTTAGTGAAACACCGAATGGTACCCTACCGGGGGGACCGTCCAAACCAGCGAATCCAGGAAGACCGGGTTCTCCCTTGAGGCCAACCAAGCCTGGAAGACCCGGGAATCCGGCGTCACCCTTGTCACCCTTTGCTCCAGAAACGCCAGGGTATCCATCTTGGCCTGCAGAACAAAAGATATTGGCAATGCATGAGGGTAATCAGTGGCAATGGGAATTAACTTTTAGCGATTTCTTATGTGCTTGAACAAATGATCGAAAGTCACTTCGACAGGCGCGTAGTGATCACACTTGTAAATATATGTATTGCATCTTTATATAAAAGATAATTTAACCTTTTTACAAAATTGTTCAAACAGGGCAAAATCTCAGACTTCTAGAAGGTGTCCTTAATATGAAGTGCAGGTGTGACAAGAAGTAAAATACTACACGGCAAAGTTAACTAGGTAGTACTAGCTCGCATTTCACCGTTTGTTTAGTTGACAACGCGTGGCTTACCGGGAAGTCCTGGTGCTCCAGGTGGTCCCGGGGGTCCGGGAAGGCCTGGGAAGCCGGCATCTCCCTTATCACCGTCACGGCCCGGGAAACCATCTTGGCCCTTGGGACCTGGGTAACCATCCTGACCAGGCAGACCAGGAGGGCCGGGGTAGCCGCGCTCACCCTTCTGTCCAGGAATACCTTCAGTGGGGGACTCGCCTGGGGGTCCTCTCTGACCGGGTAGACCGGGAAAACCCGCATCGCCTGTTTGGGAACCACGCGTGTTAGAAAAACTAAAAGCGAATATGGATAAACCGACAAGCAAATTTAGAGTAGTGTGGAAAAAGGTCCCAGAGTATTTTTGAAGCACTAGGCCAAGCTCACCCACCCTTAAAACCTGGAACTCCTGGAAAACCATCTAGGCCGGGTCGACCAACGTCGCCTTTTTCACCCTTGGCACCGACTCCCCCTTGTCCTGGAAGTCCTGGAAGGCCCTGAGGTCCGGGGGCACCTACAGAAAAAAAGATATATGATTTCGAATAGACACTAACCTTCTCTAGCTAGCAAAATTCTTCCCACTGATGGAAGACTGCTCAACAGGGAGCAGTTAGCGCACCTGGGAACCCTCGTTCTCCATCAAGGCCAGCAAGACCCGGCAGTCCGGGCGCCCCTCTGTCTCCCTTTTCACCTGCAAAAGAGCATGTATCATCTCACGGCAAATGAATTAGAACAGTCGTAATACGTAATTTTCGCATCTGATGCTTGGCACATTTTGACTGTATTTTTCTCTACTATAACACGTGAACTGCATAAAATTATTGTGACATTAAAACAGGTAGATGACAATTGCCAATTATCAATTGTACCACTGAGCAAATTGTTTTAGGCATTGTTCTAACTTATCTCAGCTTTGTGCTTCAAATCGAAGCCAGAGGTGCTGAGTTCACTGGTGTGTGTCTACAGTATCATTTTTCTATTGCTCTACTTGATGGTCATTGAGTGAGCAAAGCCCTTCCTGCTCTAAAAAAAAGGCACAAACTGTTTATGCACACTTGTATAATCAGATCATGCATGCCACTTAGCATAAATATATGCTTGTGGTTTCTTGTAAAATAAAAATATGTCTGAGCAATGTGACAGAGACAACCACCATCTAACCTGGGAGTCCGGGAACTCCATCGTATCCTCGGTTTCCTTTGTCACCGGGAAAACCTGGAAGGCCAGGAACACCTTCGTCTCCCTTCACACCCTTTTCTCCCTTTACGCCTGCAAAGAGCACACATCCACTGATGAGGCAACAATTTTGCTGTGAGTCCACATAATCTTGTATAATTGTTGTTTACTAAATATTTTGATTTGTTAGCAACAATTACTCAGTGACAAGTTTGTCTAAGACAATTGATAGCAATAAAGTCAAATGCTTGGAGTCTACATGCAGTTATCATAGAGATAGTAACATATGCAGCTTCCCTGATTGCCTCCCTGTACATAAATTTCAACTTACTACTACAAGAGCACTTACAGCACTAGATGCATGTGGGTACGTCTGCTGATGAACCTAAAACACAAAGATATTTTCGCAGAGCAATGCGTAAGCAAAGAAAGTGATCTACGTAAACCAAGTCCCTCATGCTTTTCAAAACGAAACTGACTCCATTATTTACATCGCTGTGTTTAATATTCAAGCTATCCAAATTAAACATAGAAAACAAAATGCCTTGCTCTTTGGTTTACATGTGCTTTATACGACCTAAGTGACAGACTTAAATTCCCTGATAAACATGATCAGCCAATCGCAGATTTTTGGATGTTTTGATTAGAGTTACCTCATTTTTAACTAGACGTAACTTCTACATTATGACCGGTACTATTCATGCAGAATTCTCTATTTTTACATTGATATTTATTACCACAGTAACTCCAAGTTCAAACAGTATACTAACTTTAGTACTACCCTGAGCCAATTGAATGGCCATAAGATGCTGTGATCAAGATAACTATATTGCAGTGCATGTTATGCTATTCCAGCTACCATATGACCTCGCCTTTTTTTTGTTTGATAATTTACAGAGACTCCCAATACTAATCCTACCTATTACATAGAACTGCACGTGAAAGTGTCATCATACCGGGGATGCCAGGGTAGCCACGGTCTCCCTTTTGGCCTGGCGCTCCGTCTAGGCCGGGGAAACCAGGTGATCCGGTAGGTCCGACAGGTCCGGCGGGACCGGTAGGTCCCGGATAGCCATCTTGTCCGCGGTCTCCCTTGATGCCTTGTAAGCCTGGGGCACCATCCAATCCCTTTGGTCCTGGTATACCTGGTGCGCCATCACGTCCAGGTTGACCTGGAGGGCCTGGGATACCGGGGAAGCCCTGCGTTTGCCACGTGAGAGTTAGCATGTTGCACATCATGTGTACTGCACTTGTCCTGGATATTTTTATGGTTCGTCCGCTACGTGGCACCGCACCCGTAACAGGAAGTTTTCGGAGCAGATTAGCAGTGAAGCAGATGAATTTGCTCCCAAATGAAGCACGTTGTGATACTCAGCGTGTAACTTGCACTTACAGACTAAGTGCGTATGAAGACAAAAGAAGCAAAAAAATATGAGCAGATGCACACACCGCAGGATATGATCAAAAGGAAGATGATAGGAACGCATTTCGAAGCGAAAGACGTGGACAAAGCACAAACGTGTGATGAAACAAGACAGTGCGTCTCATCTCATCTCTGTTTGTATGTTCGAAGTGCATTCACATTGTCGTCATGCTGAACTATCACAACTGAGTACTGTGATGATCAAAACGAATTTGAAGTAATTTGCTGATATGTCTTGTGAATTCACAATTGCAAACATCAATTCACTGCAGAAAGAGACAAAAAGTACCCATGTAGTTACACGATATCACGCAGGGATAAATCTCTGCGTTTCCAATGTTTATGAATTGCCGTAGGAAACTGCCAAGAAACAACGATTTCGCAGCATCTATGATCGACCAATAACTTGAATTACCTGCTAAATGCGGATCGACCTTTCCTTGAAATTAAGAATACTTCTGTTTCCAGGTTAACTGAATAAAGAATTCTGTGGATAAAGTGCCAGAGTAAATTCCTCACCAAAGAATGTATCGAGTCACGGTGACTATTGACATAGTATCTGGTTTGCACTTCTGAATACTCTGCAGAGCCCTTACCCTATCTCCCTTAGCACCGGGAAAACCAGGTGCTCCATCAGCACCTTTCTCTCCTGGTGTTCCAGGGACACCTGGGAACCCATCAGCTCCTTTCTCTCCTGGCGGGCCCTGAAGGCCTGGCAGACCTTGGCCTGGTGGTCCAGGTTCTCCCTTTAGACCAGA
Source organism: Rhipicephalus microplus (assembly GCF_043290135.1). Taxonomy (NCBI): domain Eukaryota; kingdom Metazoa; phylum Arthropoda; class Arachnida; order Ixodida; family Ixodidae; genus Rhipicephalus; species Rhipicephalus microplus. The sequence continues at coordinate 287,560,878 of NC_134710.1, read as the reverse complement.
AACTCCGTCATAACCTACAAATACAAGCCAGTAGATGTAATAACATGGTCTTTGCGCGTCTTTCACTTGATATGCTGGCTTATCAACTTAAATGTTGCGCTGTTGGGTACGAAAGCGCGAGTTTGATTCTTGGAAACGGCGGCCGCATTTCCACTAGGTAAGAAAAAAAGCTATTTTAGTCCGATTTAGGTGCACGTTACAGAACACGAAGTGGTTGAAATTATTGCAGAGCCCACAGGACGGCTAGCCTCATAATCATAAACATGATTTTGGCACGTGAAAATCCCCAAATTGATTCTAGCACGCTTGCACTATAGGTCTTCCAAACTGACGAAAAGCCGTTGTGCATATGTCCTTGCGATGAGCGCGCACGAACACGGGTTGGTGTGGCTGCACACTTACTTCTCCACATGAATCTCTTCCGCTTGCGTTAACGGCATTTTTTTGTGTTCTTAAGCACGATAACCGTCTCTGTCGAAATAGTATTAATTAAAAAAAATATATCAGCTTCTGACAAGAATTCTGCTGATAACAGTAGGTCAACAAAATTCGCATCTATTTTTCAGCTTACCTGGTTCTCCTGGGGGACCAACAGGGCCAGGGGCTCCAGGAAGACCCGGGTAACCTCTGTCTCCCTTTTCGGAAACGTCTCCAGGTAGACCCTTTTCTCCTGGCACTCCGGGTAGTCCAGGTTCTCCTTTAAATCCAGGTGCTCCTGGGGGACCGACGGGTCCAGGAGCACCGGGGTAGCCGGCGTCGCCTTTTTCGCCAGCCAGACCCGGTAGTCCATCGGCACCACGCTGGCCAGAAATTCCAGGGAATCCAGGACTTCCTTTGTCACCCTTTTCACCTTCAAATAGAGCAAAGTAGGTAAGACGGTATTCGTGAGGGAGCGAGCTAGAGAATTTCATTGAAGCGGTGAGCCAAAAGGCATAAAAATAAACTTCAATGAAGACAAGAAGAGCTTTATTTCAAGTGTTTGATTTATTATAGTTGCATTTGTTACCAATGAACAAGATTTGTACTGACACAGCAATTGTTCAGTTAACGTTTTTCTTTGGAGTTGATGCTTCAATCACAGTCCCAGTGCATGAGCGTGGTGTGAAAAAGATGTCTTTTTTTAATTTGGAGGGCTTTAGCCCTATGAGTGTTCTCAAAACTTGTTAAATCTAGTTTTCTCTCTTTAGAATTTCGTGTCACCTTTCTTTACTGAAAAACGATCAAGCAACAATACGCAGACGGTGGGAAAATGTCTGTTTGGTGCATGCTTCCTATAATATGACTGACTAAGTACGAGATAAAAATGAATAGTGCGAACATACTTAGTTTTCTCTTTTTTTGCGAGCTTTTTGCACCTAGTAAGCATGGTGATAGAGCTACAAAAGGTTACACAAAAATTAATTTTTTAGGTACCGGTTGTCAAGTTTTCAAAGCAGATATTTTGGTCTTCCACAACTGATTATAATGAATATAATTTTTTATCTACGTCTTCTCTTATCACACGTGAAGTTGAAGCTAATTGTCGTGAGCAGTAAGTTTACCTTCAGCCTTGTAATGGTAAGGATGTCAGCTCTGATGTCAGCACCACTAATTGTGCTAATATTCTGTAATCCAAGGAGATATAGTATGTGAACTTAAATTGGCATTGACAGCCTTCCGTTTATGTCTAACGTGGTACTTTGCATTGTCATCGGCACCATTATAACTTTTACATCGCGATGTATTCGCCAGCAGCATAGTTTCGCCCAAACACTCATGCTTCCACAAAAATGTTAATAGCGTTGCTATGCATCACTAGAGATAATTTTTGTCATGCATGAGTAAAAACATGTCGCTGAAAGATCAATGTGTAGTAGAATCATTCTGTTTGGGCTAAAATTCACTGGTGGCTATGAAGCGCTCCCCACCACATATATGAGCAAATGCAGCACCTGGTACTCCCGGAAAGCCAATAGTTCCGTCACGTCCGGGCTCTCCAGGCGCTCCTGGCGCTCCATCAAAACCAGGGAGACCGGGAAGGCCAGGAAAGCCGGCTTCACCCTTTTGTCCTGGAAGTCCTGGTGCACCAGGTGATCCTGATAGGCCAGGGTAGCCGGGCTCGCCTGTAATGTTGGCAGAGTTTGACGTCAATTTCCACGTTAACAAATCATGCACATTGAAATCAGGTCCAACTAAGTAATCACTGTTCTTTAAGGAATCTTCCTACTTACCGAACGGCACAAGGCGTTATAGATTAGCATCTTACTCGATTCAGACTTGACATTGGGTCATGGGTTGAGCAGTATGAAAGCTTTCATAACTGTGTCTCTTTATATAGTTTATGTGTTTATATAGTCACAAATGAAATTATTTTAAGGCATGCTTTCTTATATGACACTGCGAGGTTTTAGCTTATATTAATGCGCAATCTAAGATGTACGTTGTATCAACCTTCAAGCAGCTCACCGACTGGAGTTTGTGCATGTTCCTTTCCATGATCTCTTACATGACATTTAAAAAGCGCAGTATATGTCGACTCTTGTTGATGCCAGGCCACGCCATAGTCAGAAAACAGTCCCTGAATAATGTCTACAGGCCACTCCCGCTTGTCCTAATAAAGCTCGTGCATGTCATACAAACCTTTCTCCCCAGGGAGTCCGGGCAAACCTTGAAGTCCTTGAGGTCCGGGGGTACCTTCTCTCGCTGGTTCACCTTTGTTACCCTTTTCGCCCAATACACCGGGCAATCCTGGGGCACCGGTGTCACCCTTCGGTCCCGGGAATCCCGGCAGTCCTGGTTCACCTGCACATCAAGAACCCAAAGGACGGTAAGATCAAATATTTGTCGAGCGATGTTTGCCATTCGCGCAGGGTCGTCCTTGACTTCGAGTCTAGTGTAAGTGTTGCAATTCTGTCCACCCTTAATAATTACAACATAAAGCCGGTTTTATATCGCCGATTCTCTGGTGGAAACAAAAAACAATGTGCCTGCTTAATGTACCTGCTATACTTTTGCTTCGAAATCACAGAAAGAATGGTCGCTAAACGTATAGCAAAGAGGTGATACTACTCATCTGCCATAAAGATTGTCTCACATGAAATTCAGGGGGATATATGCACATCTACACTTTAGTAGTGCTAATATCTTAGCTGCACTATGATCAATGACTGAATGAAAAACTGGTGGAAACTTGAAGGAAAAGTTTAGACAAGAATAGTTTGTCTGTTCCATGCGTCAAAACGAAGAACTCAACCCGGCCTTCTTCAACTGCTACTGATTGCTTCAAACCCTCCTGTAAACCTCTGCGTTTTATGGACTGTATCATGGTTCTTTATTTAGATATGTAGTGTAGAGGTGGTTGACCATCATGACATTTACGGGATAGGGGGAAATTTCAGGACGTGGAAGAGGCATCTGTGGTTGTCGGATGCCTTTCGGATGCCAATGTCCTCTGGGTCTAAAACCATGTTGGCTGATATCTATAGCGTGTTTTGCATTCGTTTGTCCGCATGCAAGCCACGTTGACTGAACCATGAGGGAAACTCGCCTGGCAGGCCGGGGCCTCCTGGGAATCCCCTGTCTCCCTTCAGTCCAGGGAAGCCAGGTAGACCTGGTGGTCCTGGGAGGCCAGAGCCGGGGAAGCCAGGCTCACCAATGGGTCCTGGGGGCCCGTCGAGACCTGGTGGTCCAGGGTTGCCCTTTGCTCCTGGTTCTCCGGGAATTCCTGAAGGCCCCTGCTCACCCTTCTCACCACGAGGTCCCGGTAGACCTGAAAATCACATAACTCCTTTATTAGCATACTCGCTTGGTTTATGTACATTAAGCGAGTCAGAAACCACTGTGCGCCATAGTAAGACTTGTGTGAGGCCTAGATTCAGTTCATTGATGTGACGCCCGAAACAGTGAGGGCACTGCCTGTTATCATAAGTCATAATTCTCCTATAAGGGCACCAAATTCATCGCTCCTCGCTTTCATGTTTTTCCATAGCACTCAATTGATTTACTAATTTGGGCGGAAAAGCATATCTTCTCGACCGTGCCTGAAAAACAGCACTCAAATTGCATGAAAGAAGAATAACATCCCATGTAAAACAGCTCTATGAGTGGAAATGCTTGAGATGAAAGTGGCTTGTTTAATGTGAATACTCAATTTCGAATCTTCAGATCTCGAGTAATCATTGATTAAGTATGAATTGGGCATTTCCTCTCTAGCCACTGTAGAAAACTGCTACACAGTCTCTTACAGGCAATTACTTGACAACGGGGTAATGCTGATGCTGACCTCTGGGACCAGGCTGTCCAGGAAATCCAGAGTCTCCCCTTTCTCCCTTCACACCCGGGAATCCGTCTCGACCAGGAATGCCAGCGTCACCCTTCGGTCCCTGCAGTCCGTCAAGGCCAGGCCTACCTGTATCTCCAGAAGGCCCAGAAGGTCCACGCACTGGTTCCGTCAAGCTGCCAGGACCTGCGTCAGTGGCCAGTGAGAACTTTGAGCTTGCAGGCTTATGGAAGGCTGGTACAGAGCGACGGGCACCAGTCGGTGTTTGTGACTGTGCACCTCTGAGGGTTTCAAATACTATATTGGCAACGATTCGATTGCATAACTCCAAGCTGAATTTCCACACATTTCAACGCATGTAGTCGTTTGATGGACTCAGATGGAGTACCGTTCCTTGTTACTCACCTGACTACTGTTCTTTTCTTTATTTCTTTAAGCAGTGAATAGCACTGGTAGGGCATTGTATAGTGATAACCTTGCAAGAAGTCGTTGCAGGAGTTCACTATATTCTATAATCGTCAGAGTTAAGGCACCTTTGTATGGCTTTTTAAACAATTCTTTTTTTTCTATTTCTGTAACTGAGCATGAGAAATTAGAATTATATTATTTTGAATCATTTATGTGCACTTGGTAGTTATTATTCTTCACACACCTGGTGCAACCAACCACAGCGTGGTACTGGTCTTCCTTTCTATATTTTTTATTTTCAAAAAGAACTGCTTCGTTAACTTTGGGAGATCACGAAGCCGCAGAAGTTTTTGCCTCCATGTTACGAAAAAGCGCACGCTAAACCTACCTGTTCACGAACTTTTCACGTGACAAACAATAGAAAAAAAAGTGCAAAAGTAGGAGTATACTTAACGCCGAGAAAGACCAGCTGCATTTACGTACCTGGTGGACCACGCAACCCTTTCTCGCCCTTCATTCCTTGGAAGCCTTGCTGTCCCTTGGGGCCCCTCTCTCCCGGTTCACCCTTGCGACCATATCCGGCGTCTCCCTTCTGCCCCATAGGACCTGGCCGACCCTCAACTCCAGGCTGGCCGGGACTTCCGGGAACCCCAGGGAAACCCTGCGACACACGTGCTCTTCAGAACGAGTGCTTCAAAGCTCCGATCTCGACGTTGCAGTTTCTCCTATGTGACTGCACACAGACATTTTTTGTCCTGTTCTGTAGTTTTTTTTGTGTGTGATAATGTTGCAGCTGTTGTTCGGGCCTTGGAGCTTTTTAAGTGATTTGAACCATATAACGCCCCTACCACCACGGCAAATAATAATAATAATAATAATAATAATAATTCTTATTATTATATTAGTGGTACTACTGGCCGCGCCTTACCCCCGACGTCGCTCGTTACGTGAGGACATGCCAAGACTGTCAGTGATGGAAGACACCGCCGACAAGGCCAGGAGATTTTCTTCAGCCGATCGAACCTCCTCGCCAACTGTTCCAACAAATCGGGATGGACCTACTGGGGCCGTTTCCGTCGTCGAATTGAGGAAACAAATAGATTGTCGTAGCTACTGACTAGTAGTAGTATTAACATGGTGTAAAATATTTGGTCTTAGAAATAAACAATCCACCGACACCACTTATTTCCTATTGCTGGTTTCTTCGCCATTTTTAGTGAAGACTTTAAATGAACTGGCTATTTAATTTTGGGCATGTACAATTATCAAACAGAGAAAAAGAGGTTAGCAGCAACTGGCTTTTGAAATTCTGGACAAGCATGTGGAAGCAAGCCTCCAAGTAAATGTAGTCTAATGATACGCTTGTTCACTTGCTGTGTCGCTAAACACGCTCGTTAACTCCCCATATATCGAATGCGGCAGTAAAACCTCGTCAAACATATATCTCTCAATATCACGGGGTATAAGATTCCTACTTAAAGAAGGTTCTTCGGGAGTCAGCACATCCGTCTTAGTTTTTTGTGTACGACTTTCGCACTGCTCATCCACAAGTATGAATACGCATACGAACCATAGCTCGGGCCAAGTTGTGGCTCAATTATTTAGCCCTAGACATTTGGTCGTTTAGTTGACTCAAGTTAAGCACGTTAAAATGGGTTGGTAGGAGAGAGGGTGTCGGTAGGCACATCTGGTCATCAGTGGAAGGGGTTGCGCACCTTTTCACCCTTCAGTCCACGCATTCCGTCAAGACCGGGAGGTCCTGGAGGTCCATCACGGCCGTCGAAGCCGGGAGGTCCTGAGAGTCCTTGTACGCCCTTTTCTCCTTTCTGGCCTGGTTTTCAGAGGAGACGAACAAGCATATATTCTCTAGCGCTTGCACCCACCGAACAACCACTTTCCTTTTATGGTGCAAGAACTTCGCCTAAATTTATCACATTTGAACTACGATGCGGTCGTGCGTCACTTCAAATAGCATGATCGAGCGATTTAAGTACAAAAGGATTCCTAGTGGGATTTCTGAAGAGCCGACTTGAGACACACTATTTCATATAAATTATATCACTGACATCACAAACATGTCACACACAACAACCATCTCAACATAAAGCGGCGCACGCGTGTGTGTGTGTGGTGTGTGTGTGGTGTGTGTGTGTGTACGAATAACTGACAGGGCCAATCTATAGTTAAAGGAACTATAAAAATATCTATATGTGACATATTGGGCTTTGATGTGCATGAAACAAAGAATGTGTTATTTAGGGCAAAACAAAACAAGGTCATAGACTCACAAACAGCTTTATCTGTGAATTTGTGACAGGGTTTGGGAAGAAACTACATGAAGTATTCATCCCTGAAGCTACCCTTCTTTCTCTTGTAAATTCTGCACCACTTCCACAGCAGACTTCAACCACATCGTGTGGCGCTGCTATAAGCACTCGTAGAGGGAAAACTGTTCATAGTCTTTCGCATTCCAACACTCCTTTAACGCACCTCGGAGCTCCATACGTCAAAAGGACACTACAGAGCAAAACGATTTTTTGCGTATCAGTAAAGTACAATTTCATAATCATAAAAACATCACTCTTGCCACGACACGACACCTAATAATTGAGAAAATGCACGAAAAGAAAATGCTGGTGGAGACGCCATTTTGAGATTCCCACACCAAACGACGTGAAATACTAGGAAATTTTACACGCATCTACTGGGTACCCCGTAGCTTCCAATCAATAAAAATGAAGTACATTGTAATCTGTGGGTGCCATGGACTTAGAATACGAAGTTTAAGAAAATTCCATTGAGTAAGTGCCACGAAAATACCAAAAATACATTTTGAAGATATTATGCCACGCGTGGAGATTTTGGTACGAATTTAAAAATGAAACTTCAACCTTAATTTTCTCCGCTAATAATGAACATATGATAATGAAACATATAGTAATAAAGCTTTCAGAGTGCACTTTGTCTATTCAAATGAAGTCATTGTTCCTCTTCAGTGTCCTTTTAAGGCCTGACCACACGTACCCATTGTATGGCTAAAAACTTTATGGTGCACATGGATTATTTCACTGCTCATGGCACAGCTAGCATTGTTAACTTGATGAATGAATGTATAAGGCTGTACCCTTTAGATCAGCCGGCAGCTTGCGCCACCTAGCCATAAAGGTAAGTACCATCACTATGTGTTGAAGGATTGAATTTCACTCGCGCCTTGATTGTAGCCACCAATCAGTTGGCCTCCCCCTGGTTTTCTGCCCGTTTAAAGTCTGTTTTGCCTTCACTGTCCCTAAACACCAATGCTTTGAAAAATCCAGCGCCATTATCTTGGGCTATAGAGTGGAGCCCTTCACAGAACATCATCAAATGTTCAGCCGTTTCCTTCTCCTCTCCACATGCACTGTACAACGTGTCTGTGCCTTCGTATTTGGCTCGGTACATCTTGGTCCACAATACTCCCATTCTGGCCTCAAACAGAAGAGAACTATTCCGATAATTATCGCAGATGTTTTCTTTTGCAATTTCCTGCTTGAAAGTTTGGGACGTCTCCAGTGATGATTTCGTAAGCATTTCAATCTTCCACATGTCCCTCTCTGTTTCCTTCACTTTCTTCTTAACCGATGTTTCTTTTTGGCTTGGTATTCTGCTGTTGTCTAAATACTTGTTTGACAATTTTTGAGTTTGCTTCCTACATTTAGTATCAACATTCCTTATTTACAAGTAGCTTAAAACTTTCCTAGCACAGGGCTCCTCTCCCATTTTTCCCAATCACTAAAATTTTGTCTTGATGTTAGCTTCCCTCCACTCAAACAATATCCATCCCATGTCACCCTCTACCCTTTGATCCCGGGTATTCCCGTGCACTCCCAAAGCAAGTCTACCTATGTCACGTTGTTTATTTTCCAATCTTGCTTGAACCTCTGATCTCATGCAGAACATTGCATTGCCGAACGTCAAACCCGGGACCATGACGCTTTTTATAATCCCTCTCACAACATCATACCTATTGTAGCTCCACAGTGCCCTATTTCTCATTACAGCTGCATTCCTGTTACCCTTTGTCATTAGACTAATTACGTATCTTTCGTGCTTCCTTAGGTACTCAGTCCCGTTGTTTATGCATATGCCCAAATATTTGTATTTATTCACTATTTCTAGCGTGAATTCCTGTATCTTATGCCTTCATTATCATTAATAATTATGGGTGCAGATTTTTCCCTACTGAAATTCAAATGTAACCTATCTCCCTCATTACCCCATATCTCTATTGATCCCTGCATATCTTTCTTGTTATCGGCTATTAATACTATATCATCTGCATGCATCAATGCTGGTAATGACTGTTCAATGTGTCTTCCTTGCTTGGCAAAAGAGAGGCTGAAGCCGGGTCGACTCCCCACGAATTTCGCTTCTGTATAGTTCCTGTAGCTACAGCATAAATAACAAAGGTGACAAGGGACATTTCTATCAAAGGCCATGTTGTATCTCTCTAGGTTTGGATACCTGTTCTTCCCATTGTATAACTACCTTGCTACTTTTAGAGATATCATTTAGACGGTTAGTTATTCCACCTTCCACTTTGAGTGTGTCCAGTACTCTCCACAAGTCTTCTTGAATCACACTATCGTAAGCGCCCTTGATATCTATAAATGCCAGCCACAGGAGCCTGTGTTCTTTTTCCGCCATTTCAATACACTGCATCAATGAAAACAGATCGTCTTCCAATCTTCTTCGTTTATGGAACCCATTTTGTAGTTCTCACAGCACCCCTCATTCTCCACCCATGTCTGTAGTCTTTCTTTTACTATCTGCATCACCAGCCTGTAAGCTACTGATGTCAGAGTTATAGGACGGTAGTTGTTTATATCGTCTTTGTCCCACTTTCCTCTATAGATCATGCTCATCCTGCTTAGTTTTCACTCAGTAGGGACTTCCCCATTCATTATTGCTTCGCTTGCTGCGTCTCTTAATGTTTGCTAAGAGTTTGGTCCTAGTTTCTTTATAAGCATAATTGAGATGCCATCAGGGCTTGTTGATGTGCTATTGGGAACCCTTTCTCTGCCCTTTCCCACTCTCATTGTCCCAGTGAAGTCAATGCGCTAATTGGTTCATCCTCATCCGGTATAGTGCATGCAGCACTTTCTTGGTGTTTAAAATTTTCTGTCATCATTGTTCTTATATATATCATTGCCTCATCCCCTTCTAGCCTAGCTCCTTGATTTGTAGTTATAAACCTCTGTTCTATGCTTGTATTATTACTCAGAGAATTGAGATGATTCCAAAACTTTTCAGCTGCCTATCCTTTTTGTTTACTTCCACCATTCATTGGGCCCCATTTCTTCAAATTTTTTCACTGATCAGATTGGACACTTCCCTTCTGCAGCTCAAAAAAGTTATCCCCCTTTTTTTACATCATCGTCTGGTTCACCCCTCTGTTTAGCATACCTGTGTTCCCTGGAGGCTTCCTGACGTCTTACTATGGCTTTCTTAACTTTCTTATTTCACCAGCTCTTAGGTTTGTCTCTCCTTTTCCCGGTTGATTGGACTCGTAACTTAGCAAGTTCTAAATCAAACAATCGAGTTAGATTTGTGCACGTCCACTCTGTTTTAGTATCCTTGGTGATTATTTCCTTAATATCTTCAGTTGCTGTTTCTATTTGCTTTTCTGAATAAATATTAGCTCGTGGTTGCTCTTAATGCCTCCTTCTCATTTTCATTTCTTTTCCGAAACTCAGCTTGATATGTTTGCAATCACTACCTAAGCTTTTGAACCCAAATTCATCTAAGTTCATCTTCTTTAGCCGATCATGTATCCTGTGTGCCATCATTGCTTAATCTATCATTGAATGCAGCCTTCCCACCTCCCATCTTATCTGCCCTTTGCACTTCTCGGTACTGTTGTGAATGATTAAATCACGGCTTTCACATATATCCATTATTATTCTGCCTGTTGAGTCAGTATATCCATCTATATCTTCTATGTGTGCATTCATATCTCCTAATATAATTACCTTGCACTCTCCTTCTAGTTTATCAATGTCATGTTATATGCACTGCACCCTTTCTAGGTTTTCATCTCTGGCATTTGCCCCTGTCCACAAGTATACGAAACCCTGGAGCGCCATCTGTCCTGCCACTTCCCTTTTTAGCCATAAATGTTCCCTGCACTACTGCTCGACCCTTCGCCAGTTTGTACGTTTATGAATAAATGCCCCAATATCAGCCCCCCCCCCCCTTTCGGCTGCCTTCTGTTTTATAACAATATTCCCATAATATTCCCATGCGTAGTCCAGATTGCTAGGTGGTTGTTCTATGTTTCTAAGATGTGATTCTACAAATTCGTATTCCATCAGCTTCTCCTCCCTTGGCTGCTCTTCTATCTCTCCCCACTTCAACCTATTCCTACCATCCTACATGGTAATAAACACTACGTCTGAATTTGCTCGGCCCTCGTGCCTATGTCGATTTCTCCCCGAACTCTACATGTCCCAGATATTGGTGCCACTTTGGAATCGTATCTGTCTATACTACCTGTAAAAGAGTCCCCCTGGTCGTTTTCCTCATTACTAGCTATCCTGGACTCCGAAGGCCCCCCCCCCCCAAAAAAAAAGCTACTGCGCGTCCTGCAAGTCACCAACCCATCTCATGACCTAGCCTCCTATCGAAGTGAACTCTGTCTCGTAAAAAACTATCCCACCTATGCACCTCTCTGTTTATTTCGCCTACCTCAAAGCCTTTATCTCTACTCATCTGCCTTATCTCTTTGTTTGCATTGATGACCACTTTTTGCGGGTTGGCGTTACGCACCGGTACTTCCGGTATCGTGCATACGACTACCTGTACCTGAGGGGAAATGGTGCGCATGTCATCGACCCCTTTCGCCAATGTGGTCGCTAGTCCTGCGGATTCTTCATTCAAGACATCGTTTAGACCACCCGCAATTATCACGAGGTTTCGTCCATTAGCTTTAGTTGTGAGTTTCGCGCACGCTTGCCTAACTGATTTTATCCTATGTCCTGAGAACGTCCCTATTGAAACCCTCTTGTCGCCTCTTACCCTCTCTTTTTCTGCGCATCGATTTAAATTCGAATCTCCTGTGATTGTTTCGTGCTGCGACTTTTTTGCTTGAGTATCCCGCACCTGGAAATTACTTGCGCTTGTATCGCCGGCTGCTTTGTCCCCTCCCACCACCACAACTACTTCGCGGAAGCTGGGTCTTGGGACCATTGAACCGGTTGCACCTGTTTTTTCCGAATCTGTTTTCCCTTTCTTCTCCGCGATTCTGGGTGCCGGTACCCTACCGCTCTCGCCATCGGCTGCTTCTTTGTTCTCCTTCGCTAGTTGCTCCTCGGCTGACCTAAGCCTTTCTCACATTGTCTGCACTTGGGCTCAGCTTCCTCTGAATTCACATCGCACTACCCTCCATTTTCAAACCCACCCCGCATCCTGAACATTTAACCATTTTTTTCATCACGTCTTTTTTGGCAGTCTTTTTTACACGAATTTATCGATGTCCATGAGTAGCTGAATTGTCCCACTCTATAATTACAGTGCGTGTAGTAGGACAAATACTGCCCTAATTAAAAAAAGTCTAAGCTCTACTATAAAAATTTACGGGACCGGTGTACTTTGCACTCCCACCCCATGGTGGCAGGAGAAAAAACACACAAACAAGAAACATACCAGGTGACTGACCCCTAAACAGCCGTACAATGTAATAAGTGCAATAAAGGTTTCTACTACTGCCTTATCAATTAATAAAAACAAGCTCGAAGCATGTAAAAACACTTATCTGCGCAGTCAATCTGGAGCCCTTGCAAAGCACGTCCATCCGCCACTGAACCAACCCGCCAACAAAACCTGTGTGCCCCCTCTCTCTTTCTATAGGAAGAGGACGCGGCGACGCGTCAAAAAGCCACGCGCTGACTCACTGCCACTCATACATGTGGTCAGGCTTTTAGTAAGAGGTTTTTTGACATTGTAGTTATAAAAAGTATACTTCGCCTTAATCCTAATTCCACTTGTTGGTGACAAGTCGTAAAAACCTATACACATGGCTTGCGCTTCAAAATAAGGCCACATTGCAATAACCAGTTCTGAACGTTGTGAAAGCTTTGTGCGGAACTAGGAGTAGATTGGAATCTTTACTACGTATAGGTCAACGACTCTGAAGTTGGCTCTAACCCCTCGTCATCATTATTTATGATTAGCAGTATGAAAATGTGGTGACTAATATACACGTTTTCAATAGACAAACATCGAATGCTGTTGCTTCGGTTATACTGTTATGTGGGCGTCAGCACGCCAGGGAAAAGCAGTTTTTTGATCATAAAATTATTTCCGAAATGGGACACGAAAGTTTCATCAAAATGAGGCATGCCTCATTCAACCACTGATATGCGTTCCACGTGCCAGGAAGTCATCATCAGTCGGAAAAGAACAGAAAAACCGCAGTATCGTCAGATTAGAGTGTATAGAAATAAATATGATACATGTTGAGAAAACGTTGAATGATATGCAAAAATACACCGCTCATAATTAAATGGCCTATTGGTATTTTATAAAAATAAGCTCGACAGCACTACGCGAAACCTCCCTACGCGAAATTCCCGCACAACTGACTATTTTGATAAAAAAAAGTACTTAAAAGCATCATCGTTCATGCTTAGCAGAGACGACGCACAGAAAACTGTGAAAGAACTCTAGGTATACATATAGAGCTGGGCCTATAGGTTTTCTGAAGCATCAGCGCCAGAAAATGAACGCTTACCTACTCCCGGCGGGATGACTAGTGTGTCGAAAATTGCCGGTTCACCCTTTTCTCCCCGTTCTCCATCCCGGCCTGGCCTGCCGGGAATACCCTGTAATAAAAAACAGTAAGATTGGTGGGCAAATTTGGGCTCTAGCTACCACGAGGCAAACAAGAGACGCCGTATTGTTTAGGACATGTTCAACTCAGCAGTATTAACTGTGGAGACGCAGGGCTAACAATGTTTCTAAAGTTCAGACGATGCAGAGACATTGGCTTGAATCATTGCTCTCTTTTTTTGCCACAAGGAGCCGCGCTTCGTAAGAACGGCGAGTTCACCTGCATAGAGCGCTTAAGCAGATTTTCTCCTTCGCAAGGCCACGCCTTTCTTTCTTAACCATTCTACGCAAGATCTAGCTTTCCCAAGCATGCCCGAAGAAGGAAACGTACTGTAGAGAATGAAACAAGGAATTTACAATGCTACAAAACTCTCAGAACTTTTACACAAATTTTTCTTTCGACAGTTTAAAAACAAATAGAGCTATATAAGCTGATGACTTCATTTGTGGGAGTACCGCTTTATTTCACACTTAGCTGTATTTTGATGCAGTTATCCTACTTTCCCGATAAGCTTCTTATGTACTCATAGAGGTGACGTACTTCACTGTATTGACAGCGGGAGCTGTTGATGCTTCGGCAAAACAGCATTATGGAACTTAATTATTCATTACAGCTGTATTAGAATCCATAAAGACACTTAAAATGGCCTATCATTCCTGTGGCAAATAACCAGGGTCTGAACAAACGGACAGAATTGCAAAAATAAAGCTGGATAGGCGGGAAAACGCCGCCTTCCATCGTCTATCGAGCCCTTGCAAGGTGAGGAAGAGCTGCCTTGCTTGACACGTGGTGGGGAAGTCAGCGTAATCTGCAGGTAAAGCGCACGACATAGGCCTATACACACCTCGGCGCCAGGTGGTCCTGGTGGTCCGGGTAGGCCGTCATCTCCGCGTTCTCCAGGGGCACCCTGAATTCCATCATGGCCTCTCGCTCCAGCCTGACCCGGTGCTCCATCACGACCACGCTCACCTTTCTCGCCCTTAGCGCCCGGCACGCAGGATGAGCAACTTCCTCCCTTCTCACCTACGGCCAGCCAAAAACACGACGAAGAATAGAATGAAATATTGGTCGTTACAGTGTCACCTAACAAACACCGAAGCTACAGATGTTGATGGAATGGGAAAAAAATTAAACAAAATTCGCGGAATACCACCACCGCTGGATACGATTCGCCATCTTGTAAAAAAACCAAATGTTTCCATGCGGATGAGGACACGTGTTATAATAGTACGTACCGCAATCTACAACCTCTCAGCAACATTGGCTAAGCGTTTGGTTCCACCAGGAAACAAATCAGGCCAGGTGTAAATGACGAATACCTTTGGAGCCTGGAGTTCCAGGTGTGCCAGGTGTACCGGGTAATCCGTCGTAGCCTTTATCTCCCTTAGGTCCAACGGGACCGGGTCGACCAGGAATTCCCTCCAGAGAGTCACCGGGGGCACCTGGGGTTAAACGGTGAGCTCTACATTATGCAGGAAATGATAAGTATGCGCAGTAATCGGCCATCGGGAGTACCAGCGATAATCTGACTAACACAACAATGGCAACACAAAACTAGGCAAACAAGCTCTCCTATTTAAAATTTTTTGGCGTAATAGAGTTGAGAAAATGAGCCACTAACTGTTAGAAAAGCAGAAAAAAAGCGCACATGAGGTCTAATGTGCGTTTTTTTTTTTCATTTGCCCAAGTGACCTGCATCTGGGGTGACATATTTCCAGTAAACTACAAATTGTTGTAACAAGCATTTTGCGCAGTCCCAGTTATATTACATACAGAGCGTAACAGCGTGTATTATCATGAGTCTTTGTTCGTTAAGGTATTACTTTGGGCAGCCATAAAGAGTGCAGTTCATGATATATTTGCACCAAAATAGTTTTAACACTTTTGGGATGAAGTAGGCGCATCTCTATTAATGATCACCGGCTGTCACTTTTTTTTGTATTCTACAGCCAATACAATATGTTACCGAGGAGCTAGTGCTATGCAACCAAACCACAAATGCTGAGACACACATCTATTACGAGCATTGATCGCTGTCTCAATGTCTATGCACACAAGGTTAAAGCTTTTTGCCCAACTTATACCCAGTGGACGTTAGACTGGGATTGACCGGTAACAAAGACCTAAAGCTAATGTAAGCCCCTCGTGTTCAAGCATGGTTGCTTCTGTGCTGCTGTCTGCATGTGCATGCCGTGAAGAGACCAAGCCAAATCAGAAATGAAATCTTTGTAACATCGCGCCAAAGTTGTTGACGTGATGTTAAGTATAAAAAAAAGTTTCAGTTTTACCACAAGGGTGAAGCAATGGATGCAATAGTAACAACTTGGAATGTAACGCGGAGAATGGCAAGGAGATCGAAAGGTGCAGCACGCTCATCACGCACAAATAACGCACAAAAACAACACACACAAGACGAGAGCCAACTAACAACGTTTACAGCTCGACATTTAGCACGCTGTCGAAACAAAAACGAGGCTCAAAACGTAAACACAGGTACAAATATGAGTGCGAACTAACAAGTGTCCCAGTTGTTACTTTGCTGTGTTTGAAAAGCGCGCTCTTTCCGCAAACGGGGCTTGCCCAGAGAGCGATGTGATCTTTGTGCGCTCGGCCACTAAACGCAATCATTCCGGTCAAAGCTGAAGGCGCGCGATTCTCCCCCACCACAACATAAGTGCGCAGATAAGGCCCCTTCCATCAACAGAGCAAAGCACGCATGGCAATTTTGGTCTGTCTGTCTGTCTGTCTGTCTGTCTGTCTGTCTGTCTGTGTGTTTGTCTGTCTGTAAATTTGTCTGTTTGTCCGCCATAACAATACCCCAAACGGCCTTAAACGATATCCCTAACGACCAACCCCATCTGCAGTGCCCACCAATATTGCTCAAGTTTCAGCCTTCATGCTTGTCGGATTGTCAATTAAAAAGCAATTATTGCGCACATCTGAGGCACCATAAGAACATGTCAATATTTTGTATGTGTGTTTTTATTCTATAGAAGACATACATAAATAATTCTAAGGGCCATTTCATTTATCACGCTGCACTAACGATGCAACACTATGCAGAAAAATGCAAGTGTTCCTAACGCTTTGCTAAGACGACATGTTGGTGGCACCTGCCCGTCGCTTTGAGTTCTACACCTTATCGCCTCCGAGACAGGCGCGCACGCCTTCCTTCGTTTTTGAAGATAACTGCCAGATAGCGCTCGTGTCTAACGTGCCTCGATGCACTCGTTTGCCTTCGCTGCATGGATCGAGACTCTCTAACGCAGCGCCCCCAGAATGCAATAATTCACCAAGTTTCTTACACATAATATCAAATAAACATTTTTTTCACTCTCTGCAGATGCAAAACTATCGTCTTTCGACGACAATTGCAGTGAAAAATGCAGATACGGGGCCAATTTTTTATTGTTTTTTTCTTGCATTTTCATATATGTAGATACGTATACATATACGATGATAGACGGGGACGCCTAAGCCTGCGGCAAAATTCAGTCGAGAGCGTCTATATAACCGCTATCGCAGTAAAACATAATGAAAGAAAAAGAAACAGAAGGAAATACACAACCACACAGCACTCTATTCATGCACTTTGACGTCACAGTTTGTCTATCAGTGCACAAACAATATGTTTGTGGCTGTTCAGAGCCGGCATACCGCGCTCTCCTTTAGGTCCCCTTTCTCCCTTGGCTCCAGGAAAGCCATCAAGACCATTGCTTCCATCCATGCCTTTGATACCCGGGTAGGAGATGCCGGGGACGCCCTTCGGACCAGGTTCACCCTTGGGACCTGGGGCTCCCGGGTAGCCTGTTGGGCCATCAAGACCAGGCAGGCCTGGAAGTCCGTTGTCACCCTTGTCACCCTTAGGTCCAGGTGGACCTTCGCGTCCTGGTATGCCGGGTAGGCCAGGTCCTCCGGGATCTCCCGGTAAACCACGAGGACCAAGGTCACCTGTGCAAAGGTAGAGGACACAGCATTAGTACATTTACTCACCGCATCACTGATGAGCAGGATGCCTGCCATCTGAGACATGTAGAAACAACATTGGTAGCACTTTCTCTTTAGATACAGTAACGCATGCTGTCTGCAGCCCCTTTCTGGCGGCTCTTTTCAGAATACGACACTTCATACCACAAGCGGCAGATTTAAAAAATGACCTAAGTAAATTATAACCAGAACGAAACAGTGATCATTATGGGCCACGTGGGTCTAGCAGAGCGCCCATGTGCATACTAGAGATATAAAACACAATAGCTACACTTCGGCCGGCTTTTATCGGAAAATGTAAGCACAGTTATCTGTTTGGGTCGAAACGTACATCATTTTCAGAATATGCGACTAGTTTATCGATTGGGTTTACGCTTCCCACCATTCCCTACCTGCCCGAATTGGCAATGGTGGCCTATCTGCAACTTGCCGTAAGCAACAGATAATGAGCCAAGGAACTATAAGGGAACTATTCGACAGTTTAATTACAGTTTGGAAACGATAAGCTGAAAAAATGGGCAAAAACGACTTGCCGCTGGCAGGAGTAAAAAACGTGTACGTTCTACTGGCTGTTGTGCTACGACAGCAGCTGTCTGCCCTTTCAGATTTTTGAGCATTTGTGTGCGTAGAAGAGTTCACCCTATGAACGTTAGCTGCTGCCCTATCCCCCCCCCCCTCCTCAATCCTTACCTCCCATCCATGGTTTTGAATTTTTTGAATTGAATTTGAATTTTTATTCATCAATTGTGAACATGGAAAAGTGCATGGGTACAGATTCACTGGGAGGTCCCAAGGTAAGAACTGCAGGCGGGACCTCCCAAGAACCGCAGGCGGGACCACCCAGAACCGCAGGCGGGACCTCCCAGCTTTGCCAGCTTTACGAGCCGGCAACCATCCTATGCTACCCCAAGGTGTCAAACCAGCCGGAGTCAAGACCTTTGGGACGAAATGAATGCGAAGACAGGGCCCAACTCAAGAAGATGGATGGATGGATGAAAAACTTTTATTGGGGTCCTGAAGGATTCCACTCCCGTTTTATAGGAGTAGGATCGCGGGCCGCTCCCACGTTAGGACGGGGAGGCCCAGCCTCACCGCCACATCGTGGGCCTTCTGGACAGCCTTGAGTTGTTGTATGAGAACCGGAGTCGTGAGCATTAAATGAAAAGAGTTTTCAGAAAATTCTTCATTTTTTCTTTGTAAAGAAGGGCACCTCCACTGAAGAAGAAGAACAAGAATTTATTAGCGAAAAACACTTCGTTGCCGCTAAAACAAGGCAACGCCGCGTGGTCGGGCCCATATTCCAAGGCACCGCTGGCTCTCGCCATCCTTTCAGGCCTCCTGACTAGCCTCCGCTGGTCCTCGAGGGCGGGGCTGGACATTGCCTCCTACATCTCTCTGCTGTTGTCCTTTTTGTGTTCTTCGGTGTGTGCCGTACATTTCCACTTGATGTAGTAGAGCATCCGTGTGCTTCCACACCACGGGCCTATGTCTCTGTAGGCTGTTGGGTAGTACGTATGCAATCCGTGGATGTTTATGCATGTGTTTGTTTGGAGTCGGTCTAACGTCGCAGAATCTATGGCCGTAAGGTTCTTTTGTGGTGCTAGGTAATGCCTCCGCAAATCTCTGTAGTATTGCAGGATTGCTTTGTAACTAGGATCAATGGGTGTCGGGTCCTCCACGGTGTATCCATCGGCAGCTCGGTAATTAGTGAAACCTCGAGCCGCCTCATCTGCATAGAGGTTCCCAGTAACACCCTCGTGTCTCGGGGCCCAAATGATTGTCTGGGTATAGTGTACTTCCAGCAGTCTGCTACTTTGGGTGAGTATCCGGTGTGCCTCGGTGCCGATTTTCTATTTCTGATAATTTCTACATGCGGCCTGAGAATCTGTGATAATAGTCAGCACAGTGTTGTGCTTCATGCCTTCTCTTATCGCTAAGACAATCTCTTCTGCTTCTATGATATTTACTTGAGAAACAAAATCACAGGCTGTGATCTTGTGTTTACCACAACCACTACCATATTTTTTTGCGTTGGCCCAGTATGGCAAAGCATCCGTGAATCTCTAAATATTCAAGAATTGTTGTTTTGTCGACATACGCTGCTCGAGCCTTTTCTGCCCTGCTTTTAATGTTGGATCCATGTTTTCTGGTATTGGCGATACCCCATACAAATCTCTGATCTGGCATGGTAGTGTCTTGGTCTTTTGGTGTGTGTTTATACACCTTTCACGGCCGACTCTTTGAAGAAGACCTCTGCCTGCTGGATTTTGGGCCAATTGAGTCTTCTGCACTATGAATTGTGATTCAGCTAGCTCATCAAAGGTGTTGTGGAGGCCGAGAGATAGGAGCTTCTCATTAGAAATGTTGCACGGCACCCTCAATGCTGTCTTATACGCCATCCTTATAATTTAATCGGACTTGTCTTGTTCCTCCCTATTCAGGGCATGATAAAGGAGCGAGTGCCCAACTGAAGGGCCCAACTTTTATTATTCGCAGCTTTATGAAGCTTACAGATAAAATGTACGGCGTTGACAGGCCACTTGAAACTTGAATCTTACCGGGGAATCCATCTTTTCCGGGTGGACCAGGTAGACCTGGCGCACCTTTAGGACCAGGAGGTCCAGCGGGACCGGCCATGCCTTGAGATCCCTGCGTTGCAATAACACCAACGCGGAGCGTTTTACAGATTGATGAGGCAGACTGATTTCGAAGCTAAGGATACAGCAAGAGAAAAAGAACGAGTTAGTGGCGTATACTTCATTTCTTATTCAAAAAGAAAATGAAGTCGCAGTGGCCGAAATCATGAGAGCGTTCATTTGTGCTATCGCGAATGTCATGTCTTGGCGTCGAGAGGCATCTGGCAAGCCCCCCCTCTCCCGTCCCTACATTGTATGACCTACGCTGTAATAAGCATAAATATTATTCCAATGACGAAAAATAATGTTCAAGTATTGGCTGTTCCTCGTCAGATAGATGCATATATTGTGCAGCCAATGTAAGTGTCTTGCCCTCTCCTCCTTCACAAACACACACAGTTCAGGGAAAGTTTTTGTACTGTATGAACACGATTAGCTGCAAAGTAAAACACACACACACATACACAGGGAAGAACTCGATGACAGGACGAGTGGCTTTAGGTTCTCTCGTCAAATTACGTTAATACGTGTTAGGTCAAATACGTTAAAACGTATTTTTGGTCTGTATGTGGCTTGCATATAGCACGATAGTTGAGGCCCTCTGCACGTGGTTTTCTAAGCAGCAGCTGCTGTAGGGTGATTTATTACTTACTCCTGGAAGACCAGGTGGTCCTGGCAGACCACGAGGACCTGGTTCACCGGGGACGCCGGGGTCACCTCGCAGGCCGCTTACGCCTTTCAAACCAGGAAGACCTTCATCTCCTCTGTCGCCCTTTTAATAGAGTGATAAAAGTGTAATTCATATCCCGTGAATTGTGTATTCACTGACGCAGAATCACGCCTGTCACCTTCTCTGAAAGGATAAATTGTGCTTCACCGGACGTACATATGCAATTGTACCTGTCGTGATTTTCCTAAAAATGATGAGAGCAGGACACGCAAAACAGCACGTGCTAGCACTGTGCTCATTACGAGATACAGTCTGAACATAGCCTTACGAAGGCGAAGCAACTGCAGTAAGTATAAGTAAAAATTCCCAGCATTTAGTTGTGCCGATAAAAGTGACGCTTCACTAAAAGCGCGTGCTGCGAGAATTTGAAAATGTGCAATAACCCTTCCGACTTATTAGTTAACTCACCACATAGTCATTTTGTAAGAAGCGCTTTATCGTTCGCATATTGTCTTATTAGGCTCGACAACCGTTAAACACTTCGGCTGTAAGTGAACTGAAGAGAAATGCACAACATAATTTAGCATGCATAGCAAACACATATCTCACACAGTTATAATGGGAGCACCTGGAACTAATGATTGTCACGTAACCTGATCCTGAAAAGCGTGTCGGAAGCATGCCTTACCTTGAATCCTGCCGGCCCTACGGGACCTGGGTAGCCATCTTTGCCCTAGAATAAAAAGAAAAAAAAAAGAAATTTGTATGAGTGCATTCTTAAGATGCGCGTGAAATAAGAGGAACAATCACTCACCCTGGGACCGGGGTGGCCTGGCAAACCCTTTTCTCCTTTCATGCCAATGTCACCGTGTTTTCCCTGTTCAATGAAAGGTAATGCTTTACGAACCGTATCCACATCAAGGATCCCTCTTGAATATTACAAAAAAAAAACAAGAATTATAATCCAATTCAGATAATGTAGGAGAAACATTGGGCAGTGTCTTCTTTCGAAATCGGTACTATGATAGTCAGCTATCTCAATATATGCGATATTGGCCATAGTACAGGGTCGCACTGCCCCATGCCGATGGTATATAGGCTCTTGCGTCTACAATAAAACTTGTTCAGATGGTATCAAGATGTGCAACTTTGTAACAGATTTCCATGTGGCAGTTATTTTCATGAATGCATAAACAGATAATAGTATCACGAAATATTGTCGGCCATAATCCCATGGGAAAACATTGCAATATGCCATCACCCTGGGTTTCGTTGTTGAAGATGTGTGAAACGTTATATATATATAATCTAACAGACAATAATTCCAAGGAATGTATAGGGGAAGTTATTAGACCAATTGTAAAGTAAATGTGAAGAAAGAAAAGTTGGTGAAAAGATAACTTGTCGTGAGCAGGAACCGAACCTGCGACCTTCAAATAACGCGCTGAATGCTTTACCACTGAGTTACCACGGCGGCTATCCCCCCTGCCATTTTATTGGGTTTATATGTGAATTTAAACATGGGAGTGTCAGTCAGTGACACCTGTAGCCATGGAAATGAGTGTGGCACACTCTTTATGAGCCTGTTTGGTGTCACGTAGCATGTGAACTTATTACGAGCTGGCAGCTGACCAATAGTCCCTCGTGTACAACCTAATGGCACCAAGTCTGCCACTACGAGACCCTCGTTAATGAATAAAGAAAAGAAGTGTATACTTAAGGGCTCGTTTTCCATGTTTTGACACAATAATAATGAGATCTCATTATTATTGTGTCAAAACATAGAAAAACAAGCCCATAAGTATACACTTCTTTGCTCTCTCTCTCTCTCTCTCTCTCTCTCTCTCTATATATATATATATATATATATATATATATATATATATATATGTGTGTGTGTGTGTGTGTGTGTGTGTGTGTGTGTGTGTGTGTGTGTGTGTGTGTGTGTGTGTGCTTAGTTTTGTGTTCGGTGGTTTAAGATATTATTTGGCGTCAACACAAAGGCCAGAAAAATCTTATTAAGGACCATTATCTAGATTCATGAAAAATATGAAAATATCACAAAATTAAAAACTTACGCTGGGTCCTGGATTTCCAGACTGTCCTGGGTCTCCTTTCATACCAGGTTCACCCTAGAGAAAACAAACACAGTAAATTGATCAACATGAGATTTTGCTTAAGTTCCACATTGACCCTCGTATAACCTTGACTTTAAAAAAAATGAGCCTAGTGGAGGTATGTGATTATATGGTTCCTCGTGATATTTCAGATGCACCTACATTTTTGAATGTGGTTCACATGTTTGCAAGAGAGATCAAAGGTGTTTCCTGTTGGCTATCCGCCTAGTTTGCTTCGAAAGACACCCTTGCCCATCAGCTTTTGTTTTCTATGGACAGATTAAGGGGCTGATATACAGGCCAGGGGCACAAATAATTTTATTCGTGTCTGAGGGGATGCTAAGTTTCTTTGTCTCTTTCTCTCTCTTTCTTTTTCAGGAAGATGTTTGCTGAAGTCCCCGAGCAGCGCATCCTTGAGGCACGCTGAGGTTTGTTGCATGTTGAACTTTAACAGCACAGAACAACATGAATTAAAGAAGTCGAACTAAATGAACAGCCGAAGCACAGCAGCCAAACCTCAAAATAGCCTCCACGGCAAACTACTAATAGAGGCTGCTTGCATCTGCACTTAAAGTAGCACTGACGTCCTTCGTCAAGTCATACTCCACGCCTTCTGAATTTGTTCATCCGCTCTCGCTTAGGAAAAAAATGAATAAACATAGCAATAGCTGGAGGAAGCAGTGAACTTGGACAGCCAGTATCAAGTACAATTCATCACTTTAACAGTGTTTCTACACAGTGCTGATGGATAGCTGTTTACTGGCACCCCTGAGCTGAAGACCCCGCTGTCCTGTTAAATTCAGAACTGCCGCCTTCTCCCCATCAATTTTAGAACATGTCAGCGAGGACTCTGCGCAAACTGTGAGCTTACCTTGCTGCCCTTAGGTCCTCTCTCGCCAGGAGGGCCAACAATACTGTCAGGAACCTTATGACTTGGCTCGCTGCAGTTCCCGGGTAATCCACGTGGCCCTTGGGAGCCCTTTTCACCCTAAAAAAGAAATAAAGCAGCTTAGTTAGCAAGATGGTAGAACTGACGGATGGTCACCTTTTTTGTCATTAAAGAGATACTTACAGGCTCTCCCTTGCTTCCAGTAAAACCGATGCCCATGTTTCCTTTAGGTCCTACTGGTCCGTCATTTCCTCGGAAACCCTGCACAAGTGAAGCCGCTTCGTCAATTATCATTAAAAAAAATAAGGGAACGCTGATGCCTCTTTACGAAGAAAAAAAGGCAGCTTTATTATATGATAGACTAAACATTGAAGCACAACATCATGTTATGCGCACAATGGACACTTTCCGACTATGATAGTACAATTTGCGACATTAAAAGGAAACAAAAACAAATAAACAAATACTGCACTCTTTTGGCACAGGAATGAAACTAATGATTAAAAGAGAACTAAAGCCAATTGGTTGTTTTGTACTTATGTGTGCCGGGCAGAAAACTTGCCGTGCGCAGTGCACCTTTGCTAGTTCGTGCCATGCATGCATATACTGAACATCTAAGGAGTTCAAATGTATGAAGTTGTCTTCAGTCTTTGCGACGTATTCGTAATGCTTAACACGGCTCACCGGTGGTCCTTCAGGGCCAACGTCACCCTTTTGTCCAGGAAGGCCATCAGCTCCTGGAGGTCCCTACAAGGCGTATGATTTTGCTTGTTAGACCAATTTTGGGTTAGTAGTTAAAACAAAGAGCAAACCGAATAAAACCAGACTGTTCGACTTACGGGAGGTCCAACTTGACCATTGCGTCCGGGGTCACCCTGCCGAAACGAGAAGAACGAAGCAGTTAATAAAAATTGCTCTAGCACTGGATCATAGCGCGAGGATTCCTCACCCTTCACGTTCCCTCCGTAAAATGCAGCCAGAAAAAAATGGCATTGTTTTAATTAGGACACACGTGACACACTGAAGCTTTACATCTGTTTGGTAGAGGCTTCATGCACCTTCACTGACACGCGAATCACGGTTCAGGCTAGGGGCACGAATTTGGAGAAGGAAGCAAAATGGTGCCTTATTTAGAGGACGTCAACCAGTCACGTGCAGCCTGCACAATCAAAACTGCTAAAATGTTGGTTACACACATCCAGTACAAGTGCAAAAATTTATTCCACGTAATTAATTCTCTAAAATAGTTCGCCTCTCATAAACTTTCAAAAGAAAACATAAAAAGTCATTATTGTTGTGCCACAACTTCCTTCACTCTTTATATGTGCAGTTTTGTTTTTAGAGCTGCAAGGCAGTAAGAAGCGTGCTAACACACACAAAAAAATGCGCTGTCTGTGCCACAGCTTCGCCGCCTTTGTCTATAGCTTATCGTGCAAGTATGTGACAATGCATCGACTAAGCTCCGCTGCTCAAACGTTCTCATATTAGCCCAACTGCCTGCCACTCAAGAGCACTTGGACGGGATCCCGGCCTCGGTGGCCTCATTTTTGTTGGGGGCGAAAATGCTTGAGGTCCATTTACTTAGAGTTAGGCGCACGTCAGGCGGTCGAAATTTCGGGAGCCCTCTACTGCGGTGCGCCTCATAGGTTTGGGAAGCTGAAGCCCAACAATTATTATTATCAGTTAAAAGCATTCAGATTCAGACAGCAGTAAGTGACCTTTGACAGTAGTGAATCAAACATATATGGGCATTGTTTTAACAATTCCCCATAATTATCATTGAACAGCTCGTGCACTGAGTGCCGTGAGGGAGCAGCAAATGACACCGCAATAGATTTTTTTTTCACGTCTGAAAACAGTATCTGTGGAGAAAACAAGCGATGATTTCCACTTGCCTTCTCTCCTTTTGTTCCAGGGGGTCCATAGGCGGGCTCTCCTCTCGGTCCTGGTGGACCAGGTGGGCCAGGGTCACCGGGCGGCCCGTGTGGTCCAAGAGGACCGACCGGCCCAGGATCTCCCTGCGGGTAACATAAATAACTTCACGTCGTGACTGCACAAAATAAGCGCTAATGACTGTGTAATATAGATCATGATGATGATCAGAATGCGCTGGAGTCAGGTTTTGGAAATTGTCCTAAACAAATAATGCAAGCAATATCGGTGGTAAGCACTAACTATTGATGTCCCAAACACCTGGTGCGCAAGTGTAAACCATTGGCATGAAAAGGTGTGGGTTGTTCGCTCTCTCTAGGTGCATTCTTTATAACCGCAAATTAATAATACATGACGTAGCTCTCACCTTTGTACCATTGCAACCATCAAGGCCAGGTGTTCCTCTAGATCCCGGAGATCCCGGAACGCCCTGCAGAGATTAGTGAGATGAATGAAGTCAATTATGCCTCAGACCTCATCGCAGTGCGGGACGTCGCATAGCAAAATGTTCAGGCCTGCATATTTAACTCTGGCGTGTAATAGGCAATACATTGTATACAAGCCGCCTTAATGACGCCTCCTTAGTAGAGACCAGCGAGTATCACTTACCGGTATTCCGTTAATTCCAGGGAAGCCAGGCATGCCCATTTTTCCCTGTGGAGAATCACAAAAGTATAACATTTAGCTAATAAAAACCACGCAACACCGTTAGTTGAGCAAAATATATGAATATTGTCCAGTACCATTTCTGATAGTTCCTCCGGTTAGTAGGTGTTTGAGTTCATATTTTTTTACTTGTTTGTACCGAACTCCCATTTTACTGCAAGCTTACGTCAGTCATAAAGTTGCATTTTTAATTTCTACTTCATTTTTCTTCGTAAGTAACGACAGCAGGTGTAAATAATTTGGAAAGTATGTTTATCTTTTTCAAATGTGAAGTATTTCTTAGCGAACTTCGGCAACTTTGAGTGCATCTATCTATCTATCTATCTATCTATCTATCTATCTATCTATCTATCTATCTATCTATCTATCTATCTATCTATCTATCTATCTATCTATCTATCTATCTATCTATCTATATCTAGCTGCTTACGTTTCGGCGCTCTGGTGGTCATCCACCTAACTTGGCGTGAACCAAAATTAGCATGGGAGGGTAAGACGGTTTAACCAATGTGACGCGCTGGTATAATGTCACATGAATAATGTCACAATTACGTCACGTACGTCGTCAAACACTTTCCGCCAAACAGTGGCACATACCCAAGGGTGGGTATGGGCCGCTGTATGGGAGTATGTGCCACAGTTGATTGACAATTAGTATCTACCCAGGAACGACAAGAACACACATGGGCAATTTTAACGTGCGAGCGCTAAGATTTACCCGACACCGGTAGCGTCGATTTGACGAATGCAGAGAATAAATGTCTGGGTCCCGGCTGGAATCGAACCCAAGCATTCTGCGTGGCAATGAAGAATTTTAGCACAAACCTAAGCCAGGTCTCTGAACTGCTTTTCAAATAGGAGCTGATATTCGTGAAACGTCAATGGGGGTTGCAGTGCTGCCTACCCAATTTTATAAACATTACATACGTAATCCTTTGATACAGCCGTCCCGTCAAGTTAACGTGAATTGGGGTTACGTGCCATGCGCTGAAGTTGATTTATGTAGTAGTGTCCAGGGCCAGCGTCCTCGAGAACATCATCGCTTCATATCAGCTTCTGGTGTTGCTAATATGCATGTTTCAGTTCGCATCGTTGCACAAGTGCAAGCAACTGGTTATATAAACATCTGAAACACTTCAACATATGTCTGTGCGTGCAACATTTGTACGTATATTTAGCGTCATTCCATGACGTGTCGCGCAATAAAAATATTGCAACACGGTCACCTTCCCTCCGCATGATTCGCATATTGTTGATTTCCAGGTAGGTGGGATCTGCCAATTTCTCTTTCCACAGTGCTTTGATTGTGATTTTGAGCTTGAAAATGTTATATTCTCAAAAAAAAAAAAACGCGAAGCAGAAACATTATAAGCTTGTCAGCTTGCAAAAAAAGAAGAAAAAAAAACACGCGTGCAGTTTTTTTTGTCGTTCCCATTTTGTGATAGCGTTAGAAATTCGAAGCATTGTAGCCGAAGTGTTTGTGCCTCGCTCAATACGCCCACTTCGTTGTGGAGTCAGTGCCTGAAATCATGGCCGTTTAATTTCAAGTTTATTATTTTTTACTTGTTTGTTTTGCATACCCAAAAGTCCCGAGGCCACCTGTTGGATCCGTAACCTGAAATTTATCCCTTCAAGAAAGTTAAACGGCGCAAAACAGATGTGAACCCAGAAATGCATGTGACAGGGCAGGCGTCAAGTACAGTCGATCAAATCTTTAGCTATCGTGAATGAGTTGCAGTTTTTTCTGTGTATCTTTGCCATACGACTGAATGAAGCTTCGGTTAAATTAAGGAAATGTGTATGCCCATAAAGCACATGTACACAAAGCAATTTTTTTTCCAACTTCGTTCGATAGTATGGCACTGACAGACAAAAGAGTGGCCGCTACGCACAATAGCTAAAGTTTTGGCCGACTCTACGTGTTGCTGTCGTATGTGCTTTTACATCATCGACTCGTTTGCGCCGTTCATTTTTTTTTCTTTTTTTCCCTGATGTGCATGATATACGAACTACGGGCCAACATTCTGCGTTAGGTTACAGTCTATGTCCGGATTGCTCACGATAAAAGTTCGCTGTTTCTGTTGCTGCGGATGTCATGTATGTCGCGCTGAAGGCCTTCCTTGCAAGATCAGGGTACAGCACAACAGCAACGTTCAAGGGCCCCTTAAACAACCTTTGAAAACAGAAAAAAAAAAGACAAGCGCATTATTCTCTCCCGGTGTGGCCCGTCTTCTGGGAACAATAGGTAACGCCAGCGTACACAGTTCGCGTAACGTCATGAGGCTATGTATGCCCTCGATCGCTCCTTATGCGAGGGATATAATTTGTGAATCATCTCCTTCCAGGTTTAGCCATGTCGTCGCACGCCCATCATTCCCCGTGTCACGTGACTAACGTGTGCGACCAATTCATTTCACTTTGTTTTCGACTGCGCAAGCGGCAATAACAGTGTATAGCAAAAAAAAAAAGCGAAATCCTGATATGTTCCACGCTATAGTAGCTGACATTGCCGCCACGTTTTATGAACAAGAAATACGCGGCGATGAAGAGATAGCCCCTGTAGGAAGCGTAGTAAATGCGAGATTAAAACCACCCCCTTGTCTCTAAGCCTGAAGTGGTTTAGGGCACACCTGAACCCATGTAAGCCCAAAGGCATACGAGTATGCATACGACATACGAGTATGTCGGCTTCTGTGTTGCCTTTACCTTCTTCCCTGCGGGCGCTATCTCGACCACGCCACTTCTTTGGACAACAAATGGAGACGTGCATGTCAGCACTGATCGCATGTTCTGGCGTGCGAATGCGCATGGCAAAACGCAAAACGTGACAGCAGATGGTTCAGACTTGATGACCAACTTATGTGAACCATTCAACAAATTGTATCCTGGTGATGTCGCGTGCGTCAACCTGTCGGCGTCACGACGTGCGATGAAGAAGTAGAAATCCAAGGAAGGCCTAGACGTAAGGATGCTATACTTATTGCAACTATTAGTGGCGGTCCAGGGGCCCTTTAAAGCAACCGCTTATTCTCAAGAACGCGCCGATATATGATGTGGTTGTGCCGCTTAATGCGAAGACTATCATAATCTTCTCATTTTTTGTGTATTGTGTTCTGTTTTCCCCAGACATCCTGACTACCGTAATATACACACCCGTTCTCCCTTAGGGCCGCGGGGTCCGTCCCGGCCAGCTTCTCCTTTTTCTCCTTTATCGCCAGGCAGACCTTCGGGTCCAGGGTGTCCCTGGACGCCAGGAGGGCCTGGAGGACCGGATGCACCCGGCGTTCCCTGAGTTGGCGACAATGATGAGCACTGTTAGCAAGTCACTGAGTCGACGCTGTCAGCAATAAATAAGGTGATTGGTGAAGGAATGCGAACCGGTTAAAGAAAAAGAGCCTAAAGGTTACTTCGACACAGAAAAAGCAACAGGGGAGACAGGAAAAAACAAATGAGGCCGACTTCGCAGACATCAATGCGGTGTGCAGCCAGAGGCGCTTACACAGGCAGATGATAATTCCGGAGAAATTGACATTGAGCCGAAAGAAGCAGACGGCAAAAAAAAAAGAAAAAAAGAAATTGTTGGTGTAGTAACAAAACATAAAAGTTGTACACCAATCAATATATTTTTTAGTCAAAACATGATAGGTTCGAGTTGTTTGAACATGAGACTGAACAGGAGAGGTCTTTAACATGCATGTATATGAGAACTCTGTGGTACATCATGAATTTAAACAGCGTCGAAAAATCTATGACCAGGAAGAGTGACATACGCATGCACTCGCGCACAGCGAGCCATGTTTTTTTTTTTTTTGAAAAGCGCGATCTCATTGATCAAGTAAGGTAAATTCGACTAAATTGAGATGTGTACTATGTCACCTCCACTTAACTGCACTGAGACACGAAAAATTCAAATGTTATGGAAGTGTGTCCTTCCATGCAATTCATAATCTATAGCATCATGTACATGACGCGATGCTCAATTATTTATTCTGTTCCCGGATGGCTACTTCCAGTGACCCTTGAAACATTCGGACGAATTGTTGATTGTGAAATTTTTGAATGAAAAATGTATGAAATAATTAGTTGCCATAATGAATATTTTCACCATAACATATGCCCATCAATCAGAACATGACGCTGATTCAATGCTGTGGATCTACAGGACTTGACGAAAAGGACTTTGCCCTAATGTTAACTTCCTATGTTTGGCGAATAGCGCCCCTTTTGCCACAAATTTGGGGAGACATTGCGCCCGAATCGAATAACCGAACAAAGCGTGGAAGGGTGTATGGTGAGAACACTGCAGCAGTAGCAGGGCAAGGCAAACGACGTGCACAACTTAGCCAGCCAACTCACCCGAGATCCTTTTTCCCCTATACACCTGCATCCCGAGCATGAGCTGCAGTTTCGCTGTTCAGCAGCGTAGCCGTTATAACCATTTCGCTGGACTCCGCCCTGGCCCCGGCCATTGTTCCATCCGGTTTGGTTGTACCGTGGGTCGCGATAGAATTGCCGGTACCCTGCCTGCAAATGAGACAGAAGGCAGCGTGGTTGTCATTATACGGAAGCATGCCAGAAAATAGGCACACTTGGTTACCGCTTGGCTTTATCGGACGCTTTCCAATGATTCATGTTCATCGACAAAAAACAAATAACAGCGCATCTTATTGCTTTATTTTCCCCCATTTCTTTTTCAAGTATGCAAGAAGTTCAGTTAATCATCTTAAAGCACACATCGATGGCTCAATACGAACCGGGAGCATACCAGAAATTTCTTTTTGATTAAGGGGGAAGGGGGGGGGGGAGAGGTCTACTACATTTTACGTATGCTCGTTCGCACGTTCATATTCATACATCTACGCAGGCATACGTGAAAAATTCGGTGAAGAGGGGGGTTGACCCTCCTCCTCCATTTCTATATACACAACGCCGGATACCACGTGATCCGTCGTTGTGTTTCTTCTGCAACTAGAGTTAACCTTGAATTGCATCTCACCCCCATATTCTAGAACGTCCCTTCACTCAACGCTTCACCTTCACTTGAGAAAGCCGATGGAAGCGCGTTCGCTAGGTCAGGCAAATCACTGCATATCAGCGATAATGTGGTCCGATTCTCGAGCAGCGCAGCGTCATTTTCAACCGAGCAGCGGCGCAGTGCTCAACTTTGTCAAGTGAAGGGTGAAAGTCGAGGAGCGTTTGTGAATACGGGGGTCAGTCTGGACAGACCGTATTAGCAGGAAAAAGCAATGCCATTAAGGCGCACTCTAGCTCTTTTGGTTTAAGCACGAGTATCTATTTTTTTTGTTGTTGCAGGAACACTTAACAAAAAAGATAAACCGATCTTTCGTTTAATGACTGGGGAGGAAAAAACATAAATTTAGCATGTTTAGGTTATGGATAGGTCGTAAAGGAAACGGCACCGCGTTCCAGACAAATCAACAACTAGACTTTTCTTGTATGCACAGCTGATTTATTAGCCTAAAACAAATGCGCAATTCGTATTCAGTAACTGCTGATTTCTGTAATAATTTTAATAGCACTGCCAAGGGTTAGCTACTGATCACGTGCAATCTCTCATTTATTTGTCTAGACGCGTAGATCTCTAAAGATTTCATATTTTTTGTGTATTGGAGTGGTCACCCCAGTCGCAAAGTTGCCAGTTGAATCCCAATAACAAAAAAACGCACATCCCCACCTGTATACAACATCGTATGGTTTTTAACTTCCCAAATGAAGTACAGTGCTCAATTCGGCTGTCTATAACGACGGAGCGTCGCGCGGGGAACAGCACGAGCGACATCTGCAGTCGCAAATACGCCACATCTGAGCATGCATGGCGCCAACGATGTGCCTGCACTGCAGTTTCCACCCTTCTTTATCTCCGCGGCCACGATGGCTGCTTTGGTCGTCGAAGCACTGCAAACATTACAAAACCGAAATGAAACAACAACAAAAAGAATTGTTCTCGCTTCGAGATATATCACAGCGACAACGGGTTTACTTCGTCTTTCTTTATTATTTGTTTTTGTTTTTTCGCGATATCGTTCAGAGCACTTTCGACGGCCAAAGCGGTTGTTGCATTCGCGGCGATAAACAGGGATAAGTATTGCGAGGCAGGCACATCACTGGCGCCGCGCATGCTGGGGCGTATTTGAGACGGCAGATGTCGCCCGTGCTGTTTCGCGGACGATGCTCCGTCGTTATAGGCAGCCGAGTTGAGCACTGTACCTACATATCCGACACCTTATATAGCAAGCCGAACGCAAGATGCCAGTACCATGGCTCAATATTGGACTCTTTTCTTTTTATTTTTTAGATGGGAAGCAGCTCTATACTTGACTAGCCTGTGTAACCCTGCCCCTTCGTAACCCCTCCCCCCCCCCCCCCCCCCACTGCGCATGCTCGCGTTTCGCGTCTCGTGCTGCATGCTCGCGTCTTGAGCCGGCCCAGGAAGACACCCGCAAAACTGTCGCGCCCCTCCCCCTATCTCGCCTCGCAAATCCGACGCAGGGAGCGACTGCTATAGAAAAACAAAAACAAAAAAAAAAACAGACTGCTCGCGCTGCACAACCATTCACTGGCCACCCCGTATATGTAGGCACTGGATCGCGCGTTCGGAAATCAGTCAAGGGCATCTTTACTTGGCTGTCGCTTGATAAGCGCCAACGTCAATATCGCCGCCAGTGTTAAGTGTTAGCACCCGCAGCTTCGCATCTACACGTTTCCCTTTAGCGGGAGATGGCCCAGGTTATTTTTTTTTTTCTGTAATAAGTGCATACCTTGCAAATATGTCTTGATTTCGCCGTTTATACTGTACAGCACGGACTGTTGATACGAATATTTTTTCCTGGGGCTCTGTTACTAGTGTAAGAACAACAACGGTCCCTTCTCCAACAACAGCAGTTGCCAGCGCAATAAAGAATTCGCCATCTATGTCGTGAAGCGAACGGCGCCGCCCGAAGAATATGTGGGCAGACAATTTACGATGGGGGCGGCAACGACGGCGGCTCTTGCGAAGCTCGCGCCTGGTAATGGTATGCAGAGCTTCCAAGAGATCGCACAGCGGCATCACCCCCCATCACCTGCGCGACAGCCGTAAAAAAGTTTGATCCGACGAGGCGTGCTAGACAGGCGAGAAACGAAGAAGGGATAAGGGCGAGTCGGATCTCGTGAAGAACCATTTTTCCAGCTATAGCGTTTCTTCGTGGATCCTAATACATAAATAAGAAAGGGTTCGTATATCAGCCACCATGAGTAATATTTTGCAAAGTATAACAGCAGGAATGCGTAGTCAGCGATGGTGGTCGGGCTAGACATATATGCAGGAATGACGAAAGTATTGCTCGTCGTCTGCCTCGGTAAAACAGCGGCTGGTGCTCAACCACTGACCCGAAGGTTTGGGGTGGGGGGGGGGGGGGGGAGTTCGATTTAGGCAGTAGCATTTCGATAGAGGCGAATACGATATCAGTGCATGTTCAAGAACACCAAATGGTCGAAACTTCCGGAGCACTCCACTGCGGCGTCCCTCCTAATTGTTTCATGGTTCTGGCCCGTAAAACCCCGGTTATTATTATTGTCAAATCTTGCGCTGTGCGCACGTGCTGCATGGGTTGTGATGCTTTTCTCTTTTTAGAAGTTTTCCTCCTGTCCGGAATAGGACGGGAGAGGTCATGTAATGTTTCAAAGCACATGGTGAATTCATATAGTGCACGGTGTTCCATAGTGAATTTCGGCGTAATGCATATACATATTGATACTATCAGCATATATACAATGCGTAAGGTGGAAAAAGGCTTACTTGTAAGCGTCGCATCTTCGCATAACGCATAATTGGCCATATTACTAAAGCATAGCTTGACTCTAATTTTCAACGCATTCGTTGGATCTGCATGATGATTTTTGTTCTTTAAGTAAAAAAAAAAAAAGAAGCAGAGAAGGTGGATGCGTGAAGCACTGAATGAGTTTGTTAAAATATGCAGTACATGACTCAACTCGATTCAGTGCAGATTGTAGACAGTGCAGAATTCAAGTAAATTCGAGGTAGCCCGCCTGCCGAATGCCAGATATGCGGCATATACACATCGGCTGACCTTGACTACTCAAGATCCTGTCGGAAAACATTTTACACGACGGTTCATATTACTGATTATTGTGGTTGTACAGTGCGACTTTGCTTATACACGAAGTCATTGATAATGAAGATTTATTGTTCAAATTTAGTCTTCACGGGTTCTCGTGACGCCGACTTCAATATGGAGTAGAGAGGAACAGCCGCGCAGGCACAGAAGAGGATATTATGCTACTCGGGGGGGGGGGGGGTGAAAAAATAGACGCGCTTCTACGGCCAAGGCAGAAGACCACGAACACCTCACATGCCAGCGGATCCTGCTTCGGCGAACCGAAGCCTAAATAAACTGGCGGAGACGGCAGAAGACAAGGAGTCCCATTTGGGATGCCGACCACGAAAGGGGAAACGCGGGCAGGGAATCTCGTAAACATGCGCCCGATGGAAGCCAGTCGCCACGTCATGAACGGAACGCACTCATGCGACTGCACGGGCCGGCGAGGACGAGCGGGGCACCCCTTTATGGGCCGCTGCCGGGCTTCCGCCTGCGCGGCACATGTTTGAAACAATGCTCGAGCAGGCACCGCGCCTCCCCTCCAACCCAGACGTACCCCGTGGTTCGAGCTATGTTCGGCCCGCTGGTGCGCCGCTGAGGCGCACCAGCGCTCCGTTTGCCACGTTAGTCAAGCATGAGGCATGAATGATGTTTCCCTGGATATACAACAGTTTATAGAAATGGGGCCCCGCTATACCGTGGCAACGGTCTTCACCGTGCGTCGGGACAGCGTGATGAAAATGACTGTAATGCCGTCTTGAGCGAAGGGTGTTGATGGAGCTGCAGAGACAACCAAGAATTCATCCGAATCAGCTTGTCAAGTTAAAAGCTTAATCGACTGGTCTCACTACTGCACGCTAGCTACACTTGAAGGACGCACGCACACGCGCTGTAAGAAAGTAATTTGGACCCGCCGTACGTTTTATGACACTTTTTTTCCGACATCTCATCTAGGGGGAAGGCCGATTCCTCGGCTAAAATATTGGAACAAAATGTAGCGCAACGCACGTCGTGACCAAATTACATCTCGCCTCTCTCTCGGATATATATATATATATATATATATATATATATATATATATATATATATATATATATATGTGTGTGTGTGTGTGTGTGTGTGTGTGTGTGTGAGTGATTCTCGGGGCACACCTAGCACGAAGCAGCGCAAAAGTGAGGCGCAAAGAAGCGATAATAGCGGTCGCAAACAAACAAAACGGCCACAGGCTTTTGAAAAAGCGGGGTGGTTATTTGTTACTGTGCATTAGCGAGCCAGGTTTATTCAGCAACAGAGGTGATTGATTGATTGATATGTGGGGTTTAACGTCCCAAAACCACTATATGATTATGAGAGACGCCGTAGTGGAGGGCTCCGGAAATTTAGACCACCTGGGGTTCTTTAACGTGCACCCAAATCTGAGCACACGGGCCTACAACATTTCCGCCTCCATCGGAAATGCAGCCGCCGCAGCCGGGATTCGAACCCACGACCTGCGGGTCAGCAGCCAAGTACCTTAGCCACTAGACCACTACGGCGGGGCTCAGCAACCGATGTGGTTGATCAACAATTTCGTTTCTGCTCTGGGCGTTGGTCGTGCGTCTTCAGAACTACGTGGATGCTATACGCTATATAGGGTGTTTCAAAAAATATGTCCAGTATTATTTAATAAAAATTACAGAAAACAGGCATCTGCGTGCTACCTGCGGCGTTCCCTTTACTCTGAAAGAAGGCATCTACAGAGGCGTACAAACAATAATTACAACAGTAATTGCAAAAAATTAATACAATTAACATTTTAACCAGTGACAATAACTGGTCGAGTGAAATGGGCGAATTCAAGTCCTTCCTACAAATAGTGCAGTGCCAATTTGAGATTATTTTTTTTTTTGAAAGGCCGCCACAGGTAATCACCACGGAGTGATGAAATGGGGCTAATTTAGCAGGGGATACCTAAAACGATGCCCCAAACTGCACGTCTACCATTCACTTCGAAGAAAACCCCAAAGACGACACTGTTTTCCTCACCGTCCTCAACAGTCAATCTAGACACTTCGCTTCCAGGTCACTCTAACTTCGCTTCGCAGCCGTTTATCGACGCTCGCTTAATTAACCTCCTCCACTGATGCAAGAAAGACGTTGCGGTAATTGAGGGCGTTTTGGAGGTGAACAGTAGATGCGCTGTTTCGTGCGTCGGTTTGGATTTCACCTGCTAGATTAGTCAAATTTCATCACTCCGCAATGATTACCAGTGGCCGCCTTTAAAGGAAGAGGAGGAAGAAAGTTTAAGCGGGAAGACAGGGAGGTTAGCCAGTTTTTAGACCGGCTGGCTACCCTGTGCTGGGGAAAGGGGTGAGGAGAATAAAAGATGTTAAAAAGAAATGTTGCAAAGAGAGAGAGAGAGAAATTTAAAAAATTGCGACAGATGAAAGGCAACATCAAAGAGTATAAGACACTATAGTCTGTCTCTGAGGCCAGTTGTCCGCTTTTAACCGCCTTTAAAAATTTTCAAACCGAGTATGGACTGTTCGCAGAAAGGACTTGAATTTGCCCATTTCACTCGAACGGCTATTTCCACTTTTTAAAATGTTAACTGCTTTAATTTTCCGCAATTACTGCCGTAAATAATGTTTGTACACTTCTGTAGATGCCTTCTTCCACAGTAAAGGGAACGCCGCAGGTAGCACGCACATAGCTCCCTTCTCTAAGTTCTAAATAATATTAGACACATTTCTTGAAACACCCTGTGTATATGCATCGTGTCTTTAGCGACCCCGCTATTGTCCACAGCTGCATGATGTGGCACTCAGTTGCTTTATTTTGAATTATTGAAATACTAAACTCAAAGATGGTGGAAGCTGTTTATTGAGCCGCAGTCCACCTGCCGGCGTAAAATTCGCTTGCTGCATTCTGATTGACGAACTATCAGTTGCTGGCCATATTTCTGGCGAAAAAAAAAATTATCGTCACGTGCGCTAGGTGGCTTTGTTGGTGCGGCCCGTATGCTAATGCATGGATAGATTCAGAGACCGTATCGTCTTAAATAATACGGTGTTTTCGAGCCGCGGTCACAATGTGAGCGAAGTCGCGAATGATGAAAACATCGGCTTTTGTTCGTCGAGAAAATAAGGATGTATTCATGCAGTAGACACTTGCTTATTCTTCTCTTGACATTTTTGATACTTTAGCATTCGTTAAATCGGACAAAGTCAAAAACTCGACCTCTGAGTGCCGAGAAGCCTTGGCAAATTTACTACCGCTATCAACCATGCATGACGGTGTCAACGCAATATTCAGTTATCGAATAGAGAAACGTTCACGTGCTCATGGTGATCGGTATGTGCCATTATAGAGACAGGTCGCGTAGGTTTACGAAGATGATAAGATGCCGCCGAATTTCCAACATAATGAGCGTCTTCGCGACACCCCAACACTGGCCTTGCCGGGCGTCTTCCTCACAGTCTGCAGTGTAGTAACTGCATGCACATTAGCTCCCGCCTCCTCACTCCGCCCGACTTCACGCGTTGGCTTACAGGTGCAAGGTGAGTATCACAAAAAAAAATTGCGTAAACCAGTCGAACACAGCGTTGACGTTTCCTTCCAAGGACGGAATGCTATATCCATAGTGTGTTAATATGTCTAGGCTTTGGTCTGTATACATTGCACTCGATGCGATCCGATTGCGTTGGTTACACTGATCGGCAGTCCGGTTTCACCGTCATCGACTAGGGAGCAAAAGCTTCACTTGCATGCTTGCAGATTCAGTTGTTTAGTAATGAACACATGCGGGTATAATCGCATGTTTCAAGGCGAAAACACCCATTCATGCATCGGTGAACACACTTGATGCAACTTTCATTAATAAGCGGGGAAAAAAAAGCAAGTTTCC
Source organism: Rhipicephalus microplus (assembly GCF_043290135.1). NCBI lineage: Eukaryota > Metazoa > Arthropoda > Arachnida > Ixodida > Ixodidae > Rhipicephalus > Rhipicephalus microplus. The sequence continues at coordinate 287,522,442 of NC_134710.1, read as the reverse complement.
ACTTGAACACCAGTGGAGGCGCGATTTGTAGCTGTCACCACAAAGCAAGGAAAATTACCGTTCGACGGGCGAAGTGCCCCCATCCCTGTCAAGTCATCTTGCTAGCTGCAAATGTTGGTGTGACACATATACACTGCAACAGTCAGACTGTTGGTGTGACACATGCAACGCTAGTTGACTTATGAGATCAGGTTCCTTTCCTCTTGGTTGAAACGGAGAAGGAGGTGTTCCACGCATCTTAGAAACGTGCGTTCATTCTTCGACATACCAGAGATGGTGATGGATGCATCTCTGAATCTGATAAAGAATCGCACAATGACACGTAGGATCGCTGGGCAGTGTCCACACCGGTCCACAATTTTCATCCCGCCAAGAGGCCTATGCGCAAATGTATAACTTGCAATGAGTTCGTGCACACATTGACGTAGAGCTTGCCGTTTACTCACGCCACCATTTTCCCAAAAGATGTCTGTTCTCAACGCATTAGACAGAATATTTGCACTGGTTTCAGTGAACGTGACTCATGCAGTGCTCCGGGTCACCAACCAACCTTCAGAATGAAATGTCGCTGGCCCATCAGCCCTCGCACAGTCTCTACATCTATATTTAAATTGAACGGCATTATCGTATTGGCGTATCACCCCGTGACATAGCAGGAACATCGTTCGCTTTCTGGTTTATCTCTGCTTTTGCTTCTAATATTTTCACGAACAATGATTTAGGAAAACATGTGTCGATTGGAGTCCATGTTAAATGCTCGAGGCTGTGTTAACAGCGAAAACCGGGATGATGTTATATACAGGACATGCGAATACGCTTAATGAATGTTTTGGGATTTAGTATGCCGGCATACATGGGCGCGCCTGACTGCCGTCGCATCGAGTGCGGCGTGCTTCCTTAACTATAACCAACCTCAACGTGGGACGCAAACCGCGCCTGACTATATCGGGCACACGCACGTACCGAATCGTCGGCGGCTGCACGCGCCTGTATGCGCGTCTAGTATGGTGTCTCTGCGGCACAAGGAAGCCGCGACGACGCCCACCGCGTGGGAGTCTGTTTAAGGTCGCCGCGTCGCCCACGCGAGCCCCGATCGAAGACAGCCACCATTCAAATTCCGCGCAACGCGAACGAGACTCGCCGCGTTGCGTCATACGCGGCGTCGTTTTGGCGTCTTTCACTCGACGCTGTGCGGCATCACCTGCGCCGCCTGTTTTGTGAAGACCTTTTCGCGGCGCGCCGTGTGACCGGTGTCGGCGGAGGAGCGCCGTACATGGACGGGCTTCCGCGTTGTCACCGGCGCTGTCGACGAGACCTTTGTTTGTGGCGTGTAATAAAGATGCCCCCCCTACCGAGCTCCATACACGCTGTTTTCGCGGTGGTTTATAGCACCGGTTCCGTCACTGCACCTGCAGTTCGCGCGGCAAGCTCCGTCGGTTCGCGGTGGATCTGTGTGCGAGCGAACCCTGCACGTCTTTCGGCTGCGCGTGTGAGCGACTCGTTAGGCCGCAGTGCTCTGCCTGCTTTGCGTAGCCATTGGCCATCAACCTCGCGCCGACCTCTCCGCGTGTCTGAAAAATAGCATTGCTCGGCCTTCGAATGTGCGCCGTTCGCACACGGTTCGCGTTTCCCGAGTTCTGCGAAACCTGGTCGTTCGATGATGACCGGTCCGATTTCTGGCTTAATCAACAACGTATATCTTATTATCTTTCCACCTTGGTGACACAGTGGCTACCGTTGCTGACTGCTGATGCCCAAATGTCGCGGTTCAATCCTGGCCGCGGCGGTCGTATGTAGGCAAAATGGTAGAGACCCGTGTACTGTGCGATGACAGTGCCCGTTAAAGAACACCAGATGGTCGAAATTTGCGGAGCCCGCCACTATGGCGTCTCTCATAATCACATCGTGGTTTTGCGACGTAAAACCCCCCAGATATTATTATTATGTTAATTTATCGCAAAGTCTACTTGAACATTGATTCAATGTAACTTTCACGCAATTCAGAAGCAGTCGATAAGGTTTTGTATCGCTTATCATCATTCAAGTTGGCTGGCTTTCACGTGTGACGACGCAGTGTGTGATTGTGAATCTGCGCTTGCCAAATGCGAGTATAGCCCCTTTCAGTTCGAGAGCGCAGAATGGCACAGACGCACTCTATTTCATTTCGTCTCTGTCTTATCGCTGCTTGAGAGGAACTCGTGTCCACGTGCAAACGGGAGGAGGAGCCTACGTGTAGGAATTCTGATGCAAGTCAGCTTGAGGAATACTACGATTATTAAAGGGCCCCTAAACAGCCTATGAATATAAAAAGAACGAGCCCGTTGTGCTCTCCTGGCGTTTCCCGTCTTTTTAGCTCGATTTGTGACACAATCATTTTATTCACGTGACGTCATGTGGACATAAGCTCTCGCATGTTCCATGTAGACAAAGAATATCAGTCGCGAATTGTCTCTTGCCCCACTTTGCCATGCAGTATCGCACGTCCTTCCTGACCTGCCTCCCATAACCGTCATTCGCGATTAACTGATTTCACGTCGTTCAGTGTGCCTTCTGCTGCGTGAGCGCAGATAACAGGGTGTAGCCAAAAAGCGCGAAATCCTGATAGGTTCAAATCTTAGTGATGGCATTGTGCAGGTGTCTTACTTTTTTTATATATAGAAATTGGTGGCGAGGGCGTGTATGGCCTGTAGGAAGCGCAGGGAAGGTGAGAAAAAACCGTACTCTTCGAACTCGGAGTGGTTTAGGGGCCCTTCAAAATAAGAAAATAGGGAAGCATGGTTTCGCCAAAAAGAAAAGACCGATAAAGCAAGGAACTCCACTTAGGCCCATTATTTTTTTTTACCACTGCTTCTGGATTCAATCGAGAAACAGGTACAATTCTTTAAGCGTCTAAATTAGCGTTCCACTTGGATGGTTAACTTGCTGTTTTAAACAACTGTACTAAAAGTTGTTTTCTTCGCACTCAAAACGTTCGAGCCTGCCCGTCAGAGCAAGCAAAAGAAAGCGGGAAAACGAAAGTAAGCACGCAGAGAGACAAACGCCCACCGCTGCATCCGTGGGGAAACGTCGCGGGCAGAAAACAGAAATAAAGATAAAACGCGTGAGAGCGAAGAAAAACAGATGGCGGCCAAGGACGGAGTGCTGTCCGTGGTTACGTGTACAGGTGATCGCTAAGGTGTCGCGTTAGCACTGAACAGAGGCCGCGGGCAGAGCTGACAGCTTGTCTCTCGCGCATGTGACACTAAAAAAAAAAAAAGAAAGACAAATCACTAAAACGTCTTGGAAGAGCACGTACGTACGTCGTTCGAGAGCACAGACGGAAGCAGTGTCGCTTTGGCGCAAAGGCAACGCAGGGGTCAAGAACACGGCGGGCGGGCGAATAAGGAACTGCATTTTTTTTTTCGTTATCGAGGAGGCATGCAGTTCTGTCGGGAACGGGAAAAAAAAAGCCTGAGGTCGCGTAGAGCCAGGAAGAGCTTTCCAACGGACGTTTCGCGCGCACAGGCCTTTCGAAACAAACAAACAAATTAACAAAGAATATAACGAGGGGAGGAAACGCTAGAAGAAAACCAGTGATAAGGAGGATGACGTAAGTAAACAAGTGTGAAGCTAAGTTCTAATCTGCATCAGCCATTTCCCTAGAAAGAAAGAAAGAAAAAACAAAGAAAGAAAAGAGAAAAAGAAAAAAGAAAGAAAGAAGAAAATTGAAAAGGAAAGAAAGAAAAAGAAAATGAAAAAAAGGGAGAAAGAAAGAAAGAAAGAAAGAAAGAAGGAAATAAAGAAAGGAAGGAAGAAAGAGAAAAGTAAGAAAGCAAGCGCACACTGCAAGTGCACCTTGCGAGGTTTATGATAGGAACTGTTTTACGAGTCTCTCACTGGCAAGTTCTTCCATGCTCTTGCGATTACGCCATGAGGTATCCTGTAGTTGCGTAAGTCACTGATTCAGCTTCGGCCGCTTTTCACGCAACTACAATGATACACTTTTTTTGCACGTACATGCATCGGAGCCATCCCGAATAAGTGGCTTGCAGTAAACGGCGCAAGGCGACGGAGAAGGACTGTGTGCCTCGACCTGACCTTTCTGCATTGAATTCACTGGAGAACGGAACGATTGCTGCCTCAATTTTGAGGGTAGGGGGATAAATAAATGTGTTAGTGAAATTGAGAAGGGTGCCAGAAAAAAAAAGTTGAAAGAGAAGAAGAAGAGGTCAGATGAAATTGATGCGGCGCCATGCTTTGGGTACGTTGAGACGACTATATCGAATTTCACTGTGTAAAGCTTTCCATGCAGCTTAGTGAGCTCGGTGGAACAACTGAATAAGCAAACAAACAACAATAATCCGTACACAATTATAGGGTGGTCGCGCAGTGCACTTACAATACGACTCGCAGCCAAAGTAATGCTAGCATATATACCTTGGATGATTCAGTACTCGCTCTTGACCGTATTTTATTGGCAACACATCCTAAATCAGGTTGGCAGCAAAGGCAAACGGTAATCTTCGAACTATACGGAGGAATTGAAATATCTATATGGAAGATGCAGCAATCGCATCTAGTATGACAGTGGCATGTTGTTTGTTTTTTCTGTCTGTCTCTCTTCCTCAAATGGGCCTTGATTCATATAGTGGTAACCATCCACAAGTGCCTTTACACAGATCTCTCGCGCTGGTTGGACAATAGAGAGGCCAAAACTTTGTTTATAAAACCAGCACGGAAGAGCTGACAGAAAGCAGAGCCCCCCGCGCCCAGGCGACCCCTCGGTAATGAGTCTAAGAGGAGAACGCTCGACAAGCGAGGCGCCACCCAGTCTCTATTGCCCTGTGTCATGAACCAGCCCGCGCTGTCTTTCCTTCGCATCATCTGCCCTTCCCTGAGCCGTCTGTGACTCGCTCTCTTTCTGCAGAGCTGTACTTTCAACTCCTTCCGATTCGTATCTGTCTTCCGCGGAGCCAGATGACAGGCGTCTCCGCCTTCCAAGTCCCGATAGCGTCGGGGCCCCGCTTCTCCCGCCGCTTCTCTCTCTTCGCATGGGGTGAGCCAGGAACTGAGTGGCAGTGACGAAGTGTTGCCACCGTAATTACTGAGCAGAGTTGTCCTGCTGCCGGGTTCGTATCGGCCCTGATAGCACGAGTATATCGTACATTCCGCTCGCGGTCAGTCACGACGCGATAGCTGCTCGCGCAAGCCGGTAACCGAAATAAAAAAAAAGGGGCATCCCTCGTATTGACTCCAGCATGCTCTTTGCAGCGGTTGGCAGATCACTCTAGTGCGCCAAGCACCTTATAAGAGGAACTACAGAAGAGGAGCTGAATCTCGAAAAAAGAAATCACACTAACAATGAAATGGAAGAACGAATGGAGCATATATTGCTGCCGCTCCCTATGCTCTTCCCGACGTTCACGGCTTCAGCTGCTCCCCAGATGTATCTTTTTTTTTTTTCTCCTTCTACGTCCTATAGCGTTCCTACGCACCAAGACGGCGGCTAGGTCGCGGACTCCTTGCTGCTCTCAGCCTTTATAACCATGCACTGCACGTAATTAACGGTGAAGGGCGTATGCATGCTCTCTCGGCGCCACGGATAGGCACACAACACTCCGTTTAGCGAGAACGCGTTGGCCTGTGATGCTGGCGGGCTGTGCTGGGGCCCCTGCCGAATGGGGGCAGCCACCGGGGCCACCGAACAGGCATTGCGGCCCGTGCCTCGTCAGCACACCAAGCTCCTCGACGGTGCCTCCCACAGTCTGTCTCAGCCACCAAGCGTCGCCGACGTCGCTCGAAGACGAAATTGACAAACGACTCTCGAAAGCCTGTTCCGCCAACACCGCGACAAAGCCCTCTCCTCTGCACAGTGGCCCGGAGGCAGCTACGGCTACTCCCACAAAATTGTTCCGCAGGGCAGTGATGAAACACGGGAGTTCGAAATCGCTACCTGTGGTATTATGTACAATTTTCGGTGCTCAGGAACCAAACTGTCGTGGTTACCGCAAAGTGGGTCGTTCTTCCCGGAGGGTAGTGTTTACTGAATAAGTGTAGACAGGCGATGTCTCACTCATCAACGATCAACAATCGAGAAAAAAGGAGGAGACATTTCTGGCACCTATACGCACATGCAACTATTTATTTATTTATTTATTTATTTATTTATTGTCATGCACGCAAAACCAGTTCCATATCGCTTACGTTCTTATAGGTGTGCTCAGTTTTCTTTCTTGCATTAACTAAGGAACTGTAGAGTGCCGCACTTCCATTGTGCAATAATCGTTGTATTCAAGGACAAGCTGCGCGTTCATAAAGATCTGAAGTGGGTCCCGAGCGTGTCGACCGCAAGCTACTCGTGCGAACAGTGTTTCATCATCCCGTCCTCGCTCGGTGGGTTCGACGCTGGACGAGAGGAGCGCCCGGTGTCGGAACGCGGGAACTCCCCTGGCGAGGAAGTGCGGCTGAAGCGCGGCATGTGTGACATCGCATGCCACGCTCTTTCCGGTGTGCCACTCGTGCGTGAGGCGTCTTAATTTCGTGCGAGGGCGGCTGGCTAATTGGTCTCATTGAAAAAGCGGGCCCACGCATGTGCGAATCCCCAGAGTAGAACGTCCTTGCCGGAGACCTCTGGAGAGTTCCGGGCGACACGCATTGGCATTGCACGCCTGTCGACAGAACAGCTGCTCACATTTCGCTCGCTGCAGGTTTTTTTTTCTTCTAGTTTTGACTTCCCTCTTTCTTTTTTTCACCCTGGTCTTATCAATCAGTATGCTGACAGCCGAAGCCATAAAAGGGCATAGGAGAGCACCGTGTGAAATGCGATTAAAAAAAAAAGTTGCTCTGGACCTCTCGTCACGTAACGGTGACATTTTCAAACGCAACGATGCTCTCCAGCGCGCATGAAGGAACTTATACATGAACCGAGAGCGTCAGCGTTACCGATTCGGAGCCCGTGCGTTGAAGCTGTTCTAACGCCAGAATTTGATCAGTTTATTGCGTGTAAAATACATAGAATTTCTGGTTATTAATATACAGGTAGGACCCCAGAGCCCATTGAAAGACAGTTGAAGGGGTCCGTTTTTAAAGACGATATATAGTCTTTCTTGGGGACCTTCGACGGAAAAAATTTGGTCTGTCTGTCTGCACATTTGTCTGTTTGTTGATATGTGGGGTTTAACGTCCCGAAACCACTATATGATTATGAGAGACGCCGTAGTGGAGGGCTCCGGAAATTTAGACCACCTTGGGTTCTTTAACGTGCACCCAAATCTGAGCACACGGGCCTACAACATTTCCGCCTCCATCGGAAATGCAGCCGACGCAGCCGGGATTCGAACCCGCGCCCTGCGGGTCAGCAGCCGAGTACCTTAGCCACTAGACCACCGCGGCGGGGCTTGTCTGTTTGTCCGCCCTAACGATACCTCAAACGGCACCAAACGGCCAAACCCATTCGCAGCGCCCACCAATATTGCTCAAGTTAGCGTTCATAGTAGTGCGATTGTCAATTAAAAAAGCCATTATTACGCATATCTGAGGCGCCATAACAACACTTCGAAGTTTTGTATGTCTGCCTTTATACTAGAAGAGGCACACACAAGTAACTCTAAGGAATGTAGCGTTTATCGCGCTGCGCTGACAGTGCAACGCGATGCTCAAAAAGGTGTTTCCAACGCTTTGCTACGACGTCATGGTGGTGGCACCTGCCCATCGCTTTGCGTTCTACATGTTATCACCTCCGAGGTTGGCGCGCATCCTTCTCCGAGGGCTGCACGCCTTCGTTTTCGAAGATAACTGCCAGATGGCGCTTGTGTCTAACGTGCCTCGATGCGCTTGTTCGCCTCCACTACACGCTGGAGGCACTCTAACGCAGCGCCTCCAGAATACCATTCGCCGATTTTCGTGCGCAGAACATCAAATAAACGTTTTGTTCACTCTCTCCAGGCGCAAGACTATCGTCTTTCGACTACATTTGCGGTGTAACACGCAGATTTGGAACCAATTTTTTTAACAGTAGTAGTTTGCTCAGCTAGAAGGAAAAAGTCAAGTAGATGCAAGTGCAAAGAAATACAATAAATAGATGCAATAGTTCCATACAATTCATAAAATACATATTAATACAACAAATAGAAATGATATTCACGAGTTAAAGTATAACTGTTATAAGTTTTGTAGATGATCGCGAAGTAATTGCTCAAACAGATGTAATGATGTGGACGATAGTATGGTACAAGGTAACGTGTTCCAAAGTTTTGATGCAATATAACAAAATGAGTGCGTTCTGTAGTTAATTCTTATGCGGGGTGTGCATAATGATGTAGTTAATGTAAACGTAATGAATATGTGGGTGTTTGATATGTCAGTGCCACCGACGGGTATTGAATAACGTTATGCAGAAGCTGGTAGGCAAGCAATAATACACGATAGTTTACACAAACTGTGATGGGTTGTATCTTTAGTAGTCTATAAGCACATGTAGTTGAGCCTGTTTTTGGTATGAAAAAAAGAGCCCATACTGCTGTGTTTTCTGCTACTATAAGGGGTTTAAGTGTTGTCGGGTATGTTAATCCATAAATTAGTACAACATATGTGATGCGTGAATGTATAAAATAATAATATAATGTTAACATTGTCCTTATTAAGAAACGGTAACGTAGACTGTAAAGGATAGGTATTGGTCTGTATATTTCAAGTGTTTTTTTTGTGTGCGTGAGTAGGCCATGGAAGTTGTGCATCCAAGTATACACGAAAAAATATTGTATTACTAACCCTTTCTAATACAGTGTTATTCACTTCACGGTGATTACTTGAGGTTAAACAAGTGTTTTGGGGGCAAAAATAATATAGTTACTTTTACAGCTGTTCGCAAGCAGTTTGTTTGCTTGAAGCCAAGATGATAACTTTTTTGTGGCTTAGAATAACTTTTTTGTTGCTTTGTGGCATAGAATATTTTCTTTTTTTGCTGTTATAAATATGTCAGTGTCGTCTGCGTACAGGATACAATCTCCCGATGTTATGGATGGCAGATAGTTATTGTCAGCTAAGAACAAGAATGGCCACAGAATCGAACCTTGCGGAACACCTCTATTTGTTACACATCGACATGATGCACCGTTGTTCGTAAGAAAAAAAAAAAAACAGTTCAAGCCGATGCGGCGCACACCATCAGAAGTGGCCTGCCACTGTGCAGTTGCGAATGAAAAGATTAGTGAAACACGTTTCTTCTGCTTGAATAAAAAAAAAAGAGTTGTCTTCGGGACGACCCTGATCTTAAGGCACTCGCTGTATTTGCAGACTACGTCTATTTCACTCTCACTTCACGTTTTATCTCCGTGTCATTTGCAATGATCCTAATATGGCCTTCTCATATAGCCACCGCTGTGAAATCACCGTCCATTGTTTCTGCCCGATGCCTACGTGTGCATGGAGGCGGAAATGTTGTAGGCCCGAGTGCTTAGATTTGGGTGCAGGTTAAAGAACCGCAGGTGGTCTAAATTTCCGGAGCCCTCCACTACGGCGTCTCTCATAATCATATGGTGGCTTTTGGGACGTTAAACCCCACATATCAATCAATCAGTGCGTATACGTGCACGTATACAGTGAGCGGTTTCGCGTGCTGGCGGCGCGCATCATTGGGCTTGGAACTGCAAGAGTAGATGCGGATAAGGTTTAAGGAAGAGAAATAGGAGGAGGGAAAATGGGGGTTGAGAGCACGTTTATAGAGCGCGACAGCGTCGCAATAAGCGGATCCGACGTTCTCCGGCGGATGGGGCGTGACAGCAGACCTCCCGCAGCGGCCAGCGGGACGAGGGTATACGACCGTGTTCTTGTGCTTCTGAGCATGCAGCGCAGACCGCGGACGTCTCCCCGGCCCCGCAGAGACAGTCGCGTGATGCAACGAGACATGCCGGCCGTGGACTTCGTCAAAACTATATTCCGCTTTCTCCTCCCCTCCTTCATAGAACCCTCTATGCAGGCGCAGACACTTGCTGCAGCGCCCTCGCATTTACCGGATAAGAGGAGGGTTTCTGCATAATGCAGGAATACAAGTGTCAGCCGCGTGGTTGCGAATCGTGCATTATCCGCCGCTAATTATGTACGAAGTGCCACTCAGTGCATCGCCCTTTCTGTTCGTTCGTCGATTGTCGAATGAAATGGTTCAATGCGAGATCGCTAGTATCGGCGCGTCCAGCGCGCGCGGCCTAGCTTTCGTGCGCAGAGTAGTTGAGGGGCACCGCGTTAAGACTATGCCGCGTAGGCTTGTGCAACAACCCTCGGTGCCACTTGCGAGCTGTTAACGCTTGCGTGGCTCCCATCCGATTTGTCTGCCACACTGCGACGCATCCGTTTCTCTTGATAGAGCTATATAGAGCCGCCAGACACTCGGAGCTGGCGCCGGATTAATTACAGACCGGGGGCACGCCAGGAACCGAACTTCTCAGTTCCGCGCTCTCTGGCACTGAGCAGCGCGCAACTTGACCCACTTAAGAAAATTTGCTAACAACGAAGGCTGAAGAGGAGGCCTTTGTGAATGCAATGCACACGCGTTGCGTAGCAATAAGTTACATGCACTCAGGAAAGAGAAAAAAAAAAGGGGGGGGGGGGGGGGGATTATGCGCACATGTGCGTCGAGATAGGAGAAAATATAATCAAAGAGTGAGGAAAACGTTCGCACACTTTGGGTGAGATGCGCTCAATATTTTAATTATTGTTATCAGCCTCTGCGTAGTAAGAGTTGCACATGTGTCGCTCACGATTCCCTGGTAATATTAATACCGACCGTGAACACTGTTTACCGCGCCATCCTATGTAGCGGATTTGCCAGCGTTCACTGGCAACCTGCTGACGGCAATAACGGGGCCTCAAGGCATGCCATGCGCCCTGTTTTTCGTATATTCTATACAGTGTATGAGTCTGCGCAGTTTACAAAGCTTCAAGTTTCTAGGCTAATCTGATTCGCTTACCTACCAAAACAACCCTATTATCTCCTCTTAATCCCTTTATTGCCTCGTCGCTGCAGTTGTTTATGACTTTGGTGGCCGTGACGCGTTCTCTTTTGTTTCCCTTCCTCAATGAAATAGCGAAAGTATACCAAGCAGTGTCTGCTCAAACTGCTGATTTTGTGGAGGATCTATAAAGGAGTAACGGGAGACGGGACATAGATGGTAGGTTTATCTCGCCGCTCAGATTTGCTCCCTCAAACAACTCGTTAGAGCCCAGCATAATCGCGCCACCACTGGGAAGAGGGTGCACATCTTCGGTGCGCGAGGCATAAACAGACAGAGCCACTGGGGGCCCCGTGGGGTAGCAGGCAGCCGTGTGTGAAGGAAGCAAGGGGCATAAACATCAGACGCAGTTCCGACCTGCGCGCTGCCACAAATATGCAAAGGGGGGCCCTCGCAATGTGCGGGAGACGTGTGCCCGCGGAGCAAGTCCAGAAGCCTCTTTCCTCGCGGTACGGCGAGCGCCGCCGTGGCCCGTCGACGACGGCTCGAATGGCAGCAGCCTTTTTGCCGTGCCAACGACCTCTACCACAGTGAGGAGGTTTTATTTAGTGGGTGGGTCCTCCTGGCAGTCGCGCGGGCTCCCATCGGAGCCGACTGCGCCAGACTGCGCGCCTCTTCGTTCTCTGCACCGTGCGGGAAAGTGTACACACGGCCGCTGCTGACTCGAGCCGATACAAAGTTTACCCGCCGATGGGGAAAATTAATCTCCCTGCTGCAAGCACGTGCCCGAAAATGCCGTCTTGGTGAGGGACAGTGCCACTCCAGGGAACCGCTCGCGGCAATGACTGCCGCCAGCGTTCTCGCTCCTGGAGTTATAACGGAACGCGCTTAGTCGCTCGCACGTTGGACAGAATCCTAGCATTTTCCCGAAGCGCACTACTTCCTCTTTGTAAATGAATCTAGCTTTTCGGCGACGCAATGTGCAATGTCATCTCGCTTACAGGGCGCCCTTGCAAGCCCAATGTACGCAAATAGGCACGCAGGGCCAATAGTTGTCGTCATATACTCTTCGCGGTTCCACGAACTTAGGAAATCTAATATGAATGACGTGTGTACAGAAGCCTGAAGCTGAGGATTTACTCTCACCACTGCTGCACCCTGGCTATCGGAAGAAACCGATCTCTGACACGTATTCGAGCTTTCTTTGTCTTCTGGAATCGATGTTGGGTTCTGGGGATCCCCGCTGGCGGTGGCGGCTGTTGCTATGCAACACAATCCTATTAGCCACCCTGTGAACTGCTAGGTTGGACTGAGAGAGCATTTTTGTACCCGAGACATTATACGTGCGTATAAACTTTACACCACGTCTTGCACAAACAATTCCTTATGGCGTCGCTGCTCTTCATGTTTTAACCTAAAGAGGTATGACCATGTAAGACGTTGCAATGAACAAGAATGACATTAGGTACATACGACCTTTATAGGAACCTAATTTTAGACCACTTCGTAGTCATGTCTTGAGCGCCCATTATTAGTGCTTAGAGTATCCTTTCGCTCTAGGGACAAAATCTAGTATGTATGTATGTATGTATGTATGTATGTATGTATGTATGTATGTATGTATGTATGTATGTATGTATGTATGTATGTATGTATGTATGTATGTATGTATGTATGTATGTATGTATGTATGTATGTATGTATGTATGTATGTATGTATGTATGTATGTATGTATGTATGTATGTATGTATGTATGTATGTATGTATGTATGTATGTATGTATGTATGTATGTATGTATGTATGTGTTCGGGGCCGAGGAGAATGCATTGATGTGTGCATGTATTCTCCAAGCAAAGTAGGGGTGGTGGCAAATGAAATTGTAGGTGCGGTTTATGTAATTACACTCGTTCAATGGAAGTAGCAGTATTATTCGACTGCTATGGCGGTATTCAAACTAATGATACCCAAGAAGTAGATTGATTGGAAATATCTTCAATAATACGAGTGGCGATTACGCCGAAGGTACTCTACATCTTCCAGTGAACGCCGGTATCTAGAGCGAAGGAAAATCGGTGCAAATCGCCGAAGAGGGGTAGTATACAGTGACGCGGTTGTAACCAGCGTAGTGGGTTGCGAAGAAAGTCGATGTCAAGTTCTGATACTGGCTTATAAATGGCACAAGGGAAATGTGCGATGGTGGTAACAGATACCTGGATGGGCTGTCTATCACCCCTCGGGGCCGGTATTGTAAGCTCAAGTCCTTTTGAGACTCAATTCCTATTGTGTCAGTTGCGTATGGAAGGTCGAACAGTGTGAGGCACACTACATCGAGCTACACGCGGTGTTTCTAAGCTACGAAAATCACAAATAAAGGAAGATGACGAAGGGATATGGACCTCAAGCGACGTACGCACCTCCACAGGACCCCAATAAGAGATGAAAAGAGTCGCAGCGTCACCCGACAGCATGCGTAACAAAGAAATTGTGCCATGTAGGGTGGTATTTCACGCGAGCTGGCCTTCTATAGGTTTATTTACGCTGCACGCGTAGTCCGCGCCCACGTGGTAAATCGTGCCTTTTGTCTAAATGACTCGTACAGCAAGCCACCTCTGTGCGAATTAAGTTACTCTGGTGTGACTGAATATTTATTTTGCTTACGGTGCAAGTAAATGCGGGTGCCCTGCTGACACTGTGCCACAGCGAACCTGTTTGTTTTGCGAACTGATTCACTTGCGACAAGGCTGAAAGTTTAATTTTGAAACAGCAGTGAAACTTTATCAACGAATGCCTACGGCTTCGAGTTACATCTAAGAGCACTTTAGGATTTTGACGGTTAAAAAAAATAAAAGGTTCAAGTTATGAGTATGGCTAAGATACCAACAATTGCCTGAGATGTTCTACATGTGATGAAGTAAATAGATCGGGACTGTTCTTAACACATCTTCTTTGACCTTAACTAGGAAAGCACAAGAACGCGTGTCACGTTCTTTGCTGCATGCTTTCACGACGCAGTTATATCGGTCTGAGATCGTGCCGGGGCAGACAATAAAAAAAAATGCAAATGTTCGCCATCGAATGGATAGTGTCTAGAGCCAAGCGTGCCAGGTAAGGAATCACTGCTTACAGAGTACAGGTAATCTCGCGACAGCCGACGCACAACAAAAGAGCCCTCGAAACTGAAAATGCGTCGTAATTGCACAGGCCAAGTCACGCGAAGAACTACTATTGGCTTATCAAACTCACGACAGCGAGAGTCCCATCTCAGGAACGTGTTCGGCACAAGAAAACGAACTACGCAGATGCACCTTTCGTGGAAGGAACAGGCCCGCAGAAAATATCATCAAGACTACCAGCCGCAAATCACTCAGAGTAAAGACGAAGCAAATGAAGAGCTAGAACGGGCGGTGCAGAAAAAAAAAGACGAAACGGGAGGGACCCCCAAAGTGCGTGTTTTTCAAGAAAAAAATATAAAGAAGTAATAGTAAAAGGGCCATGCCCACATGGAACCGGATACGTCATTATATGTTTGGGGGTAGGTAGGCCGACGAAGAGGAATCTGCCGACAAAGGTAGTTCCCAGAATGGCCACAAGGTGCCCCCGGGCGCCGCCGCCCCTGTCGCTATCCACAATTGGGCTTCTACGGCTCCGAAAAGAAGCAAACGTTAACAAAATGGGAGCGGGCAGTCACTGCCAGACACCCTTTTGCTTTTTGGCGTTTGGCTGTGCGGCGCGAATGTTTCGTCTGATACGGGAGGACCTTTAAAGGCAGAAAGGAGAGCGGCGGCCGACTAAGCAAACATGAGTCGGTATGCGCGAGGGACGAACAGCAGTGGGCGCTTTAAGCGGGGACGGCGTAATTCAGGGGGCCGGCGTCGTGAAAGTGGCGCGTTACAAACACGCCAGGTTGGGCACCGCGAGAGGGGTGCACTTTTGTGCGTGACCGCGGTCGCGCGAGCGCTGGGTCCGGCCTGCACCGACCAGCTCGGAATGCCGGCTCCTCCCGTCCTGCAGGCACGCCACCCTCGCAGCGTTCCCCAGCGCGACAAAAGGTGCACGTGACCCATGAGGGCAAGGGCGGCAAACGGGAGCGTCAGGAGAGTTCGCGCCACTTGTAGTCTCGATGGCACAATTCTCCTTCCGTGATCTCGAATAAAAAGCGCTTTCGAAGGGCGAGTGGACGGGAGGTTCGGTAAAATAATTTAGCACGTTAAGGAATCGATACGAAATGCTTCCGAAGTCTGAGCGTTTTTTTTTTCTTCTCGCGCCTGTTGGAGCTTTAGGCTTCACTGGACGAACATTGCTTCAGAAATTAACAAACTATTCTGAAATGATAGGCAATTGCCGGGACGTACAAACATCGGATTTGAACCATCCAGTGTCTGTTACAGGGGGAGTGCCAGAGCGCCGTCAATAGATGGGCGTTATGGAACATGTGCATTAAAACAGGGTGACGGCTGAGGCATTAGGTTGGTTACTTTGAATTTCGGTCGTACATTTATCATCCCCACAGGTGTGTCGACAGCGCTGTGCCACTTTCCATACCCATGGGTGCCCGTTACGTTGCTTTCAAACCGTTACAATTCCGATGAAGAGCCAAAGTTATTGAAGCCAGTAACCGCTGGTGACAGCCCTAAGGATGACACAACGATAAATGAGATATAGGTAAGTTCACGCATTTCTGTAGGCCAACCGTGGTTTCAGTTCTTGGTCGGAATGCGCGCAACGGGCGCATGATGCGTAATCTGCCCATCAACCGCAACGCAGCTGTGCTCGGCGGGCAAACGTGGACCTATTAAGGCGCGATGATATCGGAGGTCGCGAGTCAAAAATAACCACCCCCTTTCTGATAATCGTTACGCACCCAAGACGACTCGCAATGCCGACTTGGAGCCCGAGGCGGCGGGGCCGCTCCATGCCGGGGATCATCCTGACGAATGCTCGGCTCTTCGGACAAGCGTCTCAAGCAAGGGCTGTGGATTCGCGCATCGGCGGCCTTTCAGGGGACGGTGAGTGCAGCCGGCGGCATACTCCAAACAAAGGCGGGCGCTGAGGCCTCGTCCCGCTCCAAATAAAACGGCAGGAGACGGGGTCCCGGGTTTGCCCCTCTGAAAGAAGTTCAATTTTAGCGCCGCCTCGTCAAGCTGCTTCCGGGATGGAGGAGGCCCGCGCGGTGCCACTACCGAAAGCGCGCGACTCCACCCTATGCGACACACACGAGGCCTTAGCGCTGCAGTCGAGCCACGCACCTGGGTCGCCACGAACGACCCACGCCGTCAAATAAGACGCAAAAAAAGATAGCTGGATCCAGTGGTCGCTCGGCTTCGCAGGTTATAGCATGCATGCCTCTATAACCAAAATATTCACGCCCTATGTCCGTTATGCATGGAGCAAGTGGGGCAAGCGCCGGCTACAAGCACAAGTATATTTGCGAAGAAAGTTATTATATCTTCCCGGTTGTAGCACTATGACGGAACCGGATGTTTTGCATATTGTTTTCTTTGCGATACGTACTCAGGCGGTTGACAAGTTTTTCTTTTTTGTTTTTCGTAAATATTGTTACACCTTGACGGAATCTGGAGAACCCGTTTGATGTGCAAGGAAACTTTACTATCCCGATACCCGATCTCATACTGTGTGTGCAGTGCGTGCGATGGCAGTGTACGTAAACTTCGCGGGAAAATACACGTGCGTCCCACCTGGTGACGAAACCTTAGCGCACAAGAGTCAGTGGGTGAGTCGAATGTGCACACACTCCGCCAAGTTTTTAATCTTTCAACAATGTGCAATAAATCTCGTCTATTCACTCTCGTACCGTGAACATCAACGCGAGTGGGCAAAGTCGATACAATAAAATGAGGGAGAGAGATGATAATCTTCCTGATTATCTTATTTTATTATGTTGCCCACATTTGCCGCACCATTCGCTTGTACCGACGAAGTAGCGCGGATGCAACTTCACTGGCTCGTTAACTGCCCGTGTCGATAACATTATCATACAACCCTGAATTCAGCACCGTTTGCGTGACACGTTCAGCCTACATATCGGCCTTTGTCTTGACATAGTCACAACGGGGTTTTCGTGAAAGGACCAAACTAGGCAGAACACGCAGGAGGCTAACATCGTCCGGGAAGCACGGTCGCACGGTCGGAAGAAGCCACACGCAGAACACGCGTCACGGCGAAGCCTCTCCCGAATACCTTCGAGTAGTTTTCGAAGGAGGCTCGCAGATCACCACGTGAATCGCGTGCGGTTTCCACCCTCCAGGCTCCAGATGCCCTACGTCGTCGGTCGGTGGCACAAAGCTTGCCCCGTGTGCGCTTCATTCACAGAGTTTCCGGGGTTTAGAGCACGAGCCAGCCACGACGGCGCGCTGCTGCACACATGGAACGCGCTCGCAAGACAACACGCCGCGCTGAGTGGCACCGCTCGCCGCAGGGATGCCCGCCCTGTCTCCCTTTCACTTAAAACCATCACTGGCTGACTTGAGTCGGCTGATCTGCCTCGTTCTCTTCTTACGGCAACGGTCAGTCGCAGACGAGAGTTCCGGAAGCGAACTAAGCGAGGAACGTTTGCTAAACGGCTTGTTATCTGAACTCCTGCGAGAATGGGAAGTTATGCGCAAATTAGCGAGTCGGTTAATCCGAAAAGAGGAATTTCTTGGGACGTCGTGCTTGCTTGTAAGGAGCAGCGCACCGTTTTAAAGCCAGAAATCGAGTGAAAACTTAGTTCCGTGTCTGCATTTGGCGAATGTCGACGAAAAAAAAAATCCTGACTTGAATGTTTCTGCAAATGAAGGAGAAATCATTATTTACATACTGGACAGGGGGCGGGATCTTTTAGGATAGGTTACGTATGTTCGCATCATGGCCGTGATCTCGTGTCACGGCCATTCATAGTGCGACGACACGTGCGAATAGCCATGAAAATTATACGAGAAGCACAAAAAAAAAAAAAACTGAGCATTCATGCGTTCAAACCTGTGCGTGTGACACCATTTAGCCACTGGCGTTACCACTACAGGACATCCCAATTTACCTAACCGTTCATTCCACCTGCTACGGTACGGTTTTTGCGCTTTATAATTAGATATAATTACTACGCGTGTGTCCTATGGTACATCAAAAAAAGATAAAAAAATTAGTAAACGCACACACTCTCGAAAACGCTGTATTCTGCGATCTGAAGCATCCTAAAACAACACCATCAGGACTTGCAGATGCCAAAAGGGGTTCGAGTGCGGAATCGTGCAGTACTTTTGCCGTTTCATCAGCGTACCAGCAAGAGGGACAAGTTAGGCTAAAGGAAGTTAAAAAGTACATCACTTGGAATACGTATCCAAACTCTCGTATTATTTTTACTGTATATGATTAACCAAAAGAAAATGGCAACCGTTCATTACGTTTTACAAGAGATGAGTATACAAAGCTCGCGAGTCGTCAATTGAAAAAAAAAATGAAGTGATCTCAGCATTTTAAATGCATAGCTTAGCGTCACTGGTCCCATACTTGCTTAAAAACAGCAGCAGTTTCGATGGTATAGTTACAACTACTCTGAAAAAAAAAACTTTTAGTGAAGTTTAGGCACGAAGTGTAAGAGAAAGTAAGCGGTCGCCTGGTTCCCTTCTTTCTTATAGCTGAAATGGTCGCATATGCTTGCATACATTGTCGTAAACAAGTTAAACTCACTTGTCCTCTTGGTAGGCTCACAAAGTGAAAGGCACCGTGGCGCCTACGCTCACCCGCAACAACCGCTTCCTTAAACGAGGATGCGACAACGAGCCAGACATATTCGTGGCCATCGCACGATGCCCTTTCTCTGGCTGTTCTGCAGCCACGCAAGTGGGTTTCCCTGCCCATCTCACGGGCCCATTTGACGTCACAGTGCCCAGAGGCAAGTGATATGCGCAGTGCCTGACCGAATGGACATTCGTACACTGGTGATACAAGTTAGAAAACAGTGTTCGAAAGGAAAACTCTACGCAGAAGGCGTTATTCGAGCTGCGAAGATTTCTGATGTCGGCCGGCTTTCATGAGAGACTAACAGAACCTCCATCTACCGTAGTTCCGTGCCCTCGATTACATTGTTTTCGTCTCTTTCGCTCTCTACCCTTTCCATAACAATTTTATTTATAACCACGTCCACCCTCTCCCCGGGCAGGGTCACAAACCAGAACTATTTCTCCACTGATCTAAGCACAAGCATCGCTATTCTTTTTTTGCTTCTGCAAACAAAATTGAACGCGGTTGTTCTTTTTTTTAATTGTCTGAGGTACGTGGAGAAGTCCGCTTGCCGGATTATGTTTAACGGACTCCTGACAGCTAGAATTTTCCTCGTGACTTTTATGCTTTAATGAGTAGGTTTGGCTCTAATAGTCACAAAATTGGATCGTGAGTGCTCTGAAGTAACGTATAATTAAAGACAGCGTCGCCAATTGTGATGAAGCTTGGCGTCCCTTTAAAACGGTCGCCCAAAAAAAGATGAGAAACTAACGCCCCACCACGGCGGAGTGCCACAATATCACTTGCTCCTCAACTTCAGTGATGTTTAAAGAGCGCTATTGAATCAGGGACCACCCCACGGTGGTCTAGTGGCTAAGGTACTCGGCTGCTGACCTGCAGGTCGCGGGATCGAATCCCGGCTGCGGCGGCTGCATTTTTGGTGGAGGCGAAAATGCTGTAGGCCCGTGCGCTCAGATTTTGGTGCACGTTGCAGAATTCCAGGTGGTCGAAATTTCCGTAGCCCTCCACTACGGCGTCTCTCATAATCATAGGGTGGTTTTGGAACGTTAAACTCCGCATATAAATCAATCAATCAGGACCCAGCGTGCGGAAGAAATGAAACAACGTCGGTGCCGCACAGCGTGGCACACCACGCACGTTCTCCCAGCGAAATTTCTGTCAACAATTAGGCACCAACAATAAAACTGCATTCCGAACAAAAAAAAAGAAAGCAAAAAAAAAAAAAAAAAAACTCGCGATGTTACTTGAAACGCCGCTGGCATACTTTAGTCAAGCGTGGCAAGGGACAATAGGCCTCCTCGTGGAGCTCACTTTGCGTGCAATTTATTGGCTTCCCGTGAAGTCGGCAATGCTAACGCAACGGGCGAAACGTCACAGAGAGCCAAACCGAGGAGTCACATGACGCATCATGTTGATCGCGATGCTGCGACATGCTTTCAACTCAGATAGACACCACCGTTTATTTTATAACAATATTTAAATATAATCAAGGTTACGTTCGCCACTAATGCGAGGTCAGATGTACCTTACGTGTGTCGTTAGGAATTTCGGTGTCGTCAAGGGCCCTTTTAATGGTCTAATATAGTAAATATTATAAGAACTTCAAGATATCTATTTGGTATAAAAATGGATTTTGTTTTCACCCGTTGATGGTTGGTGTTGCTTGGTAAATGGTGGCACTACACCATTAGTAGTAGGATCAAACAGTAGCCGTCATTCCTACTATTAATAGTCACGTGCATCCTCGAGAGATTATTGCGGAACTGTTACAAGTCGATGCATGATTTTAAATATCAACGCTTGCTATGAGTGAGGGCCCTCATTTTTGTACACCGGAGTTTGGATATGATAAAGTCGCTCCCACTGCAGATGCATTAATATAAAAGTAAGATAACATTGCGAGATAAACAGGTGTATGAGTGCACACTTTGAAGTTGTATGCAACTTCATTCCAGAGTGATTCTACGATAGTTTCAGCGTTTCTGATTTAATTTAATAAGCTATAAAATATGCAGTTAAAAAACTTCGATGAACAAAGTATCCTTCCAACATTAGACTGACGTAGATTGTGAGCTACTGAAAATACAACGAAATCTTTCATTTTTAAGCATACAATCTCATTTGGGGAAATATTTTGTAAAATTCGTAATCAAGCACAATTTTTACGGTTGAATGTTGCGAAACGTTCATCCTGCGGTATATCACGCTGTAAGAGATACAAAACTAATGAAAAGAAATCTAACAAAGTTTTAAAGACATTGACTCTCCCTTTACAGCGCACGCAAGGCGGGCATCGCTCATCGCAGCGGCTAACGCTGAAGAGCTGAGGGCCGGCTCTATTCATCAGAGGGAGGTCTGTAAATCAAAGCGTACAGCGGCAATAAACGTGCTGAGCCGCAGCACCTGTCGAAGGGGTAAAGAGAGCGTTGGCAAGACAACTGTGAGCGTATCGAGACGTGTGCCACATGTTTGCATTGGTGGCTTCATCAGTGCTGGAAAACCACTGGCATAAAAGGGAGAGGTGTCAACGTTCCGGGCGCCTCAAAGTTCCAATGCGAACGGCATACGCAAAGGATGAAACGGATGGAGACGGGAGTAGAAAGAGCGCGAAGCCCGTGGCACGGCGGGAGAGGGCAAAACTTGGTAGAGGAGGCGTCTTGCCCTTTCCTTCGTGCCTGGGCCTGCTGCCGCCTGGCGCAACTGCTCGATCAGCAGTGACCGGAAGCGGCGACTGCCCAGCTCGGTGCGTGTAGCAGACGGCACACGTGCGCGCGCAACTGGACAGCGGTGGTTCGCGCGAAAAATAAAGACCGACTATGACTTATTTTTCATTTCTCTCTGTTTAACAGTCGTTCTCTGAGATGCTCGCTTCACTTCTCTACATGCTCTTTCTGTACTCGGCGGCTGATAATGAGTCGACGTGTGCTATTCTGTCTTCTCTGCGAATGCGAAACAAGTACACCAAGGTCCACCGGAGATAACTTACCGGGTAATTAGAAGACAGTGCGCTATAGAAGCACAGCGCGAGTGTAGATAGCAGCAGCAATCTGGCAGAAAGAAGAGAAAAAAAAAAGTATTTTGAATCCCGACTATAACGGAAGAGGCAAATATACATTGACGCTGACTGCACAGTTTACTTCTCTGATATTATTTATACAGCAAAGCCCTTCTCTAGCGATCACAGGATAAATGGGAAGTGTAGAGAAGTACCCAAAAGCATTACCAAGATATTGCCACTTTAGGCGAATGCACGCTCGAGTATTTGTGCGTGCGCTTGGCAACTTTCGCCTCGCTAGAGAGACCAGCAGTCGCGACGAATCCGGACACGAAACTAAAATCCCACTCCGTGCGGGTGCTCACCTTTGGGTTAGACCCGAGGCCACCATCTCTGCTGCCCGTGGTGACGTGCGCGTCGTGGTCAGCTCTCCTCAGCAGCAGCACCACGGGGCCGGCATGATCGACGGGGATACACTCCTCTTGCTTGTCTCGAGCCGCTCAGTGAGGACCGCGGTGAAAACCCCCCCTCTCGGGATTCTGTCCGCTCACTGCCCAGAAGAGGCCTTTGTGTTCTTTTGTACAAGTGTGAGCGCAGCCAAAGTCGCGCCGCTGCTGCCGTGCGCCCAAGTGTTTGGCGTGAGCGAGCCGTGAAGTGTGGCTGGCTGCCTGTGCGTGCGGCGCGCCCGGCCCTTCGCTGGCGGTCGGCGAAGCCTCACTAGTGCTGTCGGGAGCCCCGAGCCAGGAGCTCGCCTTGGCCTCGGAGGAGGAGGAGCAAGCATCTTCTTCCGGGGCGGGATGGGGGGCTACCCACGTGACCCACTCGGGGCGGAGGAATAAAGTAGTCCGGCCGTGGGTCACCCTCTCTCGCATAGCGTTGCGTAGGGGCCCCCTCCATCTGGCCCGCGCGCTGTAGCGAACGCCCTCTCCCATCTCCTTGTCTTGAACGGTTGTTCTACGAAGAAACTAACTGATCGAGTGTTGCGTGGCTTCGACTTCGGCAGCAATAACCTTCCCAACGATGCCGTTACGCGAATTGTGTCGCTCTGGCGGTTCATAGGAGGGGGTGCACGTAGCCCGTGCAAATTATGCTCTCCTCACGATAACTGTAACGTGAATCCAGAAATCTCGCAAAGGATAATCTCATAACACAGCAGATTGTAATGCGCAGCAGCAAAAAAATAATATAACGAAAAGAACAGACGTGTCACTTGGGATATCCCCTGGCATCCGTTGTTTCTGTTAACTATGTTCTTAACCCACATCCAGCCATAACAATAAGATAGTAATAACAATAATAAAGCAGGCAGGATAAGTGAAAGAAATGCACATGAAAGCGCCAACTGGCATATTTGAAGCAACGGAAACATCCAAGCTTATTGATTTCAGCTGAAAGTTTCGGAATCCTTGTAATTGTAATCTTTGATATATGTATATACGCTTAACTGAAATTTTTCTAAGGAATAAAATTTATCCTTACATTCAATCATTTATAAAGGCGTGGTGTTCGAATGGGAAGAGTGTATCGATATGAACAAGCCCCGGTCAGTGCTGAAGCGCTGCCTTAAAAAATTGAGGATTAATTTTTAGGCGATGAAATACTGTATTCGCACAAATGGGTGACACATCCCGAGGCCACCCGAAGCTTATGATGGAGAGAAAAGAAGTCTTCCGTTGACGTCGATACGTTGTTGCCCTTTATGAAAGGTGATGAATGTAATCTGATTTACTAGGAATTATCACTATTCAAAAAATTAGTGGTATCTTCAGTATGACGATGCCAGTTTTTTTTTTCTTTAACCACCAGTTAAAGATGAAATTCTGGAATCCAAAACCTTTAGAAAGTTGAACTATAGTGGTTGTGCGAGAATTCAAATTTAGGTTACACAGAAATACCCTGAAAGATGTAGTATATATTATGAAGTGAAATTTGCAGGTGAATCCGTACACAGTCTGGAGACCTTGTTAGTTTGTTTTCTGAGGAGGGGAGGGGGGGGGCGGGCTTCACAGTCTTAGATGCCTAATCAAAAGGGAAAATCTACCAGCGGCGGTGGCATCAGCACCAGTGTTGTATCACTGGTGCTGACGTTATCATCATGGCGATCACGTGACCACGTCACACTTCAACGTCACTTTATGACGTCATCGCGTGACATCGTCGCTTGGTCCCGGCAGGCTGATGGCGCAGTCAGTATACTAAACCTGGTGAGGTGCAGACAGTTTGCAATGCCTGCGATCTCGTAAGCAGTGCGAAGTCACGTTATAGATGCAGAAAGCTTTCGGAGGGGGATGTGAGGATCAATACATCAACTAAAAGACAGATGGCTTTCACTTTCGAGCCGTCTTAGGTGAATGCATCAGGGACCCTCTGAATCCTTACTGTTTTCAAGCAGGCCACCTAAAAAAAAAAAAAAGCATGTGTATTACGGTTTAATAATCACACGTAAGAAAAGGTTGAATTTTGATGAAGTTATAGATGGTACCGAATCGCCTTTTAGTGAGTCATGTAAATACTCTCAGAACAGTTTGTAGCATCAAGCTTCATATTTTGCAATAAGATGAACGTATCTTTTTTGGCAAAATTTGCTCACTGAAGAGAATTCTTTCATCACGTTTAAATTATTTCACCAATTTTACCTATATTCTTTCCAAATAATTATGGCATTTCGCACTGATTGTTTCATAAAGAGTCTTCTGGCATTTTAAAACGTGATTGGATGGTAGTTATCGATTGTGCCGCATTGCTGGGTCGGGCCAGAGCAAGTGAACGGACTGTGGAGGATTAATAAGCCATGGTGATGACACGGTTTTTAACATAAAGAAGACTGCTTGAATAAAAAGGTAATGTGAATAAAGGTATATCATGCCAAAACATTGAAATATTACCCTCGATCTTTTACAAAACACACACACGCACAAGCACACATACACACACACAGAGAGAGAGAGAGAGAGAGAGAGAGAGAGAGAGAGAGAGAGAGAGAGAGACTCATACACGCATGCAGCCCCGCCGTGGTGGTCTAGTGGCTAAGGTACTCGGCTGCTGACCCGCAGGTCGCGGGTTCGAATCCCGGCTGCGGCGGCAGCATTTCCGATGGAGGCGGAAATGTTGTAGGCCCGTGTACTCAGATTTGGGTGCACGTTAAAGAACCCCAGGTGGTCGAAATTTCCGGAGCCCTCCACTACGGCGTCTCTCATAATCATATGGTGGTTTTGGGACGTCAAACCCCACATATCAATCAATTAATACACGCACGCACGATATGTCAGGTTTACTTGAAGTTCATCGTGGTGCTGTGCTGTTTTAGTGCATAGTTACAGCTTTCAACTGCTGTACGCATGGTCACAAGAGGGACTACTGCTTAAGGCCACCTGATTCTGATAAGAAATCTGTCGTTTTTACCTTATGGTGGGGGTATAGCCAAGCATGAGGATTCGAGCTGACGATGACCACGTAACGAAAAAGGCGCTTAGCCGTGTCTCCAAAAAGGGAGACAGAAGCAAGCGCCTTTTCTTCTCTAACAAAAACCGCTTATACACAATAGAAAGGATGAACACAGTAACCCTGCTTTTGAGGTCTGGATGCAACAGAAAGAAGCGAAGGCACATTCTTTTTCGAGTGATCGTATACTTGTGTGTTAGCAGACCTGCATGGCTGGTTCTCTCCTTAAAACCATGGTCCTCCGTTGCTTGTCTTGCCCCAGGTTTCGAGCATAAGCTGTTCATTAGAGTGTAGACTCTTCAGCAGGTCCTCCATTGGTTCTTCATTTCATAATGAGTCTTTCGGAGCTTTCCGGCAGTTTTTGTAATCTCATATTATGTGGTTCAGTGTTTTGCGAACCACAGCAACTTTCTCAATGATGGACAACATTCGTCTGTTTTACGCCAACGCCTGCTAAAGTAACCCCCAGACCATCGTGTCGCGAACGGATAGTTCCCTCCCTCCCTGTGTTCGTGACCGTGGCTTGCCTCACCATTCCAGAGCATTGTTACGTAAACTAAGAGTCGGCTGTGTGTTAGGGTGGGAACGCTTATACCTTCAAGGGCGTGCTGACAGTCCATTGTACACAGCTTGTGGCTCCTGTTAAACACTTGACCATCTTATATTACACTGTCCTCCATTTGCTACGCAGTGGGTTTTGCGGATCAAGGAATATAAATCCCTGGGATTTAAGTGCGCGGACATAGACGATTACCTCGTTCCTAGAGGTTGTGTTTCTCGACGCGACCAG
The DNA here is from genome assembly GCF_043290135.1 of Rhipicephalus microplus. NCBI lineage: Eukaryota > Metazoa > Arthropoda > Arachnida > Ixodida > Ixodidae > Rhipicephalus > Rhipicephalus microplus. The sequence continues at coordinate 287,496,549 of NC_134710.1, read as the reverse complement.
GCGCAACGGCCTTTACTGGCTTTTAGTACTAAATGAGCCTGGTCACTTGTTTATAGGCTTTGTTTTTTCGCGTTTGCTTATGTTTGCTGAAGAATTCGTCATTTTTCGTTTTCTACTTCTCTCTTTTTTCTCCTCTTTCTCTCCTCCTACATTGCATTCCTCTATCTCTTCTCTCCTCCCGAAAGAAAATATGGCCAGACATCGGGCCCTTGCAAATGGTGGTTTCCAGCTTGCTCTCTCCATCTTTTTACTATGACCTTCTCTGTATGCAAATAAATAAATAAATAAATAAATAAATAAATAAATAAATAAATAAATAAATAAATAAATAAATAAATAAATAAATAAATATCTGTTTAAGTGTGTTCGCACCATCTTTTCAGAGCAAGCAGTTCACTAAACATGTGATCTAATACATCGCGCACAGCAGTGTGCCGTGGAGGTATATATTGTCACCGCTAAGAGGCGTACCCCCAAATTCTTTTCGGCAGTGGACGGGGGAGGTGTTTAGCGACCCTATATGCATGTTTCGTGCGTGTGCTCTTATAAGTGCATGTATGTCCCCACATAAAAAGTTGAGAACTTTCGGGCACTTCAAACCCCCTTCCTCAACAGACCCGGCTACGCCAGTGTCCACGTTAGAATGCTTCCTGAAATAACGGTTTCTTCTCTGGTATACCTTCTTCTGGACAGCTGGTTATCACATTCGCTATATAGTGAGTGGTGTGTCATACCTTGGTATCTGTGTAAGTCTTCTCATTGAAAAGGGGTCGGTGGGGGGGGGGGGGGGGGCATAGGTCGGTGAACTCACTCAGGTGTCGATTCACTCGGGCTCACCCAGCCGTGAATCATAGCCTGAGTGAGTCCGTAACTCTCTGGTGTGATTGTGTCGCCCAGGTGACGAAATTTTTCTTGAGCAGTGCGAGGCCGAGTGAGCCTTAAGCGTGAAACAAATTTCATGAGGGCGTCTGAGTGAGTTCCGCAATTTTCGCCGACCTATGGTGGGGGATATTGTGATCGTGCGGAAAGGCTCGGTGTGTAAACGTCGCGTTGTGGCGTGTACCACGAGATTGCCTTGATGTGTTACGCGTCCTGCCATATTTCAACTTTTGGTATGAGCTTTTTTTACCGTATAGTATCAAGGTCGTGTAGCTGATTGTCCTGCTTTATTAACATCATTACTTTCTATCGGCGGTAAATAATGGGTAGATGCTGGGATCAACCCTTCGTCCACAAAGCGTAGATAACATCTTACTAATCATTTCTCTCTCTTTCTCTCTGACTCTTTTGTTTGTTTGTTGTTGTTGCAGTGGTTGAAGGCGATCAGATGGGATGCGGGTGTGTGCCATTTCTTTTGCCAGTTAAGCAGCACAGCGTGGAAAAATTGGCGCACGTGTAAGTGTATCTGGATGACAGTGCTGGCATGCATTGAGACGCCCTGTTGTGATACCACGACACAGAGATCGTGAACGTTGCCAGACAAGCGATGCAGAAAGAGTGTACCCCTAATAACTCCCAGCATATATGTAAAAGTAATACGATTACTTCACTAATTTTTTTTCGAAACCGTTTGCTCAGCCTACTGTAAAAAGACTTGAAAAACTAATTGAAAATTAGCATGCACATACACCACGTAGTCTGTCTAGCTTATAGATCCTGTCATTCAAGCGCGAGGTAAAGAAAAGCACAGAGCGGCTTGCGTGTTTGACCAGCTCTATTCTCGGTGCAGCCAAACCGTCCAAACAAACATATCAAACCGTGTTGAAACAAACATTTCTCGAAGCGGAAGTTTCTCGTATCTTCTCTCTGTGAATCGGCAATGTAGCGGTGCTTAAAGGGTTTCGGATCCCTTTGAACTATACAGCGGCAAGCGACAAAGTCAGCACACTGTAACTTTTTTTCCTGTTGTGCATTTTTATTCACCTAGAACCATTCATTTGCCCCGTATGGTTTGTAAGTATTTTCTTTTTTGCAACGCGCTTAGGTCTGGCTTCTTCAATGAGCACGGAAACAGTGTTTATTTTTTCTTCTTCTTCAGGATTCACGAACCTACGCGCATCTTTTCCATCACAGTGGTCGGAGAATGCCCACGGCTACCGGATGCACTGCAGACCACTGGGCTCCGACAACGCGCCACGGCTGCTGTTGCCAAAATTGGCGCATGCTCCGCGCAGGCGATCTTCCTCGGCGCTGTCGGAGGGGCCCGAGTAATGTTTAGAGCACGAGAAAAAAGAGAAGCGCGTAGTACGTGGCTACACGCTGAAGGCGGTATTCTCTGCAGCGGCAGACTAAACAGTTTGGATGCGGACTACAACCCCTGCACAGTCACGGTATATGTTGGCAGATTGCGCCGAAATACTATAATGGGATGACGTTCAAGGGTGGGGCCTGCTATATAACAGCGCCCTTCCGTTATCTCTTACAAGTTGTGCATATTTGCCCGCAAACTTACACATTCAACCGTGTGGTATTCCAAGCACGCGCTATCAGGCACACCGGCCGGGGTCTTCGCGTATGTGCGAGTGCCGAGCGAGAGCTCCTTCCAACCAATGTCTCCGAACGGTGAAAACATATCCGCGTTCTCGGTTACAATGTTATGCACCCGTAAAGGCTTGTTCTTTTCGATTAATAAATGCCTTATTCTGCATCAATCGTATCCTGTAATGCTCGCGTATGGCTGATCCCATTGATGGCGTGTTTTGACCGTTGCTCTGACGACTGACGAAGAGCGAAGAGCGCGAAAAGGCGTTTGTATAGGAAAATACACCGCTATAAAGTGATGGCCCAGGAATCGTGCACTGTAATGTCACTATACAGGCATCTGCTATCGTTTCACTACCGAACGCAGGACGTACATGCCACAGTTCGGGAGTGTAACGTCATATGCTTTGATGATTTTGCTTGACGGGATGGGTGGAGCAGAAACCTCTTAAGAATCGACATCATGAAAAAGTGTACCGATGCCAGTCAATTAATTATTCTGCATAGACTTTTTTTTTCACATTTTCGCTCTGCCTATCTGGAGGTTTAGAGTGAAAAATATTAATGTGGCATGCTCTATACACGCACGTAAAAAAAGAAAGAAAGAAAACGATGCATGTATATGCTAAGGGATCGTAGCTATCAGTCTGGTTCATTCCTAAAGTTTCACTGTAAAATAACGGGGAATAGCGGCATTTGTTGCGCGAGTGCTCAAGAGGGCGTTCGAGGTCGAGTGCGTGTGTTTTAACATGACAGTTGTCTCTCGGCGGCTGGGTGACACAATTTTATAACACAATTTTATTTCCGAAAGAAGACAGTGCAGGCAAAAAAAAAAAAGAAAGGGGAGGCAACCCTAGCTCTTCAGGTTAGACCCATTTGCAGCGACGTGCTTCCTTCGTCACTGGTTCCCTCTGCATCATCGTCATTATCTACCACTTGGTGCGACCTCTGACAAGCTAGTATCGATTCGAAGGAGAACACAGCATAACTCTTGCAACTAAAATACTGTCGCTATATGTGACAGTGCAATGCATTGAGCGCGTCTGTTACACTAGATAATTGTTAGCTATCGACATGGTCGCAACGGTGCAGCCAACTACAGCGCAATGTAATGGCCACCTTAGTGGATCAGTGTTTACGGCGTTCTGCAGCTGACCTGAGGGTCGTGGGTTCGATCCCAGCAAAGGCGGTCGCATTTTGGTGGAAGCGAAATAGTTGAAGCCCGTGTGCTGTGCAGTGTCAGTGTACGTCACAGAACACCGGATGGTCAACATTTCCGGAGCCATTTCACTTCGGCGTCTCTCATAATCATATCGTAGATTTGAGAACTGACATATTATTAATTACAGCACAGTCTGTGTGCTCAGTGATGCGACAGCAATCACTGAGCCCACATTGTTTATTTATTTTGTTTGTAACTTGGGTGTGTGGAGGATTTTTCGAGCACTGTAAAATTGATCTAACCCACGTGCCCCGCAAACGAAAACACGAGAGTTATACATAATGATATAGTGAGACAAGTGCACAGGGCTTCGCGAAATCGCCCGCGGCACGGTGCCGTACGTGTCGTCGTTTTCTCGCGCTTCTTGACCGTGTGCCAATGTTCCCAACCATTGACGAGGCGACTGCCAGCTTTCCACTTGCCACACGCTTTGCGTGACGTAACGTCCCTTGAATCAAACAAAATGAGTGCCTAGCTGAACGCCTACTCATAAGAAACCAAAACCTGCGACCTATATATCTCGCTGCGAGGGGCAATTTGAGAACCCTCTGAGTGTGCGTCGCTCATCTCCTTCCAATGTGATAAATGTGAAGCTCAACGAACGATGGCGCGTGCTCTTGCTTAGCTCAGCTCGTGATAGCGTCCCTGGCATAATCAACGGTGTGGGCGTCTCTCGAGGTCGCCAGCCACGGAGGCGCGTGCCAGAACGAGAAGCCGCTCGGTCGCCGGGCCGCCGAGAAACCATACAGGCACGTAGGCACACGGCGTGTTTTATTAGCGACACCCTGATCCACTGATAATACGCGGGTTCGAAATATTCTGAGGTATTGTGCAGGCTAACCTTAGACCACAGGGATTTGGTTTTGAGAAAGCTTTATTCATGAAAGTCCAAAGGTGTGTGCCCTACTACACGGTGGGCAACTCCCATGGTGTGACAGTAAAGCCGAGACCTACCACTGCATTGGGGGCTCTCTGGGCAGCCCAAAATTCTGATTGTATGTCCGGGCTCCTCATAGCGGAGCTGGACGATGATGTATCGGTGCCGCGTACCGAAGGGTGCACCACGTGCATGTGTTGTAAGGTGGCTAAACCACCACATTTTCGAAGTAGCAATAAAACTCTTGTGGGGTCCCTTGTGCATCCCCCCTCCCCCTGGCAGTCGACGCAAAGGCGAAATGTAACTTCTTTTTCTCCCAAATCCACGTTTTGAACCTCCCACGTGCCCCTCCGAAAGCTTTCCGAAACTACGTGGTCGGAGGCATTCCGCTGTCGAGTCACTTTCTGATCAGTAAATTATGGGGTGCCGGGACGTTCAAACTTTTAATCAGAAAGCGACGAAGGCGCTGCTGAAGTTTGTGTGGTGCAACCAGACTCGATCATGACACTCATGCGCTTGACTGTGCGCGCATTGTTTTTGTCTTTATTTTTATCCATTCCTCCTTTGTTTTTTCCTCCTTACCTCTCTCTCCCTCTTTACTTCTTCCCAACACAAGGTAGAAAATTTTCTTTTGGTTAACCTCTCTGCTTTTCATCTTTCTCGCTGTGCTTTACCTTGCTTTGCACTGCCTCCTGTATCGGCACCCCTTTGACCGAGCATCATGCATGACTTCATGGGTCACTAATTTCCCGTAACTAATTTTGATAATCTGCGACGTCATGACGTTATCACGTGATAATTTTTCTTGTCACTCATGTTGACGCCGACGACAAGAGACGCCGGTCAATTTCCGCGTTTGGCGAAGCATCCCAGGTCTTCGCCTTAACGATTGCTGGGGTATTACGTGTCATAACCAGGACATGATCACGTGGCACGTCGAGTAGTGGCGTTCTGCGAATTAATTTTGACCAATTGGATGCTTTAGACATGCACTGTGTTTAATTTCTTTGTGCGTGTGTGCGAACAGAAAAATAAGGGAGGGAGCCAAGCTTAAGCTGAAAATAATAAAAGTAATTGTTTGGCTTATATGCCAAAAATCACGGTATGATTATAAGGGATGTCGCAGGGGAGGGCTTCGGCAATCTCGACCGTCTGGTGTTCTTTAACGTTCACCCAAATCTAAGTACATGGGTCTCTCCTCTATCGATATGCGGCTAACACGGCGTGGTCTCCATGTCAATATCGAGTCATCATGAGCACCATATGTGGCCCCCGTGGCGGGCAACGTTAATGCTGTACTGTTAGAGAAGACAGACCCTGAGTGGCACATACTGTTCCCCACAAAAAAAGGTTAATTCATCTTCTATTGCGCTAAAATAACTTGAAAGAGAGAAGTTCAAATAATTCAAGATGTAGGACACTGTCAGTGAAGTTAGCTTTGGCCATTGGCAATGGGCACTTGCGTTCATGTTCGTTTGAGCTCCTCTTTTTTTTTTTTTTATGAAGGCGCCATTAACGTAACGCGAAGCGTGAAATACCTTGTGTCAAGTCTATTGCGTTAGTTTTGCGTTGAAAGCTTACATTCTTTTACGTTTCATTACTGTTAGCCTCCATATAATTCCCTTATTAAGAACGAAATCAGAGAGAGAGAGAGGGAAAGAAAGTAGAAAAAGGAAAGGCTGAGAGGTTAACCAGACGAACGTCCGGTGTACTATTTCGCACTAGGTATACGGCAAAGAGAGAAATAATATGGTCACTGCAAGTGCGCAAGAGTAGGCAGGTTACTGAAGCCGGAGTTTCTCTGACCTACATGACCTCAGCGCTCTGATACTCGACTGCGGAATCACGGCATTGGAGAGGGCCGTGGTCAAGCCACGTTGATTACTGAAGCTCTGAAAACACTAGATGACCGGAAAGTTGAAGGGCAGTTGGACCTGCCGAAATATTCAGCTTACTTTACAGCGATCTGTTGGGTGTCATGACTCGTAGGAGACCGAAGCATCGCAACAGTGTCCTCGCCTTTCTAGCGCATGTCTTCATCAACCAGCACTGGATTTGACTGTGGTAATCTCTGATGCGATTATTGGGGTCACTGGAATTTGGTCAGGGAGAATAAAAAAAAAAAGAGGGAAAGTTCGACCTGTTTGGCGTGCTAATGTCTCAAGCCTTAATTCAACTACAATTAAGCACATCTTACCATCGAAAAAAAAATGAGACAAAGAAAGAAGCACACAGGATGATATCTAGCGTGTACACAGGGAGGCAAACATGTAAATAAGCGTACGATCAGCGGTACTAAACAAAACAATTCAGCAGATCTCACGTACCTTGGAAATCGGTGTTATGCGAAGCATTCGGAGAGATGGTGACTGTTATAATTTATTATTGAGTGGAATGTTACAAAATGATGCCAAAGGTATGTAAAAATGTTGTACGCACTGACTTTATGGTCTTCTAGAAAAGCAATTCCGATATCTGGCTTGGCTCTGTAGTAGAATACTTGCTTGCCACGCAGAATGCTGGGGTTCAATTCTTGCTGGGACCATGATGTTCACTAAATGCGTTCGTTGGGTCAACGCTGCCGATGCCAGCTTTTAAGGGCGAAGCTCATTAGAACCAACCTAGTTGTCTTCCATCTCGCCCCACAAAACCAGAACAGAAAGCGAAGAATTGCATTATGAAAACTAAAACATTTTATGTGTAACTGTAACACTTATGTGTAAGCAAATATACGACAGCCAATACATGATCACTTGCACCGTCGGTCTGTCCGTTCGTATGCTGTCAGCGCGTCCGTACACCTGTCTATCCGTCCATCCGGGTGTTCGTCCGTCCGTGCATCCGTGCATACGTCCACCTCTCCGTCCGTCCTTGCATGTGGTCATCTTTCGTGCGTGCGTCCGTCCATCTCTCCACCGTTTACACTATATTCGGTGACTTCAACGTATACATTATGAACCTTAGGACCTATAGCTTCGTCCACACATCGTCATTCACTTCGTTGAGATGCACTGGTCTCGAATTAAACGATCTCGAATTAAAATTACCAATCTCTATTCGTGCCATTCATTGGTTGATATAAACTGTCAATCATCTTCAGTGCATTGCGCTAACCGACAGTTGATCTTAACCCAACGTGACGGCTGTATTGTTGGAGTACATTAGTAATGTTTATGATATTGGATAGCCATCACTGCATCCCCAATTGACGCTTCACGAACATTACGGTCTGTAAAAGACCGAGTTGACTGGCGGAACGTGGGAAAGGCCTTTGTCCTGCAGAGGGCGTTGTCAGGGTGATGATAATGATGATGATGACTTAATGATGATGATGATGATGATGATGACACATCGTGGAACAGGTGAAGAAAAACGATGGCGTAGCATCGCAAGATTACGGTGACAGGAGGAGGAGCATCTTCATGGTGATTTCCACACAGTTTTAACTGATGATGATGATGATGATGATGATGACGATGACGACACATCGTGGAACAGGTGAAGAGAAGGAATGGCGTAGCGTCACAAGATTACTGTGAACATTCACCTTGAACAAGAGGGCTTCATGTATACTGCATGGTGCATATTCAAGGTATTTTCTATAGCAGTGTTAGGCAACCTGCGCCCACTAGGCAGTGTTATGCTGACCCAGGCACGATACTACAATCTTTCCCCTCCTCCCCTTGTCACTTCCGATCTCAAGGTCGATATTGCATTTTTGAGCTCAAATGTGGTTAGAGATGATCAAAAAAGAATCGTCTCTATTCGGAATTTCGCCCCATCGTCACACTTTGTCAGAATTGAGCCAAAATTTAGCCAAAAGTTATTTTGTACATTATGGTCAATTCGCTGAATTTGTTCTGTTTACTGAAAATTGTCACTGAAAATTGTCCATTTTTGTGACTGTTGATCGCTAATTAATTGCAATGCGGCACGAAGAGCTGTGAGCCTTGCTCCCATCAATCTCGTACCTTAGACCCAACTCTCACTCTTCAAATTCCTCCAGAACTTCGTTGACAAGACGCTACGTTGTGCAGGTTATGGTTGGGTGTCGCATTTCCCAATGCGTACAAGTTCCGCATAAGAATAGCCGACACTGCTGCATGTGACCATTGCGGCAGTGATGAAACCACTTGGAATATTCTTTGCGAATGCCCACAGCACTGCTCGCAGAGACAGTCACTCTGCAATGCACTAGACCAACTGGACAACCAGACTATTTCGGAAGAAAGATTCTTGCGCTACCGACAGGACTTTATGTCGCAGTAGAAGGCTGTGAAGGCCCTCCTGCGCTCCTTTCGTTCAACTGGCCTCTCCGAATGAGTGTGACCCGAATGCCCTGCATGTGTGTGCATGTGTATTTTTTCCTAATTTATTTTATATCTCTCTATCACTATCTTCTTTCCGACCCTTATTTCCCCATACCTGTACGCGGTAGCAAACCAGTTCTTCTAGGTTAACCTCCCTGTCTTTTTTTTTTATTTATTTTTCTCTCTTTTATATTGCAGTAGTGCACGTCACTCAAGCATCAATGTTGGACTCTGAGCGCTGCAGTACCCAATGTCCTTGGTGCCATGAATGTTCGTACGGCCACACCGCGAAGAAAACAGGCTACTACATCTGTCATATATGACGTTGATGTATGTGGTTATCTCGAATAAGAATCTGTCTGCGAATAAGAGGATTCTAATACCACAAGTACAAAGTATTGATGCGTAAAGATTGCCCCTAAAAGTGACTGTTTTCTGTGGCATGTCAAGGTTGGTCGTTTCCGACATGCTCTGCGGCCCTTGTTTCTAGCCGCTTCAGTCCTGAAAAGATCAGAGATATGGTCACGTACGCACTGTATGTGCAAGTTCTTCAAGATGCTTCTTTAGTGCTGCCACATATTTTACTGGAAACTGCAAATTAAAGCTTGTAGTAGTACAAATCGCCAAGGGTCTCAAGACGCCTCATCAAAAGAGCGTCCAAAGGCCGTATAAGTACCGATTTTGAAGAAAATCTTTAGGGAACAATCAACTCTGCGAGAAGCAGATGCTGTCGCGAGGCGAAGTCGCTCTCATCGCAGACACTCATGAAGGAAGTCCACCTGCCGTAAGGAGAACATCACTACTTCCTCTGATTTTTGTATCTGCTACACCACCCCTGCTGTGCGCGACCAACAAGGCCACTGAGCATTTATTTTGCAACCTAAAAAGGACGCCATAAAATAAGCATATATATATATGCTTATTTGATATATATATATATATATATATATGTATATATATATATATATATATATATATATATATATATATATATATATATATATATATATATATATATATATATATATATATATATATATATATATATATATATATATATAGTGAGGGAGAACTTCATTGACGCGCTAGCACTTTGATATGAATTCGCATACACAGAGGTGACACGACGCACTTTATTAAATACCACGACGTTCAATCGCACTTTAAAAGGCCGACGCTGAGGACAGGCGCCCTTAACCCACTTTCCATGTCCAATATGTGATGCTCATCTTGCTATCACGCCTCTCTCTCTTTCTCTAATTATGCTTGGCGGTTAACATCTATAGTTACCACAATAGTTTGTTCAATGAATTTATCATGGATGTTAGTCGCCGGGGTGGAGATGTACCAAGCGTCAACGAGGGCACATATATAAACGTTAAACGGGGCTATAGCTGCCAAACACCAAAACATACATTCGGCAAACCCTCATTTATCAATATACAATAAATATTCAATTACCTTTGTAAAAGTGCGTTTTACTTTCGCGTTTTACTGCCTCTATAGCTCCAGCTTCCAAATTACCATAAGCAAGGCTGATCAGGTTTATCAGAGACTAAAGCCGAAGCAATTTTTGGCGTTTCAGTGCGGAAGAACTTAAACATCACAAACGATTCGTCACACTCGTCGGCTCGCAACAGCTTCGACGGAGCAGTAGCGGTGATGATATACCCTTTTTCGAGAAAAAATATTTTTCAGTCCGTAAAAAGTTTCCTTGTCACAGCAGAATAACAAGTCACAGCAGAATAACAGTCACAATAATAACAAGTCACAGGAGAATAAAAGCATGAACAAGTGATGTAATATTATGGGGTCCCTGTGCAGCGCTTGCCTCCTCTGCAATACTACAGCGCAAGACGCGAAATTGTCGCGTAGGCGACCCGCACCGCAAAGAACCTACAAGAAAAATCAACATAGCGGAAATATTACCAAAATTTCACCATGTTGTAACACTGCCTCGTAACATTTTCCTTCTCCGGTTAGAACATAATTGAGTTATTACTGTTGTGACGGAAAACTTCGCCCTACTTGTTGGTTCCCCAATCTGCAGCCAAGAGCGACCACTGTCAAAAGTGAAGGGGGGGGGGGGGGGGAGGGCTCAGACCACACAACTCTTCCCAGTAAGGGGCTCGCGCCCCTCTCGCCCCCCCTCCCAGCTGGTACGACTATGGGACGAGGTCATTTTTTTAGTCATGAAAGCGGGTACGCACAACTTTACGCACTCATCGAAACGCGTACAATTAGATATGCATATTGAGCAACTACGATCGGTTCGTGTAGGCGGGTTGAGAGGAGATACTTGCTCTATATAAATCAATTCATGATCTGAGACATTTGACGCGAAAAAATGGCAAAAACTTCACCAATTGACGCGAGGCTTAAAACAGCGAAACTGGACGATCCTGAAGTCAAATATTTTATCTTCTTGGTGGTTGTTAGGATTTAGCCAGGTGATGATAGAGTGTGTTTCTCAAACAACTAGAGTAGCAATAAATGTTTTCCGGGGGGGAGGGGGGGGTTCAGGTATACTTGAAGTATGTTCGTAGGTGCGTTTGTATGTGTACTAGTATGTGCATGCATACGCAAGCACAATTGAAAATTTTCGGGGGAGTGGATTGAACCCTCCCCCCCCCCCCCCTTGGATACGCCCATGGTTTCTATAGCTTGAATTTTCAGCGCCGATACGTTCGAGTTGAACCGCAGATAGTCACAAACTCGACAGAGATATCCCAACTGCAGAGACTGAAAGTCGCGCTGAAACCAAGCTTTCGCACCTCTCATAGATCTTCGGGCACGCCGTCGTATAGGCATGAAAACGAGATTGATAGATTGGTAGTTGGTACTCTGTGCTCTTTCCTGTCTTCCTTCTCTTTTTCCCTTCAGCTTGCGCAACACTTCGAGTTTTCGAGATTCGCCCCGCCGTCGGGGTCTAGTGGCTAAAGTACTCAGCTGATGACCCGCAGGTCAAGGGATCGAAATCCGTCTGTGGCGGCTGCATTTCCGATAGAGGCGAAAATGCTGTAGAGCCGTGTGCTCAAATTTAGGTGCACGTTAAAGAACCCCAGGTGGTCGAAATTTCCGGAGCCCTTCACTACGGCACCTCTTATTATCATACGTTGGTTTCGGGGCGTTAAACCTCGTTTATCATCATCATCATCATCATCATCATGAAAGCGAGATTCGGATAAGAATTAGTTTGTAGCCTCCCAAGAGTCATCGCCTGTGGTCTCGAGAGCAGACTACTATATAAAAATACCAAAGACACTCCTACTACTGCGAGAAGACACTTGGTAAGCCAGAAGATCAGCTCGCCCAAGATGGGGTAAATTCAAGATCATCAAGAGAGGCAGGCCTTCGTGCAGCTGTGGACGTAGAATAGAAGATATAACTTTAACCTTGAATTCATCTACTAATAACAAGCCTGCGATCGCAATTTTAACGACTGTTGAGTTTTAAAAGAATAATCGGTCATCTTCGTCTCATTTAGCTTTCCTCTTTTTGAACAGCGCCTAAGAGAAACAACGAAAATTCTCACACATTGCTCGTGTATCCGAAGATTCGGCTAAACCAGGTTCATCTTAGCGGGTGCTTATGGTACTCGAAAAGTTACTTTAAAATATTACAACTTTCTGTTTTTCTCCTGATCTCTTTTACACCGCAGAAGCAGTGGTTTCAATTATTGAAATAAAACGGGTTCTTGAAATATATTGCCATGTGATGAATACGTTCATTACACTCAGGGCTTCTAACGGCTATGCTTGTTATCGCTTCTAGAGGTCAGAAACACCTCATCCTTCAAAGTGCCTACCTTGCCAGTCCTTGAACTCTTTCTTTTTTTTTCGTTATATATATCAAGAAATGCAATAATAACGCTGGAAAAGTTTTCTTTCGTAAGCACTTCACGTATACAAGCTTGCTCATCAAGGACAAATTACTGCTGGGTAACGATTTTGAAAACTTTTTTTTTTATACTAGGGATCTAAACTAGCCGGATCCGCCGCACCCCAATATCGCGCGAGGATTCCTTGTCACAGGACATCCAGAGCAACGAAGAAAAGTGATGACGCGTTTCTTTTATCTGGCCAGAGCCTTGGATGCCGCAAGTATACGACGAGGGGCTCCGTTGCTTCCCACACAACGTAACTCAAGGCCAGTCTGGATGCGGATAAGGAACCGTTTCTCAATGAAACTACTCCGGGGCCTGCTAAGGGTTAGCGGCATTCCCGGCCGTGGGCTGTCCTCTTTGAAAGTCTACACTGGCCGTTGCCACACAAGACGGCGAGGGTGGCCTGCTGGACTAGCAACACGAAGCAAAAGTAGAACAAGTTAAGAAGCAAAACGGGCGTGTAAGGGGGGGCTTCGACTTGCGGGGTGTGTGGTGGGGTGTGTGTGCGGGGAGGGGGGGGGGAGGTGCAGCATGAGAATGAAGATAGAAGCAAAAGGTCCTGCCGCGAAACCGAACACGCGGACGGACGGACATTACGCTCATGCAGGCCAGCTGTTGGAGACGCGTCTTTGGGCGCCCGCCTCCGGAAAAATAGTCCCCGCGGTGGAGTTCCGCTGCTTGTGCGTGGCGTGGTCCGGGTGGAGGGCGGATACCACGTCTCGCAGCCCACGTGCTCCTTCGAGAAGCGGAAGAGGCACACTCTCGCCGCCGGCGGAGCATGGTGGCCCGTCGCTGACTGGGCCGACAGCAGCGAGAGGTCTCACAGCGGGGCTGCCAGCGCGGCCGCTGCTCGGTAGTGCGCCGCTAAGACACAGACACGACGCGTTCGCTCAGAGAACACGCGGTCTCCCAGTAAAAAAGCCACAGGTCCTGCGCACGGGGGAGGGAGGCGCGACAACCAGCAAGCGCGCGAGACCATGCCGAGGCCCCCCGGCAGGGACAAAGGCGCTCCGCCGCGGCTGACCGCTGCCGCATCTGCGCTCGGCCTCACACTCGTCCTGCTACTACACCTGCCGTCCGGCGCCGACGCTGCGGTGAGTGTTGTCTTCTTCTCTCAGCGAAACGCCACCGGTCTCACCTTCCTTCACGTTTTTTTTTTTCGAACGCAAAGAAAAAAGCGGTGCAAGTGCCGCATTTTTCTTTTGGCCCCCACTTTTTTTTTGCCGCTGAGGTAGACCGGTGGCGGGGTTGCTCGTTTCACTTGCTTCGGTATTCTCTCCACGACAATAAACTAGCTCTCGCTAGAAGAGCGTGAGAATTAACACGCGTCCGCACGTCGAAGTCGTGTGAAGAATTCCGCGAGCGCTTTTCCAGAGTGTTGTCTTTCCCGCGATGCGCGTCTGAGGCAGCGCTTGCGCTCAGCGCTCTTTTCCAAGCCGTTCCGCCGCGGCGCGCGTCATTGAGGGGAGGGGAAAAGGCATCCAGGCTACCACACCCGATCAGCGAGAAAAAGCGTCGGGCGCTTCCTAGTGCGATGTCGTCACGAGGCCGCCATATTGGAAGAGGCAGTGGGATCCGGAACTTCCGGCTGGAGGCTTCAGCTCAGTGCGAGGAAAAAAGCCTAGATAGTTGCGCTGTGGTGGTACCATGCAGCTTCAGTGAAATCTCGCTTCTATCTCTCTTTTTTTTTCTTCTTCTCTTTCAGTTCAGAAGCAAGAGCCACGATATCCAACGCGTTTTAGAAATTAGTGTTCATTCGTAGCTTCGTTTACATAATAAAAAAGCATATACTTCAAAGACATATTCTTGGCCGTATTTGTCTGTAAGACAATACTGCTCCCGTTTTTTTCTACTTTATTCTATGCAAACTGTATATATTGTTTTGTGTTTGTGGTCACTATCACGCATAATCTCATAACGTATCATATAATTGTACATTTTTTTAAAATTTTTTGCATAGCTTCATTGAGCTTTTTTTTTTTCGTTTGAGTTTTAGCTATCATTAACATATACACTTGTGCAAATCGTATTGACAGATATTCGTATGTGTTAAGAAATAACTGGAATGATTCCACTGTATGTGCGTTTGCCTTGCGACAAAGCAAGCTCAGAATGATAATCAACACGTTAGACTCAGGCTCCTAATAGAGTGAACCCTTAAATATGTTGAATCGGAGTCGGAACAGGTTGCACTTACTTACGCCACAAACAACGATGAAAGGAATCGAAATTGCAGTTATATGCTCGACGAACAAAATGTTAGCTTTGTCGCACATCACACACAAAAAAAATGATGTGAAGATTTGCAGGCTATAAGAAATGCGAAAGATGTAGTTGTTGCGATAAGTGTAGTTATTCTGCCTAAGCACTGTTCATATTTAAAGCGTAATGTACGACTAATACGCGTAGGAAGCATCTCTGACGCCTGGGCAGACTACATCAGCCCGGGCTATAGAAGCGCGCCGTCTCGAATCCCACATAGGACCTTGAGGAGCGTGTAAGACGAACGCTTGCTATAACGAGATGAAAGAAAGAAGAAGGGATAAAGAAAAAAAATTAAGTGTTGCCCACTACTGCTCTGAAGACATATTGCGTTAGGACTCGTCGTCAACCAGCCCGGAAAAAGCGAATATATATGGCTGGCACACGCCTAGATTTCCTTGGGAGGAAACCTACGCGATCCGTTCTCCTACTCTCACTTTATATTGCGAACGTGCCAGAGGGGCTCGTTTGTTCGTTTGTTTTTTACCCATGCAATCATTTATCAGCTGTTTACGGTTACCGGCGCTTTCGTTACAGCATACGGCACCGATAGACGCTTCATTTCTGTACTATACTATGTACTGAAAGAAAAAAAATGCTATGAGACGCGCGAATGTGAATGCCTTACCGACCACGCCCTGATTGCTAAGAGTGTTTAGCGAATGGCGCCGCTGAGATGTACGCATTGCACGTTCAAATGATGGGTCGCATTAGATGATGATTTTATGCTACAGCGTATGGTATAGAAAATGAAAGAGAGATATGCAATAAAAAGAAGATCATCCGTGTAGCTGTGCTAATACAAACTGATGAGTTGGAAGCGTTCAACAAATTAGCCTCTAAAGTAGTGTTACTTGTTTGAAATGAACCTTATTGAACAGGATGCACATGCGGGCTAGTGTTTTTTTTAATCATTGATTCAATCTGCGCTCGCTTTTACATAAAAAAGAACTATCTTGCAATTAGAGAATTCATTCGTGCTGATTAGATCTTACCGACTGTCTTTCGCTTTCTGTCAGAAGTGTTGAGCTGAAGGCGCGAAAACTGAAAGAGGCTGTAAATCCAACGAAACCAAACGCAGCAAATGTGGGTGCAAAATACTATTACATCGTTTAAGTTGCGTTTCCGTGCTAACATGTCACGCAAATAGTGCGAACATTGTGTCAATTTCTACTCAACCTCTATTCTCAATTTGGTAGCTGCGTGCATACCATCCACTGTATTACACTAGAAGTGGGCATGCATGATCGCTCATGTGGTTTGTCAGCCCTAACGAGCAGTTACGATGTCTCACTTGGCTAATAAGCACCGAGTTCTCACACGCAATTCGAGTGTCGGTGACAAATGATATCCAGAATGTCTGGCAGTGGAAGGGGCAGAAATGCGGTTGCGAGAGCATACGAATGAGGGAATGTCGTATATCGGTGCCAGCAGCATTGCTCAAGAAAGACTTTCTAACTTTGCAGCCACGCATTGTACGCATCAACGAAAAGAGGATCCAATTGTGCGCCGCAGTTGACGCCTTGCTGGCTAAGTGTTACGGAGCTAAGCGTAATTACCACACCATTTGAAGTGGTTTATCTGTTCCGCAACTGACACGTTCCATAAAATGGCTGGTAATAAAAAAAGAACCAAGTACACTATTGCAACTACTTGTACTGTTATTAACACTGTTCTCCTTTAGGTGACATAACCATGGCTACCATTTCACAAGTGTTCCAGTGAAGTCGTACTTTTGATGGTTGCTAAGCCTCTACAGTAGCCGGAGATTTTTGTGCCTTGTGAACTAAACGCACCTGTCTTGATATACTTAGATATTTAGTCTACGCGTAATTTGAAAGTATCCTTATAGTTTTAAATGACTGTGAATGTTTCTAGGACTGAACGCCATAAGGTGATACTGGAATCGCGGTGACTATAGACGCACTGCCCTCCCATTAAAAAGGCTGGATGACGCATCTCCACTCTCTCATGCAGGCGCTTGTGAAGCCACCCGACGCTCCCTTCGGTGTCACGAAAGCTAGCATCTTCTGGTCGTTTTGGACGTGTAATTCAAACATTGTCTGGTGGCAGTTGTTGTAATCACACTTTTTGCGTTTTCTTTTTATAATATAACATCCTCGCGGTCATCCAACGCTACACGAAAAATGACAGACGCCGTAGCGACGCAGTGCGAATACGGCGGGCTGCTGTAATTTACAACTAGTGCACGCAACAAACCCTGCGATTAGGCATCATTGGGAATGCCAACTAACGCTACACAAAAAGTGACAGACGCCGTAGCAACGGCATCTGAATACGGCGCATTGCTGTTACGTACAACGTTTCAATTACTCATTAGTCAGTCGACAGAGAAAACATCGTCATGGCATGTTTTTACAAAGAAAAAAGGAATGAGCTCAATGGTAGCCAGGAGGGCTAAAGTTTGTCTTTTGTCAGTGATCCAGGAACGAAAACAACGTTGGGATGGCATCGTTTCAAAGATGAGTTTTTGGAAACGAGTGGTCAGAACATGACTCTGCATGCCAAACGGTCACTGCAAAGTCTGCTTTCTGGAGACGGTGTCCAGTTGTCCCTCATTAAGTTACAGACCCACTTCCTTGCATATTTGAGGCCTCCAGCGTGGAAAACTGTATATCAAAAAAAAAAAACCAAACACCTTCAACACACATTGGTAAAAAAAAAAGTGGTCAATTACCACTATTTCCTCGCAGAATGCGTAAAAAAAGAGTATCATTTTGAGGGTCTTATGCGTAAAATGTCATCGCGGCGACATTTTTAGTCGATTCGTAAAGTTTATTTCACTACACGCCTGTATTTCATCAAAATGAAGAGACAAGCCCTCGCACTCGCAGCAGGCGACTGTTCATAGCAGTTGCTTCCGGTACACCAACGGCGCCTTCCGGTGGCTTCAACTGCGCGCGCTCGATGTGGCATAGAGCTCCCTCTAGTAGAGATCAGTGACTAGACGTGGCTTCTTCTAGAGTTGCCCATACCTGCATAACCACCCTTAAAGTGTGATTGGCTGTCTAAAGGGATGTGCTTAGTGGCTAGGCTAGAAAGCACCCTAGTGGCTAGGCTTGTTGGCGTCTCCTGTCATCACGGCGTGCCATGTAGTCATGGTCCGTCATAAAAACGGGTATGCGCCACAATGACTAAATCCCACCACTCGCTACCGGTGCACTAAAAATGAAGAAGGTGACGGTCAGGCCAACAAATAGCTGACGACGTTACCAGAGCAGAGACGTCCTTCCTTACATGCCGCAGGAAACTGAAACCGGCCATGTAGGGAAGAGGTAGAAGAAGAAAGAAAGAAGAATCACTTTTGGGTAAGCTGAACTGCGAAGCAGTTTTCCGACGTTGTTAGTGTAGCGGATACACTCTTCCCTGCATGCGCGGTTGCAGGCTTGGCACCACTGGTGCCTCGTCGAAGAAATATGTCATATAACACCACATGCTTTACTCCGTCCTATGTTTAACGTTAACGGAGCAGAAACGCCAATCCCTACATGCTTCGCCTCTGGCCAGTTTCGTTCAATCAGTGATAGCTGCAGATATGGGGACACTGCGAAACATATGAAAAGTAATTGTGCGCGCACAGCGGGGTATTCACTATATGAGCGCAAGTGGCGCACTGCATACTTTCTTGGCTGATCACGTAGTTAAGCTTGCAGGAATACGTCTACTACCTCTGCTACCACTGGATCTCCATTTTTTATTTCATAGGCATACGTTTTTGACGTAAATATATTTAATGCCAACAAAAATGAAGCACTAAAAAAAACTGCGCTTCGTGAAGAAATACTTTTCCTGTGGCGCCTAAGTACTGCAGGTAAAGCAGATTTGCAGGGTGACGGTAACTCTGAGGGAGGGGTGCGACGAGAGAAAGCTAGATATAACACAGAATAGCGATGCACACGCTAAAGTTAATGGGTGTGCCCTGAATCTTGACTGAGACGTGGTGGGAAGCACGCCTACTGAGAACTCACGGGGCATGTTCAGACATAGGCGTGCCCGCAGGGAGGGCGGGGTGGGAAGAGGGGGGAGGGGGCAGGGGGTGTCACTTAAGGGGGTAGTGCAGAGTCAGCCGCATACAGTGACATAAAAGAATGGGGAGCAGAGACTCGGGGGGGGGGGGACGCAATGTCAGCCTTTACATTTACATTATAGGGAGAGCAGGTGCGCTGCCACGAACCTTTACCTGAAGAGAAACACTGTGCAACCTTAGGCGTGCATATAAAGGAAACACAATTTTGCCGTGTAGCTTTTTTTTTTCTTAAGCAAAGCACTACAGTTACGTTATCACAGCTAAATGAGGCCACACGCCACAGTGTCACAAAGTGCGACCGCGCATGTAACTGAAGCTTAGCAAGGGGCGCGAACGTTAGCTTTGCTGAAAGACTGATGACGGGGCAGTAAAGGCTGCTGTTTTTCTTTCTATGTTTTTTCTTCTGGATGAACTGGCCCTCGTGTACTACAGAAAAGCAAGGCACGCTGATGTGTAGAAAGAAAATAAAAATGGACGCTTATCGTTGTCTTGTAGCCAGAACTCGTTGCATCATGTCGGACCAGTAGAAGGAGGATTCGGTTCAAGAAAGAAAAGAAAGCTGACGACAACGGAGCCTTGAGAAAGTCAAACGTTACATAGTGACAAGAAGATATGGTCGAATGATGAAACCAAAAAAGCGGCCAGATAGGCGGGGCAACTGCGTGCGAGTGACGACGTGAGGAATTGGCGCCGTTGGCGGGTGTCTCCACACCCCAAAAAGGTCACACTCACCGCACGTATGCGGGCTGCGGGTCTGGAACTCGTTGAAGATAACGACAGCGCTGAGGCTAGGGGAAAAAAAGAAGCTTGTGCAACGAGGACGCAGATTGTGCCAGCGTAGGCTAAGACGATACGTCCAAGTTGGCTGCTCATTCACGCAATTCGAGCCTCGCTGCAGACAAGCGGCGCCGCGCGGGGGTCGTTAGGACCACGCCGCTTAACCCTATGGCTGACCAGCGGAAGCGACCTCAATAGCCATGGAGGGGAGTGGCGGTGGCGACCACAAGACGCGCAAGCTCTGTCTAGCACGTGTCCAGGGTACAAGCAAAGCTCGCTTAACAGTCGCACTCGCGCAGAGAACGCGAGGTCAAGCGTGGTTTTCGCGGAAGCAAAGTGAACAGCCATTCGCGTGTACATGTGGCCGAAATGTTACTCTAAAAAAAAAAAATCATAGGCGGAGCAGAGTTTATTTCCGTGTTACTATCAATGTCTTGAATCACTACGTGCCCGTAACTGCTGACATGAGTAGCTTCAATGTGTAACGCATTGTCCTGAGCAAGATAAGTTGTAAATTAAACGGTTCCTCGTAATATCGAACGTTTCATGTGTCTCTACGTTTGTCTGTCGCTTCTGCTGCATTTTTATATGATCACATCAAATGTTTTCTTTCAGACTAATAGGTAACTGTATTTCTATCTGATCAGACCTTTCCAAAGACGAGCGGGTACTTCAATGCTAACAATGCCCAGCATTCCTTTACACCCTCTTCCTTCTTGCGACTACTCAAGTTTTCAAACAAAGGCCACCCCCCCCCCCCCCCCCGTCACAAACACTGCTGCAACGGAACAAGGAACACGATTATCCTCAATAAAAAAAGCAGCTAGGATACGTAATAATGCGACTGCAGGTGGGGCACTACGTAGGAGAATCTGGGGCATAAAATGGACCGGTTCATCTCGCGAGGATGAACATGACTTCTGAAGCTTGAAAATGGCCTCACATCTGCCGTAAGTACTGCGAGTCACTCAGGCATCCTCTCTGTGGATTCCGAAACTTTACCCTTCCTTCTGCCCACTGTAATAAAGAAATGTCCTGAGGCTAAAGAAAAGTAATTAGCAGTACAATAGTTGTTCACAATTGAAAACTTTCACATCAATTCGTTGGGAAGATAGAAAACTTAATCTAGAATATTTGAACGCAGTGTTATCAACAAGGATTTTTTTCCTTCTTAATTGCAATCGAGTCGTAACACCGCGCCGTGCAGACTGTTCTGACCCCATTGACCTCACCGCACGCCTTTTGCATTTCATACAGGTCATTGCTCTAACGAGCAGTAGGTTCCTCCCCGCTGTCAATGACAGCGAGATGTTCTATGTTCCAAGTTGTTTTTCGTCCTACAAGTTCATGCTTTTAAACCGCATATTTTTGTGCACGGTATAAAAAAATATATCGACGGTGCAGAGCTGTCATAAAGATAAACCACTGCCACTTAGTTCTAGGGAAAAAAAAGGCATTCTTGTATTAGTAAAAAGCGAAAATAGAGTGACAGATATGTTCACTTCTATCTCTGTTCGGAGATGCTAACGTTCGTGCCAACACACGTGTCTCGAAAACTTCGTGCGTATGTTCAATTATCTTTTTTTTAATGACAATTCACCCTGGGTTGGTCGCGTGCCTAGCCTTCAGTGCGCATTCGTTTTGGCTCATAACTTGACCGCAATACGCGAAGAAACAGGATATTCGTGAATGAGGCCCTGGACGAGAGACTCCTTGATAGCGATGGCCTTGTTGGCCGCCTCGTTCAGCTCCGAGCATGCTCCTCTTTCAAAGATGGACTAGAATTTCTCGCCATGGGGACGAGGAGATGAAGGGCGAAGCGGGAGGAATGCTTTCCTGCGCACTTTTTCTACAAGGCGGAGCCGCAACGCTTTTCGCCTGCTCACCTCGAAAGATATGTGAAGACACGCTTTTCCGCCACAAGAAAGAAAAAAACGCGTTCTGAAGCTGTAATTTGGGTCGCAGAGCTAAAGCATGGTTTTTAACTTAAAAAAAGAAAGCGAGTCATCCTATACATTGCTGAGTGACCATCACGTTCGACGCGAAGTCGTGGGGTTCGTGACTCTGGCCGCAGTGACTGTACGTAGATGTGGACCCAGCAAAAAAAAGAAATAAAAACAGCCAAACGAATCACCGGGTGCACCGTTAGGCCGAAGATTTTCAGTTGTCCAGGATTGGTATATGGAGTTGTCCTTGACAACACATTCTCCCATGACTACGTAGCAGATATGACACGTAGTACACACCAGTCCATCGCCATCTCCTCGCAGAGATATCTGTGACAAGTCACACGCTATACCTACAAGCAATTTGAATTTGACGCTCGAACTCATTCATCATGTTGCACCCTCTTTCACTGGTGCCCTTGTATTGAAACGGAGACCCTTCTGCCAATAAATATTGTCTGGAGATAAAGTCGCTATGAAGTATAGTTTCACCAATATCCTTTGAGTAATTATTATTAATGCACTATAATCGTTAATCTATTGAACAACGATCCATTCATTCAAATGCTGGGGCACCAGGACGCCAGGAAGGCGAGGAAAGCAAACTCCTTTTATGAGCGCCCAATCATATAATTGACGCTGTCATCCAAATCACTGGAGGTATTATGATAAACCGCTCGGCAGATAAACCTACAGACAAAGCGCGAAACAGTTCGTACTAAAATTATACATTTGAATTGAAAAAAATCTAATTTAAGGTAAAATCAAAGTGATCACATAACAATTTAGCATTGTACATTGTATCATTATGCTAACTAATCAAACATGTTTTCGTTCTTAAAACTTCCATCGTTATCCAGTAAGGTGGTCATGCGGCCTATACAATTTGGACTCTTTTTATCACGAATATCACATCAGGCTCGAGCACAGTTTTTTTTTTTGCTATGATGACCTCGCCTAGCTATCGGGTAACATCAACAACAGCGCGTCTCAATATCACTTCGGAAGTTTGAGGTTACAATGTCGGCCTCGTCGTGAAGGGCACGCATCACTGATTACGGACGTATATGCGCTTTTATAGTTCTATAACTTCAACACGCAACTGAACGGCTCTCCCCTTGGCATATTTTCAACATAATGTGAATAAAACAAAAAAAAGGTCTAGAAGATTCGGTGTCATGTATAGTCACGTGCGTGAAGAGTGGCTTTCTTTTGACAGAGCTGTAGATAATACCTCGTTGTTTCTGTAGCACGTCATGAAGATTGAGTAAGCTTTAAATAAGGCACACCAAACGCCGAATAACACCCACCATGGTGGCCTTGTGGTTGTGGTGCTCGGATTTTGACGTGAAATTTCAGAAAATTCGCATCATGGTGGCTGAATTTAGATGGTGGCAAAAGTGCACGTTAACGAACACTAGATGGTCAAAATTTCCGGAACACCTCCTTAATTTCTTCGTGTCCCTGGCGCCTCTAGGGAGCCGTAGAAACTAGCGCAAAAGGAGTTTCATCATTTTAATGTTTTAAATATGCATTTGACGCATCAAACTGATCAAATTCTTGGGGCCCTTTAGGGAGCGGTGAAAAACTAATGCATTAAAGTCACACACGTTAAGTGCATGTTCAGTAAATGAGTACATGTTCCGCTACGTCAGTCGAGTCGTGCGTTGTCGATTTCGTCCCTAGAAAATATGGGGTGGCCACACATTGTGAGACCGGCCGAGGAGCCGCGCACTTACGAATAACGGCAACTAGAGTAGAGCCGGGAGTGCGCTTGTCAGCTATGCTAATGACCCAGCTTCACAAAATGTAATGCTGACCAATTTTTTTCCTTTACTATACATGTGCTGCAAGGGTTATTGAATGATATTTTAAGGCCATTTCATCTTAAATATTTGACTTTTATGTCCATTGATGGCAAACATTCAGTATGTCTTCTCTTCATAAGAATTTTTTTATGCGGTCGTTATTTCATGGAAATATAGGGACGTGAATATTGCGGTGCTACTGGCCGGCTCCGGAAATTCGGCCACCTGACGTGGCAGGAGAAAGCACAAGACTGGGGTGATTGGCGGGTGATGGGAGAGGCCTTTGCTTTGCAGGCTGCAGTGGGCGTAGTCAGGATGATGATGATGATGATCTTTAACGTACACCTCAATTATCGTATCAAAAGGCGTACGTACGTAAGAGTGTTAGGTCTGTCTGTACCGTTCATGTGTACTTCACCGTTTCGAATGCTGAGGATGATGGCCGCCGTGTGGTGGTTGGGCCTAACATTGCACTGAGTTATGGAGATGGTCTTACATTTCTTGTTGAATCGTGTACCTATAGACGTGTCACCTACTGCCATTTACAACCAATGCCATTATATAGGTGAACATAATGCCATTTTACCTGCATGCTATCACACGACGACAACAAATGTAATTTTAAAATGCTGACCGTGAGCTTAGTCTTATTTAGCCGTGACATTGGGAAAAATCAAAATCTAATAAAACTTGCTTGTAACGTTCGCGTAGCGTCAATTTTTCTTTACAAAAGAGGTGTACTAGAATATAAAAGCAACCATTTTGCACAACCTGCCACGGCTGCTCGACAAAGATGAAATGAAACCAAGAGCCAAACGAAAACCAATATGGCCGACGATATGACTGGAGCGTGGCAGTACGACCAACTTCCCGGCTTCACAAATGAAATGGCGGCAGCAATTTTGTATAGTCATCGCTTCTATCACCACAACACGAGCAGTCAGACGATCGACACCCGCGATACAGGCAACCACGAAGAAACGACGACAGAGTTCAAATGAAACATGGCTGACATCCAGCCACTGTAGTTGGGAGTATCTTTCTTTCAGAAACTTTTGCACGTGCTATTGCGTCATCTTATAACTACTATGTTAATCATAGTACAGAATAAGATATTTATTAATTACAAAACTTACGCGAACTATTTGTGTCAAATAAAGCCCAACCAGCGACAAGCCTTCATGATGGTATAGTGTTCGCCATCCACTTATCACGATGAACAGGCACTCATATATGCACAGAACTGCCGATCAGGATGCGCGCGCCTGTCAATCGTGATAACTGGACGGCGTGCACTACACCATCGCGAAGGCTTGCCACTGTTCAGGTTTCATTTGACGCTAATAGTACATAAGTTAACAGCCGTACACCTTCTTGAAAAGTACCTGGCGTCGATACTACGCATTTGGTCCGGAATCGCATGTGAATGTTTTTCTTGAGCTCATTCGACAGGAGATGTCATTTTCGACGAATGACATTGTTTTTCCCGTGTAGCAACAAACAATTGACATTACCAACGGAAGACATCCGCTGTAAATCGCATTACATTTTCTAGGCTACAGTACTATAAGAGGTGTAGGTTTCATCCTTTAGGGAGAATGAATGAGGGGAGGGTGGTAGTGTGGCTACCCAGGCGGGGCCGTGGGTTTGACAGACGAACTAGGTGCAAAAAGTAAATCAGCTATTTCAGTAAGTAAGGGCTTATTTCAGCATAGCTTTTTACAGAGGCATACTACATCTGTACAACAAACTGCACCCTGTGATTGGCACTGCTACCCCCCCACCCACCCCCCGGGTGAAAGTTGGCGCATTTGGCTTAAAGTAGGTGATGCTTCTCATCTACCTTAAAGGAGCCCTGCAACACTTTTTCAGCATGGTCAGAAAATGGTGTCAATAGGAAGTCGCGGCTCCTGAGAGCCCACGAGGCAAACTATATAGATCTGCCCGCGGCCAGGAGAGTACAAATAATACTCAACTTCAGCTAAAAACCGTTCTTTATTCTTTCTTCTAATGATGCCACATACCCAAATGACCTCACCGTATACCCCAATTCGTGACCATTCGTCAATTTGAGCATTGTGAGCTGCATGGTTACCATGACCGCCGCGGGAGGCCACCACGCTCATATGCGCTGTCGTGATCATATTAAAAGTCAGCCCCGTGTTTGAAGGGGCAAAATCACATCATATCCAGGGAGTGAATGATGTTGAGTGGGGCGAAGCTTCGATTAGCTTTATTGGCAAACCATAAATCACCGCTGGCCGCGTCCGTCCGCCTGCCTGCCTGCCTGCCTGCCTGCCTGCCTGCCTGCCTGCCTGTCTGTCTGTCTGTCTGTCTGTCTGTCTGTCTGTCTGTCTGTCTGTCTGTCTGTCTGTCTGTCTGTCTGTCTGTCTGTCTGTCTGTCTGTCTGTCTGTCCGTCCGTCCGTCCATCCGTCCGTTCATCTAATGAACACTCGAAGCACTGCCATCTCGCATCTTTTCATCATATGTTCATCATATTCAAGTACCGCCATCCAGCGGACATTCCATGGACTAAAATGAGAGGTGGCTACTACATACAGGACAAGCACGACCCACGCCTTAAGGAGCTTCGTCCCTAAAATGAAGGAACTCATCTCTCTCTCTCTCTCTCTCTCTCTCTCTCTTTTAGACACAACCACATGAATCCACCAGGTCTAGCTTAAGGATGTACAGTCAGCTTATTGGTTTTGTATACACAAGATTGTTATTTTTACAAAAAAAATTATGGACCATCTCCCCGAAGGGAACCATGATGGGAATGCGATGCGAAGTAGCTGCAGTGCGCACGTCGTTAACCCGGCTGAAACTGGCGTCCGCGCGGGTGCTAGAAGAATGGTTTGAAGCAAAACTCGGTGTTGCCTTAACTCGAGTAAACGTTTTTTTGAAACGCAAAGACACTGGAGGCGGGTTCGGTTTCATGTAAGTTTCATGGCAGATAAACGAGCCGAAAGGGTGTTTCCACTCGACGTGTGCTCGAGCGTTGTGGGTGGTGCAGAGGGTGAAGTGAGAGAGGTGTGTTGCGAGCGGGCGGAAGAGCCGGCAGCGGCTGCGGGTGATGGAGAGAGTGGCGTCAACTCGCAGCTGCGAGTTGACCTACTTGGCATCACTGCAACAACATAGGGGGGGGGGGTGGCACGGAGACACGGACGGAGAGCGTTACACAGGCTAGTCAAAGCGCTGCTTCGCACTTAAAAACGGGTCCGAACGACCTGGCAAAACTCCAATGACCTCAGTGGCCTTGCAGATTGCTTCCCATACGATGTTTCCCATAACATGAGGGACATCACCTGGGTACGCAGCTTGTTTCTTACTGCTATGTTTCGTTCGAAGAGAGACACGCAGCTGCTAAGAAATTCCACCTGAATGATATTGCGATCAATTTTTATTCGACAGCTAATGCCCCGGGACCTGTTTTCCATGAGCCTATGTGGTGGGTGGACACGAAGGTGTGGAATCAAATCCCAGTCCCGGCGCCCGCATTTCGATGGAGGCAAAATAGTAGAGGCGCGCTTACTGTGCGATGTGAGCGCACTTCAAAGAACAACACGTGGTCGAAATTGCCGGAGCCCTCCACTACAGCATAGTGCTTCATAATCATATGGTAGTTTTCGCAAGTAAAAACCCCAGTTATTGTTATTAGAAATGATCACCGAAAAATTAACTGAGGCTTTTAGGTATGCTTCGGACGTGGCACTCATTTCTTCCTATTACTCGCATAACAATAATTTACAGCTCATTTTCTGTTCACACTAACGCTATGGTATTTTGGTGTGGCCCACTGGCACTTGCAATCTAAACACAGATCACTGGTATATATATATATATATATATATATATATATATATATATATATATATATATATATATATATATATATATATATATATATATATATATATATATATATATATATATATATATATATATATATATATATATATATTGCGCTCTACTGGGAGTGTTTAATATAATACTTCATACCTCGTCGGTGTTCAAGAACTTTAAAACAATAAGCCTTGATATGATGTACGAATATTGCTAACTACTGACATAATAATACTGCAATTAACAATGCATATTGAAATTTCAGCCCCAAAGCATGACTTTCAGTGCAGTACATTGCCTCGATATACTCGGCACAGTAAGTACTGGAAGGTGACATAATTTTACAGAAATGTTAGATTATACACTATCACGAAAACCTTCATATATTTACATCGTCATGAGAGTGATTACGCCCTATTTAGTGGGGTAATACGTTTGGTATATTCAGTGAAATGAATACTCATGATAATGTACCTACATAACACCGACAAATTTTTTTTTCACATTTGCCCCTCTTTTTGCCTCATCCCTAAATATTAGTGGAAATATTTTCGAGCTATTACGTTCATTATTATTATTATATTACATAATTTTCTTACGGATGTTCACACGTCTTTTTTATCTATTCTTTAGTGTACCAACTGATGTGTATATGTATTTCATTCATATGAATTCTCGGTTGCTGACACTTTTCTGTGTTGTTCCGGAGTGACGGAGAAAAATTTTTATTTCTTCCTAGACTAAAAACTCAAGGGTGGGCTCGGTCTATGGTCTGGCACTACCGTTGGCTTTCCTGTACGGCTCTGATGGCCCGGTCCGCTAGCCAGTGTAGCCAGTCAAGCTGCGTTTAAAAGCGGCGCAATTTTTTTTTCACGTTCCATGCCGCAGCCTGCATCACGTAAGGTGTATGAGTGCATAAACAATGTAAGGAATGTAAATGATTTCAGGGGAAAAAAACTCACACTCAATATTCAGCATACGCTGAAAATCACACCAATTTACTGCTTGAAAGCTTTTCTACCTTTCGTTGACGGTGAACACACTTTTTTTTTAGAAGTGTCGTCTTGCATCATACATTGAATAATTTTTCGTTTGTGGATAAGCCGCAAACACAGTGGCCAACGTCTCACTTTAACCACCATCATCGTCACCTTTGTGACGTGCCAACGACAATCATCCTCTTCCGTCCCTGGGTTGGGACGTTAAACCTCAACAATTCTGATACTCATTTCCTACATTTCAAAGTTCCGCTTTCGGCGAAGTCTTTACCATTATCTTTATATGTGCGACCAGTCACGGGGCAGTGGCTTTCTAGCCCAAAGCAATGCTTCTTTCCTGACCTACTTCTTCTTCTTGGCAGAAATTACTGGTGGGGTTGAATAGAGAAGAGAAAGCCCCCGCACTCTGGTCTCCGTTTCTTGTTCTCGTAACAGCCTTCAGAGAGCGCATAGAAAGGCAACGGATACCGTCAGTCACTTTCGCTGACTGAGCGGTCGTCGCCGCACAGCGCTGTAGTGCTCCCACAACCAGTGCTTCCACTACGCTGCCCCACCCGAACTCCTGCCACAACGCTGGCTTTACCGCAATAGCATTAATAGAAACGTTCTCGCTCACCGAGCTTTTGTGGAACCTTGAGCATCTCTATAGTTGCCCCGAAGCGAGCTGGCCGGGGTTTCTTAAGAAAACAAATATGGAGTGCTGGTGAGATCAGCGAAAAGAAAATGGTAATAATAAAAGCATTCGCGAGTGACGTTGCCAGCTGCGGGGATCTGGGCTACGGAAATATTCGCCAAAGCAAGAAGGGCGCGTCGGTGAGCGATCTCGAGTCCAGACGGTTGCCGAGGAGCAACCGCATGTTTCTGGCAAAAGCTTCAGGAAACTGGCAGGGAGTAAATCACTGCAAGTGGGACAGCGATGAGAAGAAAGAAAAGGCTGGCCACCCACTCGCTGCATTTTCTTCTCACATGCCACCGTTTTAAAACACAAAGAAAAAAATGTTTCGAAATTTTATTAAAATAAACTAGAAATATCACTTACTACTCCTAACATTTTTTTCTCTGGGGCTGCTTCATTAGGACTCAGTGACAGGAACAACTGTGGGGCTCTCTGCGAATTCCTATGCGGCACAAGAAGATTACCCTGCTAAGCCATTGATCAGCTCTCGATTTTTACTAACCAGTCTAAGATTTAATGTTTAACTATTAGACTGTAATGATTTAATCTTCAGAATAATTTCATTTAACGATTACAACTCGGTTATTCAAAAAAGTTCTTTTATTTCTTTTCTTTCACTGCTTTCACATTGTGCCAAAATAGTCCCGCCAAGTCAACACAATGTAATCCTATTTCCCTAGCCTGGATAAGCTTAAGGTACTGACTAACATTAACCGCCGGCTTCCCGGCCAATCCACCTTAGTTGGTGAGAGCCACGACAAAGGATCAAGCAAGCATGCATGGCAACGCTGCATGGCACTGCCAAATTCTTGCATCGCTTGTAGCCGGCACCGAAAGGAGACTGGCACGTCGAGTGCGGGCTTGTGTTCTATCTTTCTGTAAACGCGGCGCCGAAGTTCAAAGACACAGGTGGCGCCAGTTACATCGAACATGTAAATACTGATGGCATGACGTTTCACGACTGGCATTTCGCCCTTTGCGTGCCGCGCAGCTTAATGCTATGCTGTCAGGGGGGTCAGGGGTCCTTTATCATCATTGAAGCTTACATCTTTATCCAATGGTTTAATGGGAAGAGAGGGGCGAAAAGGCAACTAAATGCCTGACAATGCGCCAATCCCCGCGCTTTTTGAGGTCTACTTTGCTGGAGAGCTCCTGGGTTGGGATATTTAACTCTCTCTTCTTGAGGTACCGACGTAAGACATCTGTGCCCGACGGTTTGACATGCAATCACTCGAATGTCATACGGTCAGAGCATTGTTACGACGGCTTTTTTAGGGGGGGGGGATTAATTTGATTTTGTGCGTGCGCAGTTACGAGGCATGAAGGCGCGCGATCTAGTAACGCAGCGCTTCGCGAAAGGCCCTTACGGCGGCGCCCACACACCATGCCCCCGAGGAGGGGGTGGTCGACAGCGGAAACGGGACGAGAAAAGCACGCCCGATCCATCGCAGCAGCCCGCGGAGGCGAGGAGGAACTTCCAGACGCTGGCTGAACAAACAGTCGCACGCACGCTCCGGCACCACCGCGGGCCGGGCGGGTGCAGCTCCGTGAGGGCTGATGTTGAAAATACACGCCCAGGCTGGCGCGTACAATAAACAGTTTGACCAAGGCGAAAATTTTTCGCCCGATGCGGAGGAGGAAGCGCGTATTTTGGGAAACTGTTTAGTTTTCCAGCACCGATAGGCTTGCCTTCTTCAGGGTGGATGCTCAAGCGAGTGTAGGGTTACAACCCTACTCGTCGAGAGCACGCAGGGCGGAGCTCATCACGCGTACACGTTCGCGCACGACGGCTTGGCTCCTTACTGTAGACGAGGTCGCCTAATTATGGAAGTACCCGGAGGACTGCGGGAGTCGCTCTAAACAGAACCAATGTTCCCAACTACGATCGAGAATGACAGGGCACAGACGGTGACCTTGGAATGTTCGGTGTGCGAGACGCCGTTACTCTTGTTATCAAAGACGACCCTTGGGAGGCAGCGATCGGTGGCGCAGCCGCCGTTATTGCAATCCGAAACGTGGGGCACCATGAAATCTCCTAGGACCCGCTAATAGGTCCACCGCAAATGAAAGAGACCGATTCGCGCAGGCCAAAATAAGGGGAGGTGGTGGTAGTGGTTAGAAGAGGAAGAAGGTATCTAATTTCTGCGGCACGGTAGGGAGAAAATAAGGGGAAGGAGAAGACACGCTACATCATAGTTCATGGGTGCAGGTCTGTGAGAAATTAACCAAACCGGGGCCCCGTAGTCACTGCCCGCGGCGTCAACAACCGACCAATGGCGCACAAGGCCACCCATGCGCACCATGACCACGTGCCAGATTGCGCAAGCAGCGAACCGTCCGAGCGACGGGCATGCGTAGTATCCAGCCGCTGCAGCCATGCTGCCATTTATTTCCTGCCGCTCATTTTTCGCCTTGTCGCCTGCGCATCTTTTTTGTCAACGGTCGTGGGTATCGCAATACGGAAGTCTCCGCTGCCAAGGGGTAAGAAAAACAAAGATCGGGCTGAAGCGCATGCGCGTGCTAAGATGGATCTGCGAAAAAATAAAGCATTCAATGACAACGCAGCTGACTGACATTTGCGGTTATCAAAGGGTTCCGGCGACGACTGCGCGCCGGTTTCGGGTTGCGGGCTCGTTAGGCGAACCCGTCCGCCTTCTTCCCGCTGCGTTGCAGCAACGGACCGCAGTGCTTCTGGCAGGCATCGCGTCGTCTCATGCATGACACGAGCAGCTTTGCGTGCCTTCTAGTATCCCGAGAAGGGCAGCTTCCCAGCTGAGAGACGAGGCGTTGTGCGAATGAACAGCAGCTCGCTTGTCGAGGAATCAGTACAGTCTGCACAGTACCACTGAAAGGGAGTACAGAAAGGGGACTCTTGTAACGGGCGAAAGAATCCGTGCATTGCCACTAGGTGTCTGCGCCAGTGCTGCTCATTGCGACATCTCGGTGGCTAAGTGAACGGAATCTCTTCATTTCTGACCTCCTAACATGGAGCGTGATAATGCTGCCAAGCTCCTCGTGTGGTGCAAATGACCTTCCAGCATGTTCAGCTTCTACTGATAATGAGAACGATTGCGCGACTCTGATTGGCGCTGCAACGTTGTGCGTTTGTGCGCAGGTCACGGCCACATTATCCATGTGCCGAAAAAGAAAACAGACCAGACGCCCTCTATGACGTCTTGATCTCCCTCTCCCCACTCTGCAGCCCATGCCAGCGCCAGCACGGGAGTATATCGCAGGCGTGAACGGAGAGTGGCCATTGGCACTATTCTCACCGCACTCTCATCATAGCATCGTGTCTAGCTATAGCTGTGTAAAGACTGAGAAATATAGACCTACCCGGAAATGCACTTTGTGGAATATGATTACGGGTATAAGGATACTGAGAAAGGAAAGAGTGAGGTGGTTCAGTAGAAGTACGAGGAGGGCGGGCGCAATTTTTAAAGTATCGGAACATACATAACGAGAAATCATTAAGCGTAAGGGTTTAATTCGTAAGTAGAGGACTACGTTTTCATTTGCTTTTGTTTTTCGGTGCGTGCTGTAATTTTATAGTGAATGACATTGCATGGCGTATGAGCGAGAAACGAATTTTCAAGATGCTGAAAGCCCGTTTTAACACTTTAACAATAAAGTACAACGTTAGAACATAGCACGCACCGCAACTTTTATTTGTACTAGGTGCATAGCTTTGGAAAACAGTACGTAAAAATACTGCAGGTGATCTCAATTTCCAAAGCCCCCCACTTCGGCGTCTCTCACAGTCATATCGTGGTTTCGGTACATTAAAACATGCTAGTTATCATTATTTAAAAAGAAGTAAACAATATTGTACATAATACACGATGTCTTGTTTAGACATTGCAGATTTTTCATTACATGCTATGGAAATCAGGTGCCTGTCGTCCTGGCAAACGAACTCTACGTTGAGACGCAAATACATTTCCACGCTTAAAGTTGCTTCGAAATAGTAATTCAAAAACTCTTAAATAATGTTTTTACTAGGTAACTTGAGGACAGTTGTTCATGTGAAAAGTTTTTAGTACTGAACATTTTATGGCCCACTATTTTTTTAGAATTCCCCAAAACCTAAATGATTTCCCAAATATATAAACTTCAATTGAAGGCCTCAGTCGAGGCGATATCGAAACTGGGGGCTCCGGTTTTCCGGGGACTGTGGTAGTCTTATTACGTCAGGTCAAAAATTCACGGTGACAAACTTTGGAAAAAGGCGCCTCAGGGCAGAATCTGATCAGAAAAACGAACGGCAAGTCTGAAATGCGTGAGTGGACCGTTGATACATTGCGGGGGGATGTTTCGGGCTTATCTGGTTTTTTTTTCACCCTTAGCCAAGAAAACTACAATATCCACTTCCTATAAGGCGGAGCTGCTAAGCTTTCGTAATGCCGCTAGTCGTCGACAGAAAACTATCGCCATCCTGGACTAGCACGTACTCCCTTCGCCCGCTTCATCTATTTTTCTTCGCTCCCAGAAGACGAGCGCCGATTTGTCCAGCGTGGGATGCAGTAACTGCGATGAACGAGCAGAGAGAAAGGGGAAGAAAGAGAGATAAATTTATGGCGGAAAAAATTCTTGATGTGGCTGTATTCGAACGTGAGTACACGCCATCCCAAGACGACCACTCGGCTACCAGGCACGCCAGCAGAGTATAGCACAGTCTTGTATACAGAAAAGTACGGAAAAAGGGTGGGGAAAGGAAGTGAGAACATGAGGAGGAAATATGTGAGGGTGCTGTGGAGGGAAAGCATGATGGGATAGAGTAGAGCGCACAGTAAAAAAAGAGAGAATGCGGAAGAAAAGAAGAGAAAAAAGAATCAAAGAAAGAAAGACCTAAAAAATGGGGTTGATCCCTCTTTTTAAGAAAGTGAAACGTGCCTTCGCAGAGGTATAGTTGAGCGTTAATTGTGCTTTTTTTTTTTGCTACAGGGGTAAAGGAATGAATACTACAGCAACAAATTGCATTGTCACGCGAAGAACGACAAGCAGCTCGAAACTTTCAACGCGAACGTGAAGCTGAAAGCACACACGAAATGAGCATACACAGGACGAGCGCGGGCAAACAACTGTCACAGCTCGACATATAAAGCGCGTTTCTCAAACAAAAAGAAAGACGCACGGAATAAACGCACAGATATACAAAGGACGAGCGTGAACAACTTTCACAATTCTTATTTATCCGTGTGTGACCACGGTGCTCCTTTGGGTCGCGGCAGCGAGCGAAGTGACCTTCGTGCTCTCTTTAACTTCTGTAACTTCTAAGCAAACTTACGGTGGAAGCACAAGAGGTACAAAACACCCGAATCCTGAGATAAGGGCGTGCGCGAGTGAGCCACCACGCTAGAGAACATCTACACGCACTTTGACCACGCCATGTGGAGGCGCGCCCGCATACCGACACGCGCGGTGGCACGGAACGACGACCTTTAGTGCGCTCAACGCGCGCCCGTAGCGCCATCTTGCTACTAACGAGAAAAACGCGCTGAAGTGAGCTCCGAGGACTGCCAGT
The DNA here is from genome assembly GCF_043290135.1 of Rhipicephalus microplus. Classification (NCBI taxonomy): domain Eukaryota; kingdom Metazoa; phylum Arthropoda; class Arachnida; order Ixodida; family Ixodidae; genus Rhipicephalus; species Rhipicephalus microplus. Next base: position 287,461,887 of record NC_134710.1, on the reverse strand, counting down.
GGTACAGTGCGTATTAAATGGCTCACGACTAACATGTTACAGAAGGTTCGTGTTGTGGCTTAATGGTTAGTGTCGCGTGCTGAGGTCGGCACGATGGTCGCTCGTTCGACGCCCCGCTGCAGAACTTTGCATTTTAGTTTTTTTCTTCTTTTCAATGTAGTCTTATATATTTTACGTCATATCCGTGACAGAAATACGTCAGTGGAATCGTGGTGGACCCCGACATAAATCTATTTCGTGTTAAAAGCTAAAACAAAAGAGGAAGCGAGAAATAGCAGAGGAAGATAAGAAAGGGAAGACAGAGAATCAAGGACATAATGAGAGAAAACGAGAGGGCAATAGATATAGAGATAAAGAAACAAATAGAAACAAAGACAATAGAGCGAGAGAATTAAAGGAACAAAAAAATGTCGACAGACTTCACATTGTCAGGCAATGCTGGGTCACAATGGAGCTGGTGATGTCATATAGCCAGTACCAACTTCCACTAGACACTCCTAGCTGCTACGGGCTCGATGAAACAGCTGCGAATGAAACTGCACACGCCTTAAGGTAGAAAGGTAATCGAGGTGGGGGACCGACCAGAACGTAAGAGCGGGTTAGGCTTAATGGGACCTGAGAAATGGCGAAACCTCGCAAATCTTGGCAACACCTACACTTAGTAAAACCTAACAACACGTAACAAAAGCTAGCACCACTCAGGAAAACTTACCAACAACTTAGGCAAGCCATGACTAGTCAGGGGGTCACCAGCTCAGCTGTGACCCAGCATCTACTGTCGCACTTCTCACAGACAAGAGAAAAGTTTCTTCACGCTTATTTAGATGATAAGACAAAATAACCAGATTAACGCTACACACCAAACGGCAGGAATGAACGGTCTACTTGTGTATCTGAGACGGCTTGCAGTTTGTCGTGGTAATAATCTGGTGCGACGTGTTTTTTTTTTTTTTCAAAGTTTGTCACAGAAAGTTTCAGATTGACGAAACACAACGCCGGCAACTCATGAGTGCCCGGTGCGCCCACTTTTAATATTTCCTGGTTAGGGATTCTATTCCGATTAATAATATCACGAATTACGCAAGTTGGTTCACTAATGAACCTAGGTGAACTTGGATCAACTTAAAGAACTCAGCCTATAATGTATGCCAAAAGAAAAGCACGTTCCTAAGCTAGCGAGACGTAGGAGACGCCTTCTGATATATTTTGAAATAAAATAATACTTATCATAACTTTTAGCATTACACACAAGTGGGTTTCAATTAGTTTTCTGCGTAACATATGATGAAACTGATTTTTATATTTGTGATGGCTCACATATAAAAGCGGAGGAGGAAACGGCAAGTGCCTTGAACATTTTCAGCTGGGAGAGAGGACATGAAGCGTACATGTGCTAAGGTAGGCCTTGCAAAAGAAGAATGCTTGAAGAAACTTCGACTCCGGCTACACCTGGTGTTCAAGCATATTAACCTCCTCGAGCCTCCATTTTCTCCCGAACTTCTGCCTTGTTTGGGTTCCTGCTGCCGTGTCACTCTATTTTGCGGCAGTGCTCGTTTTACAACAGCAAGGCAAACGTGACGCATAGTTCTCTATACGTTCCCGGATTTCTCACCCCGCACACTGATCCACCGAAAAATGTTATCGTACTCGTACGAGGAAACTACTGTTCCCTCGTCTTATTCACTACACTCACGCTGTCACCCATAAATGTGTCCCTAAAAAGACGCCCCATTACAGCTCGTGTCTGTACCTACTTTCACGTCGTTCATTATACTATATACGTGTTTCTAGTACTCGCAATATTGAGCCCTTTTCGTAGAAGAGAGATCGATCCGGAGTACACGGTGCTGACGCTCCCGAGTTCAAGGCTGTCTCGACTTTCAACATTAATGCGAGACAGCACATTTGTAACTGGTGAGCTCCCTTGCGAACCTTTCCCACGTGCTCAATCTGCTTTAGCCTTGACAATGAGATTTAAACATTTATTTTAACTAAAAAAAGCTTGCAGATTTGCTTCACTTCACAAGAAGTGCGCACCAGTCCTTCAATCCAGGCTTGCGTAGCCGTGAACAGAACGTCTGAGCACTCGATTTGAAACTTCCAAAAATTTAATACACAACATTGTGAAAGTTGTTACTAACTACGATTTTTTTTCTTTTTCTCCTGGAGATTATTTTGTTCTTCCTATGAAGTCGAGCTTGATTTCAGCACTTGCATGAGAAATATTTGTGCATAAACACGGGAAAAATCATGAGAAGTACAAGGACGAACCCGAAATGAGCAGGATAGCGCAAATACTATACGCTGGCAAAAATGTAACTGAATGCTCAACCACATGACCAGACTTTCGTTTGTCAGTGTTCGCACTCGATATATAGTAGGGGACGTGTTGCACCACCTTTTTTGACTCTGACTTCATCCGAACATATATGTCAGGGGACATTTGCGAGCCTTTAGTGTGGTTAATATTTGTTTCATTCCGTGGACTGCTTCCAATGTCCCATCCTATTTCAGGGTTAATGTTTAATTTAAATTATAATATGCCCGCAGTAGATGTTACCATGACAGCGCCTCTTGTACACGTTAAGTCTTAGTTTCGTTTCGCAGCGGTCCCTTCCGGCTAACGTGCTCAGTCGGGAGCAAGCTGTCGCAGTCGAAGTTTTCAGCTTCGACGTACACGGTTCTCTTCCAGCCGATCGCGTGTGCGGATTCCGAACGTTCGAAAACGAAACTTGGACGAAACTAGCATAATATTCAGCCCCGTGCTAAGGGGACGTCACGTTATGAACTCCGCCCGTTTTCTTTCGCATAATGAACTTCGCAGCCGTCGGATTCCATTGCAACGACTGGAGAAGACAGCGTACTCCTTTCAATAACAGCCGAGTTGGACGGCAAGCGAAACGCGGCGGCGCAACTCTTCATCACGCGTCTCGCGGCCACGCGCTGAAAGCAAGCGGATACATCACGCCTCAGCTCGCGTTCTGAAAGCCGCGCTCCATTTTTTTCTCTTCTCTTTATCTTAGGTCAGACTCTGTAAGTAGAGACACGCCCGCGCGAGCCACGGCCTCAGCACTGGCCGCTTTTTGTGAGTGCTTTCTCGTCCACCAAAGCAGTGGCGTTAGCTTTCGAGGCCACAATTCGTCGTCGTTGCATGCAGAGTGCGCGCAGTTTCGCTTTCGCGCCTCCATGTCGCAACTGGCGAAAGCGAAGACGGCAAACCCGGAGAGGGGCCGCTGTCGAAGCGAGGAGGGGATGACGCAGCACGGCGCATACGGGACCAAGATGGAGTCGTGGTGGCTTTCCCACGGCCGCCATGCGCTCCACGTGGGCCCAAGTTCGTTTGCGAGGCGACGCCCACCACTGGCGGGCGACTTAATGAAACGGGTCGCGGCACGCATGCCCGACCAGCGGTTCGCACATCTTTTCCTTTTTATTCCATCTCTCCCCGGGCAATTCCAGAGAGACGCATTGCCAGACTGTCTCGTAGATGGTTCTACACTGGTGTCAAGGCGCCTTTCAGACGTGAGCAGTCGGCTCACTTTCTTGCGCTTCTCCACCATAAACTCTTATTCCACTACAGGGGGGTCTCGCAACAATTAGCATGCGATTTTTTTTACGGCTGACCTATTAAGTGGTCCCTGTTCGAAGAGACATTTTCGTGTCACTGTGGTGAGTTTATCATGGAGAATTAAGACCCTCCTCACGTTTCTCACTCTACACTGCCTCCTCTCCACTCTAAAAACCATAGGCCACGAGAGGGAGGAGAGGACAGTTCCTAGAAGCACCCTAGCTTAGTCCACCCCCCACTTCTATTTTTGCCCTTCCCCATCATGTTTCAATACGCTTTGTAAAGGTGACTTGTGGTGGCGAGAGTGCTTGCTGGTTTTGAAATGGAAATAGAAATTTTAAACAGTGGGTACTGATGTACTATCTGAGTCAAGTAAAACCCGAACAGAGTGCATAATTGTGCCTCTGCTATTAAGAACATCTTGACTGTTTCTTTTGCAAGACGTCATTCTAATTTATCCATTAGCAGTATCTTCAGGGCTCATTGCGACGTGAACAAAGTTCATTTTTAGAAGCGGCGTTGCAGTAGCGGTTGTTGGCATGGCCGCGAGCCCCCCCCCCCCCCCTTTTTTTTTTTGACATTCTTTTTAGTTTTGCGTGTGTACGTATACCCGCGGACATGCAAATTTGGCCACAAACATGCATATAAAGGTTGTTTAAACCCCTCTCCCCTTTGCTGCCCACAAGTAAAAAATATCTGGTGACGCCAGATAGCGCCAGTGAAGGGGCTTCATGACACGACGCGCATGATTGACTCTGTACGTAGCATAGCTACTTTGCCCGTTATAAGACTCGTACACGAGCCATGCATAAATGTTTGAGTAAGTATGCGTCATTGTTTTTTTGTTGTGTTTAATGCTGTTGTCTACACGTATTTCATAAACACTGCATCATCCTTGAAGAGTGTTTTGTTTGTTTCGTCGTCTCATAAAACCGTTTCTGAGTTATACGTGTCTGAATAGAATTTTCTAAGCTGACCTCGGGATAAAAGAAAGTACCTTTAAAATATTTGGAGTGGTCGTTGGATGAAAACCAGAACAAGGAACTGGATTCGCATAAGCAAGTTTGTTCCTTCTTCTTTGTTTTTACTTACACCGTTAATCTCAGAGCCATTCAGCTTACGCTCTTCAACGCTGCAATACGGAAAACGCTGGTGCTTCTTGGCAGGGCGGAGTAATCTATTACTTATTTGTGAAGTAATCAAGTAGCATTTCAGCGGAAGTGCATGCGAATTTCTTTTGGTTCATTCGGTCTTCATTTGCTTCCTTGCTTATTTCTTTTTTTTTCTTTGTACTCACCACATCTTGCTGACCTCTAAAGCCTTATGGAACGTGTGTTTTCCAAATAATAATAATAATAATAATAATAATAATAATAATAATAATAATAATAATAGCTAGTGAACGTTTCCCCATGGCCAATAAATGAGCCTTACCCAAATTGCTTCAAACTTCCAGCAATATTTCAGCAAGGCTGTCAAGGCCGTGAAGTAAGTTCGTATCGCTAGCATCCTGAAAACATTTCGTTGCTGGAGTTGTTGAGTTGAGCAGCCAGGCTCGGCTGCGGTTACACTTCCCAGACCTGTCGACTCTTGTCGTTCGCTTGGAGATGCGAGGAGGAGCGAGTCGTTCATGGCAGCCGGGGCGTACCGACAGCGTCTGCGGCATAGAGAGAGCGGGACCGACTAAAGGTCCCGCGGCAGTACATCAGACGCCGCGGCGGCAGCTGCGTCCGAGACCTTGCGATGCCCCCGTGTTGGTGACCTCCGGCAAGTGCGTGTTCCCGCGTCGTTTCACAATGCTCGACAATCGAGGGCTACACGCGGCCCTATAGGAAACGTCGTCCCATCGCATCGCCGCTTGTTGTACCAACAAACGCGGTGGCGGCGGCTCACTCAGTCAGTCACAGGCGCGAGGCTTCTGACAGCGAGTTCTGGCCCGATCCAGGCCGGCAACTACAGCCTGGCCGCCTTCCAGCTCGCCACACGTCCTCACCTCGCTTCACGACGACGGTCTCTCTCGGCTGTCAGAGACAGAAGCCGGGAAAGCACTTTCGGGCCTCCGCTTCCGCCTCGTCTTCTTCGCACATTTGAACCGAGCTTAGCGCACTCGCAATCCGATCGGTGCACTTGTAGCCGCTTGGTGTTATGCCTGAACCGAATCGCCTCAGCGCTCTTGTCAAACTTCCACGACTTATATCCGTGCCCCTCAACGCATCGTTCGAAATTTCATCTTCATATTCACTCGTCTGCCACAGTAGGGTCGCAAACTGGCCACTTTTTTTGGTTAGATCTCTCGTCATTGGTACTCTTTCTCTCCGTTCCAAGCGTCTAACAATGATGCTGTCGTATGAAGATGCTTTAGGTGCCAGTGCACGTGAAAGCCCCGAATATTTGACTATGAACACTCTTTGATAAACGCACATCTGACAGTAGTTTCAAGAAGCTTCAAACGTTAATTTCTTCAAGTTTTTTAAAAGTTATCTCACGGTTGCCAATATTTCTTTCGACAGTTTGTTATTTATCATTATGAACGATTGTATTCTTTCTAACTTCGTAACTAAGCATTTCAATGAAATTTTGGTGGGTTAGGCCAAACATGGGGTCAAGATGAAGGATCATGTCGGTTATAAGGTATTATTTATTTATTTATTTGTTTGTTTGTTTATTCTTTTAGTAGTTGCTAACGCTGCCACCGGGACTGTACCACTGATGGTTTTCGTCGTTTTACAGTGAAAGCTGTTATGAGATCACAATTCGGGTCACGCGCAGTTGTCCACCGCCGTCGCCGCCGGTGTCCGTAACCCCACATCGCGTGAAATTAGAAAAAAAAAAACCTAGCTCTAAAGACACAGCGAGGCTCCAAACCTGGGTCTACTGGGTGCCAGCCCAGTATTCACTGAGCTACGCCAGTGCTTGTGACTTGTTGGCAAACTTAGCACCAAAGACACAGTGGGGCTCGAACCCGGGTCCACTGGGTGCCATCCCAGTATTCTATCATCGCGCTATACGCTGGCGCTCGTGACTTGTTGGCAAACTGGCCTTTGGCAACGTCGGCAAGCATCGGACGAACGCCATTGAGTGAAAGCCACATATTGTCAGCAATGAACGACCAAACAGTGTCAAAACGTGCTACAAAAGCTGTTTTATACTTTATCAAAAGCACTGGACTAGATACTAGACCGCAGGGTACTAGGCTAAGTGGCTACTGTACATACGCACCGCCTATTCCTCTCCCTATCATCATCCTTCATCCCTTTTTCCTTCCCCCTTTCCTTATCCCATGTGTAGAGTAGCAGGCTAGAGTGAACTAGCTCAGGCCAACCTCTCTGCCTTCTAATAAATTCTCACTCATTAGGCAGGCTTGATGTCGGAAAAGCAATCGCGTTAATACGACTTATAATGCGTTTTAAAAGCGAAAAGAACAACCAGCCGTCGCAAAATGCGAATAGCGTAACGGGCGGGCCGTCCAATACTCGAACCCATTACAAAAGCTTGTTCTTGTTCTCTATATATTAACTGTGGTGCATACCCACTTCAGCCATAATTCCTCATCATCGCCAGCCACTGCATGAACAATTGGCATGAAGTACCTTGCAAGAGTTTAACGGATACCACGCTTTTCAGAAAAATGACGAAAAATGGCATAGCGAATGCCGGCCTACTACCCAAAAGTTTAATAATAATGTCATAGCGGGTATCAAGCAAGTGTGCCTGCAGTAGTTACTCAGTGAGTGTTTTGAGAAGGCTCTAAAAGGCCACTCTTCTATTTTTCGCTGTGACTGTGCTGCGCCTTCTGCGCAGGCCTGGCGTTTCTTTAGAACTGCGCTTTTCAAATAGGAACCAGTACTTCCACATATTATCTTAGCGTCGTGCGTCGTTGACCATTGCAGCACTTTTGTCACACCGTTGTCGTTGCCAATCGTGGCTATGATCTTAATGGAAATTTCAACATCGGCAAAATAACTATTTTACGCGCGGGCGCAAGACAAGTAAATTCGGTGAATAATCGGCTTACAATAGCTGCTAGGTCTAATTGCGCACTTTTTTTATTTTTCATTATCTTTATTTCGTCTCAACAATTGCACTTTTTACGTTTTTCTATTCGTTAATCGCGAGAACCGGTTCCTGGCGAGCGTCGCTCGCTAGCTCGCCACCCCCTCTCATCTCTGCGATTCTCCCCCGCTGGGTTGCCTTTCCAGCGTGTCCTGCTGATTCCCGAGTGGAAAATACCCCGAGAAATTTGTTATACTGCGCGACGTCTTCGGGAGCGACGATGCGCAGGCGCGTAGCGAGATGACGAGGAAGACGGAAAGCAATGCGGAGAAGCATCGGTGTGAGAACAAGGGGTCAGAAACGGCGGGCTGAGAAACGAGAGACCCGCCTAGCAAGTCGACGCGTGGTTTCATCACTCGCGTAAGGGTATGTCACGAGAGAGTGAGAGAGAGAGTTTCACTATAGAAAGAAAGAAGTATGTACGGTCGCAGAACGAAGCCAACCGGCATAGTTCAAAAGGAGGAAAAGAAAAACGAAGACGAAGTACGGAGATGGTGAAGAAGTGGAGGGTGGGTGGGGATTGCGTGCAATGAAAAAGGACGCGCTTAATTGGAGTGAGAGGAGGGGCCGGAAGACGGCACAGCGTGCGCCGTATAGAGGCGACGGCGAACGCGAAAGATGATCCCGAGAGAGCGGATCCTTCCTCGCCATCCTTTCCGATTCGAGATAACTGTCCTTGGAATAAGTCCTTCTTGGGGTTCTTTGGCGAGCGGTGCCGCCGCTTAAGTACACGCAAGCTGCGGTCGCCGCTGAACGGGGCGCGCGATTGGGGCTGGTGAACGCCACACGCGGAGCCCTTTCGCTTGCCCTCGCTTTCTTCGAGTTCTGCGGGGCTCGGTCGGGAGAGTTTATAATAGAGACCCCTTGTCTTTGCACCGCTGCAACAAAGTACCCCCTTTGCCCCGGGCTGAGCCATTACAGTGTCGTGCATGTGCAAAGAGCGTGCTTCGTGGTTTACTTTTTTTTTATGTCGTGCCCCCGACGCTACATACGACATTTAATGAACAGGAGGAGGCTCACGCACAATGCTAAGCCCTTTGAAACACACACACACACACACACGCACACACACGCGCACACACACACACACACACACACACACACACACACACACACACACACACACACACACACAGCTACAATTTTGCCAGATTAAAAAATATACCGACACACGTAATGACTATGCGATCATGCATGTTGCTGACTATTGCCTGGAGTGAGTCAGACTATTCTTTGTGTTGTGATTGATCGCCTAATTAGGTCATATTTATTAACTAACTTTTGAAGCAACGAAAATAGGCCGGACATTCCAATGGGAAAGTTGTTCGTCGGCTTGCAAATCGTCTGATTAGACAGTTTCGAGCTTTACATCTGTTAATTTTCAGTGTTTTCCTACTAACTTCAAATGCCTGTGAATTGCAAAAAAAAAAAAAACACGTGACAAGCCCGCACGAGCGCTAGTGCGCGTGATGATTTTAGTGCTTCCTAACGTTCCGCGTACGAACGACCATATATATCATTTTAATTTGCAAGTGCTGTCTCGACAGGGTCACAATTGATTGTGCTGTCTCGACAGGGTCACAACGATGGTGGTAGATTTGCATGAACACGTTTCGCTATCGGCCACAAAAACGACAACCGCTGAGACTGCTTACCACTGTCATGAACCGGTGCGAATGAAGCGTATCGTTCATACGCGGAACGTTAAGGAGCACCAGAATGACGGCCCGTGTAGGTGCGCCAGTGGGTTTGTTACGTCGTTTTTTTTTTTGTATTTTGCGAGCACTTGTAGTTAGCAAAAGAAAACTAATTATTAACACATATAAAATTCAAATTGCCTAATCAAACGTTTTGATTGATTGGTTTGTGGGGTTTAACGTCCCGAAACCACCATATGATTATGAGAGACGCCGTAGTCGAGGGATCCGGAAATTTCGACCACCTAGGCTTCTTTAACGTGCACCCAAATCTGAGCACACGGGCCTACAATATTTCCACCTGCATCGGAAATGCAGCCGCCGCAGCCGGTATTCGATCCCGCGACCTGCGGGTCAGCAGCCGAGTACCTTAGCCACTAGATAATCAAATATGTTTTGCCCGCGAAGTAGAAGATGACAAAAAAGACGAAAAAAAGCGCGCGCCGGTTCTAGATGATGATAGTTTTCTGTTTGCGACAAACAAACAAAGGCAAGTTTGAACTATAGGAAACTATGGCTTGAACACCTCGGCTGTTAGACTACGGCGTCCGGTTCGGCGGAATGAATACGAGTGGTACGAAACGTTGGCAATTAAATGAGTGCCTTAGATGTCACTTCTCCTCTACTTGGAGTTACCTTGATTGTGGTCAATTTTATTTGCTTCTTTTTTATGTTTGGGATGTAAAAAGCAAGGTGGGTATTTAATTAGGTACGCGATTGAAAACAAGGGAGAATCCTAGTTTTGCGTCTACCACGCTGAAATTGTGCCTTGATTTTTTTTTCTGTTACTCAATCCACCTTGTTTGTTGTTTTGCAGGCGTGCAAAGGATGCTCAATTCCGCCATGCCTGTGCAAAGGTGAAAAAGGAGCCGTGGTGAGTTACACCTTCCCGACAGGCCATCGCGCAGTGCCTTTAGAAAAAATGTTGACGGGCATTGTAGGTAGTTGAGGAAAGAAAGTGAAACTGGTGTCTTAGTTTCAGAGGAAATCGGGTTTCGGGGCGAGAAGCACAAAATAAAAAGACAAAATAACCTAAGCACGGCTAAGCGTCACAAGAAACTCGAAGCCCATATTGCTCGTCATGCATTACAAAAAATCATAACGAAGCACTCATAATTCACCATCATCGTAAACAATAACAAAGTGTGAAGCTACGTAAGTGCTCGCATTTCTTTACAGACGCGTAGCGGGCACTTGGCTACGTCGCAAAAGAAAATGGTTAATTATGATGGAGTGGGGACTTCCCAACTGTACTTGCAGTGGACACCCTGGCTGAATTTACAACTCCCAGTGACTCAATCTTACACACACACTGTCTCTCACGGCATGGTTGAGGTGTCCACCGAGAAGCGAAGTATTAAAAGTGAAGGAAAAAGCGATGTGAATTAGGCCTGATAACCATATCGCAACCATCCTTTAGGTTTTTCGAATACTGTATTTTCCAACGGCGACGATAACTGCATCACTCACGGAGTGTCAGGCTAACTGCTCATAAAAACAGAAAAAATAAGTGATCGCGTTAAGAACGGCCATTCTAGGTGTCCGCTGGCAGTATCCGTTCCCCAGACCATAATGTGCGATGCCATGTGCGCCTGTACTGCGCAGGGCCACCCTGGCCTTCCCGGCTCGTCGGGCACCGAGGGAGCGCCAGGAGACCTTGGTCCCCTGGGACCGACCGGTCGCCGAGGGGAGAGAGGTTTGACGGGAGACACCGGAGCCATCGGACCCAAAGGAATTCGGGTACGTACAACGACGGATCAGCGCTTGCCGGATGGTGGAACGTCGGTAGCGCTAGACTGCCTAATGACCAACCCTCTTATTTGCCGTTTTGCGACCCATCGAATTCGATTACATTTACGCCAAAAATATCAGGAGCTTGTTCCCACGCGTAGACAGTAAACAAAGGTACTCAAAGCAAAGCACAGCGCTGATCATAATAACGCTGTTGCTCAGCAGCACTGCATTCATTTTTCTCTTCTTGCCTCCGACAGATGCACGTTGGTGCGCCCTGTGGCATACAGCCAAAAAAAATAATAAAAACCTATGAACCAACTGGCTTGCTGGCATTTCTTATTGGAAGTTATGAACGCGAGCCAGTCTTCAGTACTCCTTCATTGTTCTCGTGATTGTGCAATCAATCGACAGCAACTAAGAGGAATGAAATGACACGTAATTGAAAATTCACTTGCAACTTTGCAATCTTGCTGTCGAACTGTCAACATGTCGCACCATCGCATTGTGTTTAGAGGGAAGTTGATGGAGATCGCAGAAAAAGTGAGCGTTTTTAGTAATACGCGTGTTTTATCTGCCTTCAAGATACTGACCTGAACAAAACTAGAGACCGTAAACAAACCAAAGAAAGAGGAAGCATGCGTGCATCAATCTGAAGCTGACGTATATTACTGAAGACTTCACCTATGATTCTTCTTTCTCTGCGAGCAAGTTCCCAGTCACGCGGTACTTTTTAAAACTTCGGAAACTTTCCTAAAAGGCCTGAAAAAATATGACCACAGTAACTATTACCATGGAAGTAAATATCTTGAACGCTAGTTAATATGCTGACAGTATTCTTTCGCTGAAGATTTTGTGTCTAAAACAATAAACTCAATGTTGATTAATCTATTAGTACAATTAATTACCTTAGCTTACCTAAAAACTACTCTGAGCAGGCAAAGGTGACAGTGAATATTACTAACAAGATTGATGTCTCAAAACGCGCGCGTCGATCTCCTGAAGCAGGGCCTGAGTCCTTAGCTAAAATACCCGGTATGTACCTTGAAAAAAAAAACTGGAAAAACTGCACAAAAGATAAATGAAAGGAGGGCGAGAAATGTGAATTTTCAACGTCGTGCTACTACTCATACCCCGTAACAGATTTTACGGATTTCCGTAAAGCTAAGGTGGTCGCTAACGCAATAATGAGATGACGTGTGAAATAATTGAGGCATCCGAGATATTCCACCTGGAAAATAGCTGTGTCAGTATGGCCTCTTTGGTACTGACGCCGAGAGAAATGATGCATCTTAACCCGTAATGCAAGATGTATGACAGGTGCGTATCAACTCGGCATGACTGGTCATTTGAATTGTACTGTTTAAAATTTTTTGTAATTCATTTCTGTAAACTTTTTTGTAACTATGAAACTCGATTGCAACAAATCATCATGCGTCTGTCCAATAAACTCAGTTGAAAGTTGCGCTTGTGTCCGTTTAGTGCTTCATCTCAAGTGTTCGTCTTCTAAACAGTGCGCAATCCCGTAACAATGAAAAGCTACCGACTCGCCCAAGCAAGCACCCTTATAAGTTATACCACGACCCACGAAGTGCCTGTTCAGCCTTGTAAACAGGTTTAGTATTGGGGGTTTGCGGGTTGCATAAATTATTCATCCAGCACTCGGCTCGATCAGCAATTATATATACACACGGTCGTAGCAGCGTTTTTGGCTTAGGAAATCTTCATGACGTCTCATGCTCAATATCACCATAAAAACTTCGAGATTGCTACAATAGTTAGAACACACATGTGTGTTTTGAAGGTTCATAACACGGTGATCAGTGTAATTGCGTTATTATTTTTAATACGATAAAACGAAAAGTTAAATGTTTGTTTAAACCCCAATATGGTCATTCGTCGTTTTTGTATGGCTGGCTTCACCTCAATAAAGCTATGCTTGCAGTGAAAAAAGCTTTCCGGTGTAAAGTGATGCGTTGTTCTTTGATTTTGTGCGTGCTCATTTGTCCATTAACCGCATTTAAGAAGCGTTCATTTTCTCCAACTATTTTTACCAAGTTTATATACTAGCCTTTGCTATTTTCTCATCTGTGTTTTTTCGCTCGGTTTTTTTTAAAGCCGCCAGACACCATGCGGCTGTCGGTCGCGCCTACTTTATTTTCTTTGTTTTTTTAGTAGTTCTTTCTTGCGCTTGTGCACGTATGTGTGTTGTTTTAATGAAAGAAATAACTGCGGCAGAAAAAAAACGCTGTCAAAATCTATTCAATGGTGGGTAAAGACTGCGGTTTACTGTTGGCATGAAAACTTTAGTATTTACGCCATAAGATTACTAACGTCTCCGTAGCAATGCGAATAGAAAAACGAAAACGTAAAAAAAATAGCTTTACTATAAAGATTCACGTGTACATGCAATTGACAAGCTTAGTATCAACAGCCACTATCAGAAACTGGTTACAATACTGTTATATTTTGATGTTTGATTATAGCTATACTGGTTTTACTGGCTTCAAACGAAATTACAAAAAAAATACAAGCACTTAAGTGCTGTGTATTTTAATGGAGGACGTAAGTACAACCAGAACTTCACTCATTTATAGCCATTGCGCTTTCCACTGGTAGCGTCACCAGATGACCCGTAAAGAGATTTTATTTTCTTTTTCTTCTCTCTTCACTTACAGGGTGAACCAGGGGCACCAGGATTCCCAGGAAGGCCAGGTGCACCGGTAAGAATATCGATACCGTACAGTGTGTAATTTTGTTTTGCTTTTATTTTTTCTGACGACGTGGTGAGACTGCACAGTGTAGTAAAGAGGTCTTAAAGTGAAAATCAAGGACATAATGGTGTGCTACAATCACACAACTTTTTAAAGTAGTTATTTGAAAAAAGAGAAAGTAGCTTAGGTATGCTGAACTTACGACGCACAAAGAAAAAAGCGTAACAGAAGTTGCATTGTCAACCCCGGTATACCAACAATAGCGGCACTTGATGTCACAAAATATGGTAATTACCCTCATGTGGTTTTTTTATACTTCTTTATTGGACTACGTGAGGACTCGTGTATATACTACATAAAAAACGGTGCAAGTTGCATTTATTTTGCATCATAGGACTAATAAAAATTCCGTGTCCTTGAACATTTATCTAAAAAGGAAAGAACGTAAAAATACGCCAAGGGTTTATGGTTGCGTATTCATGAAAAATACGTCGCCACTGTCATCGAATGGAATAACAAAAAAAATGCAGGTCTCGCTCTTCAGGTTTTGATGGTTTCATCATTTTATGCTCTCTAAGGCTGAGAGAGTGTAAAAAAAAATGCTACAAAGAAACTTTAGTAAATAGTGTTTCCAGCATACCTTCAGCTTTCTTTCAAAGGTAAGCCTCACATTGACTCTCAGAAATCATAACAAGATTATCTGGTTTAATCGAACATAATTCAACACCATTCGACTGCACTGAAAGCATGTTCATCTGACTGAACTTACTTTGCAGGCTCTTGCAATGACAATCAGTATTCAAGGTTTTTGCACATTTTAGCAAGACTTTCGTGTTCTTTACGTTATTTTTCTTTTCTTCTTCCCCCCAAACAGGGAAAACCAGGTCTCGACGGTCTGTTTGGAGAGCCGGGAATACCGGGCTGCAACGGAAGCAAGGTACTGTTCCGCGCTTATTACGACACGCCTCGAAACGCCATCCCGTGGACAACAATGTTCGCAGAAAGAGTAGCTCGCATTTAGGAAGAGGTGTGGGCAACTCTAACGGCGAGATATGTCGTTTTGTTGTCACTAAGTTGCATGGAACAATCTGCATCGCTTCTTCGGCATTGCTGTATTCGCGTCTCCTCTGGAAACATGTCCTTACTTTTTGACGAGACGCCTCCTGAAAAAACAAAAAAATACCTGCTCCCACCGCACACACCTTATAATGTGGGGCTAATAAAGATGAAAAAAAAATGTGCATGAGAGAGGTGAGGAACGGGGTGTTCGGCGCTTGCAGAAATGTTGAGCGTAAGGTGATTTAGTTTTTTTTTTCAGCTGCCAGCTGACTAACAGTGATTTTATTGAACCTTAGCCTTTTCATAGCGTCAGACAACGTCGTCTGGTCTTCTTTACCTTGTAAAATGAATTAAAGTTTACTGTCCGTCATTACAATAATTTTGCCACGGCAACAAAGAAAGACTAAACTTGGTTTTCTTAGATTTTTTAAACAACTACTTTAAATGTCTAACGTTGTTGGTCACTATGACATTAGTTTTAATGTTTTTTATTATAATGGCGCGTAATTTGTTTTCTTTTTGTTAAACTTCATGCCCAGCCATTTCATACATTTAGCGCCGCAGTACTTTCGATGCACGTAATGGGCCTAAGAAAAAAAAAGTGCCCCCTTTGTCAATTACAGAAACGCGAATGTTTACACGTTTGTTTATGGGCTCATACGTCAGCTCTCATGCATATATATATTTGAAATATTGATTTTTGTGTCGTTCTCGTTCAACTCAGGGTCTACTCGGACCACATGGTCCAGCCGGTGGCTGGGGTCCGCCGGGACCTCGTGGGCCTCGCGGAGACTACGGACCCAAGGTAT
Organism: Rhipicephalus microplus; assembly: GCF_043290135.1. Classification (NCBI taxonomy): domain Eukaryota; kingdom Metazoa; phylum Arthropoda; class Arachnida; order Ixodida; family Ixodidae; genus Rhipicephalus; species Rhipicephalus microplus. The sequence continues at coordinate 287,446,256 of NC_134710.1, read as the reverse complement.
ACCCACATGTCCAAATGAACACTCATAACTTGTATTCATGTCTTTGTTTTTTATGCCATCATCCACTGACCCTCCGCCAACATTCATCAAGCTCCTATTCCATAGAACTTGCGCACTTTATTGGCTTAAATATTTCCTCAAAATTCATGCACCTCGAAACACTGAAAGAAAGTATTGTACAGTGTCGATTGATTATAACTTTTGAAGTAATAAAAGTGGTCTTTTTTATGCCAGTGCCAGGATATGATTATGAGACACACAGTTGTAGATGTTCGCGACAATCGAACACATGCAGTCAAAATTGTATGCATCTATGCCTTCCCACAAAATTACCTTCACATTAGTTGTTAGCCTCAAATTAATGATGTCGTAATTGTATACCCGAAGTAATGGTGCCGGAGACATCCGGCTGTAAGTAATGTAACGGTTTTGACTAGTTCGCGTATCAAAATCTCGAACACAAAAACACAAAGCATGGCACAGACAGGAGTTGGCGATTAAGATTTTTGTCATCTACCCCGTGTTTGGTTTACGCCGAGCCGTTCAAGGTACAATTCTAAAGCGTGCGCCAAGTTTCAACTGGCCCGGTGTTCGGTGCATTCTAGAATACTTATTGAAGTATCACGAAGAATCCCCGTGGGAAACCGACCATTCGTACAACCTTTGGGCGGAAAAATGGGCCTCACGTGGAGCAAAAACTGAACATGCGAGATAGGATGGGAGAAAAAAAAGGAGGGGGGGGGGGGTGAAATTGACGTTACTTCGCAGAATCAGTAGGAGACGGTTGATGTTGGAGGAAGTGATGCAAATGTCATGGATAATAATATTCCTTGTACAACACGCTTTGGTGGATTCGCGTGTTGAAACTGTACGCGTGATCTTTTTCGTTTGCAGGGTTTGCCTGGAGATGGTGGAATAAATTCTCTGGGAATTCGTGGAGACCCAGGAGATGATGGAAGACCAGGCTCTCAGGTGAGAACTAGCTTACATTTCGCACCACAAACATTGATTTTAGAAAAGTGAAGTGCTCTGAAGGAGTAGCTCGGTATTCTACATCTTAAAAATGTAGAGAAATTAGTTCATGTGTGCATATTTTATAGAGAGATTCGCATTACATGATCTATTGTCTTATAAGAATATCTGTATTTCTTTATTTCAACAATTCCTAGTCAAAAACCTACAATTGCACACTGAATGAGAAAAAACTACGCATAAAGCCACTGATAAAGCTGAGCTCAGGTGGACGATATAATGACTGTAGTCACATAAATTGATTATAGCCCAAGAAGCACTTTACTAGTAATCACTAGTATTCACTAGTAATTATTTTTTCTCAATAAAGGCTCGTCCATAATGCTAAGTAAAACAATATTCTCTTCCTGTCAACCGTAGGGCGCACCTGGTTTCCCAGGTTTCCATGGCGAGAAAGGTGTAAGAGGAGACAGTGGACCAGCGGTAAGTGACCTTGATGTCTTGAACATGCCGTATTGCGCACAAGATATCATTTGAAACATGCAGCACATTAGTCTTACGTTTCACCCCCCCCCCCTCTTCTTTTAGTTTTTTTTAAGAGCGCAGGGAGTGGGCGGAGGACTGGAGATGTGCAATCAATCGAAATTTCAAACTTGAATTGGACGTTTCCCGATATCAGATTCATATTCCGAGCTGATATTTTCCTAAATTCAAATATAAATTGTAATCCTAAAGAAATTATAATCCTAATTAGTGGCTAGCTACCCTTTTTGAACTCTTGGGTGGGAGAAAGCCACCCGAACTAAAAGCGAAGCAGTGTATCTATTTGTTTCGTAGAATTGGTCGTATTTACAAGTTTATGAGAGCACACCCAACAAGGCGCACGCATCTTCTGCGTGCAGTATGCCCGCTTCGTTATATAAATGCAAAACAATGTGCAGCTACATCGGCATATCAAAAGCAGTTCCTGCTTCCTGAAACTTGCTCACATTGAGCGCTCGACAACCAATTTTCATAATGTGCCCGAGTGAGATAGCGATGTGGCATGGCACGGCATAGTAAGTGACGCAAACTGGTCATTTGTATTGGCATGTTGTCTTACTAGGGAAGGTCGGGCCCTCCAGGAGCTCCTGGTCCCAAAGGTGTCCAAGGTGATGACGCGCAAGGTGACAAGGGACCCAAGGTGAGTGCATTCAGCATTAGTCTGGTGGAAAAAACCTAATAAAAAGAAAATTTGACAGCGCCGCGTAGCACGCCAAGACCTGTCACACGATAAGAGGCATTACCGTTTCACAAGTCCCTTCTTCTCTATATCGAATAGTTCACGATTCTTGTCATTCTGAGCAAACCTTAACGACCAAATGAAGGTCCAAGTGCTTCACCTACAGTGTTCTCCCTTTCTAAGCCCCCTGCACCCTACAATGAACAAGCTCTTCAAAAGAGTTTAGGTACGTATGCTGCAAATGACCGTGTGAACGGTACAATACGAAAAAAGAAAACGAAAAACGAATACCACGTCGGTAAATGTGCAATGACGATGCGCTGCTACTCAATGAATGAAATCGCCCCAAAAAGAATGAACAGAAAACGTGAAAACTGTCCTGGGTCACCAACTTTTGTAAAGAGTGAAACTTCGAACCTTAGTTCTCGCGCACTCACCGAACCGCCTGGAAAGGGCGTTATATGTACATACGTGCAAGTTCTAGCTGCTTCCTACTTTTGTGCCACAAGGTAATTTGCACGTTTTTAAAGGGGCGCGTACTGCAGCGTACATAAAGCCTCCTCTAAATTGATTGTGCTCAGCACCTCGACGACTTCTCTGGCAGAGAAAGGAACTAATTAGGTAGTATGTCTGACAAAGGTGAGCTATGTACTCCGCTTTATGTATACTTATTTTCAACGCCTTTATGTTAACCTGCGGAAATTTTAGAAGCCCGATCGGTGACTACGTAACACGCAAAACGAATGCACTACACCGCCGATCCGTAACACGTTTTCTTGAATGAGAAGGCGACGAATGTGAAAAAGGCGGAGATGCTAACCAAGGCTAGACTGGCTATTCTACACTTAGGGAAAGAGTAGCGGGAAACAGTTATTTACAGGACAAAAAAAACTTTGCGGAGAGACAGTAACCTGTGAGTGCACTCGCTGATCAATGTTCGCCGGCATTCACAGATAGTTCACAGCGTTTTCACATGTTATAAGTGTAATGCTTTTTTGTCATTGTCACAGTGTGATCCACGCACCAGGCTATTTTTTCTTTCGACAGCTGTTTCACTTTCTCCAGATACTGGTCAGCTCTATACTTTTGTAGAGCAAAATGTTACATCAGCTGTTCGCACATGCATTTCCATGTACTTGCGAAAAATAATTTTGGCTTTTTTTTCTTGCTCCTCAGGGAGAACCAGGTCTTCCTGGAGATAGAGGTGCCCCTGGTGACTCCTACTTCGCTTCTGGGCTGCCAACAGTTCAGCAAATCCCCGGTGACAGAGGACCGAAGGGTGAAAAGGTCAATTCAGTGTTTTGTGTCATTTCTCGTCGTCTCGTAGACATAGTGATATTTTGCGTTCAGAACAATGGACGCCTTGTTTGCCTTGTCCTTGCAGGGCGATGTTGGAAGTAAAGGTGAACGTGGATCACGTGGAGTGGATGGAGAAGCTGTAAGTTGGTCAAACTGCACATGTGATATTGTTTAATTTTTTTCATTTGTCTGTATGTGCACGCATCTAAAATTATGTTTGAGTTGTCGAAAAACAGCCGTGCTGTCTATAACTGTCTCTAAAATGAGGCGAACCAACAAACTACGCTCAATTAAACACTACATTCATGTTACGATGTCTAATGGGACTGATCGCGCTGACAAATAAATATTACAAATAAAAATAAAATAAATTTCTTCTTCCTGGAAGAGGTAGACACAAAATAGAAATATTAAACGTAGAATATCTTACAGCGCAACGAGTTAATGCGGACATAGAAGGGAGACAGCGCTGAACTCACAACTGAATTTTATTTGGAAAAGGAAGGAACATATATAGGAAACATTGGTTCATCAAAAGTGTGTGCATGTGCACAAGTGTTACAACACAACATTATTCATGTCTTGTCTAACAGGTCTCTGTTAGACAAGACATGAATCATGGTCTCTGTACTCTGTCGGTATCTAACCCAATGCGCCGTAAAATATTCTACGATAAACATCCACCAACTTTCCCAACTCGTGATTCCGCTTCAGAAATATTAAAATTGGTAGTTCTTTTTTCCCTCCGAAAGTGTGCCTCCAGTCCCTGCATATACATATACAAACTAAAGCATGTTGCGTAAGTACTACATTCTTTTTTTTATCTTGTGAAATACTAAAACAGTATAAAATATTGCCATATCGTGATTCTTAAGACGGCCAGAATGGGATATTGGGAAGTTTTTTGTTGTTGTTAAAATGACCCGGCTATCCATGACCTGCCCACGAATAACGATGACCACGAAACTACGGTAAACGCTTGCGCACGCTTGTCCCAGGGCCTGCCTGGCAGCGACGGATTCAAGGGAGAAAAAGGAGACCTGGGCGAGGAAGGTCCAAGGGTGAGTGTTGTCAGTCCTGACTGCATGCGTATTTACTACTCCTTTGTGATACGGTTCTTGGAATGTTTAGATTATGCGGACTTTGTTGTGTCAGTGATGACAACGTTCGTAATAAAATGACGAGGCTCTTTTCTGTTTTTTACCCACTTTATGAAAACAACACACGGAAATACACACAAAAAGGATGATACACGGGAACAAAACGCGAAACAACACTGGAAAAACGACGCCCATGCGGAGTCCTATTGCGAGACCGTCTCAAAGGTGGGCGCTTGGAGTCTATGCGGGGCTCGTCTATGCGGGGCTTGGAGTCTATGCGGAAACACGGGAATGTAAAAAACACAGGAATTCGGCGAACAGTAAGGCCATGCGGTCAAACAGCAACATGTCCTTTCTGTGTGGCGGTTATAAGATGTGCCCAACTCGTCAATGGCCGACAAGTCAGACGCCGAGCTGCGTGGACTCTTATGCAACGGTGTTCTGCTGCTATAGCGCACTGGGTTACCGCCATCGGGTGTACTGCGATTTCATCCTGTTCGAGACAGATATGCGGCAGACAGCAACCCGAAGCGCTCAACTACGTTCCTCACGCATAGCTCAAAAGCTTAAGCTCAGTTATTCAGTATTTACTACATAACGCACTTTACTTTCTATGCGCACGTTCACTTCATTCGCTTAATGAACACAGGCAGTACCATGTATGTAGACTCCACTTCACTTCCTCTACGACTTGTAGTGTTTTGTCAACTCGATTCGGCACACAATGCTTGCCAGAACCTTTTTACTAACTTACAGTTTGCTTTACTTTAAAGGGGGCAACAGCAAATACTTTAAGGTTGGTTAATGAGATCTTATCTAACATGCTTCCGCTAATAAGAAGACACGACTCGGTCACTGCACGCGCGACCACTAAAAAAGAGGGTGGCATGTTTTTTGCTGCCGTAATTTTTGTGCACCCATTGCAACGGCCGCGCAATAGGTGTACTGCGCATAACGACAGCGTTAACGTGATTGTGTTGTCTAATCAAAAGATCACTCTCAAAGGAACTCTTAATCTCAATAATCGTTACGTCCCTCGCTTGCGTGCCGCGTGCTGTCATTCATCTGCATCGTTACGAGAATTTTCGCGCTTTTATTATGTCAGCTTCATCGCGATAAACCTTACTCTGAGCTTAAACTTCATTTGCACTCTTAAAAGCATCACGCGTCCTCCTTACTTTTTGGAATCACAAGCAGAACCATTATTAATAGTTGGGGTTATAGGTCCTAAAATCACGACATGGTTAGAAGGGACGCCAAGTTACGAGCCAGAAGATACAGCTGTTGGGATAAACTGCTTGCTACAGCAAAGATTATCGCATACCTTGTCGAAATGCATGCTTTCCCAACGTCAGACAATTGTGAGCCTAATATTAACTCGTTGTTTATACTTATTTCGTCGCTCTCCGTTACAGCACAATCCACCGAGCCATTTACGCTGCGTCCGAGTGTTTCAAATGCTTTCACACATAACGGTTCTCTGCGAACCCTGCTTTACGGCTAACGTCTTCACGGCGTATTCCTCTGCAGGGAAAAAGGGGAAAAGAGGGACTCGAGGGCCCAGCCGGAGAGAAAGGACAGAAAGGAGAGCCAGGATTCACTGGAATCGATGGTGGTGCTGGTGACACGGTAAGAAACGCGTCTCCAAACGTTTGTGCCCAATATAGAAAATAAGCCTTCTTTATCCGTCTAAATGATTCCGAATGGCTTCGAGCGTCACGAGATGCTTTCCGAAATTTTCTAACCAGGGAGAAGCAGGAGAGAAAGGAAGGCCTGGAAATTATGGACGACAAGGACCACCGGTGAGTGTTTGTGTTTGGGAAAAGTCATGACCCGCACTTGAACATTCCGCACAATGTTTTCGAATGCAACACACACATTCATGCGGCAAGACGCATGCCATACACCTCAACTAATGAAACGCGTACACCGCGGCGTCTTGTAGCTCGGGCGTCCGAGGTCACTCATTAAGAGGTTTCTCTAAGCACGCTGCAACTATAATGAAAAAAACGGCTAAATTTTGACATGACTTTCGCGCTGCTCAAGTTATATATGTTGTAATTGTTTATTGCAGGAAGTTGTGTTTTTTCTTAAGTAACGTCTATCACCCCCGTTCAACAAGTACGCTCCCTAAATTTAGAAAGCACTAATGAAACTTGTTAAACAAATGCTAAATAATAGGTTAAATTTCTGCAATTGCAGGGAGAGAGATATAACTTAAGCTTAGACTTGGTATGGAATAAAAGAGGCCGACATATACGGGTGTAGACGTTGGAAGTTACGAAACTGAGTTATATTACGTACAGAGTAGTGTTTTGCACTTGAAAGCGATGAGCAAACAATATCAGTAGAGTGCAGGTATGAAAATCTACTTCATTTTCCGGTAAATGAACAGCGATTTCTGCATAACAGTGTAAGCACAGCAAAAAAATGTGGCATCAAGTACCTGACGCAATGGTAATGTCAAATGGTTGGGTATGATGAAAGACGAAAACGCGTACGAGACGTACCAAGTTGGTTTCAAAATAGATGGCGTGGATGAGCTCCAGCCAGCTATAAACACGGCATTTTATCGAGAGCTGCATTTGACGGGGCATAGGTGTTCAGCCCATGGACACATCCCCTTCGGTATACTTGATCAACGAATACAATCAGTCAGCGGGAAGTCCGAAATTCAGTGCTTTCGGTACTTTTGAGACTATATTCATTTAGAACTTCGAGGCGCATTCTAACAGCTCCGAATGGTGTGTTTAGGGCCCTCCCGGACCGACCATACCAATCGGATCGCCCATACCCGGACCCAGAGGTCCCCAAGGCGCACCTGGTGATACGGGTTTTCCTGGGAGAGACGGTAAGCACCTCATTCGCGGCACTCCCCTGAAGACAAAGGTCTGGCTGTGCTCTGCCTCATGTGTACATGATCACCTGCCTTTCCTGCAGGAGAAAAGGGTGCCACTGGAGCCATGGGCTATCGTGGTATAGTCGGTGGACCTGGCGTACCAGGAGAAGAAGGAGAACCGGGACCTCGAGGAATTGCCATCAAGGGCGAGCCAGGAGAGGACGGTCAGTGTGCCACATTTTTGACATGCTCATTATTTCGCAACAGTTCCGGCCATCCCACGTCGCCCGCGAGAAGCAGAACGCACATAAGCCAATGCGTCTGCTTTAATGTCTTAGAAACTCTTATAACGCTTAAGCAATTCTTATAATGTGCAAAAGCGAGAGTATCACTTGTCTCTGAGTGTATCCCTGAGTTACTTCGCTGCGATTAGTATTACGGCGACATGTTGCTGAGCTCGTAGACAATATACTCCAAAGCCACGTCGATAGTGCTGAATCTGTTCTTCGCTTGCGTGTGGTTCACATAATCTTCCCTCTCTGCGCCATTTTTCCGATTCTCAAGTACGGGGTAACCAACTGCGGAGTCTTATGGTCAACTGAAAATCTCCTCTCGTAGACTTCCTTGTCTCAGCGTTATCTCTCTTCGACTTTTTCTCTATCGTATGTATTAATCTCCCTTCTCTCAGCCCACGTGTACAGTAGCTACATGAGCCGAAACTTGATTAACCTTTCTGCCTTTCCTTTTCGTTTCTCTTTCTCTCTCTCTCTTTCTCTTTCTCTCGTTGGTTTCGCGTAAGCGTGAGCAGGGTGATTATGCGGTTTTCTCATCGGCCAGAACGCTGCCTGGCTGCAGCTCGCTCTGCGCAGCCGCTTGCACGCCTACCGCGTGGCCAGGTGCCCTGTCGCCATATAATCAATTACCGCCACTGTTCAGTTTTATAACGTTTTCCGAAGGATAGTTTTTCGAAAGATCAGTTTGCGAACGTTCGGTTTTCGAAAAATACGTGCGCAGTTCTCGAAAATTACCTAAGTAATTTGTGTGCTGATTATCTGCCACGGCATTCCGATGGCGGTGGGGTCAAGTAAGCCAAATAATGAACCAAAAAAATGCTCTCGCGTTAAATGTATACGTAACACAAACAACCTTATGATACAAACTGTCTCATCAACCTTAAGCGCTTACTCTCGCTCCAGTCTATCAGCCACAGGGGCAGGCTGATGTAACGGCAACTGTCAATAGAAAATCAGTAGAATACAGTTGCCCGTTATAATTTATGACATTATTGTCGCAGCGTTAAACGAGCTAGATTGTTGTCTAGTTTCCTAAACACAGATTCTTACACCTTAACCACATGCTTCGCAGGCTTGCGAAGCAAGGCTGGGTTAAGTTTACAAAATCAAATGACCTCAGCAAGCTATCGCAAATGCGGTAGGCTGCAGCACCACATAGCCGCTCTAATACTTCTCTTTCTCTCACCCCCCTCCCTGCGCCCCCACCCGCCCTTTTCTTTTTGTTTTGTTAGCTTAACCTCTTCCCCGGCCTAAGGTAGCTTACCGCAAATGCGTCGGGTGTACGTCCCTAACTTTCCGCTCTCTCTCCTCCGCCTCTTCGTTATCCTGGTGTTCTGGGTGGCTGCGTGCACCATACAAAGCGGACCTGCAGTGCACACCTCGTCAGGGGGTCTTATTTTCTCTATACCATGGCAGCGCAGCTGGTGATCAGAGATGAAAATCCCAGGTTAAAAACTCTCCCATAGTCATTCTTTCTTCACACGTTTTCGCACATATATGGTCGTTGATCTGATAATGACCCCACCAGCCGGGGTTGCCGAGCAGCCATGGCGTAGCGCTGCTACGCTCAAGGCCACGACCACTACACTACGGTGAAGGCCGTTACAAGGACGCGCGTGCATGTAAATTTTGGCGCCTGTTAAAGAACCCAGCGTGGGCAAAGATATCTCAACATTTTCCATTGCAGCGTTCCTGAAAATCAATGGGTAGTTTGGGCACGTGATACTGCCGCAGTGATTTTTTAATTATTTTTTTTTCATGACAATCTCAATTCACAGCTTCGAGGGTGCCGGGACAACATATGGCAACTGAATCAATGCCACTAAGGAGCCTCTATAATAGGTTCTTTGTAAAAGCTCTAATCATCACGTGAACGCACGCGCGCGCGTGTGCATATGATAATTTTATTGTCCACAAAGTTACTGACTTCTCACATATCACCTGTCCATACGCACCTGCAGGTTATCCGGGATTGCCAGGTCTGCAGGGTCAGCAAGGGCTTCCAGGGCCCCAAGGCCCTGTAGGAGATAAAGGCCAACCGGGTCTCACAGTAATCGGTGCCCCTGGAGAAGAAGGACGTCCGGGAAGGGATGGACGACCAGGCATTCCTGGTGTACGCGGAGATCCCGGACCACCTGGTAAGAACAAGCGTAGCAAGCACACAATCGCTATTGTTTGTTTTGTTTTTTTAGTATGAAGCTGCAACCACTGTCTCGAGGTTGGTGAGCCAAACGATGCAAGAAAATTTTTCAGTGAGGTAGCTGGTTTGACAGGCTGAAGTTAAACTATTCTAGCCACCATATTTAAAGAGTTGATATAGAATGCCCACCATGTTTTGTGTTCATGTTCTCGTTGCAATCTTGTCTTCGGTGTTCTTGTCTGTTTTCTACCTAAGCCCCTTTCAAGTCGCGCTAACTAAATCATGGATGCCAGATGAAAACATGTTTCAGTTGTTATTGTACTCTGCAATAACTTCGATAAACTAAACAGCTAACCTGCTGCTCGTCGAACTGAAGGAAATAAAATTCGTGACCACTAGACAAACGCGAGTGTACAACACGGAAAATTGCATTTTATTTGTTGCATATCTTGTTTACTTCATTATATATAACCATCTTGCCTTAAACAAGTTTTATTGTTCCATTGGCCGTTCGTCGAAGCTTAAATGAAAGCTTCTTAGATCAAAATGCATAGCTGGTACTTCTGAAATATTTTTGTGTGTGTTTAATTATGAGTTTGATCAACTGTCAAAGGCTTAAGAAAACAAAGAACGCAGAATAATGAAAAGAAAGCTATTCCTGCAATCAGCGTGTGAGCCAAGAACGGTGTCTTTTTCTCCCCAGGTGACCAGGGCACACCCGGTCGTGGTGTGGCGAGACCTGGCCCCGATGGACCCATAGGTCTACGTGGACCACCGGGTGACCAAGGAATTCCTGGTCGGCCGGGTACGCCAGGTGCAGATGGCCGTCCGGGACCTAGGGGTGACGACTGCGGCTACTGCCCACCAGGCATACCTGGAGATCGTGGTGCACCTGGAGAAGACGGCCGCCCTGGTGCGTCACAGCAGCTACCGTCACTAATTACAGCCAGAATTTGTTATCTAAGGCATGAAATGTCGTTTAATTAGAAAAAAAAACAAAGTACTAAGAAGTCTTAGTTTTCGCATGCTCTTTCAGAAGCCTCATTCTTTCGGGAAAGATGCGCTTTCAGGACTAGATGAAGCATTCTCCTATAGCACACACTTCATTTCACTCTACGCATAATGGAGAAGCAGTACCCGTGGGCCGTGATTTTGAACACCCGTGCATGAGTGGTCAATCTTGTTCTTACACTGTGGCGGGCGAGGGTGTGTGCGTGTGCTCCAGGGTGACAAAATAACAACCGATTGTCACCTTGGCGTGTTGGCGATTCTCCGGAGCTCTCACGGTCGGCTGTCTTGAAAACGCTTCACTGGCTCCGGTATCTGCTATTTTGTTGCCAGTGAAACTCACACGGGAAAGCGTCTACTGGAAAGTAATCTTCATTGCGCTATTTCTTTAAATGAAGCCAGTGTATGATGGCAGAAGCTGTTTAGGGGCACACCGCGCAACGGACGATGGGTAGTGACCAAGGAGATGTCCCGGATTCTGGTTTGCAGCACGAAACTAGGTGTAGCTAATGATGGAGCAATTGCCGGTAGAAAAAAAACAGAACGATTGCTGGTCGGTTCTGCCAGACTAAGCTCTCCTTAGCGACATCATCGCCGCCTCCACTCAAAATAAGGTGAATCCCCAATTTCCGTGATCATGTGCATTTTGGATACCGGGAAAATTTACAGAGATACCAAGACAGCTTACAACTTACTCATACATAATGTCTGATCATGAATATTAATGTTTATTGTTTTACAGCATTCGTCACTATGTTCAAGCGAAGATTGTTAGTATAAGTCACATGTTATAGAGGAGGCGGTGACATACTCGACAAACTGGAAAGAAAGAAAGAAAGAAAAGAAAAGAAAAGAAAGAAAGAAAGAAAGAAAGAAAGAAAAAGAAAGAAATAAAGAAAGAAAGAAAGAAAGAAAGAAAGAAAGAAAGAAAGAAAGAAAGAAAGAAAGAAAGAAAGAAAGAAAGAAAGAAAGAAAGAAAGAAAGAAAGAAAGAAAGAAAGACGCGGTAGGTTAGCTACACACTCGCCAAGATTCCCTTGCACCCATTTTCTTGAAAGGGTTGGGGCTTCTGATTTTTTTTCTTTTGCTTATTACTTTCCTGCATATCTTCTCCCAGGCCCCGATGGCTCAATGGGATTCCCCGGAACTACGGGCCCGTCTGGGGTGAAAGGTGACAGAGGCTATCCTGGTGCTCGAGGCATCCCAGGTCTGCCGGTAAGGACTAACAGGCGTCGTGATTCGCTTTAACTTCCCATTCGGATGCCACATTACAGGGCTTCGGATAACCGATAAGCCTTCACTGAGCTTCAGTGTTCAATTATAATCCTGTGTGCAATCAGTATTCGCCTTCTCTCTTTTATCTCGTTCTAGTCCCCATTTTTTTTTACCCTCGGAGCAGGATAGCGAACTCATTGGCCATCTGGTTAACCTCCTGGCATTTCCTCTTGCGCTCTCTCTCTCTCTGTCCATTAGGCAATAGATAAGCTAGTAAAGCCACGTTCGTGGAAATCTCGCGCTTGGTTTTTTCGAAGCTTGACTTTTTTTTTTACTTTTTATTTTAGGTTATACGTATTATGTTAGCTGCAGTGCTTAAAAAGGTTTGATTGGGAATCTGCCACTAAATCCACTATTTAGCTCGCATTTCATGGGCTTCTCAATGTTCTCAGTAGAGCACCGCTTAGAAACACATCAAGCTCTGCATAAACTAAATAAATTTCGGGGATGTACTTATCAACGATACTATGTCATTTCGGCGCACGCCGCTGTGGGAGACTTCGGATTAATGTCGACCACTTTCGCTTCTATAGCGTGCCACTTATAAGTTTAAATACGCGGGCATTTTTGCGTATCGTCCTCATCGAAATGTGGTTGCCGTAAGTTAGAATCGAACGAGCGTCCTCCAGCTCGTTCGATTCAAATTTTGTTCAAGGTAAACATTATTCAGAAATTTACTTGGACTGGTGGTGATATGTTAGTGGGTTCAATATGCACTCAAGCACAATACTGCTCTTTGAATAAATATCTCGCTTCGCACTTGGGCACCAAGAGAGAGAGAGAAAGCTCTTTAATGAAAATATAGAAAATTCTGTCGGTCTTGGCACCGGACCAAAATGTTGCTGTGGCGATAAGCAGTGCGTATGTGCAGTGGTAGGAACGTTGAGGCGAACGACCAATGAGTCTACCCAGACAACGCAGGGAACGACCTTTCCTGCTCAGATTGTTCCCAGAGCGTGTGCGGCTACGTCTGTCACAGGGTCGAGACGGAGAACCTGGCTGGGATGGACAGAAGGGCGAGAAAGGCTTACCGGGCGAATACATCTTTCCGCCGGGCCCGCTACCGCCGGGCTCCATCAAAGGCGAGAAGGGCGAACCCGGAGAATACGGACCTAGGGGCCTGTCTGGTCGTGAGGGCAACCCTGGACTCATGGGTCAGCCTGGAACCGCGGGAGGCAAGGGAGACCAGGTGAGTGTTCAGGGGGGCAACATTGGGAAAGTTAATGCACGTTTGCGTTGCCTTCTGGAAAGCTTTCATGCAGCTGCGTTGGCAGTGCATGTTGTTAACGCACTTCTTTGCGGAGAAGCAAAATGACTTACGAAACACTTGCAAAAAATCCTCAGTTATTATTTTCATTCAATCGAAGCTTGTGTTCACTGACCTGCGAATTTGCGGAAGGTGATTTTCCAGAAAACTCCTCTCACCCAAATCTAGCGTACCAAGAAAATAACACAAAAATTTTCTTTCCAGTGCTTTAGTTTAAACCCCTGTCCCCCCCCCCCCCTCCCGGTCCGAAAGCAAGTGCCTCGAACACTAAGTCAGGCGGCAATGTTAGCCCGATGAAAAGTGAGCACGTACAAATGCTTTCTACCTACGATGAAAAAAAAAAACATTTGGGGAGCACTACACTTGCTACGTTTGCTTCATGGAAATATTTCGTGTTGGCTGACGTAGACTGAAAGCAATCTGCTGAATGCCTAAGATGAATAACAGGAATTGTAATTTTCAAGAAAATTCTGACTTCAAGAAAACTAAGGCACGTTTCCACAGTCACGCGATGTTTCTTTCGTAGGGCCGTTCTAAGATGACTAACGCTGGAAAGAACATCAAAAACGCCATACCAACTCAATCTAAAAACAGCGTTTCGGGGATGACCTCTATAAAACTATGCGCTGCAATGGTAAGGTCGTCCTTGCCCTAGACCTCAAAGGCGACTTCGACAATGTGAGACATAGTGCTATCCTAGCTAATCCTAAAACCAAAAACGGCGGCGAGGTGACCTTTTCCTACATACGAGATTTTTGTCTGATAGGGAGGCCTTTCTCCGCATTGGGAACGATGACTACGGTCCCTACCTCATGTACACGAGAGGCACACCAAAAGGAGCGGTCCTTTCACCACTCATTTTTAACATCGCCTTAATGTACCTTTCGATGGAGCTGGCTCGGATCTCAGGCATCTAACATGCGTTATATACCGATGATATTTCAATGTGGAGAACCCAGACAGACCTAAGAGAAATTGAGGCTAGTCTCCAACAGGCTGCCTCCGCTGTCGACTCATATGCATCAGCATGCGGGTTCCGGTGTGCCCTAGCTAAATCTAGATTCGTTCATATCAAAGTCAACCTAAAAGACAAAACACGCATCTGTTGGACCCTGGGTACCTATTCGCGAGGCAAAAGAAATTCAGAATCCTTGACTTGTATTCACAGTCGCCTTGAAATTGATACAACCATCGACAAACTCAAAAAGACCGGTGAACTAGTAAGACGGATGATTCACCGCGTCTCAAGACGTAGAAAACACGATACCGAACACATAGACGCAATAATACGGAAGGCCACCAAACGGGCTCTGGGTCGCCCAATCACCACATTCAATGTGCGTTTGACCGCACTTGGTGTGATCAACTTGCTGCAGGAGCTCATCGAAGCCCATCTAGTAAACAAATACGTTCGACTTGCGCAAAGGCCTTCAGGGTGGCGCCTTCTCGCCCGTCTCTACATAATTCACGATCTCAAAACAGAGGACATTCTCATGGTACCGGAGCTTTGGAGGCACAAACTGTTTGTACAACCTCTACCGAAAAACATGGACTCGAAGCTGCACCAGAGAAGACGGGACGCGCGCGTTCGGACGCTGTCGCCGGACCTAGACCGAGGGAATACTATACGGCAGCAGTATTCCACAAGAAAATGCAAGTGGATGGCATTTCCTTTAAGGCTCGCAACTCAAAACAGGCGGAAGAGGTCGCTATAGAATTACGTTTCTCGCACCGCGCTTCTAATGTAATCATTAGCGATTTCTGAAAAACTTGCGCCCGCTACTTGGTGGGAGAAATTTCACACCTTGCCTACGAAATTCTGCTCGCGAGCACAAGGCTCGCCGAACCCACCCCAAAACGCACGATATGGACCCAAGGTCATCAAGGACTTTGAGGGAACGAGGCTGCAAACGCGGCTGCCCGAGCGCTCATTCTCCGGGTACCTCATTCGAGCCCTATGAACTGGACCCCTCAACCACCGCTGCTCACGTACAAGGAAATTGTGCAATACTATCGCTCCCAGCTTCGCCGATATCCACCCCCTGCCGAGGGCCTCGATAAGGTGGGAGAACAAATTTTACGTGGGCTTCAAACACGTTGCTACGCCCGGCGATATTACAATATTTTGAGCCCACAGTCACCGTCAGGTGCAAGCACTGTGGACAGACAGACGATGTCCACCACATGGTATGAGCCTGTCAGCTAAACACAGCCATTTCTCTTCTCCCCAACCCTCCGTGAGAGGAGCCTAACAAGCCCTGATTTCCCGAGCAAGGGCAGCGGTATTGTACAATGACGTCGCGGACTTAGGATGTCACCTAGTCTGTAAGGCCTTTTCAGGGGCTCATAAGCTCTCGTTTATATTAAAGTTTTTCACCGTCACAACCACTTATAACAAAACTTGACAGTTACGTTAAGGGGAAGCATTGCAGCTCGCACTCATGTCGTCGAGCGCAAATGTTCGTGTGCGGCTGGGGGCCACTGATTATCGGTCTTCTTGCAATCTCTACGCGACCGTTGCGTGCGAAACCTGACAGTGAAACTTAACGAAGGCTCATACGCTCTCTTTTAGAATGAAGTTTTTAACCACCACCACCACCACCACCACCACCACCACCACCTATATAAAACTTAACTCTTACGTTAGGAGAAGGAGAAGCATAAATTTTGGTTTCCTTTCGGTCCCTACGTGGGAGACGCCCGCTACGCGCTAAGCGCGCCTTGCCGGACAGAAATAAAGTTATTCCATTGTACTCCAACTAAAGGCTTTGTAACCAAAAGGGCTGTCCAGCTAATTGGTGAGATGGACAGTCATGTTATCGAAATCCGCCGATTTCCTGCACACAGGAGGTCTGCCGATCCATCTCGGGTGAACGTAAATGGGGTGGCCAACCCTGCTGCTCGAGGGTTTACTACCTGTGCACTACGTGACTAGGATCCCAATAACGTACTTGAGTGGAACAGGGACCGATTGCTTACATACCGTGACAGAAGGGAATTCCCAGTGCCACACGCTAAGATTAGCAGATCACAAGTGGTGACTGCGATTGTTACAGGCAAGAATTTACTCGAATCCAAACTTTATTAACAAGATATGTCCAGAGAGGCACAAAAAAATTGCGAGAGGTGTGGTGGCATCATTACTGTAGACCACAGGTTTTGGCAGTGTCAAATCACTTTCACAGACTGTGACAAAGGAAGAGATTAGCCGCAAACAGTCCTTCACAGTAGAAATCTTTCCTCTGCACTTTCCTTGCATTATTGTATGTTAGATCTCATTATTATTGTGTCTAACAAAAGAAAAAGAGCCCTTATGTATACATTTTCTTCTTTCACACACACACACACACACACACACACACATATATATATATATATATATATATATGGTGGGGTGAAATTCACTGGATCCGGTGGAAAATGCGGTAGAGAAAGAGGTCGACAAACGTGCGCAAAAACACTAGTTTTACTAACTATATATATATATATACTATAACACTAGTTTATATAAACACTAGTTTTACTAATATATATATATATATATATATATATATATATATATATATATATATATATATATATATATATATATATATATTATTCTAGTTTTTATTTCTTCGCGGTTTGTAGTTGTGGGTGCAGGTTATTAGAAGGAATGGGTTATACTCGAGAACATAGGGTATGGTATCAATTTAAACAGAACGTTGCATGAAATATTACTTTTTACTTTCTAAATACATACGCACCGTGGGCATATATCGGCACGGAAGGCAGTTGGCGATCGCTTTCTCGCGAAGCGAACGGAGACCACGCACGACGGGTGTGACGGAGAGAAATCACGGAATGGCAAGCGGTAGTTTCTACTCGCTCTCTACGCGACCATCTCCAGATCTCCTACGCGGCCCGGTGTCCGATGCATGACGTATTCGGGCCATTTTTGTTCGACGTAATAGTTTTTTTTATTGAGAATTGATGTTAAAGCATTGTCGTGTAAGAAAGTAGTTCGATATAACGGATAATTCGATTTACGCAAGCTCGGTAAAGTCGAATCTGACTGTATGCATACACCCGCGAGAGTTAACAATTGCGTGTGCCTGCGCAGGGTGACTTCGGAGACCCTGGTTACCGCGGCTCCGACGGCCAGGAAGGTTTTCCTGGTCTGGCTGGTCGCAAGGGAGAAGCGGGAGACAACTACATCGGCGAGAAGGGAGATGACGGCGAGCCAGGAGAGCCCGGAGACATGGGACCCACTGGACCGCCCGGTGAAATGGGTACGTCATGAGCGACCACTTACCGATAACATCATCTCTCGATCCACTTCGCCGCCAACTTCAGATGTTTGTCCAGAATGCGAGCAGACTCGTACCAGCACGTTTCTGAAAACGTGACAGGCGGTTCAAACCGCATATGATGATGCGCTGATTCTTCCGTATGCCCATGTGATCTTTTACCAGCTCTAAATTTATCCCGACTCGCCTGTGTCACAGAAATTCCAGTGTCGGTGCCGATGGCATTGGATGTGAGCGAAAGATCATCATGAATGTAAAGCATTAAAAAAACAGTGGTTGCGATCTGGAATCGAGCCCACGGAAACTGCGTGGCATTCAGGTATTCTTCCACAGAGCAGCGCCTGCAGTGCTAGAAAGCGCTTCGTAAAAAGGAAACAATGCGCGACCGTCATGTAGTGCGAGAACTGTCTTTGACACGTGAAATATTGCCTGGCAGGAGCGTAGAATCGCACCACGTGTAACAGTGAGCGTATTGCACGACGATTGAACGCTTTAAATGCCCACCCATTACAAAGCGCTCTGGTATGTTCGATAATCAGCAGCATCAAAAGCATCAACAGCATGAGCTGCTGCATAGGCGTGCGTATTTCGTTACAGATGTGTATTGTGCACTTCGCGCTGACTAGCAAAATGATGAATTATGGCGGAAGTGGGCATTTCGCAACTGAACTTGCAGCACCCTAAGAGAGTTTGAGAAGGACAAATGTCAAGCGCACACACGTTCCCTTCCTCGCCACGTGGTTGAAGTGTACACGGAGAAGTGAAGCGTGGCAAGCCAATGAGAAGGCGATGAGAACGGAGCCCGATAACACTATCGCGTTCCACTCTTTCCAGGTGAAGCTCGAGCGTCCTCCGAGCTTTTGCTTGCCCGCTCACGTTAGTTGAAATCAACGACTAAAGCAATGAAAGTGAGTATAGGAGGCAAGTCAGTATACAGCTCCGATTAAGACCATGAATCGCACGACGTGCCAGTGTTGCGTTAATAGCGACCATCTATGAAGCCGCACGGAAGATCAAACAAGAGATTGCGAAAAAAACTAATTGACGCTTTTTTATATTTATATGTTTTTTATTCCGAATTTAAACTTCCTGCTTTCTAAAAGCGTATCGATTTGTTTTAAATACAATAACGAGCGCAGATAATCATGAAGGCTGCCCTTTCTTTTTTCTTCAGGTGATCCCGGACTGCCAGTAAACATTCCGGACAACTTGACACATTTGATGGGACCAAAAGGTCAACCAGGATTGCCTGGTCCGAACGGCAGAGAAGGACCAAAGGGTAAGCATGGACTCCTTCTGCGAGTTCTCCTAAGACCTTTTCAAAAACGCCTCCCTGGGCGCCACCATAGTCCTCTTTGGGCTGCGCAAATTGGCGTGACACCTCAAAAATGCACTCACAAGGCTGCGCCCTTGGCCTTTGTACTCCCGCGCGCAGCCCATCATGGCGGTGTTTTTCCCCTCCTGTAAAAAGGTGTATAAACTTGTCATGTGCAAGTATAGAATAAGCAGAAGCAGCCAACTAGCACTGAGCGCCAGTTCTAAACCATCAATTTTCATGAAAGGGAACATGCGAGCGCGTGGCCTGCGCACTCGGGTGGTAAAGTCCTTTATGTGGCGGCTACTTGCAGAGCGTACAAGCGGAATCGAGAGCAACCACAGCCTTTTTTTCACGCCATCTAGTGGTGAGCAAAGCAGTCAGTCATTGGTGGCATGGAACCGGTGGCGAGATTACAACCCCCTCCCATTCAAGGCGACTACGCAAGATGCCTCTTGCGTAGTCGCCTTGAAGGGGCAGGGGTTTGCAATCTTTTGAGGGGGGGGGGGGGTTTGTACGTTTCTACTTGTAGTGCTTTCCGTGCAACTTTGGGAAGTTGCAGAGGGTACAAAAATCACTTTGTTCGCTGCAGTGGCCCCGTTTTGTGAAATAAGCGCACTGCTCACGCTCAAAGAAGTAACAACTGTTGTCGTTGTTAGTTCGCGCTCCTCCAGTAATATTTGTGCGTTGCTGTCATGAGTCCTTTGTGTTCGAGTAGCACGCTTCAAGTGTCCACGCTCGTTCATCTGCGCCGTTTCTGCTTGCGGAGCAGGCTGCAAGTTTCGAGGTGCTCGTCGTTCTTCGAATGTCATCACTTTTTGTTGCTTCAACATTCATTCCTTCTCCCTCGGGCGAAAAAAATGCAAGAAACAACAAGCACTGTCATAAAGACACGTTTCATTTTCGAGTTATATCAATATCTATGACAGAGAGAACAGCCTTAATGTATGCTGACACAAGTAAAACATATTCTAAACGCTGATATTCAGTGTAAGCTCATGACACCTAGAAGTTACAATAAATTCCTTAATTATATGCCTTTCAGATACTGTGTTCCTATTTTTTGTGAGTAGGCGATTTGTATTCTCAGCTTTTCTTAGGCATTAGTATAGCAAAAAAGAAGAAACTGACATCGCACTGTAGCTAAATTTAATTATACCGTGCATATTCATTATGGTTCAGTTTTGATTTCGTTGAATATTGCTACACACGATCTTTTTGGCGAAAACACTGCGATGTATGACGGCACCTTCAAACTGCTGATTTCGTCAGCGGTGGTGAATTAATCAGTTCTCTTTTCCCGCAATGTTCGCTGCCCACAAGTAACATGTCATTGTGCTTCGAACCAGCAAGGAATGCAGTTGTTTGAAGAAAAATGGAAAACCAGACTCGAATGATTGAGCGCTGAAGTTGCGATTAGAATTACCAGCAAATGGTTCATTTTTCTTGACTTTTATTTAATAGAAATCTGCAGCACATCACCAAATAAACTATATGCAACCTAAACACAGCGTAACTTGGAGAAAATACGCGGTAGTGTTAGGGCTAGTGCACCCGGAGCAGAACCGCATCATGAGCGAGTTCTTGTGGCTTCTGCAGGAGACAAAGGGTCACCCGGCTACGACGGCTTGCCCGGACGGCAGGGAGAGAAGGGCGACCACGGCACGCCGGGCTACTCCCAACAGGGTCCCGATGGTCTCAAGGGTTACCCGGGTCTCGCCGGTGACCAAGGACCCTCTGGTCGCCGAGGTACCCCTGGAACGGTCGGAGAGCGCGGCTACGATGGACGTCCCGGCCCGAAGGTACGCACGCTACAGTGCTGCGCCTTTCTCGCATGGTTTCTTTGTTCACTTATTACGGACGTTTCCTCGGTCACTGATATACTCATTTGCATTATTTTCACACATGCACACGACACCCCATGTTACATCCAGCGTTGTTTTCACTTTACCGAGGGGGTGTATTATCATTTACCGGTGACAAGAAGTTATTGTTCTTTCTCATATACGGGACGCCGTCGAAATGGGTCTAACTAGAAAACGTACTTCACCTACATCTATGAGAATAAAAACGTTCACTGGATGCGAAAATGCGCCGTCGTTAAAGATGCCCTTAAACGCATTTTGATGTAATCGTCGAATGGCTTCGTTAAACGAGCTTATCGGTTAACAAATTGAACGCTGCAAGAATTTTTAGAATCTCTCAAGTGCGAGTGGAGTTACAGGAATTGGTTGTACGCTTGAAGCGCTTTCTGTCTCGTTTCGTAACGGCGAACGCGCTGAAAGCTACGCAGGCGTCAGCATGACAGTGGGGTAACATTGTGTGGCCTTTCGTCAACGCGCTTCCTGATCTAGAACATTTTCTTTCTTTCTTTGAACGGGTGGCTTACTTCCAGTGTAACCGCGAGTGCACCAGAGGGCGCGTAGTGGCCTCGGTAACTGTGAAGAATATGACACACTAATTCAGCCACTAGCCATGGAATTTCTGTTTGTGGCGTAGTCATTTGGGTTTATGGCATAATTTGTCGACAGATGAAGGAACGATTTCCAGCTGAATTCCAGAATTAATCGTAAATTCCTGGCCACGTGCTGGGCTGTAATGTTTGGCTCGCGCGTTCTCGGGCACCTCGACTACTGATTGGCAGCGTTTTATAACCATGCTGAAGGGTTGCGGGGTCATTTAAGTCGGCATGGGTATGTCCACTTTATTTTCTTTTGTCGTACCCAAGAATGCGATTTCTGGCAAGGAGCGACACTTGTCGTTCACTCATTAAAGTAATTCGTCCCCCGATCCAGGAGACAGCGTGTATCACGTACACGCGACACAATGTAAATATGAGAATGTCCACCACGTATTGTAAATAAAGGCTCCTTTAGCGCTAAGGAGTGTCGCTATACATTAAAATAAAATGTCGCATACATCAATATGATATGCCAGACACATTAGGGTCCTTCAATGAAGGACTCTGCTGGAACACACTTCTTTCCATGCCCCCTCTCTAAAACATGAATACCTACCGAGCAGCTCAGCTTTCCGTCATTCCTACGCGGCTGGGCTAGTTTGTTCCTACTTCGTATACATCGTGTGTCACAAAATTACTTGGATGCTAGTGAGGTGCTCTCTTCGTCTTGTTTATGCAACCACCGCCATTAAGCTTCTGTCCTGATCAGATCACTGAGTTGAACTCGGAATTATGTTCCTTCCGACTGTTTGCAGGGCGCACGAGGACGACCGGGCTCGGGCAAGGGCACGGGGCCACAGGGTCTGCCGGGTATTCTGGGACTTAAGGGTGAGCAGGGCGAGTCTGGATACCGTGGAGCTCCTGGTCCTGCTGGAGAGCCAGGATTCACCGGACTGAAGGGACAAAGAGGCGAGTTACCGTTCGACTGACTCGCCGACAGAACGAATGTCAATACTCTGCAAGTTTCTCCATCAGAAAGATGTGATGTCGTCCATGGCTGAGCTTGCTTTTTTTTTTTTTGCATCACGTCTTTTAACAGCCGAACTGTTATTGTTTTTTTTCTTTCACCCTTGGTGCTTCACGTAAGCTTAAAACGCTAAAATAGAGTGACGAGCTGTCTGGTTCAATTTCTTTTTTTTTTTTGCGCTATTGTCGTCATGTTGATGTGTTTATAAAATGTCTGAAAAAGCGGAGTGGAGGTCTGCCACTTGTACACTTGCTACTGTCTGGGGTAGTACAGTGCGCTTGGTCTCAGCAGTAATCTGCAAGAGAGCAACTGTGGGACTTTGTCTTCCTGAGTGCGTCAACTTGCCGCTTCAAAACTGCAGAGGCAAATACTGAGAGTACTAGAAAGCAGGATCCTTAGGCCAACCAGAAAGTCAACCAGTGCATGCGTCTTATCGCGCCTATCTTCTCAGATAAATGCATCGCCTCCTGTCTCGAAGCAGTTCAGAGATGCAATGCTGTTGTTTTACTGCTGATTATTTTTCTACTGAAAAACAGGGCCCCTTTCATTCATGCAAGATCTGCACACTGCACATGCGTAGGTGAACCTGGCTACGTCGGATACGCTGGACCAAAAGGAGTGAAGGGCGACGCTGGCGATGCTGGGATCGGAACACAAGGACCCCCTGGACCTCCTGGCTACGACGGCCAGAAGGGTAAGTATGAGTAAACGCCCCAGCATAGCTGCACGAATGCAACGAGCTAGCTACAGACGCCAAGCGCTGCACTCACCGCAACCACTCGCCCCGATGTTTGTATTGTTTACAGAAAGCGATAGAAACTTGAGTTCCTCATAAGTCTTGAAAGTGCGAAATGACTGGTAGAAAAAAAAGTGTACGTACAGTACAATTTAAGAAATGCAAAATGCGATATCTAGCTCTGTTAGAAAAAGCAAAGTTAAATTTGTAACTATCCCACACCCTTGACATCAATAAATTACAAGCAAAAATAATAAAAGGTCGACTGCTATTATGAAGGCTTTGGCCTCAATTGCAGTGTACTGCACCTCCATTTGGCGGCATTTTAAATAGTTATACCAGAGTATCTCAAAGCGTTTGAAGGAATCTGGTTAAACCAAACTAAATAAAATTCACTTGTGAACGGATACTGAACCACTTCCCCGTGAAATTCTCTTTTAAAATGTATAACAAAAATATAAGGTATCCTCAAGCTACGAGTTTTTTACCTATATCATAGCATATATACTCCACCTCAATTTGTTGATATTTTAGATATAGATAACTAAAAATTGTTAACATTGTTAGCATTCTAACATTGTTAGCATGTTCTCTCAGCCGATCCATCAGACACCTTCCGGTCGTTCTGACATAACAAGCACCGCATGAAAGGGGGGTCATATAGACAACTTCCCGGGAGCATGCCGCATACCTGTTTCTATGTTCAACTCTGCATTCCGTTGATGAATGTGTTTTCAGGGGCTTTGTAGATTTGTTGAGGCTGATTCATTCGAACAGTGCCGAGAAAGGAAACGAACTACAACTCGGGAAAAAATCGGAAAACGAGTTGGAGTTCGTGTCCTGTTCTCGGCACCGTTCAAATTAATCAGCCTCACCAAATCTACAAACCCCCTGAAAACGCAGTCATCAACGGAATGCAGAGTTCAACATAGAAACGGGTATGCGGCATGCTCCCGGGAAGTTGTCTATAGGACCCCCCTTTCATGCGGTGCTTGTTATGTCGGAACGACCGGAAGGTGTCTGAACGATCGGCTGAGAGAACACGCTAACAATGTTAGAAACGGGAAAGATGGTTTTCTTGCTCAGCACTGCACTGAGTGCAATCGTGTGCCCCTTTTCAATGACACAGCGACGCTGTACAAGCACAAAGATGAGCGCACCCGAGTCATTGTCGAGGCTGCGCAGATGGCCCGCGAACTGGTGCCTTGCATTAGCAAGCCTTCCGTGTACCTGTCCGAGAAGGAACTAAGGTTCCTCGAAGGTTTCGGTGCGCGCAAGTAGTTATATTATCTTTACTTTTCTGTTTCGTTTCCTTATAGATTTTTCTTTGCCTTTTTTCTGTGAATTTGTTTTTTTTTGTTTTTGTTTTTCTCTCACTTATGTTCTGCTCTTCGTGCCATAGGTTTTTTTGTCACAGGGTTACTGTCTCCTCTATATATTTTTCGCGCTCTGCGCAATAAACTCAGTTGGAAGTTAGCGCTCGTGTCCTTCGTGTCCTTCTTCTCTCTGTGTCGTCGTTTTGTTCTCGCGCTATAACTATCGTCATGCCTACCAACTAGCCCAAGCTGCCACACTTCTAAGGGGCTGTAAAGTTCCATAACTAAATAAATAACATCTTCTCGATTTTTTTTTTGTTAAAGTAATACTCGAAGCTGCAGTTCCATTTCATAATAACGTAAGCATCATCTTTATCCAAATACGGGTTTCCTTGTCCACCAGCGACGTTGGTCTAGAGGCTAAGGTACTCGGCTGCTGACCCGCAGGTCGCGGGATCGAATCCCAGCTGTAGCGGCCGCATTTCCGATGGAGGCGAAAATGCTGTAGGCCCGTGTGCCTAGATTTAGGTGGAGGGTAAAGAACCCCAGGTGGTCGAAATTTCCGGAGCCCTCCACTACGGCGTCTCTCATAATTCGGTGGTTTTGGAACGTTAAACGCCCAGAATTATTATTATGGTTTATTTGCTCCCCCCCCCCCCCACCAAGTCGCTCAGAGGGACGTCCCATTCTGTGAAACAAAGAAGAAAATATATATTTGAAAAGGAATCATCGCTACACAACCTGAGCCAGCATATCGCGTTGGCGTACTTCCTATTATTCCTGCGCTCATTTTCTGTGTATGTATTCCCGCTCTTACCATACCACTTCACATCGATGAAGCATGTACGTAGTCATTTCCAGACGGTGGCGTACAGCCTTTCGGAGCGCTATAATATTTGTCGGGTGCCGAAGCCACTCGCTCAGCACAGAGCTGCCTGTGCGAGTTGGCGAAGTGCAAGCTACATGTGTCGATTACGACTTCCGCGAGGCGACTCACTATCACTCTTGTCTGCCTTATTCAACATGCGCCAAGATGACGGCTGCACCGCTAAGCTCAATTGTGCCACTGTGCCAACTACTACAGCCAAGCATCGTGAATCGTCAAAGTAAATCGTCAAGTAAATATATATATATATATGCTGGTTTTGGCGATACCCCACAAACTACGGCGGGCTAGAGCCACTTCGCTGCGAAAATTGCGCGTAAGAATGCACTGCTCCGTGCAACAACTCCTTTTTCGGGGCACTTTTTGACCCTCGCTCGCTGGATTCCGTGCCGGTTGTGCCCTCGCGATCTCCGACGTCAGCGTAGCTCTGGCCAACTGGGCTCACCCTACGTCATCTCTTGACGCCGACGACCTTCGACTACAGTGTAGCTCTGACCTACTGGACTTGCCCTACGCCATCGACTGACGCCGACAAGAGCTCTCGCAAATGGTGCCCGTCGTTGGACTCCTGTGACCGTGTTTCCATATTTTTTATCTCTCCTATCCACTCGATATGTCGTCGCGTTCGCTCTCTGGCATACTGTTTCTTTCTCTCACTCTACACATTTATTCCTATCCTTTTAATGACTCCTCACCCCCAGCCCTTGTGAGCTACTTTTGAGGTATCGCTCCCTGAAGCAGACAGTTACGGGGCTCACTTTTCTCTTCCTTTCTCTCTTAGAACCACTTAGTAGGGCACTTTTTGAGGGAATCGTTCTTGCGCTCAACGTATGCTTTTTCACTACACGTTTCACCGAATATCGACGTCACATGCGCAGGAGAAAGAGGACTCCCCGGCATTCCGGGCACTGATGGTTTCCCCGGCGGGCCCGGTTTCAAGGGAGAGGCGGGCGCACCGGGCGCACCAGGACCACGAGGTCGCGACGGCCAACCTGGCACCCGGGGAGCACCAGGGACACCAGGACTCGAAGGATACCCGGGAGCTAAAGGTATGCACACGCTATGCTGATAGAGTTATGTCTGTGAAAACGTTTCTATAAGTGGTCGTTGTCGCTGTGGTCCACCCTGAAGAAACTTAGTTGTGAGAGGCGTTTTTTTTTTAATTTTCCTTTCTGTCTCTCCGAGTCCCTTCGAAATTATTGCCCCACATAAAATGTTGAACCACGCACCATACGCCACACCACCGCATATTGTAATTCCTTGAGATTACGTGCAGGTAACGTTTTTTTTTTCTGCTTGCTTGTTTCCTTTCTTAGAGATGTTTTTTCTCCCTTTCTTCGTCTTTTCTTCCTTTTTCGGCGTTTGTGTGATTAAGAGTCCCTCATATATTGTTCGCCTTCGCCTTATGTAATGCCTTCGGGCCCTTAAGGCTTCAATAAATGAAATGAAAAAAAATGAAAATTTGCATGAGCGCTACAGCAAGCTACTCGCTTCCGTTTACTATTAAAATGCGTGTGCACTTGCTTGACGTATACATGGTGCAGAAATCGGTCCACTCTTATTCGAAAATTCCAGAAAGGAGGTATGTGTGTGCTACTTGCAGTGTTCTCGTGGCAATGGCAGAAGGCGTCTTCTGGTGCATAAAAAATTAATTACGGCAGTAATTATAGTAATTAACACAATCAACTTTTTAACCAGCAAAAGTAAGAGGTCGAGTCAACAAGGCGAATCTAAGTCCTTTGTCAGAATAGTTCATAGCCACTTTGAAATTCTTGAAAGATGGTCGCTGGTAATCACCGCCGGGCGAAGAAATCTGGCTACTTTAGCATGTGAAACCGAAACCAACGAACCAAACAGCGAATCTACCATTAACTTCGAAAACGCCCTCAATGAAGACGCTGTTGACCTCGCATCAGAGGAGGAGGGTAAGCGAGTGTCGGTAAGGGGCCATGCAGCAGGAAAGCGCTGCTACGAAACGAAGTGCGTAGATTGACGGTTGATAACGGTGAGGGAAACAGTGTCGTCATTGGGGCGTTTTTGAAGTGAATGATAGAAGCGCTGTTTGGTGTGTCGGTTTTGCCTGCTAAAGTAGCCAGGTTTCATCGCCCTGTGGTGATTACCATTTGCCGTCTTTCGTAAATTTCAATGTGGCTATGGACTATTCCCAGAAAGGTATTTAATACGCCCATTTGACACGACCGCTTACTTGCACTGGTTAAACAGTCAATTGGCTTAGTTTTTATAATTATTGCCTTAATTACCCTTTGGACGCACCTGAAGATGCCTTCTGCCATTGCCAAAGGAACGCCACAGATAGCACGCAGATACCTCATTTCTGTAATTTTTAAAAAAAATAATGGACACATTTCTTGAAACAGCTGATAAGACTGGGCTGTTGCGAGACACCATCGGTAGTTCAGAAATCACCACAGGCATTTAGCAAAAGTTCGATCAGGCCAGATGCGTGCGCCTGCATACCTGTGCATTGCCGACGTCAATACTTCAGGTAAATCAGTTGGTATATGCGCGATCACTCGAAATAACGAGATAAACACGTCGTGTCACTACAAATCTTCCCACTGAAGGTAATGCTTGCTGTGTCGTAAGTGCACAAGCTAATATTACGCCGATGGGAGAAGAACTGTAGCCGGTGGAAACTAAGCTACGCGCATTACTTAGCCCTCAGTTGATGCGTTTTTATCACAGCACCGTATACGTGCAAGACGTGGGGTGCCAAAAGTATTCGTCGTTTTTCGACGTACACCCAAATGAAGGTTCGCTGGGACTTCGTGGTGTCATGCGGGCCTAACACTAACAAGGCACAACGCAGCCGCAGAAACTTCAGCTGTACAACTGTGACCATCGCCGTTTATCATCAACAACATTCTTACAGGTCGAAAAGGCGAGGCTGGAGATTTTGGTCAACCTGGTTGGGACGGAATCGCCGGAGAGCCAGGATTCCCCGGTCTTAAAGGAGCCAAAGGTACGCAGGTTACCAAAGTTGTTTCGTCATCGCGCTGTAAAATTGTGTAACGAATATCACTTGTTTCCTGATCCGACAGAAAGAGATACGAGAGTTCACAATTACCTTAACCAAGAAAAAAGTTTTCACCGGTTAATTGTCCCGTCAACATATCCACTATATAGTGATGCACAATCGATAGCACGCGAATGTTCAAGCAATAAAACAGACCAGTGCATCGGGTTGTAAATGCGAACGAAGTGTTTTTCCGATGCTAACTTGTTCACAGTCACAACCAGATATATACTAAAAACTTATTATAAGTATATTGCGTATATTTCTTTATATATATATATATATATATATATATATATATATATATATATATATATATATATATATATATATATATATATATATATATATATATATATATATATATATATATATCTTTCCTGAATGTCTTCCTGTATTCGAGTCGAGTTATCAGTCACCAGAAGACGCGATCGAGCAAACGAAAAACGATGCTTTATTGCCAACGTTACGGCTGGGGACCGGCCTTCGTCAGGGCATACGTGCATATTACACTAACACGCACTTCTTAAGGACATAGCATGTTGACCCCCAATTGTGAATAATCACTCTTAGCAATATTGACATACATGTTAACAAAAGATATTCAGACATGCGCAGCATTTTGTTGATAGCGGAGCAGCAGTGCACTATACAGAATATGGTAGGGCAAGGTGACTTGAAAACATAGATACAAATAATATGACGGACACTTGTGACATCGCAACATTTGTGAATGAATAGAAAATATAAAAGAAGGCAATGCCATGTTAAGTCACGTTCGTTGTCAATGAAATGTACATGAGCATATTATCACCATTGAAGTCACAATGTGGTAACAGAGTGTGCATGCGTTCTGGTCAACTAACTAATGTGTCACCAATGACACCGCAACGTAATCACGGCAGTGAACAAACGTTTATGTGGGCTACGGTGGTTGATTTATCTGTTTTGCCGGTAAAAACGTAAGCCTCCCTGGGTTCTCGTTTATTCCAAACGCTATGGCGTTAAATTTATGAATAAGAAAAGATTCACGAACTTTCCTTTTGTAGTGCGATTTAAAACCAGATTCGAGTATTGTGGCAGTTATGTTGTCGAAAGAGTGGCCTGGGGCAGCCAGGTGTTTGGACAGGGGAAGGCTAAGCAGGCACAAGACGTGTGACCTGTGATTATTGAAGCGCAACCGGAAAGCTGTCTCCGTTTTACCAATATATTGGAGGTCACACAATGAGCATTGAAGCAAGTAGATTGCATTGCTCGTGTCACAGTCGAAATTGCCTTTTATACAGAGAGTGAAGTTTGACGCAGAGCTCTTAACAATACGCGACGTGGTCATGTGGGGGCACACCTTGCAGCGTGCCTTGTTACATGGGTGACACCCCACATGGGCTGGCGTTGATATTTTGGATGACGTAAGTATGTCTCGTAGGTTTCTCGATCGGCGGTAAACTGCTCGTGGAGGCTCCGGGAAGACGTCTTTGAGGCGATTGCTCTGCATTAGTATGTTGTAGTGCTTTTTGAGGATCACGTTAGCATTTGGAATTAACGGAGAATGTGTCAGAATTAAATTGATGTGCTTCCGGTGCGCAGGTTCTTTATTTGATTTTAGAAGCGCTCTTCGGTCCATTGCATCGGCGCGCATGATCGCGTTGTCGATAATCTGAGGCGGGTACTGTTGTACTGTTAGGGCATCACGAAGCTTATCACAATTTCCAACAAAGTCTGAATGTTCAGAGCAAAGCCTTTTGAAACGAAGTGCTTGACTGTAGGGTATACTCGTCTTACAATGTTTTACATGGCTGCTTTTGAAATGAAGGTATCGGTGAGCGTCGGTGGGTTTTCTGTATACTTTAGTAGATAATTTTTCGCCGCAAAGAGATACTGTTACATCCAGGAAACAGATGGATGCCTTCGAGTACGATTGTGACAATGAAATGGATGGATGAACCTTGCTAAAGTCTGCAATGAAAGCCATAAGTTCCGCTTCACCGTGATGCCAGATAAAAAAAATGTCGTCTATAAAACGTTTGTAGTAGTATGGTTGTAGTCTGCACGTTGAAAGAAAAGGATTTTTCAATTGGCCCATAATTATATTCGCGTAATTTGGACCAATTTTGGTGCCCATTGAAGTGCCACTAACTTGTACGTAGTGAACATTGCCGAACTGAAAATTGTTAAGCTCCAGGATGAGTTTTAATAATGTGGCTAATGTGCAGCTATCAACAGATTTGTCACATGATGAGTCGTTATAAGCATCCACTACTGCACGAATGCCGTCTTTGTGGGGAATATTAGTATAAAGTGACGCAACATCTAATGTTACCAGAAATGAGTCAGCAGGTATATTTAGGTCGATAATGGCAGCGAGGAAATGAGAAGTGTCCTTCAGATAGGATGGAAAAGTTGTAGGTAAGTTGGAAAAGTTGGGAAAGTTGGAGGATGGCCTGATTAGTATTTTACCTCCAACTTTTCCATCCTATCTGAAGGACACTTCTCTTTTCCTCGCTGCCATTATCGACCGCTTCTTCTAGTGACTTATAACTCGACTCGAATCCAGGAAGACATTCAAGAAAGATTATATATATATATATATATATATATATATATATATATATATATATATATATATATATATATATATATATATATATATATATATATATATATAGCGTGGTGGTCTAGTGGCTAAGATACTCGGCTACTGACCCGCAGGTCGCGGGTTCGAATCCAGGCTGCGGCGGCTGCATTTCCGATGGAGGCGGAAATGTTGTAGGTCCGTGTGCTCAGATTTGGGTGCACGTTAAAGAACCCCAGGTGGTCGAAATTTCCGGAGCCCTCCACTACGGCGTCTCTCATAATCATATGGTGGTTTTGGGGCGTTAAACCCCACATTTCAATCAATCAATATATATATATATATATATATATATATATATATATATATATATATATATATATATATATATATATATATATATATATATATATATATATATATACAGACGTTTTACACTGTTGTTTTAAATCACAAGCAAGTGAACGCACGCGAAATGTAAGACAGCAACTTTATTACCTTACGTGGGTGTAAATTATTTGCTACTAGTAATTATTAGCAATAGTTAGATCCTGTAGGTAAATACTATTAAAAGATATGTATTTATACCGTGTGTTTGAAAAGAGTGTAGCCCATCACAATCTCATGTTACCGAACAGACTTTTATAATTGGTGAGAACGCCGGAACTGTCCTAATTTTAGGGTATAAACACCATTTCACAGCCTGTAAATTACTCATTGATATCATAGTGCTAGATAGCATCGTGTCATAAAAGGCTATGCCCGTTCCAAGTTTGCGGTAGAGTAGGCATATTTCAAACAGGCAGGAAGTTATGACCCAGCTTCCTTCACTATATATTTGCACAACGCAAGACTACGAGTAGTTACGACGTAACAACAGAAGAAGAGAGAAAGACAGAAAGAGCGCTTCACTAACAACCAATGCCAAGAAAAAATTGTACTAAAACATGCGGACCTCACGGGACTGGCTCCCCAAGTACTGCAATAGCTATATGTCTCATATTGATAGTCGATTGCCCATTAACAATATGAACGCGTCTTATCGCAGGAGAGCGGGGCCTAAGCGGACTGCCCGGGTACCCGGGTCTTCCTGGGAGGCCGGGTTTTCCGGGTGAACGTGGAGAACTCGGATATCCAGGTCTTCCAGGTCTGAAGGGAGACCGGGCTCAACGAGGAATTCGGGGTGACGACGGCTACCCAGGACTCGACGGTACGACTAACACACGTCGATATGTGCAGTACCGTCCACTGTTAAATGGAACACTCTAATGATCAACTGCCATATTGCGGACCCCACAACAGCAGGCAGGCCTATGAACATTGTTCCTGTCCGGCATCAGTCTATCAAAAGGAGTCAGAACAGTCAAGCAGCAGTAAGCCTTGTGCAAATCTAAGACACTATGTTTTGCCAGAGAGCGAAATCCGGACATGGTGCAAACGAAAGTGTTTTCTTTAACTGTGAACCCACCTGTACATGTCGCGAAGCAGAAGTAGTGGATGTCCTTGACTGGACTGGGCCAGCGTCGAATGTGTCGTTCGAGCACCACCGCAGATCTTATAGAATCGTCGCAGTGAGGGCGCGGTGCTTTCCGTGTGATTAAGGTACGCTATTCCCCTTAATATTCATTATTATCTACATTAATATGATCAATATATAATAAAACTGTCGTTATGATTCAGCTAGCATTAAATACGTGTTCTGAGTGTTTTTTTTTGTCAGCAGCGTAAATACATAGAAACAATTTTTTCTGCGCAATAAGCGTTCACCAATCCCGTCATTTAAGGCGAGACGTGTTCCGTCGCGTTGGCGTCGCTATGCGATCTTAGGCCCTTCCTGAATACACGGCTCACCCATCGGTTGAGAGCGTTATTTTTCACTGTCTTTGCGTGTGTTTATTAGCATCTGCCGCGGCGTTCGGTAGCGTGCGCGTGGCATCATATAGCCCAGACATCCGGCCCCGATCACGTGATCGTCTCGGGGCCCCAGCTTTTCGCCGTCGCATCCTTGCACCCATTGTTCTCTCACAGCTCTGCGGAGACGCACGACGACGGGACGTCTCCTCTGGCTCACCCGCAAGTCAACGATTATCGCTCAAGGCGCAAGTATGAAGCGCACACGCTTAGCTTAAAGAAAACTACATAGACGTTACTGCAAACGTTTCTGTCCAGATTTTGAGTCACCCCTTTCATTTGGTTTTCATTTATGAGTGCGCATCACTAATATCAATGTGCTTTTGTTCTTCCTAAGGTGCTCCTGGTCCAAAGGGTCCGGTCGGATTCCCGGGTCTTCCTGGACGAAAAGGAGAGCGCGGCGAGCCCGGCCGAGCACTGGGTGCGCCAGACGGGCTACCAGGAGAACCGGGACCCAGGGGCTACGACGGATTCCCGGGCCTGCCTGGATTCAAAGGCGAAGCTGGAAACCCTGGACTCCCCGGCAAGTCCATGCATTTTCTCCTTCACGGTAGTAATTGAGTACTAGCTTCTCATAGCTGCAGTATGAAGAGACTGACGCCATCGGGCTCATGCCCGGCGCTTGGTAGTCGTCACAGCGCGTGCACATGGTTTCCGCTCGTTCCATGACACTGGAAGTTATCGATTGTTCGGCATTCTTTGCCAAAATTAACAACGCTGCGGGCTCCTTCAAAAGAGTGAACAGGTTATCATATCAACTTTGTATATGCTCCTGACATTCGTTGATATTATGATCAGCAGCAGCAGCTTGACTACTTGAAATGCAGGGCAAAGGCTCTCCCATGTACCGCAAAAAACCCAGTGCCGTGCGTGCTGCTGCCACGGTGCAAACTTCTTAATCTCATTTGTCTATCTAACTTTCTGTATCCTTTCACGCGTTTGCCTGCTTTTAGAACCCAGTCATTTACACTTAATGACCAGCGGGTATCCTGCATACGCGCCACGTGCCCGGCCTATGTCCATTTCTTCACAAATTAAGCGTGTGGTTTTCATCACTTCTTATAGATATGTGTAACGCGTCGCTATCGTTGCACGAGTAGCCACGCCAAAAAACAAACCAGTTATAATTCTATTTCTACGCAGAAACCAGTGTTTTCGGACTAGAGAGACACACGGCCGCTTTTTTTGTAATCGCAAGTGACGCTTCCCCATGTGGGAGGGACGACATAGGCCGTGCGTTTTGACTGGTTCAGGACGACTAGTCGCGCATAATATTCATACCCTTCCAAATAGGCCAAACTACTGTGCGCTAAAATTATAAAAGCACTCTTTATACTTTCCCAGATAGAAAAGGATTTCTGTTTTTAAAAAAAAAAATAAGAAAGTGTGAAAACATTTGCCAAACGAAACTAGGAGCACTGCACAACGGCGACCGCTCGAGTCCCCAGAAATAACTAAAGTAGCGCCATTCGTGTCAGTGCGCATGCTCCTCCTTTCTCCTTTGCGTGGTATAGTGCGCTATATTGTCCGTCCTCTGTCGCGCGTTTTCTATAGCACGCTTCACGATGGCGCCGGAATACCCTCTCCCGTGTGCCGGGATAGGGTCTGCCTGTTTCCGCAGTTTATTGACAGACACCATAGAGACGCTAGAGGAGATAGAGGCAAAGTCGTGCGGTTGGCGCTAGTCAAGTTTTTTTGCTATGCATTTTAGCCACCGCGAGGCGAGTCGTACGGTACGTCTTTGTGAGAGGCGCGCGGTGATTGGAAACGGTCTTTTGACGTCAGTGGGAGCGTGAAATGCGAAAGGGAGCGTTTCTCCTCGTCGCCTGCTTGGGTTTTTAAGTTTGAAGGCTAGTAAGTTCCATAACCTGTCCACGAAGGTGCACAGGTCATGCGCTTTCATCTTGGGGCATATTGGTAAACTGCCCTTCATGTATCGAGAATAGTTGTCGAATGTGCTCCACTCCATCTTTATTCTAGTTATTCGACTCTCACTGTTCGGCTCCGCGGTTACTAACTGTCTTGAGTCAGTTTATTCTTTTGCTACTTCCAGCGTATCGCAACTTATTACAAAGTGCCGTTCTCTTTCGAGACTGTTGCACATTACTTTAGATTTATGCATAATAATAATATACCAGTTGTTCAAAGTTAAGATTTATTTTTTTTTTCATTAGGCGCGTGAAGGCACGTGAGAGTCACTTATGCAAATAAGTTAAGCGGCCAGGGTCACAGAAAGTTAGATGATAATTATCGCTGTCAGCAGCCCAATTAACTAAAATTCAATAATTACTTTTTATTGGCTGCGACAACTTGACATGTTTATGTTGAAAAATTGTAGGCATTGATGTTTGTACACAGCTTCAGTTGGAAGATTTTTTCAAGCGTGCCTGTGCTCCGAGACATCCGGCTCCAAGGTTCGCCTTCCGCATGATTACGCACGCAAGAGGGTGAGGGTCGGCGCAAAGCACCTCTCTAAATTGACGCGTCTGTTGTGTACGTTGTTTAGTGTACTTGTGAAGAGGGTGGAAGCGTTATCATAGGTGATAACAGTTAGCCTTGCCCTCTCGGCCGTCTAAATAAAAAATCGAAGAACCCCTGCAACCAGCGTCGTAACACGCAACTGCAGAGCCTCTAACGACAGTGGCAGATGCCATGCCGAGATAATGGTGCGAGCGGAGAATCTGGATGCCAGTGCGCGTACATAATAATAGAGAGTAATAGCTAAGCGGCTCAGCGGAGCAGCGGAGATGGCAGCTGCGCATGTGCGGCACGCCGGGGCAGCCAGCGTCTTTGCGGAGAGAGTCGCTCACCAATGACTAGAGAAGCGTGCGTGTTCCTTGCCTGGGCTACGCGAATAGCGTGACTGCTGATGTCCGAGTTCCGTAACTTTTATTGAAACCAAGAGCAACAACTCCACCAATAATAACTGAAACAGTTTTATCGTTGCTAACGCATATTCCCAGCTGCTACATAAGCTTATTTCCGTCATGCACAAATCCAATCGAAACTCTTCACCTCTCAAGACGTCAATGCCCGAAAAAGTGTTCAAAATGCCTGCCTTCTGCAGCGACGCAAAATATGAACCACTCTCGCGTCGACTCGATGACTCGGCGCACTACTTCTGTAGGAATACTCACAGAGGCAGATGTTATTCTGTCCTTCATGTCATTAATATCGCTGGTCTCTGTTAAACTCGATTTTTAACGTATCCCCAAAGAAAAAAGTCGAGCGGAGAAAGGTCAGGAGATCTTGGTGTATATATTTGCAGGTCAGGAGATCTTGGTGTAATATATATACAGAATATATATATTCACCACAAGTGGCCAGTACTCATCTCCTTTTAAAATATGTTGTGCTGTGAATATTTTTTACTTACAGCATCGAAGCCATTTCTTTCCTACAGTCATGTTTACCTCCTTTAAAGGACCATGACACTACATTTTCTATCAGAATCTGCCATATCTGGGTTAATCCTTATGCATTGCCAAACAAGCTGGCGAAATTTTTAGCGCATTTGGCCGAGCACTTAATTTATATTTCATTGGTTTTATAAACATGCGGGCGGCCTCAGAGTTGGGCAACGTTGGCACCCTCGTGAGCCGTGACATAGCAAGCAGCTAGGTGTGACAGCATATCTGGATTCCGGCGAACGATATTGCTCCATGGTAAGTATGCGCGTGAAATCAAGGTATTTTAGCTTTCCTCAGTTCGGCACTGAGATCGAGCGATTTGCAGCAGCTGACCCTTTTGTAGATGACGACGGCTCCGCTGCGCATGACGTCGCACGCGCCGTTGCAAAACGGTGATCGCCGTAGGTGATTACAGACGGTGGCTTCTGTATGGATTGTCGTACAGTAAAATACTCTTTTCCGTTCCACTTTTGATATCTGTACTGGTTTAATAAATTATTTACTTCTTGTTTTTGCTGGAAACCACCAATTTATGAGTGACCATGTCGTGGCCTCTCTAAGCGCAATCGCTCTATGAACACTTCAGACACAAGCGCTGGACAAGCTGCTCACAGTGTGTTTTTTCCTACACAGGCCCTCCTGGTTTAGAAGGAGAACCAGGGTTCCCTGGCGTAGTTGGCCTCGACGGTGCGAACGGTTTTCCTGGTCTCCCCGGTCTCCCAGGCGCCGATGGCTTTCCGGGCCTCCCCGGATTCGACGGCTTAAAGGCAAGCTAGTTCGCTAAATATCGCACACTTTGTGTTACACCGCTTGATTCCCTCACAGCAGGAAAGTTCCAGCACCACATTGCGAGAAACGGGCATTTCCGTTGAGTGCGGATCAGTTTCGTCGTTGAATGAGCTTCACTGCAGCTCACCCAACTTTGAAAAGTCAGGATTTGCTTTTCTGCTGCTACATGACCATAATGTTCGGCGTTCCGTTACAGCTGTATATTGGATGGTGCTATGTTCAGTCCGAGCGAGCGTCCGGCGTTTCAGAAAGATCACTCTTGCTATTACGTCGAGAGTATGAAAGTGCGTCGATTATCCCGACCTCATATTCTTATATACGGTATTTCTCTTCAATTATGTCGTCTTCATCCTCCCTCCTTACAGAGTAGCCAGTTGTTTTCGAGAGTCCGCCACGCGCTAGACAAGTCTTCCTAATTTCAGCTTTTTTTCTCAGCCCATTTATTTATTTAACAGGTTGTTCTAAAGCGCTCATTTGTGTAGCTACACAATTAACCCACTCTCTTGAAAACTCTTACGAGGTTCTGTATTGACGAAAGTGGCTGGCACATGGATTCTGCCAGCGGCCTCCCAGTCACCTTCACTTTCATCACTCCTCGCCGAGCAGTATACCGCCACCGCGGGCGTAGGGGATACCTTTCTTTGCAGGCCTGCAACGTGATAGTGTTCACCCTCTCTCCCGTTACGTGATTCTACACGCCTGGCTGCGAGGTTTTCCCACGTCGCAACTAGGCGCCTCCGTCGATGTCACGCGGCGCGCCTGCAGACAATTCATCGAGCGCAAAGGAGACCACGTGTCTGGAAAAGGGTGGTATACGAGGGCGCCGACCAAGTGCATCAAAGCTTTTTCTTTCGTGCATTTGAGTGCCTGCAATGAATTCAACGGTAACTTAAAGCCAAGGCATTTAGTCTAAGTGGTGATCTTATTCTTTTAAAAGAAAAATAAAGGGAAGAATTTTGAAAGCCATTAAGCAAACGCAGAATAAATATTTAAAAAAAGGCAATAAAGCGATGTTATTACGTAGCCACTGCATCTGAAAATGTGCGAGTGCAACAATTATGCTCCCTTTCTGCGCGTGAAATGGGCGACATTGTCGGTGTTTCATTGCGTTTTCGGCGCGGTATTCACGACGGCGTCTTTGTGCGGCGTCACGTCCTTTCGTATATCATGCAGTCGGCAAAGCTGTCACAAAGTGAAACGAGGTAATGCCGGGTAGTTTTGTAATCCCTCTCGAGCCACGCAATGAAGTTTGGTTATCGCTTGTGTGCCGCGATGTGCCGAGTTTATTTCAATCATTGTCATATAGCCATCAAGGTGCGACCCTCTTTGCAATCGAATATGCCGCTGCAGCCGTCGTTATGTATTTACATTTACAGTTACGTAGTGTTTGTATAATTGCTATCGCAACAGAAGGTTTCAAAATATTTGCTCTAGCAGTGGCTAATTTGAGGACTGCGAGAAAGTGACGAGGCGGCAGTTTAGTCGTTGGTTGCTGCTGCAAGGAAGCAGTCACGTGACCCTTATGTCAGAACTGTGCAACGTTGAACCCTATTGGGCGACCGGCACCTCGAAACGACTTTTAATGGTGTTGCTGTTGAGCGTGAGAAGCGGGGTGCGCGATCAGTTTGGTGGTTCCACAAAAGATCAACACTGGTCCAAAGTTTGATATTGTTACGGTTAGATTGAGTTAAACTATGTTTATTTACAGTAGAGATCAGGCGACGATCGCCTATGATGGCGAACATAGGCGGAACCAAGTAACTTCCTCTACCTTTATCCCCAGAACATGGCCCGGCTCTTACCGAATCAATATTTTAGATTTCGTTAGGTATTTTAAGTTTTATGCCCATATCCTGTGGTTGCAAATTCGTTCGTTTATTAAATGCATACTTTGAAAGTCAAAAAAGTATCGACGTCGTTCATTAGGGAGGACATTTTAATTACCTATAATTCTGAAAAGTTCGCGACAATGTGAAATGCCAAATATTAACGCTGCCAAGAAAATATTTTTGTTCGAATTGTGCGCGTGATGAAGTGTAAAGTAGCATTGTTCAAAAGCTTTAAATAATGCTACCTTACACTTCATCACGCATACATTTTGCCCCTTTTTCTTTATTTGTAGCAACAATATTTGAGATGTCATGTTGTCGTAAATGTGAGAGAATAATGGGTAATGAAGATAGCTTCCACACTGACTAAGTTCAACACTTTTTACTCCAAATTGTGCAATTATTAATAATTTAAATTCAACTTTGGGCTACCATGGGATATGTGCCTAAAATACAAAATACTGAACGGAAGCTAAAATATCAAACTTTTGAACTGTGCTGATCTCGCCTGGAAGCACCCAGTTCTACGCGGCCAACTCAGCAGGAAGCAAGATGAAGCAGCAATGAAGATAGGCTGCTCCTAGATGACTTCTGGGGTGTTATTGAGCCTGCAGAGAGCGAAGGTCGACTCCGCACTCTAGATATATGTCAACACTGACATGGAAATAAATTCGCATGCCCAGAAATGTAGCCGATCCCCCCTAAGCCCATCTCGTAGCAGACAAAAGTGAAAAAGAGTCCACCTAGCAAGGTCATAAAGGAAAGAATGCTTTAGAATATTGTTTTGGCTGTTGGTATATTCAATCGCTGAGCCTTTGAAAGTTTTACAGTGGAATTGTCGTTCGTCCTTTTTAGCTTCCTCTGATTTATCTCGTCTCATTATTGGAAAAAAATTGATTTGATATTATTACAAGCAACTTGGTTAGTTCTACATCAGTATTATCATTTAAAAAATTATGGATGATTTCGTCTAGACCGACTGTCAAGGTGGAGTTGATTACTTACAGTAGTTTCAATCAGATTTTGACCCAACACCTAAATAACACTTCAGCTTCTGTTCTTCGAGCACGAAATTCTAAGAATTGCTTTGAGCCTTCCTTCATATAGAACATTTTACATAGTAAATGTGTATTATCCGTCAAGTATTCACGACACAAACCCTTAGGATAGTGTAATTTATTTTAGCGGCAATAAATTGGCGGGTGGCTAAATCCCATCACATATAACATGGGGATTACAAACATACTCGTGCGAAACTCGCTTATGAAATTCATCTCAGGTTAACAGCCTCACTTGTAACTCAGTCATCCCCACATTTTATCACGTCGACGATTACCTATTCTTCAGGTTTGACATTATCGGGATGAAGCCTTTGTATTTCATCTTGGTTGATTGTTAATTATGCTACTAATAGGGTGATCACATTCCGGTGATATTTGAGATTATATGCCCAGTAATATCTGTGATTTTTAGTGGACTCACGTGCATAAATTGCGGTACGTTTACAGAGACCTTGCGGCGATTTGTAGATTCTCTGCCAAAAGCAACGTCAAAACAACTTGTATTGGGCATCTGTTCAGCTTTACAGGAGTTGCGTAGAAAAGCGGATATTGAGGTTCACTCAGTTGAACAAAAACCCGTGTCGCGATAGTGGAATCATGATTTAACGGGGAATTAAAGGCGTAGAATTGCAGTCTGGAAGAAGCTATTACACAATCAATGTCGTAAAAACTGGTCAGATGAAAAGTTCATTGCATGTATATTTAAATGTATGGTGGCGAAGGTGAAAATGTAGTATGATGAAAAGTATTTAGAATATCTTTTGAAATGAAATAAAAAGCTCCATTTAGCTTTCTTATACATAAGAAACTAATTCCTCAATCATTGCATATTGAATCCATAATTTTATCGCCGCATGAATTGAAGCGTCATTGCAGAGCATAGCGCAAGGTTTGGAAAAGCAATTTTCGTCGCAAGTTCACCCCCCCTCGTTAATTCCTTGTTCAGGCGATAGTTTTTACCGAAGTATCGATTAATGAATTATCAAAAGTTATAAGTAGACTTCCCGCAGCTGCCCCAGGCCCCGATGGAGTCACTTCAGCAATGTTGAAAGTTTTATTCGCAGTCGCGGGTAGATCTACGGGGCGGGGGGGGGGGGGGGGAAGAGAATAAAAAGTTTTCAGGCCACTATCCCATGCATTTTTACGCAAGCGTTGGCTGGGGACTTTTGACCAGGACTGTACTTAGTGTAATAAATGATTCTATAAGAACAAGCTTGGCTGTCCAGTCCCTTTTTCTCAATTCTTCTGGCAGCTGGCATATTATGAAGAATAAGCAACAGGAGATCAGGAATGCGTATAGCCACGTTATTATCAATATGCCACATATATGTGAGATGGGTTCTAGAATTCGGGTGTGTTCTATATACTACAGGGCATCTCCCTATGAGCTGCGTCTCCTTGGTTTCTTCGAGAGGGAGGCACTGCGCATGTGTTTAGGGCTACATAAGTATAGCGAATAATGTTTGTATATGGAAGCTAGAATGCCCTCACTCATAACCAGATTCAGAATATTGGCTGCACTTAACTTAAGGGAATTTGAAGCCCCTTTAAGGCGTAACAAAACTGTTTTCATTACGCAACCTGGTTTATCTTTTATTTAATTGGGCTATATTCCACACACCTCAAATAAACATTGCACAATCTCTTCTGAATACACTGTCTTTCTAAAACAGGGAGCTTATTTTAGTTTGTAATTCGACAAGTTCTCTTCATA
This sequence comes from Rhipicephalus microplus, assembly GCF_043290135.1. Taxonomy (NCBI): domain Eukaryota; kingdom Metazoa; phylum Arthropoda; class Arachnida; order Ixodida; family Ixodidae; genus Rhipicephalus; species Rhipicephalus microplus. The sequence continues at coordinate 287,404,549 of NC_134710.1, read as the reverse complement.
TCTGCTTTGATGACATTTTTTCTAATAGGGCTAAACACCTATCGAGTAATGTGTTAACGGCGACTTTACAGGACTACCAGCTGAGAACGCAAGCAAATGTCAACATTTCGACAGACGCATCGCAGATAGATGAAAATAGTGGCATCGGTATATTCTGCCCTGTTCTCGACTGGTCCTTTTCCCTCCGAATTACAGATTTTACACCAATTTTTATTGCAGAAATATTAGCTATAGTGCTGCGCCTTCGTAAACTGACCCTATTAATAAATTGAGGCATAATAATAACGGACCCTTTATCAGTGTGCAGTGCGCTCACGGTTTCGGTGATTTGAGAGCATTGAAAGAATTTGATTCCCTGCTACCCAATCACTTGACTCGTGTTCGGTTAGTATGAGGTACCTGGGCATAGAATCTTAATTCTATGTAAAGCGGTTCATGTACTAGCGAAAATGTTGTTAGACGGACCAGCTATTAATATTACCCCTACAACAGTTTTTATAGTGGCAGCTAGTTTTCGGAGGCCAATGATGCGAGAATTCGCTACACCATCTTTAAGAAATTCCCTGGACTTCGCTCTTCTACTCACACCTTCGGAGACTTCTTCATGACACAACAGAGATCTTCAGGTTATAATTACTCGGCTACGTTGCCATATTCCGTCATATTTTTTTTTATTTATACAGAGCAGGATTGCCACCATCCCAGCTTTGTTCTTACCGTGGGAAAAGGAAATAAGAGAACGGTTTCCGATCTCTTGTCGAAATTTTCCCGCATTAAGAAAAATATCTTTAGAAACGCCGTTATGCATCATTGGACTAGATTCAACAACTTTAAATTTAGTATCTTTAGGTGCATTTACTCTTGGGCCAGCAACGGGAAAGTATGCGAGGCCGTGCAAGATTTCGTTGAACAGTCAAAGAGATTTACACAATAACAAAAGTTCCAAAGGTCTTTAGTTAACCAATGTAGGTTACAGTAAATTTTCTTGCATACTAATAATTTATTTTTATTTCAGTGTGAATTCATTTGACTTTCTTTTTTTTTCACAAATAGTTTGTAAAAAATAATTTTGTTGTACAAAACGAGTCAACATGCTATTTTCTAGTACTCAAACCTCGTTATAACAAAGCTGAAAGGGAGCCACATTATTTCGTTATATCCATTATTTCGTTATATCGATTATAACAGTTTGTGGCAATGTATGCTCAGATGGGCGCACACCTATAAGCGTGCAAGGAAGGAAACCGCCTTGCGCACCGGTGTACCGCTGCGCGACCACGCGTGCCACGGAAAATAAACTCAGTCGAATCTCATTAATTCGAACTTTCGGGCAATTCAAACTCACGCTGAGGTCCCGTCAAAGCGATGTGTATTCCAGTGGGCGAAAACGCCCTGTAATTCGAACGCGCAAGCACTTGCGACGGTTAATTCGAACATACCGCATTCCGAAAATGCTCTCAGCATCATGCCCAATCCTGCGGCGGCACCTCTCAACCCTGCGCGCGAACAAGGAAAAGAAGAAAAGGAAAGGACTGTGACGGATTGTTTGCTCTCTCTCAAATGCCGATCTGCGACGCGCCTGTTCCATGCTTCCTCCCTTTTCCGTCTCTGCACGTAGAGACCCTTCTCCTTTCAAGGCCGCGCGCGGAGAGAGAGGGAAAAAACAAAACAGAAAGTTGTTGCGGAGAGTCCTCCTTTCTCAATGCAGAGGGTAGCAGCCATGGCAGCAGCGGAGACGCGGTCGCGGCCGTTGTGAGAGGAAAATCGCTTTGCACCGCGGCGCTGCTTCTCGGTCATGTGAGCGCTTCCTCAATCTCCGCTGGCTGTGTGAGGAGGACGGCTCTCTTGGCCGCGCGGGGCGTGGCCGTAAGGTCGGCGCGGGAGTTTTGATAGAGCCGCGCCGAACGAGCGTCAAACTCCGCAGAAAACGATATACTTAACACACTACGGTCGGTTTTTTTATAGACTATTCGAAAGACTAATTTAGTTCGTTATATTCATTTACCGGTCAATTTTACTTCGTTACAACGAGGTTTAAGATGCATGGTTCTCAACGGAGTTTTCAAGGGGAATTTCATTTACTTCGTTGTATCCAGTATTTAGTTATGTCCCGTTACGTTGGAACAAGGTTTGAGGTATTTAATTCTTCCTTCTAAGCTATCCAATTCTTGGCCAATCCCTGGGGGTGGGTGTGAGTCAAAAGTTTAGGATCTACAACTGCTTCTACAAGGGACCCTGTTAGTTTTGAAACTGAAACGCGGAAAAGGGAAGCATTAAGTATGTAGCGAGCTAAAGCCTATTGGACATAATGTTTTTAATGTGACTAACAATGTTTCAAGCGAACTTTAGCAGTTATGACAGTCATGCAATTATTCAGTTGTACAATTGACCAGTTTGCTTTATTTATGTGGTTGGTTACTAATGAAACACCACTGGTCCTATCTTGGAATATTTTTGCATTCCACTCTCTATCACCTTTCTTTTGTTAGTCAGTCAGTTTGTTTGTTTAGTCTGAGTTGGCTGAAACACATACATGAAGCTCTTCTATGCATTACGAAAAAAAAACATTTCTGAGAGCTCAAACCAGGATATTTTCTGTCGATCAGGGTGACTCCGGTTTTGCTGGACGACCGGGTTCCACTGGTCCACCGGGTCCACCAGGTCTGCCTGGACCTCCGGGTTTTGATGGGAAACCAGGAATCAAAGGAGAAACGGGAGAGCCCGGATACCCCGGTAGGTGTCATTCCAAGCACCACAACAACACCTTTAGGAACACTTCATTTGGGAGCTTTAGGAGCTTCATTTTGTAAGAAACCAAGTACACCGCCGTCGTTAGTGCGAAGCACGTATCTTAATAAAGGAACTTTAACAGAAGCTCAAGAGGGACAATTGAAAATGTGAGACGTACACGTTAAAATAAATTTTCGAGCTCAACAGCGATATAGTAACAGCGTGTGATCCCCTGTGCTCAGATTTGGGTGCACGTTAAAAAACCCCAGGTGGTCAAAATTTCCGGAGCCTTCCACTACGGCGTCTCTCATAATCATATGGTGGTTTTGGGACGTTAAACCTCACATATCTATCTATCTATTAAAAGCGTATGAATACTATTCTTGAGCTGATGTTGGTAGAGAACGGTGATGTGGCGCATGGAACACTGCGCATTCGATCTGGGAGCAACGGTAAAGCAAGTGCGCCGATTCAGCGACATGCATGTCCAAATGTTCATGTACAAACACACTTACGCGTACTAATTACCCTCATTTCTCATGTAACGCTGCAACCATTCAACGAACGGGCATATTCTTGTGGAAACTGCACTTGTAATCACGAACTACTAATAAGAACTTGTCTCACAGGTCTTTCAACGTTCGAGATCAGCAAGGGAGACAAAGGAGAGCCGGGCCAGCCGGGACCACCCGGAATACGAGGCCTTCCTGGCGAAGACGGCTTCCCAGGCCTTCCAGGCGCGAAGGGCCAGGTCGGTGAGCCCGGATTCGACGGCGCGCCGGGCATTGCTGGAAGACCCGGCCCCAAAGGTACGTCCACGTGTCCGGCGTAGCATATTACAATGTGACGATACCAGAAAATGGGGGCGAATGAGTGTGTTTGTGAGATCATCATCGTCATCATCCCACTGCAGGACAAAAGCATCTCCCATGTTCCGCTAGCCATCTCGGTCCTGTGCTTGCTGCTGCCACTTTATACCCACAAACTTCCTCAACTCATCTGCTCACGTACCTTTCTGTCTCCCCCTAACCCACTTGCCTTCTCTGGGAATGCAGTCAGTTACCCTTAATGACCAGGGGTTATCCTGTCTACGCGCTACGTGCCCGGCCCACGTCCATTTCTTCGTCTTGATTTCAACTATGATATTTTTAACCCCGGTTTGTGAGATAGGGGCATCTTAACAAATGAGTCGGTTAGTGCTTGAGCTAATTCATATGTGCATACACGTTCTTACTCACGCTGACTAGCAAGTTTCTTCAACATTGCGTGTGTCACACAAGGTGAAAATACATATGGCCTCGTAAACACGATATACCTGGTGTTCAAAGTTAAGCTTTATGGTTTTCTGAAAATTCAACATTGGGAAGAACATAAAACCATGTTTTCAGAGAACTTACGTATCCATGCAGGGACGTAAAGGGAGGAATAATGAAACCTGTCAGTGTCTCAATTAACTAATATTTAATAACTAACTTTTTGGTGACTGCAGCAAGCATGCATATTTGTATTGAGAAGTTCGAGGCAGTCGCGTTTCTAGACAGTTCCACTTGGAAGAATTCAGCATTTCTGCTTTGAGATATCTCGCGGCAAAATTTAATTCTGCTTTGCATGATTACGCATACAATACAGACAGGGCTGGCGCGAAGCTCCTCCCCGATGGATCGTGGCAGTTGCGGTCGTCGTTTAATCTGACAAGGGGTTGAAGGCACTGGCAAAGATGATAACGGTGGCCATTTCACCACCGACTGGCGATAGCCAGCTATGACTGTCCGTCACATCGGAGGGGAACATTGCGTCGATCTTCACCGCCTTGCATGCGTAATCATGCACTGCACAATTAAATTTTGCCGCGGCATTTCTCGGAGCTCGAACATGCTAGAATAATTCTTTCAAGTGTAACTGTGTAGAAACGCGAGTGCCTCCGACTTTTAAGTACAACTATGTCTGCTTGCTGCCGTGAGTGAAAAGTTAATTATAAAATCTCAGTTAATGGGACCACTGGGCACCAGAATTATTGTCTCACTTTGTGGCCCCCTGAATACATGAGTTACCAGCAAAGATCATTTTTATAATTTTTCCAGTGTTGAATTTTAAGAAAACCATAAAGCTTAACTTTGGACACAAAAAATGTGTCCAAATAAACCCTTCCCTTGTTACTGTTCTCACGGAGGATCTACTTCACTGCTTGCAAGGCTCTACGGCCACTGCCGCCACTATATATATATATATATATATATATATATATATATATATATATATATATATATATATATATATATATATATATATATATATATATATATATATATATATATATATATATATATATATATATATATATATGTATAAACGCACACACAGATAGATAGATAGATAGATAGATACTGCGTATACGCGGCTTCTGTGTCTTTCTGTCCCGAGCGCGTGACCGCTAAGGCAACCGAAAATATTGACTTGTTTTTTTTTTTCTTGCGCGCTGTATTTAGGATACCCTGGCAACCCCGGAGCCCCCGGACCTGATGGAGCACCCGCTACAGGTACTGCACTCGGTTTACCGTTGCAGCGCGAGTAAATATATCAATTTCCCGGCTAGAAAAAAAATGAAATAAGCAGCTCGCAGTTACAGCACCTTAAAAGTTCACTAATGGCAATTCAAGCCTTTAGTATATGCTAGCAAAGAAAGTAAGTAATGAAGCGAGAGAGAAAGCGCAAGAAGAGGAATATCGGGGAAGTTAACCAGACGAGCGCCGGTTTGCTACTCAGCACTCGGGATAGGGAAATGAAATTAAGTATTGTACATGCTACCTTGCAACATGCAACCATTAGATTAATTTGCTTTGCGGAAGAGCAAGATAGATTAAACAGCTAAAGATGTAGATGAACTCTATTACATACATCAACTTGTGGATATATCATAACGAACAATTATCGTTTTTTTTTTTTTGCTCTTTCACTACTTATGCCTCGTACATCTCTTAAGGCCGATGATCTATTATTCAAAGTTACAATTATATGTACAGTGCCTCCGCCTAAAAAAAGCTGCAAATAACCAGCCGTGCAGGTGTAAACAGTTGTCCGTATACACATAAGGAACGGCGGCAGCTCAAAACGAGAGGCCACATTCCTTATTGCGAGGCAACTCTCACAACCACTACTTTGTGATAATATTATGTTGATCAACTTAAGTATCACTCTAATGACTTCATGTAAAAAATAAGGTTCGCAAAAGGGAAAGGTTAACGGGGCGCTATGCTGACCTCCATAAAAATTGTCCCAATATAGAAGCGCTCCTGACGGCACAAGAAGAGCCTGTGCTGTGTGGCGTCGGTTCGCTTATCGCACTTGCGCTTGCAGACGTTTACCCAGGACCAAAAGGAGACGAAGGCAATCCAGGGCCACCTGGTTTCCCCGGTATCCCGGGACTCAAGGGTGAAGCAGGAGACCCAGGACCAGATGGACCAGATGGACCACCCGGCTACCCAGGGATCCCTCCGATTGGCTTCAAGGGCGAACAAGGAGACGCAGGAGTGAGCGGCCCCCCAGGTAACGTTCGAGTTTGCATTCTACGCCTTCTTATCTGTCAACTCGAGCTCCTCACGCGCAGTTACCTAGCGGCGTTAAGTAAATGTACGATTCGTGGCATCGTTATCCTTTCTTGCTGTATACGGTGCTCGTGGGCTTAGCGCTTTTGTTCAGCCCACGTTGCAAGAATAATTTAGGTGAGCAAACTCCGCGACTATCCACTGCCCGATAATGTTAAGGAGCCCGAGGGATGGTGCTACAAACTTTGCCCCTGCTCCCCCGCCCCCCCCTTTCTGTGTAGGAAAGCCCCATGACGTAGGAAAGTAGCGGCGCTCATTTATCGTCGCCACTAAAGCCGCTTTAGTCGCGAAAAAACGCTCACCATGCAATCAACCTCTTCCCTTATCACCCCCTGTTTCGCGGCGCCGCTCTATGCGTGTCACGTGGTTGATATCACGCGATAACCCAGTTTTCTCAGATTTGGAAACCGTCGCCCACGTGCCGGGTGTGCTTTGCGGAATTCGCCAGCAGCCTGCTACGGTCCTTAAAGTCTCTGGAAGTCCCTGGACTCTTAACAGTCCTTAGTCCAGCGAGCCATCTATCGGCATGCCACAAACGAGAACAGAATCGGTCCCTCCCAAGGAGGATTAAAAAAAATTGCTAGAGTGGAAGCTCCAGCAATGCCTTGCCAGTAGAAGTGAAGCCATCTTTTGCCACTGCCAAGATGGCGGAAACGTGCTCTTTTCTGATAGTACCGACTTATAGATCTAGTGGCTTTGATATGTTAGCGTTAATTCTACGTTAGTTCTATATTAAAAGACAGTTGTTCCCGACGAGATAACACACAGAAACGAGTACGAGTGACTGAATTTTCCAAGTACTCTGCCTCCAATTGGAGGATGACTAAGGAAAACTAGTAACACTAAGACGCACTTGGAGCACTACGTGACCCGAAAACGTTTCCACATTACACTCGTTGGGCGTGCGAGGGAAACGCTCCATTCTTAATCGCTGAACGGTGATACGTTATCAAGCCCCTCGTAAGACGGCCGCTGCAGCCGCCATCTTGCCAGAGGCATGGCTTCACCTCTAGGCAATGATTTCCGCTCCAGCATTTTTTTTTTTTTAATCCTCCTTGGTCCCTCCCCGCTAAGCACTCGTTTCGCAGCGTTGGCTCAACTAAAGTATTCTTGCACCGCTGTTCAGCCTTACAATAATGTGCGGGGTGTTCCAATAAGCTCAAAACTGATCATCTTAAAATGCATTAGATTCAAAATTTAGTACAAGCGAATGACACATAAGCCACTACAGTCCATTACTTCAGCTTGTGGCATTTCTCCATACACCCCCGTTCACTTGACGCCTCAAATAAGTGTAGTTTACATTCTTGGTGATCAGCAATCATATCTGAAACCTATGTGCATGTCACACAACTCCAGGTGGTCGAAGTTTCGGAGTTTTCCACTACGGCGTCTCTTATAATCATATCGGGGTTTTGAGCACGTAAATTCTCAGCAATTACTTTTCTTAGAACATCGTATCAGAGTGGCAGTGCATGTAAAATGGCTGTAACTAGGAGCAGAAGACTGCTTAGTAGACATTCTTGTGCGACTCAAGGGCACAAAAGTTTGAGGTGCGAAAATGACGCGATTGCTGCGTAAAAATAAATGTTCTGACAAAGAGGGGTTCCGGTGAAATGATCCAAGATTCAGAACAGAAATATGATAAGTTAATGAAGTCAAGGTAAGCTGAAACATGTTGCTCGTTATCGGACGACAGGCACCCCCGGCTTAATAGGCAGTCCGGGACAGCCTGGTTACCCCGGCATCCCAGGATTGAAGGGTCTCCGAGGCGATGACGGATTGCCGGGACCCTTTGTTCCCGGACCACCAGGACTGCCAGGGCCGAGGGTAAGCTACTTGTCAGCCTCCTTCATTTTTTTTTTCGCTTGAAGCAGTGGTTCTTACATACTATGTGCGATGGTGGTGTCATTGAAATATTATTCAAGCCGATCGGATTATTACGTGTGCCACTAGAGCGATGAAAGGCTCTTCTGATTTCACAGAATGCTATATCCATGGTATGCGCGACCATGCAGAACACCATCCAGAAATAATGCGATTCATTAAAGCAGTTGAGTTACAGCCTAAATAACTGTAAAAAAGGAGCACTGTGCAAAGAAACTTGCTATATTACATTGCGTGCCCGCGGTAACTGGAACACGAATTAAGAATTTGGGGGAGTGTCATTGAACGCGGTATTAACAACGGAAATTAACCATCCTATCTGGGAGTTCATAAACGTCGCAAGAACGGAATGATTCACCATGTTTGACTCCCTTCCGGTCTGAAAAAAGATATAATATACGTGTGTACTTCATTTCACAAGGACGCTCTGCAGATTATTACCCAATTCTTTCTGGGTCCTACTCCAGTGGCATCCTAATGGTAGGCACTTTTCGGAACCGGCTGTCTGATAATTATTTGTATTTCATTATGAAATAAAAAAACGATACGAAAAATCGTATATCGGATATCTGTCAGATGTCAAAGTGGTTTATTATGTCTATAAAAGTAATTTGGTCATGACTAGGTGCCGCTTATTATGCCACTTGCCGCACTCTCAGCCCAGGCTGTACACGTTGAATGAAACACGTTAGTTACTAATGTTTTTTTTTCTTTTTTTTTCGCACTCGGCTCCTCGACCTTCCTGGTCTTATAACATAAATGTTGTTCTGCTTGGGTAGACAGACGACCAATGTCTTTCCAATCCGCCTCACCTTTGACAAAACTGCTGTGGGACTAACTAGGCATGTCCGGTGTCACTTTGAAGAGGTGTAAAACGCAATGTCACGCACAACGGTGCGTTCCACTGTATGATAAACAATGATTGGTTGGAAAGAAGCTCGGAATTAGCATACAATTTATGCACCTTGATCGTGTTTTCGATCGTATTATTAGTACGGCGTGCACGCTTTCAGGTGTGCCTCTATTTGTACTTACCTTGTGTCAGAGCAGTACGTCCGCACTTTTTATCTTTCGGCGCGGGAGCCACGTTCTAGAAATCGAGGTCTCGAGGCGCGCGCCTGTCGGCCCGTGCCTCTCGCCGACCGTCGGAGCGAGATGCGCGGGAGAGGTAAGCGAACCAACACGGCGCATGTTCGTTGTCATGACAACGCGCGCACATTGAGGAAGACGAGAAAATTGAGATTGTTTGAGCTTTGCGGTCAAACTCATGCACAAAGTTTTTGTCTACAGGCATAAGCGAGTGCATAGTTCCCCTTCAGGGGGAGCAAAGGTTCATCGCAGCACCCCTCCCTATTAAGTCAATGTATGAGGGAGACTTTGCACCCCCCCCCCGTCTTAGGTTACTAGAGAAGGGGGGCAGCAACCTCCCTTCCCCTTTCATGTACTCCCTTTCACCGGCAGTACAGCTACCGCTATAAAGGTCTGACCATATGTACGCGTTGTAGTGCGTCAGCACGCGCCTTACAGACTCGGCGTCGCGTTCTCTCCCCACGTAGAGAGAGCGTGTGCAGATTATAGTGTAGCCGCTCGCCTTCACCCTTCACATGGAGACGACGCGGCGCCGAGTCAACGCGCTGCGACGCGTGCGTGTGGTCAGGCCATAAAATAAGCATGCGCTGAAAGTCAGGGGAGAACAAAATCAGCGCACTGTACCTGCATGCATTATCATAAGTATCCCTCGATACCTGCCCAGGGACAAGATGGCCAGCGAGGCTACAGGGGGGAAAAGGGGGCGCCTGGAGAATCGGGATTCCCCGGTTTTCCTGGACTCAAAGGCGAGATGGGTAAACCCGGCTTGCCCGGACCTCCTGGAAGGCCCGGTGTAAACGGCACAAAAGGCAAGTGATTGTTTCGTTGCGTACAAATGGGAATGTACACCATGCATAAACAAAACGCGTTCTCAGCGCAGTTACCACGCGCTCAACTTCCGCCTTACCAGCATCTGATGGCTGCACGGCTGATTTACTAAATTAGAAGAAAGAAATAATAAATGAAGTTATTGAAGTTGCTCTAGATTAATTTCATTATGATTGTGTAAGAAATATAAACTTTTGTCAGGGTACATCAGAATACATTTGAGCACTTCGCCTGACATATTGAATACGCTTCGATTAGCATCGTCGTTCTATTTTAGTAAGGTAAGATAGATAAAAAACGCCCCGCCGTGGTGGTCTAGTGGCTAAGGTACTCGGCTGCTGACCCGCAGGGCGCGGGTTCGAATCCCGGCTGCGGCGGCTGCATTTCCGATGGAGGCGGAAATGTTGTAGGCCCGTGTGCTCAGATTTGGGTGCACGTTAAAGAACCCCAGGTGGTCTAAATTTCCGGAGCCCTCCACTACGGCGTCTCTCATAATCATATAGTGGTTTTGGGACGTTAAACCCCACATATCAATCAATTAGATAAAAAACGATTAAATCTCCCGCCACGGTGGTCTAGTGGCCATGATGCTCGACTAATGACCTGGCGGTCGCAGGATCTAATCCCGGCAGTGGCGGCCGCTTTTTGATGGAGCGGATCGAAACAGCCTGAAGCCATAATACTCAAATTTAAGTGCACGTTAATGAGCCACAGGTGGCCGAAATTTGCGAAGCCCATGGCTACGGGGTCCCTCATAATCAATACCACAGTTCCAAGACGTGATACTCGGGCACCGACTAGTATTATCATGAAATATTACTGTTTGTTTTAATTTATCTCTTACTTCATTTGATTTATTCTTTCGACATTATATGTCGTGACGCTATTATTTGCATATCTGCATAAATATTGGCTAGCAGTGATTTTACCAATACAAAAATATATAAAGAGGTCAGAAAGCTGCATATATTATTCGTGCATATTTTCTCAGATTTGTCTATGTTTCATTCGTGTGTTTTCTAATTTCACTAGCATACGTATAGGCGTACGATACAGCACGTTACGGTTCATTCATGATGCTGTAGAAGCACTAACACTTCCAGAAATACTAGAACTTAAAACAGGACGAAATACGGCGGATCAGTAAAAAATGGGCACCGAGAACAGCGCTATGCCAACTCGCCCAAGCATCCACTTCTATAGAAAACGTTAAACTTAGACCACAGGATACCTCACCACCAGCTTCACGCTCACACATGCAATGAAGTAAAAAAGTTAAATTTCTAGAAAGCTGAAACCAGTTTCTCGCGATTTTCACGCGGACAACATAAATCTTGACTATATTCCCACACCCCAAAAGTTTGCATAGCGCGAAATTTTCGAGAAAGCTATTCCCTCTTTGTCTGAGAATGTAGCCTTCAAATAGATGTGCCAGCCCGTAGTGATCCTTGCGACCAACACAGCTACCCGCTATGTTAGAAGCCCCACGCACTAACAGAAAAGAAATTTGCATTTGCTTTTCCACGCTTAGTAAACTTTTGGAAGCAATTGTATGCATGTAGTACCTTGAACTTCAAGATATCAAGCCATTCTGGTTTCGAAAATGCCTAGAATGCGAAAACAATATCGCGCTGATTAATAAGACACTACTCCTTCATGCGCTTCTCCTCTAATAGTGCACTCACACTCAGTTGGCATAATGGACAACTTGATGGCGTATGGTGTAGCGACTGTAGTTCGTCAAAATAAGTCTTTCTACGTCATACACTCTAAAAAAAAAGATCGAGTAAAAAGGGCGTATTTTTGTCCCACAGCAATAATCGTCATTTGCAGCTTGCTTGCGCTTCCTCTCTTGAAAACTCGGCGCTGGCCACTTCCCTATCAAGAACGCTATGTCACGTTGATAACGCGCATGTCGTTCATGACCTGTAAGTGCCGGGTACGCGGTGATTGTGCAAGAAAAGGAACGCAAGATATATATGACGATTATCGTTGCAGGACGAAAAGACAGCCTTTTTACTCGATCTTTTCTTAGAGAGTAGTACACTTAAGAAGAGACAGAGAGAGCGTGTAACAAAGGTGCCTTTCAGTCCCGCAACAATCAGTGTCATCGATCTTGCGTAACTTTTCTTGCATTACCACCGCGCCCACGATACTTCCAAGTAACGAACGGCATGCCATATCACCATGACTTGGTTAGCATTCTTGATTAAAAAGTGACGAGCGCCGTTTTCAGGAAAGGAAATGCAAACAATCCAGATATAGTTTATTTTTGTGGGACAAAAAAAGACACCCATTTCGCGCGCTCTTTCTTTTTCTATTATCATTTTTATAGTGTTAAAGAATACCTAACCCTGGAGCGCTGACGTGTAATGCCCGAGCCGCTCATCCTTTAGGCACAAGTTTATGCTTTTCAAAATGCAATCAAAAGAAAGCTGGAGCGAATATGTCCATATTCTCCTTTCTACATTTCGGTAATGATTTCGTTTCGCCACGTGCTCCTAATTACCTCTCCTAGCACCAAGAAAAAAAATGCATTTATCAATATGTAGTTGCTCTGATTATTTTTGCTACTTATGGTCGAACTAAATAGAAAGGTAGTGGTCGACTTGACAAATGTAGGCAACGGCTGTTCAGTCAAATAAAACGCCCATGACGTGGTCTCGTCCCTTTTAATCGCGTATGCGTGGTCATTACGAAACATGCAGGTGCTAAAGGACAACGTGGCAGCAGCGACGCCCCGGTCGATTATAGGCCTCAAGGTTTCCCAGGAGAGCCAGGCTACCCAGGAGCCAACGGTTTGCCAGGTCTTCCCGGCGACCAAGGCTTCCCAGGACCCAACGGTGAACCAGGAGACTACGGGCTTCCGGGATTCCCGGGACTTCCGGGCTACTCTGGGCCCCGAGGCCTTCCGGGTGACGAGGGATTCCAAGGCACGTATTTCGGACGCCATGTGGCTGCGCACGCATGTCCGCGATGCCTGTGGAACTAAACTTGACGATACGTCGACGTCCGCTTTCAACAAAAATGGTAGCTCCTTCTCTGCTGGGGCGCACGAATCAATTATACTTCAGCCACCACGCTCAGGTCGACCATTCAAAATGTACTCAGCGAATGAAGATGGCGAGCACACTCGTTTCGAGTTGATAACGTACTCTCGTAAAGCCTACAACGTCCAATGATGTGTCATAGCCAAAATAAGTAGCGGTCGCCTCGCAAGCCTGTTGGCTCCCGTTGTGTGCCTGCAGGTAATGGTGGTGAAAAACATTTATTGATAGTACTTACAAGTGAGAGAGATAGGGTCAGCAGTAACTCCCAACTGGTTGCTTTGCCCGCACCATCGGCATACGTTCAAATGCGAACAAGAGGAGAACTACAAGAATGTACTGTCGTTCTTTCACCACCGAAGCCTTGAATAATGGTGCTGTTTCATTCAGGGGAAAAAAAGGCTGCTCATGGACTAAAGAAAATTCGGAAAATTTTGTACAATATTACTTTTGTCACAGTCGTGAAAGGGTTAAGTAAAAATTCTGGGCAGAAATGACCGAATTGAATAACCTTTCTATAAAATTGATTTCCCTCCACCTGAATAGGGGCTGAAAAGCACTTCTAGTGTGACTTGTAGTATCAACGGAACAAGATCATAAGGCTTTCTCCTAATTGTTCCTTTGGCACTATGTATGCAAAATGTTTCTGCAAAAACTGCCGTATTGTCACACGAAGGCGCGAAGGAGCGCCTTCGGAGCTAGTTGGTGCAAATGTTGCAGTTGTCACACCCCTGCATTATAACTAAAGTGCAGATTCAAGTAGTACGTATGAGGTACTATTAACCATGCGCAGGTGCCTTTCATCACCTCTGCGAATGTGCCAAGGATCGATCCCATGTAATGCGCCTTTTTACAACAAAAGCCGTTATGAGATCACAACAGCCGATTTCGGTGGCACAGTTTTCCGCTGTCGCCGGTGTCCATAATTGCTATATCACACGATACGAAAAGAATATCCAGGATCGAGCGAGATTTGAACTCTGGCTCTGTACTTGGCGATTGAGTATTTTACCACGGGGCCACGTCAATTCTTTCAAACTCCTTCGCAAACAAATCTTATGCAGGAGTCGTATTGGTAAAGGAATTGCGTTATCAGGTGTAATATAGCATAGCAGAAGAGTAAAACTACAACCGGGCAACAAACAATGCGAATTTTGCTACGACTGGCTGGTTTAATGCTACCCACACATCACGGAGGGCTCAGTCGTTATTCTTCATCGTCCTTACCCACAGTATCAATTACATACTGTAGAACATCTTACAGATCATTCTGCAGTGAACCGCAAGATGATGAATAATGGCTTAGTATCTACTTGCTTACTTCGCAGAATTATGATGATGTATGGCGTACAAGGGTACCTTGCAGCTGTACTTGCAGTAGTCATCCCACTAGAGTTCACAACTTCAATAATGGCCACTCCTCAAGTTTTCACTGCGGCTGTGCTGCGTGTCCCGCGCAAACCTGGCGTTTTCGTTTTTACTGTTGCATTTAGAGACACCTAGCACCTCTCTGACCCTCTGAGTCAATAACTTCCCGCATGCAAGCAATAGCACCACCTGTAAAAAAAAACAAGAAAAGCTCTTCTCCTCAACAAGTTTTTTACTGTGGTGAAGCAAGCTTTAAAAAAAAAACGTGTTTCAGTGAGCTGTATGTTCGCACACATCAGAGAGGCAATGTGCAAGATCCGTAAGCGAGTTATCTGAAAGATTATCATTGTTTTCACAAAAAAGTTTGCTCACGTTTGGAGAAAATTGTTGCCATGGTGGCAAAAGTTGTTCTAAGCTGAAGTTACTTGGCAAGGATGGTATGTACAGGGGGAGTCAAAAAGTTGACAGGCCATGCTGCCTGGGGCCATACACGGCCTGGGAACTTTTGAACAGCCCTGTACATTAGAAAATTAGGCTGAAAACTGTATACTGAAGTTAATAAACTAATTTTTAACCAATTATTTTAATTAACGCTCATTCTTCCAAACATCGGTGCCCATTAAAGAGCCAGTGATGCCTAGAAGCAAAATGAAGCCTTACACTACCATCATTACACTCGGGAGAAATATTTACTTGAAGGTACAATCTTAGTTACGAATCACCACAGTCTTCCACCTTGACCAAAAGAATTGTGTGGAAAGAGACAGCTAGAAGCACGGGAGGTGTGGTAACTCCTCTCCACTGGCCCCACTTCTTCATGCGTGTGGACTAAGCGCCAACTCTGTCTTTGTTCTTTGTCTTGTGCTTCACGTTTTCACTCGTCTTCCATGGACATGTACCGAGCAGCCCAAATAAGCAAAATCATATCCATAAGTGAGTCTTCTGAACGAGCGCTTGCACAAATTAGATCCATTGCAGCCCACTGAACAACGACGAAGTGCTTATTAACTACCTATTATGCACTAAGCTACATCACAGACGTTTTCCAACAGGACTACCAGGCTTCCCCGGAGAGCCAGGCACTCCGGGACGTCCAGGAAATCGTGGTGCTCCGGGTGGTCCTGCCAGGTCCCGAGGGTACTTCTTCACCAGGCACAGCCAAACTTCGCGAATTCCGGAATGTCCCAGAGGAACTCACCCGCTCTGGTCTGGCTATTCTCTCCTCTATATTCTTGGGGATGAGAAAGCCCATGGCCAAGACTTGGGTGAGCTTCATTTCACATTAAAATTGTTGGCACACGTACGGGAATCGAAAGGTGTGAACATACGATGTCAGTGTGGCGGGGGGTTCTTAGGAATTTGTTCTTGTACACAGTTGCCTGCAGTTACATGACATTCAATTTACTCGACAGAGAGCTCACGCATCCAAGTTGCAGGCCCTACCAAATGCCTTCCCTTTCATACTTTCAGGAAGCGCCGGAAGCTGCTTGCGCAGATTCAGCACGATGCCGTTCCTGTTCTGCAGCTTGAATAATGTTTGCAACTTCGCGTCGAGGAACGACTACAGCTACTGGCTCAGCACTCCGGAACCAATGCCCATGGCAATGACACCAATTGTGGGAAGAGACATCCAGAAATACATCAGTCGATGCAGCGTCTGCGAGTCTTCCACGCAAGTACGTACAAGTGCAGTGCTCACGATTTTTTAAGCCACACACTATACAATAATGTTCTTCTGCGACAGGGGTCTCAGCACTAGGATACGAATTTTAGCGCTAGGATACGAAGAAATCTATACCCATCTCTATCTCCAAATTATTGAAATTTGGACGCTGACTCTGAATTTTCTTTTACAGTTATGTTATCAACACATGGTAACCACAGGGCCTGTCTCACGCAAAAAAAATAATACTCGTGACCAGTCATGCACAGTTCATTCATAAGCATACTTTATAAACTAAAATAAAAAATTGAACAGATTCATCAGCGCGCTGAGGGACAAAGGTCGCTTCGCTGCAGCAGCGAGCGAAGTGACCTTTGTCTTATCACTTCATCACTGACCGAGCGGTTAGGCCACCATGCACAAAAAGTATAAGCAGTCTATTGAGCCGTCTAGAGATAAGTGCGCATCACTGCACCCAGCTGACAGAAGTGCAGAGCCATTAAGCCGTTCCTTCACTCATCAACCTCACGCATGGTGAAAGACGGCCGGCATATTTCCTATAAGTTAGATAATGGTTCTTCAGCTGCACTCACACAGTTTCTCACCCACACAGGGAACACACAACGTGCAGGGCTATGTTGTTATCGATTTGAACTTCGTACGCTTCCAGTTGCTCACAGAGCATACGACGGGCGGGGCTTTGTTATCTATTTGGACTTTCAACGGAACCTTGCGGGAATGACATGAAAGCGCCAAGAGTGTCCATATCACAATAAAGTGGAATGTCGTTTTCAATGAGCGTTGGCCCAGTGATCGAATTGTCTACCACATTTTTAGACAGCCCTACGCTAATTTGAATGAAGTATGGTGCACTTGAAGAAAAAAATTATGGGCCCTTTTCCCAAAAGAAACCATGACGGGATGCGAAGCAGCAGCGGTGCGCACGGCATTGACCAGGTTGAAACGGGCGTGGACGTGGGTGCTGAAAGAATGGTTCGAGCGAAACTCAGGGTGGAATTTACTCAAGTGAAAGTTTTTTTTGGAATGCAAAGACACGAAAGGCAGGACATGTTGAAGAGACATGCGCTCGGATTCCTTGGCTCGCGTCTCGTCGGTGTTACCCACACACGTTCTGTATTCTCGAATGCGATCAGTGTTCTTGACTCGCACCTCGTCGGTGTCGCTGGTCTTCCACTGCCGATGCTTGCGTTTGGCTTCCCTGGCTTGCGCCTCATCGGTGTTGACTTTGCCATTCGCGAACGCGATCGGCTTTGCTAACCCTCACAACGCTCGCGACAGCCGAGGCAGGTACGTGCCCACCAGTGGGAAGCATGCCGCGACGGCATCCCGCCCGTCGGCGCGATTGCGCGGCAAGCAGCGGCGCACTGTCTTCATTGTTGGCACTGTGAGATTATCGAGGTGTGCGCAGAGCACGCCCACTGTCTTGTGGCTTCTCGCCGACAAATCATTCGCGGGTGAGACAAAGCATGGGTGAGACGGTGCCCAGGTGAGGTGTGGGCTCGAGTATTGTGAGCGATGGAGAGGGTGAAGGAATCGAACATTGCGAGCGGTGGAGAAGGTGAAGCGAGTGAGATGACACGCGGCGAGCGGCTACAGGCTAGGAAGAGAGTGACGTCAACTTACGTGCACTGTGAGGGAAGGCGTGACCTACTTGGCACTGCCTCAACACCTGCGGTCAGGGAAGCGCGATGCGGATGGAGGGACAGCGTTACACAGGCTAGTCGAAGAGCTGCTTTGCATCTAAAAGAAGACAACCCAGAAACTAGAAGGCAGAATTTCGTTTTAGGGCCTGGAATCAACAAGAACAGGGCAAATAATAACCAGATAAAATATAATCAGTAGGTAGTTGGCAAACCCACGGCTACATAACAATGGATATAGCAACTCTGTAAACTGCATATAATATTGAAGTATATAAAGCAAAAACTTTGATAAATGAATGTACAGAGGGGGTCAAAAGTTCCCAGGCCATGCTGCCACTAGAATACATGGTGTGGTGGCCCAGGAACTTTTCACCAACTCTGTAAAACTTGCGCAAATTTGTTTTATGTACAAGGGTTTCGAAATTTCTCACTGGAAAATTAGGGATATTATATTGCATAAACTAAGTGAGATATCGCAATATGCGAGTTTTTACTTTAACTGTTAATTCACATGGAGTTCATAAGTTCGTAGTTTCAACGTTTTATTCATTTAACACTTATTAGCAGTTATTGAAGAATGTGATGGCCCAGATATGATACCAGATTACTATTCTTTATATTCAAATTTTTAACTTGGTGCTGTGGTTACTAAGAAAAACTAGTTTGTCATCTGTTTCAATGATGTTGATAGGAGAACAGAAATTTTATTAGTGACCCTCCCTAGTGCTCATGTGTATGTATGTGTGCATGTTGCATACATGCATGTAGATACAAATTTTGCAATCAGCCATGTTGCCCAAAATGCAGCAATACACGAACAATGTAATGCGTTTATTTGTAACAAGACAGTC
The DNA here is from genome assembly GCF_043290135.1 of Rhipicephalus microplus. Lineage (NCBI taxonomy): Eukaryota > Metazoa > Arthropoda > Arachnida > Ixodida > Ixodidae > Rhipicephalus > Rhipicephalus microplus. Next base: position 287,385,820 of record NC_134710.1, on the reverse strand, counting down.
ATCGATGTACACATGTATATGCTGCATTAAAAAGAGCAAACAAAATTTGTTTTCTCCATTTATGCTGCACACAACAGATAACATTGAGAATGGGTGGCCATAATATAGATATGAACAATTAAGGAGCAATAATATAATAAAGACATGGTAACAAAACATTGACGGAAAAAATTTTACATGAGACAGTTGCATATTTCTTATGGTCTGAGTATTCAAAACATAAGTAACTTTGTGCAGCTATTAGACAGAAGATTACACTGCGAGGCTTTCTTTGGCCAAATTGGCCACAACCACCACAGCAGTTATTACAGGTATACATTTTGATACTTTGCAACAAACATAGAAAGAGCTGAATGAATTTCTAAGCTATATGTACAACACCATAGCTATGGCTTAATTCAGTACCCTGAGAGACATAACACATTATTTGGCTTTTTGAATATTATACACTGTTTATCCAATATTGGGACCAGACACAGACAAAAATCACATATGCATGAAGAAAGACAACTCATCAATAATAAGTAATCAACAAAAAGATTTTCATGGCTTCGTCCCATTGGGTTACACCTAATGTGAATAATTACAGATAAAGTAGAAGATTCTTACAACTTGGTCCCATTTACTTGCTCATTGACAAAAGGTAAATACAACAAATTAATACTTTTCATTTATTTGTGTAATGCTATTGCATCACACACAGGTCATAGCCATACACAGTCAGACTCTGGAAGTACCGGAGTGCCCTGAAGGCTGGGACGGCGTTTGGTCTGGCTACAGTTTCTTCATGGTAAGTAGTACTTTGGTCTGTTAGCAAGCAACAGCTAAGAGTGGTATAATAGTCACAATGGCGTTAACTTGCTCATAATAAAGGACTGCCAAACCACAATACCAATATGAGGCATGCCGTAGTTGGTTGCTCAAGGGTAGTATTGATCACCTGGAGTAAAGCACATAAACATGCAAGTGTTCAAGTACTTTGCAATTCGACCCTATAGAAAAACGGCAGCTGTGGTGGAAAATAGAACACGCACCCCAAAGCTTAGCAGTGCCATACCCTAACCAGAAAGCTACCTAAGTGGGTAATAAAGACCTCTCTGTTGTTTGACTCTAGATTGCATAAAAACTGTTTAAGGAAAAGTGTTGTGTCGAGTTCTGGCCCTATAGAAGCCACTAAAGTGGGGAAGAATATTTTTATTTGCATTCTCCTGAAGTAGAATGGCTATCAAATGAACACAATGAAAAAAATAAACATTGCTAATCCAAACATAATGCAAAATGAGCAGAAAATTTTTGGTGCCCCCAATATTTCAAACTATGTGAAGGGTATACTTGAATGCAAAACGTATACGTTACTGACATAAAATATAACACTTGAAGCAGCAGAAATAAATTAAGGATCGTATATTCGGTAAATACCGAGATAACTTGGAGTAAATAAATTCTTCAACCGCTCCCACACCATGGATAAGTTTGCTTTGTGCGTGTTTATGATGAAATGACCAAGGATGAGCCCATACGATACTTTATGCTTTCTTGCAAATTTCATTTGAATGCTTGCAATACAATTCATGATTACAGCTGCTAAAGGGGCCCTGCAACACTTTTTAAGCATGGATATAAAATGTTGCCGATCTGCAGTAGAGGCTCCTTACAACATGAAGGAAACATTATAATGCAGCAAGCAGCCTGAAATTAACAATCATTTCTCAAAAGCCCCTACACTCGCTCTTCTCTCAACAAATGAGGCCATACACCCATATGAATGTGTCATGAACTCGAAGTCTACGGCCATTGGCCGAGTTGAGCATCGTGAGCTGCATAGTTGATGGAGCCACCAGCAACATGCGGTGGCCATGTAACCACATAAGTGCTCACAACCACAGTGAAAGCAAGCTGTACATAAAAAAAAATACAATACTCAGAATACATTATGTATGCTGACAAAGGGGCGATACTTCTTGCTTTCTTGTTATCCACCCCCCCCCCCCCCCAACATGTGGCTTCGAGCCCTCACTGGTACGAAAGGAGGGAGTGGGCAAAATCCTTGCAACTTCACTCGTGCTTGAAGGACTCTAAAAATTTTCTGCTGCTGTTGATTGGTGATGCAATGAACTCCTTTAATAAAGCCTTTTGATGATTACTTCAAAAAGTGTTGCAAGACCCCTTTAAGCTTGGCTTCTGCAATGGATGGTTGAAAATATACATATGTTTACAGTTGAAAATTTCAACATTCTTGGCCACAATATTGTACAACAGCATGGTACACAATTGACTTACGCATAGCGATTTCTGTTAAGTGTACTAGACACAACTGTGGTACTTGACCTACCTAGAAAGTGATGGTTCGTATATTTAGCTCGCTTTAACACTTGTGCTTAAATACGTGTATGGCTTTATTTAGGCTTCACATGCCTTTATTGAGCTAAATTTTAATGTAATTATATTTTTATAAATCCAGAAGACACTAAGACTCCACACACATGCATAATAGCTACAAGACAATACAAAACACTTTTTTTAAGCGATCACTGCTCAAATCTATGAAACTGAAACTGCTTGAAGCCAGAAGGACAGTGTTTAGAAAAACTTACACGCTACAATGATTCCCATGTTCATAATGTTTGCAGTTCCCACTGGAACTAACACCTCTCTAGTAAATTTTGTGAAAAAACTGTATAGGTATATAAAGTAGCAAAATTAGATTGACAATGTTTTGCACACAGAAAAATATGTCTGGTATAAAGTCAACACTCTACTAAGGTCAGAAGATGAGCATTTTATTTATTGCCAAAAACTATGCAAACATTTCTTTAAAAGTCTTTAAAAGTAGAGCAATGAATTCTTAGCATAACTCGCAATCATAAATGACTGCCTTTTCTTTTTGCTTTACGGAGACGTAAAAGAAATACTTTAAAATATTCATAGTGGAGCACCAAATTTGACTACTAAGTGAAAAAGATGGTGTACAGCAGTGGCTACTGTGATTTGCACAATTTATGAAGGCACAGTTACCACAGCCAAGTGCAAGCAGCTACACATGTAATATGATAGTTCCAAGTTTACCATTGTTGGATGCATCTTAACATACCACAGATATTAAACACTTAACAATACCACAAGCGCTAAATGGAACAGATGCTTTTCATTTTTGCAATGAAAGCATGATGAATATAAAACTAACAATATAAAATCATTTCTATTCGTTTTTTAGGCTAAAACACACTATTTCTCCATCCTTCTACTAAGAAAAAAAAAATATCAGGATAGGCTTCATAAATAGCAACGTTATCCAACCAAAAATAAAAATCTCACAACAACAACCTTGATTAGAATATTCACCGGCTTCTCTGAAATTTGTTTCCAAATAATTCACAATAGTACAGTTCTGCTGCCAACTCGGGCTACAGTCTTGGCGATCACTTTAACAAGGGTTGGCACGAAATGTTTTGCAAAAATAAAGGCTCTAAAGGAGCTATTAAAATCGCACATGATACCCACAAAAAAAAAAAGAAGACAGAATCAGTTTACGGTACAAAATGGTCCCTATATTGAAACCTGGGCTGAATTTTCGTTTTGTGTAAAAACTTGGGTAAAAATGAACGTAAATATTACACATAAAATTAAAAATTTGGCAATTTTTGCCAGAAGAAATTTCTCCAGGGAAATATTACGGCAACATTGTTCATGAGAATTCAGTGCAGTGAACAATGCTCTTTCTTCTTAATTATCCGACTGTTAGAGTTGATCTGAAAAGCTTGGCATTTTGAAACAACTTCTAAAAAGTTCACTTCTCCAAAAAATAATTACAAATACAAGTAAATTACATTATGAAAAATTAAATAAGCGACTCTAAATTTTGACCTGTTTGATAAAGAGTGTTTTCCTTGCCTTCCAGAACACTGATTCGGGAGCAGAGGGCAGCGGCCAGCCCTTGGTCTCGCCAGGTTCCTGTCTCGAAGAGTTCCGACCTAATCCATTCATTGAATGTCATGGTCATGGAAGGTGTAACTACTACACCACAGCATTCAGCTACTGGTTGGCAACAATCGAGCGTCACGATATGTTTAGACCACCAGACCCACAGACACTCAAAGCAGGCGATCTGAGAACACGAGTTTCTCGCTGCAAAGTTTGCAGGCGGCAGGTTATTGTCCCTTGAGCTTTTTTTTTTCTTTTTTTTTTTTGCACTGTGTTCAACTGCCTTGTTCACCAGCTCGACCTTTTCTCCAGAAACAAGAATGGCGGGGAAAAAACTCATGCTGAGGGTGACTGCTTTCTTAAAGAACACAGCAAAATTGTTTTGTTAAAATTGTTAGTTTCATGTTAACTTACTCATATAGGCCTTGTGTTGCTTATGTTCCTTTGTTTTGCATTTAGAGTACTCATAAAAATTTGCCAGTGAGTGTGCATGCATTAAGCCAACAGCTAGATATGTTGCGTACTATGTGTTGTAGCGAAAGCCTTTTCATCGGAGCAAGTTGAAGCTAGTCACACCATAGCTTTGCTGCACCACTGGTTACGTAAAGGAGTGACGACAAGGGCAAAGAAATCAAGATGTATATAAATATCAATGTTAACAAGACAATGCGGGCCGTCAGTCTTAATGCTGAAAATGTGCCAGCAATTAAGCAATGGCATTAATATGTTGCTGACTTTTTTTTCTTCCTTGTGTGCGTCCAACTGTCAACACTGCCAATTAGCTGTTTACAGTAGAAGAATGCAAGATGTCATTCACCACTTTTGTTTGTCAAGAAAATTCCTTTTTGTTGTTGATTCCTGTGCTATATTCTGCATATTTGTTAATAAAACATTTCAAAGTCCCTGTGCAATGAATGCTTTGCATGCAGTGAGTCAGGACTTCAGTTTAAGTATCGATAATTCAACTTTATCACAAACACTATTTGTTGCTGATAATTGACATATAAAAAACACTCTTCACTATTAACTCTTTTTGATGAAGTGACGCCAACTTTGTTAATTAGTGAAGTTTTAGGATGGTGACAGCTATGTATTAATGTGGGTCTTGGAAACCTAAATAGTGGCCCTTCCTATTGCATTTTCTCCCCGAGATGCATTGAACATAGATGTCTACACAAGTAGAAGCACATATTTTTGTGCATCTCATACCTGTGCATAAACTTAAAATTCCCAGGCCGAATTTCATTGTGCCTAGTGGATCAAAACTTGGATGTACCCAACACATTTCTGTGTCATAACGTGTCAACTGAACTTGAGTACCAAGACTGTAGAGCAATGCGGCTGCTGAACACGCAATGTTCAATAGCTTGAGAAATTATGATCATAATAATATGCACGAAGCAATAAACCCTTGGCCCTCAGCCCCAGCGGCTGCAAAGCAACTGTTCAAGCCGGCGGTCAGACCTGTGACGCAGTAGAGGGTGCTAAGAATTTCTGGGTCCAGGCAGGCCGCCAAGAGAATCTGAACTTGGCTACCTTCAGCGTTAGAACGCTATCTAGTGAAGCTAGTCTAGCTGTGCTATTCGAGGAATTAGAGGGTCTTCAACGGAACGTAATAGGGCTCGGCGAAGTTCGGAGGACACGTAAAGCTTATACAGTGCTGAAGAACGGACATGTCCTATGCTACTGTAGATTAGTTGACAAAAAAAAACTAGGGGTGGAGTTTCTTATACACAAGAATATCGCTGCCAACAATAAGGAATACTATAGCATCAGTGAGAGGGTGGCAAGTATTATAATTAAGTTTAACAAAAGGTACAAGATGAATGTAGAACAGGCCTATGCGCCTACATCAAGCCATGATGATCATTTGGTTGAACGGTTCTATGAAGACATAGAGTCGGCCATTAATGAAGGAAAGTCACAATATACTATTCTGATGGGCAACTTTAATGCCAAAGTAGGCAAAAAGCAGGCCGGAGACTATGCAGTGGGGGAAAATGGCATCAGCTCTAGAAATGCCAGAGGGGAGTTATTAGTAGAGTTCGCTGAACGTAATAATTTACCGATTTTGAATACCTTATTCAGAAAACAGGCTAAAAGTAAGTGGACGTGGTCAAGTCTTAATAAGAAAACTAATAATGAAATAGACTTCATTTTGTGTGCCTACCCAGGCATTGTACAGGATGTAGAAGTAGTTGGCAAGATCAGATGCAGTGGCCATAGAATAGTAAGAGCCCGTATTCCCTTAGATTTAACAAAGCAAAGACAAAAACTGATATGCAAGAAGCTAATTAATCAACTAGCAGTGAGGGGGGAAGTACAGGAATTCGGAGTTTTGCTTCAGAATAGATTCGAGGCACTAAACGAAGCGCTGACACAATGAACAATAATCTCACTAGTATCATCGAAGAGTGTGCAATGGTAGTCGGAGGAACAGTCACTAAACAGGACCCTTGCAATCTATCTCAGGAGATGAAAAAAGAGATGACAAACGAAAGCCTTAAATGCGACCGACAAAATAGAGCTAGTAAAGCTTTCAAGGTTAACCAATAGGCATAAGGTCGCCAACATCAGAAGGTATAACATGGAGATAATTGAGCAGGCTGCAAAAAGCGGCAGAAGCCTAAAAGCTGCGAAGGCAGACTTGTGCATAGGCAAAAATGGAATGCATGAATTGAGGAACAAGAAAGGCAATGTCATAACTAGAGACTGGATTACAGGCAAATGCCTATTTTGTTTCTTGTGTTCCTATCGTGCCACTTTAATATGCTAGCATGAATCAGAGATTAAGAAGAGCTTTTATAGTGTTTTTGTAGTGCCTATAATGCCTATTTTTGACGTTTGTGTCTAATTTCTCATAAGTGCCTATAAAAGCTTATTTTCAAAGCCAGTCTCTATATCAACACTAATTAACCTCAAGTTTTGCTTTTGAGTACAAATGGAGGTCTGTATTCATGTTACCAGGCAAAATTGAGCTTTCGGAACTCTTTTGGGTGCAACCTATACTCCATCTCGTAAGTTCTTTTCAGCACTGTCAAAACTACAAGGCCTCATAGCCAATTAGGAGGCCAATTAGCCTCTACACATGTATTCATCCGCATCGTGTCGTCTGCTCGGCATCTCCCAGGGTCGCTTGGCTTGGCATGCGTAAGGAACAGGGGGTGCTCCTGTGCAGCCACAGGACGATGAATGATGAATGCGAAACCGTGGAGTGTCGTTAGAGGAAAGTAGAGTGTAGAAAAGCAAGATGTCCATGTGGATTTGTTTTTGTTTGTCATTTACTTCTTGAAAGGTGCTTCTTTAGGTCACACGAGAAATTTTACTTAGACGCTGGAAGTTGTTGCATGCCCAATCAGAAGCTTTATACCACTAGATTTTTTTAATTGGTTCACTACAAGCCGCGAAAGCATGATGTGAGAAGGTGAGCTTGAAACTTTTGCATTCGCCCATTGTAGACTTCGCAAAGCAAGTTCCTTTTCTGCCCTTTCCCGCATCAGAGCAACTCGGAGCCGAAGGATCCCACCACGTAGACACATCAACACATCATGTACACATAAGGTTACATTCCCATGACATGCCAGATCGTGCAAAGAAGTGGTGTTGCGTGATTTCGATGTTCTCTGTATTTTATCGCCTGTTTCTGTGGGATGAATCCCTCTATGCAAGCAGATTTGGAAAGGCTAGCGTGGATAATAATCCTTGCCAAGATATATAGTTTTAGGCTCCTGAAACTGCCCTAAGCGCAGTTTTAGGAGCCCAAAGTCCTGAAATTGCCTTAGGGCAGTTTCAGGAGTTCAAAGCTATATATCTGCACCAAAAAAATTTACGGATCATCTCCCCGAAAGGAACAATGATGGGATGCGAAGCAGCACGCCGTTGGTGCTACTGAAATGGGCGTCAACGCGGGTGCTGGAAGAACGGTAAGGGAAACTTGGTGTAGCCTTTACTAGAGTAAATGTTTCTTTGAAACGCAAAGACACGAGATGCGAGTTGACTTTTGTGTAAGATGCATCGCAGATAAACGAGTGGAAATAGTGTTTCCATTCGATGTGTGGTCTAGCATTGCTGGCAGTGGAAAGGGTGAAACGAGAGAGAAGTGTGTTGCGAGCAGGCGGAGGAGCAACATCGCCTAGGTGTATTGAGAGGAGCCGGAAGCTACTGCGGGTGAGGGAGAAAGTGACGTCAATGTGCAGCTGCGACTTGATTTACTTGGCATCGTTCCAAAAACTGCGGCGGGGGGAACGCGGTGCGGCGCATTGGCACGGACGGACAGCATTACACAGGCTAGTCAAAGAGCTGCTATTCATCTGAAACACGGCTAGCATTGTGAATGCTGGCACCAGCACTATCCCAGAAAGGTGAGAACACCAACACAAATGATTTGGAGGCAGCTTAGTCTCGCAATTCGCTGAGAAGTTAAAAACAAATAACGTGCGCAGGTCGTTTGTATGCTTTAATATTTCTGTCAACCTTCATACTTCTATTGAGGGAACAAATTGCACAAGTTACACACGTCGCCTCGAACAATTCTGGCAGTGTCGCATACTACTTTGACGTACCCAGGACCATTTCTAAAATATGTCACCTGCACCATATATGTTAAGAAGCGCACCCATGAGATGTAGGTCAAACGGCACTCAGTCGGACATTCCACCTCTTTTCGGGGCACGTAGCATAGCGAATCTTCGCAGATAAGATAGTGAGCTCCCAGTGTATGCATTCCTCTCGTCTGCTCGAAATTCTCAAACCTGGTGAAGGGCCCTTTCTTTTCACAGACAGAAAAGAAATTCACCATGTGCCATTAGACCAAGTTATTACAAGGAAAAGAGACCCTTCTGGCCCATTAGCGCTCTGGCTATTGGCTCCCGTGTTACCCTTTTCAGCCAAGCCAAAAAGAAAGGGACAGAAAGGGACCCAGGAGCATGTTTATTCGGCGGTGGACACTCAAATCCCCAATGCTGGACTAGAAAAGGAGAGACCATATTCTGCAAGCCCTGCAGGACAAAAAATGCATAGCTACGCTAAACCATTGGTACCTTTGTATCATCATAATCTAAAATTTGTTTGTTTTCCTGTCATAGACACAGATCCCACACGTATTTCTTCGAAAATCTGAATTTTCTCAAAGCTTATTGTGCCTATATTTACAATTTTGTGGGCCTAAAACAATGTTTTGCCCACCTATCTTTGGCACTTAAAACACAGTTTTTTGGTGCCTATAAATCTGGCCTCTAGTCATAACCAATATGGGTAGGATAGTCAAGGTGGAGGAGGAGTTCTACAGAGAGCTGTACAGAAGCCAAAACAACCGGGATGATATCGTGAGAAACAATAATAGTCCGGAGGAATTTGATATCCTACCAGTAACGACAGGGGAAGTAAGGAAAGTCCTAGAAGGAATGCAAAGAGGCAAAGCCGTTGGTGAGGATAAGGTAACAACAGACCTACTGAAAGATGGCAGAGAAATTGTGTTGAAAAACTGGCCACGTTATATACGAAGTGTCTCTTGATGGGAAGGATACCAGAATCTTAGAACAATGCCAATGCCCCACCGCAGTGGTCTAGTGACTAAGGTACTCGGCTACTGACCCGCAGGTCGCAGGATCGAATCCCGGCTGCGGCGGCTGCATTTCCGATGGAGATGGAAATGTTGTAGGCCCGTGTGCTCAAATTTGGGTGCACGTTAAAGAACCACAGGTGGTCGAAATTTCTGGAGCCCTCCACTACAGCGTCTCTCAAAATCATATCGTGATTTTAGGACATTGAACCCCACAAATCATCTAGAAGAATGCTAACATCATATTTATCTATAAGAAACGAGACGTCAAGGACTTGAAAAATTACAGGCCGGTAAGCCTACTGTCCATTCCCTACAAACTATTTACAAAAGTAATAGTTTGTAGAATTAAGGTGACATTAGAGTTCAATTTACCAAAGGACCAAGCAGGATTTCGTAGAGGGTTTTTTACAATAGACCATATTCATACTATCAATCATCAGGTAATAGAGAAATGTGCATAATACAACCAACCCCAATACATAGCCCTCATAGATTACGAAAATGCAGTCGAACCAGTCAAGACGTCAGCAGTAATGCAGGCACTACAGAATCAGGGCATCGAAGAACTCTACATAAACATACTAGAAGAAATCTACAGTGGATCTACTGCCACTATAGTTCTCCATAAAGAAAGCGATAGAATCCCAATAAAGAAGAGTGTAAGGCAGGGAGAAACAATCTCTCCAATGCTATTCACCGCATGTTTACAGGAGGTTTTCAGGACACTAGATTGGGAAGAGTTAAAGATAAGAGTTGATGGAGAGTATCTTAGTAACCTGCAATTCGCTGATGACTTGATGAGTAACTCAGGGCTTTGATGAGTAACTCAGGAGAAAAATTACAGCTCATAATTACTAAACTGGACACGGAGAGCAGGAAAGTAGGTCTGAAAATTAATATGCACAAAACTAAAGTAATGTGCAACAGTATCGGCAGAAAACAACACTTTGCGATAGGTGGAGAGATGCTGGAAGTTGTAAAGAAGTATGTCTACATAGGACAGGTAGTAAACGCAAAGCCGAACCATGAGAGTGAAATAACTGGAAGAATAAGGATGGGCTGGATCACATTTGCAAGCATTTTCAAATCATGAATGGTAACATGCCACTAACCCTCAATAAGAAGGTATATAACAGCTGCATCTTGCAAGTACTTACCTACGGAGCAGAAACCTGGAGGCTTCAGAGGGTTCAACTTAAACTGAGGATGACGCAGCAAGCGATGGAAAGGAAAATGATAGGTGTAACCTTACGAGACAAGAAAAGAGCAGAGTGGGTCAGGGAACAAACCGGGCTTAAGGATATCATAGTTCAAATCAAGAAGAAATGGACCTGGGCCAGGCACGTCGCATGTAGGCAGGATAACCGCTGGTCATTAAGGGTAACTGACTGGACTCCCAGAGAAGACAAATGCATGAAGGGGAGACAGAAAGTTAGGTGGGCCGATGAGATTAAAAAGTTCACCGGTATAACGTGGCAACGGAAAGCACAAGACGGGGTTGATTGGCGAACCATGGGAGAGGCCTTAGCCTTCCAGTGGGCATAGTCAGGCTGATAATGATAATGATGCATGAAGGCTTACAAAACAGGCCTTTTTGCAGCTGGCCTTTGTAGCTTTGTTTGATGTCTTCATAAAGAACAGAAATCTATGTTGAAGCTTCCATGTCATTGGACATAAAGGAGTATATGAGACTACAATAACAATGCTATACTTATTGTCAGTGAGAATGCTCGCTAACGAATGTAGGAGATAGGTTATAAAATTTCCAGCATCAAGGCGATGAGTGAGCAGTTCACCAAACACACAAGTGTAAGGCAATAGCAAAAGCTACTGTTATATATGACAACATTATGGGCCATGAGTAAGATCTTCCACGTATGATGCACCTCATGCAAGCACATAAACAAATGAGCTCTAAATGCTCAGAAGAGGTGCAAAGCACATTAAGAATTCATTCCATACATGAATACTACAGTATGAAATGAAAGACATCATAGTGCAGATCCAACAACAAGAAACTTATTCCATAATGTAGCAACAGCTACAGGAAGCACATTTCATTCATCTGGAAATTAAGAATGTAAGCACCTAATCCAACACGTCTTCAAAATTCCTAAAAATTAAAAATAAAACACAGATCTGCACAGGATAACCCGACTTTTACTGTACATCAGTCTCTTCGCACGGGGGCAGCCAGCCACCTACTCATCAAAGGAGGGTACCAAGTCTGCCTTTACTCAGTCTGACCTGTGCTGGCATTGCTTATAGTTCAGGGTTATGGCCATGCACGTGTCTGATGATTAAAATGGCTAAGGACCAATGATGTTACATTCTAAGAATTGTCCAGTTCCACCCTTTTAGCCCTGGAAAGCTGGGGACCAAGGGCAAGCCGGCATGAGAAGCACGTCAACGCTTCATTTTCATTTTTTCTTTTCGAAGCTTTTTTTTTTAACTTTATCAATGAGAGAAGGGGGGAGGGTAGCATGGTGAAACTTGACTACCCCTAATGAAGAGCATATTCCTTAGCAAATATAGGCTGGTCAACATTATTTGAATGTTTCCAAAACCTCAGGCACAAGCATAGATTAGGCAACTGCAGTCATGCTTGCACAGTCAAGTTTGTGCCTCATAAGCAGGAAATGCTAGGTGTGAATAAGGCTGAAGCGACAATCCTTGTTTTTTCTTTCTTTCGGTGTGATTAAGACTGAAGCAACAATTCTTGTTTTTTTTTTCTTTCTTTACAAACAGACTTGCTTGTGAGGATTTGTTTGTTAAATTATTCAGTGTTAGAGTGGTTGGTGTGCTAACATTACATTGAAAATGTTCCTTCAACTATAGCATGCCACCTGGTTCTCCATAACGATAAAGTTGTTTATTAAATTATATTTCAGCTCTTTAGCAGTTTACTACCAAACGCAGAGCTGGCTTATTGGTGGCTATTATTAGATATTACATTAAGCTTTCTGCATAATCTGAAATGCAGACCATAGAAAAAGTAATGTTTTAGAAATTACAGGCACTTCACAGGTATTTTTTAAAAAAAAGCACCATCTTTAACAATAAAAAGAAACTGAGGTATGGTTGGATGCTTCCTGTTCCAAAGGACAGCATATCAAAACGAGTTTCAACCTGTAGTTTCTTAAGAGCTATGTTGTGGCCATTGTGGGTGTCAAGTTCTCTTTTGTCAAACTACACTGCAGTTGTTGGAGTAGCCTGCACTACCAATTACGTTTCCCAAAAATAGTTATATATTTTCCAAAAAACTGCCATGGCATTAAACTACAGCGATGACCCAAAAAATGGCCCATTGTTGGCAAGTGGCCTTGGTGAAAAGGCTTCTTAAATGAATTTTTTTTTAAGCTTTGTCAAAAATTCAGTCCATAATTATTTACAGCGTAAATGTGAAGGAGTCATGTGAGATGTAGCATGGGTGGGCTTATAGCAGGATACATTTTGGACAACCCAACACTACAGCAGACAAATGGAGCATGTATGACACCACCATATCACCTTGGCCCCATGTAACATCAGGTAGTGCCAAAGTATGACACTTTTTGGTTCTGTCTTCACTTCAAGTTGTCCCAGCTGCCACTGCAAGAATGAACACAGGGAAAAGCCTATCTGTGCTGCCAACTACTGCAGAAATAACAAATTAAAATGAAAATGTTTTAAAGCCTTGTACTAACTCCAGCATCTAACATGAAAGTGCAAAAAATTTTGAGCTAGTTTATGCCTTGGTGTGTCATGAATAAACAGTGCTTTTGATTAAAATTGTGGTGCATCAGCTCAGGCCAATAAACTGAGTGAGAGCCCGCACATCGAAAAAAACAAGGCTGCAACCACATGCAGCTTCACACTTTTTTATCGTTGTTGACACAGGCCTGCAGTAGTAAAAAAAAAATCTAGATGCAGCAGCACCACAAATACCTTTAAATGCAATTCAGCAAGAAAAACTAGCAGTATATATATGCTTGTGTATAGTTTTTAGCCAACAGCACTTCAGATGCACCTGGTGTAAAACACGTGGTTAACCATCAGTGCGATGACTCTTGCTCTACAACCTCCTTGATCTTCTTGTGCAGAGGAAACCGAACACCATCCGGAGAAGTTGCTCCAGTGCAGTCATCACAATTGAGACTAAATGTCATTATTCCTCCATAGCCTTCTGAAAGGATCCACCTGGCCTGTAAAAACATAAATGCTGTCACATACACAACTCTGAAAGCAGTAGCAAATATAAAGCAAATTTACACCAAACATTGGTGCTGGATGAAAGCACATCAACCAAAGGTCAACATCTAGTTGGTTTTCCACTCGTCCAGCACGTATTTTTCTTCTGCAGTACCAGCTGTCAGTTGCAACACCACACCAGCCCAACAGCTACCAGTATCCTCCCTAAACTGGCACATTACAGGATGTATTGCAAGTAACAGGCTCTTATGTAAGGGTAAGCCAAATGAGTAGAGGGAATGTCAGCTGTAACAGGCTGTGCAGCATTACACCACATATGACTACCTCTCAAAGCACGCTAACTGCACTCTTGGATAGCACCAGCAGTTGGTTCTTTATACAATTTACACCTGGCTCTTCGAGTCATCATCCGGGATAATGTTACACACCACGAGATACCTTCAGAATGTGGCAGGACTTATGCTTAATTATGGCATAGGCCTCTTTACAAGCTCATGTCTATGGTACTAGTACAAAATCTTAAAAATAATAAGGACAAATAAATAAAAGCTAACAAGTACAGAAAGCTGGCCAATTCAAGCAGTCTCTTATTGCAGGAGTTATCTAGTGCCAAGTACTGTCAAATGCACTTAGCTTTAAATGTCTCAGCTCATATTCAGATAGCCTAGAAGTACTCCCACACAGAACGTAATTTGAAGTTAAATAGAAAATAAAAGAACTAGAGAAAATCCACGAAATAAAACTTATATCTGCCTGAATTAAAAGTTAGAACATGTTTCTCGGGTGGTCACGGTCATGAATCACACTAAACAAAGCTTGTATTTCCATCTACTACATAAATTAAATCTTAGAAAGAACAGGCATTTTTCTGTGAATTTTACAGCCTTTTTTCAGTTTAAGTAAATATATATGTCGAAAGCAATCACTGAATTAACGTAATACCTTCAGTAGGCGGTTGTGTGGGGACAACCACTTTAAGTTTTCACTCACCTCAACTTCTCTTACAATATTGTGAGCAACACTGAAATCAGCAACTCATGATGAGATTACGACGACAATGCCATTTTTAATGCACCCATTGAAATATGCTACAAAATCACTATTTTCAGCGGAATGCAATAGGTAATGTAATTGGGATCGCCAGATAATCTCATATGTCTACCTCATGTAGATTATGATCATTGTGGTAGCACAATGCCCGTTTTTGGATGAGTAAATACAAATATGAGAGGTTAAAATGCATGATCATATAATAAATAAACAGGACACAGCATAAGAGCCATGAAATTGCAACAAACAAGAACATATCGAAGGGGTGGCAGCATTGCAGAAATGTTGCTTGCAGAAACTGTAGCCCCCCCTCAAAACATATAGCATGCTACCACAATGTTCCTTCCGAATATTGTGGCCCTCCTGAAGACACATAGCATGCTACCACATTTGGCTATGTACTTCAACAAACAATATGCATAACAGATGCTTTATCTACTGGCCTAATAAAGTAAACACAATACTAATTCCATTAGATCTATCCAGGTCAAATGACATTTAAAGCTTGATATCATATGCCAAACAGCCAATCAGAACTGGGCTGAGTCGTTAGAACCACACTTCTACACATACAGTACCTTCAGTTCAACACTGTTGATGTCATCATAGCTTATCCAGTGTTTCTTGTTGACCACGTATGGAACTTTCGATTGTTTATCGAATATTCTTTTTCCTCCATCTGCAATAACTTGGCAGACCTGCAATGCATATGTAGGAAAGTAAAGCAGTGCCATGAAACACACTACTCAACATAAATTCTTGCTCACACAACTGTGGCACTAAAAAATGCTGACAATTTTCAAAAAGACGTATTACAATAAAAATCAGTAATCAACAACGTTACAGAGCCCCTTTCATAATGTGTGATTTGTTTTTGTAAAGTATAAAAATAAAGTAACTGCGGACATGGTACATGACACGGAACAACTGACTTTTTTTCAAGGGGTCCTGAGCCACCTTTTTATGAAGCCATAAAACGCTTTACAGGGTACCTCCCAGAAATATTGCTGTTGGTTGAGTCTTCTGCCCGGATTGTATTCATCTACTGATCTCTTTTATTAGTCTGCTTATAGCCAAATAAACAGATGCACCTCATCATCATTTTGAGAAGGCTAGTCATGTAGGAACTTTGATAGACCTTTTTCAGGCAATCCCAGAATGCCCCACGGGTGTGCGGAGCACTTCGAGAAAAGTGTGTACATTGAGCGATCCAGCTGTTCGTTGGCTCTGTAGGAGCACCAAACGAAAACAACATGTCGCCACTAGTTGACTATGCCTACTAAG
This sequence comes from Rhipicephalus microplus, assembly GCF_043290135.1. Lineage (NCBI taxonomy): Eukaryota > Metazoa > Arthropoda > Arachnida > Ixodida > Ixodidae > Rhipicephalus > Rhipicephalus microplus. The sequence continues at coordinate 287,369,811 of NC_134710.1, read as the reverse complement.
CATGATCGATCGCAGCTGCATGCATCTCTATGAATGAAACGTGTCAAAAATAATGCAGCCAGTCAGTGTAGGTGTTACCGAGTGGAGGTATATCGTGATGCAGCAGTTAAGCGGCATGCGAGTTTTCACGTGCGGATAGATGTAGTTGAATAGTACTATCATGAGAAATGTGAGCTGGAACACCCCACACATATTTATTCAATGATTGCTTGTTCACAAGCCGCTGTCACATTTAATGCTTAGAGGCTTGTAATTGAGATGTTAACACCAAACTGCAGAAAGGTGTTACAGTATTCACGTATACTTATACACCGTATTTACTCGCGTATTAAACCCACTTTTTTTTTTTTTCAAAAAAGTTGACGCCAATTTGGGGGGAGGGTTCATTACAAGGGCGAAAAAAGTGGCGGGAAATATAAAAACAAAAATTTCGCATAATTCTTCTGGCCCGCGAAATGCACCACAAATCTTTTTTGTAGCACAAAGCTCTTCCTTTTTTTTCCCATAACGAACGCGCATAGATCAGATCAACACTGAACTGTCGTCCAGCCGCTCGGTTCCCATGCCGCATGCAGCCGTGTAACTAGCATATTGGCTAAACGTGCCCTGCGGAGCAGGTGTCCAACTAAATTCACTACAACAAACAAACCCGACAACAACAGCGCAGCATCGGATAGGGGCGCGCAAACGCTGCGGGTGTAAAATGTGGCGCCAGCGCGGTGGGCGCAGTTACGTTTTGCATGGCCTCCGAGATCTCATAGGCCATGCCCTTCGTTTCTTGCTTTGTTTTCGGGCTGCTGTGCTTGCGTGGCGCTACAGTCGAACTCCGCTACAACGAACACCACTTCAACAAAATTTCCGCTTCAACGAAAAATTCACGATTCCCCGTCAGCAGTCCATAGGAGGCAATGCATAAATATTGTCGCCACAATGAACACTTTTTCTTCGATCATCACGCTACAACAAAATTTTACAATGCAGTTCCAGGCTCTGATACTTATTTCTATGCAGTACACCCAATCTTTAACATTTCGATGCATTTTCACAAACACGCGTTGGAACCACCAGAAACCGCCGCTATACCACTGCTGTTCAGCAAGCATGGGCGCCGCCATTGCTCGATAGCGATGGCAATGAGACTGCCCTGGTTTTGCCACTGGTGGTTTTGAGCCGCAGACGGTCCGAAGCTGAAGCTCAGTCGCTCAGTTTATGGTTTCCTTCATGCACCTGCTGGGTGCAACTGCGGAATAATGCCTTTTCCGAATCCGATGCTTATCATTATGTTCACGCTTGGCCAGTGTTGTAACTAATTAGAGCGCCTGTTCATCCGCATTATCAACAAAAGTAGCTAGCCGCGAGTGATGTATGATAAGAATGGCATAGAATAATAAAAAAAGTCGCCGCTCCACGATACCCTGCCTCCATCTCGTAGTTGTCGGATACTTTTGACGGCGGACAGCTGCTGGTGTTAATGTGCTAATGCAACTGTTTGGTTCGTTCACCAAGACGGTTTTAGGCATTTTTTCAGCATTCTTTTCACCATGGTCTCGCTGTGAATGTTTGAGATTCGCGCCGTGACGCTGCTGGGAAAGAATAAGAATCAGCGGACATTTTTTGAATTTTGAGAATAAACATTCCTTGTTTTGCTAGCTCAGATCAGCTATATTTTTTCGATTTCACTACAACGAAATGTTTCCCGCGCCCCGTCAGTTTCGTTGTAGCGGGGTTCGACTGTATAAGACAAAAGATTACTCCTACATTCCACAGATGGCGCTCTACCGCGAAAAGTGTGACTTAAATTTTGATTGACGTCGTCCGCACTCACTCAGCTCGCAACTGTTTAGCATGGTTGCATAACTATGTTTTGACTTGTTATTGCATCATTATTTTGTGATATAACGATTTGATTTATTGTTGATATCATTGTAATGGCACAGCCTATCACACCAAAATAAAATGAACAGATACATTAAAATTTTTGTCTTTTTTCAAGAACCGAGATGGAAGGGGGTCATTATGCGAGTGGGTTCATTACTCGAGTAAATACGATTTCATATAAATTGACAAGTCGAGCGCTGTAGAAAAAGTGAGTACATTCTAAATGTGGATAAAAAAGGATTGGAACCAGAATTCACTTGCGAGGTGCCTTGCTCTGATAATTTGGAGTTTCTTGCTGGATGCTACGTTTCACTTTGGAGCGTGTTTGCTGGCGATTTAGTTTGCCTTATACAAAACCAGTGTTTAATTTTGTGTTGGCACATTCAAATATTGTTAATTGAGGAATTGTTATGTAAGGCTCACATGCAATATTAGAAAAAGAAAAAAATTGCATAAGTTGCATGGCCTGAAAAATGTAGCAAAGTGATATGGGCTGAGGTTGTCTTCAGCCCCAAGTAACTTTAGTCGCATTGATTCCGTAGGTGCACGAACAGCCCCCAACGTCCCCTGTTGGCAAAGAAAGTTGTCAATTGTTGAGTAGGAGTTCATCAAATACCTCTTTCATGTGTTTCTAAGTACAACAGCCAGATGATTGATTGATTGATATGTGGGATTTAACGTCCCAAAACCACTATATGATTATGAGAGACGCCGTAGTGGAGGGCTCCGGAAATTTAGACCACCTGGGGTTCTTTAACGTGCACCCAAATCTGAGCACACGGGCCTACAACATTTCCGCCTCCATCGGAAATGCAGCCGCCGCAGCCGGGATTCGAACCCGCGCCCTGCGGGTCAGCAGCCGAGTACCTTAGCCACTAGACCACCGCGGCGGGGCGTACAACAGCCAGACTTGTCGATGTATTAACACACACCTTAAAGAGAGAGAGAGAGAGAGAGAAACATTTATTGAAAGAAGCTTGTGAGTGAAGGTGGGAGGGTCCCTTATTCCAGGAACCCTCTAGCTTGGACAGCCCGCCGAGCTTGAGCGACGAGTTGACGCTGCTCGACCAGGTCTGGCTGGGAGATCGCAGCCTCCCACGCTTCACTGAGGAGGTCTTGGTCCGCATCTGGTGCTGCTGCTCGTAGTCTTGGGACGCTTACTTTGCACTGCAGTAGGAGGTGCGCAAGAGTGTCTGCCACATTGCAGTGAGGGCAGATGTAGCTGTGCAACGTTGGCCTCATATGGTGCAATAGTACGCCTTGTGTGAACGTGTTGCTTTGAAGATGCCTATAGTCAGTCCCTTCGTCTCTTGCGAGTTTTGGATGTGGCGGGGGGTATAACCTGCGTTCGAGCCGATAATGTTGCAGTAATGCATGGTACGTTAGTGGTATGGCTTCTCTTGTCTCTGATTCTGTTGTTGAGTGGGAGGTGCCTCGGATCTTGTATGGGAATGCCCAGTTGACGCATTCGCGGGCTGCGGTGTGTGCCGCTTCATTTCCCTCGAGACCTTCATGACCCGGAATCCACACGATGCATGTGTAGGGAGGAGGATTGTCCATGTGCTTTAGTAGCCTAATCGCCACCGTGGAGACCCTGCCTTTCAGGTAGTTCCGTGCCGCTGTTTGTGAGTCGGTAAAGACCACGATGGGATCCTCACTCATCTGGGTGGCGAGTGCTATAGCAGCCTCTTCAGCTGTTTCCGCACGTTTGGCGAGGATAGTCGCCGATGCCAGTACCGCGCCCTTCTAATCTGCGAAGGTAATCGCGAAGGCATTACGTCTCGGATATTTGGCTGCGTCCACGTATCGCGCCTGCGGGTCATTGCCATGTTTTTTCCGGATCATGTTAACCCTGGCGAGCCGCCTTTCTCGGTGATGTTGAGGATGCATGTTCCGAAGGATCTGCTGAATTTCAAGGCTTTCTCGCAGCTGTGACGGTATTTTGCCTTTCCGTTCTTCGTTGGGTTCTAGAGTGGTCTGGTATTCTGTGCGTCGAAGGACGGCTTGCCCAGTGAGTGACAGCTTGAGTCTCTTGACCTGGTTGATGAGGTGTGCTTCGGTGAGTTCTTCCCACGTATTATGAACTCCCATGCGAAGCAGTCGGTCAGTGGAGGCGGCTGGCGGCAGTCCTGGGGCAAGCTTTGTAGCCTTTCGTATCAGCAGATTAAGTTTTTGTTTCTCCGCTGTCTTCAGGTTGAGGTAGGGAGTTCCGTACGTTATGCGGCTGTAAAGGAGAGCTTGTACCATTTTTAGGGTGTCGTGCTCTTTGAAGCCACTGCGGCGATTAGCCACCCTTCGGATTAGGTGGGTGAGCTGTGTCACAGTGTTCTGCAGCCGGGGTAGGGCAGCGGAGCCAGACCCATCTTTATGTATGTGTAGTCCAAGGACTCGAAGCGTGTCAACTTGTGGTATTTGGACTCCCTGTAGAAAGACTTGTGGGTCAGGAGTGTCGTAGCTTGGTGGTCTACCCCGGGTGCGTGCCGCAAGTACTAACAGTTCCGACTTTTCCGGAGCACATTGGAGGCCGCAGGTCTTGAGATATCCTTCACTGCGTCTCTCATAATCATATAGTGGTTTTGGGGCGTTAAACCCTACATATCAATCATCCTTCAGTGATGCTAACCGCCTCTTGAAGTCGGTCCTCCTGTTCACCCGTGCTTGAACCTCTTGTCCACATAGTGATATCATCGGCGTATAACGCGTGATGTATCCCAGGGACAGCGTCCAAGAGACGTGGGAGCTTAAGGAGGGCCAAGTTGAAAAGCACTGGTGATATCACTGAGCCCTGCGGCGTGCCTTTGTTAGGGAGTTGAAAAAGCTCGCTCCTGATATTGGCAATCCCTACAGTGGCAGTGCGGTTGGTGAGGAAAGCCAGCATATAGGCGTATGTTTTTGCACCGCAGCCGACATCTTCCAGGCTACGCAGAATGGCTTCGTGGCTCACATTGTCAAATGCGCCCTTTACGTCCAAAGCTAGAACAGATGACTTACTGTGCTTGCTCAAGCGGAGAAGAATATCTTCCTTTATCTGCAAGAGGACGTCTTGTGTGCTGAGCATTTGGCGGAAGCCGTACATGGTGTTCGGATAGTGACCATTGCGTTCGAGATGTGTGGTGAGCCTCTCGTTTACCATGTGCTCAAAGAGTTTCCCAGCGCAAGATGTAAGGGAAATGGGACGAAGATTCGCAATCGAGATTGGCTTGTTTGGCTTGGGTACCATGGTCACCTCTGAGTGCTTCCAGGCTTGTGGTAGCTCGCCCTTCCTCCAGCAGTCGTTATAGTGCCGAAGGAGCGCCGTCAACGCCTGGGGCGGTAGCTGTCGTAGGTGCTTATTGGTCACCTCGTCTTTTCCCGGGCTCGTGTTGCGCGTAAGCTTAGCAAGAGCCGCGTGTAGCTCTGCCAGCAATAAAAGGCTGGTCTAGTGCTTCGTTCGGTGCTCCTCGGTACTCCCTTGGCGTCGAATCGTTGATGGAGGTAGCTTGCTGGTTAACCGAGCCAAAAAGTTTTGCTTGAAGTTCTTGGAGTAACTGGTGCTCTGTGCCCTCATAGTAGTGTATGAGCCGCTGAATTGTATTTCTTTGATTAGTTTTGGTGTGGGTGTCGTCAATCAGGGCTCGAAGAATGCGCCAAGTCTTCTTTGTGCTCAATGTCCCTTGAAGTTTGTCGCACAAGGACCGCCAGTTCTGGCTCGCAAGGTTTTCAGCGTACTCCTGTGCCTGTCTAGTGAGTACGGCAATGCGGCGCTTCAGCTTGCGGTTGAGCTTTTGCCGTTGCCATCGTTTAATAAGCGATCTTCGAGCTTTCCATAGGTGAAGGAGATGATTATCGAATGCCGGATTGTCCTCGTTCAAGTGCATCGTTTTGGTATGTCCGTCAGCAACACTTACAATACTGTTTAACCAGGCTTCAATGTCTTCGATAGTCGAATCATCATCAAGCTCATTCCTGTAGGCGGTCCAGTCCGTGAGCCGAGCTTTTCCTGTCTTGAGCGAGCGGTGAGCCTGTTCGACCTCTATTTGAATTATGTGATGGTCACTCCCTAGAGTGTCTGGTAGCCTTGTCCCCGTTACGTCTCTAGTGAACGTGAGATCAGGATTAGTATCCCTCGAGACGCTGTTGCCAACTCGGGTTAGATGGAGCAAGTCATTCCACAGCGTCAGACCGTGTTGCTGCGCAGCGTTGTGAACACGCGCCCCCTTCTTGGTGGTGCTGTGATAGCCCCAGGCTGCGTGTGGGGCATTGAAGTCCCCAACTATGACGAGTCGGTTGCCGTTAACCATTTGACGGAGCTCGTGGACGAAGTGGTCGTATTGGTGTAACAGCTCCCGCGGAGGGCTGTAAAGGTTGGCCAGGTATAAGCTTTGTTGAGTCTTCCGAGTGAGGATTATCTCCACGATGGTGTGTTCGATGCCAATGTCTTCAATTTCATGAGCCTGTGCGGTTAGAGTCTTCTTGACTAGAATTGCGGTGCGGGATGAGCATGTGAGAGTGGTGTAGCCAGGGAGCTTGATTTTTTCTGTGTGGGTTTCCTGCAACGCGATCATATCTGGATTATTTGTTTTAACATATTCTTGCAAGTTTGCAGAACGAGGTCTGTAGGATCTGCAATTCCAGTGCCAAATTCGAAGAGTGGGGAGTGGCTCAGACTGTCTATGTGTGGGAGCTGCCATTCTGGCAGTTGATTCCCGCCTGGTGCCGGTCGTTTGGTGCTGTAGATCGAATTTCCGTTGCAGTTTCATACCCTAAAGTTTTTTTTTCGCTCTTTCCACTTCGTCCCTGATTGCTCCACCAGCTGCTCATGGGTAACGAAATTTTTGTATGCATATGTTATGAAGTTATGCTGTTGTGCCATGAAGCCATCAAGCTTGGCGTCGAGCGTGCTTACAGTACGGGTCAGTGGGTCTACCTTTTCCATAATTTTAGTAACCACTTTCTCTATGGTTGTGTCTATGGATGCGAGGAGTTTCGCAGTGAGGGCTTTCTCGAAAGTTTCAAGGCGTCGTTCGACGAGGTCGAGCATCTTCGCTTCATGTGCTTGCAGCCTTTCTTCTACCCCCTTCATTATTCTGGCTTCCGTCTGTTTTAGTATGCTGTCGTAAAGTTCTAGTGTGCTACACTCGGCTGGTAGGCGTTGTTGTACCCTCCGTTGTAGATCTTGGACTTTATTTTCTAGAGCCCGGATGGTCGCTGTCTGAGCAGGCGAGATGGTCGAGGCACTTGTAGTATTTAGAGAACTGGGCTTGTCACTACCGGTCACCGCGGCGGCGTAACTGATTTCCCTAACAGAGCGAGACCGTGATGGCGTGCGGGATCCAGAGCGACCTTTCTTCTTAGAGTGAGAGCGACTTCGGTCAAATTTTGGGGGAAAAGAGGGGGCCCCTGAAATTTCTGGTGTGATAACTGACCCGGGTAAATCATTGGTGCAAGCACTCCAGTGATTCTCACGGGCGCGGGCGTTATCAAGCTGGTGGCATCTTACTTGATAAGGAGGGGGGTTGCTGCGGAGTTTTTTCTTGCATTCCTTTCCAGCAGTCTCATGGTCTTCTCCGCAGATCTTGCACATCGGTTGGCAGTCATGTGGTTCTGTGTCCTTGTCGTGGCCGCATTTGTAGCAGAAGTTCGCTTTCGGCTGAGGGCAGATGTCTTGTCGGTGACCTAGGGCGCCACAGGTTCGGCAATATTGGATGGACTTCCGGTATGGCTTGCATCGGTAGTCTCCACTGAGGTACGTCACGTAAAAAGGAACGTGCTGCCCGTCGAAAGTGATAACTGCAGCTGTGGAAGATCCCAGCATGCGCGCGCCAAGGACGTGGTATCTTGGGTCTACGCGAAGTCCTGCAACAATCTCTGTGGGGCTTGTTCCTGGTTCGAGGCCGTAGATCACTCCGCAGCACACATCATAGGGGTGTCGAATGTGCGTATTCACTTGATATATTACTCCACCGAGCTGTATAGCATTTATACTTTGCAGTTTGGAAGCTCGTTCAGTACTTGCTGAGCTTGCGATGATCACATTCTCTACTTTTTGCACCTGCACTCGCACATGGTCATAGAAGTCCTGCTGGGTCAAGCCACTGGATCTTCCGATGGCATGTGTAACCTCGATGCGTGTTCGTTTTGAAAGATCTAGTCCTGGTTGCGGGCGGAATACAATTTTGAAGTCATCAGTAGGGAATGGCGGCATCCTAGTGCTGCGTTGACGTTGCGGTTGAGATTCGGCGTCTGGCTTCACAGGTTGCGTAGCTCGTTCTTCGGCTGACTTTTCTTCTTTGGCTGACCTGCCTTTACAGCCAGCTTGAAGCCACTCAATGTGGGCTTTGCCTGTCGTTTTGCCACTATTTTCATCAAACGTCCATTGTGATGCCGTTCTTGTGTTACCCTCCGTGTTGTCCACTTGTATCGTACTCGGGCTTTTTTGACGTGGGTTAGACGTCTGCGTTTCCATGAGAGCGCTAGCTCTTTACCTCAGACGCTGCGTCTCTGTGTTGCGTGAGCAGCGTGCTCGTGCACCTACGAGACGCTGGCGTCCAGCTCGTTTCGCAGGCCCGTCCTCGTGCCACAGCGGCGTTCGCGTGCAGCGCGTCCTCTGAATACCTTGGCGCGTCCCAGAGAGCAGGCACAACATGTTTAGAGTTCAATATCTAGTAAAAAAGTACACTCACTGCGATGAGTCTGGTGTCAAACGATGCCTTGCAACGTGAGGAATCCCAGGTCACTAAACGCGAGCAGTGTCCAGGCAAGGTTGCACAGAAAACAGCAATAAGAGCAGGAGCCCATGTGAGGTGCAACTACACACCTCAGCCCCCTGGCGGCCTTTTTTCACCCCTTAAAGAGCATCAAAATTTAGTTAATGGAGCCACATTGTCAATCATGCAAATGTAATCCCAACTTCAAAAGCACAGCAATTTTTTACCCTCACCCTAATCAGACCACAACAGAGCTCTCCGTAGGCATATCTTATTTATAAACGCCGCTCTTTGTGCAAGTCAACCTTCTTTATAGTCACACGACAAGGAATTCAACTGTATTAATTTACTTTGAACATGCAACAGTTCTTTGAATACTTATGCCTCTTTATGATGTGAACGATACACCCCCATTTTCGTATATGCTTCTTCATATACTCAAACAACTTTTAGTTGTGAGCGATTGCTTGTGGCGTATTTCTTTCCTTGTCCTACTTTTTTCTTTTTGAACTCTAAGTTTTATTTCAACCTGTAGTTATTTGAACTTATAGCCAACAAAGGTTGGTAACCACTTATCATGTGAAAGACATGCACAATGTCTAGTGAATGCATCCTATTTTATTAAATGTTGCCTATACTTTCTAGCATATACTCTTTAACTATCAGAACCTGACATTATAGACGTCAATAGTGTCAATGGATCGCAAATTGTGAACTGTTCGTGTTCTTCTTTGGCAGACGAGCTGTATTTTTCTATGCCATGGCATACTAGTGCCAGAAAGAAACAAAAAAAAAATTAATGCTTTCGATCCAATCAGCTGGTCAACAGCTGAACAGAGTAGCTGGACAGAGTAGCTGGACAAAGTGAAGTCGTAGAAAGGCCGACACAGCTAAACATCGAAGTTCGTGATTGAGTTAGAGTAATATGTTGCACTTAGCAAAATTCACATTATCTAAGAAATACTGGCACACCGCAAGCGGAAAGCTAGAGCGTGAGGCCCCCGCACTCATCAGAGCGGCTGCTGTGGAGTACAGATTTTTACCATGAGTACTTGTCCATAGAAGGCACTGGCATGCTTGAAGAAATTCTATTAATAATTGGGGGCTCTTCTGCCTTCGATGGCTTTTCTGACCTCAAATACAAGCCAAGCCTGGATTCGGAAGACAACAGCTTGTAATTTGAAGTGCTACCTGTAACTGTGTTGGACCTTGATAAGGTGACACCAATGCAGAAGTACTGAGAAGAATTTTTTTTTATTTCTTGTGTATTTTATTGCTTTTGTTGGTTAGCAATGTGAGGACCACACCAAGGGTGCATTTACCACTATCTGCCTCATTTATTTGCCTTCCCTATAACTTATAACAAACAGGTGTGTGTTTGATATTTCAGAAAAAAAAAAGCCTGAAACTGAAGGTGCACCACTTCCGAAAAAAGAAAAAAGAAAACGTCACCTGGACAAACTGCAGGTGAGGTTCAAAGCCAGTTCCTCAACTTTCAGCACAGTTGTGATTGTTACAGTAGCAGGTGACATGCAGCCACACTCATGAGTGGTGTGCGGTACAATTTTGAAGTCAGTTATGAAGTATTGCAGTCAGCCACAAATTAATGCGGAATTCTTACGCATCCTCAAATGTGATCGGAGAAAGGCAAACAAGGCATTTAAACTTAAATTGGAACTGATTTCCTTTTTCAAAGCATCTTAAAAAGTATCTATTTCAAACTATATCAAAGTACCAATGTACCTAACTTTCTTCTGTCAATCAAGTTTACACAGCAATACTGCAAGTTGACCATTATTTTATATCCTGTCAGAGTACTGGCAACGAGCCTGATGTGCATCATAATAATAAATATAATCCATAATAATCTTGGCACATGGTCGACAAAACAGCAAAAAAAAAAAAGTCGGACATCTCAAATGCAAAAGGAAAATGCTTGATTTGTGCTGACATGTTCGTATTCTTTTCTGGAAGAACCTTTGTCATACTGCAGCAGCACTTCTGAAGTGCTACTGCATGAGCACTCTACTTCACAGTAAATGCATAAAATCAAGATCAATATATGTAATTGAAATGGCATTTTTAAACATGTTCACAGGTTTGTAACAGCTGCAGACTAGTTCACTCACACAAATGCACACTGAAATTTGTATTTAGTGAATGAAATTGTGGATTGAAATTATCCTTTGGAAAAAGACTCTTTAGAGTTCCTTTTTTGGTTAGTTGAAAGAGAATACGGAGAAACAAGTATTATCACCTCGTACATTTCTATGTTCACATTTATATACTGAATGCATGACCATAACGACCTTCCCTTTGTAATGCCCAAATGCTGTTACTATTGAATTCCTCTCGGACATTAAAAACATGGCTGCAGTTATGCCCTTTTCACGCCACTTCAGTCACCAAACTTTTTGTTGCGCATACATACCCAAATCTAACTTCTCTTACAACTTCTGACAATATGAACCATGGGCTTCCGTGATTAAGCACATAGAAATGTATATGGTACACTGGGGAATACTGCACCTTGAATAATACTAGAGAGGTTCACCTCTTTAGGTGTCACACACTTGAAGAACACTCATATGCCAAATGCACAAACTCATGACGACAATTCCCAACACAACAGCAATGAGAAAAACAGCTTTTCAGTCATTAAACATGCCTTCAACAAGATACTTTCTTGCAGTATCCCACCTTTATATTTGAAAGCTTTACCAATACAAGATCACACCGATGAATAAATTTTGGGATTTCATGTACCGAAAATAAAATTTTTATGACTTGCATTATTATGGGACTCTAAATTGAATTGTGATATCTATTGTTCTTTAACATGCACCTAAATCTAAATGTTAAAAATTAACACTTACCTCAGGGTAAGTGATGTATCCCCCTCCTTCGGTAGCTTTTCCCAAGGTGAGGCAAGAAACACCATGCCACTTGTGATGACCAAGTCTCCAAACCAAGCCATAAGTCGGTACACCAACAACTATTTTTGACTTCGGCATCCCTTTGGAAACCCACAATTTAGCTGAAGATGCCTATGTAGCAAAAAAACAGAACAGGACTCCAACGTGAAGTTGTTTCAGCACAGACATTCATAAATGAATAAATGGAATGCACAAAGTGTTACTAAATTAAGCAAAATTTTTTGCCGTATGTGATGTAGTGAACCACCCATGCATGCAAAATCAGCTAAAGGTGCATGTGCACAATGACTAGTTTTCCATTCAACAGATGCTGTCATACAAAATGATGTGTGTTTTGGAAACAAAAATCTAAAGGAGCCCTGCAACACTTTTTCATGGAGTGGATTCACTAGAGGAGCTTATTGCCTCATGATTTCACTGCCACAAAAATTTTTAGAATTTGCCCAGTAGGAGTGGAGTCACAAAGAATTGGCACAGGATGCAATTGCATTCTCTCTTCTCTCATCCCAATGAAAGCGCTGGAAGCTAAGCGGGGAGGGATGGCAAGGGGTAAGAAAACACGTCACACGCACCTCATGACTAGAGACCGCATTATAGGCTAATGCCTATTTTGTTCTTTGCGCTCCTATCGTGCCATTTTGATATATGAGCATGAATTAGGGGTTAGGATGGGCGTTTATTGTGTTTTTATAGTACCTATAAATGCCTATTTTGACATTTTTGCCTAAATTGCTATAAGTGCCTATAAATGACTATATTCAAAATCATTGTCTTTATCAACACTATTTAATAGCAAATTTTGTGTTTGAGTACTGCTGGAGACCAGTATTCATGTTACAGGGCAAAATTGAGCTTTATGAACTCTATGGGGTGCAACCTATACGCCATCTGCGAAGTTCCTTTCAGAAATTTGAAGGCACTATAATATCATGAACGCACAATAAGCCTGCATATTGGCTCTTTAGTCAATAGGCAGGCCAATTAGCCTCTCCACGTGTATTCATCTGCGTAGCGTCTCCTTCTCTGCATCTCCCTGCAGCATCTGCGTGCACGTGTAAGGAACAGAAGTGCTTCCATGTAGCTGCAGGACAATGAAGAACGAAATCGAAACCGTGGAGTGTCATCAAGGGAAAGTAGAGTGTAGGTTTAAAAAAATCAATGACTGTGAGGTTTTTGTTTTATTGGTCGTCAAGTTACTTCTTAAAGGGCACTTCACTACAACACATGAGAAATTTTAGTTAGACATTGGAAGTTGTTGCGTACCCAATGAAAAGCTGTGAACTACAAGAATGTTTTCTAATTGCTTCATTACAAACCGCGAAAGCATGATACGAGGAGGTCCGCTTCAAACCTTTGCTAGTCCCGCTGTGTAGCCTTTGTAAACCAAATTCCTTTCCAACCCTCTTCAGTATTGGAGCAACTCAGGGATGGAAGATCACACGCGACGCATCAGGGCATCATGCGCACGCAAGGTTACATTCACATGACATGCTAAGCCAGGTGGTGCATGCAAACGTTGTTTCGGTGCTCTTTGTATTGTACTGCCTGTTTTTGTAGGATTAATCCCTCTATGTGCACATGTTTGGAAAGGCTGGCATAGATCATGCATTCTTACCACAATACACAGCATCGCACCGCTAAAACTGCTTTAATGGTTGATGCACCGAAAATTGAATGTTTGTTTGTTTATTAATACTGTCAACTCCAAGCGGGGGTTTTTACAGGAGTGGAAAATGCACACAATTTTACAAGATAGCAAACACTTTTATGCTGAAATCTGGGCAAAAATAAAATAAATAAATAGATGGGCATGAAATATGTTCCAAAATAGAGACATACGGCAAACACCTAGCATTTACACTAATATTACGCCCAAACATAGGCATGTTCGCTTACAATCTGTGCATTAAGAACAAAAATTAACAAATAAAGAGGCTATATACATTGACATCATGAAGACAAGAATAAAAAGAAATAAAACCAAGTGCTATGACACATCTGTTTCAGAGAAAATAAGTGATTCTAAAGCTGCAGGAAAAGCTGTCGTAGAGGGAGACATCACGACTAGGTTTGGTAATTCGTTTATTCTTTAATTGCCCGCAAAAAGAAACTGTATTTAAATTTGTCATTTTGGGTGGCTGGTGGCTGTATATACAAACTGTGTTTGTGTCTAGAGCGCGGGTCTGGAGAAATTACAAAGAAATCTAATGAGTTATTTTAACCTTATTACGAATAATGAGGAATAGAAATTTTAAACAGTCATACTTAGTTCTGAGTTATAAGGCATGAAGGGTTGCACGGTTGCAAAAGTTCGGAAGTAGAGTGCACGCGTTGATATTTATTGAATATGAAGGATAAACTGACCATGTGCGATTAGAACCGGTTAATATGAAGCTAAAAGTCCCTTCTAACCTATTAGCGGTCAAACTATTTCCTCCTGTGCTGCCCTTCTCAGCCATGCCAAAAAGAAACAGACCAGAAGTGTGTTTATTCGATGGTGGGCACTTAACTCGCCAAGCTGGACAAAAAAAGGGCTACTGTGTTCTGTGAACCACGTGAGAAATAGGCAAGGCTATGCTAAACCACTGGCATTTCTTTTTGCTTTCCTATCAAAAATTATAATTTTTTTAAAATTTATTGTGGCTATATATACGATTTCGGGGACATGAAACTGTGTTTTGCCTGCCTATTTCCGGCACCTATAACACGATTCTTTAGTGCGTATAAATCCAGCCTCTACTCATGACCTTGAGCCCTTTTCCTTTTTCTTAGAGTACGCGGCTTTTCAGTGCGATCACACGTGCGCGTGGACAAGTTGCGGCCTCTAGCGGCTGCGCAAGTAACGACGAAGCGTGCTACGCTCAAATCAACCAATGGCTGAAACAATGGCTGTTACGAGTGATTTTTGAGCTTTTATTGTCTTATGTCGAGAGAAGAAAAATAAATTTTTAGTTGACTTTGAGAATTTATTGTGCATTCCAGGCCATGTGCTAAGCTCTAATATTTGGCTCGTATTTTCTCCTCACCTTGCCTACCGATCGGCAGTGTTTCTGACCATGCTCAAAAAAGTGTTGCAGGGACCCTTTAAAGGGATACAAAAAATCAACCATCTGTGCAAAGCAGACACTGATTAAACAGCAAAGTTGTGGCTTACGAAGAAGCCTTCGCTTCGCCTATTATTTCAGCTGGCTGAATGAGGTGTTATTTGGATGAAAAGTGGGAGGAGTGGCGAGGGTAGCAGTGGGTTGTAGTGGTCAGTGGTGGGAGACGTGAGTGAACTGGCACATAACCATTAACCATTACTGATCTGCTACAGCCCCTGAACATGGAAGCCCAAAAAGTATGTGAGCGTAGTCCGTGTGCATACACGGACTACGCTCCGCGGCATAACGAGATAGGGGGGTCATTAACTGCGCCACGAGTGCCATGACGCCGCTGCAACATAGCCTCAGTTCCCCCAGAGGAAGTAACCAAGTTGGTTCCGAAACATCGGGTTTACGAATTTTCACATACTCTTTCGTAGGAATAAAATCGTTTCCGAGTTTACATACCCAGCCAGACAGACATCTGTCAAATGTTTACATTAAAAAAAATAACACTGCTGTGATTATGCCTCGGTTGTATTTTTTTATGAGAAGAGGCTTGGTAAACCAGGAGATGAATGAAAGTGAGCCAGGTGGCAATGCAAGCATGATGTTCCAACACCAGCTCGTATGAATTCTCAAAACCAGCTGAAAATCTCTAGGTATTCTTTCGACAAATGATGCCACAAACCAACTGAACGCACCATTAGTCTACAGCCATTGGCTAATTTAAGCGTCATGAGCTGCATAGTTATAGTGGCCACCACGGGATACCATCGCATGCCTACATACACACTTGAGGTCACACTGAAAGTAAGCCGCACATTCGCCAACAACAAACAATAGGGCTCAAGGTCATGATCTGGGCTGGCAAACTGGTGTGGGTTTTGACTTCAACACTGATTGTTGGTGAGCCAGTTGGCATGCACAGAGCATGAAAAATAACGCACCGAGACGGGACAAAGAAAACAAGAAGCACACATACACACGCTGTGTGTGTGTGTGCTCATTTTTTTTTGTGACGTCTCGACATGCTGGTTTTCGTGAGCATAACTTCTCGCCTCCGTGCAATCCCCTGCCCCCCTCCTATACATAGCTTTCAGCATGCTCGCTGGTACAAAGGCAGCGGAAAAGCGGTTAATGCATGCGACAATTCCCTGTAACCCATCTCATACTTAACAGATTCTAAAGCATTTTGCTGCGCTCAATTTGCAAGGCAATAAACTCCTTCAATAACGCCATACAATGATTGCCTAGAAAAGTGCTGTGGGGGGACCAATTTAAACACTCGTTCTTTCCCAGGACAGTAATTGAATAGAACAAACTGTCGAAAGATTTGGTTTTATGGCTTTTACAGACTCTGTAATGCTTTTGTTCATTTTTTTCTCGAATTGTTGCCCTAGATACACTCCTTATTTTAGGCTAACATTATTGTTTTTGTACCAATACCTCATATCATGAAATTGTATTCATCCCCACCCAACAAATATCCCAATATAAGACTGCAGCATTTGTATATAATTAAATAAACTAAAAGCAGAATAAATAAACAAATAAATAAATAAATAGTGGAACCGAAGGTACTGTCCATAAACTGCTTTGCGAACTCACAGTCACATCCCCCCCCCCCCCCCAAAAAAAAAGAGCAATATTTTCAGGTCATTAGCTATTGGAAACTCCACTTTTCCTACATTGACCTATTGATAAGTGGCTTTAGCGCAGGTATGAGAATTTTGGTTTATTTCACAGGTGCCTGCAGTGGCCCAGTAACTTTTGACACACTAGGGGTGCAACAGCGGAAATAGAATTTGGAGCAATTTCTGGGGCAGCAAAATGTTGCCTTTGGAACACTAAAGTGGAAATTTGGAGCAGGTTACGGGAAATAAAACATGTATTTTTTATCATGAAAGACCAAATTTGGAGCAGTATAAAAATAAGGCTTACATTTAGAAAAAAAAAAAGTATGTGCAAGCCATTCATCACCTCAATCGTGCAAAGTAAACATGAGTACTGCTATTTCAATAAAACTAGTACTTTGAGCCACCACACAATGACAAAGTCCAGATTATCATTTGCCACGTCTGTCAAATCCTTTGACAGAATCTGTGAATTAAAAAGTACATCTGCCAAGCTGGTGACCTTGAAATTGAAGGAATCAGTAAAACTGAGCAATAGAGGTAGCAACAAAAAAACTGGTGCAGTTTTTTTTTAAGGGTGGCAGAAGTGTCATACACTACTTCAAATATTTGCCAGTCACTTTTTCAGACATCAGTGATCCTACTAATGCTAACAATTATGCGGTAGTATACATGCATGAGTAACTGAACGAAATGTGCTCCATCCCACGAGTAGTGCTCATAGCCCCCTTCCTAATCATAATACGGTTTTCCGCAAGGCAGTGGTGTACTGCAGTGAAGGTGGTTTAAGCAGCGTTCTGCCCGGGTTAGAACAAGGCCAAGAAATTTTCGAACATCGCTACAGGCCCCCTTACCTTCCTTTCTATATTTCTTTACGATGGGGGGTTAGGTTTAGGGCACAACATTTTGCCTCACTTTCAAGGCGCGTTCTACCAGATAAAGTAACAAGGCACGCACCTGTTGGTCCAACGACAGCACCGGATATCTACCACCGGGACAAACCAACAAATGGAACTTCAAGACAGAAAAATGTTTTATGTGCCATTGGTATGGCAACCAACACCAGCAAGGCCACCACTCGCAGCACGTCAACTCTGCTCACGCGTGGAGAACGTGGTATGCACTCCCAGCTCTAGTTGCAAGCATGCCATAGCCGGATTTACTGGCTAGGGAGTTCATATTTCCCGTGAAGCATTGGTGGCTACGGCAACACATTTTTGTCTTGAAGTCGCGTCGCTCCACCAATAAGTATCCGCTGCGGTCAGCAGACTGATGGGCAGACGGCTTTGTTACTTTATCTGGTCAATCACGAGTACCCCGACCTAACGGAATTAAAGTTACCGTGGTTTGAGTATTTTTAAGGTTAGCATAGTTAGGTTAGCATAGTTTGAAGTTAGAGTCTGCGCACTAGGACTGATTGATGACGCAAACTGCAGGTGGGCAACGTGGCCTCCATTTCTCGTTAATATTAGCGCAACTGAGAAAATTTTGAGGCTGGTCGGGCACTTTGGCGCAGCGTGGCCCAATTTCAGCAAATTTCATGGTTTTGGCACAGCTCCGCGGAAAATGGAGAATTGTATCAAATTGATGCAATTGGCACTGCTATTGCATCTGCACACACAAAATCATGAATGCAAAAGGCACAGTTCAGAGCATGCACCCAGTTAACGCAAAAGCACAGGGATTCCCACTGGCATGTCTTCAGCACGTCCCACACAGTCACTTTTCCGACATTATCTTGTCCATGCCGCTGTGTTTCTGGAGCCCTTAATGGAGCAGAATTGTTATTCAGCACCATTGCAAGTACAGTAGGCAGTATGTAAACAGGGCTACTGCATGTTTAAACTGAACTTAAAAGGCAATCGGGCGTCACATTAATAGAATGTGGAAGAGAATCCACATTGTAAAACTGCATCAAGTCAGAGCAGAAAGCTAAGATGGCCTCACAGACATGACATGGCACTGAGCAGGGGCGCAGCCAGAAATTTTTTTCTGAAAGGGAAAAGAAGGGCTGTTCAACCATACTTCATGTTTGTCGTGCGTGTGTGCGTGTGTGAATACGTGTGTGCGTGTGTTTAGCCTGATGAAGGCTTGCATTGATGCCATAGTGGTTAGAGCTCTCACATTCTGTCTTTGTGGGCTGAGGAATAAGGGGTTCCATTCCCCAGGCAACGTAATGAAATTTTTCTTTCTGAAGTTTTCTTTATAGCCTATATACGTGCTCTTTTAAACAACTGCAAACACATGGGATAAGCATGAAATTCGCACCTGGTGTTCCCTCTCTTTGCAGCCCGATTTGTGACACCATCAGTATGTTTGCATAGCGTCATGATCAAATAAGCTCTCGATTGGTGTGTATATGAGATAACAGTTGTGCGTTGTCTCCTACCCTGCTTTACCGTGCATTAGAACACCCGTTCAGCTTTGTCTTGTATGACAATCGTGCACAATAACTCGATTTCACTTCATCTTGTGCGTTTTTGGCTGTGCGAGAGGAGATAACAGTGTGTAGCCTAAAAGAGCAATATCCTCATAAGCTCAACACTTAGTGCTGACATTTTCCATGTGTTTTATGAAGAAGTAAGTGGTGAGAAGGAGACAGCAAATGTACAAAGGAAAGTGAAGATGAAGAAGGAACCACTCTTTTGTCTTTAAATTCGGAGTGGTTTAGGGGCCCTTTAATGATGTCATTTCTGTGATGGAAATGAAGTGAGCCAATTCTTGGTGGACCCTGGCATAAAACACACTTGCATCAAAATTTTTGTGATTGGCTTCTTATTGGACCAGATGAAGCTGCACACTAGAAAACCAGTTTCACTGCCAAAATTCTCACTCTTCCTCTTTGTCTTGGCTAGCATCCATGAATGGTGTACAACCCTGTGTGTTCTCCGAAGTTGAGAGCCCTGCATGCAGGTTACAAACATTGCTTCAATTTTTTTTTTCTCTTTTCTAATTTTGCTCTATGACCCATTTCCAATGGTGACACTGCACACTCCACATTGGATCAACAAAAGTCATGCGTCACTGTCATTGTCATAGCAAGCAGTTCCTGTTGCATAGGGCATATGATGACTTTCAATCTCTCTCAAAGAACGGCTCTTTCGAAAAAAAAGGGTGCTTTTATGTTTGAAAATTTGACCATCTTCATAAGATACGACATGTAAACAAAAAGAATGGAGAGTGAAAAGGAAAACAACATCTTAAAAAGAACATTGCTTTGTTGAAATTTGCAAAAAGTAGCCCACAATCTTTGTAGCATTTCAAAGTAAAGAAATCAGGAAAAAATTACTAACGATATTCAGGGTGGCAAAGTAACCAAGCTCTTTCCTCCTTCCATGGAGAGGACTGTTGTGCCCAGAGAAAGGATAATACCACTTGAAAAGGTGTAGGTCATATGTCATGAGGTTGATGAAGTCCACATACCTGAAATAAAACAAAAAAATTGCACAACATATTGTGCACACCTTACTTTGCACAAGATCATGAAGTGGCATGCCCAAGCCCTAACACAATACGATGTATATTGATATATATACCGTCAAAAATGTATCAATGAGCTGAATTCAACATGTTACTATAATATTGTGAATGGGTTCTGTGGCAAATGAGTAAAGTAGTTCCAATACATAATTCTTGTAATTAAGCACTCAGCTCTCAAACTAGGCCATTTTCCTTCCTTGTAAACTCATGGAACACATAAAAACCAAACAACACATTTTGTATTTGCATGTAGCTGAATATCAAGAATAGAATTCATAATGACGTAAGCTCAAGACTACTTTAAGTGCACATTTTCCTGTGCGACGCAGTCACTTCTGTTTACTCGTCATCTACACACTGTAATATAAAAACAATTGAAGGTCAACTGTATCGTTTTTTTTTACTTTGAAAAAGCCTTCGAAAAATTCAATCACACCTTATTAAAGTTTAGACTCTCCCAATTATAATGTGCATACTTGAATATCTTCTTTTACAGCAAATTACTTTCAATACATCCCGATTAAAAATCATGACTCATCTCAAATAAATGTAGCATCAAGAGTGCCACAAGGTTCAATTTCTGGTCCCGTCTTGTTTTTAAAATACGACACAGCTGTGTCCCTTCTTCTGTGCTTCTGTATACCAACAACTGTGTACTTTACAAGTTTAAATGACGTGATTGATACCATACTTGCTCACGTAATGAACGCACTTTTTTTCTTAAGAAATCGGAGCAAAGTTGGGAGTGTGTTTATTATGTGGGGAAAATGTTATAAAAACTTTTTCCGTATAAGCAAAAAAATTCGTTAATGCCAAGAAAAGTTATGTCGCTTAGCTTCCTTGTTGCACTTCACTCATCTTCGGTGGTTGAAGGCGCTATCTTCTGCAAGCTATTCCCGCGTCGCCCATGTACCACATAAAAGCCCTTCGTGGCTATCTTGCAATCGTTTAACCGCAACAGTAGTACCTGCTGTGATCTCGAGGGCACCCAGAAGCATGCGCTACCACGCCATGATGCACTTTGCCAACTTCCTGGCAACCTCGCGCGACGACCGCGACAACGCTGTTGACATTGTAGCAAGCAACCAACAATGCAGCAAGCTACCACTGAAGCATCAAAACAAACCATCGATAACAAGATTAACGACAAAATACTGCGGCCACCTCGCTTGAAACCAAAGCGAAAATCGTGGACCATGTTGCGGAAATAGTCACGATCTTTTCTGGGCGACAAGCGATTTCTTTCTGGCTTTCCAGAAACCTGCGACATGATGGTGAAGAATAGCCCTTCGCAAGAGCCATAGCGACAACAAATCCTGTGGTCATCGCACGAAAATTGCATGCATGTGGTTGGGCCTTAAAGTTTCGTATTTGCAGCAAGCGACCATCAGTTGGCGCGGGAAGCTTCGTGACCTTCACTCAATGTGTGCTTGTCAGCTGCAATGTCTCTACACTCGCACAGTTAGTGAACCTGACTGTGGCGCATAGATATTTAAAAAAGATTGAGTACATGCCACGCACAGATAGAAAGAAAAACTATACGGAGTGTGGCAGCGGGCAAAGGGGGG
This sequence comes from Rhipicephalus microplus, assembly GCF_043290135.1. NCBI lineage: Eukaryota > Metazoa > Arthropoda > Arachnida > Ixodida > Ixodidae > Rhipicephalus > Rhipicephalus microplus. The sequence goes on along the minus strand of NC_134710.1, from coordinate 287,348,543 downwards.
AGAGGAAGCGAGCCGAGGTGGCCGAGGGGAGTCGGCATGATAATAAAAAATGAAAGAGAGCCAACGGGCAAGAAGGTGTCAGGTGTCGGTTAGCGGGACTACAGCAGACGAATGTAGGGGGTGCATTTATTACGCGGGAAAAATGAAAATCCAAATTTTGACAACTCAAGTAGGGGTGCGTTTATTATGCAAGTGCGTTCATTATGCGAGTAAATACGGTATACTGCAGACAGACTAAAATTACATTAGAAGTTTGTGCAACAACTGACTCATGAAATTCTAACAAATGCAAAATAATTATGCTCTCTCAGCAGTATGAGAGCTCAACCTGTAAAAAATGCAACACTGAATTTGATCCAAGCCTCATTATACACTAACAGTGCATTACTACTACTAGCAGTTTAAAATGAAATACCCCCCTCAACAAAACCAGTAACAGGAGTGAACACATATTGGGATACTTGCTATGCAACTTCAATGAATTTCCACCTTTCCTCCCATTGCTCCTCTGCAAAGCTTAGTGTGTAACTATAATATGCCACTGCAATTTGGAATCACCATCATAAAACTCTTTAATTAGGTCTTTCAGGTTCACACCTATTTACCATTACACAATGTATAACAATAACAAAAGCAGACCATTCTTATTACAATCTACTTCTGGAACCTCTATTTTTTTCATTAGTTCATACAAAATGTAATTCAGTATATTTTAATATGCTTTTGTTCACTTGTCTTGCATTATTGCTTTCCAACTTAATAACTTTTTATAGCCTTCTTGCAAATTTCTTAAACCTGATTTGTTTTGCTCAATTTAATTAGTACCCTGTAGCCCAGAGCATTATGACAACCTGTATGTTATGTTGCTGTGTAACATTCACATAATTCAGTATAGGTCAACGAACCCATTTATGAGTCAACTTACTAAGACCAAGATCGAGCAGCCGTAAGTCTGAGTGAGTAATGTTTTGGCGAGTTTGGGCCCAACTGAGTTCGGTTGAAGAAAGTTTTGGTGAGTGCGAGTTCAAGCGAGTCCGGCTAATGAAACTTTTGCTGAGTCGACTTCGAGCGAGTCCAAAGTGCAAAATATATTTAGGACTCCATGTTTTCGGAATAATCCTAAAAACTATGATAAGCACCTGCCGGTAAAATTTTTGACAATACGGATTTATCCGATAAACTACGATTGTAAAAGCGATAAACTACGATTTTAAAAGAACATTTTCAATGTTCTAACAGCATTTTTAAATCTGAGATTCATCAACTGAATGGAGCGAATATTCATGAGCGGTAGCAACCTCATAAAGTACGCTATTAAAAAAACCCTAAATGTTGTAACACTAAAAACCGTAGGTGTTTCGTATTCAAGTTTGTGCTTTCGTGCATGTTTTTTGGGTTTCAAACCTCCGAGACATTTAAAATACATTCGGTGTGTTTCCATGTGTTCATGTTGAGATATAATTTTATTGAATATTTTGCGCTATGGAGAATAATAGTATTAATAGATCCTTTAACTTTCATCAAGATGAGAGAGGGCAAGCAACTTGCCTAGCCCCTGCCCCCAAAAAGTATTTTTGGGTGAGTTCACAGCAGAGCAGTGCAGCCTTGTCAAGGGGCGCTACAACACTATTCAACACCCCATGTTTTATTCGTGGGTTGCGTAGACTGAAGTGCCGACAGACTAATGCAGCAAAGATGGAAGTGATAACTGCACGCAGTCTGAAGTTATTCGACAAGGAAAATTCAAAATACGTACAAGAAAAAAAAATGACGACCCTCAACTCTATTTTTTTTTTTTTTTTTTTTATTGATTTAATTTCAGACAACCCGTGTACACAGTTTGCCTAGGGGATCGGCGTAAAGGCAAAGAAAGCCTGACAAAGCGCCAACCCCCTATGTACACACATACATAAACAGGTTATATATAGCAGTACAAAAATTGAGAAATTGAGATACATACAATATCAAAAAACATTTACAATTTTTTTTTTACATCAAGCCAGTATTAACAAAGAAATGAACAGCAATTATGAATTAGCACATAAAGAAATAATAAGAGACTATTTACGCACAACAAACAGGCAGACAAAAGCAAAAAAAAAAATTCATAAAGTCACAGCAGCACATAAAAGTTACATAAAATAAAATGAATCGAAAGAGGTATGAGAATCTGTTTGAGTTTTTAGAAGGAATGTGTGTATCTTCTTTTTGAAAACATAAATGGAGGAACTTTGTTCAATTAATGCCATCACAGTGGGGTGTTCATTAAGAAAGTGGGGAATTTGGTAAGTTAGTTTTTGTGTACCGTAATTTGTACGAAGCGTGTCTTTCTTGAAACTAATATGTCGTAAATTATGACTGTGGTTACGCTCGTGATACTTCCTGAAAAATTCAATTCGATTAGATTTAACTTCACGATATATAATCATTGCTAATTTTTTATATCGGATATTATTAATGACTAGCAGTCTATGTTTTTCGAAAAAAGGGGCTGTGTGCGAACGAAAAGGTAGAAGTTCAATTAATCGCACAGCTCGTTTTTGTAATAGATATAAATTTTTGAGGTTAGTTTTTGTCGTCGTTCCCCAAATCAGAAGACAATAGTGAAGGTGCGAATGTATGGTTGCGTAATAAATCTGTCTTTTTAACCATACTGGTAATAGGCTGCGCAACGTGCATAGTATGCCAACTGCTCGAGAGATGTTTTTTCGCAAGTAATTTATATGCACAGACCAATCTAAATATTCGTGAAAAAAGACACCGAGAAATTTAAGAGACGCAACGCGTTCAATAGGCTGTCCCTGAAAGCTAATAATATTCTTACTAATGTATGTTTTGTTACGAGGTCTAAAAACAACAAATTTTGTTTTTTTAGCATTTAGATTTAACCTGTTGGCCCTAAGCCATGTAGATAAGTTTTGTAGCCAAATATTCGCTTTCAACATAAGGTCGTCAATATCTGGCCCAGAGAAGAATACATTCGTGTCATCGGCGTACAAAATAATGTCAGGTGTAAGAGGTATGTTAACTATATCATTTATGTACATAATAAACAAGAGTGGGCCAAGGATTGACCCTTGTGGCACGCCGCATGTAATTTTACCGAATTCAGATTTCGCATTACCAATATTGGTGTATTGCACACGGTTTTCTAGGTAACTTTTTACAATGTCTAGAGCTATACCTCTGACACCGTATCTGGATAGTTTGAGCAGTAAAACATCATGCTTAACGGAATCAAATGCTTTTTTAAAGTCAAGGAAAAGCCCTACCGTGAATAGTTTTTTTTCTATGTTGTCAACTATTTTATCTTTAATATCGAGTAATGCCATTTCTGTGGATTTTTTCTTTTGGAAACCATATTGATTTTTTACGATAATGTTTTTTTGCTGAAAAAAATTAGTAAGCCTGAAGTTTATAGCTTCTTCAATAACCTTGGAAAACATAGGTAAAACAGAGATTGGCCTATAGTTACCGAGATCGTTTTTATCTCCTCCTTTAAAAATAACTGATACCTTTGCAATCTTCAGTTCGTTGGGAAACGTTCCAGAGCTTAGAATAAGATTGCATATGTGCGATAGAGGTAAACAGATATTTTCGTGGGGTCACTAGACCACATTTCACTCGCCCATGACATCGGAAGGCTGCCCCAATGAAATAAGCTAGAAGCGCATACGTAGAGAAAACTCACACTCCGCTGTTGCTTGTTTTTTTTTTTCCAAAGTAATGTTGACCTTGTTGCCGCAGTAATAAACGTGGTGCCTGATGCCTGATTTGTGAGAACGTGAGCGGGAGCTAAGGAGTCGAAGCGAGGTATTTTCAGCTGTTTTTTACAACATTCCGAGTAACTCCCTCCCCTTAATCTGAGAAAGGAACTTGTGGAACGACCAGGACAGTGAAGTACTGTTGACACTTCGCACATTGTTCGGTGAGCTGCCCGATGAACAACAATGGTGTACTACACCCCTTCAACGGCTCGCGTGCAGAAAGAGACAGCTCCCAAAAGCAAGAAGAGGGAAGAAAGAGAGAGAGGTCTTCCATATAGACATCTGACCCGCGTAGTCAAAGATCCAGTGGCGAAATGGCAACCAGCATTACTGTCGTGCTTTGTAGGTGCAGTGATCTTTCTTTTTTGTTGCGGATGCATCTGTTCAGTGTTCCATGAAAAAGCACAGAGAAGAAAAATAAGAGAGAATAGTTACCTCAGTTTTGATCCTACACCACGGTCGCTTCTAATGCTACGTTTATCCAATCATATGACGGCATCCTTCCGGTGTCACTATGTGATGATGCGGTCGGCAGCGATGTAGTGATTAAAATACTAAATCATTTGATATTGGCGCTGATATTAGTGTAGTTTTGTCTTCATAATTGATTTTCTGCGATTTTGTACATTATTTATATGTTGTTCTTTACTTTTTCATATATTTTATTACGTTATTGTTCGTGTTAGTTTCTATATATGTATACTATTACCCCCCCCCCCCTATGTAATGCCCTCGGGCCTTTAGAGTACATGAATAAATAAATAAATAAATATACCTATACTAAAATTATCTCCAGCTATCATTCTAGGCAAACCACAAATAAAAAATAGATGCTTCAATAGTGTTGGAGGGCCCCTTTAGCAGAATAAGTGAAGAGCACAGGGGAAAAAATGAAAGAATGGAAAAACAGGATTATCAGCAATAATGCGATGCATTTTCATTGAAAATAAAGTTAATAAGAGTACATTGGACAACTTATATTATATAAAATTAAATACCTAATTTTGAAGAATTATGTATTCACGAGAAATTAACTCCGATAATTGCTGAATTATCTCTCTAAAAGTAAACTCCAAATAACACCCGCTGAATTTCAAGAAAAATAAACTGCAAAAACACGGAGCCCTAGATATATTTCTTCAGTAAATTTGAGTGCAGGTTTTTTTTTTTTTTTTTTTCCACCTATAGTCCTACCTACTTACCTTCAGCCTTACCTGGATTCACATCTACTCACATGTACTCCAAAGCAGTATCATTTATACACCATCTCTACATTTAGTGATCAGAGGGGTGAATTACGAAGGAGAGTGCCTTCACTTCTCTTCGTCAACTCCTCCAGGGCAGTTCTTGATAAATATTTCTTATGTTGTGAGCTCTTTCAAGAAAAATGACCTTACTTGTTTGTAATCACTCATGACTCATATTTCAAGCCATTATACCAAAACGCGCCAAGAAAACCACCAATAACGCGAGATATTAGTGCATTGACATTATGAGTTAGCAAGCTAATTCTAAGCTGATGAACTCGGGAGTCTATTCACTCAGACCCACTCAGACACAAATCGAAATGTGAGTCTGAGAGGGTCCAGGTGAGCAATATTTTAGTGAGTTTGAGCTAGTCTGGTTGAAGAATATTTTTCTGAGTCCGAGTGAGTGTGGCTGAGGAAAATCTCGACAAGCTTGAGTGTGAGTGAGCCCTGAGGGCAAAATATATTTCATGAGTGAGTTCAAGTGAGCTTCACAATTTTTACCACCCTATGTAATTGAGAAGAGTGTCTTGCTTGGCAAGTTGGTAACTTTCCATCATTAAACGTAATTGAATGAATAAACTTCTGTGCCACGAGTGTTTCTGCCTTTTGCCTCTTGGTAAGACCTTCAGTCATTTATCACTGCGTGTAGAGCTTATGTCCGTGATAACTTTTCATCTCAAAATGATTACAAACCCAAGGTTAAAATCATTTTCTGCATTAGTACAGAAAGCCAAGCTAGCTGGTACTAGGGTGGCTAGAATGGGGAGGTGTGATGACTGCGGCGGCGGCCTCTTGCCTAGCGAGGCCCCTCTGCACGTTCTCGCCGCTGGGGGGAAAGGGGGAAATTTGGCGCGTCAGTCCGGGGCGCTGTTGGCATGTGCCGACTGTGAGCATGTGTTGCTCGTGTCTCGTAGGTGACGGAGCATCGCAAGTTAGCTGTCGCTGTTCACGAAGTACGGCCTGCTTTTTTTATCGCTTCCCGATTTCTTGAAGGAGCCGATGTCAGCGGTTGTCGTCGATTTTTGAACCACTCTGAAGAATGCCGTCGACGGAAGAAAAAACGCAGAGGTGGTGCTTTGTGCCAGGTTGCGACGCCGGCTACAAGTCCTGCGGTGAAAGACTGTCTCTCTTTCGTGCACCTGCCCGTCTGAAAATGAAGCACCAGCTTGTGACGACATTACACTACCTGTCGAAGCAGCAGAGGTTGCGATTGACCACGCTGACTACGTTTAAGAACGCAGTGATGACCACCTCACCTATTATATTGCAGGATATGTAGCCAGGAAGCGGATCTCCTCAACCCAATGTGAAGCTTGCAAGGATGCCTGCCTCGTGACACGTGATAGTGTGACGGACCAATTGCCAGCAGAAGCGTGTAAAAAGTGGGAAATGGGAAGCCTTCTTTACCCGTCTGTCCGTCAATATAGTCTAATCAACACCCTTGAGGATAGACTCGTGCATTTAGCACCACGCGCTTGCACACCGAGGTAGTGAAGGATTTTTTGCACCTAGCAGCCAATGTGCCACAAATTGGCTGCAGTGAGCATTCAGCTTCTTTAACAACGTCGGCTGTCAGGTTCTACAGCATTACGCGTGTCCATTTTCTGCTGAAAGGGCTAAACCAGCATGCTGTGCAGAATAAAGCCAAGAAGGGGAAGCCCTGTGTTATGTAATGTTTTATAGTACTGTTTCCAATAAACTTGTATCAAGCCACCAGTCTTGTAGTCTTGTACTTTATTGCATTCTTCTGCCGCACTGCATAAAAACTGCATTGACTTCCACTCTTTAAAATACTATTGCAATCGAAAATGTATAACAAATCTGCGAGCGACACACGCAGGGTTGTTGCCACCTGCTGGTCTGCGGGAGAGATTCCTCTGAACTATTTTTCGCGTGACAAGCGCGCCCACCTCGCAAGAAGTGGCCGCGAAACCCACGCTCTGTATCGGCTGCGTGGTTTGCGCTTGTAGATTACAAGCGCAAGTTTCTCGACGTCAACAACATAATTGAAAAGACTACCGCTGCAAAACTGAGCGCGGTCGAATCATTTACCCGCCCAGAGGCAAGTAGACGACGCGAGAAAAGCACAGCGCCCCCACCGGCCGCGCCACCGCGCGGCAGGAACGCGCTTTTGGGCCAGCCTCCGGAAGCCGGTCATCACACCTTCCCATTCTAGCCACCCTACTGGTACTGCATTGTAAAACAGCACAAAATAGCGTGTTGTCTTCTTCATGTGTCTTTTTTTGTTTTTTGCATTATTTTACAATACATTTTCTGCCGCACACGTCATTTTTATTGCTTCATACCCCAATCATCTAACAAATGCAGCCACCCTTGTACTAATGTAAATAATTTGCATTTCTGGTAACTCACTTTTTTTTTCGTTCCTTTTTGTGCACCTTTACTGTCATAATCCTACCAGATTATCAGATGTATCTTTCTCAAATCCACTTTTTTTCTGTGTATATCTCAATGCCTGCAGTTTTTTTCTCTCCTTCATAACATATTCTTTAAATTTTAATTCGCTGCTAATGACGTATAACCACGGCTCTGTACTTTTGGAAAATTTTCTTAGAAACTCCAAAATAAATTCACCAAGAAAATGTTTGACAATTTTTATTTATTTGATAAAGTCTGGTTTTAATCACCAATATGATCCTGTTCTATTACTTATCAAAAGGGAAGGGCATGTTCTAAATGGTCCTTACTGTATTGGTCAGTTTGCCAATATGAGCTTTACTTTTTGTCAGCAGTGGCAGACCACACGCATCACACATTTACCAAAGGGCTTATCGAGCATGGAGCGAGACAGACCAACATGTGTACAGTACCCGGTAGCACGAGACGACACCTTGGTATATGCATCCGTGGCAGCACTGCAGCGTGCCAGGTCACATGACTGAACGGACTTCAGAAAGTGTGCTGACATCTATTACAACAAGTATTCTACTATGGACAAACATGAGTGTTTTGTGCACAGGTATTTGTGCTTGTGTGTATATGGTTTGTGCATCCAAACCGTCCAGACAACTAAAATAGCCTTTGCGTGTTCTGATGTTTTCTATGTTCAGATATTATTCCACGTATGATATTGAAGTATCGAGAATAATAAAAAGTTAAACTTCAAACTTGAGAGAACTGGGGATTTAAAAAAATTAAGCACAGACAGACGCCGAATTCATGTGAAAAAAGTAAATTCTAATGACACGGGGACCTCAGTATACCATGTTTTATTGTTTGTTGATATTAACTTTTGCTTCATTTCAATGCCTTCAGAAATGCCTCAGTGATTGAAAGTATGAACAAAAAAAAAAATAAATGACGCATGTCTATAGCCAACTGCATTCAAATGCGATGCTGGCTGAAACGAGAATAGTTTCTTACCTCTCGATCTCTCGAACACTGTAAGAGAAGTTGACGATCACAGATTGTGCAGCAACTGCCGCTGATAGAATCAGTCTCGGTCGTCCCGAGGCAACAGCTTCATCGTCGAACGCAGTTCGCAATTTCTACAACAAAATGTCAATCAGCAACATTCCGTCGTTCGACATTCATGTACATAAACCATAATCAGCCTACCTGCAAAAGCCTACTGAAATGGGCTTTGCCGTTGCGAATATTCATAGGAAATTCCCAGTCAACATCAATGCCGTCTAGGTTGTTTCTTCGCAGGGTTTCCACAACACACGCAACGAATCTGCACCAAGTTAAAAAAAAAAAGTAGTTGTTTAGGCAGGTCACCATGTCGCTCGATCATTCTTGAAATTCAATGCGCACCTGTCGGTATTTGATGGATCAGACACCATTTCGTGGAAACAGCGCGATTTGCCCCCTCCACCCACTGAGAGCATGACTTTCAAGGAAAAATTATTTGCTTTGAGATTTGCAACAGCTTGATAGGACGAGTCCCCATCTGTGGATCCTTTGCTGAGTATGCTGTCTTCAACCTCAGTGAACCCCAAAATAAGATGAGTGCACAAGCTTGTGTCGAGATCATCGGGCTTGAGCTTGTCCTTATCCCATCTGTAGTAACACACGGTCAGAAAACCTGCAGGAGACAGGGCACGTTACAATGAAGCTGTATTATGTGACGCTCCAATGATTGCACCAACACGAAGCCCGTCTCCGTTTGCAAATGGCACGTCGTCACAAAACAACATTTGTACCAATAACGTAAACTATGCCGTTTCGAAAAACCGCTCAAGTGCGGTTACGAACAAAATGTAAACTAAACAGGCATCACAAGCATCAAAACATACCTTGGTTCCTGTTTGACATGGCCGTCATCGCTGGTTTCGAGACGCAGACAATAATAGACAATAGTTGAAGGTCACTAGGTAGCCAAAACACACAAACTTGTTTTTCGACGCCAAACGTTTAGCATTTGCATGCAGTTGGCGCTGTTATTACTATCACAAATACGACCATGCGGTGGAGTAGGCTCTTTACCAGCCATCGAAAATTTGGTTATTTAGATTGCTTTGGACTGAAGAGGCAGCAGCATCACAATAAACAACGAGTACTTTCAGACATAGCGCGGGATTTGAAGTCATGAACTAAACCATGTTGGTGCAGTGGTGTAGCCAGCTGCACAACTGCACCAAGCCAGAGAACATCTGCTAGAGAGCATCTGGCTGTGCCAGATGTTCTCTGGATAAGCCTCTTCGCTGACAAATACCTGGTTTTTCTATCCTCACTATAGCTACAAACAGTATATCGAGACATGCACGGACAAGTATTCGTGGTGCGTAGGTGCACCACATCATACATCTGCCCAAAGAGACATATATATGTCTCAACTATGTTAACTCAGCATACCTACGAAACACGTACGGGTGTCCCGCAATGCTAACGGGTGGCGAGATGAGCCTAGGATGCCTGTCTCGTCACCCCCCCCCCCCCTCCCCCGATTTTTCTTTTCGACATGACATACAGAGTGAAAAATGACCCTTTCAACAAGTGCCCCCCCTCCCTCTCCCCCCCCCCCCCCAAGAAAATTTTGCCTACGCCCCTGGTCTGCGTCAACCACAGTCTTGCATGGCGCTGTGAGCTACAACTGACGTTGGTCACTTATGATATGAACAGCATGACCTAGCTCTTGCTTGGTTTGTAAGTTTGTTTGCCTTTTTTTTTTTTGCTACTACTAAATGAAAGGGAGAAGCTCCTATAGTGGCTTTATTGAAGTGAGCCGGAAGAGGCCACACAGGTGAACAAATAGCAGAGAGAAAGGGTTCACCGCACGCTCATCATTGTCAGCCACCTGCAGGCACCATCGGAAAGCCAGGGTTATACCATATTTTCACGGTGGCCTGCACACGTGCGATCCCCCAGTTTGAAAATTCTTTGTTGTTTTTAGTACATTTTTAAATTCGAAGCATTTCTTAGCGAACTTCGGCGACTTTGAGCGTATCTCTTACGTCTGGGTGCTCGCGTACGTGATGACCCAATTAGGGTAAACCAAAATTAGTCCGGGAGGGTCAGATTGTGTGACAATTATGACTAGCTATTCGTGACATACAAAATGAGAATCCCGTTGCGTACGTAATCAAACCCTTTCCGTCAGACACGTGTTGCACATACCTATACACAGGGTCGGTTATGCGCTCCAGGTATGCGGCAAAATTGCGATTCGGCCTCGTTGGAATATATTTATCTTGAAGTTTTTGCTCCCGTTTGCGTTTCTCATCTTTGTCCCCGTGCGTTTGCGCAAAAACTTCAAGATGTACAGAAATGCGGGTATATGTCACAGGTTATTGACAGTTCATATCTAGCTAGGAACGGGAGAATAGGCATTCATAATCTTAACGCGAGAGCACTAAGAAAGTGCTGACATCGGCAGCTTTGATCCGACAAATGCAAAGAATAAATGTCAGGGCCCCAGCAGGAATCGAATTGCTGCATTCCGCTTGGCAATCAAATATTCTACTACAGCGCCACGCCAGGTCTCGCAAACACTTTTCAAATAGACCCTAATGTCCATGAAGCGTCCAGTGTGGTTGCAGTGCTGACTATGTCCAATGTTATAAACATATGTACTCCTCTGATACAGTTGTCACATCGGGTTCATGTCAGTTGTACTTGGGCGCCATCAGCTGAAGTTGATTTATGCAGCAGTGTTCGGGGCTTTCATCCTCGCCAGCGCAAGCGCGTGACATACCAGCTTACTACTTCTGGTGTTGCCAATACCCAGGTTGCTGTTGGTATCTACGCAGCTGTAAACTACTGTTTATTTAAACAATATGCCACTGTTAAACATAATTCTTTGCGTACAACTTTTAAACACATCTTTAACGTTATTTAGTGAAGTCTCAAAAAAATGCTACAACACAGCCACCTTCCGTCCACATGCTTTGCATAACATTGATTCCCATGTACGTGGGATCTGCCTACCTTTTTTTTTCTTTACCTTTTTTTCCCCACCATATTCGCCGCTTTTCCTTTTTGTCACACATCCCATTCTCCTTATCGTCGCTGCCGCGAGCTGCAAGTCTGCAACCACTACCGTGGGCCACAGACAGCCAGACTTCACTCTCTTGATCGCATCGAGGCCTTCGGCCTTCGACCACCCGCTCTCCAGCTTCCGGTCCCTGCGGACGATCACACTCCGGACATTCAACACATTGCGTACAGCAGGGAGGGGAGCTCCGAAAATACCGCAGGTTGGTATACTTCGGTGCCCTAATACGCAGTATTTCATGTGGTCCAGCTTTAAGACATTACACTTTCAAAGATCGAAGGCGGTCACACGAAGACGACGACATAGGCATTGGCAGGGAACATCGAACCCGGTGGCTCGCTTTACAGATTTATGGCAAGGCGGTGGCAGGTATTCGGAGGAGAAGAGTGGGGTGAAAAACCTTGTTTTGAGAGAGAAGACATAGTACACGATGGGACAGTTAATTGCTTACCGAGGGCTCGACACGACAGCTTAATTAATGTGACGCTACCCAGCCTGGTGTTTTTCTGCCAGAAGTAGCTAAAGCGAGCTTAGTCACACGATGTCGCGATTACTCTGCGATCACTCGCATCTCGCGCTGGCCAAGGAAGACAACCGCAAACCCATGGCTCTCCTCCCCCTCTCTCGCCTCGCAAGGCCGACGCAGGCAGCCTCTGCTAATGAAGCGACTGCTCACGCTCAGGATCGCGCGTTCGGAATTCAGTCAAGGGCGTCTTCAAGGTCTCAACAAACAGTAATTAAGTCAACGTCGCCCAGTTGACGTCACTGCGCGTGGAAGGAGGTTGGTCAGGCGTAGGAAGGATGCGCGAGCCTGTTTGGGGGGTGTAAAAAAAGTTGGAGCCTCTTTACTGGCCCTTTAATGGTAACTGACTGGATGCCCCGATAACACTTGAAGGGGAGACAGAAAGTTAGTGAAAAGTTCACAGGTACAACATGGTAGCAGAAAGCACAAGAACGGGTTGATTGGCGGGAGATGCCTTTGCCCAGCAGTGGGAGTAGTCAGGTTAATGATGATGAACAATTAGGCAATCCCAAACAATTTCCAATTACGCAGTATTCACGCGATACTCCCCCCCCCCCACTCTGCGATGCATTTACTTTGGTTTCCCCCGTGAGAAGATGTGGGTGGAAACTTTTTTTTTCATTCCAATGTGCAATAAACGAAATTTGCAGGAGACTTGCTACATTAAGCCAATAGCCACAGCTCACATTATATAGAGTCGGAGTAAATATATCTGGCATTTTCTCCCCTTTATGAGGGCATTATATTTTGCAGTTTTTTTTTTTTTTGAAATGCAAAAGTAAGGTATGGTTAGCAGTGCGTATAGGGGAGAGAGCCAGCTATGACTCCAATTTTATTTGATATTGCATGCTCTAAAATTATTTACCGAAAGTGTTACAGGTGCAATTATCCGGAAATATACAAAGAAACTGCTAAAGTTGTGGCCCTGAAAAAAGTTCTCAAAACACTCCTTAGAAGTTATCTTGTGTGCTGCAGGTATCTACACAATAACCAAAAATTTGACAGTGCTTCGTTTATGCTGAAGGCATATTTGGCTGAAACGGGCCGGGCCAGCCAGGGTCGGATACGAGCCGTATTTGAAAACCCCAGGTCGGGCTCGGGCGGGCCAGAGTATGAATTTTTCGGGCCGAGTCGGTCCCGGGCCGGAAAAATCAGCCCGTGCAGTGCTGCACTGCATGCCACACTCATAATGCGCTCACGGCCGTTTCGCTAGCTTCACATATACCAAACTTGGTATCACGTGACTTGAACGGACGACGAAGGTAAATGACACGCCAAAATGTGCTAATCATGACATGCTTGTGATATGAAACACGACTACATGCTACGCTCATAGTACGCTCGCGGCCGTTTCGCTAGCTTCACATATACCCAATTTGGTATTACGTGACGCGAACGAATGACGAAGGTAAATGACATGTCCAAACATGATAATCATGGCATGAGTGTCATGTAACAACATGACTAGCTGCCGCTCTCCTGATGCGCTGGTGGCCGTTTCGCTAGCTCCCTACCAATTGATTGATATGTGGGGTTTAACGTCCCAAAACCACTATATGATTATGAGAGACGCCGTAGTGGAGGGCTCCGGAAATTTAGACCACCTGGGGTTCTTTAACGTGCACCCAAATCTGAGCACACGGGCCTACAACGTTTCCGCCTCCATCGGAAATGCAGCCGCCGCAGCCGGGATTTGAACCCGCGCCCTGCGGGTCAGCAGCCGAGTACCTTAGCCACTAGACCACCGCGGCGGGGCGAGCTCCCTACCAAATATTGTATCATGTGACGTGAATAGACGACGAAGGTAAATCACACGTGCAAACATGATAATCATGATATGCGAGTCATGTAAAACATGACTAAATGCTACGCTCATAGCGCGATGGCGGCCGTTTCACAACGTCACTATATTTAACGAAGAAGGTAAATGACGCGTCCAAACATGATAATCATGGCATGGAAGTCATGTACGGCATAATTTACGTATGCTGATTACGGAACCTCGTAACGGTGTGCTGATTTTAAACTGACGTATCGGCCTTCCTCATTCGTGCTTCTCATATAATCAATTCCCACTGTACGTGGGATAGATGGATTTATGGAGGAACTTTATGGTCCTTCGGAACGTGCTTCAGCACGTTGCGGGCCACTCCCACGTCGGAACAGAAAGACCAAGTCTCTCTGCTGCGTCGCGTACCCGGTGGACTGCCCATAACTGTTCGAGTCTGGAGCTTGCGATAGCACCCTCCCATTTGGACGGCGTGATGACTTCCCCTCAGCGAAACGCTGGGCACCACCAGAGTTAGCTATATCCAAGTTCCAAGTTACCCATATCGTCGCAGAAGGAACATGTATTATTTGGCTGTATTTCGGGATAATTTTTGTTCACTAGCACGGGGTTAGGGTACACCCCAACCTGAAGAAGCCTGAGTGTCAGAGCCTGAGGTCCGCTTATAGTTTTCTGAGTGGTGGAGGGGAATGCCTCCGCGGCAGGTAAAGATGTTTTGTCGGTTCATTATACGAGCGAGATGGGAGGGTCACGGTTCTCCAAAACATCAGCGCCCCCAACCAACCTTACGGGGTTATCTTCTCCAAGTCCCTGCCCGGCCTTCTTATTATTCTGATGGAATTGTAAGTTTTTCTGGCGAGACTCGTAACCGTCAGTTTATTGGAGCCGTTCGACTGGTTGGTCATACCTAGAATCCGGAGAGAGTCAACCCTGGTGATCAAGCTACCCTCACCAGTCCGATGACGATATCCTCTAATGGCATCCACCCTCTTGGTTTGGGGCCCCGGCGCTTGGGCCTGTATAGAAGCAGTCCCAATTTATGTGGCGAGCACCGAAGACCAGTCGGTTTTAGGTAGTTTTCCGCGACTTCAATAGCTTCCTCTAGCACAGCTTCTATTCGTCCATCACTGCCACCGGTACACCACATGGTGATGTCGTCAGCATAGATGGTATGATTAATGCCGTCGACTTCAGAAAGTATTTGAGACAGACCAATCATGACGAGGTTAAAGAGGGTCGGGGATAGTACTGAGCCTTGTGGCGTCCCCCTGAAGCCAAGCTTTACCGGATCCGAAACAAGATTGCCCATCGTGAGTATAGCCTCTCTGTCAGTCAGGAATAATTTTGTGTAGTAGAAACGCTTGCCACGCCCAAGGCTCAAGATCTGACTCAGCACGAAGTGATGGAGAACATTGTCAAATGCCCTCTCTAAGTCCAGGCACATATGGCTCTTATGTCCCTTGTGTTCGCATTATTAACTTGATATTTTATGGCGTCATGGCGTCTTGCGTCGAGAAGCCCGCCCTGAAGCCTATCATGTTGTGGGAATAAATGTCGCATTCTTCCCGGTATCGGGTAACCCTGTTCAGGATAGCGTGTTCGGCCACCTTACCTACGCATGAGATCAGGGACATAGGCCGGAGGTTGTAGAGGCAGGGAGGTTTCGGGGATGAGGATTGTGGTGGCCGTCTTACCCATCTCCGGGACACTACCACTCTTCCACACCTGGTTGACGATATCCATCAGGTGCTCCACCGACCTGTCATCCAGGTTTCTCAAAGCCTTGTTGGTGATCTTACCAGGACCCGGGGCTGACCTGCCGTTTAGGTCATGCAATGCCTGCCTGATCTCCTCGCTTCCTAATTCCGCGTCAAGTTCTGGTTAGCATCCCCTCGGTAGATGGGAGCCGGAGGTGCCGGGCCGGAAGCTATTGGCAGGTACTTCCCAACCGGTTCTGCCAGTACCTGATTGTCTGAGGATTCTTGCCGAGCTGCACCAAGTGTGCGAGCCAGCAGGCACCTAAACTTCGATTTGGTGTTGGTGCCATCCAGTAGGTGCTTTAGGGTGTTCCAAGGGCCTGCCGTGCACATCTTTCGCCTACCGAATTGCAAATATCAACCTATTGTTGTTCAGAGAGGATGTACAGTTCATGATTTACAGTTCATGGTCTTGCTGCTCTTGCGGTGGTTTCGCTCACATGACATGTTGTAAAACTTGTGTGGTATTACATGACAGCATGGCGAGCACAATTGACCGACCCTAACGTGGAAGTCATGACATGCGTGTCATGTAAGAACATGACTACATGCCGCGCTCATATGATGCGTTCGCGGTCTTCTCGCTAGCATCACATGTACCAAATTTGGTATTACGTGGCGCGAACAGACGACAAAGGTAAATGACTCGTCCAAACGCGATAATCATGATATTGTCACAACGTGTAAAGAACGGGACACAAGACTTCCTTTCGACGTTAACAGCAAGGCTCTACTGGCACACAAAAACAAAGCGCAAGAGCAGACGCGCAACGTCGTCTTCCTCGAAAACGCCAGAGACCACCACACGTGATGCTGGCTTCTTCCTCCTTTTGTGCCTACGGCTAATAACCGTGACATTAGCCTCCCTCTCCAGAAGGCATCGCCCCGATGCTTCGTCATCATGGCGGAAGGGTGTGTAGTCATTGGCAGCCCACGGTTTCATTCGGACAAATAAGGTTTCATCCGAACCACGTGCACAACTTCTGGTGCATGCCTTTGACGTCTTGAACAATGTGGACTGTCGGGAATCACCTCATAGTTAACATCACTGAGACGACGGAGGACTTTATACGGCCCAAAGTACAGTCTCAAGAGCTTCTCCGAGAGGCCACGATGGCGAACTGGGGTCCAGATCCAAACTTTTTGTCCTGGTTCATAGGAGACAGGTCGGTGACGAAGATTATAGAGCCTTGTATCATAGTCCTGTTGGCGACGAATACGTACGCGGGCAAGTTGGCAGGCTTCTTCAGCAAGCTGAGTTATGTAGTCTGCACTTGTGTCAACGCCATCACTTTCATGTGGCAACATAGCGTCGAGCATGGTTGTGACGTCACGGCCATTCAGAAGACGAAATGGTGTCGTGCGTGTTGTCTCTTGCTGTGCCGTATTGTAAGCGAACGTGTCGTAAGGCAGTATCTCATCCCAGTTTTTATGTTCCACATCGACGTACATGCAAAGCATATCCGCAAGTGTTTTGTTCAGCCGTTCTGTCAGACCATTTGTTTGTGGATGGTATGACGTTGTGCGCCGGTGAGATGTTCCACTTAGACTTAAAACTGTGCGTAATAGCTCGGCTGTGAACGCTTTTCCTCTGTCAGTTATTACTACAGATGGAGCGCCATGCCTCAGGACTATATTCTCAATGAAAAACCGGGCTGCTTCACTTGCTGTGCCCCGCTCCAAAGCCTTGGTTTTGGCGTAGCGAGTAAGGCAGTCTGTGGCTACAATTATTCATTTGCGACCAGCAGCCGAAGTTGTAAATGGTTCTAGAAGATCTATTCCGACTTGAGCTAATGGAGTTTCCGACACATCAATTGGATGGAGGAGCCCTGCTGGTTTGACGGCTGGCACTTTCCTACGTTGGCACTCAAGACAAGTCCAAACGTGCTGTTGAACGGTTGCCGTCAGTTTCGGCCAGTAATACTTCTGTCTCACTCGGCATAGCGTTCGTGTGTGGCCTAAATGACCGGATGTCGGTTCGTCATGGCACGCCTCTAGTACTTCTTTCCTGAGTGATGTTGGGACGACAAGTAAGTAGGTGTTGCCGCTCGGAGAAAAGTTCACCTTATAAAGGACCTCGTTGCGCAAACAAAACGATGCTACCACTCTTGCGAAGAGCTTTGGCATAGCAGACGTGCGTCCCTCTAAGAAATCAATAAGGGGTTGACACTCGGGATCGTCGCGTTGCTGCTGTGCGATTGTAGACGTGTTGACTACACCGACAAATGCCACATAGTCATCATCTTCAGCATTTGCGTCTTCTAATGGGGCGCGAGAAAGACAATCGGCGTCTGTATGTCGCTTTCTTGATTTGTAAACCATAGTCATATCGAATTCTTGAAGCTTGAGGCTCCAGCGCGCCAATCGTCCTGACGGGTCCTTTAGGTTCGTCAACCAGCAAAGCGAGTGGTGATCACTGATGACTTTAAACGAGCGGCCGTATAAATATGGACGAAACTTCATGAGCGCCCACACCACCGCAAGACACTCTTTTTCGGTGGTAGAGTAATTCTCCTCTGTACGGGAGCGAGTCCAACTTGCATAAGCAATTACTCGTTCGGCGCCATCTTGCCACTGAACGAGCACAGCTCCTAAGCCGACATTGCTGGCGTCGGTGTGAACCGCTGTCGGAGCGTCATCGTCGAAGTGTCTGAGAACTGGCGGGCTTTGAAGACGTTGTCGAAGCTCGTTGAACGCTTCCTGTTGCTCTTCACCCCACACAAACGTGACGTCTTCTCGGGTGAGTTGTGTTAAAGGTAATGCGATACGCGAAAAATTCTCAATGAAGCGTCGGTAATAGGCGCACAGGCCTAAAAATCGCCGCACTGCCTTCTTGTCTGACGGCGTAGGAAAACTTGCAACAGCGGCTATTTTGTCTGGGTCAGGCCGTACACCTTCACTGCTGACAAGGTGTTCCAAGAAAAGCAGCTCTTCGAAGCCAAAGTGACATTTTTCTGGCTTGAGTGTTAGTCCGGCCGATCGTATCGCTTGAAATATTGTGTGTAGTCGCTTCAAGTGCTCGTCAAATGTCGCTGAAAATACAATTACATCGTCCAAATATACCAGGCACGTTTGCCACTTTAGGCCTGACAGGACTGGGTCCATGAGCCGCTGAAACGTTGCCGGTGCTGAGCACAAGCCGAACGGGAGAACTTTAAACTCATAAAGACCATCGGGTGTCACGAATGCTGTTTTTTCTCGATCTCTTTCGTCAACTTCTATTTGCCAATATCAGCTCCGTAAATCCATCGACGAGAAATACCGTGCATGGCGTAGTCGATCGAGAGAGTCGTCTATACGAGGCAGCGGGTAAACGTCCTTTTTCGTAACCTGATTGAGCTTGCGGTAATCAACGCAGAAACGTAAGGTGCCATTTTTTTTCTTCACCAATACTACCGGTGATGCCCAAGGACTTTTTGGCGGCTGAATAACGTCATCCTGAAGCATCTTTCGCACCTGACTTTCTATGGCCTCACGTTCCCGCGGAGCTACTCGGTACGGGTTCTGCCGTATGGGTCTGGCCGTTTCATCCGTAATTATGCGATGTTTCGTCAACGGCGTTTGGCGAACTCTGGACGTCGAAGAAAAACAGTCGTGAAATTCATTAATAAGCTTCAGAAGGCTTTGCTTCTGCGGGGGCAGTAAACTTGGACCAACGTCGACGGATAGAGGGGCTGACCCGGTGACATCGGCTTTCTCCACACTCAAGCAGCCTGCAACCTCAATGAGCTCCTCGACGTACGCGACTGCCATACCTTTTGCAAGATGTCTCTCAGTACTGAAGTTCGTAACCAGAACATGCGTGTGTCCGCAATTGAGGCTTACGACGGCTCTTGCAACAGATAAGCCATAGCTGAATAGCAATGCTGGAATTTGTTCAGCGATGTGGTCGAAGTTGCCTGGGTGGTCGCATGTTACAGCTACGAGAGCGCTTGAACGGGGTGGAAGGGTCACGTGATCTTCGAAGACGCGCAGGTGTTTATGCCGCTGGTCGTTACATCTCATATCTGGAACTTGATCTGGGGCCATCAAAAATGTAACTGACTTGTCTGGAATGTCTATGACGGCGCCATATTCACAAAGGAAGTCCATCCCCAAGATCAGGTCTTTGCAGCACTCGGACAAAATCACGAACGTGGCAACGAAAGCTGAATCACCGATACTAATTCTGGCAGTGCACTTTCCAGTTGGCATCATCAGTTGGCCCCCCGCGGTTCTTATGTTAGGCCCCGTCCATGACGTCTTCACTTTTTTAAGCTAATCAGCAAGCTTTCTGCTCATGATAGAGAAATCTGCGCCAGTGTCTACTAGCGCTGTCACGGGGCGTCCGTCTATGCAAACAGCTATGTCGGCGCTTACGATTTCCTGTGGGGTCGCGGCGTCGTTGCATGATTCGTCGTATCGTCGTATCGTACTGGTACTGAAGATATTGCAGCATATCGACGAGTGGCAACCTTCCCTCCAAAGGTCGCAGCTGTTAGTTTCCCCGATGAGAGCTTGGGGACCTGCCCCGGACAGCGTCGGCGTAACTACGACGGTTGGGCGAAGAGCTCGGCGAAGGTGACGGAGAGCGGGGTCGACGATACAGAGCGGACGGCTGTCCTTGCAGGTGCGCGCTGTCCCGTCGGGTGTCGAAACGAGGTCGTGAAAAAGTCGGCGCATAAGTCGGGTCTTTCTTCACGATATGGACAGATGCGGTAAACATGTCCAGCTTCTCCGCAATTGAAACACAGTGGACGGCGGTCGACGGTGCGCCACAGATCCGTCTTCCGAACGAATGGTCGACTGGTAGGCACCCTCGGCGACCAAGTTGCAGCTGTCGGCGGAGGGTAGAACGGCGAGTAGAATGGAGTTTTAGGTGCGTTATATTGCGGAGTCGTCGTCGTTGGTGGTGGTGGCGGCGGCGGTGGGTTGTAGACTGGTGGCGCCGGCGTGTTGTAAGAATGGGTCAGTGCAGACGAGTTGTGCGGCACTGGCGACGGACGACGGGTGGCTGCCGTATAGTTATTAGATCGCTGGGCTGGTAGTGATTCGGGCTGGGAAAATGCTTGCCTGATTTCCTGCCGCACAACTTCTCCAACTGAAGCCATCGCCCGTTCTTGCGGAGTCACAAGGAAGTTGCGGATCTCCTCACGAACAACCTCGCGAATAAGCTCACGAAGAGAACCGTCACTGCCGGCCGTTAGAGCAGAGACGCTGATTGAGGCACCGTTTGGTCGGTCGTAATAGCGACACCGTTGCTGCAGTGCGCGCTCGATAGCTGTAGCTTCCTTGATGAATTCCTCAACGGTCGTCGGTGGATTGCGGAGAAGGCCGGCAAACAGCTGTTCTTTGACGCCTCGCATCAGATGGCGGAGTTTCTTGGCTTCAGGCATATCAGGGTCAGCCCGTCCAAATAGGCGCGTCATGTCCTCCGCAAACATGGCGACACTCTCATTCGGTTTCTGGACCCGAGACTCGATGAGTTGCTGAGCAAAGTCACGGCGGTCGTTGTTTGCGAAGATGCTGAGAATCTGGCGGCGAAATTCATCCCATGAAGACAGCGTTGCTTCGTGGTTCTCAGACCACGTACGTGCGCTGTCTGCTAAAGCAAAGTAGGCGCGTGAAAGCTTTAGCTCGGTTGTCCAGCGGTTTGCCTTAGCGACTCGCTCATACTGGGCTAACCAGTCCTCAACGTCTTCATACGCCTCACCATGGAATGTTTCCGGAATCTGAGGCTGCTCAAAAGTCAGCTGGGAAGCATCTGCAGTTGCCATTTCTCCTGGCGGAGTGCTATGCTGGAAAAGTTCCAGGGGAATCGCCTCAGGACTAAGGCCTCGCTGTTGGCGACTGTAGCGTTGGACAGGGGTATCCACTGAAGGAACGGGTTGCGGTGTCGCACTTGAAGTGCCGGGCCGCGGAGGAGTCCCGAGCATCAGTCGTAGAAGTCCAGCACCTCCACCAGTGTCGCAAAGTGCAAAGAACGGGACACAAGGCTGCCTTTCGACGTTAACAGCAAGGCTCTATTGGCACACAATTGTTTGTTTGTTTGTATCCTCTAATCCATGGCTCGTACCCACTCTGGGGGATTGACCGAGAGAACATATAGTCTCAGATGGACGATAACTGCACTATTGCTTACAACGAAAAAAAAGGGGGGGGGGGGGGGTTGTATAGTGAAGACAGTATATGTTAAAAAAAAAGAAGAAAGAAACCAAAGATTTAGATAGTGAGAAAAAAGAATCAACAACAAAGCAGACACTAATAGCTATAACTTGATTTTGGGAGCCGACCAGAGAGCTGGTTTTGCCAAACCCGATTAATTTGGTATGTCACGGATTTATCCAGAATTGAAAATTACTTTTCGACCCTGTTTTTTTTGAGTACCTGTTAACGTGGGCTTTATGTTGAAAAACGTTTAGAGTCTTGAATAAAATTACACACCGCATCGAATGCATCTCTGTGGCAATTTCCCAAAACAGAGGCACCAAAACTTAGAACATTTTCTGTGGTTAAACTTAAACCTAGCTTCGCAAATGGAATATCTAAAAGTCGTTTCCTAATTAATGCATATTTACGACATGAGCCAAAATAATTTTCAATAGTTTCTGATTATTCGCAAAACGGACAACGGGGGGAAAGTGGCACACAAAAACAAAGCGCAAGAGCAGACACGCAACGTCGTCTTCCTCGAAAACGCCAGAGACCACCACACGTGATGCTGGCTTCTTCCTCCTTTTGTGCCTACGGCTAATAACCGTGACAATATGCGTGTCATGTAACAACATCACTACATGCCACACTTATGGTGCGCTTGTGGCCGTTTCGCTAGCTTCACATATACCAAACTTGGTATTACGTGATGCGAATGGACGACGAAGGTAAATGACACGTCCAAACATGATAATCATGGTATATGCGTGTCATATAACATTAGACTATATGACCCACTCATGATGCGCTCGCGGACGTTTAACTAGCTTCACATATACCAAATTTGGTATTATGGGACTTGAATTGATGACGAAGGTGCGTGACTGGGGCAAACATAATAATCATGAGATGCGTGTCATGTAAAACATGACTACGCTCACAGCCTGCTCGCGGCGGTTTCGCTAGTTCCAGATATACCAAATTCGATATCACGTGACGGTAATAGACGACAAATGTAAACGACACGTTCAAACATGATAATCGTGGTTTGAAATTCATGTACGGCATAATTTACGTCCCCCTATCAACGTTGTGTTGATTTTGAAGTGACATATCAACCTTCCTTATTCGTGCTTCGCATATCATCGATTCTGACTGTATATGGGGTCTGTCAGTTTTTTCGACCAAATAACTCTAAGTAACGCTTTCGAAAATGCGTTGTGACCCCGTTAAAGTCATGTGCTGTCCAGATGAGAACGCGCAAGAAATAAAAAGGTCAGTTTTGCCGCAAAGGTGAATCAATGAATGTGATAGCAACAAACTAGAATGCTATACGAAGTCAGGCTAATAGCTAAATCATTTATCATCTCATCAGACAGCGCAATTTCGAGGGTGCACCATCATGTTCAAGAAATGCTGTCAAAGTTATCTAAATATGAAATATAACTTGCGAGTACTCACACTTCGTCATAAAGGTCGAGCTGGTACACTACCGAATCATCAGAAGGGATAGGGCGTGTTCGTTCGTCCTTAAGGAGAATTAATAGCTATGAAACGGAGACCGGGCACGGCCCGTCGTTTTCTTGTCCTGTGTTCTATTCTGCGCTACGTATTCTGCTTGGTGAACCAGTTTATGTTAGTGTGAAAACTGTAGCAAAAAAAGCCATTACAGACACAAGCCACACCTGATATGCACAAAGTGTGTGCACGTTTTACTGAAGATCCTGCTCGGGTACCTAGTGCAGCTGCTTCACGACAATGAGAGTATATGCACGGCCCGGGGTGACGATGAGCTCGTGGTTGTCGTTCCTCAAGTTGAAGTACTTTGGTCGATCACGGCGGCCGGTCCCCAGGGCAGTCGTTGCCTCGGTGCAGATGCTCGCGGCCATCATGGCGTAGCGATTGGTCTTCTCCTGGTCCGGCAGAGTTGATTTTATCACAGCTCCATCCGCCAGTGTAGCGATGACTCCCACGACGTCTTAGTTCTGGTGAAGACTGGAAAACACCTCTTCCACCTTTTCCAGCGGAGTGCAAAAGCCAGTATCGTCGAGTTCGTGCGACCTGAACTCACCGCGGCGGGCCGGAGTCGAATCGCGCCTGAAACGTCGCGAGTTCATATCCTGCAGATGCTCGAGGCCGCTTCGCACCGCTGACGGACAGCCGTAGAGAACCTCGGCAAGCGGTTGTGTGCTTCTGTAAGTAGATCGCTTGGCACACGTCGTCGGTGTAACACGCGATTGTGGCTCTTCGAAGCAATGGCAATGCGTATGGAACGACACATTCGTGCTGCACGTGGAGAACATATGCTGTCTTCTAGTTGTGAAACTGAATGCTCACTGCGGTCGTGAACTCAGAATCCACATCAAGCTGTGTTAAAGTAACGCTTATGTATGTAATAGAAAATTAATTTGGGCAGAATATCTCACAGTCTAAACAATTTGGGAAATTTTTCCGCGTGATTTCGCCTGCGCTCGAAGAACAAAAGGAAGAAGACATCTTTTTGGCGCGAGTGCACGCCCACATGGCTTCCTTCCTCTTCATTATTTCAGCATGATTTTGTTTGCGCTCGCAGAACAAAAGAAAGAAGACTTCTTTTTTACGCAAGCGCACACTCCCATGGCTTGATTCTTCATCTTCAATTTTCATGCCTGAGAGCAGTCAAGTACCATAAACACTACACCAAGAGGGCGGAGCGCCAATCCTTAGTGAACCGCCAAGGCTTGGCCAGCACAAATATTGTCATTGTACCATGTCATTGTACCAGCACAAATATTGAATGACACATACGAAAAATGACTGGGCCCATGTCCAATGCTGATGTTGTCCACTTTGAAAATAAGTTCGAGTTTACATACTTAATAACCAAAGAATTAATTGATCACCGGCTTTGCATCACTTTACACGGCTCTCGAATGACCTTTCGTGCAATATAACGTTACTCCCTACACCAAACCAACTCATTTTTTTAGCAAGAGGCATCCCTGTTATATAGCATTCGAGATTACAGGTCGTTATGTATTTACAGGTGGAATGTATTTGCATTCTACAGCAAAGGTGCACGAACCACGTGAGTGGATGGTCAACAGTCCTTTCGTGGCATTTCAGCGTGGTCAGTAGGAATTGAAGTGCACGTCTTTATATACCCGCACAGTTGTCAGCAGCCTCAACACGAACGCTATGGCACGTGACCTAGACTAGAGTTACAGTATATGCTACCTTTAGCTACCTAAAGGTAGCATATACAGTAACTCTAACCTAGACTAGTTTGACTGATGTCAGCCGTGAAGTGCCCGGGCGCTGTTGCCGACATAATACCTCGGTATTCTTGGATAGTATATCGGCATGCACCTCGGCAACAGAACCTAAGGCTACGTGGTGATAGCGTCAATCAAATTGTTTCAGGTTACGCTCCCATCATTTGGCCAAACGCCGGCTGTTGCCTTTGTCAACTTCACAACCAAGTGGCAATACAAAGCGCCCGTACGAAGCTGTCTGTTGCGGCGATGTGACGTCATGGAGAGGACTCTCTCCCTCCGCGGCCGTCTATCGCCTTTTTTTAAAGACGATAGTGCTTCTTGGGGACCTTCGACGCAAAAATTTTGGTCTGTCTGTCTGTCTGTCTGTCTGTCTGTCTGTACATTTGTCTGTTTGTTCACACTTAACGGTACCCTAAACGGCACCAAAGTGATCAAACGATACTCAAAACGGCCGACCCCATCCACAGCGCCCACCAATATTGCTCAAGGTTCAGCGTTCATACTTGCGCGATTGTAAATTAAAAAGCAATATTGCACATATCTGAGGCACCATAACAACACTTCAATATTAGGTATGTGTATTTTTTATAGAAAAGGCATACATAGGTAATTTTAAGGATCGTAGCCTTTATAACTCTGCGCTGGCCATGTAACGCTTGCACGAAAGGGCAAGTGTTTCCAACGCTTTGCTAAGACGACCCGGTGGTGGCACCAAGCCGTCACCTTGCGTTCTACACCTTATCACCTCCGAGACGGGCGCGCAGGGCGCTCGTCCCATTTTTTAGGATAACTGTCAGATAGCGCTCATGTCTCACATGTGATGTGACTTGATGCGCTCTTTCACCTCCACTGCACGCTCGGGGCACTCTAACGCAGCGGCCTCCAGAATACAATTCACCGATTTTCTTGCGCTGAACACCAAATAAACGTTTTGTTGGCTCTCTCTATATGCAAGACTATCGTCTTTCGGTGACATTTGCGGTGTAACATGCAGATACGGGGCCACTTTTTTTTTAGACAACCATGGGCCCATTTTTTCGCGATACGGTGCTGATTACTGCTCATTCTTGTCGTGCAAATCAACCAAATTAGAAGGTCGCTGTTTTCACTGCTTGCAAAAGTGGAGTGAGCTGCGGAACGTTTCGAAAATGCAAAGCCAACAAACGTAAACTCTTGTTCGAACGGATGATTCACTCAGGAAAAGGTGGTGAAAATAACGAATGTCTTGCATCCAGTCATGCGTCACATATTCTATGATATCGGCCCTTGAAAAATTAACGCTGATGGTTCTAACTTTATTACAACGTGTGCACATCGCGGTTATAACATGTGTCCCAAAGAATTAGAAATAACATGAAAACGTCTTTAATTCGCTCACTACATTACGATTTTTACGGAGATTCTCCAGGTGACTTGACAAACAGCACTTTCTGCAACAGAAGACCTTAGATCAATACCATAAAAAGTCACTTGATTTCGCCAAAATTTTGAACGAAATAATGCGGTCACACACATAATCTTTAGGTAAATGCTGAGGTGTTCGTATGTTTGGATTATGTGAAGATTACTTCTAAAAAGTACGCATGAAAATATTTGACCATATACCCAAAGTTGTATTCACTAGCGATACGATTAACAGGTGAGTCACGATCGGTAACGTTTGATTTCCCGGGTATCAATCGTTTGCAAAATAAACGCCTGAAAGTCGAAATGAGCGTTTTGAACTGTTACGATGGCCGTCTGAGCGACATGACCCACAGAGTAATTGAACGTCCTTCGCCTCAATGACTTAAAGTCTAGGCTCACACATTACATCTCCATATTTACTTATTTATTTATTTAGATACCTATAGCGCCCAATGGGCATTACTGAGAGGGGGTGGGGCAAAAGAGAATACTTTACAGGTGGCGCACAACATCAAGAGTTACCATAACAATATCAGCAATATCACAGATGACGAGACACATGTACATTCCGAACAGATCACTCGAAAAATAGATAAACAAACCAAGAACAGTACATTACAATGTAACTACAAGATATTAAAAAAGACAAGTTGAAAGCCGTATAGAGGAGCCGTCATACCTAGTATAACAAGAATTCAGTGAAGTCACAGTCAAAATAAGTGTTTGGCGACAAGACAACTTCCTCCAGTGGACTACTTCAACCATGGCATCTTTTTGGGGGAAAAAAAAACGAATTCTTATATACATTAATGCCACAGCTATATTCTGTGACCTTTAAAAATGATCGCGTTGGGTTGACCTGTAGGTAGGATCAAGGATATTTGTTTCCCTCCTTAGGCCTGTTGTTGCTCTAAACATTTTTGTGAAAGAGTCTTAGGAGCATATATTTCCGATCTATCTCGCAAATTCGCCCATCAAAGATGGGCTCTTATATCATAGGAGCTTATCGTAATGTCGTAGTTCGAGGAAACAAACCGTGCTGCACGCTTCTGAATGAGTTCCAATTCGGCAATGCAATCTTTGTACATGGGTCCCACAAGGTGATCAAGCTCAAGGGTAATCAAAATCAAAGAAAAATAAATTACATGTGGGCTTTCTAAACTAGTAATTACGAGTACAACAGCGTCGTTGCTACTATGCTGCTTGAAGTTTCTGCAGTTAACCGAAACGTGTTTTTCAAGTGAAGCCACAAAATTGTTGCTACACAAGCGTGAAACGAAACTATTCGATGAGTGAGCGATCGAGTAAACATGAGAACAAATGCAACAGCTGTGGTGGTATTTTCGGGCAAGCGCTTTTAAAATACTTTGTGAGCCTCGATTCTGTATTTCTGCAACTCTTTGTGGGGCATAACGGACCAGAAATAAAAAAAGAAGCCTCAGCGCAAGTACGCGCGTGTTCGGTGCAAATAACCCGTGGGGGTAAAACATGCCGCATCTCTAAAATGAACCACCAGCCACAAAAAAAATTAAAACTACTCATGTAAAAACAGTGTGTGTTGTGTCAAAACCATGACTTTAATGCGGAGCATGATGTAGAATAATTTTAATTGTTCGAGAACAAACTTATCCTTGCTAGGGACCCCATCCTTGCGCTTCACTCTCGTCAGAATACGGCTACCACGGCCAAGAATCGAGCAAAAAACCTGACCAAAGTGCGCACGACGGATTGCGGCAACTGTTGGCGATTGCACTGGAGGCGACTGGAATTGCCGCCTACCGTTAGGCGCCCGCAAGAAGTTGCTGGACAATTACTTCCCCTTTGGCCTTCCCCGTGATTAGACGAGACTCCGGCTGCCCATCCTATCTTTCTACTATCTTTCTTCTGTTTTGCCCTTTATTTCCCGCTTCCCCTTCCCTGACACAGCGACATTCTCCCTATTGGGCTGCAGAATTAAGCATCATTTCAACAATAAACACAACTATTACTACTACTACTACTACTACTAGGTGCGCACGGCAGGCGTCGGAGAATTCTTGCCACGGCGTCATACAGCCCTCGCTCCAGGTGGCGCCACCCCATCTTCTCGGGGCTAATATTCACAGGCGGGGCAAACCATCGCCCCTCCGATTTCTGCCTGCCCCCCTTCCCCCCCCCCCCCCCAAGAGTACATATAGCCAAAAGACAACGCATAAGTTGGCAGTCTCCCTGCCCCTTAGAATTAAGAAACCCACTAGTCGTGGGTGCACACCCAGTAAAAAAAAAAAAATCCTGGCATCGCCCCTGCTAATATTGCGCGCCACATTTCTCGAAATCGTCCTAAATCTGCCAGCATCGTTTTTTAAAGATAGCCTTTTGGCCATTTACTGCCTCGCAGTGTTACAAAATCATATGTTTCGTACTTTTGTAGATTACTATACTATTCAACTCATTCTAATATGAACTTGTCATGAAAGAACTACCAGCATGGTCTTGATTATAATGTAATAATGAATAGCGACAATCAGTACGCAGAGTAAACGCTAACAAGACAAAAAAATAATACATGTACAGTCGAAGGCTATTAAAGAGAGTAATTTTAGTTACGCAAGAAAATCGCTATACTCGTGTGGAGAGCACCCCGCCACGGTGGTCTAGTGGCTAAGGTACTCCGCTGCTAACCCGCAGGTCGCGGGATCGAATCCCGGCTGCGGCGGCTGCATTTCCGATGGAGGCGGAAATGCTGTAGCCCCGTGTGCTCAGATTTGGGCACACGTTAAAGAACCCCAGGTGGTCAAAATTTCCGGAGCCCTCCACTACGGCGTCTCTCATAATCATATGGTGGTTTTGGGACGTTGAACCCCAATATCAATCATTATTTTGTGGAGAGCACAACTTTAGTTAAGCTCAACGAAATAGCACCTAATGTCGTGCATCTGTGACGCATGGTGGGTTTGAAAATGGCGTTTCCCAGCAAACGTTAACATCATCGTCCTCGCAGTGAGTAGAGTTGGATTTTTCTTGAGGTGGTCATGACTTTTTTTAAACCCAATATGTGTGGTAGCGCCATAGAAGGGCCTCCACTTATGTTTATTTATTTATTTATTTTCAGATTTACTGCCAGCCTTTGAAAAAGGCCTTTGGCAGGAGCGGGCAGAACAAATAAAAGAATGCGAGAACATACGCAAATACGTCCACAAAACAACCGCAACAATGAGCGGGAACAAAATAAAAACAAAAAATATACAATTACGCAATCAACAAAGTGACAGCAGGTACTTTTAACAACTTGTTTGGTACCAAGCCAGACCTACACTGATAAAAACTATTAATAATATACAAGACATGACTGGAAAGAGCAGGAGAAATCTGGACCGAGGTGCACCGCTAAACAAAACAGAGCTACAATGTGACACACTCAACATCAATTTCAATGTAATCAATTTCAATGCATAACCTGCGTTGGAAAATTTGTTTAATCGCTCTCTCAATTAAATGTGCCGGATTGCGGCCGTTCGGTCTGAAGGCTACACTACTACTCCATATACGTTCCTGAAAATAGAAATGCAAAAGATGCTGGAAGAGAATGATGCCGATATTTCACATTCGGTGATCACGAGTTTATTGGGAGTGATGCTCACTAAGGCAGCTGCATAGAAGGCGATGATAAGGGCATGTGCGGCGCACAATGAGCTTCGAATTGGACGGCACCTGAAACTATAGGGCCCGTACTCACAAACCAACCTCATCCTTTACTCGAGATTTTCTTATCGGTTTTCTACTTTTATTGCGATTGATGAACAAATTAGGCCAGCATTCATCAACCAGTCTAGTCCTTCTCTTTCATCGGGTTACCAACTTTTTATAATGCATGTAGAGATTACAGGAAGTTGAGGAAAACGTAAGGTAAGGCCGAGGTTGGTTTGTGTATACGGGCCTAAAAGTCCGATGAAGAGGATGACGAGGTTGGCATTTATAATAATTTCAGGTAATAGAACACCTATTAGTTTCATCAATATATTCCCGGACGGCCGCGCATACTGTCCCATGAGACAAACCAGAAATGGAAGCTCCAAAAGACAAAATGACAGGCAGAGATAAGTACATACCAATACTATATTGATGAAACTAATAGGTTGACTAATTAACCAGTTTCATTATCCTAACATGTCCACATAATTATATACGTATAAAATCAGATTATTGCTCTATTCTAAGAATAAACTCGTTTATGCAAATATTTGTATGCATTACATCAAGCACCACACTTGCCTAGGCTATCGGTAATCTTTCTGTTATACCTCCATCATTCTAAATCTGAACAGTAAATTTTAAAGCCACTCTATTCTTGGCCAATCCCCCACAGTGGGTATGCGCCACTAACAATAGGAGAACAACAACAACAACAATAATAACAATAATAGAACACACGTTGTCGAATGGGAAGACCAGTCGGTTTCCGTATTATCACCAGTATTCGGCCATGCATGTTCTAGCGACAGGTGGTGGGCGACGAAAGAAAAAAGGTGAAGGTGAATCTACAGGACATGTTGCAAAGCGAAACAAACTCATCGCCGGGGCCAATTTAATCAGCCGCAATGTGTGGTACTACGACATTATGTAGCACACCTGAAAGTGAACTGCTCGCATATGTTCGCAGTTTTTCGATATAGCATGCTGTAGTGGGTGGTCGGTTTAAATACAAGAGCAGGCAATGGTCTGCGAAACTCAGACACGACCTAAACTCAAAGTAGTAAACGAAATGAGACATCCTTATTACGAAGAAGCGAAGAAGAAAAGAAAAGAGAAGACAGACGCACTGGCCACCAAGCACGACGAGCAGTTCATGACCCGAAACCCGGTAGGATTACCGAATGTGTAGGATTACCATTAAGGGCGCAAAGTTGAATCCTCGGAAAATAATCTAACATGTACGTGCGTATCAAGTCCAAGTCAGACAACAGTGAAAAGAACTAATGAGAAAGATAATTACATGTGACCCATTGTCACAGGTCCCGTTAATTAGGTAGACGATCGCCGGGCTAATTCCAAGGGCCGAAATATCGGCCCCCCGAAGTGCACCACGAAAGCGTGGACAATTTAGAAGTGGTTGGCCCGCCAGCGGACGCCTGCTGTGGCCCAAAGAACAAGTCAGAGCTGAGAGTTGATAAACAAAACAAAATTATATTCTCAATTCTGGCAGATCAAAACAAAAATATGCGCACTTGACAATAGTTGAATACGATATGTCACCAATCAAACAACGCACTACACAGTACAATCAGCTACACTCGAAACAACGGACACAAACAACAATACGCGCTACAATGCAATCACATGCATCGTAACAACCAAGACACTTAAAGACTAAAGAGTTCGAAAACTTATTCAGTACAAAGTCCTTAGAACAAAGCCTGAATGATACTCTTCCAAGAATCACTTACTCAAAGTCCAGCGCTGTTGTTGTTCCGCTGCCCCCGAAGTTTCTCTTCCAGGAAACCTCGCGTCTTCAATTCACCGCTCTCCAAGCACCAAACTTCGCCGGTAACACGTCGGCTTCCCACGTGTTGCGATTGCAGGACGCGTCTTCGCTCTCTGGCGGTAGTCTCGCACTCTTCTGCTTGTAGCACAAGTCTTCACTCCTCAGGTGGAAATCATCTTCATTACCTGTTTTGTCGCTAAGGGCAAAACCTTCGCCGACGACACGGCGGAAACACCATACGCACTCTGGCGCATACTTTCTTCTTCTCCTGCTTTGTCACCAAGGACAAAACCTTCGCCGACAGACACGGCGGAAACACCCTACGCACACTGGCGTGAAATGCCTTCTCCTGATCTCCCTTCTCCGCTGCTCGCTTAAATACCTTTCGCGCTTGATTCCAGAAAATTCTCATCGTTTCGTCGGCGCGATGCACAGCCAAGGCTGAGGAAAGGGCGAGAAGTTTCGAGGGCCGTCCGCGACACGTGAGGCCACTCTGCATTACCACGCCCCTTTCCCTCGAGAACCTTCCAGGGTTTGCTCGGCCGCCGATGTGAGGAGGTCGGTGGGCGAAACTACGGTTCAGAGGGGGGGGGGGAGAGACGGCGCGCCCAGGGAGTCTTTGGATGCTTGTTTTCTTTATCATTGATCTTGAGGCGCCTCTCAGCCCTTGGTATCGTTACTGTCGCTAGAGTTCCGCGGCGCGCGCTTTTTGGGAGCGCTCGTTTGTGACACTGCCCCCCATTTTAAGAATATTATCACATAATAAACAAAACCACACAAACGAGTGTGAACAGTCACCACACACTTAAAGACTGTAACATAGTCCGTCACTAGAGGTGCGTCACATTCCCAATAGAACACTCAATACAATTGCACATTGCGATTCAATCTCACAGCACATAAAATATAACCACAGGTACATGAGTACAACACTCCATCACATATTCCAAACATTACAAATGTACAAAGTTCTGCCTTTACAACAATTGTACAATCCTATACATCACATCACCGCAACAAACACTTTGACTCGCTCGACATACACTTGTGACACAGGATAACAACAACACACACATTGAGGCTCAAAACTACCAAACACACTCCGATTCGACCTCAGCACGTATCCTGTGTACTTCGAGCTGCGCTTGCGCCCTTCCTTGCAGTGCTGGCTCGATCTCTTCTTATTGTTCTTGTTTCTGTTCTGATGAGCCCTTTACAACGACGGTGTCTATAAGGGGGCGTCTGAGCCATCGTTGTCACTTCCGACACCGTTAACGGGTCGTAATGTTCAACCTATCTTGTCTGATTATTCACCAGCTTGTTCATGTCACGACATTGAGCCTGGCTGGCAAACTCCATCACCTTTACACTTTCTGTCGGTTGAGTTCGTGCCGACGTAAGTCCAGCTGCCCAGCACGTTCTCTCATTCAACACGATCATCTTTTTAATCACTGTCTCTTGCACCACGGCTTCACCTTGAGCTCGGGTGAGATCCGTCGCGGGATGCTCCTCCACTGTATCTCACGGTCCCTGTGTCGGCGAAGGTTCAATCTTCGGGTCTTCCCCCAAACGTTCTGGATCATTCGGCCCTCGGGCCCCGTCGATGTTCCCGATGATGAGGTCGTACAGGGGTGTCGTCTTACATAGGGCAGTAACCTTCCCGCTGAAGTAAGGGGCTTCAACCTCAATCTCTGCTTCGGGAAGCATCCGAACCATGCTGTCAATTAGGCAAACCGGTTTCGTTTTTCCTGTTAACTGACTTTCTCATACAAAATTTCTCCGCACGATAACAGTGGAGCTAGCGGTGTCTCTCAACACTGTAACCTTCTTCCCGCAACTTTTCCAGGCAGCGTTGGCATTCCCTTCATAACACCGGTTGGCTGTTTTGTCATTACAGCACCCACAATAGGAAGTTTCTCCCCATTTTTGAGCTCTATAAAACCGTTAGTGACGTCATCATCATCGGCCTTCGGTGCCACCTGCACACAGGCTACTTGGTGAGTTTGACTCGCTCCGTTACGACATGCGTCTGCCTTGTGCCCGGTCTGACCACATTTGCAACATTTTACAACCGTAGGGCTCGTAAAGTTAGTTCGACAGCTGTTAGTGCAATGACCCACTCGTTACACAGAAAACATCACGGGACACTCTCCGGTGCACGCTTCTTTTGTTCGGGTGCCGATTTCTTCGAATCTTCGGGGCACTCCTTCTTGACTTTGGCCAAATTTGTGCCACCTTGCGCTTCCAAGAATTGGTCGGCCAATTCAAGCATGTCTTCAAGTGACTCAGCCTTCCTCTCTTCCAAGTACAGCGACAGACTTGGGTGGCAAATGGTAAGAAATTGCTCTCTAATTAGGAGCTCTCTAAGCTCATCATACTCCTGTGCTGTGCCTGAAAGTTCAATCCATCTGTCAAAGTAATGGCTAAATCGGGCGGCGTACTGCGTAGCCGTCTCACCATCAGCTGGCTTTCCTGTCCGAAATCTGTCCCAGAAACCTTCCACAGTAAATCTAAATCGAATCGCTTCAGTAAAGCAGCTTTCACCTTTGCATAGTTGGCTGCATCGGTCGGCGTCAGCCTACCGTACACACTGAGCGCTTCACCACTCAAGCAAGTACTCAAAGCAGTTGCCCATTGATGTTCCGGTCAATTCTGGCTCCTTGCAATCGTCTCAAATCTGTGAAGGTACGCGTCGAGGTCGTCCTTCCTTTCTGCTTGGGTTCAAGCGGAAGCCATGATCTTCCCGTTCACTGCTTTCAACTCTATCTTGGATGGGAGTTTCACTTCGCTGTTGCAAACGGAGCCGCTCGAGTTCCATCTCGTGCTGCCGCTGCCTTTAAATTTCCTCTCTTTCTTCTTTTAGCTGTCACTCCTTTGCCTCTCTTTCTTCTTTCGCCCTTTCAGCGGCCAGCCTTTCTCTCTCCAACTCAGCTGCTTTTTCTTCCTTGACCCTCTCAGCTGTCAACCTCTCTCTCTCAACCACCTCTTTCTCCTTCTGGCTCACCCACTTCTGTAGTTCGGCGCCAGAAAGACCCATCTTCTCACCAAGAGCTACTAACTTCTCCAGATCCATCCACCGATCTCCTAGTCGCGAACAAACTCACGGTTCAAGCCAGCGGAAAAGTCGAAGCAAAAGCAAGGAACGCGGGCGGAAAAGTCGAAGCAAAAGCAAGGAACGCGGGCGACGCTCCAGTGCCAGCAAAAGTAAAGATCGCGGTCGTCGCTCCGATTCAACGACGCAAGACGACGCCTGGCCAGGCCTATCACCAAGCCCTGCTCTCAACAACTCTTCGGTCAACTCACACCAGGTAGGCTGGGCTAAGTCAGCCTCTTCTAGCTGCTCCTCAAATCACACCAGTAACAACGACTCCACCCTCTTTAAAGAAAATGCAACCCTAAAAGCTGAAATTCAGAGGCTTAAATTACAACTCGAGTCTTTTCACTTATCCGCTACTACCACTCAAATTGATTCTCGTCCTCCTTCCGCATCAACCACCCCAGCCCCTCCCTCTCAGTCCGCCTCTTCCATGTGCCATTCATCAGCCCCACCTGAACCCTCTGCACATTTGCCCATGGACACTAGCCCCTGTGCTCAACGCGAACCACTTCTCCCTCCCCCCAGCAAACGTAAAACTCCGAGCACTCCACGATCAGAAGAATCCCTGGAGGAGACAGTTTTAAATTATAATGACAGAATAACCGCATTAGAAACTAAATTTCATAATATACTCACCGCAGTTGAAAAACTCAGTGCAGATTACGCAGCCAAACATGAAGCACTCGCCAAATTTATGGACCTTGTGCAAGCTCATATCCAACAAACTACAAGTTGGATAGCTGAAGTTAGTGCCAATAATCCTAGCATAGCACCACTTTCCACCTCAGCACCAGCTTCGCTTAACAATGGCCAATAACCCGACTCACTCCGAGCTTCAGGTTTGGCAATGGAACTGTAGGGGGTTCCGAAAAAAGAAAGCACATCTGCAACAGTTCCTTGCCTCCCGTTCTAATCTACCCGAAGTCATTGCCCTCCAAGAAACTCACGGGCCAGTCAGCTTCCCAGGTTATAATGTCCACCAAACTAAAAAGCTGTCCCGGCCTGATACGGCAATTCTTACTCAAAAACACCTCACTGCAAATCACTCCCACTTCGACGGCGTCGATATAGAGCATGATTTTTTGGAGATTATTCCTCATAAGAATAACACATCTGCTCTTTACCTTCTGAATGTCTACAGCCGCCCTCGAGACAAACATCACCGCTTTGACTCCCTTTTTACTCAAGCCATTTCCGCTGCCAAAGACCATCCCCTTTTAATTCTTGGTGATTTCAATGCACCCAACACGTTGTGGGGTCACACTGTTTCTACTCCTAAGGGCAGAGCCCTGTGGATACACATACAAGACCACAGACTCACGCTACATAATGACGTCGATGCACCAACCAGGCTAGGAAACAGCGTATCGAGAGATACCTCTCCCGATCTTACCCTTACACGCAGAATTCAGCACGTTACATGGAGCAACTTGCAAGTTAATCTCGGTAGTGATCACTACATCATTACTACTACAGTACATTTCAAGCACAAACCCTTCGCACCTAAGCCAATCAGTCACACCAATTGGGACAAATTTCGAGAGGCCCGCCAGATATCAGCTCCCAGAAACATCCAAGACATCTCAGAATGGGTGAAGCAACTTCACTCAGATGCTGGGGTGCATACTACAACTTTGCCCCCCGAAACCCCCCTCACCACGGTTGATGCCAAGCTTTTACATATGTGGGAAGCCAAACAGTCTCTCTTGAAGAGATGGAAAAAAGGACGGCACAACCGAAAGCTAAAACTCCGAATAGCCAAGCTTGACCTGCAGATCCAGGAGTACGCCACACAACTGGCCTGCCAGCAATGGGGCCAGGTGTGTGACAGCATGCAAGGAAACCTTGACAGCAAACGCACATGGCAACTACTGCGCCACCTCTTAGACCCTACCACATCACGCACACATCAAAACCAGAGCATAAAGAAACTTGTATATGCTCACAAAAACGATCTAAACGGACTCTTCGACGACCTCCGCGATAAACATCTGCCTCCTGCTCAGAAGTATAACACACCAAAGTACACTGGAAAGCCCAACGAGTTATTGAGCGCCGCTATCACGGAAGCAGAGGTTCGGCATGCTATGGCCACTCTGCGCACAACGTCAGCACCAGGCCCAGACCACATTAACAACAAAGTACTTCGCAATCTGGACGACAACTCCGTCACGGCAATCACAGATTATTTCAATCACTGCTTTGACACTGGCACCCTTCCAAGTTCCTGGAAGGATGCCAGGGTAATTTTCATTCCAAAGCAAAACAAACCAGTGAACACTTCCAATCTCAGGCCTATTTCACTAACTTCTTGTCTTGGTAAAACGCTTGAACACGTTATACTCAACCGTCTGAATAAATACATGGAAGACAACAATGTTTATCCACCAGAAATGGTGGGTTTTCGAAAATCTCTGTCATGTCAAGATGTCATGCTTCGACTGAAGCATGATATCATTACACCCAACAGCAGCCTAGATACGCAAGCAATCTTGAGTCTGGACATCCATGGAGCTTTCAACAACGTTGCTCATTCCGCCATCCTCCGCGAGCTTAATCTCATAGGGGTTGGCGCAAAGACATATAACTATATAGCTACTTTTTTAGCCAACCGTACCGCAACCATACACATAGGCGCAGATCAATCTCAGTCTTACGCTTTGGGAAGTTACGGCACGCCCCAAGGGTCTGTGCTGTCACCGTTTCTTTTTAATGTCTCTATGATGCCGTTGGCGCAAGCATTGAGATCTATCCCTGACCTCAAGTTTTCACTCTACGCCGACGACATCACTCTTTGGATGACTGGCGGCTCCGATGGAGAGATTCAAGACACCCTGCAAGCTGCGGCAAATACGGTTGTGGCACTTACAGGGTCTATGAATCTTTCATGTTCCCCACAGAAATCTCAGCTACTTCTCCTACCATCTCACAGAGGGGGCGAAAAACACATATCCAATATACAGGTAATTCTAGATGACGTACCAGTTACTCGAGTGGATAGGATCCGCGTGCTCGGTTTACACATTCAAAGCAATCGGCTCAACACATACACACTAAAGACACTTCACACCACCGTTGATCATACCTTGCGACTTTTGGGTCGGGTCAGTAATAAACATGGCGGACTAAAGGAGGCCGAACTCCTCCGCTTGGTCCAAGCCTTCGTTATCAGTAAAATAACTTTTACAACGCCTTACCTACACTTTCTTAAATCAGAATCCGACCAGATAGACATCCTTTTACGCAAAGCGTATAAGTTCGCTTTAGGGGTGCCTATACGGACCTCCACTGAACGGCTTATGCGTACTGGCACCTTCAACACCCTTGCTGAACTAGGAGAAGCCCATATTGCATCTCAGTATAACAGACTTTCTAACACCGTGACAGGCTGACACATTCTACAAACC
Organism: Rhipicephalus microplus; assembly: GCF_043290135.1. Taxonomy (NCBI): domain Eukaryota; kingdom Metazoa; phylum Arthropoda; class Arachnida; order Ixodida; family Ixodidae; genus Rhipicephalus; species Rhipicephalus microplus. Next base: position 287,310,239 of record NC_134710.1, on the reverse strand, counting down.
CTTTCTGTCACTCCGGCATCCATCACTAAGGTCAAGTACACCATTCCACACCACATACACGAGAACCTATACATTCCACCACTTCCAAAAAACATGCACCCTGAGCACCAGAAACAGCGCAGGATGCAGCGCGCGAGGGCCCTCAAAAAACAATTCTCCTCCTCCAATGATGTGCTCTATGTTGACGCCGCCGATTACGGAAACAGGCATCATTATGCAATATCGGTAATCAACTCTCACGGCCAGGTCGCTGCGGCCGCCTCCGTTCTTGCTTCTTTCGGAGGAAGCGGAAGAGGCGGCCATAGCCCTGGCCCTGACAATACCTAGTTCATCCGTTATAATCAGTGACTCCAAAACAGCTATATATAATTTCGGAGCGGGCAGGGTTTCTAAGCCAGCCCTTTCCCTACTTTTGCATCATCCCCTTGATCGACTTGTAGCACTAATCTGGACTCCCGCGCATGCGGGCCTTGCCGGAAACGAGGCGGCTCATGCGAGTGCCCGAGGATTCACAGTCCGGGCACACGCATCCGATGTGTCGCAATTCGCTACGAATGAGGCGCCATTTACAGCGCGGGATCGCCTTATTTCATTCCACGATATTTGCACACACTACCGTTTAGAGCGATTAACCTTCCCGCCACTCACGCGCAAATCTTCACGCAGGTGCGAAATTCTGTGGCGACAGCTGCAGACTCGCACCTTTCTTTCGCCTTACCTCCTACACCGCATTCATCCATCCTGTTATCCTTCCCCCTCATGTAAATTTTGTGCCTCCTCCACAGCAGACTTGAACCACATCATGTGGCGCTGCCCTAAGCACCCTCTTCCCCCATTCCTGAAACGCCTAATTTCTAGTGAGGAGCAGTGGGAGGCTGCCTTGCGCAGCTCGAGGCCCGCTATCCAGGAGGCCATCCTGGAGTGGGCTGAGAGGGTAGAGGAGGACTACTTCAAGTAGTTCATCCCCACCACACCCTTTCCTGTTGCCCCCTTCCCTTTAACAAGGGATAAATAAAGTTGTTCATTCATTCATTCTCCAGATCCATGGTGCCTCGCAAATAAAACGTTGCCGCGTGCAAAAAGTATCTGCCTAAATCAGTCTATCGGAACACTCTACTGCACTCGTTAACGAGAACACTGAGCAACACACAAAATTGTTTCGATAGCACTATCAACAACTCGAGGCTCTTTCTCACTACTTTGGACACACTGTGCACCAAAAAAGTCCTGTCGCAGACACCAGATGAATTGCCACAGGTCCCGTTAATTAGGGAGGCGATCGCCGGGCTAATTCAAAGGACCGAAATATCGGCCCCCCGAACTGCACCACGAAAGCGTAGACAATTTAGAAGTGGTCCTATTTGGCGCGCCAGCGGACGCCGGCTGTGGCCGAAAGAGCAAGTCAGAGCAGAGAGTTTATAAACAAAACAAAATTATATTCTCAATTCTGGCAGATCAAATCGATACAAAAACATGCACACTTGACAATAGTTGAACACGATATGTCACCAATCAAACAACGCACTACACAGTACAATCAGCTACACTCGAAACAACGGACACAAACAACAATACGCGCTACAATGCAATCACATGCATCGAACAACCAAGACACTTAAAGACTAAAGAGTTCGAAAAATTATTCAGTCCAAAGTCCTCTTCCAAGAATCACTCACTCAAAGTTCAGCGCTGTTGTTCCGCTGCCCCCGAAGTTTCTCTTCCAGGAAATTTCGCGTCTTCAATTGGCCGCTCTCCAAGCACCAACGCGTGGGAAGCCGCCGGTAACACGTCGGCTTCCCACGCGTTGCGATTGCAGGACGCGTCTTCGCTCTCTGGTGGTAGTCTCGCACTCTTTTGCTTGTAGCACAAGTCTTCGCCCCTCAGGTGGAAATCCTCTTCATTACCTGTTTTGTCGCTAAGGGCAAAACCTTCGCCGACGACATGGCGGAAACACCCTACGCACTGTGTCGCATAATTTCTTCTCCTGCTTTGTCACTAAGGACAAAACCTTCGCCGACAGACACGGCGGAACACCCTACGCACACTAGCGTGAAATTTCTTTTCCTGATGTACCTTCTCCGCTACTCGCTTAAATATCTTTCGCGCTGGATTCCGGAAAATTCTCATCGTTTCGTCGGCGCGATGCACAGCCAAGGCTGGGGAAAGGGCGAGACGTTTCGAGGGCAGCCCGCGACACGTGCCGCCACTCTGCATCACCACGCCCCTTTTCCTCGAGAACCTTTCAGGGCTTGCTCGGCCCCCGATGTGAGGAGGTCGGTCGGCGAAACTACGGTTCAGAGGAGGGGGGGAGAAACAGCGCGCCCAGGGAGTCTTTGGATGCTTGTTTTCTTCTTTATCGTTGACCTTGAGGCGTCTTTCATCCCTTGTTATCGTTACTGTCGCTAGAGTTTCACGGCGCGCTCTTTTTCAGAGCGCTCGTTTGTGACACCCATCAACAGAATTCGAATGCAGGGTCATTTTATGTATATCTGCAGGGAAGCTATAGGGAAGCTTAGCAGTTAAAACTTGTTTTAAGGATAGCAAATCTTACGAATTTCCTGATTTAATTAAAAAATTTGAATTCCGCTACAGGTACCTTAAGGTTCTTTGTCTTCATTAACTGGTATTGAAGATTTCGGGCTATTGAACTTGATTTAACAAAGTCTACCCGCAAATGTATGAGCTAAAATCTATAGTGATATATTTTTCATGCATTTCGAATGCAGGGTCATTTTATGCATATCTGCGTATCGCTACGCTCGAGGTATATTTGCTGCGTCTACGATCGGAAGCCGACTGCCCGAACCAGTGCTCCAGGAAAGTTACCTAGTACATCGGAGCTTGATCACCTTCCAGTCATGTCAACCATCGTTGTTCCAAAGCGCGAGAGAAGGAGCAAACGGGAGCCGAAGCAGTTTTCCGGCTTCGAATCGACCAATAGAGGCCCTGACAACATGCCATCAAACGTGGAAACCGACTGGCGAAAACTTCTTGTCCATTTCAGAATGCAACAGGAAGCTGGCCAAGGTAAGGGAAAGTCTACCAATGCCAGAAACACACGGCCACGACTTGACTCCCAGTGCTTTTCAGAAGACAAAAATATCACAACTTCACGGATGAAGCCAAAAGAGTCTTGCAAGCTAGTGGGTATAGATAAATGCAACATGCACCCGACCAAATTTCCCGAAGGTAAAGATAGCCGACGAAGTCTTCCTGCATGACAATACAAAGCTGAAGCGCATCGAGAAAGACAAGATGCTGTGGACGTTATGAGGCACCTACGATATTTCTTGCGGGCAAATGGCCCTTCCGAGAAGGATGGGCTGCAGTACGCACTGAGTATTTCACAAGCTCAGATGATTGTTAACATTAATATGGGGTTTATTGGTACAAGGGCCATGTGATGGCCAAAGAGCGACATAATACAAAAGATGCGGGCAATGTGTGCGATGACTGGCTGTAGACTAAAATTTCTCGCGGTAATGGCGGGTAAAACATGAAGGTATAAAATCGTGAGAGCGACATATGAAATGTGTACAGTGACAATGAGCGGCTAACGGTTTTTATAATGATCATATAGAGTGATGATGCAGCACGAATATCTTTTTGATAGCCTTGTCTCCAAGGGCCGCGAGACAGATGCTTTCTAATATATCTTCTGTAGCAGCGGCCTCTCTTAAAGGGTAGTGCTACAGGTTACCAGAGTAGATCACGTTAAAACTAGGGACATCTTTTAAAAACGCAAATAGAGACTGATGATTAAAAAGTGGATCCCTACTGATGAACATCGATGAATGAAGTGGTATTTTCTGTCGGTATAGGGTGATGGGAAGTGCTTTTTTCTTGAAGTGTATAATTCCTTGCAATGGATTAAAATGTGGATAACTGTCAGTGGTTCACTACACTTCTCGCACATGGGTGGATCACCACCGGACAGAAGATATAAATGTGTACTATGTGTGTGTCCTAAATCTTAGCCTTGTAAGTGTTACGTTTGTATGACGTCAGTTCGATACTGGCGGCCAATCGCCAAGATGCGGCTGATAACATGTAGTTTATTTTCTGTTTGGCTATCCCATGTCATTTGCTAATAAGCTCCGAGATGTCGTTTTAGAAAACGTTTGAGGTCAAACTCGTGAATGGCTATGGATATATTGGCAGTGTTCTCGTGGACAGATCATGCTAGCTGGCTCACAATCACATTACCTTGAATCTCGCGGTGCCATATTTCAGGAGTATGAAGCAGTGTTCACGTATTCATTATTTTTTTCATTTTTTTATTTTGAAGGCAGAAATACTGAAAAGTTATGCCTAAAGATTCCATTCAAGTAGTTATTATACAATTCTTCTATCTCATTTGTGCAATTGCTACACGTGCTCTGGTGTAAATAAGTGAACACTTAATAGGGAAGCCCTTCTATTAGCTATGCGGCCATTACCAACTCACGTGTGACATCTGCCACTTCAGTTAATTAGGATGAGTGTTAAATTCCCCACGTGTATAGTCACTAGTGTGGGAAACAGAGATAGAAAACACGTGGCTTATTTTGCGAGGGCTCCCCGAGAGCTTCAATCTAGGCAGTATTTTTGCCACTAATAACTTGTTGCTTATGAGAACTGTTAGTGGTCAGACTTGCCTCAGCAGAAGTGGGAAAGAATGGCTAATTTGGGAACAGAAATCTTTCGTGCAGCAAGACTCTTTGCGCTGGAAGTTCTCGACCCCAGGTAATCCAGGACGCCATATGTGAACCATGCCAGTCTGCAGTGCTCCCCATGACGTGAATAGGATGAGATGCCTATCGCGTGCGTCATGAAACTCTTTCCCGCAGACATGTGCAGCACATATACCCGATAAGCGTGATCTTCTACTTGAAGGAGACTGCACTCAATCGTTTGGTACGAAACACCCGAGTCCGAATTAACCAGCTAGGTCATTTGCAAATCTAAGCTCATGGCGTTGTTCGGCAAACCATTTGGTCGACCGCAGGCCTCAAGAAAACATCCTAAATCCCATGGAATCTTACGATTCCTGCATACCGGATGTACTGGGTCTTTGCCGAAAGGTTGACGCAAATATGACCGAAGCTGACAAGATTGCGCATATGTCAAAATGAATATTGCTTACAACGCGTTCAATCTACTCATCGTGAAGGATTGTCTGCCGTCCATACTGTTGTCAAGGGATGCCAGCGTTTTGAGCAAGCGAAGAATCGTCGCATGAGCCGCCATTTCGTGCCACTGCCTAATACTGCAGCCACGTCGACCTGCAAAGATCCCCCCACGTTCACGCCAGCTACGTCGTCAGAAAATGTAACACGCATCGTCCGCCACGAACTGGAAGCAATCATTCCAGCGGCTGTCCCTTCAGATGTTACACAGGCCAACGTGTTCTGCCGTTCGCCATACCACTCAGTCACGCGCCAGGAGATTTCTAATCTCGGCGTCACACCTGTTTGCTCTATTCGCACGCCCAAGAGTATTCTGGCCACAGTAAACCAGATCTACCTTTCACGCTACCGTAACCCAGCAGACTGAAGTACGGCTGATGATAAGCAAATATGGTTTCACTGCGCTCGCGTGGGACACATTGCGCGTCACTGCCCTAATCGTTGGTCATCGGCATGCTCCTGAAACAATGGAACATGACGTCGATTCGAACGCAACTCTCGCGAGTTTGCTCTTCGGTCCGATCTCCAGCCTGCCGATACCAACGTCCCGAGCCGTAGGTTTAGCCGATCACCGTCGCCCCAAGGCCGTCGATCTCTATATCGCCGCTTCTTTGTCGATCATCAACGTCAGCTACGCAGCCTGGACCCACGTCCTCGGGAAACTAGTGCATGCAGTAAGTCCAATTGGTCCATGACACGTTTGTTTGTTTATGCTTAGTCTCCTTGAGGAAAAGAAGTTTAAAAAGTCAACTCAATCGATATTAGGCCGCTGCCGCAAAGTTATACCACCAGGGAAGTAGAATGCACGAGGTTTATCCAACAACAATTCTTCCTCTGCCTGGTTCATCTCGCTCCCGTCAGATCGCACCAGCTCTTACGCAAGGTATTTTAACTATCTAAACCAAAACTGTATGCGCACGCAATGGGTCAGGCGCCTTCAGCAGTTTCACCGCAAATGGGACGTCTTCCATAGCTAACCAAGTGTATGCAGAGAGTGCAAATGAATGGAGTGAAATGCCGAGTCCACTGGTCAAGCAGCACGAGAGGGACGCCTGGCATGCCGAGACAGCAGAAAACCAACGCTCAAACTCTACGCGAGCGCCAAAGCCAAAATACAGTAGGAACGAGTATCTGAGAATGGAAGCAGCAGTCTGCTTTTCGAGGCATGAAGCGAAGTCTTTCGAACACTCCAATACCGCACCGCTTCGACCTTGCGGAAATGCGCACCCAATGCAAGGTGTGTGGCAAGGCTTCCGAGACTACAGAACACATTGTGAAACTGTGCACAGCAACAAAAACCACCACCGCCGGACGCCACTTCATATCTGCGAACACGCCGCGTATGTGCGGAGAGCGGTAGCAGTACAAAGACGTAACAACGCGGCGTTTGACAGAGCGGTGGACTGACTGAAGTGTGACGAGCTAGACGAGCGTAGCTTCTCGTGCTCCTTTTAAGGGTGAGGCTCCTTGTAGTCTAACCTTGTCATGCTTCACGCGTAACCAAGGGAAGAGACGAGAAACAAAAGAAGGCAGTATCTCCCTAACAGTATAATGATGGCGCCTGATAGAAGTATATGCAAACTGCAGTTGAGTGAGGATATTCTACATGGCGCTGTACCGCTACTCTGTGCCTGGGTGCGCGGAGAACGAGTGCCTCTCTCAGTCTCGTGGATAGTCGCCGTACGTCACGGATGGTTGGTGGGACATGGACGAAGCAGAGTGGCGGGCGCGTTTAAGACGCTTGCGCTCGGCTTCCTTGGCACGCGTCTCGTCGGTGTTACCCGCGCGCCGTCTGCATTCGCAAACGCGATCAGACACATGGACGCCTGCACGAACGGACGGATGAATGCTTGGCCCCACTTATCATCATTCACTCCGTGTATATGCTGTGATTTTTTCCCTCCCTGTCTTCCTTTGTTTTTTTCTACCTATTCTTTTTTTTCACTATATTTGGTCCGACATCAGCTTGTGTACAAAGGGCATGGCCACTATATTATCAGCATTATCTTTAGGGTGCCTAAATGCGCGCGCCTCGTGGCCTGATGCGCGTGAGTGATCTAGGGTTCTCATTCACGGCTACAGTTCCCGGTATAATGCTAACGTAAATAAGTTTGCGCACAGACTAAAACTATCTAATATTAGAGTGACCTAGAATAGGTCCCTCTACTAATGTTTAACAGTGCTGAATTGGGATGGTTGGGGCTACATGGTAGAAAAATAATAAAACAGTGCCCCGCCGTGGTGGTCTAGTGGCTAAGGTACTCGGCTGCTGACCCGCAGGTCACGGGATCGAATCCCGGCTGCGGCGGCTGCATTTCCGATGGAGGCGGAAATGTTGTAGATCCGCGTGTTCAGATTTGGGTGCACGTTAAAGAACCCCAGGTGGTCAAAATTTCCGGAGGCCTCCACTACGGCGTCTCTCATAATCATATCGTGGGTTTGGGACGTTAAACCGCACATATCTATGAAATAATAAAACAGCGCAAAAGACGGGCCGAAAACAGGAGGACACGCCGTGTCCTTTTCTCGTTTGTATTTCGCCTGTCAGCGCTGTGTATGTGTCCTGTAGCTTCTCGTCCCGTCTTCCGCGCTTATTCTTCGTGTATCTGTAATGTCTGTTCTTTTGCAACCGTCAAACGCATTAGCGTGGCTCTGTGACAAAACACGCTTGCCACGCCCACAGCCTGGGTTCTATTCTCATAGAACAAAATATTTTAAATATTTTATTTGAATCTTCCTACATTTTTTATCACAGACAAGACTATTTTTTACTCACAACCGACGACGCCGGAATTTCCGTGAAACGAGCTCTTTAACGCTATCGCATTAAAAGAATAATGCAACGGCCTCGCGACACAGGAAATGCCATTCAAGCATATAACAAAAACCTCTAGTGAAAAGTGCCTGATAACTGATTTTGAGATAAAACGGTACCACTACATCAACTAGAACATGTAATTTTTAAGCGATTCTAACTTAGAAATCGGTACAAAAATAGCATACATGTACCGATTGAATTTCGTTCAGTCTGATGCAATAATAGAAAAACTGGTTTCAGTTTATTTTATTTTGTGTTCTAGTTTGGCTGCCAGAGTACCACGAAGTGTATGAGGCCGAGCTTGTCCTAACAACACAGTGCCGAAATTATACTTAAGGAAATCACCACCGAAACAAATAGCCTCTGTGAAATGAAAATGAATATAGCTCAAAAGTAAGGGAATATCAGCGTTCTTATAGGGTAATATACGATGAAGCACTATAATAAACATTGTTCCAGTCGGTTGTCACCCCTCCTCCTGAGAGAGCATGCTTAGAGGATTAAACTATAAGTCAAAATGCACCGGCACTAGTGCACCTAGTGAGCGCCTGTTTTCGTTGTCTGGAGAAACTACACTTTTATGTAAGCGTTCCCAATAGGGAGCCAAAGCAACGCATGGTGGCGCTGCGGATGAAAATTTCACTCTCGCCTTGATTGTAGCCACCAATCAGTTAGCCTCCTCCTAGCTAGCTCTACCCGTTTCAAAGTTATTTCGCCTCACTGTCCCTAAACCTTAATGCTTCGAAAAATTCCGCGTCATTATCTTAGGACTACAGGGTGAAGCCTTTTACAAAACATTATAAAATGTTTATTATCTTGGGACTACAAGGTGAAGCCTTTTACAAAACATTATAAAATGTTCAGCTGTTTCCTCCTCCTCTCCACATGCACTACATAACATGCCTGTGACTTCGTATTTGGCTCGGTACGTCTTGGTCCGCAATACTCCCGTCCTGGCCTCAAACAGCACGGAACTATTCCCGAGAATTACCCTAGATATTTTCAAATGCGGAGCATTTCTTGTCGCGCGATGTCGCAAGTCGGCGGCGATGTCCACACCCCCACGGCGTATGCTCGCGCCTCGCGTATGGGCGGTGGTAGTGGTTCTTGAAGAAAGGAAAAAAAAGGCACCCAATTTCTGTCTGCAATAAGGCGACAGGGCAAATAAATTGCCTTGTCGCATGCTTGCATCTCGTGCAAACTGTTTGCTTCCCTCCTCTCCTTCGGCAGCATCTGCTAGTAAAAACCGACTGCTCAGGCTGCACAACCGTTAACTGGCCACCCCGTATATGTAGACACTGGATCGCACATCAGCGTCCCACCACTCATTGAAGGCAACGCTTCTCGTGCACTCAATAAATAAGAATAATAAAGGCAAAATAACAATTAAGCATTCTCAAACCATACCCAATTAAGCAACATTCACGCAATACCCCCACCACTCTGCAATGCATTTACTCGAGTTCCCTCCGCGGGAAGATACGGGCGGCATTTTTTCTTTTGCAATTTCCTGCTTGAAAGCACGGTAGGTCTACAGTTACGATTTCAAAAACATCAGGCAGTGCTACCTCTGGTAGAAAAGTAGAAATCGGGGATGTATATCGCGCGCTTTCCCTTCCGCCAATGTGCTGCCGCTCGCTTACGTGCTTGTGCAGAGCGCACGCAGTGCACTTGAGTCACTCACAATGTACCATTAGCAGTGCTGCTTCAAAAAAAATGAGAGCTGGAGAAGCACTTCCGAAAAGTGAATCTATATAACTAAAGAAGTAAAGCTCGGTAGTCACATTTATCATGTGGAGCAGACGATAGAAGACGAGGACGTCCGAGGCACTGCGAAATGCATTTGTATACCTCGAGGCAAGTCTCATTCTGTTGACATGTAGCCGCGCACTGTATCGATGTGCTGCGTTGACGTTTATGAAAATTATGTTTTGATGTGGTGTCTAGTAGTAGCAGCCTTGTACTGTCATGAGCAAACGTTTGCGGCGTACTAAACAAATAAACACTCATACGGTAATGGCATTAAAATGTTCGAGAAGTTCTAGAGTCGTGTACTCTGTACCACGAGAGCATGACCCGCCGACTTCGCCGCGAGGCAGCAAACTCAGCTTTAGCCACTGCGAGTCAAGTGCCGGGAAACCGATACAGCCACCGATACAGTGCACGCACTCCTGCTTCAGCAAAACACACTGAATCACCTGCGCCCTACTGCCACGCCTATCCTCAATTTCCCCGGAGCTTGCCACCAAAGCCAGGCGCAGCGTTGTCGTCGCTCTGCAAACTTGAGTTTTGGTCCTGCGTATGGATAGCGTATTTAATTACAAACTCATAGTATTCTAAACTGTAGAGTGCGTACGCAGTAGATCGTGCGAGCAGCGGAATGTAGAAGAAGACAATTTAGCCGAGTGTGCAGGTGCATCCTCTTGGTTTCACCGTCTGTTGGCAGTCAAGCTGATCGCATCTCGAGAAGCCGTGCTTGTCATAAACGCGAAATCTATGCAGTTCCCGGCAATGGCAAGACATGCCTGTACAAGCGCGAATTTTGAGGTTCTGTGCCCTGGCTTGGGCCGCTAAATCTGTGCGGAGAGGGGAGTCAGTGACGCCCTACGACATGTATACAGGGTGTGTCGCAGCATGCTGCCCTATCATACTGAGCGGTCATACTTCCTTAATGATATTAAATAACCGCTGATGCAGTGCTGTAACATTAGTGCTGTGCAATGCCTCATCTTGTACACTGTACAATAAACTTGCTCGTTCGTCTAAGGCTGCTGTAAAAAAAAATTGCTGCTGAAGTAAATATATTAGTACTTAAACTTCCCGAAATTCCAAAAATATTCTTTTCGATGCGTGCTTTGTTTTCATTACTAGAATTTGCTTCGAATGTCAAGATCCGATACTCACACACTGCTCGTTTGCATTGTATTGTAAGACCAGTTTCAATAGGAGCAAAATGCACCATGCATTACAATGTGTCAATAGAAAAAAAAAAAACACAATACATCGCCAACATTGATACTTTAATTTACAACTTCAAACCCACATTGCTGCGCATGTGTACATCACTGGTGTGAGGGTCCCCAGTCTGTCGTCATATCATACATTCTTACAGCATGTACTTCCTTTTGTAAGCATAAAGTGTGTGCCCAGCTGTACTGAGACATTCATGCTGTGTATGATTACTCTGGTAATTTAGAATTAGCATGTGGGAACAGTTGGGGGCTTAGCTCTGCTAGAATGCTATCTGAGCCTACAGAACACAGAGACTACAATCGCGTCTTAGACGCCCTGACAGAGAAAACTCACTTTGTCTTTACTGCATCTTCGACATATCTTCACAAAAAATAGTAGGCAAGTTCATACGCTACGGTGCACTCAGAATGCACACAAAAAATATCTTTTTTTTTTTTTTTTCGAACATCAATGCCAATACATGTGCGTTCTCTATGCAGGTATAACTGGTACATTAATGACACGCAAGTTCAAATACAGCAAGAGAGAACCTCCAAGTTTTGCCTTACTTGTAAAAAATAAGGCAAATAAACTGTGCAACAATGAAATAAATACCCTTCAACCAAACATAGGGCTAGATATTCAAAACTGAACATTTAAAATGCTAAAAAAAAAAAAGGCTTCCCCACCACCAGTGCTGAATGTGAACACCAGTTGAGGGACTTGGACAATACAAGCAAATAAGCTTCTGTATCGACTTTTGAAAAAGCAAAAGCCCATTTCTATCTACAAATACAAAAAAAAAGTCAGCATGGCCCTGCAAAAATGAAGTCTCATCTTTCAAGTCACTATGTGAGGACATATTAAAGGATGCATACTGGGGGTCACGTATAGCTTAGCAGTTTTGTATTGAGTGTTTCTTTAAGAATGCCTTGCCAAATAAATATCTTCTTTTCAAACATAACCAAAAAAAAGCAGCACAGGGAAAACATGGTTGAATTGCCTCATGGCGAACTGGCGGAATGAGGACACACCGGCAGGCAACACCAAGGACCCCGTCTAAGTGAAGCAAGCACAACAGATGGCATGGTGCTCGTCATGGGCAGCCCTCCAGCCAGTGACAGGCTGGGGGGGGACACGCTGTGCCCATATGTATGCCTCTGTATACTGGTCAGGCAGACTGAGTGAGCACACAATTAAAAAAAATACAAGTGGCACAAAGAGAAAGAGCAATTCACAGTGACCAAAAAATGAATCACAGAAAATTACATTACAAAACTTGCACAATCCAAACAAACAAGTGAGGCAGATTCGGGACTAGCAGGGCACGCGATTTTCGCCTAACCTCTGGTGACATGGACAGGGATGTCCCTGCCAAGGGATCGCAGGCGGTTGGCTGCCCTATGCGCCACGCTGCTGCTTGGAATGCTTCTCTTTCGGTCCTCGCCCCCATTTTCACCTCGTGCCACCGACCCTCCTGCCAAGGCTTGCCTTTGGACCACTACTCAGCTTCACAGGCCTTTTGCTCTCACAATTCTCTCTGTTCTAAGTCTCTTGTGCTGGTCGTCCTCCCCACAACACGAGGATGGAAAACTCAGAAGGGCCATTGTGAAGATGAAACCTGTGGCCGGTCGGGGATTCTGGGTGGGACTGATGGAACAGGGCGCCTGTTTTAGCAAAGCAAAAAAAAAGTGATAGTTTGAAATTTTACATGTGCACAAAAACAAAAATTAATCTCTACATTTACAGTCCAATAAAGCTCTTGCTCAACTTGAGAATAAATAAATAAGTAAGCTTCATTTTCTTTGTCTTTTTGCAGTGAGTTTATGTTACAGATCCATAAGAGCTGGTCATAACACAAACCAAACTGACATGCCTCTTAGCCAGGGAGAGGTGCTTCACTACTGTGAAAGCAAATGATTACACAGATACAAACAACACAACAAAAATTCTTAACTTTTAAAAAGCTAGAAAGTAGGAACCACACAAGACAAGGAGGAAAGGCAACGAGCACAAGTGGAATAGCTCGAACTTTTGCTGGCATAACGTGAAGGATTAGTAGCTCAAGAGAGAAAGCATAAGAGCAGCAGCTACAAGACTATCACGAATACAATGACACTAACTGACCCAATCCTGTTTCTTGGCTTTGCAAAAATATGTCAAGCCACACTATGCACACAAAACATTTTCAATATGTGTAGTGAACTTTCTCCAAGCCAAACATGTAGAAATAGTGCTTGGTGAGGTACATTCTATTTAAGCAGTAATACAGTCAGCAATAAAATCAACCACTATGAATACATGTTGCTTCTCCCACTAAACACCAAAGCCAAAAGGCAGCCTTCCATAGAGTGGTTGTAAAAGTAGCACATCAAGAAGTTGCCAGCTACGAGTATGCTATTAGGCTCAGTTGCCATTTACTTATGCATGCACGCCAGATTTATCAAGTAGGAATAAATACCTACACCTGCACAATGCTTTTCACTTAATAAAAAAAAAAGCTTTCTACATGGAGTTATTGAAGGAATATTAAGTAATATTAACTAAAGCACAAAAAGGTGGCCTAGTTAACACAGACACTAGACAGCTCAATAAGTAGTGGAGGAAACTGCAATAATGTGGCTACAAAGTACAACAGAACCAATTTACCATACTAGAAATCTTTACCTATTCATCATGCTTTTAAAAGAAAACCATATGCCAGGCCACAAGATTTTTTTTCCAGTCTTTTTTTCTGTTCTTGCAGTTACAACCCCTCACTAATACGTGCTAATTAACAATATATATGCAGCTTCTATTTGCTGTTGACACAAGTACTAGACAATTCTGTAGAACAGCCTACATCATTAAATAGCACGAGCAGAAGTGTGGCAGATGCAGTTAGCAGTAATCACACACCAGCTGTCAAACTTTCACTCAAAATCATTCACCAAAAGCCAATAAAGTTTGAAAATATCAACATCACTTCCCAAGACAAAGTCTGATATGGATGAACACACAAAAGACTGCGTAACAGATAAAACTGCATGTGCTTGTATGGCAACTGCACCAACAGGACAAGTAAAAAAAAAGAAGTCAGAACTGAAAACTAACAATGTAAATTCTGTACCATACTTCAAAATAATGGATATGTCAGTTTTCTTTCTAGGGCAATTCAAATTTGAATATAGAGTAACTACTGCAGTATTCACTTCTTTTTCCTGATCTTCACCCAAACTTGTCTTAATCAGACCTTCGGAATCAGCTTGTGCTAATAAGCTACGTTTTTATGGCCACAATCACATACAGATGTCTAGTACTGTTACATGTCACACATGGTTACAATCTGTAGGGACAGACACATGAGCAAAGGCTGAGAGACAAACGACTTGCACCAAAGAGCAAATCTTGGCTAATAGCAACTGCAAGCAGGCACACACAAAAGGTTGATCCCACAATGCACACAGAGGTTGCACATATAGCAGCAATACAGCCCGATTTCTCAGCTTTTGCTTCATCCTTACAGGCAGATTAAGCTTTTCCTACCCCGCAACTCCTGTAAGATACAAGCATGAAAAAAAAAAGTCGCACCTAACGTGCACTCCCTACCTCTCACCAACAGCAAAAAGTCAAACTCAACTTTAGCGCAACTTCACAACAATTACAAAGCAGTGTTTCTGGACAGTGATGGATGATTGTCTGCCTGAAACGCGACTTGCCAAGCAATGCCCCTTCGCCAAATGAATGGCCACACAGAGATACCTCCATCATGCTAATACCGTCCAACATGACTTGCTTCTTTTGTGCCCAGACAAAAAAAAAAGGAGAGAAAAAATGCAACACATTTTGGATGCCAGAAGAAACACTGGACACAAATGTAGAATGCAATCATAACGTACAAAAAAAATACGAGCAAGAGTGATGCCAAAAACAAAATGAAAAAGTTGAAACATCACTCATTCAAAATAACAATGAGTAACACTTCTAAGCAGCTGTGAAAGTGTACATTGTATCAAGCACGCAACACGTGCACATAGCCTAAGGAAGCAAGTGGCACAAAGCAGTCCGATTCGTGGCCCAGAACAGGGCAGTGCAAGAGCTATGAAGGTTTTCCAGCAACAGCAGCTTGCCCTCTGCCCTCATCAATTTTTAGGAGTTTGTATGACCATCCAAGACCCATTCACTATAATAGTGAATTATGTGCCAGGTATGACATGTCAGTGGTGCCCATATAGTGCAAGTGAACACCAAAAATAGGAGAGAAGAAAAACCACAGTTTAAAGCTTATTAGCACATACATGTCGATCAAGATGTGTTGCCAGGTGAACTGCAACATGCCAAGACATATGAAGAAGGAGCATTGCATTTGACATGAATGGTAACCTGCTTGTGGCAGCTCATGTTTCTTCAACGACAAACTTACAAACAAGAAACAATGTCACAGAAACAACAATGCTTCTGGAACAGGAAGCTTTACACTTCAAGCACTGAAGCAGTTGTGGCTGAATGCCACCCCAGCAGTTCTGGCTCTTGAGAATGAGGCACTAATTAACTCATTCAACACATCGCCCCGTCTTTACCCTTGCATATTTCAGCACACACCAAGGCCCTCCTAATGTTTCCCAGCTGCATGCCGTGCCTTGAAATGCATGACAAGCATGAGAAGTTACAGCTGTCCCACCATTATTGACAATGATGAAAGCATGTTTGTGTATGTGCAAGTGTGCTTTGTGTATAAACTAAAGTACACGAGTATGCATGAAAGCATACTAGATGTCAAAACCATACACACTAGCCTTTGGATTCATGGTTACAAATAAGGCTGTAATCTTAAAACACGCATCAGTGTACAAGTGTAAATGTACTTTGTGCATGATAGAAACCAGAACATGAATGGTAGAAAATACCTGCTAAGAGTTACAGCTATGTATCAACCAAATATGAAAAGAAAGACCCAAATGAGCCAGCAAGCAGAAGCCTTGTTCAAAAGTTTGGAAAGATTCATTTAATGATGGCAAATTATCTCCCTCACAACCGGTATATAACCTATTTATCAATGTGTCACAGAGCCTAACAACAAGACTGCAGATAGGGTGACTGTACTTGGAAGACAGCTAGTTTTCTTCATAGAGCAAGCACAGAGGGTATTCCAAAGTTTGATTAGAAACAGTGCAGTGTAACTACTTAGAACTGCTTTAATATATCCAACAACAATACATGGACAGAGTAAAGCTCCAAACAAAAGCATAGTTAATGAGACAACACTAAACTGCTGCCACTTCTGCGAACCTTTCAAGCCTACGGGTGCACAGTTGCCTCCTCCATTCAACACTTGGAATGAAACTAATAAACAATAACAGCTATGCAGAACATGCAGTCAACTGCATGAGACATGCATCAGAAAAAACCACAGAAGGGTTACCACCTAGCACACCAGGCTTTCAGGTTTTTTGATAACGCAATCCCAAATGAAAAAGTTGGACAGCTCTTCAGAAATGTTTAAGAATAAGTGATTTAAAACTAAGCTAATAATTACATATATTTATTTATGCAAGTGAAATTTCAAGGCAGAAGGTAAATTTATGACACCAGGGATAAGCTAAGGGGTGGCAGGCTACGATTACTGGAAAACGACTGCTATCACCTGGCAGCTGTAATACTAAATTTATGAGGGCAATCTCAAGTGAACTGGCCAGTACCAGCGAGTTACCAGCAAAGCAACATTGCAGTGCAGTGCTTCACTTTTACATGGCTCCATTTCAATTTACAACAGACCTAAAATTTGCTGCCTGGCAACAATTCACTGAAAGAAGATGCAGAAACAGCTTTGATAGCTTCCTTATCACAAGTAAATGCAATAGCATTATGTGCTGAGATTTTTAACTCTCTAGTGCAAATCGTTACCATCAAATATAAATATCAAGTAGGTCTGCTCCAATTCAAGTGGCAAGAACTTGTGCACCTGCCCTGAGGGCATTTTCTGGTTGCCCTTATGTTCAAATGAGACTACTGCTGGATCATAATTATTAAATTAAAACTTCTGCAATAGGTCATAATGAACATGGAGCTTAAAACAAACATAAACTCGCAAAATTTTGAAATATCAAAATTAGCAGCCCCCTTTCTTCACATGTCAGCAAAACCAGCAAGGTCTGCTAAACCTCATGTAACAACATGGCATCGTCAAAGCAAGACAAAGTGGGAAGCTTCTGCACAAAACTTGGCCATTTAATCTTTCTGCAGCAGCCTGCCTAGCTCAAGCACCTACACTTATTATCTACCGATGTATTCATTAGTTTTGAAGATTAATATTGCCTTCCAATGCAGAACCAGTGTTTTTTTTTTTAACTGAAAAACTTATTCTGTTGCTTCAAGGCAGATCCAACATGCTCAGACAACTTCAAAACAGATCTTGCCTTCCGAAAATATCCCACTGCGTTACACTGACGTTGAGTTCTGCAGCCTCACACCTATATAGTTGCAATCGCAACTAGCAACACAAGCGCTACCACAGGAAAGCTGTACCCGCTCTGCCTTGGGGTGACTACCACATTACATGCACAATGGTGAGGAAGGATGGGGTAAGGACCAACAGGAAAAGGGGCCTTGTTTCTCTCATGCTTCAAGCATCATTCTGTTGTTCTCAGAGGTCTTCATGAATACGTTTTTGAACAGTTGTAGCTAATTTTACGGAATGTTTGTAATAAAAAACGAGACTCACTAAGTTTAACAAATAGTTCATGCATTTCCCCATGCTCTTACCTCCCCCTCCCCGCCACTTTAAAAATGCAGGTAAGGAGGGGTAGGTACACTGTTCTTTAAATTTCTTTTATTAATATTTAATTTATCAATTTTGATGAAACTCCTTGAGTTTGTATATACAATAAAACCTCGTTAATTTTAAGTCATTGGGACCGTGAGAAATCTTCAAAATAAGTGGGTTTTCGAATTTACAGAACATACAAAAAGTGGAATTCAAGAAACTTGAAATTATTCAAATTGATCAGGGCTGGTCATTTGCTGTGCCGCCTAGTTTGTGGCTCCAAGGGTTATGCTTTCCAGAAATATCTGCTGGTCACAGTTTTGCCACAGACAAGGGAGAATTCTGAACCTCAATGCTGTCGTCGCTAAAAAAGAGTGATCCAACTGATATGCCTGCGAAAAACAAGACATCTTCACTGCAGCACAGTGGTGACACGCTGACAGCATGTCGCCTGCTTCTCACTGCGTCAGCACGTCATGATGCGACTATTTGCCCATACTTTCTCGTAAAATAAAGAATTTCATAATGGACAGTAACATATTCGCGATGTGTTTCGCTGAAAAACATCACCATTGAAGCTTTCGCTTAAAGTTTTCGAAGCATACGACATGCTGCCCGCACATCACAGCTGTATTGCAGTAAAGCATGTCGTTTTCCACAGGTGCATATTTCAGTTGATCACAAGACCGTTATATATATATATATATATATATATATATATATATATATATATATATATATATATATATATATATATATATTTCATGCTGGAAGTAGCGAGGCAGGGGTGCTTCAGCTACCACTCATTAGTATTGCTAAAGTACATTGCCTAGTGGCTCTCAAGGGCCGTCGTTTCCGTGGATTTGCGGTGGGATCGGGAATTGGCACACTGCGCCTAATGTTTTTGAACTAACCGGATTTGTGCCGACTGCCGCTTCATATTATCCGCTCAAACTTACATTGCCTAAAACGGGACTGTGGAAATACTTCAAATTAGGTAGGATTTCGAAATAAGAGAGTTCTAATTAACAAATTAAATATACTTGCACACAGATTTCAAATGTATAAACATTTTTCTGATAGAATGTGTAGCTACCAGAATGCAAAGCATTTCATATGTCTTCTTGGGAGCAAGATTATTTCAACTGAAAAAGTTACAAAGTAAACTACCATGCTGTAAAATCCCAAGCAAGCAGCCCCCCTACAGTAAAAGAAAATCTCTCAAAATTCATGATGCCATCGGGGAAAGCCGTTGAAAAAAAAAGAATCCATATCCAGGCTTCTAACGAAATGCTTCACTGAATATGCATGCACTGTTTTCATTCATCCTAGTTGCGCAAATCCAAACAGTTAATGAAACAGTGAAAATGGCAGCAAAGGATGATGGCAGAGGGGGGCATATTTCAAACCTCCCCAAAATTATGGGGGGGGGGGTGCTTGTTTGAGTAGGGACAGTTGTTTGGGATTTTACAGTAGTACAATCATCTGGAATGAGAACTGTATGCCGAAAATTTCTGAGAGAGTAGGTATGTCAAGCTGTTATTTCGCTAAGGAATGTTTAACATGCCAGAACTTCTGTTCAGAAAGGTTTAGAAGACGCCATCTTGTGCAGAATGCAGTTCTCACTCCAAATTAAGGTGATACACTGACTCCCTTTGTAACTTTTTCAATTAAGGACAAATCTTGCTCCCAAAGAAGCACATGATGTATTTTCTAACAGCTACGCATACTTCAGAGATCAGCACAAAATAAACAAAATTG
This sequence comes from Rhipicephalus microplus, assembly GCF_043290135.1. Lineage (NCBI taxonomy): Eukaryota > Metazoa > Arthropoda > Arachnida > Ixodida > Ixodidae > Rhipicephalus > Rhipicephalus microplus. Next base: position 287,290,798 of record NC_134710.1, on the reverse strand, counting down.
GCAAAGTTCATCAAAACCTATCAAGAAAAAGGAAAAAAAGAAGGTTTGAGGAAATATGTCTTAAACACAAAATCCTACAATTCATGGATGAAACTCTACTATGGGCTATCAATGCAATGTCGATTTCAACAAGCAGTCAAACATGAGCACAGCACAAAGAACATTGGCATGTGCTATATCACACCTATAAATTTTTTATAACTAATGCTTTATTGTATTGTAAAGCAACAAAAAATTTTCAATACAAGGTTCCACAAAGTGTCAGCTTTATTACAACAGCTTAAAGCATTTGTGTGATATATTTCTGCAGGGAAGTAGTTCTTCACAGGTTTAGGCAATTCCAAACTAAAAGTCTGTGTGTAAAATTGTGTGCCAAAAACAAGTCAATACACCCACGAAGCATGAATAATAACAGAACAAGATGTTTTCAATAGACATATATGTCACCAAGAGGAATATATAAATTGGAATAAAACAGGTTGACTGTGGAATCAGAGGAGACATGGGAACCCAAGTGCACAAGAAGAAACAGCATATGCTACAGCTTCGTGGGGCACAATATAGAAAAATAAGTTGTAATGATCAGGGTAGTGCCTGAACTGAAGCTCTTGAATCTGGAGAGTGAGGCAGTTCGATTAAGATACATTTTCTTCTGGCATAGATATAACTAGGTTTCTTTTTTTCTTTTTTCTTTTTCGCACCCTTTTTACATGAAGTGTCAAGCCCAAGAGAGACAACCAGCACAGCACTCCACATATCACTAGTAGTTAGCTTTACTGCATGAAGGGGCAAAGGAACCGGAGTAACCTGCTCATGAAGACCCTCAATATTCAGACAGATTTGGACAAAGTTTGCCCATCCAATGCCGTGAGCTTTAGTAAAAGGTGCTCGAGATAGATATTCAATTAGGATCAGACATGATGCACAAGAAGTCACAGAAAGCCAATGCAGCTTTTGTTTTCCCCTGAAAATTGTGAACACATTGAAATTAGGACCCGGCTGATTTCTCCACTTCTTGAAATTTTGTGATCCTCAACTTTCTCTATCACATTAGCCATGTGGCCCACCCCGCTCCACTCCAGCCACGCTACAGTGTTCTAGACTGTGAAAAGGAACCGAGGAGTGAACGCGGGGTGCTGTGGAACCAGGCCCTACAGGTCAAGAAGAAATGCCGTGCATGAGAGAGAAAGGGGTGTTGTCAAGAGGATGAGGAAGAGGAAGAGTGGTGGGCATGGTGGCTGCTGGCCACCCTCGAGCACAGGGAGCAGCAGGTGCAGCAGCCGGGGCAGCGCCCCACTGTAGATAGGTTGCCATGGCCCAAGGTGCGGGAAGAAGTGCTGCAGAGCGGGCAGCCCAGGACAAAGCAGTTGGAGCCACAGAAGCGAACGGCTCCCGCTGCACCCTGCCCGCTGGGGCTCTTCACTTGCTCATGGGCATGCCGAATGCGTCCAGCATCGTGTCCACGGCCCCCTGAGCGACGCGTGGCGGCACGCTCGGCAATGACCCACGCCTGCCACGCATGTAAGCCAGTCCAGGACAAACAGAACGGGGGACAAAAGCAAATGACACAAGGGAACCCCAGATTACGATAAAAAGAGGCATGGAAATAAAAGTAACAGGAAAAAGAGGATTTACATAACGCAGGTGCAAAAAAATTTTTACAGCATCAATAAAGTGAGAAGAAAGGGAGCCAAATGAAGTGGTGAGGTCGACAGGAAAAGAAAGAGGAACAGGAAGAAAAGGAGCAGAGAGAACAGTTAGCGCTGCAGAGGGCAACAACTAGTAACGCACACAGCAAACACAAAGTGCGGCCCATTTTCACCTCTAAACTGAAAAACCCTGCACTTGTTTTACACTAGTGCTTCAAAGGAGACAACTCACGAGTGTTATTGAATTATGAGCCTTCTTAATAGAAAATTCACACTCAATACACATACTTTGAGCTCATTATGAAATTTAGCCACAACAATCTGAAAAAAAAAAATTATGTTACAATTTGGTTAGCTTACTCATTGAAATCCTAAAAGAAAAAGAACACCAGTGCTAAGTGAGAGCTAATTCCTAAACACTTCTCATATAACTAAATGCAAAGCAAAAAAGGCTGATTTCGGAAAGTTGGTTCATAGCCTCTCACAGCAATATCAATGTAAAGGTAATTGACTCATATAACTAAATGCAAAGCAAAAAAGGCTGATTTCGGAAAGTTGGTTCATAGCCTCTCACAGCAATATCAATGTAAAGGTAATTGACAATGCAGGAAAATTGGATTCAGAACTGATGCGGATGAGAACAGTGGTACACATGAAAGATTGGTCTAAAAATAAAATGTGATGGCACCAAAAGTGCTTCCATTCCTTTCATCATCATTAACAGCCTTTTGATTATCACTGTTATTATCTAGCCCAAATTTTTTTATTCGAACTACGTAGGCATCTTCATGAAACTTGAATGAGTGAGCTTTTACTGCAGTTAAATAAAATGATGTTGATATTCCAGACTTCATTAGCTCCAGATGCAACTATATTGCCAAACGAAAAAGATGCACTCATTCCAACAAGCTGGGTAATTAGACCAACCTGGTTTGCTTTAACCGAATATGACTGTACTAAGAAGTTTGAACATGAAACCATTTTAGTCACCTTCATCAACAGCGAAAACATACATTACATATGTAAAGGGGGGTTTACATTTGAAAACGAGTAGAAAGCCCGCTGATCTCATGCTTTCTACTCGTGGTCTCATGCTTTCTACTCGTGGTGATAGTGCCCATCATATCAACGTCTTCTTTCTCTATTATAATTACCCCCAGCAAAAAAGATGAAGCCATCCTAAAATTCCAACAGGTGGGGGCAAGCAGGTTGACGTAGGGCTCGACAGTCTACGTGAACGATATCACGTCCACGCCAACGACCGGCGCTCGGTGGCATGACAGGTTCAATGGCGTAGTTCACTGGTGATGTTTGCTCGACCACGCGGTAGGGACCATAATTGGAGAGCAGCTTGGACGATAAACGAGGAGTACAAGGTGGTGGTACATGCAGCTATACAAGTGCTCCAGGAACAACGTTGATGCAGAACGATGGTCGTCATCGTGGGTCTCCTTCTGACACTGTTGGTCGGCTGTAGTAAGCCACTTGGCTAGCTTGCAACACTCTTCTGCATAACAAGCAGCTTCCAAGACACGCATTCGGAGGCATCGCGTGTATGGCAGCAAAGTCAATGGTGGGCAATGGTTGGCGAGCGTACAGGAAAAAAAATGAGGAAAAACTGGTAGTGGCTTGTGTAGCGGTGTTATATGTGTGTGTCACAAATGGAAGAACGAGGTTCCAGTTTGATCACAAGCAACATGCGTCGCGAGCGTGTCACCTAGAGTACGATTAAAACCGCCAAGTCAAACCGTTCATCTGTGGGTGATAAACTGTACTCTTCCAGTGTACAATATGGCACTGTTGAAGAAGTGCTTGGATTACATCGGAGAGAAATACATGCCCACGCTCACCGAGGACTTCATGAGGAGGAGCATGATGAAGCACAAAACGATTGAGAATGAAAGATGCAACGTCTTGTGCTGTTGCTGTGGCAAGAGCAGCAGTTTCAGCATAACGTGTAAGGTGGTCCACAGCCACGATAGCCCATCGGTTGCCTGTCGTCAATGGCAGTGGTCCGTAGAGGTCAATTCCAACGCGGTCAAAATGGGCGGTTAGGGCATGGAAGTGGGTGCAATGAACCTGTTGCAAGATGTGGCGGGTTTTTCCACCGCTGACATTCGTGGCAGCTGCGAATGAACTGGCGGACAAATGTGAACGTTTAACGCCAGTAATACCTTTTCCGTAGGCACTCGTAGGTCTTGAAGACACCAGCGTGAGCACATTGCGGGCTGAAATGAAGCGACGCGCAGAATAGAGAGCACAGCTTTCGGGAAATGGCTAGTAGCCATTTCCCACCATCTGCTTAATAACTGCACCGGTACACAAGGCCATCCCGAACACTGAAGTGCGAAGCCTGGCGGCACAGCGTTCGAGTGGTCGAAAGTGTCAGTGCCTTGGATAATGCGTCAAGAAGCGAAGCGATTCATGGATCATTGCATTGTGCAAAAGAGATGGTGTCGACGTCAAGAGCTGACAAGCTGACAATGTTTGGTCTGAGGAAATCGATGCAATGTCAGGCGATAGTGGGGCAGCGATAGTGCATCAGCATCGGTATGCTTGTGGCCGGAATGGTATACAACGCGGATGTCGTATTCTTGAAGCCGAAGAGCCCAATAGGCAAGACGACCCGATAGATCCTTGAGCGAAGACAACCAGCATAATGCGTGGTGGTTTGTTACTACATCAAAAGTACGGCCATAAAGACATGGGCAGAACTTGACAAGCACCCAAACGATTGCCAAGCATTCCTTCTCGGTGACATTGTAATTCGATTCAGCCATGGTGAGAGTTCAGCTGGCATATGCGACGGCATACTCGGCGAATCCAGGCTTGCGTTGCGCGAAAACCACACCAAGGCTGACACCACTGGCATCGGTGTGGACGTCAGTTGCAGCCGTAAAATCATTGTGACGCAGTATTAGCGGTAAAGTGAGGAGACGATGAAGGGTGGAGAAGGCTTGGTCACACTCCAAAGACCTTCACGGAATATCGGTGGCGCTGCCTAAAAGTTCAGTCAAAGGCACAATAATGGAGGCGAATTTGCGCACGAAGCGGCGAAGGTATGAGCATAACCCTACGAAACTCCACAACTGCTTCGCAGTCCTTGGTTTGGGGAAGTCGGCGACAGCGTGTAATTGATCCAGGTCTGGAAGTATACAGTCCTTTGACACGACTTGACAAAGACTCTTAAGTTGCCGAGCAGTGAAGTGGCACTTCTTGAGGTTGAGTTGGAGCTGAGCATTCTTCAGGCACGTGAGAACGTGTTTCAGGCGCTCGAGATGTGTTACAAAGTGTGGCGCGAAGACGACAATATCGTCGAGATAGCAGAGACATATTTGCTATTTCGAACCCCGAAGTCCATCATGTGCTCGAAAGTGGCAGGCGCATTGCAGAGGCCGAAAGGCAAAGCATTAAACTCATACAGATCGTCGGGTGTCACGAAGACTGTTTTTGGTCGATCAACATCTGCAAGGGGCACCTGCCAGTACCCTGAACGCAAATCTGATGAAAAAAACTCGGTATCAAGGGCATCATCAATTCTGAGTAAAGGATACACGTCTTTTCGAGAGATCATATTTAGGCGCCGGTAATCCACACAGAAGCGAATGGAACCATCCTTTTTTTTTTTTTTTTGACAAGCACTACAGGTGAGGGCCATGGACTTTGTGAAGGTTGAATAACACCGTGTTGCAGCATATCGTCCACTTGTTCGGTAATGACCTGGTGTTCTGCCGCGAAAACATGGTATGGTGCCGAAGTGGCGCATGGGAGCCGGTGTCGATGTAATGAAGAGTGGTATAAGTGGGGCCATGTGCAGGTTGAACAACATCGAAAAATTTGCGGAACTGGTGCAGCAGTCAGAGGAGATCAGATTGCACAGATGGCGACAGTCAGTCTGCGATGGATGAATCCAACACTTTTGAAGTCTGTACATCAGAGTGGTTAAGGGCACTGACGGGGGAGACGTCTCTTCGGAACGATTCTTGCTGCACGGTAAAAATTTGTTCCTTATCCATGAACCGCATGCTTCCAAGAGATTCGTCTTTAAACGATTTGATGGTATACAAAAAGCGATTGGTGCGGGACCGCAGTTCCACTGGCTCTATTGCAATTGAAAGGGCCGAATAAAAGAGAAGTGGATTCTGACTTAGAGGCTTGATGGCTCAAAGAGTGCTACTTCATCACACATGCCATCAGAGAACACAGGGAACAAAACAGCTGCTGTCAGTGGAATGTCGGCGTCTTCTCTGACAACTAGCCTGTGTGCGGCATGATGCGTGTGGTCGTAGGGCTGGTCGAACAACGGGAGCCGTTCAAGTTCGGAACGGGCACAATCTATAACAGCATGGTTACCCGATAGGAAATCCTAGCCAAGTATGATGTCATGAGAGCAGAAGGAAAGGACGATAAACTCAACAATGTAGTGGTCCTCTGCGATGTTGAGTTGGGCAGTGCAGGCAGCTACAGGCCGAACAAGTTCTCCATTCGCTGAACGTAAGCACATCATATCAAGCTGCGTGGTCACTTTTCAAGCTTGAGGCAAAGTTTAGCGTCTATAACGGACACGGCGGCACCGGTATCTACAAGAGCATATGTATGGGTGCCGTCTACAAAAACTTAGACAATATTTGATGGCAAAATTCGAGGACTTGAGTGTTTTGACAGCGCAGTTCTTGCCTCCTGAACTGTGACGGCTAGTTTCCCTCATTTTAAGGGGTTGTTCGTCGACGCATGGGTGATAAGGGCCGATGATTGGGTGAAGGTGAGCGACGAGACGAAGTTGCCGGATAGTCATGTGAAGACATGCTTGACCGAGGATCCGAACTTTCGTGACCAGAAAGGGGTCGGTTGATGTAGTTGCTGTGTGGCTGGCCATCTGTGTAGCCGGGCACGCGAGGACGACAGTATCTGGCGATATGGCCAGGACCGCCGCAAGCAAAACAGATCGGCCGGTTGTCATGCATTTCCCAGGCATTTGCAGGGAGGGGCGCCGCCCACGTGGCATATGGCTGAGTTTAGGCTGTGGTAGCGAGGGGAGGAGCCCATGCGACGGATGACTGAGTAGGAGCGAGGACATGGGCAATCGACTGAGCGGCGAGGGCTGGTGTAGCTGCTGCCTCTTTACTGAATCGGCGTAAGTAAGAGACACAGCGACAACGTGCTGCTGAAAGGGTACCAGCATAGCCTCTGCAATCTGGTCCTGAAGCACATGTCAAACAAAGCATGGTAGCCAATGGGGTCGGTGGTCATGCTTGCTGCTGCTGCGGGAGCTCTTGGTGCTGAGCGAACAGCAGGAGAGAAAGCTGATGTGCGATCTGCTCACGAACGAAGTCTTTCATTTGTGAGAGAAAGAGGGAGTGGTCAGGCACGACGTCCAGTGCAGCGAGTGGTTGGTTAGACTAAGATGGACGACGGGTTGCCGTCGCAATTCGCCGTAGCTCGGGCACAGAGTTATCACTTCGGACACCGTGCCAAGAGACTCCGCAAGAAGCATTTGAAACACGTCATCATCGACACCCTTCATAATGTGCTGGATCTTGGCACTTTCACTCACTGCAGCATCGACGCGCCTGCAGAGATCTAGCGTGTCCTCGATATAGGTGACAAACGCTTCACCTGGTTCTTGTGCCCGTGTACCCAAGCGTTGTTTGGCGCGCAACTTCCGCAGGGCAGGGCAGCCGAAAACAGAGGATATTGCTTGCTTAAAAGCGGCCCAGTTTTCGAACTTTGATTCGTGGTTTGTATACCACAGCTTTGCCACATTAGCCGGGTAAACAGCATCATCCCACCTGTTTGGTCCACCGACTTTTTCGTAGGATGACAGCCAGTCCTCGACGTTTTGATTTTCCGTTCCCGCAAATATCGGGGGGTCTCGCTGGCGAACGGGGCCAGGGAAGGCGACGGTCGAGAGAGGTGGTGCCTGTAGGAAAACGTTGGCTTCCATAGTCAATGGCAGTGTGCGGGACCGCAATTCCAGGGTGCACATTGTGTGGTACCCAGCACGATCCACCAAATGTAAAGGGGGTTTATTGAGCGAGCCGAGCAAGCGGGTGGTAGCTCGAAAAGAACGCAGGCGGACCAAGATGATGGTGCTCGATCGTACTGATCATAATTCAGCCCATCATATTAACGTCTTTGTTCTTCATTATACAAGAAATATTTAACTTCTAAGCATAAGCATACAATATGTCACAAATTGGCTACTTTTATAGAATTCATGAAATTGAAACTGCCTCTAAAAGAGAAAATTTCCTAAAATGCCGTCACAAGCATTAGCCATAGCCAAATATACTGAAAAATTGCCATAGAAACTTGGAAAAGTGTGATCACTAGGCTAGCTGTCTCAATGAAGTAACGAATTCATGCCATAAAATGATATGACAAGTCATAATGGCAGGATTCTGTGGTCCTTTGACACAATGGTTGAAAATATTTCTTCTTTCACAAGATTAACACTAACAATACTTTCTTCATGGCAAGAAGATAAAAAAGTTGCAGAAGCTATACTAGAAGTACCAAATGACCATCTTAATGGCTATACACGATTAAGTAAATGTATGCAAGTAGAATATGTGTGACAACTAATGAGCAATTTTTCAGATATGCCTGATCCCTTAGATGCTTTTATAAGGTGAATTCAGCTACACCCTCTGACAAGGGGCCTAGCCTCTTCTCTTATATGGAAAAAAAAAAAGACAGCTTTGGAAACCTTATGTCCTTTTTCGTGCAGAGCAGCAAAATAGCAAAACAAATAAATTAATGACAACAAGATGGGGAAATATACGAACACCACCAAGAACTGCTACATGACAGTGGCAACAATGAAGATGACGGTAAAACAAAGCTGTGACAGCGAAGACAGTAATACAGTTTCATAATGATAGCAACAGTGACTTCATAACTTAAGAAGGTGTTGAGGTGAGCTCGGTGGTACAGATCCGTTAGAATACACAGTGCTCAAGGAACAAAAACACGAGGCAAGAAAAAGTAGATGCACGATCCCTCACGACAAATTTTTGAAATGTACGCTATGATGTACAAAGGCGCAGATTGCATCAGTGAATCTTTCACAGACGAGGAATTCCGATATCTCAGACAACGATCAAAGGCATCTTGGTCTTATGTCATCGTCACACTCATGTGCAAGGTCCTATATTCCCTTCCCTATTTCCCCTCTCTTTTTTTTTATCACCCTCTTTATATACGTCAACGCAAAATAAACCAGCTCTCGTCTCATGTGTTCGTGCTCCTTGAACGCTATGTGCTTTAATAGACTTCATGGCAATGACATGACAACTGCATGAGGACAATTTCAACAACAGCAGTAGGCTGTGCTAAAAACCCACACTGAACAAGTATGCTTTGTTTCGAGTTGAACTAGTGCATAATGTGTAATTATCGTCATGTCAATGACCCTATGACTTCGAATTCTGTTAACCTCTTTAGTTTTCAATCGTTCAGTGATTAGGTTAACACATAGAAGAAGATGTAATATGCGATTCCAGCAGTAGCTCTAAGCATTGCCACAAATAGAACATTTTATCTAATTGCATCAAATAATGCAGCAGGCATTAGTTTATTTTCGTCTTGATAGCTCTGATAATTCGACATTTGGCAAATCTAGACATTTTTTGCAGATCATGAAACTCATTACTGTATGCTGCCGATAAGTTGACTTCCAACTTGCCACCCCTACCAGGAAAAAAAAAAGTTTACTCTGACCGCAGCCCTTACCTGCAGCCTTAGCTCACCAAGTTTTTCTGTGGTAATCATGCAACATTTATTTGTCTCGAGATATCGCTTACGAATCGACACTTGGAACGAATCAGTTGCAAGCACTGCCATTGTGTGAGCCACTGCTGTTGCTCACCATCAGAAGTGGTGCTGACAGTACAAAGAAGCCGCAGGTGGAAAACACTGCAGAGGCTGATTCGGCCGGTAGTCAATACCAGGTCTCGTTGACCTCTTGCATCACTTTGCTCAGAAACGTGTGCTTCAGCCACCCTGCCAGTGTCTTCCGGTTTTCCTGTTGAAGCCATTACTTGTCGAAGGCATCAATGCGACCTTTGAATGCTGTATTCAGGGCCACGTTTAGCAGACGAAGAATATATGAGTCAGTCCACCTGTCATGATGACCAGCTCACAAACAGAACTCAATACCACTTTCTTCGCTCGATCCATGATGTGGCCACGGAAGGTGTCCAGGATGAGCATCTGTGGGGCTTCAAAGTGCAAATCGATGCCTGTACCACACCACACAAAACCATTTGAGGTCTGTGTCATTATAACATACCTGATTTTTAGTTCATCTGCATGATTATTTTCAGCAGAAATTGTTCTTTTGTAGTGAATTTTTTCTTCTTGAACAGAAGAATAGTAGCTTGTGCTTGTTTGCCGTCCAGTACAGCATGACGAAAAACGGTTGAGTACATTGCCTATTGTCGGCAGGCGAACCTGGTGCTCCCCTTTTGCGGACACTGTCCTCTTGCTAGGCGTGTCAAGCGAGACAGGAGGCTAGGCGGCACTGCCCATTTCACTCGGCAGGAATAAATGTTTGGCACTCAAGTCACTCAAGAAATAGGCAAACTGAAGTTCGCCCATTTCTTGGATGCCTTGAACTCTGTTTGCAGAATGCACATGTCCTCGCCGACAGCAGAATGCACATGTCCTCGCCGACAGCATGTGCTTTTGCTTCAATATCACTACAACTAACAATCAGCCTTTTGCTTCTCTCATTGTGAACCCAATCGCGAACAGTCTCCTCAACAGCAAAGTATCACGCCAACTTCGATCTGGGAAAGAAATTACTTGTAGCTGCGCACACAAAAATCTGTTTTCTCAATCTCCTCACACACTTTCCGACACGTTGAACTAGTGTCCTGTTGCAACAGAGTTTTTCGACTCAGTGTAGAGGATCACTTGCCGCTTGAAAGTAGCACAGTAATGTTGTAAATGTGGTGGTGGCATATTGGTATCTGTTGGGCAGCAACACAAATCACCCACATCATTGTTTGCAAGCGAAGTGAAATGCAGAAATGGTGAGCCAGCATGTATAAGGTGCAGGAACAGAAGAAGATGCCAGTGGGTACACATGAATGGTCACGTGGTTTACTTCCCTTTGGTGCTGGCCCGCATGGCAGTGCCAGCATTTCTGTGGAGCATCCACAATTCTCTAACGGTATGAAAACGTACATTTAGAGAATTGTGGAGAATCAAAATTCGAAAGTCGTGCCTTTTGCCGCGAAGCGCCATCTGTCAAATGCAGGAAAAACCTTTTTGCTTATAGCGCCTCGCAAGCACAGCAGCCCGAGAATAATAAAAAAAAAAACATGGCCTCCGAGATGGCAGGTGCCTGGCGAGTTTCTACGCTGCGCTCCTGCCATGCAGTGTCCACAGTGCCGACAGCGCGTTGCCTGCAACGTTTGTGCGCTGCCATCCAACGCTGCGTTCTTGCCCGCGCCGCGGTGGTCTAGTGGTTAAGGCACTCGGCTGATGACCCGGACGTCCCGGGATCAAGTCCCCTCTGCGGCGGCTGCATTTCCGATGGAGGTAAAAATGCTGTGGGCCCGTGTGCTCAAATTTGGGTGCACATTGAAGAACCCCAGGCGGACGAAATTTCCGGAGCCCTCCACTACGGCGTCTCTCATCATATAGTAATTTTCGAACGTTAAACTCCACATCTCAATCAATCAACGCTGTGTTTTTGTTGTTGGGGTTGTCATAGTAAACCTAGTTGAAGACACCTTCTAAGCAGGGCGCGTTCGTCCGGTACACTAGCTACACGACTGGTTCTAACTTAAAGTTGGTCGAGCATGCGCTGGAGCATAGGAACAGAGCGGCTGGACGACAATTCGGCGTCGATCCAGGCACATTCGTTACGGAAGACAACAAGAGCTTCAGGCTACAAAAGGATTCATCGCGCATTTTGCAGGCCAGAACAAGCAAAACCGTCATGCTAAATTTGCTATAGCAAAACCTGCTATAGCAAAACTTGCTATAGCAAATCTTGCTATAGCGTCATGCTATAACTCCCGTGACCTCTTTCTCCTGCGTAATGAAACCTCCCCCCAAATTGGCATCAACTTTTCTGAAAAAAAAAAGGGGGGGGGGGGGTCATTACACGAGTAAATACGGTATTAAACTCTGACACATGTTCAAATGAGCTACCAGCTCGCAGTAAGCACCGTACGTGCTGTACTGCTAATGCTGCCAGATTGTAGAAATGGGCTAATGCGTGGATGAACGCATGTAAAAAGTTAAAAAGCATACTCACGAAGGCACAAGGGGTGCCTGGAAACCGGCACTGATAGGCCTGGGTGGGGCTGCCGGGGGTGGCCTGCCCGCTGCATCGGGCCGCGATGGGATCACTGGGGCTGGCCGGCTGGCCGCCGCTGGGACTGGGGGGGGTGCCCGGGAAGATCCCACATTCCTCCGGGGACCCCCCGGGGAGGGAGGGGCCGGCCTGCACATCAGCAAATTGTCATTGTCACGATGCTCGATCTAAGCTTGCACTGATAATTGAGAAGTACTTTTTAAATTTCGAGGCAGTCATGTGTCCACACAGTTGTCAATCAATAATCCCATTGATTTAAGACATCAATTCACTATGTTTGTTGCCACTGTTTCAATTGATAAGCGGAGTAGCCACTGAGGCAGTGGCACTAAGTGCAATGAACTCTCACTTTTCTCGCAAGAGGCCACAGTCATTTAGGAAATGAATGTGGTCGATAAAGCTAGTATTTTGCAAGTTATCTCGATTGGGAAGAAAAGAGGTGTTGCCTCTAGCACTATACCCTTCGTTTATGTATACCGCAGAGCTCACTCTCCATGTAATCAAAGCAGAAAAGAGCTATAGGTTAAATTCTTTATGAAAGGAATTGGAACAGACACTTTTGCCGCAAATGAGCTCTTTCTATTATGCACTGCCGGAACAAGTTTAATGTAGCCATCTGGTTTTTTTTTTTAGTTGCTTGCAGCTACTAGCTGCATTGCTACTAGCTCTAAAATTGTAAGAGTTTTCCATGATAAAGGCGACTTGTGTTGAACAGCAACGACCAAAATTCATCTCCCCGTAATGGGTCTTAATTCTTGAATCTTTGAACAGAGTCATGTGCAATGCTACAAAACCGAAAATGCAGCTACCATAAAAAAACATGCTGCAATTAAATTTGTCACCCTGCTTTCATGCATTACACAGTTTTTTTCAGCGTGCAAAGGTTTTTGATACTGGACATTTATCGGGCTCTGTGGAGACGTGGTTTGGTGAACGCTCAGGATAACATTCATGATTTTGATGGAAGCTGCGGTGGCAGGATGTGCGCAACAGGTTCGTTAGGTCATTCAATGTTCACCTCCAAAATGGGTTGGAACTCCGACTCTTCGGGCTTTATGTATGATGCATGGCCACGGTACGAGGACTTCAGAGAATGCATAACAAATACTACAATGCTTGCAAACTGAACTCACCGTGGAGAATCAGGGGGTTGCATTTTGAGCCAGTCATCCTTGACTGGTGGTGGTGTTGGCTGATAAGATGTTTGCATGGACACATCACCAATAATACGCAAAGCTTCTTTGCAGGCGTGGTACATGCGCAGCATCTCATCTCGCTTCTGTGCCTCTTCAGGACTCTCTTCCATGAGTTGCGTCTACACAACACATGCCAACACTATCAGTCACCGTCGAGGGACACAAAATACCATTCAGAGTGAACAGAACATTAATTAATTTATTTAGTTATTATTCCTTAAGGACACCAAACAAGGATATTACATAAGAGGTGAGACTACAAAAAATTGAAACACATTTATGTTGAGAAAAATGAGACATGTATAGCAGTACCCGTAAGAACCATGCTAACCTGTCAAGTTGACTACGCAGAGCAAGAGCAGCAATTATTAGCAGCACTTTTCATTGTAGCTTTAGTAATCCGATTCTGCAGTTTTACAAGCCAAAACCATAATATGATCATCAGGTATGGAGTAGAGGGGGTTTCCAAATGAAATTTAACTGCCCAGGTTTTTTTAATATATTTTATTTATTTATTCAGATACCTATAGCGCCCAACTGGGCAATGCAATGCAATGCAATGCTGAACTGGGCAATGCAATGCTGAATCTAAACACAAGAGAGTTTTTGCATTTGATTGGTTGATATGTGGGGTTTAACGTCCCAAAACCACCATATGATTATGAGAGACGCCGTAGTGGAGGGCTCCGGAAATTTCGACCACCAGGGATTCTTTAACGTGCACCCAAATCTGAGCACACGAGCCTACAACATTTCCGCCTCCATCGCAAATGCAGCCGCCGCAGCCGGAAATCGATCCGGCAACCTGCGGGTCAGCAGCCGAGTATTTTAGCCACTAGACTGCCGCGGCGGGGCAACATTTTTGCATTTCACCTCCATCAATACATACACATATTTTTGGACGACTGAAGACCATTAGTTTAAAGTAACAAAGAAGCTCTTAGAACACAATGTTTGGCTATTAAAATTTTAAAATATAAAAGTTATAATGTAAAATGTAATGATGATCGGTATTTCTTGTGCCACCTGCGACTGCTTGTTTATTAACCTAATGGGAAGGGAGGAAGCCAAATGCCACACAATATGCCACAAAGACCTTTTAACATGGTGCTTCAACTCAAAGGCCCTCATTCCCACTTGTACCACAAAATGTGTGAGCCACCATGCTGGACTGAGTGACATTTATACTGCCACACTGTGCATGCATATCTGCCCATTCGTAGCAGATACTACAACAGTGTTATTCATGCTTTGCGTGTGTATTCTTTCAGTCAGTGCTTTCTTTTTCCCCATTTTGTTGTGAAGAAAATTCACTAATTTTACTGCATTTTCACAGTCTGCTGCAATTGTTTATGAATAATACACAAAACCATTTGCAATTAGAATTTTCCCAAGTCATCAAGTAAATTTTGGCAGGGCTCAAAGTGAGCAGAAACCTTTGACTCAACAGTAGAAGCCATGGTACTGAGACTTTCACAAATGTCCAGATGATAAAAGCCCTCGGAGTGAAAATGTATTCACATGATACATGTGTACAACTTGGATCTACTACAACTACCACCAATATAGCTGTTCTTATACCTGCAATACCTGCCACTTTTGCAAACTCTCTCACAGACTGAAAAGCTGGAGTAGCCTCTCTCTGCCTTCCCTGTGAATCAATAAACCCCCTGAGCTACAGTAAAAACTTGGTAAGGTAATTTTGGTTTATTTCAAATTTCCACGAGTAATTTTCATAACTAGTTGAGTCACAAAATTTGCAATACGAAGCATTGAATTATTCTAATAATCTGTGCACACCCAACCCATCTAGGCAATTCACAGTTTCCTGTTGCAGACTACAGAGAAAAGGACAACATGACGGCCATACATGTCTACAGCTGCTACAGTCGCCAATGGCACTTGCGGTACGCACAAGCATAGTTGCAGATATTGTATTCTATAAGAACTGTCGCTGGCCCTGCAATTTGGATGTCCATCAGTGATCACACAATAGATTCCAAATATTGAAATAAGTAGACCACACAGCCTCATGACGCAACTAGGTTGTCTAGTCTGTGTAGTGGTGCAAACATTTGTGCCCAGACCTACCCATTACATAAAGTGTAGAAGCATAGCACCATCACTTTGGCGCCTTAGCTTTTCTTCTCTTTCTTTCTCCGTCTTGTTGTGTCTGTGGCTGTCTGCAGGTGCGTGGGTGCATGAGTGTGTGCGGATGTGTAAGCAGTTATACCACATCAGTTATGTTTTTCTCCGGTGCTGGTGGGTGGTCAATATACGGTTCCCAACTCTATAAAGAATCTGTCAGGCCTGCGGTTCTAGTGCATGTATCCGCAATGTCTAAATATGTACAAGACTGACTGAAGTAAAGAAAATGCTAAATTTAGGAGATTGAAAAGTGCCCCAAGAACCCGGTTTCCAAGAAATTGGTTGCCTCAGTTGATGCTTTCAACTACCTCAAAGAACAAAGTGATGCTGAGGCAGAAACGAAAATTCATGCATCAAATCTATCTGAATCTCTTTCCCCACTACTCACATCAAGGCTACTTGGCCAAGCATGAAACAGGCATTAATAGCTACATTAAGTGCCACTCTGTGCAGTGTGTACAGGCGATGTAATAGGCAATACTAAAAAAATGTTCCTTTAGACACCAATTTTAAAGGTGTGTCATCCCTTGTAATATTACCGGAAATGAACTTTGCTGATTGTTGCACCTATCTAAGCACTGAATACAGCTAAAAAAAAATATTGCTTTTCCTATCTCTCCTTCATTCCAAATTGAACTTTCCTCAATTTAGCATTGTCCTGCTGACTGCAATTTCAATCTATGGGAGTCTTCCTATATCACACAAATCCTCGGGGGGCATAAGTTTCCAGAACATGAGATTTGCAAACAAAGCTGCATTTTCGCTCAGCAGGAGAGAACAGCGCTAATATCAAGTTACACACTGAAGTAGGTTTCATGATGTACTCAGTTATCCATTAAATTAGAAGGGTAAGTGGTTAATAGAGCAGAACTTAGTAGTTTCTGTGGGGCCTGTTCACAGAAATTTTTGTTTCCAGTAGTAAACACATAGGTTCTAAATAAAGCAAATCAGTCGGCAAACAGATTTATTTAGTTATCCACACAAACCAAACAATGTGTGCCTGCCAACCATATCAATTTTACTATGGTGTCCTAATTGTCTACACACACTTCACACTTACAGATTTATTTAGTTATTTATCCACACAAACCGACCAATGTCTGCCTGTCAACCATATCAATTGTGCTACGGTGCCCTAATTATCTGCACACACTTCACACTTACAAGGCTTTCAGGAACATGAGTGCACTTTCATGAGCTACAAATGGAGAAGATTACTGTCAGCTGGCATATTGGTAATACTGCTTGAACAATGTAATTAATCTGCTGCATCTTATCAGCAATGCCGACCATGCATTCTCACAGCTTAGTTTGCTATGTCATACTAAGTACTATTCAATATATAATTATTCAAAACTGTGTTACCAAGTACATTGAACAAACTATAGGCTTCTTTGCACTCATTCCCACCTGATCAGGTCAAGAATTCCAATGCCTGTGAGGCCAGAACCCAAAAGAACTTCAACTAGGCACGAAATGCATATAAAAATTCATATGAAACTTTTGTAGATATTATATCACTGAATCACACTAAAATATAGAAATAGTGGCATTATATCCTAGCACGGCAGTATAAAATATACTGAAGTAACTTATTCCTTACCTGATCTCCTGAAGCATAAAGAGCAGCTAGTAGTTCTGAATAGATGAATTCTTTAGTCTGCAAAAAAAACCACAAAAGCACAAGCTCAGTTTTACGGCCTTTCATACCAACTATGCCATACAAATAGCAGTGCGAACATTTGACACATCCAAATATTTCCACAAAAGAAAAGCGAGAAAAAGCAACAACCTCCCAAAATCCCTAAAAAATTTAATTCACCCACCCCTTCACTAAAAATAAAAATAAATTACTGTGTTAACATTACACTCTTACTGCCACTGAATGCTAAGCACTAGCCCCCCCAAACAGTATCAAAATGAAGTCTGCATAGTGCTGGGTGAGTGAAACAATATACTGCAAGCATGTGGCTGATGGCCCTTTCAACGTACACTGCCGTTCTTTATGAAAGGGAACACACGATTGTGCGACCTGCTCTCTAGAACGGCTGCCTACAGTATCTTGCAGTGCTTGTCTAGCGGCCACAACTCGTTTCTTTTTCGCCAATAGATAATGCCGAAAGCCAACGTCTTTTTTTTTGCTGTCGGTTTACGATGATTCTGTAGGCAGCCGCTGCAAAGCGCAGGCGGCACACTCACGTGTTCCCTTTCATAAAGGCATGACAGTGTACATAGACATGATGAAAAACTGATGAATTTCAGCACAAGGTGAGGACAAGAGCTATCTTGATACACCATGACTGCATCCGGTGTCAGCATCTGTTAAGTGTGCATATCATTATGTCACCAAAAAACTGAAACCCTTCATGCTGACGTGATGTGCCCCTCGAAGCAACTACACTACAGCTGCTTTCAGGACATGCGACGACTCTATATGCATTAAAAAGAATTTCATGACATGCTAGCACGGCATATAGAGTCTGAGCACGTATAGGGCACCAGCATTATACTGTGCACTAAGAAAAACAAAAAGGAACAGGCAGAGAAGACTCATGTCAGATTTTTCAAGAAAAAACAAACTAGAAACAAATGAGCAAAAATCAAAGAGACACTAAAAGCAACTATTAAGTCAATGTTGATAGTTGAAATAGCGTGCCAGAAACCTCATAGTGTTACTTTTGTGCCAAGGAAGGATATATTTTGAATTAAAATCATGTTTTAGTGGTTCACATCGGATTAGCGCACTTCAACTTACCCGCCTCAAGAAACGGTCCATCTCACGTCACTGTTACCATGCACAACATTGCCCGGCACATCGCACACTAACGGCAGCAGAACGAAAACGAAAGCAGAGGGAGCCGAAGCAGCAACAATGGCCATTAATCAATTTCTTGCCATTGACTCCGAGATGGCAGACGTGATTTGGTTCAACTGAGCCCTGATAAATGGCAGGACCCGTCCAGTTTTAACCATGCGGAAATTGTATTTTTGAACCACTCGTGCTATTCCCCACAGTAACGTCCGGCGGTTCTTTTTTTCATGAATCAAACAGAAGCGAACAAGCAGCAGTTTATTGCATCTCTTGATGCATGGAAGGTTCTTTATTTAGTGAAGCTAGATCGATTACCAGTGATTAAATGTAGGCGGTTCGTCCGACGTCATCGGGATCATTTTGAGAATGTCCTACTGTGACGCATGTATTCTTGTGCATTTGCCTCAATTTCTTGGCAAGTAGGGCACTGCTACTAATAATATTGTCGTTTTAGATGTCATACATTGGGCTTTCACTCTCACATAAATTGTTATTTGACTTTAGTGTCCCTTTAAGCAAAAGATCCTTGTTTTTGGCCTTTTTAACATACTACTTCGTAATTTATTGTGCCCCTGCAAGATGCAATGTGCATGAAAGTACAAAAAATGTTCATTAGAATCCTTTAGAACACGCAGTGAACCAGCTTCTACCATGACGGCAACTATGGCCACATAACACAGCATGGAATACGAGTATGGTTAGAAAAAGAGAGCTTGCACTGCTCCACAGGCATTGCACAAAACACACACACCACTATTCTAATGTCAACAGGATGCAGTCGCCACGAGTCTAATGCTCTCAGCCTCAAAATATCTCACAATGAACCAGCTCGCTTTTGCAAGTGCTCACTGGCAGTACAACATGTACAGGCAAGCGCTTGCTCCTGGTATCGCAATGCAATCACTGAGTACTGTACGAGAGCCACTTGTCAAGTAACATCCCCAAAATCACTAAATGATTATGAGAGACTCCTTAGTAGTGGGATCCTGAAATTTCGACCATTTGGTGTTCTTTAATGTGCCCTTACATCGCACAGTACACGGGCCTCAAGCATTTAGCCTCCATCGAAATATGAACGCGCCGTGGCCAGGACTGTATCTTTAGCCTTTGGGTCAGCAGGCAAGCACCCTAGCCACTGATCCACCAAGGCGGACTTGTTGAGACTATGAAGCATCACAATAATTACAGAGATGAAAATAAGACATCCATAAGTGCTATGCATCCACAAGGCTACCACAGCTAGTTACAGAGCAAAAAAAAACAGGATTATGGAAGAGACTGATACCCATTCTGGAGCACTGTACAGGCCAATTTTTCCAGCCCAGGGCCCAAACAAACAAATGCAAAGCAATGACAATGCTTAGGGGTTTTGCTAATTTTCATGTCAAAGCTGTTTAGGAAAAACACTTAGATTAAGATTTTAGACCTTCTCATACGCTAACTTTGGCAGCATACCATTGCTGTGCAGCTGTTTACCTACAACGTAACTAATCACAAGATACCCAAAAGCACATCTGGTTCAAAATTATGCAAGGTAGATATTTATACAATGTAGTTTCCAAAATTACATAGGGCTTAACAGCACCTTGAATGAGACCCGAGCCCATTGAGGACGATTGAGGACGAAAGCTCACAGGCTTAAATCGACTTGGGTCCAATACAAAAATTTTTTACCCAAGCCATGCCCAGCTTTTTACCCAGCCTGACCTGCGTGCTGTGCCAAACCCAGGATTTCAGGGCGAATCTGGGCTTTCAGGCCAGCCCTGGCTCGTACGGTGCTCTAACGTGCTCCACCCATGGTTTAACTACTTCCTAAACAGCCAAGCTGTCCCACTTAAGGAAGGTGAGCAAGGCAACATGTTACTACATGAATGCCCAAATGCAGAAATTCGTTACAGTTGACTATACAGTAGAAAGGATTCTCACATTGTTGATGGTGAGGTGCATGATGATCTTGGGCACCAAGTCGCGGAAGGTCTTGGTGATAATGCGCATGTAGGAGTCCACCAAGTTGCGGATGGTCTCCACCTGGCGTTCAAGCTGAGGATCCATGGACGATCCACTGCCTTCCGAACCCACGCCATCCGTGCCCCCTTCGCCATCACCTGCAGCACTCTGTGCCCGCTCTGGATACACACCGGCTCGCAGGAACGACGCTTTCCACGAGTCCACCTCCTCTTGGCTCTCGCACGATAACTCCAGCTGCTTGTAGTCCTTGTACACGTTCCTCCAGTGGGAGCCAGCAACAGTCTTCGAATCACAAGCTGCCCTCGCCTAGCACAGCTTCCTTACACTGCCCTTAACACAGCCCTACACCTTGAAAGTTAACAAAGAAGTGCTGTTCTTTACATATATATAGTCGATCCCGGATATATCAAATTGTTGGCTATATCGAACAGTTGAGAAATCCCCTTGTATTTCCCATGCAAAAATAGAGGACCGGTGCACCCGTATATCGAACTCTATATCGCCTACATGTCGACGGTGGGAACTCTGATATTCCTGCTATTCCTTCCTCCATGTAACTAGGTGTCTTTTGTTGTGCCTTGTGTACTTCTCGCCTCATTCCTGATAAATCCTCATTCGGGAGTTAAATTGAACGTTGACCCGCACGTAGCGATAAAAATCATGACTTACGCTAACAGCGATGTCAAGTAAAGCACCGTCGTAAACTTTCCTTGCGGGCCAGGTGACGAATTCGGGTTTGTCATGACAGTTACAACGGCCTGCGCTACCTTAGTGAATTCTGCGACTTATCAGCGTTTCCGGGCACCATCTCGAACAGTGAGTGCATTCATCCGTGGAGACGACGACATAGCTGTTTCCGACTGCATCTTCGCTACCACCGCTAACCAACATTTCGCCGCGCTACAAAGCTTGCATCGTGGTTCTGTGTCAATCAACGTTGTTGTGGCCGAAAGAGCCGAGTTCGCTTATTTTAAAATCCCCTTCGAGTTTGATATATCTGAGATCGACTGTGTGTGTAGGTATATATATTACCCCTCATAACCCTCTCAAGAGGGTATTATATGGGGGGGGGGGGACAATTCAAAATTAATTCAAAATCTCGCATGAAAGTCTTTGCGCTTCATAGCCCATTTCTCTTTGGTCCGAACATGCAGTTCAGAATTTTTAAATATGACTGTTCTCTCACTAGATAGCAATTAAAACTTAAGTTCATGTGAACACGTGAACACTGCATAACATCGTGTCAAACATAAGCCAATTAGGCAAACAAATGTCAGGTTCATTCTGTAAGCCTGAAGATAGAGCTAGCTGGTTAGACATGACTAACACTATAGCCCAAACAAAAATTCACAAAATTAAGTGCGGGCACAGTGGACAGTGTCCATGCCTACTTAATCTTGAGCGAGTTTTATTTGTGCTACAGTCTTAATGATGTTAATTTTGTACCACCCACCAAAACAAACAATAACTAAATACTGCACATTGGAAAAACACATGTTCTAAACATAAAAGTGCTAATGGCATACCCAACCAGAAAAATTAGCACTGAAACGGCGACACATTATGAGTGCAACCGAACATGCACTTCCATAAGATTCCAAACCCAATGCTGCCTGCAAGATTCCCAGTGAACTAAGATTCCATTTGATGCCATAAGCAGGGGTATATGCTTCGAGCTCTTGCCAGATGCCATCGCATACTGTTGGAGACCACAAAAAGTAGTGTGGTGGATAGTTCACTGAAGAAGCAAGTTGCCAAGAACACTTCGATTTGAAGTGTGTGTCGTCTTGTGAGACAATAGTGTATTTACGCACTTCATTTTGCTTAGATATCGCCGCCTATATAAATACGTTACTCTTACTACTATACACTCCTGTGAACCAGAGCACAGCAAGATTTTTGCAGTACTCAGTAGTATAACGCCTTGTTGCTTCACTACATGAGCTACCATAACCAAGAAAATGTGCATCCTTTCGGCGCTGATAATTTGTAAAAATCACTGAGGCCTTTACATAAAGGCTCTTCTCTAAGTCATACCACCAAGCACATAAAAAAAAAGAGACAAGAAAAGGCACTGCCTTCGTCCATCATCAGAAGTATGCTAGAGAACTATATATTGTGTTACTTACAACTATCAAAAAAGCTGAAATGAAACAAGCTGTTGTGAATTGTATCCGCAGTCTTCATCATTTTGTTTGTGTAATAGTGACAGAGAAGAGAAGACAAGATACACAAGTTTTTAATACTGCTCATGCTTCCTTAAACCACAGCAGTCATGTAGGGTGAATGTTAAAAAAAAAAAGGCAGTCAGGAATGGGGAAGTGCAACAGGCAGAATGTCAAACAGCGGACGCAGACGATTGAACACTCTACAATGGCTGTTGAAACAAAGTTCAAGATGCTTGTGAAAGTGTTTTGAGTACTACTGTAAATGTAAAATACTACAGCACCTACTCCACTGAACTGTGCTTTCTCCAATGAATGCTCATTAATCAAACGACTAATGTAAAAGTGCCCACAAAATTAAATTCCAGCTATTCAACACTATACTACCCCAGAAAATATTAAGGCATTCAATTTGTAACAAAAAAATCAAATCACATGCTTTATGAATAACGTAGAAAGGAACGTTTTTTTTTTAAGACAAACAATGTCACAGCACAATATAGAAAGGTACCTTTGGTCAGGGTTGAAAAGTGCAAATGTATTTCTTCGAGACATAAAGCCAGCTTCAATATCCTTAATTTTCAGGCCATCCAGAGGAAGCATGTATTTCTTATCCTTCTCCTAAAATGTTGAAAATGAGAAAATTGGAATAATATGAAGATAGCTATGGCCTATAAACTTTTATATAAACAGCTTGTATATAACATATATCAACACACCAGTGGAATTAACAAGGAAATAAAGTAATGCTGACATTACCACAAAGACCTGTGAAAGCTGCACATTAAGGAATGTCAAAATCATATCCAAGTTTGAAAAATAAGCTGAATGTATTGTATAAAATGAATTTTACATATAACACAGTTCAGTCTCACAAAGAATCACAAAGAATTCTTGTGAGAAGTTGCACCAGCACAATTACAGAAAAAAAAAATTCATGTCACAAATATCGCAGTTATAATGGTTAATAATAAAGTAATGTAGCGAAACACAGTACTACCAACCTTAAAACATTGCACGTGAATTGTATAGTGCAACTCAGTCCCCCTCTCATACCTCCCTTTTCACTGTACATGCTGCACTAGCTGAACACAAGGGTATAGAGTCCCCCTTCAAGTAGCCTCATCAATCATCAATTCGAAAGATAAAAAATATTTTTAAAAGTGTTATAACCCCCAAATTGGTAATTTGAACAGGTCTGAAGTAATTTATTTAGTTATCTTCATGACAAAATAAAGACGAAGAAAGCTGAGAAATTAAAACACCAGTAGTAAACACATTTATCCCACTATATATAGTTAAATTCAGTAGATCCCACATACCTTGGGAATCGGCGTTATGCGAAACATGCGAAGAAAAGGTGACCGTGTTGTAATTTACTGAGAGACATGTCATAAAATGATGCTAAATATAGTGCGACGTAGCCGTTTACACGCCTTTATTAGGCCTGGAAGACGTGGCCAAAACTGTTATCTCTGAGGCACAGAACGGACTCAAGGGTCATCCCCACTAATGATGAAGATGAAGAACACTAGGTGATGATGGTTTTGTACAGGTGATAAAGAAGCGTGCTTTAAATGCCCACAATACACACGAATGTTGCATGCATGCCATATATTCAACAGTTGCAGATGCTTACATAACCAGTGGTTTGCAATTATGCAACAATGCCAACTGGAACATGAATATTAGCAACACCAGAAGCGATAAACTGATATAAAGCACTGGTGCTCGCGAAGATGCCAGTCCTGGACACTGACACATAATTCAACTTCAGCAAATGTCACCTCACTACAATTCACGTTAGTCCAACGTGACAGCTGCATGATAGGAGTGCTGTAATGTTCATAAAATTGGATATCCCACCACTGCAACCACAACTGATCGACCCGACCCAACCGACCTACCGATAGATAGGTAGGTAGGTAGATATGCAGATAGACGCCAAAAGTGCCACTTTCTGTACGCAAAGAAATGCTTCGCATTTAAAATGTATGCTATAAATTTTCAATTAGGTTAGAAACCAGGCATGTGACAGTCCTACAAGCTCTGAGATGAAACTTAAAATAATTTAAAAAGGTAGAGAATTCCCTATAGCACAAAAAAAATTGTTAGCAAAAGGCAAATATGCTTGCCTCTTCGTCCTTGTACCACGAGATGGACTCCGATGTGAGCACAAACCAGTAGTCCCTAGAGCCACCTTTCATGATGCCCAAGTTGTGGATGCACATCCACCCCTTGCGAATCACCTGAAACAAATACATGACAAACGACACATTAGAAAATTTTACGGCTCCTTTTCACTTAGCCACCTATCAAAAAACTGATCTCAAACCACTCTTAGTGTATAAGCAACATAGCGAAAACAACTCACAAAATTTTTGTTTTATATTTAAATCAAGGAAACCCAGAAGCCATGGAAATTTGCCTACAAAATCTTTCTGCTATATAGCAAGTATATGAAATCAACTTATGAGGTCCTGCTCACCAACAAGAATAATCTTTCTACTTTACAGAGAAATTACAACAAGAAAGATTAGTCTTCAACAGCTTCATTTGTGTAATACAAAAGCACACAACCTAGCTGCAATACTATGTGATATAATGCAACACAAAACAAAGGCTACCACAACCGAAACTGCTTTTTGTTAAATGCTTTAACACACTCAGTAGCTACTAAGGCACATGTCTTGAAGTGCAAATAGGCATTGTCCAAACTGCAACCAGGTGCAAGCGAGGCAGTAACTTCGATGGTGCGCCTAGATGTGCTAGCAAGGTGTGCAAGTGTAATCATCAAGTGAGCAAGTGTAATTAGAATCATAATTTCGGTTGAATCTGTACAATATCAGGCAAACAGTGCAATCTTTTTTAATGGTATAAAAAACGAAAACAAAAAGGCTAATGAAGGCTATCAGTTTTATTTTAGTACCTTACACCTTGAAATAAAATGAATACTTCAGCGGGTGTCACGACCTTGAGTGCATGCAATGAAACATTATTGCTTTCTCCCACTGCAATACCTGTTGCCAGCGTGGCTCACTGTGTAATGTGAGCAGACTATAGAGAACGGCACAGACATCTAGCAGCAACCCATCGAAAGAACTGCACATGATCTAAATGCTGCTCCCAATACTTGTCAGCTGCTGGCCAATACCATGCCATCTGTTGTTCGACTTCAAACAGCAGATACCAGCAGCTCTGAAGAGAGTGAGCACAGGCCTCTGTACGAAAAAAGGGTGTCGGAGAAACTGACTTCGCACTGCGCTTCTGAACTATCTTTGCAGCGCAAGTGCAAGATGTGGCTGAGCTGTTCATAGCATTGTCTCCTATTTGGAGAATGAGTTTTCTCGCCAAGCCCGAGGGTTGGTTTATGACATCTTTAACAGTGTACTGGTCATTTCAGCTAAAATAGAACTCGGGAGCTGAATTTGAAATTTTAACTTTTTCAACAGGTTAAATATTTTGTATGAAAAGCAGCTTTGATGTTTTTTGTTTTTTCAATCAAAACCAGTGAAATGCTGTTTCAAGGAACCAAGACTGCTGCATTAGTCATTCGGAAAGAAATGTCAGACAGGGAGGGATACAAAAGAAGAATATCAACTATACATAGGTGGAAATAAATTCGGTATAGTGAAGGTAGTAGACACAGGGCTTGACTAAGAGAATAAAGGAAGATGATGAAGCCTGATCACTGTCCCGCTTGTAGTCAGCCCTTGTCCACTCATGTCTTCTACCATTAAACACCACTGCTTGACTAGAAACTTGACACAAGTTTTCAATCGAAAACATAAGCCGTGATGCATGTGATTAAGACAAGCTAAATAGTGGAGCCATTTGCCATTTCAGATAATAGGCAGCCCAGAGAACAAGTCCTGCGAGGTAAGAATGCATCACTGCTTGCCTTAACATAGGCTACCGGCAGTAGGAGATCACAACAGTTAGATTTAGCGAAAACTTGCACAAGCCACAAGCTTTTGAGAAAAGAACCTCGCATGTAACTGGACATTGATCTTTTAGTTTGTATCTAGTCAGTGAAAATCAAAAATAAGGATAAACAAACTTGAACTAGGCCATAACTACACTAAAAAACAATAAAAAAGGGAAAGGCCTGGATATTATAAGGAAGCAGAGCAATAGCCTCAAAACCATGGCTTCATTACTTTGGTAGTACACCAGCACACAGTTTGCAAGCGAGCCTGCGGAACTTTAACCTGGGTCAAATTTTACAAAGCATGCAGTTCCTGAAAGGTCGAAACCAATATCAGATCAGACTCCACTACTCTAGAACAGCCGTGCCTTAGTAACACAAATAGTGATCAGACATGTTGTGGAAGCGTAAGCAAATTATCACAGGCAATAAGAACATTTCCCAGACAGTTCAGTATATAAATTACTAGGGTCATTTTTAAATGTCATTAATGAAAAATCAGCGAATCGTCTTAATTCACAGCAAGAAACACTTCTGAGGCATGGGCACCTTTTGAGAATCCTGTTTGTGACTGCAGGAATAGGTTGAACTAACCACCAAATGAATGATCACTTTGTGATGCATTCAATGACCTAAAATGCCTGCAATGCTACGATGTGTCATTAGCGCCCACTGAAAAATAGTGAAAATGTTATAAAGACCACGAGGAAGCAATTATGTTCCAAGCAATATTGATTCCCTGCTGCATGCAGCTGATATTTGGGTAAGTGTATATAGTAGCATTGCCATGCTTTGGTATAGATTATTAAAGAATTGTTACAGAGCCACATAAAAGGAACTGCTACTTCTGACAAGAAACTTTTGAAAACGGAGCCAAATATCAAGAATGACAATAGCACTACTATTCTAAAATTGAGCAATAGGAAGCATACATAGTTGTACAAAATTAAACACCTTGTTTCTTTTCTACTGACTGTTCCACACACTCCCACAGAAGCTGCAGCTGCCCATGTTTATGGTCAAGTTCCAAAGAAAACAGACACTGAACAAAACCACATTTTTTTTAACCAATTGTTCTTACTTTCAAAAGAAAGATTGGTCAGGCAGGTGCATTATCCTGTCATCGTTAGGTATCTGCCTCCTCGCAACACTATCAAAGTTTAATCTAAAGGCTACCAAGTACAGAACAGCTAGTTCAGTAGCATGCAATTAGGATATTAGTTAGACTCTTACATGCCTTGCTAAGAGAGTGTCAACTACTGTGACACATTTAAAACATTCCTTTGCACACTTGAAACATTACTGTGAACAGCTGTAGGAGAATATATTTAATGGTTGATTCCAATGGCAGTTTGTACAGCTGTTCCTCCTGTTATTGGAGCAAGTGTGTTCCAGTACGACATTCTGGGAAAATTTTCCAGCAGTGACCACTCCGCAGAGCAGTTGAATCTGCTCTGCAAAACTTAGCACGGTAAACCGAAGCTCTGCACAACAAACCTCCTTTCAGCGTGGTTTTTAGCTGTCTTACGGCACACCGCATTTGGTAGTGCCATGGTAGTATTTGCTTTCATAGTAAGGAACACCAGAGACAACTACTAGTCGTGAAGCACGAAGGGCAGCGAACAGTGAATGGCCCCACACATGGTACAATGGGTAACCAAAATTCGTATAGTGCTGGTGTTCCAATATTAGGTTAGGCGACGTTGCTTTATGACACAAAAGAATGCTCACTTATGGAGGTCTTCCACTGCTTCGAATCTGCCAGTGGAATTGCCACTAGTCATGCCACTTTCTAGTTTCTACAACACTATGTACGCAAGCAAGTAAACAGCATCTTAAAAAACTTCGAACGGATTGCTTTTACAGTTGAGCCCCTTCCTGAGAGACATGCATCAGGAAGCAATTCTTGTTTTTTGTATGAGGTGTCTCTCATAAGCAAAGTGCCATGTAAGCATTTTATCATCAACCTTATCTTTAATGTAGGAACAGCAATGTCATTTATAACCCATGTGTCTTACATCAGTCGCACTTTAAAGGGGTTCGACTATAATAAAGATACTTCACAAAAAATACAAATTTCCATTAGGAACAGCTTTATTTTCAAAAATGATTAGCATTCTGTGGAGTTTTTTAGTTGGTGAATAGTTCTTTCAATCATGTATGCAGGATGGACCACTTAAAATGCCATGTACACTCAAATTACAGAAAAAGAAAAACGATAAAGCAGCCCTGGAGTTTTAATACAACTCAGGTTTTGCCAAACAGCTGTACGCATGCTAGAATTCCGGCAAATAATCAAGTGGCAAGTGCACTGAAATCAAACTTCATCACATGGCAGTCTGTGTCTTTGCAACCCTCATATGTACTGTATTAGTAATGCATATGCCACCCATCCACCATACTACTGTACAGCCTACCAATGAGATTTTGTATACAAGTAGGTAAATAGCACTCCAATCAACTCTTCTGAATCACAAGCCTAAACAATACACACAATGGGTAACCACATTTGATAAAAGCACAAGCAAGAACTGCAAACACCCAAACATGCTTTGATATTTTTTTGGCAAAATAAGGTTAAATAGGGGTTAGTTATAAATGAATCACCTATAAACAGGCATATATGATATTCTAAGATATGCATGAATATTTTATTGATTATTCATTTTCACATTACCTACACATCTCATGCCAGCATAAAAGGGCATCAAACAATATTGTAAAACAAATTCAAAATTATTTGTATAAATTTGGAAACACCCAAAAAGAAGAAAATAGAGAGCTGCTACAAAACTATACCCCAACTTCGCAATTAAATGAGATATATATATGGTCCATTACAAAATACAATAAGACAAGTATTTTCATGTGTAGCAATAAATTTAAAAATTTAATTTCCATGAAAATTTAAGTACAATACCACTGACTTTTCACACTGCTTTAAAGGAGCACTGACATCAAATTTCAAGATAGAGATGTGCCCATCATTCGATCGCTTATTATGCATAGGTCTTCTTGGCCAAATTTGAACGGCATCCGTCGCGTGGAAGTTATTTTAATTTGATGTCAAACAGCACAGAAAAACTAAGGAGAAAAACCAAAAAAACTGCCCTGCGACATCAACACTAGTGCTAGGTGTTCGATGTGATACATTCCACAAATACCATCCTGAGTGACGATACGCTAGTAGCGATGACAAGTATGATCCAAGTGTTCTTATCGTGCGCCGCCGAAGCACAGAAACGCACTCGCTCAGCGCGTCCGATCTTCGTCGCACTGGATCGAATTATTTGAAAGAACAGCAAAAGAAAAGAGCATGAACGTGTGCTTGTTTGTCAGCATGTTGTGGAATCGCGAGTTGCAGGTGAGTTGCAGTCGTCTCGTTTGAAGCACAGAAAAAGCGCACATATCATGTATGTTTTGCACACCAACACGACCACAAGCTATCAAAAGTGGAACAGCGTATAGCCAGATATCTTTAACAAGTAACACGCACGTATCTTTAATTTTAGTTTATCTATAGACGTGTCCACGTAAAAGTGGTAATACCGTGTTAACCTTGAGAGGCGGGATAGGTGGGGTTATCTGGAGGCTCAAAAAAGAACCTGGCAAGCAGGAAATGTATTCTATTTCTCCGCTGATGCTCATTCGCTATAGCTATATTGCATTGACCCCTCTGCGTATACCTGAATGCTTTGCACGCCAAAACACACCAATATAGCTAACTGAGACACACGTGCAAACATGGCTGAAGCGTGCATCCTCAGGCACCTCTGCAGTACTGCTTGGAACGGCATCCATTTTGGCATTGCTGTTCTGCAAGAGGTCGATCGAAGCAAAAATAATTCGCGACGTCGTGAATCGCGGGGAGTCCAAGCTCCCGACTATCGTATAGAACCCGAGTCGACACTTTGTACGGCAACTACAGCAATACAGGTGACAAGGCATAACTGAATGTGTCCGCCTAGCACACGAAATGTTTGTGGAGCAGCTGAGCCTGACGTCACTTTTTTATGTGGAGAAGTGGTCAGCTGTGGTGTGATCTGGAGGTGACCGCGAGGTAGTGCCACTCCCAGTGCTAGAAATGGCGGGATTGCCGGCCGCTTCAAACAGTGCTAGATACCAGTGATTTAAATCAATAAAAGTGATAGTTATTCATCCCTCAGTTGCATTTTAGGTCGCAAATCGCTACTATGGGGTCTATAGCTACTCGCTGATGCAAAAATCTTGGCATGAGTAAATTTGATGTCAGTGCTCCTTTAACGTAATCTGTTGCACTATAGTAATATAGTACAACTTTTCACACTGCTTTAACGTAATCTGTTGCACTATAGTAATATAATGGCACTGCACACCCACAGATTTATAATTGCAATAAAACACCACAGTTCAATGTTACACATTAAAGCAATAACATGGAAACAAAGTATACTAACCCATAAATATTGATGTGCAATGCAAGAAAGCTTTAGCATTAACTATTAGTTATGTTTTTTTTTGTTTTTTTTTTCAACTGCACGCATAATGAACTTAGACTAGACACTTCACAGGCTATTCAAGCAGTTCCCAATTATATAAGTAGACACCTAAAGGGTTCATCTGCATTTGCATAAGCAAAATATTAAATGTTACTGCTATAAGGCAATATCACAATGTATAGAAATTGGTTCCGTTTTGAGCAAAGAATTTTTTTTTTCATGCATTCATACACTCACTTTTGAAATAGCGCTCTTGCACAGCAATACAATGCTTCCCGCATTAATGCCACTTTTGTCTTGAAACTTTTTTTTTTTCCCCTTTCTTGAGGTGGAGCTTGTTTCGAAGAATACAGATTGATTTAGGCGATATTAAAACGGCCACGTTGAAGTTAGGTTCTTCCCTTAGGACAAGATGGAAATACACAGGAGGTCTGCCATTTGTCTATTTCACTCCCTTTCCAGAATTAAAATCTTGTCTCTAAAGTTGCCATCAATATGACAATGCCTTCTTATTGCCAAGTGATGCGAATTCCCAACACAGTTTGCGAGCTTCTACACTACACAAAAATGCAAGAGCCATTGGCCAATTTTAAACCATACTGGCCGGTGTGTGGCAACCACACAACTATCTGGTACCATCTCGCATTTGAAACGCAATGTACAGTGTTAATTTTTATGAAAGGGAACACTGCGACGCGTGGTCAGCGCACTCCGGCTGCTGCTGGCAGCAACCACAGTTTTTTTTTCGTGTCATCTTGCGGTGAGCAAAATAACCATTCATTGCCGATATAGAATGGCAAGATTTCGACCCCTCCCCCTTCAAGGCAATTACCAACTCTTGCGTAATCGCCTTGAAGGGGGAGGGGGTCGCAATAACGCCGCTGGTTCCATATCAGCAACGAATGGTTGTTTTTTGCTCGCCACGAAATCGACGTGAAAAGAGACTGTGATTGCTCTCGTTCCCACTTGAATGCGCTGCTAGCAGCCGCCGGAGCACGCAGGCCACGCGCTCCCGTGTTCCCTTTCATAAAAATTGACACTGCACAAGATGCCATTCTTTGTATAAAGGAACCACAACCTACACACTGCTAGACTTTCTCCATTCCTCTGAAAGATAAGCTAAGCTTATCAACTAAAAATATACTACAGTGGAATCCCATCTATAGAAAATATAATTTAGAAGAAAAAAGAAGGATGTAAGGCACTGTTTATATGCAAATTTTTTTGTTATACGAATACGCAAAATTTTTAAGAAAAGTTATTCAGCAATATGTGACCTTACATTAGTCGTATTTGTGACTGGACAGGTTGGATGTCTTGCACATAAACAAATACCTATTCCTTGCATGTTTTGGAGAATAAGCATACATGTGGATATTAAGAATTTTTAACAATCCAATCTGGTACTGGTGCACAAATGTATTTGCATATGCTGACCCTTGCTTTGCAAAATCTGGTACTGGTGCACAAATGTATTTGCATATGCTGACCCTTGCTTCGCAACGTGTTTTCTGTACAGGATGTCTATTGTCCCCTTTTGACAACAAAGCCACAAATTGCATACCGTGAACAGCCAGTAATTCTTTTCATGCATCCCCAGCACACAAACTTGTAAGTTTCAAGTTGTTTCTTTTTGTTTCAATAAAACGATTCCGCCACGTGAGCCTAATCAAGCTATTTATTAAATGTACGCAGATCTTTGAATACTCCCAGAAAGAATGCATCTACGACATATCCACAAAGATTTGATTGATTGATATGTGGGGTTTAACGTTCCAAAACCACCATATAAATATGAGAGACGCCGTAGTAGAGGGCTCCGGAAATTTCGACCACCTGGGGTTCTTTAGCGTGCACCCAAATCTAAGCACACGGACCTACATTTCTCCGCCTCCATCGAAAATGCAGCCGCCGCAGCCGGAATTCAATCCCGCGACTTGCGGGTCAGCAGCCGAATTTTTTAGCCACTAGACCACCGCGGCGGGGTAGTATCCACAAATTGTAAGTAACACAGGGAAGGCTGTATTGCTGCACAATGAAACTATTTTAAAGGTGAAAGCACATGAACGCATGTAAATTACTTTCCTCCAGAGAGAGCCAGTTGCGAAACATTTTGATGCCAGCTTGCATGAACGCGCAAGTGGGCTTTCCTTCTGTGAACTCCTAAATTTCTTTCTTCAACTAAATAATGTTAAGGACACTAAACCACTTGTTTCAAGCATCTAGGCTCTACTTAATACTTTGCATATAGTCTAATTACACACTGATTGCACAACTTGCCGTATCTAGAGGTTGCCTACTTGGTCACTTGAGCAGTGACAATGACAGTGTGATGAATACTGCTCTAATTTTACGTACTGAGTGCAGCTAGAATAAAATGACCTGAACACAAGAGTGATGATTTCCCTAGAGTAAAAGCACAACAACCAACACAAAAGCTTCAGATAAACTATTCTGTGCCGCAATGACGTTTCCTAGCTTTTCTTGGCATTTACAAATTTGGTTTAAATTATAACAAAGTTATAGAAATAAAGGCTTAAAAAGAATATATATATATATATATATATATATATATATATATATATATATATATAAAGTAAAAAGCACATCCTCAAAATTTTCAATTACAAAGGTGGTAAGTGAACATTTCAGTGATATCTAAATGTACCCTTTCCAGTTACAGAAGTTTATATCAACAAAATAAGAGAATGCACCAGCCACTAAAGACACCATAGTGCTGCAATGATTAAAAGCCATGACTGCAGGCAATATTACAAGACAGGTACAACGTTTCAACATGTATGCAGACATTAGTAAACCAAGTTGCTTCACAACTGCAGTTTTAAATATGTATCTTAAAGACCCTCTGCAATGAAATGTTTAACTGGGTAAAATGCATCCAATTGCACAGATATGAAAGCTAACATATCATGCTCTCGTACCTGCAGAACTCCAGCGAGCCTGTGGCTGGCTATGCTTATAGCGGCAGCTCCCATGCAGGCTGCGGAGCAGCAGTGTAGCCTCAGCTTTGACTATTGCAATTGTACAACTGGGCATTAAGTAACCCGCATGTCACCACATGAAAGGGACAATGAAACTTTCCTTCACAGCCTTGCTACAAAATGCTGCTATTAGAATTCATGTGATGAAACACGGGACCCCCCAATTAGAGAACCAGCATAGGTCCTCTACACAATCTCGGAGATTATGTGCCCGTGCAGCATTCTGGAAATCTTGTACGCAATGCGCTGGGACTCGCATCAAATATGCTAACCAAGTGTACAGACAGCCTCAGTTGCTATTTGAAAGTTCTTAATCCTAAAACACCACCAAGATTGCCTAATAGTTCACGCTACTCATCTATAACCAATATAAGTGAAATTTCATTGCAGCGGGCCTTACTTTGCAGAGTGAACAATGCACCAAAGAATGCAACCTTTCAGCCTTGCATAGCACACCAATCAGCACCACACCAAGAGGCAGCTCAAAGCTTTGACCTATGCCCCCAGTCACAACCGCACATGCTACTTTTGAACTGTTAAGCTCCACCCATAGGCAGAAAATACTCTGCCATTCCAAAATGGCAGTTCTCCATGCATGCAAAAATTTGATCGTCAACATCTCAAGAATCAATGTCTAAAGCATGCAATTAGTTCCTTTTATACAAGTTACACAAATACTTAAAAGTGGCTTTGGGGAATCTGTCAAAACCGAGCTGCAGATTTTTTTTAATCAGGAAAGAAGATAAAAAGGAAAAAGGTACAACGAAATGACCATGACTTACGGCGAAAACAGACTAGGAAACCAAAGGGACAAAATGGGAGGAAATATAACTCTTGCCAACTTGGAAACCCAAATATGCAAAATAAGACAGAATAAAAAGCTCTTTAGTGTACTCTTTCACAGCATAACAAAGCAAAAAGAGTAAGATAAGGCAATGGTTTCATGCAGACATCAAGTGAAACTGCTCGTCAAGCATATTGTTATGCACGAGTATTAATGAACAAGCATAACAGCTTTTCAGTTGCACATGCTAGCACAGAAAAAAATGAGATTAGGTGAGTCATGCAACATGTTAGTAAAACATTTTCATTAAGCCATGCATCATAATTTTCAATCAAGAATAGAGAAACAATTCTGAAAAAGAAAAAGACAAGGACAAATACAAGGCAAGTTTCTATTGAAAATATGCGTGTGCTAAACTCCTTTCACATTATCTAAGGAAATAGTACTTTGGAGTGTTGTACAACAGATGATTATTCAGAAAAATAGACTTTTAAACTATGAGAAGCAGGGACCACATTTTTATAATGATTAATTTCATTTGTCCTTCATACTGCCTGCCTTTGCAAATTGCTCATCCCAGCAATAGTGCTGCCTGGTAGCTTATGACTCGATGACAAGGGGCAAGAAGAATGGAATTAGATTGCAACAAAATAAAAGTTCCGGCCATTCATGAACCACCGGAACATTAATTATATTATGACAGACAGCTGCAGCAAAAGGTCATTACAGACAAAAGAAAATTAAACAGAAAAAAATGAGGCCAAAAAATGTCATTAAAACTAGATGAACAAAAAACCGCGTGAGAATAACCCTGAAGTTAAATTACAATTGCATTCCTATTGATAAATGTCTGCACTAGCCAAAGTTAACTAAATTTATTTACATCAAAATCTCTTGATGCTGTGCAAGTATGTTTCGCACCCATAATAGTTTAAATACAAGAAAAAAAAGTAATAGTAAACAAAAAAGTTAAATCTTATAAGAAAATTTTTGTTTGGCTAAACTTCCAAGACAAATGGTATATTAAAATGCTATTTGAATGACAGCCTCTCAGGAGCAGCTAAAATCTATCTTTGATCTCACATGGGAGCCTATAATAAAAACAATAGTGGTGCATGTTAATAAAAGCATGCATTCAAGAAGCCATGCAACAAACAGGCCAAGAAGTGCTAAAATGAATGACTGCACATTTGCCCCTGTTCCTTTTTTTTTTTCGTTCTCTCACAATGTTTTGTCAACAAAGGCAAAGATTTTCCTGCATAAGCTTCTTTCTTTTTAGAATGCTACAGAAGAAGTGCGATTCCATATGCCAAATTACGGCACATAGTTGCCAATTATGCACATAGTTGAAAGCTCTGCAAGCAGGAGCACCATTTCAGAAGAGCCAGCAAAATTACGACAGACATTGGTAACTATGCAGGTGACTTACCTTTGCTAAAGATTTTTTTAAATGAATAATTGCATGAATTGGTTTATTGCAAAACAATTTAAGAGGTAATCCATTCAGATGCTAATGGCTAATCAGATTTTTATCCAGTCAATTCACTCCCAAATTGATTTTGTATGACAAACCAAGACTTCTCACACAAGACTGCATCATAATATTCTGCTCGAAGCTCATAATGCACCGAAGTGGAAGGAATGTACACCCTTAACTATAAGCAATTTTCATAAGCAACACCCAAGATGTAGAGATTTACCACAAGCTTTCACAAGAATCCATCCGCATTATATAGTATCCCTTGGACATATGTGGTTCAATTGACGTTCGCTCCTTTTTCTTGTCAGCATGTGTTCGCATCAGCACCACCCCAGTAACAGTTGCACCCCTTTCTTTGGAAACCTTTTACAAATCATCTATGCTAAATCGTCCATGTGCTTCCTTCAACAACTTTATACACCTAGCTTACATGTATTTCTTTTCTGTAGCATACTACACAATACAGCGCTATCTTTTTCCTACATTTCACCTGCCAAGGTAAAGTACCAAATGGAATGCACATTTAGCTCTACAGCATAGTGCACACATGGTTTAGCAACTTGCAATGTGCACGTACCCATTCAACTGTTTATCCGTCAACAAAGACTTACAATACTACGAGTATATTTGCAGTATAGTGAGCTGCTGCGTTCATGTCAGAGCCACTTGAAACACACATGACCACAAACTATGAATTCAATTACCAGTTCCTTCTGAATGGCTTAATGCATTTGTTCTGAACTTCAAATTCAATCAAACCACTTGAGTCAGCTGCAGCAGTGCACATAAACTTAATGGCTATCAGTTCAATCTATCACACATTGTGTGTATGTGTCATAATAAAAAAGCTGCCTAGAAATGCTCACATGCCTCACATTATGAACCATGCACTTTTCTAGGAACAGACACACATTGAAGAGGTCAGACTGGTCAACAAGTGTGTCATGGCTCCTAGGATCCAATGCTTGGTGCCAAAGTGCTTGGCCAGTAACTCATCCCATAGGTCACCCTAACAGACTGACTATGTGATCCATGACAACTGGACTAATGACAACTAGACTTTAAAACTCTAGCACAAGATTAGCTTGCAAAATAGAAAAAAGATGTATTGCACACTATGAAATCACTCTCAATAAATAAAAACTTATTAAATTAGAAATGTCACTCACTCATGGTTAAATTAGGATTTGCTTGCAGTTATTTCCAAATTGACACTATGGAGGCTATTTCAACTTCTCCATTTACAGTCACTAAAGATTTCGCTACCAAAAAAGTTGGAAGTGGATCACGATGAACGTGAGCACAAGGTAATGGTGAATAAAGCACGAAATGTTGTGCAGTCTCCCAACACACTACCACAGCTATACCAAGCGCAAAGCTACATACCTGTACACTTGTTACTGTTAATAGTAGGCATGTGCAAATAGTGAATTTTAGGTTCAACGTGAACTCAAAGCAAACAGTTATTTTGATTGAATAATTATGAATTGAATTCAAATAGTATATAAAGCATATTTAAAGAAAAATGTGCATATCTGTCATGACCCAACTAACCTGCACAGTACTTGCAAAAAATTTAGACAAGGCCTGTTAAAATGCCATTTCTTTTTTTTTTTTTTAAAGAAGTGGAAACAACTTTGAATAGTAGCAGGATTATACTTTTGGTAGGATGCAGGTGATAACCTATAAAATATGTTACCGTTTTAAAATTTACGATACTTCGAGCTTATAAGCTGGTATAACAGGCTTTTAAAATTGGAAATTTATGAATCGAAGTAAGAGTAATATGTTCATTTAACACTGATGTGGGCTTTTGCGGCAGTGTGGCTACTTCTGCATAAGTGTTTTTACGGCTTAATAACCCTTTACTGCAGTGAAACCACCCTTACGGTGAATTACATGCATACTCTGTTGATAAAACTGAGGCAACTCTACCCCCTCCATCTGCTATATTGCCTTGTCCCTGTATACTGCAGCGCCCTCGACGAAAAAAAAGTAGAGTAAACATGGTTTCATTTATTCATTCCTGCAGACTAATATACATTTGGATAGATGCTTCCACGGCCTAATACTTTTCCACTGCAGCGAAACCACCTTAAAAGGGGTTACATGCGGATTAGTGTACACCTATTCGTTCATTTCTAATACTTCAAAATTTTCAACAATTTCAATTAAAATCAAAGCAAATTGATGGATTGATTTGTGGGGTTTAACGTCCCAAAACCACCATTTGATTATGAGAGACGCCGTAGTGGAGGGCTCCGGAAATTTTGACCACCTGGGGTTCTTAACGTGCACCCAAATCAAAGCAAATTCAAATACAGTAATATTCGTTCGAATATTCGCTACATTCATATTTGAACAAGCCCAGTTAATAGCATAGAGAATAGCGTCAGACCTACTTGTACAGGAATGAAAAGGACAAGATATACGAGAAGATTCCAATAGTCCACTTTGATTTAGACACAGCACACAGCAATGTTTTTTTTACCTAGACCGATTGCCTGCACCTATGGACAGTGCTTTTTGAACCTTACAGTATGCCATCTTTCAGAGTAATAAAAACTTCCTTGATAAAGCCACTTACATAATGCACACAAATGCTGATGCGATACTTTGTTGCTCCTCCACAGCGATGCACAATTCACAAAACAGATGATGCTCTTCTCTATTCCATTTATGCAACTGCAGCCAACCCCTTTCAATGCAGGGCACATGCTAGCCATATTACCACCTCCACAGCCCCATGCCATTACAATGTGGCACCATCTTTCAGTGTTGTCAACTAGCCAAACATGTAACAGCGGTGCGACACCTTTGACAGTGGTCTTGACAAATGGACGGATGGGATGGCACGAACTGCTTAACAAATAATGCACGAAAGGTACCTATTTCAACAAAGAGAAATGCAGAGGCTTTCCAGCTTTGAATGAACATTAAGTGCAATAAAAATACCTGATGTTGACAAGACGAACAAGGACTACATGAAGTTAAACAAAGGTTACTGCTTTCAACGTACATTGCATTACTATTTCTTTATTGAATATCCCTCGGACCTTGGTCATAGCAGCTAGGATTACTCTGTGTACTTTCAATGTGCACAGACACTGAACACAGGAGCAGCTGGTGCCCAATCAATAGACAACAAGGGCTGCAAGCATGCTCCATGCGGGTGCCCAATTACCGTATGCCATTATACAATGTGGTAAATTTTAATAATATAAAATTGAAAGAACACTTCATCCATGCTTTGTTCTTTCAAGTGTGAGAATCCAGACACAGATAAAATGATGCAGTGGTGCTGCTATTCATGCTATGGTTTATTGCCAAGGAAAAAGTGCAAAACGTCACCTAAATAAAAAGCTCAAATGGCAATTTCATCATTTTTAAAAATTAAAGTTTTCCTTCGACAGACATATCCCTGTGTTAACTATGGCCAGACTTTCATTTGTGTGCAATATCAGTAATATACCATGAACATGAGCAGCTAAAGAATGTCCTTTTACTGCAGGGCTGGTTATCCATGCCCTTTCTGTCATGGGGCAATAACATTTTCAGTAATAAAAAAACACATACACCATTATCAGTACTGCACAAAACCACCCTGGGGCAAAAGATTGCCATTATATCAGAGGCAATCTTGCCACATAATTTTGCGATGTTGGCAGTGGTAGAGCTGGCAACCACAAGCAGCTAAAACAAGAAAAGG
The DNA here is from genome assembly GCF_043290135.1 of Rhipicephalus microplus. Lineage (NCBI taxonomy): Eukaryota > Metazoa > Arthropoda > Arachnida > Ixodida > Ixodidae > Rhipicephalus > Rhipicephalus microplus. The sequence goes on along the minus strand of NC_134710.1, from coordinate 287,251,146 downwards.
TCTGACTACTTCCAGGGATAGTAAATAGAAAATGATGAAGGCATCGCAATTTGACTTGAAAAATGAGACTGTTCCAATAAACAATGTGCATTTCACATATTTTTTTAACATATGGCTGTACTTTTGTAGGATTGCGAGCACATGCCAACTGCACGCGAGTGCACGTGGAACTGCATGTCAATCCCCATAATGTCAAACGTGGAGGTAGCGGAGCCAGCAGCACCAGAGGCAAGCAGACGGTGTGCACTTTCCTGTCCTGCTACTTTCCTTTCTTTCTCTCACCTTTACATCCAGCTCTCCCCCTTCCCTGAATAAGCTGAGGCGCGCGCCTATCCAAGACGCCGACGGTTCTAGGAATCTAGTATTGGTCTGTACAGTTGAAGCAAAATGGGCTGAGAGATGCAAATTGATGGCTGGCAATGTTGATGAAAAAGCATTTATGCAGGGACCATGGTTGGCACAGCTGCTTTTGGCAATTTAAACACCATCTCTTCTCATTCTTGTGCAGCTACCAGACACAGCAGTTAGAGAAAAATGCCATTAAATTCCCTACATTCCGTTAGTTTCCATCTGAAAACAAGGCTGAGTCAACCAATTTCACCACCCAAGTCTCTTCAATTGGGCTGAATATCACGGCAGCAAAAATTTCATTCAGTATCCCTTAGCAAACATGCTGCAGCAGTGCACTCAGAAAAAAAAAAATTGGCCCCGTATCTGCATGTTACACTGCAAATGTCGTCGAAAGATGATAGTCTTGCATCTGGAGAGAGTGAACAAAACGTTTTATTAATGTTCTGCGCAAGAAAATCGGTGAACGGTATTCTGGAGGCGCTGCGTTAGAGTGCCTCGAGCGTGCAGCGTTAGTGAATGAGCACATCAAGTCACGTCACACGTGAGACATGAGCGCTATCTAGCAGTTATCTTGGAAAACGAAGCACGCGGCGTGCACGCCCGTCTCGGAGGTAGGTGCCACTGCTGTGTCATCTTAGCAAAGCGCTGGAAACACTTGCCTTTTCGTGCAAGCGTTGCATGGTCGTCGCAGCGTGATACACGCTACGGTCCTTAGAATTACTTATGTATGCCTTTTCTAGTAAAAGACACACATACAGAATATTGACATGTTGCTATGGTGCTTCAGATATGCGCAATAATTTCGTTTTAATTGTAATTCACAATGGCACAAGTATGAACGCCGATTCTTGAGCAATATTGGTGGGCGCTGCGGATGGGGTCGGCCGTTTGGGGTATCGCCTAGTGCTTTTTAGGATAACGTTGAGGGCGGACAAACAGACAACTATACAGACAGACAGACCACAATTTTTGCGTCGAAGTTTCCCAACAAAGACTATCGTCGGCTTTAAAAACATTTGCAGTAGGCTGCTCTCGTTGATGATTGATCTTTTTCCGTGAGGAAGAGCATTCTAAAATTTCGCAACCATGGAGAGTGAGCTATGGAACAACCCTAAAAAAAGTGGCAGTATTCGTGTTCTGACGACTGAGATCACTAGCATGATACTCGTAGCCTTGTCGGTGGCATCCATTCTTCAAATGATCAAAATCGTTTGAAGTGAAATGTTTTAGTATTACACCTCTACGGCTATCAAACTTGTCACTTGCCACAGAATGGCAACAAAAGCATGACTTCTGCCAATACACTGGCATGTGCAGCATCAAATATGAAACAACTCTGCAGCATAGAGTGCACAGGACGACGCGCTACTGTGTGTACACACTTTCCACCCAGGTGGAGAGGTGGAGAAAAAAAATAGCACTGAGGTACAGCCTTTAGCCCCATTTGCTCTGGGAAATACGCTGCTCTGCTTCAGCAGCTTCCTCAGAACAAGTTCCAGAGGTACATACGTTGGTTTGTACACATGGTTGATAATATTTGTTGGGGTTTAACATCCCAAAACCACTATATGATTACGAGAGGCACCGTAGGAGGGCTCCAGAAATTTCGACCACCTAAGATTCTTTAACATGCACCTAAATTTAAGCACACGGGCCTCAAGCATTTTCGTTTCTATCAAAAATGTGGCCACCGCAGCCGGGATTCAATACCGCGACCTGCGGGTCAACAGCCAAGTGCCTCGACCACTAGAACACCGTGGTGGGTTCCACATGATTCATCAAAAAAAATGTGTTCACAATGGTGCAGATGCAAAATGCCATCATCTAACGCTACACACTTCGTGACTAACTTAAATTATCATCTGTGCATGCACCTAAGGGTGAACTTGAACTGATAGCAAAATCGTTCTTGTTGCCTGGCACTGCATAATCGGCTATAAAACCACTGCAATGAACTGGAGTTCCAGCTTGACTAACTGCACTCAAACTAGTGCATTCCTATAGAATACCTCATAATAAATCAATTCATGCAATTTAACATTGTAAAAGAAAATGTTGAACCAGGCACTGCAACAATGGCTACAAGTGCATGCTGCAGTAATAGACTCCACATGTTCCCAATAGCAATTGTAACTAAGAAATATTTCTATAAATTTATTAACCTTGCACTGCTAAAAATACCCAATTCACTAACCTGGTTGCCTAGTTTTCTTTTACCAGCCGATGACACATCTGCTGTTTGCTGTGCACTGGAGAAAAAAAAGTCGGGAGGTTAAATTGCTCAACCTGGGTCACAATATAATGTTGCTTGAATGGCAACAAAATAGATTCAGCAAACAATAAGGTAAGTGCAAATCATTTCGTGAAGCTAGCTGACACATCAAACAGCACAAACACACCAACAATGCCACATATAGAGAAACCAAAAGACAGTCAGTGGAAGCCAGCAAAAATATTCAAGTTCCTTGGCAGTAATAGCATTGCAAAACCAATCAATTATTGAATTAGTCAATGAAAAGATGACACAGCAACCTTTCTCTGTTTCTTTTCCTATCCCTCCATTTTGTTTAATACCATACAGCCTACACTCCGAGCTCCAACTTGCACTTCAGCACTGCCTTCAAGGCGTATCACCACACATGATTCTCTATCATGCATCCCTACCTATACCAAGTACCACTAGTGAGAACAAGTACCACCACCTTTTCACATGGATTTTCCCACAAGTAAATATGTAACTGTGCAAGCGTAAGCACTCCTGGTGATAAGTAAGCATGTTTTCCATTAAACATGCAGCCTAAATTTTAAGCCCCAATCAGATGAATGTGGTGCAGCTTGTCTCATTAACCAATCACAGTAAATGCTTCATTAGACATTTTTGAAACATTCCTACAAGCTCTGCTACCTGCTAGTACCATAATTTCAGTGATGTCAATTTAATCAATAAAGCATATGACAAAAAAAAAACACCATTCTTTTACACATACAACCTGTCCCATCCATGTTCCAGCTCTCAAAGCGGCCATGCCACCCAATTTTCAATTATAATTGCGTTATGTTGTTTAATCCTTGAGTATTCACAAATAATCTGGCGAAATTTTAGCACATTTCATCGAGCACTTAATTTATTATTGAATATTTTTACAAACATACAAGCAGCCTGAGAGTTTGGCAACACTGGCGCACTCGCAAGCTTGACGTAACAAGCAGCTGGATGTGCAGACGTCCACATATCGGAGAACGGTATTGTTTCATTACCAGCTGCGCATAAAATAAGACATTCTAATTTGATTCTGCTTAACACTGAAATTGAATTATGTATTCACAGAGACTAAAACTGAGGTAGAAGACAACGGTACTGCCCCTAGCTGCATCGACGTCACAGGCTCCAAGGCAAAACGACCTTCACCAGAGCAGGCGGGATTTACGACCAGTGGCTTCTGGAACCTGCTTTGCAGTGAAACACTCTTTTCACTGTAGACATATTTGTCTCAGCTTAATATCAGTGAAAGTCAGCTTTTGTTATATGTTTGCTGCTTGGCACAAATGTGTACTTCAATGAAAGTGCAAGCACACACTTCTTTCTAGGACGATTGTCATCACCTGCAGGTAACTTATACACTCTACAAGTGTACTTGCACATCGAACGTATTTTTTACAGTGGCCGAGGTTTCTGCAATCGTGCTTTTTGTGGCTTAACACGCTCTTAACACAGCAAGCTTACTTTAAATGCATTAGATAAAGTAAGCCAGACAATCTCTATGCACAGTCTTTCTCTACACTCAAATAATGAAGTTTGTTGTGCATCAGTTCCTGCAACGCAAAGCGTACTACTTTAGCCAGGAGAATGAAAGTAGTAACAATAAACTGCAGTCAAGTATCCCTCATGGAGACTATAATTCAAGCAATTGAGTGGTTGCATTTTAATGTTACACAGACGCCAAGTTAAGCATGATGAAGGGTTTCAGATTAGGTTGTTACCCGAGGTTCTTAGCATGATACAGGGGCATTTTTGCATTTTGTCCTTGTTGCAATGCAGCTGCAGACATTTAACTAGCGACCTTATGCTGAACAGCTCAATACTCCTGCCAAAGAGGTTATTTATCGAGTTAATTAAATTCACCGTCAAAGCTTTTTGCATTGTGCCCCCTCTGAAATGCAGTGGTTATGGCTGGGAGGGAATTGAACCCACTAGACTATTCCCAGCAGCAGATGGAAACAATTCAACAACACTGCATAAATTGACTGTCTGGACAGCACCCAATAAGAACTAAATCCTTGAATGACAGCAAGAGATTAAATAAGGTCCACATGTGCAGGCACAGAGACTAAGATTTAACTTGTGTAAGCCAGATCCAAACAATGTGCCTACTTTTGATGCATATAAAAAAGCCCGAATTTTATCATTCTGGCAAAATATTTTTAAAACAACAATTAGCAGCAGCAATCAAAAAACTTTGCATCTTAACTTTCAAAATGAAGAATGAAACAATGATGCTGTGAAATATTTTGGAAGGTACAAATTGTAGAACTTGCAACACTTTCTCAGGTGACACTTGGGCAAAACAAGACTTGTCACTTCAGCTGCTGCTCTGCCTGTCAGACATCCAACTCGGCACACATGGCTGAACGACCTAGCCATTCTGTTAAGAGAACTGTCCGCCCTTCGCTCACCCCTTGGAGCCCCAAATGATGGCCGCACATGCATGGCTTCCAGTGACTACCTTGTCGGTGTGGGCTTTCAAAAAGCAGACGCTCAAACATGTGTCCAACTCACCCAGAGTGATAATCGTCCCTGCGAGTGCAACATTTTGCCCAGACACACACGCAGACGAACACAAGATGAACCGTCATGAAGGGGGAGTTGCAAGGAGCCAAGAGAACAATGGGGGGAAAAGAACCAAAAGTGAACAAAAGGGAAGAAACAGAGCCACTGAAGTTCCACAGCAGCTACTACAACAAAGTGTGAAGCAACCAGGAACAAGCACGGAACTACTTGTGCCACTACCGAGCACTATTCTATTAAACTGGAGTAAGACTAATGTAGCATCAGGGAACAGCCGCAAAACATGAATGAAAGACTACCTACAGAAGCACAAAGCAAACGCATGGAAGAAAGCAGCATCAAGGAAAAGATGCAGATAAATGACACTTGTTAACAAGATAAGGCACAGCAATGTTGGAGTGGGGAAACTACTTCGGTTTTCTGCACCCCTTTCACACAATGAATAAGCGCCATGGAAAAAAAATTACCTGCATGTGCCAAAAGAAAGATTTGGGACAAGGAAATCTACGTGATCTGACTGAGGAAAGCAAGTACAAGGGAATCTGCAATGTGGCAAAATGCCAATCATCCTTAACTGTTCTCATGTGGCATCCCAAAAATTTTTGAAGCCAAGAAGCACAGACCAAAAGAGGATGTGCTGAAAATGTAGCTGTAGAACAAAAACAAAGCCAAACACAGAATATGACACTTGACTGACTCAGCTTGCAGCATTCACAACTAAGAAATTGCTTGATCGTACAAGTCGAAAGACAAGAACCTAGATCTAAACATAGAGCATGCAAAAATCATTCTGAATTATTCTTGTCATGCAAACTGCAAAACTGGAGCATGACACGGATGGAAGAGAGGCGACTTGGGCAAGTTGGGTGAAGTTCATGATTGGGAGCAGTGCAAAGCAAAGTCCTGCTGTCCTATTTTGTATTCCTTTGCATTGCTCACAATGATGACATGGATGGCCTTGCATTAGTACCAAAGTAAAGTGGGCGAAGTTCCAAGCAGCAGCAAGATAGGAAAATCACAAAATAAAAACGACAGTGCAGACACATATACACAAGTGCTCCTAAAAAGGCAACATAAGTAAAATAAGATTGATAATAGCGCTCACTAGCACAGGCCACATGCTACCGTCATTGCATCACATTGTACACAACGTATTATATAGACAGAGTATCTTGCAATACTCAGATAAAACGCATGAAGACAAGAGAGTTGAAGAAAAATAACTTGAGTTAAAGAGCAGTTGAACTCACTTAGTGAATCCAATAAAATCTTCGTGGTTTGTATTCATGTATGCAAGTTCCACCTCAACAAGCAAAGATATTTGGTGCTTTGATGTCTGCTCTCGCTCACGCACATGTGAGGTGATAATGCGCTCAGTTTCCTCCCGCAATCGTGGATAACGACTCATCTGCAAGATGAAACGCACCTCAATTACACTCCTTAGAAAATAAAGGCACAGTGTACGTAACCCACAATATGCCAGTTCTTTACAACCATTCAACTGTAACATTCATGCTTCTCTCTACTGAATCAAACAAATCCACCCTCTTACATCTACAAAGACTTCCTGAAAGCTTAAAGGGACAGAGAAGTTAAATAACAATTTACGTGAGAATAAAAGCTCAATGTGTAACAACATCTAAAACGACAATATTATCAACAACAGTGCCCTACTTACCAAGAAATTAAGGTAAGTGCACAAGAACGCATGCACCGCAGTAGAACATTTTCTAAGTGATCAAGATGACATCAGACGGACTGCCTACAAATAATCACTAGTAATCGATCTAGCTGCACTAAATAACCTTCCTTCTATCAAGAGACGCAATAAAATGTGGCTTGTTCTTTCTGTTTGATTAATAAAAAACAAAAACAAAAAAACACCGGATGTTACTATGGGGAATGGCACGAATGGTCCAATATTCAATTTTCGCGTAGTTACACTGGACAGGTGGTGCCATCTAGCGGGCTGCAATTGAACCAAGAACGTCGGCAATCTTGGAGCCAATGGCAGGAAATCGATCAATGGCCGTTGTTGCTGCATGGCTCCTGCTGCTTTCAGTCTGCTGCTACTAATGCAGCAAAGCCGGACAACGTTGTGCACAGCAACAGTAACATGGGTCGGTCCGGTCGGTGCCCTTCTTGAGGCGGATAATTTGAAGTGCACTAACCTGATTCGGACCACTAAAACGCAATTTTATTTTGAAATAGGCCCTTCCTTGGCGCAAGAGTAACACTATGAGGTTTCTGGACGACTATTTCAACAGTTAACGACAACTTAATAGTTGCCTTTAGTGTCTCTTTAATAAAGGACATCATGACAATGCCAAAATGCAAAAACCTTGCCATCTCAGTTAGCTAGGATTTATAGTATTCAAGCAAATAGAAGATAGTTTAGGCATTTCTAAACAATCATATAAGATAAATACAATACTTGTGTAAGCTTTAGAAAGACTCATCACAATTCAAGGGATCACAACCCTTGTTTCTTTTAGGTAGCTTTTTTGTTTTGTTTTGTTTTCCACAAGGGCCAGTAATAGCCAAAAAGAACTAGACACGTGGTACAAGCTGAAAATTGTACCATTAGGCCTAAAAAAAAAGGCCTAAAATCAGTTACAACCGTTAAACATTAAAAGGGCATTGCAACAATTTTTTAGCATGGTCTGAAAATGTTGCTGATCGGTAGTCGGTAGTCAAGACTCCCAAGAACATTCGAGCAAAACATTATAGCGCAGCACATGGGATAGAATAACTCTTTAGTCATCCAGAAATCATTCCCTCTTCTCTAAACAAATTATGCCATGAACACAAATGACTGTGCCATAAACCCAAAGTGCACGGCGGTAGGCTAGTTTGAGCATTGTGAGCTGCATAGCTACCATGGCCGCCACAGGATGATCTCACGTCTCTGCACCCGCTATCAAACTGAAAGTAAGCCATGTGCTCGAAGAAAAAAAAACTGCACTTAAGGTCATAACGTGCACTAACCAAAAAACGCATCTTTTTGCCCCCTTGTCATCTCACTAGTATGAAAAGAGAGAGAAAGCGCTTCGGAAGTGTCCGACAAACCCCTGTAACTGTTCGTACTTGACAAATTCTAAAAATGTTTGCAGCAGTTTATTTGTGAGGCACTAAGCTCCTTTAATGAAGTCATTTGACAATTACTTAAAGAAGTGTTGCATGGCCGCTTTATGTCATCACTTTCAAAGAAATTTGATGCTCCAATTATGATGCATATGCAATAAAGGAGTCACATAAATCGAGGCATAAAAATCTATTTGATAGAGATACCATCGGCCTGTCAGTTATATTCCAGTGCTTGAACATCTTCCTGATCCATATTAATACACCAAAAAATCATCTTTGTCAGAAAACTAGAGCATACTTCAAATATACATCATCAGCCACTACTGCTGAAATAAATTTAAATACAGAATATCCTCATTGCAATATAGAGCCTACTGAATAAGTGTTTTCAATGGTGACAGATATTTTCTAAACGGAACACCTGACAGCTCACAAATGATGCAAGTTTTACTCATCATGCCTAACCACAATGCATATGGGTTATGTACACACAGAATCTATACACACTAGCTCATATCATCGAAGCAACAATAACAACCAAAAGCATACCTTTTCAGCACATCGCCGAATCACATTTCCCAGTTCAGCCACGACAAGATCTACACACTTGATGGAAGGCTCCTTCAACTTGGCAATCTGCTTCTTCACTATAGCCTCAAAAGCCATATCTGGAGTAAACAGTCCAACCCGAATGCCATGTGTATTGCGAATCGCAAAGGCTATCTCTTTGCGTAGCTCTTTTTCATCAAATTCCATCTGAAACAACAATCATATGATCTTATAGAAAGGACCGTGTCAAATTAGACATCTGATCAAACTCAATTCGAAGACGAAAACAAAACAAAAAAACAGAACTTTGCCAACTCTGCCCACCTTGACAATTTCAAAAGGAAATCTTTCGTGAAACAATCTGTTGATGCGGGCACCTCCTGAGAGCTCTGATGTGTTGATGGCAGCAGAGCCAGAACCTTCAATGTTCCGTTCAAAGTCTGTCTGAAGTTGCTGAATCATTCTGAAAGAGAAGTTCCAGAGTTTAGAAGGTGCATTAGCACAAAAACACAGATACAGCAAAAACAGCTCCTCTTGGTACAAGCAGAATAACTTATATCACTACCTCTCTTATTTAAAATTTCCCATTTAATTACGCAGTTTTCATATGCGTGCACTTAAATTCTGAAAACAAGTCACTTGAAATTTATTGAGAGAACCATTATTTTCTTCTTTTTTTGTTTCCACAGGAGGTTTAGAAATGGTACTCACTTCTAAATGTTTATTCCTTCAAAAATTACTAGTTAAACCAGGCGTACTGGTTAGACTCGTTAAACCAAGCTGCTTGGCAAAGAAAACAATATTTAACAACAATTAGTTTTAGAGGCTGCAAGATGGCATTTTATATACAGGGTGCATTGTGACAGGGATGCAATGAATTATTTGAAAGGCTACATGAATTTCCTTAGTACAAGACTACATTTGCATATCCCCTACAGGTGCAAATTATGATGCACTGTCTTTGATTCTAAGACATTCAATGTCGCATTCGAAGAAATAAAATGCAGTAATGTACTGTTTTTCATGAGTTTCAGTAATTGAAATCAGCATGCAATTAAACGCTTCTCTATTTGCCGTCTCCTCCAGCGCCAGCATCGCAAGCGCCGATGTTCTCTTGGCATGCGTTGTTATCCTGTGTGCCAACATTCCGCTTGGTTCTCACGCGTGCTCTTCAGTCTTTCAGCGTCTTTACGAGAAGATCTTTCGCCGTGTTCACGAAACGCTGATTGTTGTTCTCACTAACGATGGGTAGGGCCAAGTTTGGAACTCGGCACGCGTTCTGTTTAAGAAAGCCTCCGATAAAGCTCGTACACATGGCGAGGATCGTTCACGCGCCAATGCTTGGGCGACAGTCGCATAGGTGCTGAGCAGCTTCTCCATCTCTTCAAGACGACGACTGCATTGATACTTATCGCGACATCGAGAATCGGCGCAACATGCCGCCGTCACAAGTGAGGCTGGTGTTGGTGTCCCGTGCTCAAGTGCGCCTGGTGTGTTGCGCTCGCCAACTGCAATGATTACGTCCCCGAACAATGCGACAGCGCCGTTGACTGTGCCTTTGCCAACACGTTTTTGGACGTGCGAGGAATTAGCCGCGAAGGACAGCGAACGTGTTGCTGCGCAACCAAAGCTCAGCGCTACGTCGGCAACTGACGGCGCTATGCTGGCAACGGAGAAAGACCCTTTCCGTGTGAAAGACAGCTGCAACACAAGCAGGAAAAGCGGAAAAGGAAAGAAGTCCTAAAGAACATTTCTAGCTACTTTGCGGGGTCACTTTAGACCAAGATATGTGTTCGAAACTTTCAAAGTCTATTTTCTCTGAATGACTTTTTTGGCCAGTGAGGCCTGGTGATATCTCTGTAACGGCTCATCTGATTTCTATCAGATTTGTTTTATTATGTACCCTAATAAATAGACCACACACTGACAGAGCAGTTTTTTTAGATTTATTGCATCTGTAATTTGTGATAATTGAAATTTCATTGATAAATGCTCAATGACAAGCACCAAATTCAGTGCTCTGCTAAAAACTTTCAGCAAGGAAATTAAAACAAAGGACACTGTCCTAGTGTAAAGCACCCATCCAGGAATCCTCACAGTGAATTTTACGGTGCTAGCACATTTATTGGGTTCACCAGAGCCTGACTTCGAAACATATGTGGACTATCCTGATAAATGGCTGTAACTTTAGAACCAGTAAACCTAAATGCATAACATTTTGTGGGTATTCAAATGGCTTTATTATTAGCCTACTCTCAAAATTTAATTAGGATATCTCAACAAACAAAAAAGTTGCCCTTTCATGGTTGCCTCTCCCCATAAGTTGAGACATATTGACTATGCAGAGAGTCCGCTTTGCCTAGTGCCACAAGTTGAGGCTACTAGCATAAATGAGTTACATACACCAATGTAGCTACCACCGTTGAAACGGATGTTCAATGCAACTCTGGTCTTGAGTTACATAGGATGTTATCGTACAAACACCTCACATTTTAAATATTCACCTTGCCTCCTTCGTCACAAAGCAGCCTTATGAGGAGAAAGCAAATGTGATAGACGAAGTGGTACAGTCTCCAGAGGATAATTGGTTTCTTTGATAGGGGGCAATATATTAATAGCAGAACATAATGCTTAACACTTTCATGTTCACACCTGTTTCCATCAATAGCCCACTATAGATGCTTTCCAGCTTAAATATTATTGTGCTCCAAGCATTTTCAAAGAACTAATGCCATCCAGTGAAAAAGACTTTTTATAGCCCACTTTTATGTTTATATTTTAAAGTGCCCCCAACAGCCAACGGTCACAGGTCCAAATAGCTTCTGTCATGGCATTAAGAACCACACAGCTTCTCCTATTTGAAAAACTTGGATGGATTCGATACATCTGCATCAAACACAGGACAAATGTAGTAGCACGATGTACCAAGTCCATGTAGATTGACATAAGGTTTGTGTGGCTGGTTGAGAACTACCTGGATCAGGACAACACTTATTTAAAAAACTTCTATACATTCAACATTATTGTTCCATCGTTCCAGTGATTTTGAAGTGCAAGAGCCTTGCCTACGGCACTGTGAAGAAAGATAGAGACTTTCTTAGTGGGCTCAAAGACACCCAAAGAAACAAAGGCAATTAGCTGTTCTCTACCTTCAATAGAATGCTATAGAATGTTGTGCACATGATGTAATTAAATTCATAAATGTAAAATTAAGAACAAATGTTAATACATGGGCAGGAGCTTTTGCAGTGAAGCCAACATTCATCAATAAATACAATGTAGGCATGCTGCACAATGATAATCAGCCTAAGCAATAAACAATAAAATCAACAAGTGGCTATTGTGAATATGTACATCAAGCATATCTGCAAAGAGATTCCAGAGATAATAGAAAAGCGCTGGCACTAACTGGAGCATAGCCTTGGTCTTGCGGGATGGGTCATCTGGGCGAAAGTTCTTGTACTCTTCCACCTCCTTCTCCATGGAAAGAAGCTGCTTCTGTAGCTTGTCCCGGAGGCCTGGAAGGGTGTCTCGAATGTGGTTGGTCAGTTGTTGGTTCAGCACCCGTTGGAGGAATGGTGTACCCATACGATCAGCCATGTGCCTGCACAGCACGAGCGATGTCACGGTAGGAATTTCTTATTAAAGCAATACTGATGTGACTTATTTACTTGTCGAATTTTCCATACAATAAACAAAGGTCCCACTCCACTAAGCCAGGAATAGGTAACATTTAGTTCAAAGCCAAGTAAAATTTCGTTCGAGCGAAAATTTTGTAGTGAAATCGAAATAATATAGCTGACCAGATCAAGCAACACACGGGAGCTATTATTCCCAAAATTCCGAAAGTGTTGGCTGCTTCTTTTTCTTTCCCAGCAGCGCTATGACAAGATTCTCACACATGCATAGCAATACTATGTTGAAAGGCATGCTGAAACAATGGCCACAACGGCTTTCGTGAACGAACCTTATGGTTGCACTAATATGTTAACATCAGTAGCTGTCTGCCGTCAAATGATATCCGACAACAGTGAGATGGAGGTGTGGTATCGTGGAGCGGTGACTCATGCCTTATTCTACGCTATTCTACTCATCTGCTAGTCGCAGCTGGCCGATTTTGTTGATAAGGTGGACAAACAGTCGCTCTGACATTGACCACATTGCCCAAGCACGAAAAGAACCAAAAGCATTGACATCGGAAAAAGCATCGTTCCGCAATTGCACCCAGCAGCAGCGTGTTGAAAACCGAACAGACAATCCAAAGCGGAAGCTTCGGATTGTCTGTGGCTCATACGTAAGCCAGTGGCAAAAGCAAGGCAGCGTCATTGCCATCGCTATCAAGCAATGGCGGCCGCTATGTTTAGCAAGCACTGGCAGTTTCTGGTGGTGCCAACGCACATTTTAGAGTTCGTAGGCATATTTTCGTCTTCTGAAAATGCATCATAATGTTCAAGATTGCGTTTACTGCACACCATTAATTATGTGAGCTGGGAATGGCATCGTCAAATTTCGTTGAAATGGAACGGCAGAAGAGAAAGTGCTCGTTGTGGCGAGAATATTTATGCTTTGACTCCTATGGGCTGCTGACGGGGAACTGAGAATTTTTCGTTGTAGCGGAAATTTGATTGAACCAGCATTCGTTGTGGCGGAGTTCGACTGTCACATGCTCAGCGCAAAATGCCCTTGCCACCAAGTCATCACAGCCGGCAAGGATTACTGCCACAATACAGAAAAACGTATAATAGGGAACCCAGACCATATTTATATGCTTATATGATCCCTTTTCTTTAAGAGGACACACTGCTAACACTTTTTGAGGCGATAAAGCACACTCATGGTAAGACAAGTGTAGTCTCTGAATGAAATCACACCAGTATATCCCTGAACTTACCTATATGCAGGATGACTAAGGAAAAACTTCCGCTCTGCTTCCATGGCTGCCTTGATGTCTTTCTTGCCTTCTATGTCCTTCTGGCTCCTGTTCACTACACCCACGTATCCTGAAGAAGTGAAGACCACAAAATAAGCATATCCCTCACCCCTCCTGTTGCAATGAACAAATAACAAGGTATGTCTTTTTACCTCTCCTCAATGGCAGCAATTTGTTTTCTAAGATATCTCTGGCATCAGTTCCTTCATCCATAAGGTCCAGCTTGGTAATCACACCTATGGTGCGCAGACCTACATTAAAGAAAAAAAGAAGCCATAGTATTTTTTCCTAATCCCAAAATGTGCGAGCAATTTCAATGAGTGCATGTGAAAGTATGTTGAAGACATGCTGTCACATACAGACTTGGGTTAATACACACTGCAAAACTGCATATGCAGCAGCCTACACACCTGTAAAAGCTCAGCCAAAAAGTGAGATGATGACATCACATGGATGCAGCATCTTACTTTACTTACAGTACTAAAAGCAAGTTTCACCATTGAACAAATCCAGTGAAGCACTGCACATTAATGAAACTAGTGAAATAAGAGTGCACAGACAACAAAACTATTGAGCCACCCCATTGCGATCAAGAGATAGTGTTTTAAACATGGCAGCCACAACATGGTTGTGGCTTTCACTGTTGAATCTGGTGCTTCAATTAACTAAGGACAACCTTTCAGATTGGTAGCCATGATAGAAAATCGTCACTAGGATGAGAGTTTGGACACAGCCCAGGCTGTTATAAAGACATGTTCTCCATGAGTCTAATATATACATTTTATAGTGTCTTACAATGTGCTGTAATAAAAGATTTATTATAAATAATTTTGTAGTACTAGTGAAAATTATACTGAGAAGGTGCTGCAGCAGCAGGCTAATACTAGCACGTTCTCACTAGAGTCATTTTGTGATGGTTCCGTTAATACTTCAATAACTAAAGCGCTGTTGTTGTCTGTGACAGTGATGCTTCAGGTGTACTCAAGTACCATTCCCTCAGTGTAGCCTTCGTTGATATTTGCCTTTATTTTCCTTTTAAGAACCGTGTGTAGAAGTTGAATTAAGGAGGTGACATAAGACCCAGATGTACTTAAAATGCTGAAGTCCCCCGTCAATCTCGACCTGTAGTTTTTAATGCCTGCACTTTTAGAAACAACTTTTCACCCACAAGCTTTACTAAGCTGGAAAAAAAAGAGTGAAACAAACAAGCATTTTTCATGCATTTAAAAGAAAAAAGAAAAATAAGATTAGTATGGTAATACAGACCACACTAAATTAAATGGCAAACATGCAAGCAGCACCTGAATACAGCAAGCCTTCACAATTGACTTTGCATGCCACATTCTCTGACACCTGTGTATTGTATCGTTATGGCACGATATCTCATGAAGTAAAAAAAACGAGTAGTATTCAGAACCCCATGCCCAACCTTCAATAGCCCCAATTCGAAATGCATGTTTTTGTGGCAAAATGATTGGTTTCACTGTCAATGACTCAACTGTAATTACATATTCACTATGCCAACTAAATTATAACGTTTTGCAAGACTTCCAAGATATAAACGAAGTTGGCTGAACAAGCCCTTCATCTTTTGATGCAAGTGCCAAAAGCTCCTAAATTACTCTAAGGCTCACTTTAAAAACTGACTAAAATGCACCTATGAAACTGCCAAAGTAGAGATATTAACACCTTTTTCTTTAAGACATACAGTCTCAGCATAAAATGTAGTCAAGTTTCCTTCAAGTGCAAAAAAAATAGAAATTGCTAGAACTGCAGCAACAATAACATTTTTTTCAAAACAGTATGTAAACACTAAACCATCTAAAAAGTAATGGATACACTATAAAAGTGGCTTCTATTGATCTAAAACAAACTAACATAGGTTACCAAAAAAAAAATACAGCAAGCCAACACTTGCCCCTTTTATAGTTCTGTCTAGACCACTTCCATAAACAGACCCTCATTTAGAAATATTTCACAAATACAATATTATATGCATCAGGTGCCAAATAATTCCAACACAATAACTACAAAAGACAAAATATTGGTTCATATTACAGGTCACTATATTAAATTAGGCTGCTTGCTTATATACGTCCAGGCTGATGAACTAAAGTACCATAGAAGCCATTCTAAGTGGCACTAGCCATTATGAAAAAGATATCAAAACCATCCCTAAGATCACCATGATATTCTCTCTCCTAACTTTAGTAGCCATATCAATCAGTCTATAGGGGTGAGACGGCAATATTTACAGGGGTGAGGCGGCTGAGACTAAATTGGGAGCAGTTTTTGGAGCAGCAAGATTTCAATTTCGGAGCAGAAGAATTTTGTTGGGAGCAGTTAGTGACATTTAATACATTGTCTTGTGTGCTTGAAAATACAAATTTTTAGCAAAGTGGGAGCACCACTGCATATGTTTATTGCTTTATAATACACGTAACACCGAAACAGATTTCGAAGAAAGTTTTTAAACAGATTATCGCCAGGTATGAACTGCACTACCTTTTTACATACCACGTGACCTATCTGACCCTCGTAACAAACATGTGAAATAATATTTAATAAAAAAAAAGTTTTGTTAAAGCTAGGTTCCCCGGAATCATTTAAAGAGAAAAATGCATCATACTCAAAAAGAATTTAAAAAATTGTGATTGCACAAGAATCTTAGTTCCGTAACAGTGGTCCTTTGCTTGAAAAAAAAGCCTGATGTGATAGCGTCAAGAGCTTTCAACAGACAACAAAAGCGCGCTGCACCGCTATTCGCGGCCACCTCGTGCAGGACCACCTTCAAGACTGCAGCGCGGGAGCCAAAAAACCTCACCGCACTATCTCGCAAAACACATGCGTATGACACTAAGTGATAAGCGAATGATATGATAACGCCTCTCCACCCGAGCAACTACGCATTATTAATACAGCACATGTTGACCAGTTCTTTTTTTATATATATATATATATATATATATATATATATATATATAGTAGGTCATCAGACTCTTAACCGTCGATATAGAACTCCCGATAATACATCAACTTGCGATTGCCACTCTGCGACTCGCATAAAGCGTTCCCGCAGCACAGATAAGAAATTTGTGTCCACGCAAACGAGCTGCCGAATGTACACAGGCCAGTCTTATTGCATAAGAAAAAGATAAAGTCAGACTGCCACCGACCAAAACACCAATCGAGCTAAGTCTAATAGCATGGCCCAGAGTCGGCATGCATGCAGCGACGCCTCTTGAAGCGCACGTTGAGAGTTTAGATCACAAAACGGAGCAGTGGCAAATCATGAAAACTGTGCAATGTGTTCGCTGACACATCATGCAGCGCCGAGGTGCCCGTTCATATCGTTTAAAATGGTTTCAACACGCGTTCTGCCACCACGGCTTCACAAACAACTAAGTGTTTCCTCTACCTGCAGACATCTATGCGCGGATTTCGCATTTGATGGCTTTTATAAACTGCAAAATGCAATGAGAACTCAATTCTCTAAATAAGTTAGTAGATAATGGACGTAAACTGGGTATAGGCTGCACGCATTCTATCGCTCATGGAACCCATTTTGAGAAACCCATGCGCGCACCAAAGCATCCATACACGTCCCATGCCGGGAAATGACTCGACATTTACAGTTACTTGCTCACGGCAAACACACATGCGTAGGTGACCTTACGCAGCAGCATCGACACGAAAACCACAGAGACCGGAGGAACGTGCTACGCACAACAAAGCACCTGAGAGTCAACCCCGCTACACTCGCCTCTCAACTTTATGGTTTTCACAAAACGACAG
Organism: Rhipicephalus microplus; assembly: GCF_043290135.1. NCBI lineage: Eukaryota > Metazoa > Arthropoda > Arachnida > Ixodida > Ixodidae > Rhipicephalus > Rhipicephalus microplus. Next base: position 287,233,648 of record NC_134710.1, on the reverse strand, counting down.
TGGCACCAGAACACACAGCCCAGCTAGTAGTAGCACCACACTCGATGCACGGCAGCACATTTTTGCGGGGTCACGTATATTTACAACAGTTTAGAGGAGATTATGGCTTCACCATGGGAGCCCTTCATCACTAGAAAAGTGCGAAGTAAAAAAAACGCGATTGGGCGCATCTTAGTCAACTCGGCCTCTTTTCCCACTGAATCTGAGGTTGGCATCAAAACTCTAGCGTTCGAGGCTGTTTTGGAGCAGTTCGATGCAATTTTCGCGATTATGCTTTTGGAGCAGCTTGGCGCAAGAAAACGGAAATTCATCAAATATGCGCAATATGCGCAGCTGTCTCACTCCTGCAACTCCCATTCAATTGTGGCTAAGACATCACATGGGTCACCAGACACAAATGTGTGTGCATTCATTTCAGTCCCTGCCAAGTATATTGAATGCTAAACTACACCACAACATTCTGGCTATAGTGATGGGTTAAGTAAATGGGTCATTTTATATTTGAAACCAACAACAGGCCACCTATGTTGCTGTTTAACAACTACTTGAGCAACTGAGGTTAGTATTAGCACAAACCAAACCACTTCAACTTGTGCACACACACCATGCCAAGACTGGCATGGTTGAGCTAACCTGACGGGTCTACCTCCAAGGCCAGTTTTATCGCATCTGAGGTGGCCAAGTCCTGATTTGCTGGCGTCACAGCCAATATGATTGTGTTCTCCCGAGAGGCATAGCTCAGAACCAAATCCCGCACTCGCATCTCGATGTCTGGGGGCTGATTCCCAACTGGAACCTTAGTCAGCCCCGGAAGGTCAATCAAGGTCAGGTTCAGCACTGCCCAAGGCCAAGAGAGAAAAGAGAAGAAGGGAGAGTTAAAAATTTTGATGGCTATATACCTTCTGGGTCAACTTCCTTGGCAAGCTTCAGGGCATCTGAAGTAGCCAGATCTTGATTGGCTGATGTGACTGCCAATATAAGGCAGTTCTCCTTGCGAATGAACTGGAGAATCATATCCCGGATCTGTTGCTCAATGTCCGCAGGCTGATCACCGACGGGGACCTTAGTCAACCCCGGAAGGTCAACCAGGGTCAGGTTCAGCACTGAGGGAGGCCAACACAGGGCACGAGAGCAAGGAGATGGGAGATGCAGGAAAAAGTGCAGGATATTCATGGTTAGTGGGACATTGGATGATTAGCAAGGTGACAAGCAATGAAATTTATCTAAAGCCAGAAACCATGTCACAAAGAATCTAATGTCATAATGACAGGGTTTACAGAAAATGGTGTTACAGCAGTGTCATACTGGAAGTCAAACATTAATATGCACATGATTTCTCGGTACGGTAATCTAATATAGGACTTTTAAAAATGCAAGCAAAATCCTGGAGGTTTCTGAAGGTCAGCGACACTAAAGGTAAATGTTACATTAACATACATTATAAAAATACTACTCCATAAACCTCAGACTACTGCTTTTGTGTAAAAAAAAACTAGGGGAAAATCTGATTCGATGGGTCTGCATACATATGTAGCGCGTTCCAAAATACCCGCCCCGATATGGGGAGAATGGCCTTGCATATACCATTATCACCTTTTTCTGCCAGGGAGGCAGTACTATTTTTTCTTATCTAAAACATGAAAGCACAGCCAGAAAGTGAGCTAATGACATCACATGAATGCACACTTTTCTCTTACTTGCAGTCAGAATGAGCTTCACAATCAACCAAAGCCGGCAAATAAAACCACATTAATGAAACTAGTAAAAGGGAAGTTGGTGGTCAACAAAACTTTTTAGCCATGGATATTGTCATGAAGAGATGGTGACTTAAGCATGGCAACAATGACACACTACCACCTACCGCTATTGAATTTGCTACTCGAAGTACCCAAAAGCACAGATTTTGTTCAATAGCTGTTACACTGAAACAATTGTCAACGGAATAAAAGTTAGTACGAATCCTTGGCTAATGTCGAAAAATATTTTCTCAGAAAAGTTAATAGAACTGCATCGCTAACATTCTATTCATCTTACAATGTAGCAGTGATATTGTTATTAGAAGTACTAGCAACTAAAATTTAATGTGGACACGGTAGGTCACTGAGCTTGTGCCTGCTAAGCTTGATCTCCCTTAAGTGTGATTTCCTGTCCTCCACCAAAGACAGCAATCAATGTTAATTAAAATATTGATATATCAGACAATATTAAGTATTAGTTATCCATCAGTACAGCCTAAATTGTTACTCACCTTTAACGTCATTCATCACATCAAAACACATTATATTTCAAAAACATCTGACATGTACAACTTGATTGAAAGCTTCCACAGAAGAGTCACTCATGCAGTCACACATTTGGGCAATGGGCAATTTGTTAACTGGCATGATAGCATAACAAATTTCAGTAAGTTAACATTACCAATACACCCTCTGTTCTGAACGCTGCACACAAAGTCTAGCTGCTTTCTTACCATGCGGTGAGTAGACCCTGAGATTGATGGGCACGCTTGAAATGCCCTTGTTGTTGCCTGTCACCCGATCTGTTTCATCTTCGATTTCTTTGCGAATTGCATCAAAATCTGTGAATTTCTTGCCACGGCAGTGCAGGAACTCTCCATACTCTGAAACCAACATAATTGTTGGGGTTTTACATCCCAAAACTACAATATGATTACAAGACACTATAGAGGAGGAGGGCTCCGGAAATTTCAACCACCTGGGGTTCTTTAAGAGCCCCTAAATCTAAGTAGGGGAGAGTCTGGAGGTTTGGGGCAGTGTGTCTATCTGTCCTGCAGTTCCTTCAAAGACATTAGCCAAAAACTCATGAAATGCTTTTAACAGACCAATTGCATAGATTCAATGGTGGCCGATTCAGTGAGTGGAGCTTTCTGTAACTGGAAATCGCCTTTTTCATGTGTCAAAAGTAAGTTTATGCTATAACAATTGTAACGTTATCACATGTCAACCATTTGTAGAGACTAATGCCACTTCTTTTCCGAAAACATGCATCAGCCCTTTACTTTTTCTAGGAAAAAGTTTAGGCATTAGGACTGAACTTCAGCTGCTAAACGTTGTTTACTTTGGGGAATGTAGTTAGGCAGGAACGGAGCAGTTCAGTTGGAGTTGTCTAACTGCCACACCGGCTTGAAAGAAGTCCCTATACGTACATTGGTGAAGCATACGATTGAACAAGTATTCACAGAAGTTGGCCCGAGTCTTCAAAAAGGAGCACAGCACAGTCAAGACTACCACCACAGCCTAACCAAAAAAAAAAAAAAAAAGAAGAAATGAGATTTACTGAAAGTTGCTGTTTAACCCTTTGAGAGATAATAGGAAAAATGTGTCCCACTTTTTCTTCAGTAAAAGCTTTCTCCACAACTTCGTGTTGTCATCAGTTCAATGCTTTTCCATTACAGTATATATGGAATCATTCAGAAACCAGAAAAATATATTTAAAACATTTGCAATGCATGGTATTGATGATACCTTCAGTTTAATTTTGTTTTGTGCTGGTGAACTTTTTTGTACAAGTTGTGTCACATTGAGTGCAAGATAGCTAAAGTTCTAGATCTATGGTTTTTTTTTTCTTTTCTGAATCTTGAGAGAAATAATTTAGCAAGCAACTATGAATTTTCTTTCGAAATTGGAGCAGTATATCGACACAAAATCACGTTGGAAGTGCACTTGACAAAAGATGAAGCAATTCCTTACTTAGCCTAACTAGATAACATGCACTCGCAGCTGTTTTTTCCCAGTTAGAAGGACATTAATGCGTAATAAAACAGCCCTTTCTTAAGGAGAAGGCCCACAAGTCCTTTTCTATCCTTTTTTACCATTAAGAGAGCTGTCGCAATTGGACCAAAAGCTGCGGCTGAAATGCTGCTTCTGCAATTGAGGGCCAAAAGAAATGAATGACAAAAATTATGCTTTAGACAGCCAGGAAGCGAAAAGGAGACAAATGTGCAAAATGTATGAGGAAAGCTAATATCTCAGGCCAAAACGAGTTCACGAACCTGAGGTAGCAGCATAAATGCATTCAGTGACATCACGACAAGGTAGCTTGTCATAACTCATGACCACAACTTTATATATGGAAAGAAATTCAGGCATAACTGAGGTATTCGTCCTAATCTACACCTAACAGAGAAAGAAAGAAGCTAAAATGGTTGATGCATGCGAAGATCTCAAAGTCACTGGGCTGAACACAACAGGCAGAGGCGCTGATTGTGTACCACATCAGGAAATAAGGTATATCATGAATCTTTGTTTGCATAGTTATTGAAGTGTGTCTCTGTACTGCTTACATCAGTACTTTTCATTCTAGAAATTAGGCAAAAGGATTACAGCTTGGTGCTCTCGTGAGACAATGGGACAGGTGCTGTCCCACTTTTTCAGACACTTCATGGGTCAATGGGACAAATACGTCCCCCTTTTTTCTCGTAAAGTAATGGTCATGTTTTGGTGAAACTTGCTTCATACTATTTTAAGCACGCTATTTAGAAATTCCTCAGGCATAATTTCAGCTGTGAAAAATATTGGAGAAACCACAAAGGGTTGAGGGGACATTCTCCTCGAAAGACGAAAGTTTTTTTTTTTTTTTTTTTCAAAAATTACACATTTTTGCTATTACTTCCTTTCACAAGTTCAGTTTCTCTACCTTTAGACAAAAAAAAGAAAGTTTGTAAACTTGAAGTACCTTAAAATTACCTTTGAAGAACACAAGGTGGCTATTAAAAGCTAAACAGAGCTCATTGTTAAGAGTCCCCTGAACATTGTCACCTGGCTGTTTGCCACTGCGTTTCGCATGAGGAGTTCACTAAAGCCGCGTGCTCAAAATAACCACGATTCCAAAGCTCTAATAATAGAAGATATTTTAAAAATCATATATGCATATATATTTGCCACATGAATGAGCTTTCATTTTTACATTTAAAAGGAGTTTTTCTCTTGATGCAATTTCGGGCAATTTTTTTAGTTTGGAAATGTTTTTGGTACTTCTGATGGCAAGATCGGGATGAAATTTTCCTAAAGGAGCCATTTATGGCTTATAATTAAGTTTAGTGGTAGGAAAGGCCTGTCTGAAAAAACTACATTTTACGCATTGTCGTATAAAATATCAATACAAAAACTTACTTTAAAATTACATATTTGAAATCAGCATAAAAGCTTATGTTCACAGCAAAATTTCATTGCCCTATGCTATAGATTAGACAAACATTTTTTTCCGAGTAGCATCTCCCTTTAAGCCTTCTGAAGACTCACTTGCCGCTGCCTTTGAAGAGTCTGACGACATGTCAGATTTTGATAATGACAGACATCACATTTGTGAAATCAATATGCCTAATGAATATAATAAAATCAAAAAAGGCAGTGTTTGTATTATTTAGTCATCACTGCCAACTTCTATGCAAAGTCGTAAGCAGGAGTGGGTTCCATTTGATAAGTTTACCAATGCAAGAAAACAACAGTAGAGACTTAGAAAAAAAACAATGTGCAGGGAGAAAATGAAGAATAGAAGTTTACAAACACTGAAAAAAGTTGATGCAACAACGCTTTCTTTTTTGAAGAACGCACCAGTTTTGCTAAAAATGGCACGAATATCAAATACATCGACACAATGAGTGAAATGTGCACAAATATAAATAACCTAGTGCTGAACATAGTAAAGCAATACAACTCAGGTACACAAAGTAGAGATGTGATCCAGTGAGAATGATGAAAAAAAGGGGAAAAAATATAGAAGGGATGGCTGGCGGATTCGCTATCACATTCATGAATGAAGAAACAGTTGTGGATGTCGATTTCAGTAAAAAAAATTGGGTATTCATTACAAGGCTAACGTCTAGAGCAGTGGTAACACTTTAGCGCCAGTGCACAGTTCCTGCAAAGAGCTTTCAGTTCTACTTTCCTTCAAAAGATAAGGTGATTTTATCAATTACGAACATTTGGATGAAGCTGTCAGTGTAAAAAAAATATCAGTGTAGCAAAGTTTGTGCAACTATGTTTAATTAATGATGTTGGACTATCCTCTTATAGTTATCACTGAAGACACTTGGACCATGGTGCTACATACGTCCCACTCCTCCCAAGTGCTGTCCCACTCTACCCACAGAGGTGGGTAGAATGGGCCAGGTTTTAGCCATCACAAACTATTTTTTCACAGCTGTACCAGCGGGAGCTACAGGAACTATACTCTGTTTCAACACTTCGGTTTAACTCTACCAAAGCTACGGGGTGTAAGAAAGCTACACACTTACGCAGCAAAACGTAGTCCCACATACAAGTGCCTTAAATTATACAGGGTTGGCTAGAATTGGCATTTCTTTAGTGTGTTTCGTGCCACATCGATACATGACATGTTTATTTTTCTTTTCATTTATTTCGTATGCATTTGATTATTTGTGTCGGTTACCGCTGATAACTGTGTTTACAAATCAACATGGCAGCACCAATGCTGAAATGACCGCCCGCTTCGATCCGGACTTGCTCTTACTGCATGCCCACTGCCCTGACAGCAATAAATAAATGGTGAAATCAGCCATCAATTTGTTTCATCTCACTCTGGGACTAATGCATCCGGTACATTTTGCCGATATTAGCGAGATATGCTGCTTGCTTAGCCATACCTACTAAGCCTAACGCATCAAGTCAGTGTTCAGATAACATTGGTTCGGACTGCGTCGTCAGACCAAGAACGCTGCATCTGCAAATATCGGACATGCAACCTCACACAACATTCCGTGCGCGTCAGATCCTCCTTCGGTGGAAACTCTAGTGAACTAGAATAGTCTAGTTCACTAAAGTGGAATCCTCCTTCAGTGGAAACTCTAGAGAACTAGAAGAGTCTAGTTCACTAAAGTGGAAACAAAAAAAGAGTGAAAAGGAGCGTTGCAGCGGGAGACGCGAACAAACACGTCGATGGAGAAACATACATACGAGTGGCCCGAACAGCGTCGAAGAGTAACAGCCACAAATTGAAGTTACCCACCATTATGATATTCTAGCAGAGCAACAAATTCATGCTTCTTCAAGTTCTGGGTGTAGTGTAGTTAATAACCTAGCCAAAATAACTATAATTCGGCAAGCAGTTGCCGTGAATACGTTGAGCAGACGACACGGCGTGAATGAATACATGTGCAAGGGCTAAGCGCCATTACTATTGGCTGAGGGGCTTGTAGCCTACACAGTGCTGAAGGGAACTTTTGAAGCAGAGTATAGTGTGTGTCTGAAGTATTACAGCTTGTTTAGACCTGTATTATGATTCATAAAAACTCGTCTTCAAGTTAAAAAAACTAACATAATTGTCAAAAGTTCCCTAATCCTTTTGACTCTCCTAAACACTGCATCGAGCATTTTCGCCTTCCCCGAAGATACAGCTGCCAAAGCCAGGATTCAATACCACGACCTGCGGGTCAGCAGTTGAGCGCCATAACCACTAGAATACCGTGGTGGTTGAAAATGAAAGAATAAGTCAGTATCTAGTAAACAGCACTCCCAACTTAAGAACTTACAAGAACAGCATCACATGCAAAAACATTTTATAATATTAATATGGCCATTACCTGTATTGCAGTTTATCAGCTGTAGCACCAGTGGACGACGAGTGACAATTCCAGACCCTCTTGGTAGAAAGTCCCTAGAAATAGTGCACACGATTTTAGCCTCATCACTATTCTACATAACGGCTGACATGAAACAACACAAGTAGACACAGCTTAAAAATGGCAGCCACACATCCCATTCAGCTGCAGTATGCAAAAATGTGCTAACAAGTTTTTACTCTTTCTGCTATAACTTCATACCTACCGATGGCTTCGAGATGCATTCTCCACATTTATACATTAGGTGCTTTCATGTTCAAAATGTACTGGTGGGCTAGTAGGTGGACCGTTATAGTTTGTGCATATCTTGTTTTACGTCGTCCTTTCACCCAGTGTGTCATATGCTACATAAATGTCCATTGGTACAGTCAAGACACTGTGTGGCAAGTTATAGGCCTTTTTAACTGCGTTGTGGCCGCAATGTTCTCATGGCTGCAGAAAACTGCTACATAAATGTTTTCCTGCAGTTCACTATACATACGCGTTCTTGAAGTATTCGGCTATAAGAAATGTACCCCAGCATTGAGCCAAGGAAAGCACTGTGCTTGTTGCACTTAGCAGAAAAATTCCTGCAAATCATTTTAGTTCATCAGCACAAATGCCAGCTCAAAGGTTTTATGTATTTATAGATTGCTGTAACATGGATTACCATATATCCACCAAGATTGGTTGACTGTTCCAAAGGGCCCCAATAAAGAGATTTTGGGATCCATTTGGATAAACAGGAAGAGACTATAGTTGATGTCAGAAAATACACATGGCTGCACATGCCTGCACATTTTAAGCACCTTATATAAGCTTTCCGTAGAGCTTTGTAATGTATCATCATGGCTGAAGCCCATACCCTGTAGTATGAAAATAATGTTCAAATTCATTTCTGAGGATATCGTGATAGAATATCTTCTGAAGGATATTACGACCTGAAGAGGATACTGTAATAATGTTTGAACTTTGAACTTTATTTATTCCAAAATACCATCATTTGGGATGCTGAGGGCCGGGGTCAAAAAGCCTTTTCACGAGCTTCACTAGGACCACAACCCGTACAAAGTGGCAGGGATAGGCGAGTGTACATTATGGTATAAAATAAATCAGACAACACTATGTCGCTCAATTAGAACTGTAAAGGAATGCATAAACATTTACATATGAACATATATAGACAGATAATGCAAGTGAAAGAGATCGAAAAATAAACCTTTAAAACAATGTACCAACTTCAATTTTGATTATCACATAAAAGATCAATGAGAGGGTAAAAATGAAAAAAAATACAATGGCATCAACACAGGTAGGACAAAAACGCGTCTCCAGCAATATTTTCACAGTGTTAGTTGATTCAGATGGAACGGCAATAGAAAGCGCAGCATCTCCTTGCCGTACTTCGTGCGTGGAAGAAACCACGTGTGAATATGACGAGTGTTATAAAAAAGGGTCCGCCGGTTTATGCGAGCAAGTGTGTCCAAAAAGTTATCACTTTTCAGTCCTGCGTAATAGCGTTTCATAAGACTTGTTTGATAGTAATCTGATAGGGTTAATAAGTTCATTTCTTCAAAAAGCGGTGACGTGTGACTTACATACAGAACATCTGCAATGGCGCGAACTGCCCTTTTCTGTATGACATGTAATTTGTGAATGTCCGTTAATGTTGTTGTGCCCCAAACCAGATGACAATAATTTATGTGTGATAAGAACAACAATTTATAGATGAGAAGTTTTAACTTTTTTAGGAAGCAGGAAACGCACCCTAGACAAGATTCCAGTTATTCTGGATAAACTTGAAGACAGCTTTTCAATGTGGGAATTCCATGACATATGTTGATTCCATGACATATAACATATGTTCATTACACCTAGACATTTAACACTTGGTACTATCTGAAGTTCCGAGGTGCCAAGCATTAACGGGGCATGCAAAGGTAGTGGTTTATTTCTAGGCCTAAAGTGAACAGCTCTCGTTCTTGAAGAGTTTAACACTTCTTAAGTTATAGGCAAGATAGCCTGAAGAAACACTAAAGAGAAAACATTTTTCTGGTATCATTCCTTTACATTACTAACATAACCAAGCTTACCACAAGACATACCCTGTGGTATGAAAGTAACGTTCAAATTCATTTCTGAGGATATCATTATAGAATATCTTCTAAAGGATATTGTGACCTGAAGAGGATACTGTGATAATGTGTAACACTTCTTAAGTTATAGGCAAGATAGCCTAGAGAAACACTAAAGAGAAAACATTTTTCTGACATCATTCCTTCACATTACTAACATAACCAAGCTTACCACAAGACGCTTGGTAAGCAAGAAAATGTGCTACAAAAAAATGCGGGTACGGCGTAAAGTTCCCCCACTAATTACCTTGACATCATAAATTTTGATGGTGCCAGCTAAGCCCTACATCATTCCTAAACAGTAAAATTGAAATACATTGTCCTCGGAGTAGGCCCGAGACTTATCACGCCAAGTTTCAGATAACTTCTTTTTGCCAATGTTGCCAAAATACAAAAATACACTTTGAAATCCGTGACATTACAAGGACATTTCGGCCCAAAATTCAAACGAGAGACTGACCTCGATTTTCTACTCTATTAAAGCTATGATGGTGAGATTCACGGCATTACAGTTCCCAGTAAATTTCATTATCCTACATCAATTCAGTGTTTTCCTTCAGTGCCCACTTAAAAATGTGCACAAATGTGTGCAAAGTAGAGTTGTCAACCTGGCTTTTTTAAAACTTGGTAGTGGCATGCACATCTAGTGGAGATATCACTGTCACGATTTTTTCATTAAAGCTCGTTCAAACCCCTCAAGCACATAAACACACTCACATCGCCGGACTACAAGTGACAAGCTTGCCACCTGAGAACGCTGCAAATGTGGATGCACACTGAAAATCAAGCAACTAAAACGATGGAAACTGTAGTGAGCTTTATGTGCTGTTACACCTATTTTTGCCAAAATGTTGCTCTCCTTTGTAGCATGTTCATAGACCTAACCAAGTTGACGGCGAACACAAACAATGTGAAGTGTGCCAGGGACTATGTGCCAAGGGCACTTACATTTGTCCTACCACACGAACTGATGCTGCATCATTACTGCTACTGATTTCTTCGCTAACCAAGATTTAAAAGCTAACCTGAAATGTGGCAACCTCTAACAATGACACTTTTTATGGGCTCTTTTTTATTTCAGCATTTGTCCCGATTTCTATCTTGAAGCTAGAGATCTTATTTCTAGTAGACTCTGCTGCTTAGAGAATCTTTTACCACAAAGAGTTTTCAAATCTGTCAAGCATAAGTAAAGTTATCAGCGTGACACCACCCTAACACTGCGACACTCAATGAACGACCACTGCACCTACACAACATGCGGCCTCCAATACTGTACACTTGCACACCATTCATGAAATCAGCCAATACTGTGTAAGTTTGCAAAGACTGTGACATGAAATGTTGATTCTCTGCTGCATGCAGAGGAATAGTATTTGGCTCGCATATTCACAGAAGCCTTGATCAAAGACCTGCAGTGTTTTCTTATTATGTACAAATGTCGCATATCCTCTTTACAATGCAGTGAAATACATGTTGAGGTGTTTTTGCATCAAACCCCCATCAAAATGTAGCTGCCATGGCTAGAAATTAAATGGCCAAAAGACAATGGAGGATGACACATGACTAATATGTCTGTTTTTTTCGAGAGGGCCCTTCACACTACATCCAAAATCCTTTGAGTTACTGGACAAATTAAGCACAGCTCTATGACAGAAAACTGCACGAAACAGGACGGCACCTTACCTGATAATTAGGCTGCATTACAAAATTTTCCAATATCTAATAGCCATGTCAGGCAGTAAAACATTCACTGCAACTACCCTCGAATACAAGCAACTGAGCACCACCACAGCTGCCAGCCACCAATACGGTCATCGTTTTCACACTACCAAATAGGTCTCCGACTCATTCATCGCTCTGTATCTCTATCCCAGTACAACTGTCAGGGCAGCACAATTAGCATGGTCTAAACTTGGGTACAATTTAAGAAGGCAGGAGAAGGCCAGATGCCCACCCAGAAGGCCCATTGAATGCCTCACTCATGACTTCATTATGGAGTGTGCACCCATTGGTGCAAGCTCAAATTCTTATGTCTTTAAAAAGATAATACCACTGCCTTCTAAAGTTATACTCGGCTATGGTGTTATCTCTGTCTCACTTTACATGCATTTGCCTATGCAGCCAGCAAGCATGCTAAGTCTCCTGGTGGCAGTGCTCAGTAGCAGATAATTCACACAACCACCAAAGGTCTAAAACATGTTATTGCAAATGGAAAGCTATACTATATTTTACTAACAAACAATTTCTAATGACGTGATTATGATCTTATTAACCCTTTTTATTCTTTTATAGCCTTCACCACACACACAAGCACACTTATCCCATTCCATTTAGGAGTTTTATTGCTTTGCCCCACATCACCTACATCAATAGAAAACTTTTCATGGCCACCATACTGCCTTTCACCAGTAAAACTAATATTAGCACAAGTGCTTGAGAGCATGAAAGAAAAGCCTAAACCTTTCAAACACTTTAATCTGGCTATATGTCACGGGTACTAGGTAAAGGAAGGAAGGAGGTTAGAAGCTCAGAGACTGACCACACATGCCACCCAAAATGAGTGTGTGATATGAGCCGGCAGCATGTTTCAAGACATATGCAGAACACTGTATGCCTGCCAGGTCCTGAAAACCATATGTGAACAGTACCTTTTTAATGTTAGTTACAAATGGCTCAATAAGCCAAACTCATGCACATCGCAGTCCATGAAATTCTATCATAAATCTCAGGACTGCTTGTCAATATTTCTGTACTGAAAGAAATTACACATTAGGGTCGCAAATGTTTTATGCTTTAAGAAAGAGCACAAGGCATAAAAAAATTATTCTCCAATATCAAGTTAGCCAAGAAATTATGTGCAAGTATAGAAATGAAGTACAACACAAACATGACTTGTGGGATCAACTTAGCGAACCGATACTGCTTCATTATAGTTTCTATTATATCCAGCGATAGACTGGTTTCATTAGGACACATACTGTGTAAAATACATTTATCAGTAGCAGCAGCAGCCTATTATAATATGGCCTTTGCCAAACGAAGCCTCTCCCTGTTATACCCAATTTACTTCACCTTGTGCGGGATGATTTTGTTGTATGTCTATAAACGTTAATTCAAAAAGACATTATCTCCCAGCTTCAGCTAAGTTTACCATCTTTTGGCATCTATTCATTCATCTTCATTGACTGTTTGCGATACATCCTACACGTTACGTGACCTCCCCATGTCCACCTGCTTTTCTTGATAGCAACAATGACATCAATTACCTGTGTTTGTATCCAACCTGCTATCTACTTAACTCTCAATATCACGCCTATTTTTCGTACATATTTTTCGTACTGTCACATGCTGAGTTAACCTTTTTTTTTTTTTTTTCCTCCATGTTTCTGCCCCTCATGTTAGTACTGGTAGACTCATGAATTTAAACATCACACTTTAGGAACAACCACAAGTTGCCAGTCATGATTTGGGATAGTGTGCAGTACAGTAAAACCTCATTAATTCGAACTCTGTTATTTTGAAATCCCGCTTAATTCGAAGGACTTCTGTCATCCCATATTTTGCCCTGCAAGTTACAGCAGATAATTTGAAGCAGTGGTTAGCGCCAGCCCGGTTAATTCGAAAACTTTAAGTGCCGTGTGTGACGACTCCCGATGCAGATTTCGCCATAAATCCATAGAAACGATGGCCCTTTGGGGCAGAATGCAATGCAAAGAGGCGATATTAATGTGTGACTAGTGAAGTAACCCAGCCTTGCTGCCACCAGCGAAGAAAGAAAAAAAAAAAGTAGTTTTGCTTTCAGCAGGAAAGTGTGCCGGCAGAAATGAAAACATGCTTCGCTGCAACACAGCGATTACATGTGGGCAGCACGCTGCATGTTTACTGCCATGTTAATGCTTTATGATTCACCTTTCTGGAATTATAAAGCAATTGATAAAGGTCAGTCCGACAGAATTCACGATGTATGTGAACCTTTTATTGGTGTTCACTCGCTTGCACTTGCACTGCTGGTGGAGTTCTTGCCTGCAGCGCCTACTTTAAAAACTCAGTTCGAAAATTTCAGTGATCATGCTTTCCAGTCAAAACACATCGCTGATTCCCCCAAACTAGTGGCTGTTAAGTTCTTATTTTACCATAAAGAATGGACGCTGTGAGGAGCAGGTGACATGCTGCCCACGTGCCAGCACTATGTTGCAGTGAAGACAGTCTTCTTTTCCGGAGGTGCGCATTTCAACAAACCACATAACTTTTTTTTTACTCCGCTGGCAGCAGCAATGCCCGCCATTTCCCTATGTGTTTGAGGCAAAATTGGAAACAGGTATTGCCGGAAAACACTCCTCTTGGAGCAGCAAACTAGCGGACACAGCAAATGCGGCCACCTCTGATTACTTTCAATATTTCAAATTTCTTTGAATCCCACTTTTCATATGTTTTCTTAATTCGAAAACCTACTTAAGTTGAAAGTTAGTCAGTCCCAGTGCCTTAACATTATCGAGGTTTTTACTGTATGTGCTCCAGACCATCTTTTTTTTTCTATCTCATAGAGTTTCATACAATATTACCTAGAGAGGAATCTGGCGCTGCAATCTTGTACCTCCATGGGAATTATGGGAAGCACAGACTTCAGATTGGATAGGGTTAGCTAGCGAACTGTCTATAGACTTCTTTCTAAAGTTTCAGTTTCGTTCTTTGAGCAGCCAGGGTAGTGTGGTGTGGTAACAAGCACTGAAGCAGCGCCTTTGTTGTTCAAAGAGGCTGAATACCACTAGGTCTGAAGTTTGCTGCGAGTTTAAACGAAGCGTCGTCCAGTCACCGCTGCGCATGCATGTAGTGTCTCATGCCAGTGCAAGATATTGCGACGAATTCATGGTTTTTCACGAGTGCATTTTGCCTAAATTCTTTTTAAGTCAACTGCAAAACGATGACGAAGCTAAGTAGACGCACAGTCACGCTCCGCTCACTCTACTTCACAACACGAGAGGTGCATGGGGGCAGACCACTTGGACAGACGCACTTAGCATAGCAAAAGATGAAACATTAAGTGTTTCTTTCTCACTTAATACTGTACTCTTATTTCAATAAATAGATAATTCGTACTTTCGAGATAAAAACAAGCATGTTTGTTTTCAAATGTTGTAAAAAATTATTCTTGAAATCTTGATGCCAAATTTGGAGTGCAATGACAGAACAATGCATACCCTAAAGGTTAAATTTGCCCTGGTTTAATTTTTGCCACCTCCTCACAAAAACTTTTTGCAATAAAGTTTACATACAAACAAATAAAGCAAGTTTGAATTAAACAGAAGTTCATATCACTTTGTTTCACACTTGGAAAAGAAGCGTCCCGAATCTCAAGAACGTAATCCATACGAAGCAAATCTAAAGCCTGTACTTCCCACAATTCCCATGGGGGTACAAGCGCTGCTGAAGGAGCCCACATAGACACTAGCGCCAGATTCCCCTCTAGTTATTATTGTATGAAACTATGATCTATCTTCTCTTTATGAGGAGGTTCTTCCATTAGTAACTGACAAACATTTTAGTACTAATTCTACAGTTCAGTTGTTAATCTTGTATAAATTCTCTCACTGGAGATTGCTATTACTGCCGAGTTCAAGTGTTAGCATGCATGTTCTGAAGAGAACTGAGCATTGGTTTGTCTATTTCCTGAAGCTTTCACCAAGTTGTGAAAAACACTTGCAGATGTCTTTAGTACTTGCAACAACCTAGGAACTTAAAACAGTGCCTCAAAGCAATATATATGCAAGAATAGGAAGCATGGCGAACTCAACATTATTTTGGCTGCATAAAGTATTTTGTAACATGCGCTCAGTCAACGCCTCCGTTATTTCTTTCAATGCCAGGGCAAACGCGTGCTTATCAATAGGAACAGTCAGTTCGCCTTAGTTCAGGGAGTGGTCGTAATGCGGCGCTATATGAGGGGTTGCCCTTCTGGCAGTTAATCTGCATTTACATTTTCTATGATATTTCATACTTTAAAATATCACTTCAAATTAGTTGTATATAACCTGAACACAGTGTATCAGATCATTATCCAAGAGGAACATTTAATCGTTTTGATATCAACCCATGAGATGTTCTAACTGCATGTGTGAAGTTTTCAAGTGATGTATGACAAGTGGTATGAGCTAACATTAAAAAAATTGACACAAACCTCCAATGCAGTATATATAAATGCAGTTAACAAGCAAGCTAGAAGAGTGTACTTGAAAAGCCCAAAAGACAAAGATGAAAGACATCAAATACAACAGGACTGGGGCTGTACTTTCAACAGGCATTTATTTCAAACAATCACTTATGCCCTGTGCATCAGGTACTTAAGCAAACATTTACAATTCAAAAGATTGCACAGATCATGACTGTGTGCTTTAAATGATTGCCAGTTGAAAGTAGAGTGCCAGTTCTGTACCACGAGTTTCCATTGTCATTTGCTTTTTTCAATAACACTCTAAAGGTGGACCAACTTTCCTAAATCAAGTAATTGTTGTCAAGCTTGAGACTTGTAATTTCCTTAAGATTGCTGGCATTACATCTGCATTCTCACTTTACCTTGATATCTTGTAGTAAAACAAATAAGTATGATTGTCATGTTTAATTAAATGCTCAATACTTTCATTTCTGTACCACGTTCTAAATGTCTTTTGAAAAGACATATTTAGATATGCAATTCAGAGTACACTCAGTACCCATGCAAGAAAGCTGAACAAGTTTTATTTGTAATGCACATACTGACAAGTGCACCAGAAAGTCACAACAAAAGCTACCATGGTGTAAACTTAAGCTTGAATTCGGAGGCAGCAAAGAAAATCGGTTTTGTCCTAGAATCCCTAATTTGTAAATGTTTACTCAGGCAAGTGCCACCTTCCCGAAACAAGATACAGAAATTAAATAATCTCATTACACATTAGGCAGTTACAATGCTGAATGGACAAACAAAGTGCACCTCCAGCCTTCAAACGTGTGCATCAGTCAGTGCTAACAGCTCCGAATTGATGTACATTTGGAACGCTTTTTCCAACTATTACTTTCATAGAATGAAGTTAACTTTACACGGGACAAGGAGGCAGTATCAATAAGAAAGGTGGTTTGCTGGGCCAGTTTGTAATGATATTGATTGATCAATGAGTTACCATTGTAAAACAAAAAAAACACAGACATGGTGCTGCAGGAATGGTTTGCTCGGCAAGTTGACCAGATAGATGCATTGCCAACTCAACCCGTTTCGCAGCACTGAGTCAGTATTTCGTTTTGTTTTCTTTCATCTTGGTCGTCCTTCACTTTGGCAATGCCAAGAGACTGAGTAAAACGTGTTTTTTTTTTTTTTCAAGCAAGAATGAATGAACTAGCCCGGCAACACACTTCTTTAAATGTCCCCTTCATTTTTCTACATCTCTTCGGTTGTGCTGAGCATTTTCATTTCTAGGCTACACGCGCCGCATGCTATTACGAAATGTGAAAACAACCGAAAAATGAGTGCACGGTAGTTACCATTCAGAGGCGAAATATTGAAGTTAAAATACAAGGTCGCCTTAGTTTATAGTTTTTTGTTGTTGTTTATACAGGAGCGCCGTCTTATTTCTCAGTCAAACATTGATAGAACTGACGAGTGCGCAAGTCTGCATAAAAAATAAAAACAAAAAGAGGCTGCCTGCAAAGTGGCCAGTCTGCGCTTACGCGATCCATCAGAAGTGATGTTTTCTTGTTTTTTTTATTATCATTGAAGGCGGCGGTGCACACTAGGTCAATTATAATTCGCGAAACTTAGCGCAACACCCAAGATGAAACATTTCGCACTCTTGCGTCGTCATGCAAGTTTCGTGTATCTAGATAGCCACTGCTCTCGATCATGCTGCAAGAATACGCCCCTGACACTGATATATTGTTCAAGGCTTGGTCACAATGCGACCTTCGCCGTTATCACAATACTTTCGGAACAAAGGCTGCCTCCGAACCTGACAAGCATTTCCCGCCGGCCGCCTAACAGCGGGACGCTACTGCACTAAAGAGTGCAAGAGAAATGTCGAGGCGACACCTCAAAGTCCCTCAAAGTCCGTGCAGTGGCATCGAAACAGCGATACTCGTAAAAAAAAAAAATGAAAGCATTTCTTTGTTCCCACACGGGCAGCTTACGCAGCCTTGGGGGTGTTTCCAGGAAAACACTTATAATCGACTACTCAGAGCCACCTCTACCGAAACCGGAATTCAACTACAGGTTTAAGACACTTCCTTCAAATGATGCCGAGTAGTTGCCTCAAATGCGCGGCACAATATCAGGTAATACATAAAATATACAAACACTGGCGTTCCGACGGTAACTGAAATCGATTACTGTTCACGATGCAGTAGTAGGCCTATGTATTTCTCACGGCGGAGCATCGGCGCGACCACCGCCTCCGCTGTCAACATCATGCCAGTGGCGGTTCGCTTCACGGGTATGACTGCAGCGGAGGCGGATTGCGTCCGATCGCCATGACGTGATTATCGCACACATTCTCTTTTCAAAACGAGCACCCGACGCAATGACAAACCAACTCCCTTCCACCAGTCGCTTCGCGGCCGCCCTGCGCCGAGGCGGTCGCTTGAGCGCCGTCTCGCAGGGCCGACCAGTTAGAGAGAGATAATTTCGCAGCAAGCATCAAGGAGAAGATGAACAGAGGATAGAGATAGTTAAATAATTAAATATAAACGTACCTGCCAACGAAATTCTCCAGTACACTGCTTTTTCCTGCGCTCTGTCCGCCGACAACGGCGATCTGAGGCAAGTCTAGCGTGAGGCTCGCACCTAGCTGAGCGTAAGCGTCTTGAAGCCGGTTTACGATAGGAATGAGGCCTTCCATGCCGTCGTTCCCGTTCATTTTCGAAGACGGCCTCCAGTTGAAAAGATAGCTCGAGCCCTCAGCAAAACTCGCACCGCACAGGCATCACAAATACCCTCACTTCGCTCCGCCGCGACGGCAGCTGAAGCCGAAATCAAAATGGCTGCAGCAGATCCGCGCATGCGCGGTTCAGGCGCAGAACACGTCACTGGGAGAGAGGATCAATACAAGTAACGCAATGATCGCACAGAGAAAAGCACGTGGTACATCACCGCCTCCCGGGAAACGTTTTAGTATCAACCTTCTCGGCGACTGTGAGTGCGTATCTCGGGTTTCAGAAACGCCGCCGACAGAATAGAGCCGACGCAAGGCAAGGACAGATAACTGTTGTGCGCAGTTAGCGGTTGATCTCTCCGCTTCCTCATACTGGAAGAGAAATTTTCTATTTTGCTTCCGCGCTTTCATTTTTTTTTCTCCTTCGGTGACCGACCCACCGGTTCGACCCAGTTCCATCTTCTTTTGTTTCTTTCATTAGCCGCTCGCTTTGCTAAAGTGCAAAATATTAATGTGATGTCATTGCTGTTGAAATTGGGGGGGGGGGGGGCAAACTGCCTTACCCCCAAATTTTTTATATTTTATATGTGTATATTTACGCGCACAGATACAAACTCACGTATGAACGTTCTTGGTTTCTACTCCTCTCTCGAATAAAATTTCTGGCTACTCTACCGGCTAGCATACTAGCATAGGCAGTTGTGCGTGTAAAAGATCATACAACTTGTGGATTTCCTTCGCTGCTGACTTTACGTTGTACTAGAGCACTGTACTCAATGTTCTCAAGGAGCAGTACGTGGCGCACCCAGTTTTTTTTTTTCTTTTTTTAGGAGGTGGAGGCATTATCTATGTATGTCGGTGCGTGTGTTTGTATGTGTGTGCAGATACGCGCATCTACAAAACTAAAGAAAAATTATGGATTTGCAGGAACACCCTCCCGTGGCTATTCCAATGTCGAGGAGCACCGCGCTCAAGCGCGCCATCTAGAGGACGCCTGCTGAGCGGTGCATGACTAAATGACTCATGGCATTGTTCACGTGTTGACCATTTTCCACCAAGGCAACCGTTACTTCATGTCTTTTCTGACGTACCACTGTTGCCCTACTCTGACAATAGCCATTTTTGTCTTAAGGCTTTAAATATCTTTTTTTTATCTCTGTACAGTTCCATTAAGAAGGCATATAGTTATGCTTACTACAAATGAAGCACGACCTGCAAACGAACAAATAAAAAACATACATCAAATAAATTATAATTTTTCTGAGAACACATGCAGAAGGAGTCTTGAGTGAAGGATAATTTTTGAGATACGTTCATCGTCACAATGGGCCAGATATATACAGTTTGGGTGTCGTAATTTTTATCTTGTCTCCCAGTTCGACATGAAGATGTTTCATTGTATTTAATTGCCACAAAGTCTTAATTGCACCGTACGGGCTCAACTGAATTATAACCAGGCCCGCCTGTGGTTCCTAAACGGGCGCACAAATCACGAAGGTTTTCTTTCTTTCTTTTTTACTCCGCCCCCATCTTGCTCGGGAGTCGTATAGGCGGCCTCGTGCTCACCAGTAAAGTAAAAGATAAATTCCATACCAATAACTAAATCGGCTTCACCTTTCAGTCACCCACCAGTCACCCCTATACAGACCTAGTGTGCAAATTTTCTGCACACGACAAGCATACTAATATGGGCCCTGTGAGTGCGTTTGTGGATGTATATATTAAATACCGACATATCTATACATTCTGGTTCATGACGTGTTCTATAACAATAACTCGCTTGGCTTCACCTTTCAATCACCCATGAGTCACCCACCAGTCACCCTAGTCCGCAGACTGTCTGCAGAAATGCTGCAGCTTTTCTGCAGCCCGAGGCAACTGCCTGTCAGCTGTAACTAAATATCTCTAATTAAAAGAGCGTTGCACATTGGTAAAGTGTAAAATAAAATATATATGTACTTCATGGCTACCTCACGGCCACCATAATTTTTCACGTATTTTATATACGTGTAAGCGTAAAATTTTGAAGCATATCAATTTTTCTACTAGCACTCAATGACCGGTCAAGTGTGGTATATATAGCTTGGGCTATAGGTATGGCACGACGATAGTTACACAGACGACGTGTCTCTGTGTCGTCGTTTTGTTCTCGCGCTATAACTATCTTCTAGGCATAACTATCGTCAGGCCAGTCAAGATAACGTGGCAATATATACCGGGTAGTCGGCGTTGCGTTGTTATGTTGTTTGTACGAGTTGGGCACGTGTTTGATGGGTGTATGGGCGGTATCACAGAACGCCTACCAGTTTGGCGGTATCCTACAATGCTGCATGTTCCTTGAATGCTTGTGCTAACGGAAATGGTAGCTATTACTTTTTGTTCATCCACGACAAAACGCTGTGAATATTCTGCAGAAGTGCTGCAGAATTTTCGTATACTTCATGCAGATGTTCTGCGGATATTCTGCAGGAATTCGGCATCATGCGCGGCCACATATGCTCTGCGTTCTTTCCAGCTGCAGCTGCACAACGGGTGTACCAGTTGCCTACTCGGAGGTGACAAGGGTGACAGAAAGTTTGTCACTTGTCTACCTATATTCCGCATCCCGGGTGACTAATGGTCTGTATAATTTCTGTAAATGGGCTGCAAGTTTGTTTGTTTGTTTTGTTTGTAAGCCTGGTCGTGGTGGACCATGACGGCAAAGTTTCGTGAACCACGCACTTACCAAAGTCGACGCGGGAGTGGGGCACTTCTCGCGCATTTGGACCCGTCGAAGCGGTCGTGTGGAAGACCTAAAAGCGGCGACCCGCAAGGTCGCAGGACCGAATCCCGACTGTGGCGGCCGTATTTCTGTGTCGGTTAAATGCTACAAGACCATGTCCTCAGATCTGGCGCTAGTTCAATAACACTCATTTGTACATCTTCATCGTCATAAATATAAATGTCTATGCCGCCCATGGATTTGTAAGTCACCATGGTCCCAGTGAAGCCCATCAGAGGCATTTCCACCACGGCCCTCAGCATCCCGAATGTTGAAATAAATTAAGTTTCACATGGTCGAAATTTCCAGAGCCCTCCACTATGGCGTCTCATATATCGTGGTTTTGTGTTGTTGCGTTCTAAAAGCCCGACAATTGTTTTTAGTATATCAGCGGATTTCCATGTAAAAGCTGCCAAGACCACAGCATATGCTGCATGTGTTGTAGTGATAGCGAGCATCCGTCGTCGCGGCAATCGAGGGCGAACACGGAGGGTGCGAACTTCGACCATCATGGCGTCCACACGTCGAGGATGTGCTGTGCAAGCTTTTTTTCTGTCGATCACGCGCCAGCTGTCGCCTGACTCGTGGCCCTTGGTCACACGACTTTCATTACGCGGGTGACTGATTCACGGCGCTAAAGTGACACGGACTACGACCCCTCCCCTTTCTTTCTTAGCCTTATTCGTTGGAATGTGTCCTGCTGATCCCGTGCACGCGCGAGAACGCCAAAGCGAACGGGACCTGTACGGGTACGACAGAATAAAAGCCTTTCCAAAAGCGTAGATGTGCATGTGTCGCAGCGCAATAGAGGCATATGCGCGCGCTTTGTTCATTGTTACGAATCCTTGTACGTCTGTGTGCAGAGAGTTCGCGGAAGTGTATGGTATACACTGAAGTGTATACCATAGGTCTTGGTGTCCTGCGAAAAAAAAAAAGAGAGAAAACGGCAAGAGCAGCACTAGCAGCATTAATAATAATAATAATAATAATAATAATAATAATAATAATAATAATAATAATAATAATAATAATAATAATAATTCAAAGGGAGCGAAATGTGCAGTCAATTTCTGAGCACCTGTCGGTTTCTGCTGAACGCGTCTTGCAGCGTTCCGCCGTTTCCACCGCAGCAATTGAGAAAGGATGAAAGGAAGGATATAATCGCGGTCGGTGAAGCGCAGCGGTGGGGCAGAATCGCTCTGCGACAGCTCTCGTCAGAACAGGCAGCCACAGAAAACGCACACACATGTCAACTTTAATTGTTGAGGGGTGCGTTCGAATTGGCAACTATATCTGTGTGCGTACGCGAGATATAATAAGCGTTTATATGATTAAAAGAAGCTTAAGCACCTTCTCCTACGTCTGGCGAAATTCAAACAAATTTTTACGCCGTACAACAATATATATATATATATATATATATATATATATATATATATATATATATATATATATATATATATATATATATATATATATATATATATATATATATATATATATATATATATATATATATATATATATGTGGAGGGCGGGTTAACGTTTCAAAACCACCATGATTATGAGAGATGCCGTAGTGGAGGAGCCCAAATCTGAGTACACAGGCCTACAACATTTCCGCCTCCATCGGAAATGCAGCCGCCGCAGCCGGGATTAGATCCCTCGACCTGCGGGTCAGCAGCCGAGTACCTTAGCTGCTATACCACCGTGGTGGGGCATATATATATATATATATATATATATATATATATATATATATATATATATATATATATATATATATATATATATATATATATATATATATATATATATATATATATATATATATATATATATATATATATATATATATATATATATATCAAGAAGCATTTATGTGGATCCAGTGCTTCATATACTTTGAGTGAGAAATGACGGACGAACGTGCGAAAATGTTTATTTGTTCCAAAGTTTTGACAGGATCGAGGCCTGCCTTCGTCAGGGAAATAAACATTTTCACACGATCGCCCGCCTTTTTTTATATAAACACCTTGCAACATATGAGGAAGGAGGAGTGTTGTTGACGCATTCCCGTTCGAACGTGGCCCGGGGGCCGTAAATGTTTCTCCCTCTGCTGCGCTACTCCGACGAAGGCAGGCCGACAATAGAAACGTCCGTAGTTTATCGAAAGTTCTTGACACCTGTGCGCGGAGGTGATATTCAATTAAAAGCACTGGTTTATATTCAGGTCTGGTTGCACGTTTAAGAAGCCCGGGTGGTACAAAAATAATGCCGCGCCCGACCTATATACGCATAGGGTGCGCTTCATGAGGTTCCGTAATTTACGTCAAATTTTAGTTTCTTGAAACGCGCAAAACTTCAAAAATGAACATGAAACCGCGAACAGACGCTGCACTTTTCTGGTTGCGTGGCGAAAGGCGTGAAATAAAGAGAACCACCTGAGGTAGATGCGTAATGAGGTCTGCGGAGAAAAGCAGGCAGATTCCGAGTTCAAAGTGCGACCACTCAAAAAGTGCCATTTCGTTCCTGAATACACAAACGGTGCTGATGACGTTCATCTACTTGTAACGTTCTTCTCGCGTGCTGATCCCGATACATTGTGTACACGCGCTCGCGGCAGCGTCCAAGTCACAGGCTCCGCAGTGTATTGCTGTACTGACAGCGCAGCTGTTGTTTCGCGTCTGCGCGCGTCGGAGGGAGACCTTTGCAAGTCTGACACGCAGCTGACTTCGCTGCAGGAGTCCCAGTGCTGCAGTACGCGCTCTTCTATAGCCCCGCGGGCGGCGTCCAGGCACGCAGCAGGCCAAGTGTGACGTCACCGATCTCGCAATGAAAAGGCTGCGAGTGCGTCGCACGCTCGCCTACGGCGGCGAAAGCCAACGTGTTGTTCACTCGCGCGCACGAGGAGCCCTTTGGTGGCGAGTGCGACGGAGGGTGTGACTGCAACCTCTCGGCTGAGATAGGGAAACGGAGCGCGGAAAAGAGTTGAGTGTGTGTGTACGATAATGATTGATTGATATGTGGGGTTTAACGTCCCAAAACCACTCTATGATTATGAGAGACGCCGTAGTGGAGGGCTCCGGAAATTTAGACCACCTGGGGTTCTTTAACGTGCACCCAAATCTGAGCACACGGGTGTGTGTACGAACATTAAGCACGATATGAATCGATTGATATGTGGGGTTTAACGCCCCAAAACCACCATATTATTGCGAGAGACGCCGTAGTGAAGGGCTCCGGAACTTTCGATCACGTGGAGTTCTTTAACGTGGACCCAAATCTGAGCACACGGGCTTGCAGCATTTTCGCCTCCATCGAAAATGCAGCCGCCGCCGCCGGGATTCAATCCCGCGACATGCGGGTCAGCAGCCGAGTACCTCTGCCACTAGACCACTACGGCGGGGCAAGCACGATATGAATGAGTGTGCCTTTGTAAATGAGTGCTGACATTTGTAACATATTCATGTCCGCGTGAAAGGTTACTATAGAGAGAGGCACAGTTGGCTTGGAGTCGGCGACCAAAAGTGTGTTTCTAGTTTTATGGGTCACGTTACGGCAGTTTGGGCTTGTCATCCTCCGGACCATAGTAGCTTCATGTATATCCGTGACACGAAATCCACTTTTTGTTGGCATGCGTTGTGCGCACTTAGAGCAACTTTTTAGACTGATGCGAGCATGCGTATCGAACCAGAAATTCTTTCCTAGCAGATACTAATTAAGGAACGACCTTTAGCAGATCGTTAAATATATATGAAGAAACAGCGTTATCGAACCCACAAAGCGCCAGCAATTTTCTGCGATCACGCTGCGCATAGTTATACACAAGACATACGATCAAATGCGCCCATAAATAGTCTGTCTTTGTCCACATACTGGTGACCTCGAAACATGTATACTTGTTATACGTTGTAACTGAGGTGAAACTTGAACATGCGGCCAATCAATCATTTGACATCAACCAGGGGCTTAGCCAGATATTTTTTGGGGTGAAGGGGGGTTCTATTATACTTTATGTATGTTCGTGCGTGAGTTTGTATGTTTGCTTGTATATATACGCAATCAAATTCGAAAAAAAATTGAGTCTGAACCCCTGAGCAACTCACCCCAGCGGGCGCACCCATAACATCAGTGTATATCGTCGCTCATGAACCAGCAATGCACTTCGTCCGCGAGGATGGCACAACGGAAAAAAAAAATTAGTGGAACTTGCACAAAGTCGCACAAGGCTGAGTCACACAAAGCTCTGGGCTTCTACCCTGTCACACCTCAAAATCCCACCCCTAGATATACTATTCTGCACCCAGCTATTCGGAACCTCTTGCTCCAGCTTGGGCGCGATACTGAACGCGTGCTGCTTGATGATGATCATGATGATGATGATGATGGTGGTGGTGGTGGTGGTGGTGGTGGTGGTGGTGGTGGTGGTGGTGGTGGTGGTGGTGGTGGTGGTGGTGGTGGTGGTGGTGGTGGCGGCGGCGGCGGCGGCGGTCTATATAAATGGTTCGCCCGGGGGATTAGCCAACCAACAAATAATTAGATAGATGTGATCCCGTATGAATGGTATATATGACTTATATGATGGTTAGAAGAAAGCAATTATACTAATTTAGAGCTTTGCGATCAAAACCGCCTTAATTCAATTAAAACTTTTTGTACAGCAGAACTAATATCCCGGTGATAACGACCTAATGAGGAGGATTCCAAGGAGAGAATATTAGAAGTAACGAAATCCAATATAATGCGACTAAAAGACGCTTTGAGAATCTTTTTCCTCAGTAAATTAAAGCGACTGTATGATTAAAAAAAGTATTGCTTGATTTTTTTTTTGTTCTTGTTGCGAAACAAGCAACCAGGGGAATAAGCTATATACCAGCTCTGTGCGTATAATCATTTAATTTTGGAACTTGACAGCGTATATTTTGTAAAAATGACTTGCTCTTTACGTGTCGATTAAGAAGTCGTATGCGTTAAGGGAACAAGGTGTGTCGATATTCGTTTAGATGAGTGATTAACGTCTTACCTGAGTCTTCCATGCCTTCTAAACCTGTTACGAAATATGAGTGCTGATGTGGGAATAAGTGAGAGTGCCGGACCACTGAGAGTGGCTTTCTCCAGTGTACGTCATGCCATTCATTTTTATCCCCCGTGTCCCAGTACCCAGATTAATCTGATTAAAGTTATATGAGTGGGAACCAGAATATGAAAAGTAAGTGATAATTGCGAATTGTGATGGACTCAAAGATGAGTATTCTGTAGCTATTGCCACGCTTGAGTTTGGTGGGCTGAGTTTTCTCAATGCCATTATTCCCGCGGGAAAATCTGCCGAATATACTGACAAGAAATCAGGAAGTATTGATGAGAACGAGAAGTTGATGGTCTCGGGGGAAGATACCAACGCCAGATTTTTCTTCACGTTGTGAGGCATTTGTGGCTATGATATTTATTATATTTACCCTTTCTAAACGCCGTTGTAGAAGACCGCTTAATAACTGGAAAGACATTTTTTTTTGTGCATGATTTGGATATATATCGTCCAAAATGATTTCAAGGTTCTGTCTTGCATTGCAAATAGAAGGAACTTAACTCAATCAGACACCCGGCCCCGCCACGGTGGTCTAGTGGCTAAGGTACTCGGCTGCTGACCCGCAGGTCCCGGGTTCGAATCCCGGCTGCGGCGGCTGCATTTCCAGTGGAGGCGGAAATGATGTAGGCCCATGTGCTCAGATTTGGGCGCACGTTAAAGAACCGCAGGTGGTCGAAATTTCCGCATCCCTTCACTACGGCGTCTCTCATAATCATATGGTGGTTTTGGGACGTTAAACCCCACAAATCAATCAATCAATCAATCAATCAGACACCCGATGGTCCAACAAGTGCTTTTACGTAGCCCATTTGGGGCGTGTTAAACCGCTCGAGACCAATAAGATAGAAAAAAAATATCTGGCTGATACATAAAAAGGGTATTATCATTTTGTTGTCGTCGTTGTTCTTCCATTCGTAAGATCTGCGGCAGATGGTGCTGCTCATACACATCGCAACCGAACGTGTTTAAAATACTAAATCTCGATGCGTATACAAAAGTCGTAGTCCCTTCCCGAGTCGAGAGTGCTCGAGATCTGCTGAGTAGCCCACCTTTGTTAAAGTGCACGTTCAGTGCGAGTGATCGCACTTGTTTTGATGTAACGTGTTGCGAAATATGCGAAAACATTTTTGTACACCACTATTGTAATTTCGCACACTAGCTCGCACCATTTGAAGGAGCGAACGCGCAGGAGCATGTGAAGAGTGAAAGCAGAATTTATAGGCGTGCCCAGGAAGTAGCTATATAAAAACGACAAACACATTCGGATACTACTGTGAATGTGTTTACTGCAAACGCATATTAATACGAATGCACTGTAATCATTTTCTAAAGATAAAAGAACGCTTGACGACATTAGTGGCGTACATTTTTTTTCCTCACTGGTACTTTCTCTTGATGTATTTTTCTGCTCTTTAAAAAAAAATATCTGTTACAACATATGTAGCATCTATCATTATGGAAGTAAAGCTTCTAACAGACTCATGGCTCGTGCTTTAACAAGACGTACGAACGAGCCAAACGCCGCCAGCCATGTGGCTACTAGCTATCACACAAATACAGATAACCGTGCTATATACGTGTAAAACACTCGAGGTGCTCTGCATAGAATTATGACACTGGCGCTACAGACATATCTAAGCATGAGCTCCACCAATACAAGAAGCTGACTGCCCCCCCCCCTTTTTTTTTTCAAGTTATTTGTAGTTGTCTCGCCCGCACAGACTAGTGGCGTAGCCATAAATATTATTCAGGAGGTGTTATATGCTTTTGGGTGCACGTTAAAGAACCCCAGGTGGTCAAAATTTCCGCAGCCCTCCAATACGGCGTCTCTCATAATCATATGGTGGTTTTGGGACGTTAAACCCCACAAATCAATCGAGGTGTTATATGCTGCCAGTAAAACAAAAAAAAAATGTTTAAAAATAGAGTATGCGTCCGTGCATTATCTTGGTCATTTTTGTACTTTAATAATGTTGAAAGGTAACTTGTTTCATTTACTGTAACATCTATATATATATATATATATATATATATATATATATATATATATATATATATATATATATATATATATATATATATATATATATATATACGAACGGACATATCAAAAAGAGCAGTTGATCCGTAAGAACAATTGTTTGTTAAAATGTGGGCCACTGTTCAAAATTCAATGTCGCACTGCTGTACGAGCAAAAAGAGCGCTACGAAAACACCTTCTGCGAGTTTCCCCGTGCAAGCTCGACATTTCGTAAAATCATCCGTTCACTTCCTTATCCTATAATGACCGAGAAGTGCGGAGTGAGTATCTCTGTTTGCGTTAACGCTATACGCGTCGTCGCGCGCGTTTAGCAGCTGGCTTTTCTAGGAGGCGGTCGACGGAATATCGGGAGGCGTGTTCACATCCTCCTCCATGGCTACGCCCTTTGCATATGGTGGTGGTGGTGGTGTAAGACATTTTTTATTTCAGAAAATGAACCAGAGAGTTGCGACACATTGCATGCATGAGTGGCCAGACCCTATTTCGGGACGCCAGTGAAGGTGGCCGGGTGGGGGGGGTGGGGGGGTGACTTTATTAAATGAAAAGAAGAGAGAAGTGAGCCTTGTAACTGTCTCTCAGGGGATGACACCCCAACAGTAGCTCACGAGGAATTGGGGCAAGGAGGGATTAAAAGGATGGGATTAAAATGTGTATATATATATATATATATATATATATATATATATAAAGAGAGAGAGAGAGAGAGAGAGAGAGAGAGAGAGAGAGAGAGAGAGAGAGAGGCGCAGGAACAGGGAGCGACGGAAGTAGAGAGAAGATAGGAAAGATGGACACGGTTGCAGGAGTCCGAGGAAGGGGCGCCACTGGCGAGAGCTCTTGTCGGCGTCAGGAGATGACGTAGGGCAAGTCCAGTAGGTCAGAGCTACACTGTCGTCGGAGATCGCGACGGCACAACCGGTCGGCACGGAATCCAGCGAGCGAGTGTCCCCCTGAGCGCGTCCAAGGCGCGTTGAGCATCCAAGGTGGAGCAGCCCAGCGGGTACTCCTCCCAAGCCTCTCTAGTTGGGATGGGCAATGGGGATGAAAAAGGAGGTGGGTTGGCGGAGCCCAAAGCGACGACGTGGTAGGTGTCGGCCAGGACCTGACAGGTCGAGCAGGTGCCACTGGTTTCTGTCAAAAAACTGAGGTAGATGTTCGTCTGGAGGTGGCGTAGTATTCGCTCGTCCGCTTTCTCCAGACCACGCGCGGGGTCCGGGTAGAGGCAGCGCGAAGCCCGGTAATAGGCCAGAATTTCGCGAAAGCGCGCCAGGTGCGCATTGCGATACTTCTAGCAACACGGATGTTGAATCGGCACACAAATCCTAACTGAGTATGGTAGAGAAACGAAATAAACTTCATTGCGCTCACAAAACATATGAACAATTTCAAGTCAATAACAACTCTTTTTCAGCGTAAAAAAGAATGAAAATAAAGAACAGCTCTTTTGACAATAAATTTTCTTCTATAGTTCTCATTCGAAATCTTTTTGGTCGTTAAAAGAATGTTTTTTTTTTTGTTGTTCTTGTTCCTTTTCCTATAACGTAGGAGTACAGCGCGTGTGTGAGTTCAGGAAGGAAGAAAAAAAAAGGAGGGGGGGGGGGGTACAGGGAGGAAATACTAACTACCGCTTAGCGCTAAACCACACCGCTTTCCTGCAGTCTCTATAGATGAAATCTTCTGTAAACATCGAAAAGAATTCGCTGCACATGCACACAGGTGAAGAAAACATGAGGAGTGGCAGGGAGACCGAGAAACGGGTCAGGGTTGCACCCCACGGCGCACATACGCTGCTCGGCACCCTTCTTCATCCGTGGCGCGTTCCCGAAGGGCGCAGCCCAAGAGGCCGCATCATAATGGCGGAATATGTAATTTTTGCTTATTTCCGCAAAAAAGCGGTGAGCACGCCGGAAGCCTCGGCGTGTCGCGGTAGGGGGTCTCTGCTCCCGCCGAGGAAGCGCCAATGGGTGCAGGATGACGACGAACGAGAAACGCCTCAAAATGCTGTACACGGCCTCGCGTGTCACTCGCTGAACGGGCCTGCTCACAGCACGAACCAATGTGCAGGCTGGCACATGCAAGAGGCGCCTACCATACCTCCTCTTTATAACCCCCTGCCCCCCTAAAAGAATAAAAGAGAGAAGGAAAATAACTTGATATGAAGAAAGACATAACATTGGAAAAGAACGGCTTTCGAAAAACGGCTAGCGCGCAACGGTTACTCTGCTGTAGATGTTTGCAGCGTATACGCACAAATATTCACTCACTCTTGGCCGGAGGAGAGTTGGAGAACGATCTTTATCAAGCATAATGATCAAGTGTAGGAGTCCTTGTTAGCTCGTCGTAGAAATCCTCGCGCCATCTTAGTTGCGTCCATCTGGTCGGGGAGGCGGGAAACTGGACAGCCCCGTCTCCCGTAGTTTCTCACTCCTTTCCGAGATGGGGGGAGGAGACAGCTCCGCATTTCTCTTCGCCATCTGTGTCTATCTGCCAGGGTGTGCCTAGGTGTTCGCAGTATATTGGCATTTATCGGTGTATTCAGTTCGGACGAGAACCGGCGCATTCAGCATGGTATGGTATGCACATCCTGATGCATACCCCAGCGACACATGCCCCTCATGTGGACACACGGCGACACTCGGACACATGCTTTCGGACTCCTCCCAACTATACCTCCAACAAGTGGGAGAGGTCCCTTGGGAGCTCACTTCTCGCCGACCAGCAATGGGCCGTCCAGCAGGCCCACGAAGCGGCCGCCAGGTATAATCCCTGTCGGTCCCGATAGACGCCCGCGCTAAGTGCGTCCTGCAGGACTGAAATAAAGTTTTTTTTTTATTCCATTCCATTCAGTTCGGAAGAGCAGGTGCAGTCCCGTCTGATGTGGAAACGTGTTGGATTGCGGTAACCTGAGTGATTGTCTCCTGCTTCTTCGTCAGCTGTGCGAGGGACACCCCGCATAGGCGATATTATTCCCCATTCATGCGGGCCGCTATCTTGGGCTGTTTTACACGAATGATTTCTCAGTTTCGTATGTCGTGACGCGATATTCAGGAGGTCACGAAGTGCCGAAATTATCAGTACAGCGGTTTTCACACGCGACATTCGTGACCAGTAAAGTTTCTTGTGAAGTAATGGTCAGTATTTTCACGATTGGCGGCTTTAATTTTCTATAAATCGTGTACACGCTTCTCGCTAACTACTGCATAAGTAAGTTGATAGTGTTGGTTAATGGTGGGAAAAACTCGAGGTGGTTAAAGGTGGGAAGTAGACAAGAAGCGCAAGCCGTAAGAAAATGTGCGTGTGCCACCTCTCGTTTGGTCCTTGGAATGTCCTCTGGATAACGGTGCATCCATATGCGGAATATATGATGAAAAGATGCGAGATGGTGATACTTAAACGTGTTGACTAGATGGACGAATGGACACACAGACAGATGCATGTACGTACGTATGGCTGCACGGACGGACGGACGCATGGACGGACGCAGGGGCGGACGCATGGACGAACGCAGGCACGGACACATGGATGGACTTGCGGACGCACGGACGGGCAGATGGACGCACGGAAGGTCACACAGACGGACGCATATATATGATGACAAGATGCGAGATGGTGGTGCTTGGAGTGTTGACTAGATGGACGAACGGACACACAGACAGATGCATGGACGGATGCACGGATGGCTGCACAGACGGACGGGCGCATGGACGGACGCAGGGGCGGATGCATGGACACACGCAGGGACGGAAGCACGGATGGACGTGCGGACGCACGAACAGACGCACTCACGGACGGGCGGATGGACGCACGGACGGTCACACAGACGGACGCATGGACGGACGAAAGCAAGAACAAATGCACAGACGGATGCTTCGCCCCACTCTTCATCGTTCACCCCGTGGATATGCTGCCATTTTTCGGCCTCCACTACGGCGGCTGGGACGAATAACGCGACGGTAACAGCCTCACCTTCCTTACTTCATTGATGCGAACTCCCACCTCTAATTAAGGTGCACGCATTGAAGCAGTGCGGGGCAGATACGTGCAGTGCCTTCATTACCACGAAGTGACCATTAATTAAGGTCGCCAGGTTTGAGCGAGGGATTCGCTTAAACTTTATCAAGGTTCTCGAGCGCTGTTCGCAGTTATTTAAAAGCGACACGTAGGGCGTAGCCAGTGTGCAAAGCTGGACGTAAAACCACGAATAATCTGTGCACACAGTCAACGTGATATGAAGTACGAAGCATTTCATAGCGAACCAAATGTACTTTTAGCTGCCTACTTCTGGCTGTTTTCGGCCATGAGGGTGTGGCCATGACTGTGTTGTGATGGCATGAAGGAGGAGAAGTTTGGGAAAGGAAAAGACGAAACTTCTGACGCCCCAGTGGGAGCACGGCTCAGCGAAAATTCTGTTGTGTGTCATGAAACCCTGTCCTCCATATAGTTACGAGTGGCCGCGGTATACGAATACGCGCCACAGGTGATCATAGTTTGTATCTGTTGCAAAATAAAATAAATAAACGTGTGCAGGCTAGTACTGCAAGAGAAGAAGTTGCAAACAAGAAACGGTGTTCGGTCTGGTTTCTTCGCTGATCGATAGTTTTCCTTTATAGTATCTATACAAGGTGAGAAAAGGCATTATTAATTTAAACGCGTGAAAGCGTTAAAAAATGCTGTTTCCGGCACATTGACCCATGTAATGCAGCGGATAAAAGTAAGAATTCCTGGTGGCATTGAACCCAGTGATTCTGCGTGGCTTTCAAGTATTCTGCCACAGAGTCATGCCAGGTCTTCAAACTATACTTTGGACGAAAGATCCCATGCAGGCGTCTTGTAGGTGCAACTAACTTCAACTGTGGCTGCAATGCCGCCTTTCCAATTTTATGACAATGTAATAAACATTACGTATGCATCATATAAGCGTCATGTCGGGTTCACGTCGACAGTGTATGATTCCAGTGCTGGCTCCGGTTTTATAGGTCTAATAAACATTACATGTGCACTATTATGTCTCAGCAGGCTATATACTCAAGCGTTGATAGATCCCGGAGGAGTACGCTAATGAATGCTACGTATGATATTCGCACCATCACACCGGAACGTGCACTTTATTTCTATAAAGCTGACGCGCTCCACCATGAGCGCTGACCTTGCTCCAGATGACGTCGGCCTTTGAACTTCAGTGCAGTCTACGTCCCTGGAAAGCCCACAATATGCTTCTAATATTTACAAAACCACGTCGATCGACCTTGCGACGCTTCATTCAAAGTCAAATTAAAAAGGAAATGCAGCGTAGATAGTTACTCGCTTACTGCTTCGCATGCAACCAATTTCCACAATGCGTGCGATCTGCCGAATATTCAATAACATTATTTGGGAAGCATTCGAAGCTTTATGGGTATATACAAGGCAGAAAAAATAAACAACTATCAGATGAACAAAATAATTGACGTTTTCTACCAGACGAATTCGAATAAAAGCGTTCAACATGTTCTCAGTATTTTTAGGGGCGAAGCTCCTTAGGGCATGGGCTGTGCGTCCCCTGTAGCTTGTAT
This sequence comes from Rhipicephalus microplus, assembly GCF_043290135.1. Lineage (NCBI taxonomy): Eukaryota > Metazoa > Arthropoda > Arachnida > Ixodida > Ixodidae > Rhipicephalus > Rhipicephalus microplus. The sequence goes on along the minus strand of NC_134710.1, from coordinate 287,199,603 downwards.
GTAGCCACCTCTAGTTTAGTTCTTGCAGTGTTCACTAGATGGCGGTACCGTACCCTGTATGTAGCCACCTCTAGTTTAGTTCTTGCAGTGTTCACTAGATGGCGGTACCGTCTCCTGTATGTAGCCACCTCTCGTTTAGTTCTTGTAGTGTTTACTAGATGGTGGTACTTGTAGCTGATGATGAAAAGATGCAAGATGTTATAAACTAGAAAGCGGTACTTGTAGTTGATGAAAGACGCGAGATCTTATAAAATAGGAATGATGTCACATATGGCGCGTGTCATTGGTTGAAGGCAATCGTTCGATTTAGTGCGGCGACGTACGCTAGGGGGAGCGTTGTAATAAAATCCGTTCGCTGTTGGCGCGCGCTCGGAGTCGCCGGATGGATAAGGCTGCACAGCGGAGAGAGCGCAAGGCGGCAGCAGCGCGCGCTCGCAGACAGAATCCCGATGTGCGAGCGCGCGAGGAAGAAGCGCTCCGTGAAGCTGCGCGACGCCGCCGCCAAGGTCCTGCCGTACGTGAAAAAGAGGCTGCAGCGGCGCGACGCCGCCACCAAGATCCTGCCGTACGTGAAAGATTGACTCTGGAATCGTCCTCATGACCATGTACCTCGCACCCAACCTGTCAACCGGGAACATCAAGACATTCATAGACACTGCGTTACGAAATTATGAGAACAAATACAAGAATGGACCATTTGTACTACTTGGAGACTTTACCGTGGCTATCATAGACAATAATTGGCTTATCCAACATATGGCTTCCAGATATGCACTCAGACGTATATCGTTTGACCGTATGAAACCTACCACGATCCGAGGAACATGCATAGACCTAGTATTTGCAAATTGCCCACTGCAACCCATACAGGAACCGCTCTCCCTTCATTTCACAGACCATAAAGCCGTCATAATGAAGGGACATCGCAAGCCATCCATCGTCTAAGAACAAATAAAAGTTGATTTGTGTATATACACACACAGCGTTTCTCACGTCTTTACATGATGATCGACTGGGCGAATTACACGGAAGATTCACAGTTTACCGATGAATCCCTCCGGAGCTTCGCCCATTCATCATCATGCACCCCGTGAATATGCCGTAATTTTTTTGTTTAACTTTTATTTTTGGGGCAGTCGCATTTCAATGAAGGCGAAATGCTGAAAGCCCGTGTTGTGCAATCTTAGTGGACGTTAAAGAACACCAAATGGTCGAAAATTTCCGGAGCCCATACGACGTGTCTCATTGTTATATCGTGGCTTTGACATGTGAAGCCCCCAAAATTATTATTAACTTTTCTTTTTTGTTCAGCCCTTGCGAAGCATACAGTTAAGGTACAAACTTTTCCTAACATTTGTTCTGGCTCGATCGAAATCCCCGACAGCTTCATACGCGGCGTTTCCGTTTTTCCATAGATATAACCCTGCGAAATACGCGACGTTGTTCGTGCTCGAGTGCTTCAAACGCGTGCATTGGGACGCGTGAGGACTGCAGATAACGAGGTTATAATGGAGGGCTGCACAGTCGCGTTATCGGTACTTATCGGCCTCCAAAGTTTGCCAGTCCGAGGGCGATAAGTGCGATAAATGCGCCGTGAAAGACTCGAGAGCTATCGTAATCAAACCAATGGACCAGCGACAGGATAAAAGAAATATAGCGATGCATATTGGCACGGTAAATGTACTCCTTGCCCGCCCCTTCGCGATACACTTTTGACCAAAAATTGGTTGAAATTATTGAGGCGAAGCAGTAGAACAACATACCATATATCAAGTAAAACAAGGCAAGGATACACACCAAATCGGCTACAAAACAAGACAAAAAAAACACAGCTGTTTTCAGTAGAAATACACGCAACAGTATAAGTGATAAGAATGCATATTTCATGTTACATACGCGCCCTGTTATAGTATGGGCATACTTACATAAATTTTAACGGTAATACTTAATAATTTTTATTCGACTGTGCTCGCATAACTATCGTGTACTTTTTTTTATTTTGGCAATGTAAGAGGAAACGGCCCTTCATCTTTGTTATAGCTCCCTTGTATTTTATAACTCGTTGTTATGAGAGCGTACATAACTGGCATGTATACACGTGACGTTTGGTTGCATTTAGGTGAACCCGTCAACTATATCTCTATAAGGTTTCTGCTTATTAGCTACGAGCCATGCAATGCCTGCAAACTTCTGTATTTCAGTGTGGAAATTGGTCATTAAGTACTAAAAATCACAAGAAATAGTCGCTCTGCTCTCTCTCATCTCTCTCTAGTCTATCCATGTTCGCCAACGGTATACGGTGCCCCCGGCGACAAAGTACATTTCGACCTTCAAGTTTCTAGTTGATGCCCTTCATGTGTGTGCACAGCAAATGTAACAACAGGAACAACGAACGTCATGGACGACGCGCGCCTGCTGTTGTCTTCGAGCTGCACACGCTCGAAGATGCCTTTTCGCGCCGATGTCCACTGGACAGGTATACTGCGACCGCGAACTGACGCCGGGTAAAAGATATAGGTCAGGGTACTCAAACGTATATATGGAAGCAACCATGCCCGCATACAAGTTTCCAGACCACCGTCCTTGCGTTACAACGCTTCGGTGTCGCAGATACCGTCGACTCGATGGACATTTATCGATCACGCGCACCTAGCACAGTGAAGGGCGCCTTCTCGACGCCGAACGCCAGATGCGTGGCCCAGATCCCAATCCCCTCCACCCTTTTCCCCCCTTTTTTCAGGAGGGGGGTAACCACACTTTATGTTCTCGCGTGCGTTTGTATGCGTTCTTACCAGATAGAAAACTTGCAGAAAAATCTTAACCCCTCCCAACTTCTAACAAAATCCTAACCCTTCCCCATGACTATGCGCCAGTGCTGGACACGAGTTTTCGTTGAACGAGCAAGAGTCCACCACATTTCCAGCTGTTAACAGACAACGACGCACGGAGTGGGTGCTGTAGTAGACCAGCAACAGCGGCGTGCAGGTCCGAACGCGATAACCGGCTTGACGCGATAACCGCACTTCGCGCATCTACGCGAGTCCGGAGCGCGAGGCCAAAGTTCTAAGAAAGCGAACAGAACCTTCGAGCCAACATATGCACACTCACACCACTGCCCACTAAAGTTAAATGTAACGGCGACGAGCAGCGCACCCTCAAGCACATCGGGAACGATGCGTTGCGTAGTGATGGTCATGTTTATTGCGGCTCCTTTTTAAAGCCAACCGTATATTATTCTTCCTCGTGCCTTGATTAATTCACTCGTAAAGTTATCTTTGCCTTAAAGCATTCTAGCTCGATCATTACTTGCCATGCTCTCCCCCACCGGTATACCTGAACGCCTCTCGCTTATATTGACTGCAAAGCGTGTCGTTAACTCGTCTATTCAATTATTTATTCAAAGCGGACACGTCGGAACACAGCGCTCCTGCAAAAAGATTTCCTGTACGGGTTTTGCGGGTAAATATCCTGTCATTCTGCATTATATACAATGTACGTGCCAAGTCTTTCCTTTCCGGACTTTTACTGCGGCAAACGCACATACATTATCCTCTTTCGGTATACGTGTTTGTATCTGTGGCTGCAAGTTCAAACTTCAAGTAGCGAAGCACTGCCTCCTGTGATATCAATATCAGGGTGTTTTGGGTGTGCTGGTGTATACCTATACGGTAAGTTCGGCAAAACAGTACTGTCATTGCCGGCGCGCAGCTATTTTAGTCTACAAGGCCTTAGCCACTCTCATAATCTCATCACGTTATACGCGTCGAGCCTACTATTCGCGCAGTTAAAACGTTTTGTATCGTTGTACACTTACCGCGGTACGATACAGAATATCATATATAGCATAAATGGCATGGTACATAATTAAAATCACATATATTCCTCTCACAATTTTTGAGATGAGGATCATGCATGGCTACGTGTGCACTTAAAATATACTGTGTACTTGCAATGGTTTCCAATCTGATTGTCCTTCTGTATTTGTCGCTGCAGCTGAGCGTTTCAAAAGGCGATAATTAGACCACATTTTAACCTTTTGGGCTGTGCGTTTGGTTTACTTAACGGTAATACTTAAAAAAAAGTTTTTCGATTGTACTCGCATAACTCTCGTGTACTTTTTTTTGGCAATGTAAGTGGAAACTGCAGTCAAGTGCAATAACACTGCATCGCAATTCGTTTCGCAGGCAGTTAAGCAGGCATAGATCTTGGAATAGTACACATGCAGCATGACTGAAGGCCCGCTTTGGATATGAGTCAAGGAAAGGGACTTCTCTCGAGGATTGCTTTGCTATATGTAGGATGCAAATTCAAGTTCGTCAGTGGAAGAGGAAAGCTTATAATTTTTTTAAAGTAATGAACACAATGGTTGGAGAGCACGGAGGCATACTTTTGTGCCCCCACAATGGAAATGAGCAAGGTGTAGCTATTCACACAGGCTGCACAGAATATGCAAGGTCTGCATGTTGACTAGCGGCTAACAGGCTGTAGGCGCGCGTTCGACGAGGCTTCCAAAGTTACCTTTCGTTTGTCATTTCACTGAAAACGATACTGTAGAATGTTGTTATATTACCGTTTTATTTTTTTTAATTTTTAATTGGTGAAAAGTCGGATCGAGTATGATTTAGGGTACCATATCGAATCCTGAATTAACACAGGTGCGCGCACCTGCGTGAACTTGAGATGTTCTTATAGCATCTATTCACTAAAAATGTAGCTTTCGTATTTTTCTCTGAATTCCTTTGGTTTTCTTCTCAATACACGGGCGTATTTTTACGCCTCTGTATGTTATTGTGTGTGAAATTCACAAACCGAAGTTATCTTGAGAATGTTGTATATAACTGAATGTTTGCTTTCCCGCAGTCAAAATGGCGCATTCAACTTTCCCGTAAACTTTTCAAAGACGCAGTAACATGTGCAGGCAGATGCTGTTTTTTTTAGGAGCGAAGATCCTTAAGGCGTGGGCTGTGCGTACCCTGTATGTAGCCACCTCTCGTTCAGTTCTAAGTATTACGCTAGCCACCGCCCGATCTAAAGGGTACAGCCATATCCATCCGTCCATCCGTCCGTCCGTCCATCCATCCATCCATCCATCCATCCATCCATCCATCCATCCATCCATCCATCCATCCATCCATCCATCCATCCATCCATTCATCCATCCGTCCGTCCATTCGTCCGTCCGTCCGTCCATCCATCCGTCCGTCCGTCCGTCCGTCCGTCCGTCCGTCCGTCCAGCCGTCCGTCCGTCCATCCATCCAGCCGTCCATCCGTCCGTCCGTCCAAAAGATGCAAGATGTTATAAACTAGACGGCGGTACGTGTAGTTGATTATGAAAGATGCGAGGTGTTATAAAATAGGAATGATGCCACATATGGCGCGTGTCATCGTTCGATATAGTGCGGCGACGTACGCTAGGGGGAGCGTTGCAATAAAATCGAGTGGGCAAAATGTACGGAGGATTCATGGTTTACCAGGTTTACCTCCGGAGCTTCGCCCACTCATCATCATTCACTTCGTGGATATGGCGGCATTTTTTTAACGTAATGATCACGTTTCGATTAGTTCTTTGTTTACGTTTATGCGTGACGCAGACATCACAAACCTCTATCTGATACTCTAAGAGCGACATGATACGAGTCAATAATAGCAGTTTTGTCTAACCCAAAACGAATACTAATTAAGGCAAGCAGAGCATCCTTTTCTCATCAATCTCTGATTATTAAGCATCTTCATATTATTTGTTTATTGTGTATTGTTGTACGGTTACCTTCTTTTTGCTACTTTAAGTGTGGTCTTTTTTTCTACTCCAATTTATTTCCGTTGAACTTCAATCATTTTTTACACATTTTGAAATGCGTATGTTTTTTATGCTGTAACCTATATTTCTTATTTCAAAAAGGAGGTCTCATTGCAGCCTTTGACTGCGGGACCTCTTTCTGTATATTGTCACAATGTAACGTTCGTACTAATTACAATAAAATTCATTCTGATTCTGAATACGTGCATGGAACGCAGCGTATGCTGACCACTTCTTTCTACCTTTTCACTGCCTAATCCCCTTCCTCCAGGGTAAGCTATAGCGAACCGGACGCGGGTCTTTTTGAACTCCCTTCCTTTCCTCCTCAAGCCACCGTTCAGGTGTTAATGGGTTTAAAACTGCATGCCCTGTTTCAAGCGCGACTTGCCGCCTTTATGTCGTCGGATTTCGTTTATCAGACCGTTCTTGCCATTTAAACGTTTTTTTTTTTACTTTCATGCAGACGAACTTTTTTACGCCACACACTCAGGATAACAGGGGCGTGCAGACAGACAGGTAATGAACCTTATTACGGTCCTGAGGGGCGACTAGGATAGTCCCCTTAGAGGGGAGCAAGACGAACAACTATATTGATACCGCACAGATGGTACATGTGGGTGGAGCCCCTATTACAGGGTCCTTCTGGCTTCTGCAACTCGCCGGGCTTGGTCGAGGCAGCTCCCACGTCGTAACCTGACCTGCGCGTCGTGGGCCCGTATAGCTGAGCGGCAAGGTCGGAGCTTTTGAGCGCGTCCTTCCACTCTGCTTCCGTGGTGAGACGATCGTTGTGTTCATTAACGAGGGACACCGCCGCGTAGCCAGGAGATTTTTTAGGGGGAGGGGGTTAAGCCATATTTTATGCGTCTTTTTATGCGTGCCTTTGTATGTGCGCTTGTATGTACACGCAAGCAGAATGGGAAAATTTCGGGATGGGTGGCCCCACCCCCTTTCTTGGCTACGCCAGTGCAGGATAACAAACCACCATTTCCGTTCCTCACCATCACGGCGCATGTATGTGCCATTAGCGCGCTACGAACATGGAAGCAAGTTTATTAGGAAAGAACATAAACGAAAAAAGAAAAGAATAACGCCAGTCTGGCCCTACAGAAGACCAACGACATCCCGCAGTAGTAGGACGTATATACACACGCTTCGCATGCACTGATGCGCACTTCCCCACGCATGCTCAGCCTGTACATGCGCGCCGTGCAGCAAGTGGAGCGGCACACCAAGTGCACGCACGGCACGACGAGGCTTCCCACTAACCACGCCGGGAGGCTCACATTGCAATATTAATGGTCCCCCTAGAGAGGACGACGCGCGGATACACCACTACCGCGTGCACAGTGTCCCACGTGTGTGTACAGCGCACGCCCTTGGCAGTTACAGGGCGGGTAGTTGGGAGCAAGAAATGCATACATAATCTTTTAGGAACCAAGAAAGATGAAAGAAAGAAGGGAACATTAACTTAAACATGAACCAACTCGCCGAAGCAGCTGTTTTAGCGAGGAGGAGAATGTCATATGCAAATTAGGAGACTATAAATTTGTTATGGAACTGTTGGTGCAGTCAACCAAAGAAAGTTTACAGACCACGGGATCTCAGAGACGTTCAATGCGCGGGCAGCCTGTGTAGCAGTAGCGGCTAAAGCTGTAATCGTCAATGTTTTTTTTTTTTTTAGCGAATTCTGGTCGGAGGCCGAAACGCCAATACCAGGCTGTTTTGTGACGCCGCGGAGATATTCGGCTTTTTCTCAGATTTAATGGTCCGTAAAACTATCTGGTTGACTATACGTGATTCAACATTTAACATGGCGCCTTAAATATAACGCGAATATAAATTCACGTCTCCCTCGCCAATACCAGCTAATTCAAGAAAGCTATCGTTATTAACTAACTACAGTCCTAATATGCCGCAAAAATACGTTTTATTGTTGTGTTCGTGTCTCTAGCTTCCATCTCATTGCAGCGCTTCTGCAACGAGTGAATAAATGAAGCACAACTATTACTAAACATGCGAAAATTCGGTATTTAGCCACATGCAGCCAGACGGCTACATGTGGATGATGTGTAGTAGGTCGAGCGTTTCTCGTTAACTAAGGGTAATGCTAGCTTGGTAATAGTTTAAGCAAGCACGGACAAAGTTTATTACGTTTTACAGATGATCTTCACGTCCGTGCACCTTGTACTTGTTGCTAGGTGACGCATTGTTACGGCTAGAAACACGTCCAAACCCCGATAGCGGTAACGCACAAACTCAAACATCTTTTCTCGCTTAAAATAAAAATTAATTTGATAAAACTTTCTGAGTCAGTAGCCATTAAATATTGCTACTAAATCTGCTATTGAGCATATTTTTAGTAGGACCACCTCAGTGTTGAATTCATGGCCAAACATGTGCAAAATTGAACATTTTTGCAACTTTGTGGCCACCTGTAAACTTTATTTCGCGAAGTATAGGCCAGAAATTATTTTTTGTATACATTAAAGCATTCTGGGAATACTCTATTGTCAACTATCACATTTCTCCTAATGTTGTCTTTCTATAAAAAGAAAACAATGTGGACCAGATTCTGCATCGTCGAGGCAACACAAAAAATTCCCCAAATGCGTAAAAGCTCGTAAAACTTATTTTAAATAAAACGCCTACCATTGTTCTAAATGTAAAAATTTGTTTTAACCTAATTTGAGAAGAACAAATTTTTCGACGTGTTTTCCGAGCTATGGTTTCGAGCTTTCCGAAAAAATTCAAATGAGGCTTGCGGTACTGGAAAATTTTTTTCCCAAAAATGTTTTGGGGAAACACTTTTGGCTTCAGGTAGATTGTTCCAAATTTTTTTTTCAAGTAAATCGGAGATGGTCGAGCGCCAAGGTTGGGACAGTTGGCGTGGAATGACCCATATAGAAATGCGCAGAATACAACCAACCCCTATACATAGCTGCCATATATTACGAAAAGACGTTTGACTCGGTCGAGACATCAGCACTAATACAGGCACTACGAAATTGGGGCAACGAAGAACCCTATGCATAAACATACTGGAAGAAATGTACAGAGGATCCACAGCCACCATAGTTCTCCATAAAGAAAGCGACAGAATCCCAGTCAAGAAGGGTATAAGGCAGGGAGACACGATCTCTCCAATGCTATTCTCCGCGTGTTTACAGGAGGTTTTCAGGGCCCTGGATTGGGAAGAGTTAGGGATACGAGTTAATGGAGAGTATCTTAGTAAACTGCGATTCGCTGATGACATTGCCTTTATGAGTAATTCAGGGGACGAATTACAGCTCATGATTACTGAACTGGACACGGAAAGCAGAAGAGTAGGTCTGAAAATTAATATGCACACAACTAAAGCAATGTGCAACAATATCGGCCCGAAAACAGCCATTTGCGATAGATGGAGAGGCGCTAGAAGTTGTAAAGTATGTCTACTTAGGACAGGTAGGAAACGCAGAGCCGAACCATGAGAGTGATATAACTAGAAGAATAATGATGGGGTGGATCACATTCGGCAAACATTCTCAAATCATGAATGGTAATATGCCACTAACCCTCAAGAGGAAGGTATATAACAGCTGCATCTTGCCGGTACTTACCTACGAAATAGAAACCCGGAGGCTTACAAAGAGGGTTAAGTTTAAATTGAGGACGACGCAGTGAGCGATGGAAAGGAAAATGATAAGTGTAACCTTAAGAGACAAGAAGGAAGCAGAGTGGGTCAGGGAACAAACCGTGGTTCAGGATATCATAGTTGAAATCAAGAAAAAGAAATGGGCATGGGCCGGGCACGTTGCACGTATAGGCAGGATAACCACTGGTCATTATAGGTAACTAACTGGATTCTCAGAGAAAACAAACGCACGAAGGGGAGACAGAAAGTTAAATGGGCCGTTGAGGTTAAGAAATTCGCAGGTACAACGTGGCAGCAGAAAGCACAAGATCGGTTTGATTGGTGGATCATGGAAGAGACCTTTGCCCTGCAGTGGGCGTAGTCAGGCTAATGATCATGATGATGACTTTATTCCCATTTACTCTCTTTTCAAGCATACGTATAGGGAGAGGGGGGAGTCTATAGGCTGTACACTTTCTGCTCAAACTACTGCCGATAGTCCCGTCACAGAGGAGAGCTGATGCCTCCCCCCCCCCCCCGTTGTATCGGTGTGACCCCCCCCCCCTCCCGAAAAAAAAACATTTCTGGCTATGCCCCTGCATCGATAGAAATATGAAATAAACGTAACATCTCCACGTTTAAAGAAATAGCAGAGCCCGCTAAATGTGCTTCTGTGTATCACTTGAGGCTCACGAAAAAATTCAAAAATACAAAAACTGAATACCAAATACAAACTACGGTTCTCAAAATTTACGGATCACCCTACCCTCTATATCAAACAATTTAGCATAAACTAATGTTGATATTATACTGTAACTATACGTGTTACAAGTCCAGCGTCATGCTTACCCGTACTCTCGAACATGAAAAGGAAGATGTCGTTCTTTTTCTTAATTACGTACTTGTATCTCTAAAAGTAATTTCGATGGCTACGTGGACACGCAATGTATTATTTTATTTTGCTTATGTGCGCAGGATGTGCGCCATCAGTGCGTGCTGGTGGACAGTAATAGGCGTGGGAAGCTCAGCCATCGCTCTCCAGAGCTTTTTCTTCTCATTACTCCGTTCTCAGAAATAGCAAATACCATGATTTATTTATTTATTTATTTATTTATTTATTTATTTATAGATCGATGGGTAGATTGATTCACTGAAAAACCCTAGCCTTCCCCAGCCAGCGTCAATACCCTTTAGATAGATAGATAGATAGATAGATAGATAGATAGATAGATAGATAGATAGATAGATAGATAGATAGATAGATAGATAGATAGATAGATAGATAGATAGATAGATAGATAGATAGATAGATAGATAGATAGATAGATAGATAGATAGATAGATAGATAGATAGACAGACAGACAGACAGACAGACAGACAGACAGACAGACAGACAGACAGACAGACAGACAGACAGACAGACAGACAGACAGACAGACAGACAGACAGACAGACAGACAGACAGACAGACAGACAGATAGATAGATAGATAGATAGATAGATAGATAGATAGATAGATAGATAGATAGATAGATAGATAGATAGATAGATAGATAGATAGATAGATAGATAGATAGATAGATAGATAGATAGATAGATAGATATTCAGATTCAGATAGATAGATAGAACACTTTATTGAGGAAGGAATCCACTCCCATTTTATAGGAGGAAGATTTTTGGCCACTCCCACTTTATAAAAAATTTAAAATCTTCCGCCAAATAAAGCTCTTTTTTTACTGGCACAAATTTTTCAGCGACCCACATCCATTTGAAAATCCACTTAAACAGCAATAATTTCACGCTGTGACAGCGCCTCATCCTAAAATGGCAAAAATTCTCCAAAAACGGCAATCAAATTACATTAACAAGTAGCTTTCCTGGAAGCTTTTAAAATAAGTTAAATTCGATTGCGCATCACAGTTAACTAAAAGCGATAACAGTACATTACTATTACTTTTGAATCCCTACGTGCTAGAGAATGTGGGGGTTTGGTTCGGTTTGGGAAAACTTTATTGAGGGAATGTGGGGGTATTTCCACAGTTATTAAATGCGATTGATTTATATGTGAAGTTTGACGTCCCAAAACCACCATATGATTATGAGAGACGCCGTAGTGGAGGGCTCCGGAAATTTCGACCACCTGTGGTTTTTGAACGTGTGCACCCAAATCTGAGCACACGAGCCTACAGCATTTCCGCCTCCATCGGAAATGCAGCCGCCGCAGCCAGTATTAAATGTGGTAGTTTGCATAGGGAGGACCAATTTACAACTATAAAATCAAAGAAACATTACTACTACTACTACTACTACTACTACTAATAATAATAATAATAATAATAATAATAATAATAATAATTAATAGGAAGAAGAAGTCTGGGTTTTACGGGGCAACAACACACGATGTAATCATAAGCAACGCGTTTTGCATTATACTCGCATAGAAATGTATAAACTCTAAGTTATCAGTTGCGTAGCCAGAATTTTAATAACCTCATTTCGGAGTGGGGGAGAGACCCATTTCCTTTATGTATACGTGTGTCTTGTGTGAATGTGACTATCTGTTACATAGATTTGATTGATTGATTTGTGGGATTTAACGTCCCAAAACCACCATATGATTATGAGAGACGCCGTAGTGGAGGGCTCCGGAAATTTCAACCACCTGGGGTTCTTTAACGTGCACCCAAATCTGAGTACACGGGCCTACAACATTCATCTGTTACATAGAAAATCCTAAAACTTCAGGAGGGCGAGGTTAATTAAGCCTCCACCACTCTGCTAAGCCACGTGCGTGCGTGTGTTCCGACAGCAGCGACGCGCTGCGCAGCATTCTTCTTCCTCTGCCGGACGCAATCCCTCGCGCCTGTCACTGCGTTCCCTTGGCGACGATCAGTGGGACCACACCCCCAATTCTGTTTGTCGGCATGACAACCATTCTTCTGTGGCTACTTCCTGGTCTTCCTCGCAGCACTATGATAGCTCTGACAAGCGTCGTTTCGCAAGAACCAGATCGTCGCGGCCGCTCGCTGGCACAGATGCGCTCACAGCCGATCGCGCCTGCCTCCGGAGGACCAAGAAAGGTTGCCTCACGCCAGCAGTTGTCTCTTTTTTATTAATTTAATCGTTACATGGCAGCGTTGGCGAATGGTATGTGAAAGATATGGTTTCCGCGAACGGTGACAGTCGTCCCGCCGCGGTGGTCTAGTGGCTAAGGTACTCGGCTGCTGACCCGCAGGTCGCGGGTTCGATTCCCGGCTGCGGCGGCTGCATTTCCGATGGAGGCGGAAATGTTGTAGGCCCGTGTGCTCAGATTTGGGTGCACGTAAAAGAACCCCAGGTGGTCGAAATTTCCGGAGCCCTCCACTACGGCGTCTCTCATAATCAAATGGTGGTTTTGGGACGTTAAACCCCACAAATCAATCAATCAACGGTGACAGTCAGCGAAGTCCGGAAAATGGCACGATTTCAGGTGTGATGTGACCGAGGAGCGGGGCACAGGCGGCCAGCCATGCGCCGGGAAAAAAGAGAACTCGTGCAATACTTCCTGCTGACAAAAACACAAGATTTATTTAACGTATTTACAACAGTCCAACCCACTAAACGTCGAGACGCGCCTTAACTGGAGACACGACAGGGCTTCACCTATATCCGCCTGGTAGGTGTTCTGTGGCCTGGCCGCCGTTCTGGTAGGACGAACCATGATAAATGTATACGTCCCTTCAGTGCCCACAGCAATGTGTTTAAATATTCCTTTTTTTTTCTCACGCTGTCAACGCTTGAAACGCGCTACCAGGTGAAGCTGTTAATATTACAAATATTGGTGAATTTTGTTCTTTTGTGGAGCAGGTAACAGAGCCAGTATACTTATATTTTGCTGTTCTAGTTGTTGCGATAACGAAAAACTTGTTTTTCAGTGGTGCATTGTACTCTTTTGTACATATATATTGTTTTTCATGCGTAGTACGTGGTTTTTATTATTTTTTTTCTCGTCTTCTCGTTATGGGAAGAGCACCAATGTAGTATTGTTGTACTCGCTATTGTAAGTGTTCCGCTGTTGTTCGTATCGTCCCTCAAAATATAGTATTTCCTCAACTTTGTATCTAATTGGTTACCTGTGATGTTGTATGCCCGCTTCCTGTATGGGTCTGCAGAAGACCTACAGTATTGTTAAATAAATAAATATAGGTGGAGCACAAAAGGCTATTTTGAGTTTTTTTTTTTTTTGGTGCATGACGTCTACACAACTAAATATAACGATGCGGTAAGTCACCAGAATTGAAAATGTATCTGTCGGTGTCAGAATGCGCACGCCATGCGAAAATTGACTTTGGTGTCAAAATATAACATATCTCCGCGAATCCTGATCTTCACACTCGTTCAGAGCCGTCTTTGTATAGAGGAGATTTGTGCGGCGGAGTAAAGTCCGCTTCATTAATTGGTGTCACTACACCTCTGTCAGTCAGTAAAGCTACATGTCGTTATTAGACGAAACCGTTTTTTTTTTTTTCAGCAGTAACGAAGGGTTTCATCCCGTATTCACATTTGAGGCAGCGCGTGCCTACAAATCCATATTCCTAAAATAAAAAAAATGTACAATAAAACGACATGATTGAAGCACGCGTTAATCGAGGACTCAGTAATAATTTTGATCCCACGCATTTCTTAAACATAAGTATACGGGCGGTATGCATTTCGTTCCGATCTAGAGGCAGCAGCTGAGCTGCGGAAAAACTTAGCAGCTAGCAACATCCTGCGGCGGTCTGCGTTGCTCCCTAACTACCACGCACGTTTCATTTTCTTTTCAGTGTTGCTCAACTTACGCACGAAAAACGCGGAAGGAAGGACGCGGCTGAAACCGGATCAGCGGTTACAGATGGGGGCAAACTGACAGCTGCAGAGCGTGCGGACGTACGAAACACGGGGGGGGGGGGGGGGGGGCGAACCAGCGAGAGAAAAGAATCGCGCATGCCACAACGTCAGCTCGAGCTGAGGCCGGTCGCGCGAGCTGAACCGCGGTACACGCGTTCGGTGTCGCAAGCCGGAGGGCGACGAGAGGCCGATTCACCCGTGCGCGGGCGAAACGAGCATTCTCTTATTACGCCATTCGCCAGGGGGGCGGAAGCACGTCTTGTTCGATTGACGCGCATCACCGCACTGTTTAGGCCATACACCCCCTTCGGCGGCGGTGGCGACGCTTGTGCACACGTATGCAACTTAGTCGTGTCAACTTGTGGCCAAACGAGAACAAGACAGCTCGCTCGATGAATTGAGACTTCTGCACAGTCAACATGTATCGACTTCACCTCAGCACGCTGCGTATGACTGTAGCCGATCTCACTGTAACCGAACTCACTAGGACGTTCGACGGGCACGTTTGACGTGCCGCGTTCTAGAGCCAACGTTAAATGGGTTAGTTTCCTTTCCTCGAAATCAATGTACAACCAACAGCTAATTGCGCGCACATTCGGAACCTAGGATTTCATTCTTTTTTTTATGTCGCAGTGAAACACGGCCAACTGGAGAATGATGAAGTATTAAATTAGATGAGTAGCGATCAGTTGCTGAAACTTACACATTACTTCGTGTCCTTTCTTGAAATGTGATATCGAGTGCCTTGGAATTGTGTTATATGAATTTGACACATTCCAGGACAGTCCATCATCAATCGCGCCTGACGGGAATATAGCTCGTTTCGGGCACGATCGCACAACGTGGATAAAGGTAAAATAAAATGACGCATAAAATTCCGTCACCACGCACGCGGTACATAGCGAGAGTCTTCGCAAAAATTTTGACTGCCTGCGGTTCTTTCTAACGTCCATCAAAATAGAAGTACAGTGCTTCCTTGCAATTCACCACTGCAGTAGCTAGTGGGTAGCACCCCCCCCCCCCCCCCGTAAATTTTTTTCGCCATGGCATACAGAACGAACGATGAATATTTTAAGGGGGTGGTCCGTCCCCCCAAAATCAAAGAACCCCCCTCCCCCCTAAAAAAACTCCGGCGACCTAGATAACACGTCATCATGCATAGATGCTAGCTCCACGCGGTGGGTAATCACAAGATAAACCTGATCGTAATATGCTTATCACACGGCGGCATCCTCACCTCCAGGCAATTTTACATATAGTTATAAACTCATGCATCTGACGCTAAACGAGAATTTCCTATTAGCGTATCACGTACCACTCCAATGTCTACGAACTGTACGTACTATACTCCGGAGATACATCGTTCCGCTGAATGCATGCAAATTAAAAGGGTAAACGCGTCAGATAGGATGTCAGGCACACTCTGTTTTTAATCCAAAATCCAGCCCATTCCGAACACAGCGGTTCCGACTATTCCGTACGCGTCCTCGCAGTTTAACAACAGAAATAAAGGCAATTGTTTTACTTTTTACTCCATAAACGTGAAACACACTGAAAAAAAAAAGGTCTAAAAATTCTGCGGAAAAAAAAAATGTTCCGACGGCCTTCTTTACGGTGGATGTTATGACAGAGAAAACGCACACATGGGGGAAAATCATATCCCGGCTGGTAACGCTTGTTACGCAGAACTGCAATATTTGCGGTATTCAACGTTGAAACAGTCCATAAAAAACTCTCCCTGTCACACCTTAGTTCGCTAGGGTGCGCCTTTTCATTTACAGTAAAGAAAGCGCAAGAACATACTCCCGAGTCCTTTCCCTGTGGCGTGGCGGTGTTTTAATAACGCAAGAGATACGAGCTCGAGCACGGTAGAGATGATGCTTTGAGAAACGCAAGTAGAAAACACACACGACCACATCCTGTGTCGCACAAGCATAAGGGGCCACCGCTCCCGGGCGCCGCGGCCTGCCAGCTCCTTCCTGTACACAGCAAAGTGCGTCGCCAGCCTTTGACGGCAGCCAAGGTTAAAGCCCGCCCTTACTGCAGGCGACGGTCGGAGCCGCCACACGTAGCGAGAGAGCGTTGGCATTTGCGTTTTGTTTTTTCGTTCTTGCGCGGTGCTCCCGTGCTTCCCCCTCCCCGCATTGTCATCGCGTTGGCTCGGTTCAGCTGCTGACCCGAAAGACGCCGGTTGCGCCATTTGGATGGGGGCGAAATGCCAGAGGCCCCTGTACTGGGATACGTCACCGCACGTTAAAAAGAACACCAGGTGGCCTAACGTATTCGGTGCAATACACTGCAGCGTCTCTCGTGGTCATGATCACCCTGGGACGTTAAACTTACTGAACCAACAACCCTTGCTACGGCCCAACGGCGGAGAAAAATATATAGCGTACAAAAGTCGGACCTGGAAATACAAAAGCTTTGAAGGCCGAGCAGTGGCAAGAGAACAGAACACCACAATCACATTGCGTTCCGAAAATTGCAAGCGGGCATCGTGCAGGATGCTCTCGCGCGTTGCCTTCAGAGATATGGGAACTCAAAACCAAGCTCGAAGGCTAAATAGGAGCACGGGGACAACGAAATCGTTAACGCGTTTTTTTTTTTTCATTTCTGTTACCTATTCAAAAATAGAAATGGCAGAATTAAAAAGCTGAAATCTCGGCAATGAAAAATTAAAAGCTAGCAATGCATCAAAAACGAAAGAAACTGTTTAACATACGGCACTCTGTAGCATGCCACCAACGTGCAGGTAGGTAATTTCCCAAACCATTGTAACATGTGCACGTAAACTGCCAATTCATCCCGCTGCAGTAGCAGAAATTAGCGCTTAATAACCACGTGGCTAATTGCGAGCAAAAATAGAGTAGAATGTGCGCGAATTAGCTAGACTCTTTGGAGACTTCCGAATTGATTGGTCACGGTTTTTAACGTCTAAAGCAACGTTAATGAGAGACATCACAGTGAAGGACTCCAAATTAATGTCGGCCCCCTTTCTGGGAAACTTCGTTAACGTACATCTAAAACACTCTTCGTTAAGTCGGGAATATACTCGCCACCTCCGGCTCTGCGGCAGAGTACCGACACGAACATTTTCAGTTGTTTTTTTTTTTTTCGCACAACATGAAAGGCCCGACCCTCAAGAGCCTAAACAATGATGGTAAGCGTGAGCGCGCACTGAAGAATTATTTACGACATGTTCTTTAAAAAGTCCCTGCTTTGCCGCAAAGGCGAAGAAATGAACACGATAGCAACAAATTGGAAGGTCACGCGCAGAATGGAAAGCAGATCCAAACGTGCTCCGCGTTTCTCACGCACAAATGACGCACGAAACGTACTCACAGGTACAGATGAACGCGAATAAGCGTCTCAGATGTTACTTTGCCGTGTCTGAGAAGCGCGCCCTTTTTTGCAAACAGAGGCTGTGCAACGATTGGAGTGACCTTTGTGCCCCCCGTAACTACAACAGAATCATTCCAGTGAAAGCCGAACGTCAGCCAAGACGTACGATCCTGTCCGCCACGAGATACGGGCACGCGAGTGAGCGCAAACCCACCCCCTCTCCACGGCAAAGTACGCATGGGAGATGAAAGCGCGCGCCGCCACGTCGTGACGATGTGGCGACGCGCGCTCATTGTGTCATCTTGCTGGTAATGCTGAAAACACGACAGGCATCTCGGGGGGGGGGGGTGACCCGATTGATTGATATGTGGGGTTTAAACCACCATATGATTATGAGAGACGCCGTAGTGGAGGGCTCCGGAAATTTCAACCATTTGGGGTTCTTTAACGTGCACCCAAATCTGAGCACACGGGCCTACAACATTTCCGCCTCCATCGGAAATGCAGCCGCCGCCGCCGGGATTCGATCCCGCGACTTGCGGGTCCGCAGCCGAGTACCTCAGCCACTAGACCACCGCGGCGGGGCGGGGGAACCCCGAGATGCCCGTCAACAGCGGTAAGTGGTAGATATAGCTTGACGTTTGAACATTTTATGAGTGCACGGTGGCTCAGTGGTTAACGCCCCGCATTCACGATTCAGAGGTTCCACGTTCGACTCCGCGCACCGGTGTCTTTTTCCTTCTTTCGTTTACACACACACACACACACACACACACACACACACACACACACACACACACACACACACACACACACACATATATATATATATATTATATATACACGGTGACGGCGACGCCGGCGGAAAAATCCAGCGGAGAGTGTCCATATAATTGCTATCGCAATAAAAGATAGTTTCTATCTATCTAGCTGTACTCTGATGTCACGGCACCAGCTTCGCACTCAAAACATCGTGACATTTTCGCGGCCGCTCCATTAGTGACACCAGGGGCCATTTTGAATTTTTCAAGCACTCACCATGTCCGTCGTCGTCGTAGGCCCCCGGCGTGCCGGAACACAGGTGTCGTGCAGATAGCATACAGAACGCGCATATGGTTTAAAAATAGACCCTACTTAGTCCGTCCGTCCATACGTGCCTGCGTCCGTACATCAGTCCTTTATACAAGTCGGTGACTTCAATGTACACCTTAGGACCTAGCGTCGCTCCATCATCAGCATTCACTTCGTGGATCGGCAGTAACTTTTCTTTTTTAGTACCTCCCGTCATCGAAACCAGCTACACTGGTGCGCGACGTCACCAGAATCGATATTGTTACCTGACGTCACAATAGCGCCTATGTTTGTGGGCGCTCCATGAGAAAATTTTCTTTAGTGGAAAAAAAAGGGAAGTATAGCAGCATTCACTGAGTTCCACATTTGCAGAGCCGTCCCGATATCGGGAGATTAGTGAGACGCAGTAAACTAGACTATGAAAATTCGTATTAAGTGGCGTTAACAGGTGTCCTCGATAGATCACGAGCCACCAAACGAAAACTGAAGGAATGCTTTATCATTTTATTGCTCAGTAAAACGGATCAACACTTGACGCAAGTCAGATTTGGTAGATGCAAGGACTTCTGAGGTTGTGGTTCAGGTCGCTGGCCAGGAGCTCCAAGAGCAGGGTTAGTTACCGCCCCGGCAACCGCTAGCACAACCGCTAATACATGGTCACCAAATCTTGCTTCGTATAGCACTGTCAATCAGAGCCTTCTCTTCATTCGTTTATTTACATATGAACCAGGCCAAGCCTGTCGCTAAAGGAGGTCGTAGTCGTCCCTCTGAAAAACATGAAAGAAGAAAATTACATCGTGGAAGCAGAAAAATAGCGGGAGAAGCAAAAGCCCAACGTATCCACGTGGTACCGAGACAATTGTCTGTTTACAGGCGATGAACCCCGTGCTCTCGAAAGCTATCCCCAAATAACATTTCCTGAAACCGACAGAAATGTTATATACATGTGAACATTATGAATTGTGTAAGAGTGTGATTTAGAATTACGTGAAAGTGCCCAAACGTGCACACACACACAAAAAAAAAAGAGGCACGAATTAGAAACGAGCGCGAGCCGTCAAGACAAAACGGAGCTAGTGGACCCCGCAGAAAAACCCGTAATAGATATTTTGCGGACACATTCGACAGTTTCTACCGAATGGTATGCTCTGTTTCGAGCGCTGCAAGGAATGACAAGCACAGTGTCGTGACGTAGGCACTCCAGCCGGGGTTCGACAGGACCATTCCACGCAGTCTGTTCATTCTTTTTAGCAATCAGACGCCGTCGACACCGGCTGCGGAGTAATCTATACAGCTATTCCGCCGATACTTCATTCTTCCCTCCAAGACCTTAATGCGATGCAATACAGGGGTAAAAGAACGAAAAAATGAGAGGAAAAAAAATAAGGGAGTATGTGGGTCAGATCGATGGCCGCAACACAGGTGCGCATGCGCGCCAAAACTATAGCCGCACTACTTCGCAGCGAACCCGTCTGTGCCACGGGCCGTCATCATCAGTTGCCAACAGCGGCGTCCACTTGTTGGTGCGGCCGCCTAGAGTGGGGCTGGCTCTCGGTCGCTGAAAGGGTCCACTCGAAAGAGAATTCCGTTTTATCTTTAATTGCTATGGCCGCGCATCAGTTTCGGAACTGACAGTCAAGGCTCGTTTATTGAACATTGCAGACAGAAATAAATTATGCCGCTTACGCTTTCTTTTTAAAATTGTGAAGAACCTTCTCAAAAGCGATACTCATCAATACTTAACGTATTTTTCTTCAGGTCATTCATCCCGCCACCGTCACTCGCTGAACTTAACCCCTTCCAGCCGAGAATTAATGTCTTTAAGTATTCTTTTTTTTTTCCAAGAACAGTGAATGAATGGAATAGCCTTGAAAGTCATGTTGTCGAGCAAACTGATATTAACAAATTTGAAAGCCTACTTGACTTTTAAACTTTTCTGTCTTGTTGATCACTTGATACGTGTTCTGGTTCTCGGTGTATATTGCACTCGCCGGACAATAATGTGTACTCTTCTTTTTGCAGTGTGTGTTGTTGCAATGCGTGTATCGGTTTCTTCTTTTCTTTTTTGTGCCCTTCGCAAGATCTTATTCACGCGCCACTGTGAATTGGCAATTAGTTCAATCTGGTTTTTTTTTTTGTATGTTATGCGTTCGTTTTGTCTGTTTTATTGTGAAATGTAGCACACGTTTCTTTCCACCCTGCTACGACCCCTTAACTGGGGTCAGCAGTATTATAAATAAATAAAATAAATAAATAAATTCTTCCACACCACGACTGGCATAGCTTGCAACGGCGAAGCGCTTGCGCGTAATTACGGCTAGAACATCATTCTTTCGGAACCTGCACTCGGCGAAACAGATTTTTCTGTTCCACGCACAGTCTTTCTCAAGCGTATACTGGCCGCGCTGCCAACTGTTTATATCCATTAACGTTGGTGCGAACGCTTCTAGCGACGAATGACGTCGTTGGAGTGGGGCATTTCAGAGGGCTCAGTCAACAGCATTACACTGTAAACACGACGCAAATAGATATGCTATACTGCCCCTAGAAGCAGTGGATTTTTGTCTAGCGCAATATTTAAAGGGACACTTAAGAGGCACATGCATTTTTTCGTGTTTTCGAGAGATTGGCTCGACGAAATTTTCGAGAACTTCGAATGTTGATTGATTGATATGTGGGTTTAACGGCCCAAAACCACCATATGATTATGAGAGACACCGTAGCGGAACGCCCCGGAAATTTCGACCACCTGGGGTTCTTTAACGCGCACCCAAATCGGAGTACACAGGCTTACAGCATTTCCGCCTCCATCGTAAATGCAGCCACCGCAGCCGGGATTAAATCCCGCATCCTGCGGAAACTTTAAATGTTAAGTCTATGGCACTAACAGATGATAATGTACACCCACTAGGTACCTTCAAAATCTGTGACGTCACAGTGTTTGGAGCGGGAACTTCAGGATGGTGTCTCCACCTTCTTTTTCTTTTCGCGCGTTTCCTAGCTTATCAAGCGTCATGTTGTAAGAGTGGTGTTTTCTGGATTGTGAAATTGTGCTTTACTAATACGCCAAAAAGCGTTTTAGCCTTTAGAGTCCCTTCAAAAACAGCAACTCTTAAGAGCCTGTAATGTGTCAGGCTCTTAAGAGTTGTAATGTGTAAGGCTCTTAAGAGCCTGTAATGTGTAATGTGTCCTATCCCTTGCACGTGCTTACACACTTTAACAATTTTGCTGGGTCCCTAAAAGTGTAAGTACATGCACCAAAAAAAAAAAGGTCCAATAAACTTCAAACTCCTTTCATTTTTTCGCCCTCGCACGAAGCTGCGCCTCCGGGATCGCTGAAAACGGCCACTGGATCAAATGACACGAGTGATGAGACATAGAAAAAAAGAATCGCCGGAAAATCATCCCCACACCGCACGGCCACAGTTTTTTTTTTTTTTCAGATTAAGTACATACCATGTCGTTGTACTCAGCGACGTGCTTCTTGATGGCCGACGAGTCGGTCCACGTCACGAAGTCCTCCAGCTGGCGGGACACTAAAAACGCGGGATCTGTGATCACGTCAGGTCCGATGCGAACATCTGGCACGTCGTCAAGGGAAGTTCAACATCAGCGTGCGGTCTCCGATTCAGTACGCCTTATACTATATACACAAGCAAGGGCCACACGGGCAAAAACGTGGACTCCTCGCCTGCGTTGTCGCTGCTCGTCCGTTCCAAGAGCAGCTCCGCCACACAGGAACGCCAAGTGCAATCAACGAAACGCAGTGTTCGGTACGAAATAAAGGGTCGGCAGCGCATGCTGCGGATAAGAAGCAAATGGAGAGCCTTGATTGATTGATTTGTGGGGTTTAACGTCCCAAAACCACCATTTGATTATGAGAGACGCCGTAGTGGAGGGCTCCGGAAATTCTGACCACCTGGGGTTCTTTAACGTGCACCCAAATCTGAGCACACGGGCCTACAACATTTCCGCCTCCATCGGAAATGCAGCCGCCGCAGCCGGGAATCGAACCCGCGACCCGCGGGTCAGCAGCCGAGTACCTTAGCCACTAGACCACCACGGCGGGGCCCGCGAATGGAGAGCCTGCGCACGCGGGACTGGCGTGATGTGTGGGAAAATTTCCGAATAATACGAAATGCACGAAGGAGCAAACGATCTTACGGGTGGCAATCGCATAACGTGAGTAGAAAAACGGTCTGCGGCGGCGCGAAAGTGGCCGAAATTTCAAACAGAAGGTCACGCTCCCTCCCTCTCGAGGGAGTCGCGCTTTGAGCGAGAATCAAGGTGCATGCGTGCACAAATGCAGTTACACAAAACGCACTGTTTGTGGTGTAAAACGAGGACACGCTACGCCGCCACCGGAAATCCGCCGCGAAAAAAAAATGGGGGGGGGGGGGGGGTCACCACAAACATGACGCGCACCCTCGGTTCCGGTAGACAAGCAGCGTAGGCGGGAAGGAACGCCGTGTCTCTTTAGACAGTGATGTATAAACTTTAAATGACGCAGAAACAAAAACACGCACTCTGTCTTGGGCAGCATTTGGTAGAGGATAGAATAACAATCGAAAAAAAAAAAACATTAAAAGCCCATGTCATTACGACAATTTCTTCTACCCCGCCCCTGAAGAAACAAAAAAGGGCGGGGGTTATTTCCAAAAGGAGAAAAAAAAAATTACAGCGGAAACCAAGCACTGATGTTCATCATGCGTAGATCATCTCCTAAGGTGCACCCGCATTCGGCTGAACGGCAACTTGGCACTCAGTCAGCGTCGTGACAGCGTGCCAAGCGTCTCAACGCGCTGTTGACAGAACCTACCGTCAGTAAATTGCAAAACAGGGCTAGCTTGCACGCGGGACATTCTCAAAGCCGTTCTCCTATGCCTCGTTAGGCATGGGCCAGTTACAATAACGGGTAGCACATTGCGCTTCCATAGTAGAGGCATATAGCTAGAGTTAAATCTAGCAGCCGGCGCATATTTATGTTAATCCGTTGTAAACATGAACTGCACCGACGGTACTCGCGGTTGTAAAACCACATTCCGTCCTGCAGACGTTAGACATCCGGTAGGAGCAAGGCAGCAAAGGAAGCTCCACACGCATTTAATGCTTCAAAATCCTGAAACGTCGCACTAACGTGATGTAGCCGCAGGTCTGGGGCGAAGTTAAAAGCCATATTTTCCTTCTTTGTCGATGTATTGATCGTGCCCGGCCACCCTTCGAAAGCTTTCGGCACCTAAAGTGACAAACCTCTTTTCAGCACAGCCTCCGTGCTCGGTACCTCTTTGATCAAGCTGCGAAGTCACCTAACCACGTCATCACGCGGCGTTACGTCACGTTATGTCACAAATTTCGGCGATGCATGGCGTCATTGCATGATGTTTTTTTGCATCACTCGCGTTGCCCCGACGCAATAATAATAATAATAATAATAATAATAATAATAATAATAATAATAATAATAATAATAATAATAATAATAAACTGCGATATTGAACTGGCGCTGTTGCTCTTATTTTGTCCGATAATCGAGAGTAACGTGTCAATGTTACACAGCGTTCACCAAGTCTTCAACGGCCACTGTCACCTCTCCTTTTCTGGCCGTTCAGTTAACACTGGCGGTACAACAGTCTGGCGGAAAGGATACGGCCTTGCTCGACAAACTGCGTAGCCATCTTGACGCGCTGCGCCATCTGGTTTCGCACCATGATGACTGGAAGCCTTCTCCTGCAACAGATAAAAAAAAAACAACACCGCACTCGATATAACCACCTAAGTATTCAATCGTTACTACAAGTCACTATATGCCATCCGAGCGCCGACTTTTTCAAAACCAGCCACGTGCGTAGCGTTGCAAGAAATATGTCAATATCCTCAAGATTAGGAAAAAAATGCCACGTTCGCTCAATGTCTATAATTACTTCTTAACTAAGTTTCGTCGCTTTTATGTCGCGGGTAGCTACAATCTGGCGTAACAGAGAAGCGGCATTTATTGCGTTCCAGGCGCGATCAGTTACGACATCACCATCAGATTTCGTTAATGAATATCTCAAATGATGTGCAGCTTTAGCGATTAAAAAAAATGGCTATGCCGTATATAGTGACGCACTACAACTTTCTAATATAGGCAACTGTCCTCGAGTTAACAATGGAATGGATGAGCTTTTGTTAACAATAGCCGCGCCAATGTCATTATTGCTACGATAAAGTATTTCCACCTCGAAATATACAGCGAGTTCATGCGCGAAAACAAGAAGAGCCTGACTGTCATGGTGTTCTTATTATAAATGAATATGTACTCTCTGAAAACGAGGCCACTCATATCTTTGAACTGGACGTTTGAGCACTCTTAATTAATAGGATTCGCTGCAACACGGTGTCGGAAAGCTAGCCTGCAAAACCAAGCCTACGCTGGTACCCCTAAAGACGGTTTCACTTATAAACACAAATGTAATTCTGGGAAGCCAGCCATCTCTCCAGGGACAAATCAAGTCGTTTTATGTCGAAAATCTTATATTGCTTGATGCTGCCACACGCCGCGCGCGTGTTCTGGCAGAGCGTGGACTACCACTAAAGCCCGAAGAAACTATCCACTTGCTGACGGGCACGCACCACGAGCCACATTCAGCAATAATACTGCAATAATACTGAGGTGATAAGCCGTGAGTGAATTAGATACTGAAACTCGAGTTCTGTTGTAACGTATGTCCCTTTAATTAAGGCGCGCCAGTCGGAGCTTGTGCGCGGCAAGAATATGACGAATGGGAAGACCCAGTTTATGCGTCCGAGGTTATATAGATGGTCACGATGTGGAAAGATAACTGGTGGTGAGTGAAATAATAAATCATCGTGAAGTGAAAGATGGCGATGAAGCTAGCAGAAGAGTGACAGGCGGGACACTTAATGGCGAAGAGTTCGGTTGCCTCACTCAGCTTTACTTTTCACCGTGTAAACCGATCAACAGAATGAAAAAAAAAAATTACACAACGTACCTGCAAAATGATGAAGCTGTCACTCTGTCGCATATCTCCAGGTTTTCCTTGATGGAAATGACGCCCAGGCTGTGCCTAAAAGAAGCATCCACAGTAGCATTTTTAGAACGACTGCATCGGCGTTACTATATACAGGTAAAGGCGAGTGAAAACATCACCATAACAAAGAAAGTGGGGGGGGGGGGGTGCGGTTGAAACGCTTTAACAGACAGGCAGCGGAGCACCGGAAAAGTCAACAAACCCGGCTACTGCTTAAAACTAGAGCAGTTTGTTTTCTGACCGCTGAACGACAGACTCGAAACTTTGGTAACAGTGAGTCCCGGTTATGGCGAACTCCGGAGTGGGCTCGGAAAAACAAACGCGTGCGAACGTGCTGCTGCTTCATGGTTGCCTAGACAGGACGGAAACAGCAACAACACCAAAAAGAAGTAATCGCCGCCTCCTGTCAGACGAGAAGGAAACGGTATAACATATGAAGAGAAAAAACAACAACAACTATGAAGCCGATAAAAATAAAGAAAACGAAGACTAAGACTAAAAATGCGGCGTCGTAGTATCATTGGGCAAGATTTCGAATCTATTACACACAGCGTATACAATAATATGACATCGGTACCGTCTTGCCCCTCAAAATGGAACGATAAGTAGTGCTCGCTTATCTGTCTCCGCGGGCACTTAAAGGCCAACTCCGGAGATTTTTTCGAGGTCAATGAATCTCAAAGAAATTCGCTGGGTATGTTTCTTTCCACATTTTTGTCCTTTATGCCAAATCACAGGTTTGAGTGATGCACTGATCGTTTGCAAATGAATTTTAAAAATTGCCTCGAAAAGCTCACTTCACTTGCCAGAATTATTGGCAACACTGTCTGTGTGACGTCATGTTTGGCCTGTCAACGGAAGTGACGCAGCCGATGGCATCGCTACTTTGGCCGCTACAACGTTTATTGTGCTTTCCACGAGGCGACGGCGGCGGTGTTTGGCACGGGTATAGCACGGGAATGCTTTCTTCGTTCCTCTGTGGTGTTTGGACGGTGCTTCGCTGGACTGGCTTTCACAGTTTTCATACTCCGCGCCGGCGGGACCATGCTCCGGCTCTACCAAATAGTACGTCATATGCAGACAGGGTGCTCGGTTGGGTTTCGGTTTCGGTATTGCACATTTTTGCTTATTACAAATCATTTTCAAATTTCCCGAGCATTTCAGCTATTGGGCTCGCAACACGAGTGTCTCAGGAACATAGAAACACCATAACCTTGACATGGTCAAAAAAAAAAAAAAAAATCGCCGGAGTTGGCCTTTAAAAACAACGATAGTTATAGTGCGAGAACAGAATTACGACAAAGAGACAAGAAGGGCACGAGCACTCGTGTCCTTCTTGTCTCTGTCGTCATTCTGTTCTCGCGCTACAACTATCGTCATGTCATACCAACTAGCCAGAACTGCCACAGCACTTCGTAAACATGTAGCGTGTAGTAACCATAAACCTCCCGCAATAAAAACGCCACCTCCCCTCTGCAGAGGTGCTGGCCAACGCCGTAAAGACATATGTCAAACTTTATATATCGTACAACAAACATGTACAGAATACTGGAGTATAGAAACAAAAAAAAAAGTAGAATATAGAATGCCGAATTCAGTGCAGCACCACTTTGCTACCTGTGGAGGCGCAACCTCGGCCCGTTCGATGCACTATAGGCCACAAACACGGACCTACAGGTATATTATTAGTTGCCTAAAGTACCTTCACTACACTTCTGGTAAAAAAAAATTGCTACACACGACACCGCTTTGGTAAAGGCGCAGCACCATCTTTATAGATATAAACATTTTTGCGAATACTCGCTGAAGCAGAAACCCAGCGCATGCAATTTCAACGGATCGTTGCGTTGAACTTAGTTTTATGAAAAACTACAGCAAGAATGACTAAACCATAATTATATGATAACTTACATTTTATATACAACAAACTGCTGTAAAATATGCAGCAAACTATTCTAACACCTCCATTTCGTTTATATTTGGTTTGTATATGACTTTAGCACCAGATTTCACGCATGTAAATGTCATGCTTTTAAAGGCCGCGTCGCAAAGACGTACAACGAGTACTATACTCGGAAAAAGCATGACGTTACTTTCACGATACTCCCAAGAAACATCTTCTTATGAGATTCGAAACGAGGTACAACAAAACTTTGCCGCAAAGAAAAAGTTTCACTAGCCTTGCCCAAGCGACGGCTACGTTTTATACGCAGAAAAACTTCGCGAAGCAGCTGTGGTTTCGCTTGTCTCGTTTTTTTCTTCTTCCTCCTTTTCTTTCCTTTTTGCAAATGTATACAAAGAGAGGACATTGGATCCAGCTGACTGGCGCCGACTCGGCGAAAGGTACAAATTAATCATACTCTGCTGCAGTGCTCTGTTTCTTTCGTTGTTTCGTTGCGGCGACATTGTCTTCGTGTGTCTAGTATCCAGTTTCTTCTGTGTGCGTGCGTGAGTTGCTTTAAATGTTGTACTTTGACCGGGAATACACACAGCGCAGCCCTATAAAGTAAATGTGTACGCACACCTGTGAGGATTTGATTGTATAAGCCTCTCAGACTGCTTACGTTGAACAAAGGAACAGTGCCTGTCGCGGCCAGACGGGTTAGTTTTGGGGCTTTTCTGTTAAAAAGATTGGGTTTTCTTTCCGAGCATTTAAAGTACCGGGTACAAGTTATATGGTATATACTAGCGTATATATGTTACACCAAAAGTGTTCTGCTCTCACAGTAACTTGAGTAAGTACTTAGCATGTGTACAAGTCAGCTGTACACCAGTAATTACTATTTTAGGCGAAACACCATGCCTAACACGGGGCATCCGCGATGGCTGGTTGTTGACCACAAAAATACGGTTCTCGCTGCCGGATTTCCCGCAACCTTTCGAAAAAAGCAAAAAAAAAAAAAAAGCGAGATAACCGACTTTCGAACCACGGTTCTCGGGCTGGCTTTCCCGCATGCCCCAGTGAGGTGCTAGAAAGCCGACTTTTAGACTCAACGATGTCTGAGAAACGAAGTCGGCACGCACGCACACACAGTGTGAGAGGCAGAGAAATGCGCGGGGGCTCACGTTTCGTTCCCGGAAACGAAGCGATAAAAGCGCGAAGCCTGCGAGGAGTCCCACGGATTACAGACACGCGATTCAAACGAAAACGGGTAGTCGACAAATCCATCGGGTTGACCTCAACGCGGGCAGAATGGACGCACACACGCAAGCACTTGGGCCTAAGTGACAAGAAGAGAAAATTATGGTTTACTGCACCATCGCATCTCAAGCTTATGTCTGGCGCGCCACGATCAAGATTAACTGAGATTTCAATAATAATAATAATAATACTAATAATAATAATAATAATAATAATACTACTACTACTACTACTACTAATAATAATAATAATAATAATAATAATAATAATATGTAACAATATAAAATAATATAGCTCCAAGTTTAGTCCGAAGGCCACATAATTGAGAGCGATAACAAAACAAAAGGACTAAGGGAACAGTAAGCTTACTCGAAAGGTTACCAGCCGATCATGGCACTAGACTGACAAAATTATTTGAGCTGGAAAGCGCGTCGCAGAGCGGTGCCCCCCAGGATGAGGCAAATATCACCGTATACGGCAGAGTTCCGCGCGCCGATCCATTTAGACCAGCGGGCGTTCAGCGGTGTGATCGAGCTGCGTCTTCCAAGTATTCCGCGTGGGAAAAAGGCAAGCGGGATTAAAAAAACGCGCGACCAACAACCTCGGTGGCGCGCGGTAACTAAACACGGCCATCTGCACAGGAGCGCGCGCCGCCATATGCGAAAGAGCTCGACGCACGCGCCACTCTTCGCAACGGCACAAACGTGGCTTAACTGCAAACGCGACACCCACAGTTCCACGACTATACGGGCGACAGATTTCGGGCGACTCCCGAAACCGCACCACCCACCCAAAATCCCGGAGTCCACGCGCTCTGCAAGAGCCCGACCTCGCCCGGTTACCCCCGGTTGAAAGGGATCCGCCGAGCAGTCGAGAGCGTGATTTCAACACAAGGTTAGTTAGCGCTGGCTTTATGCAACATTTTCCACGCCTCCCCCCCCCCCCCCGTGACCCCCGTTTTCGGCTTACATCCCGGGCGCTCAACCGGGCCCGCGCCGCGAGGCCTAAGCACCGAGGGCAGCAGACAAAAATAAACTCCAGAGCGTGAGAACAGACCGGCCGCGAAGCCCGCTGATCAATGAAAGCCGGCACCGCAGTGGCAACAGAACCGAATGGGGCGCGCCACGCAGCCATATGGCACGGCCCCGTGCACCTGTGCGCGCCATGCTCGGACCCCCCTCGCCGGTGTAATGAAGTGGTGTTGTTCGAAGTGCGACCGACGGTCCAGATGCACACGATGCCGGTGGGAAACTGGCGCGCGCTCCGCGGACCGCAAGGTGACGCGAGACAAAACGTCAGAGAACCACGCGGCCAATGTGCACTATCAACCCCCCCCCCCCCCCCTCTCTCTCCCATACACCTTCCCTAATAAGATCACGACGCAATCTGTACTTCCCGCTTTTCGCGAGTCTAATGAATCATGACGGCACTGTCTCTTCGGAGAAGGGTATTCAAACGGAATGAAGCATCTTGATGGGAACCATAAATTGAATGTGGGCGGGCCGCTGCTGCAAAGTTTAAATAATTTAGAAATGTGGCGGCTCAGTGGTAGGTCATGATTGTTACAGCTCGAGCTCAGGACGCCTTCGTGTATCTTTTTGTCCCTGTACTGAGTTCGCGCTATAACAATCATTCGAGTGGATCATGGCGTAGTAAAACGTCTGTGCACTACAGTCAACGCCGCGGACATCGGAATCACAAAACAAAAAAGAAGGGAGGTTAGTTCATTATATCTTATAATGCAATAATCAAACTTTTCAATGACTTAACCGCATTTTCGGTGCAAACTTCAGTGCGCAAGTTGGCTGCACAGCACTGTTTCACGATAATGCAAGGGATGCAGTTACACGGCGGTTTTTCGAACCTATCCTCGGTTGGCAGTTTGGCGCGCGGGTCATGGCAGAGGTCTTACACGCGAGAAAATACGGCACCAATGTAAACAATGCTTCAATATCTTCATGCGCAGCTCTGCGTACACGGGTCGCCTGAAGCTTCTATAGTCAGCCTCGCACAGCTCGCGATTTCAAATGCATGCGGGACTCTAGTTTTGTCTTAATCTTTCCCGTCCCCGTTTTCCTGTCACGCTAATGTTCGTTCAAGATGCGTGCGGGGCGGGACATGCCGCCCGACGTATGAAGTGTTGACCTCGCGGCAGATGACTTTAAAGCGTTGCAGCGTTCGAAAACAGTTCGACAAAAAAAGATGCTTAGAGGACAGTACGAAAAAAATGGCAGCATATACACGGAGTGAATGATGGATAGTGAGGCGAAGCATCCGTCCGTCCATTCGTTCTTGCTTCCGTCCATCCATGCGTGCGTCTGTGTGGCCGCCCGTGCGTACATCCGCCCGTCCGTGCGTGCGTATGTTCGTGCGTCCGCACGTTCATCTGTGAGTCCGTCCCTGCGTTCGTCCATGCATCCACCCCTGCGTCCGTCCATCCGTCGGTGCAGCCATCCGTGAGTCGGTCCATGCATCTGTCTGTGTGTCCGTTCGTTCATCTAGTCAACACTCCAAGTACCAACATATCGCATATTTTCATCATATATTCCGCATATAGAAGCACCGCCATCCAGCGGACATTCCAAGGACTGAACGAGAGGAGGCACACGCACACTTTCTTACGGCTTGCGCTTCGTGTCTACTTCCCACCTTTAACCACCTCGAGTTCATGGTATATACTAGTTCACTGTATTCATGGCACTGCGGCCCAACGTTCGCTAAACCTTTCTAAAACCTAGGAGGTTACGCCCAGCGAGTGTAACGTAGCAACCCTTTCTTGTCTTCTGAGCGTTGTTCAACAATATTAAATTCGCAGCGTGCGCGTTAACTAAAAGCCGAATTCTCCTGTCTTTCATTCCCCCTTAGCAGCCATTGGCATGTACATTGAGCACGATCTTTTATTGTTCAACAACGCACAGAAGAAATATCTCACCGGCACCACCTTGGAGGTCAAAATGTTATACTTGTTACACACTATTACAACGGCTACGAGGGACGAACGGGTGCCGCTAGAAGGAGCTTCGCCCCTAAAAGACACGGGACACAGAGAAAGAGAACGCGCACAGCTCTCTGCGCACTCCCGACGTAAAGGATAATTCGATTTACCCGAGCTCGACATAGACGGGCTTCGCTGCACCACTTCCACGAGTTCTCCGACAGCTGCTTCAGAACAAGTGAAAACCGACAGACAGAAGCTGACGACAGTGCACTGCACGGGACACGCCGAAATAATTGAGCAGAAGTGACAGTCTACAGTTCGGAAGGCAGTACTTTTTGCTTCCTTCTCCATGCAATTTCGCGAGCAGACCAGAAATAAAATGAATAAAACGATCAACTTTAAGACCACAACGCTATTGCGAAAAACGACAAGGGAAACGCGATGATTCACTATAAGCCCGTCCGCCGCGGTGATGTCTCTAGAGGTTGCGGCGGTCGCATTTAGATGGCGGCCAAATGCTAGAATGTCACGTACTGTGCGATGTCGGGACAAGTCAATGAAAACCAGATCGCCGAATTTCCACTACGGCGTCCCTCATATTCATGTCGTAGTTTTGTGAATTAAAACCGCAGATATTATACATTACTACACCAAATTAATCACTGGCAGCTCTTGCTTTTCTTCATTTCTTTTAGTAACATCGCTCTTGATGTAAACTTTTATCAGAATGTATTCAAGTTGATTGAATAAGAAAAAAATTGAAAAGAAAGGGGTGGGGGGGACGCCTGAATGTAAAATTTCATACGCTTTGGTAGTTTTCACAGAATCTTGGTCAGTTTCTGCACCTACTGGCAGGTGCTGAAAATGCCGCAATAATATTTTATCTATCCAAACAAAGCGAAACATGTCGCTTACACTACATTATATTAAATATTGCAGAATAATTCATTTATACTGCCTCATATTAATTATTATCAGATCACTCCAGCAAGAGAGTCACAGCAACAAACTTAAAAATGCGGAGGAAAAAAAAATCGGGTATAGAAATTTCGCGCCCTTCCAGGTCCTCCTCTCTCCGGATTTCTGAGCCGATACAGGTACTGGCAATTATATCCACCACAAAAACCATTCCCATCTGCACCGACAGGTTTTTCATACTAATGTACTATGCTCAAAACATATAGCGGTTCTCCCATTTTACATGTTGCATCCTTAAGACTTGCATACAAGACTATTTCTGAATAAAATGTGAGTCGGCGAGACAGCACGCCTTAGTGGCCTCGTTCATGCAGTTCTTCCCATGTCGGATACCCAACGACAGCTAGACTCAGGGCCCACGCAATCGCGACACTTTTTGTGGCCAGTCTATAACAAATTTCGCACAGCATCAACACCGGCGATTTTAAAGACGATAGTCTTTCTTGGGGACCTTCGACGCAAAAATTTTGGTCTGTCTCTGTCTGCGTGTCTGTCTGTACATATGTCTGTTCCACCCTTAACGGTACCCTAAACGGCACCAGACGATACCCTAAACGGCCGACCCCATCCGCAGCGCCCACTAATATTTCTCAACGTTCATACTTGTACGATTGTCAATTAAGAAGCAATTATTGCGCATAGCTGAGGCACCATAGCAACACGTCAACATTCTGTATGTGTGTCTTTTACTAGATATAGCACACATAATTCTAAGGACCGTAGAACGTTGCACGAAGAACGTTGCACGTTGCATTTATCACGTTGCGCCGACCGTAGAACGCTTGCACGAAGAGGCAAGTGTTTCCAACGCTTTGGTAAGACGGTGGTGGCACCCGTCGCTTTGCGTTCTACACCTTATAGCCTTCGAGACGGGCGCGAACGCCGCGCGTTTTGTTTTGCAAGATAACTGCCAGATAGCGCTCATGTCTCACGTGTGACGTCACTCAATGCGCTCGTTCGCCTCGGCTGCACGCTCGAGGTACTCTAAGGCAGCGCCTCCAGAGTACCATTCACCGATTTTGTTTCGCAGAAGATCAAATCAACGTTTTGTTCACTGACGCAAGACTATCGCCTTTCTACGACATTTGCAGCGTAAAATGCAGATACAGGGCCATTTTTTTAATACAGAAAGTTGTTTAAAACTAAACAATATATATCAACTTTCGTATATTTAAGATGCTAATCACCATCCTTCAGCGTTTATTAGTGCAGAGCTATACCACTGTGCCCATTCGGTGGGGGAAATAAATATTGCGGTTATTGTCACCTGCCTGCATATACAAGAACAAACATATTAAAACTAAAATGCATTCAGAATGCCATAAAATTTTCAATTTCTAGTATTTATTCTCTCTCTCTTGGAGCATCCTGCCTTGGCCACTGGAACAAAGACACTTACACTTGCTCCACCGTTTGCGAATTCATTATAACTCTAAAACTATTTAGTTAGATTTGTGGTGCTTCGTATTGTTTCTTTAACCACTTCGATGCTTCCCCGAATACTGCACTTGTCTCTGCTTAGAACTAAACGTCATCTCACTACTCAATCTAACTCTCGCTGAATACCCAGTAGTGGGTGAGTCAGCTGCACTGGGAAAACAAGCAAAAAAGATGAATAGGCCCAGACTTAGCAGCCCTTGTTACTCTTTCATTTCCCTTGTTTGACCTTCCCTCTGAAATTATTCATATACAAGGCACACGCCTTACAGCTACTACTGCTCCCAATTTAAAGGGACACACAACCAATTTTATGGTGCTTGTTTCTTTGAGTGCAACGTAAGGCTTACCTGTCAGTGTTTGTAATCACGGAATGGTAACGTGGAAAACACCGTAGGACATTTATAATCAGAATTTTTTTCGATTTGCGGCGATTATGCTGCAAACGGTGGATGTGATCGCGATATCGATTATACGCCAGTGTAATGCCAGCAGTGAGCAAAAGTGAAGCTCTAAGTAAAAACACGTAATGTGTTTGTCAAGCCTGCAGTCCCGCGACCACTGCTTTCTAGCGTGCTAAATTATATTACAGAAGTTACAACACTTTCTCGGGGCTTCTTATGCAAGTACTTTTGGCCGTGCACAGGTAGTTTTTTTTTTTCGACTTTAGCCAAGTCGAGCCAAGACAAACCTTCGAAAACGAAACAGCACGTTTACACGTGATCGACAATTCACGTTCAGCCGTAGTTGGTCGGCTTCGATGTCATCGCTCGACAACTCGAGTGAGTTGGAAGAACGAATTCTGGCTCGCATGCGAGCACAAAATTAGGGCCCCTATCAAGTAGCGCCAGAGCGACATGCTTCGACGGACGACAGCGGTAGCGACGAATCCGACGAAGCGTCACCATCGCCACCACCAGCAGCAGGCATGAAGTTGTACAATCCTCCCCAGAGGTCGACGGCACCTCGCGTTCTGTAGAGTTAGAGTATACACTGTAGTAGAGTTACCGTATATGCTACCTTTACCTAAAGGTAGCATATACAGTAACTCTAGCGTGCTGCAGCGATCGCATTCACAAGCTCGCGTGCTTCTTCCAACGCACCCAACGCGACGAGCTGCTCGGGAAACGCAGCACGACACGCGCATGCGCAACTGTACCCTTTTCTCTGTAGAGGCAACGAAAGCAGCGCCACTTTTCATGCTCTACTTCTTTTACCTTTCAAGCCACATAGAAACAAACAGAAATGAACAATAACGTACATATTTGAAATTTAAGCTCTTATTCCCGTGCACTTTAAATATTGACAGCAAAGTTATTAGGACTTCATATTTGTGGTTCATAGCTTTTGCGCTGGGGGCGCGACATACCGGTTTTGGTTACTTTTGAACGCAATTTAAAAATATAAACGCTACTCAGATCGCAAAACGTATGCTCGCACATGTCACCATAATTCACGCTCTTTTTCTTTCCACCACAATCTAATCCCCCCAGTTGTGGGCCAGTTGCGAGTCCCTTCAACAAGCAATTTTGCCAGCAGTAACTTTATTTTTGATTCGAACTTGCATTGCAGCATGAAAGTCTTCTCATTTAAAGGTGCATAGAAAAATTAGCACTAGCGTGTGCATCGCTCTATTCGCCCCGAGATTGGGCTAAGGCCCGGGGCAGCACCATCACCTTGCTAGGGTGGATTAGCGGCCGGCGGTGCGCTTTTTCAGCGCAGTGAGCCGATTGTCGACGAATAAAATGCGTTGACTGCTGCCTACTGGTAATATATATGCCGCCCATGGCTCAACGGCTCCGATGGAGGCGGAAATGTTGTAGGCCCGTGTACTCAGATTTGGGTGCACGTTAAAGAACCCCAGGTGGTGGAAATTTCCGGAGCCCTCCACTACGGCGTCTCTCATAATCATATGGTGCTTTTGGGACGTTAAACCCCACATATCAATCATGGCTCAACGGATGCACGAAGCTCACCGAACGTTACTATTACTTGTGACAGAAACGCAGCCTACCATTAAAAGGAATGTTCGCGCTTGACGACTGCTGGCGCTTTCGCACTGCAGTGTGTCTGTCACGTTCCTTGTATTTTTTACGTTTTGTACGTTGTTGATTCCCTAACTCTGGAACACAGTCCCTTAATTGCACAGCAGCGCACACAGCAAGAGAACGCGCCCCGAGTTCTGGAACACTCGTCTTACGTTCATTTTGTTAATTAAAACGGCCAACGTAGCTCACGCACTCTCAAAAAGCACCGCGGACGACACCAAACCTTCACGGAGAAGCCACAGCTACAGGGGCAAATTTATCTACTAAATTTGGTGGCAGTCTGGCAACAACCATCCCAAAGTCTGGCAACTGACTTATGCAACGCCAAACAGAACCTTGCCAGAAAGAAAGCCGATATTTTTGGGCGATGAACCCAAAAATTCAGCTATTACTCATCCACACTTTTGTCTTGAAAATTTCTTCATAAAATAAACGTAGGCCAGCCGATAAGTTTATTCAGAAAAGCTACGTGACTTACAGCGCTTAAGCACGCTTGTTCTTACTCCTTGCAGTACAAAAAGGTAAGAGTTCAGCCCACAGCTTTCTTATATTGATTATCTGCATCACAGTGATGCAAAGGTTCGATAATTCGATGAAACAAAGGTTTTTTTTGTTTTTTTTTTTTTGAAGCGAATGTGTGTCCACTCTTTCCGTCAGTCTAGCACAACACCACAAAAACGCTCAAAATAACATGGAAAAGGAAATGATCTTCTCCTTGAAATAATACGACATATGTGAGGCACGCCGTCTGGATTAATTTTGACAATCTGGCCTCTTTTAAGCGAACTCCAATGTAAGAACAAGGGTGAGGCAATTAGGAAACTCCAGCCAAAAATTGTATTACAGCGCTTGAGTCAGCACTTGGTCTGGCTTGGAAACACCAGTTTTCTGAATACAATTTTTAGTTGCAGTTTTCTAATTGCCTCATTACTATCCCAATGAGGCACACTTCTGTCAAATGTTCACCTTTGATAAGAACATGAGTCTATCTGTATAGATGTCGTCCAATGCTAAAATTGCACACGGCAACTCAAGTTTAATCAGCTCCGTGTCAAGTGTCACAATTTACCATACAGCAGTGTAATGGGACTAGGACCGTACAATACAAGGTTATCTCAAGCACAATTAAAGCTGATCGCATAACCGATAAGCAAGAACACCACAATTTTGTTTTGAGGTACACAGCTAACAACAATGCAAAACTTTCGTTTATCCCCGAGTCAATAAAACGC
This sequence comes from Rhipicephalus microplus, assembly GCF_043290135.1. Lineage (NCBI taxonomy): Eukaryota > Metazoa > Arthropoda > Arachnida > Ixodida > Ixodidae > Rhipicephalus > Rhipicephalus microplus. The sequence goes on along the minus strand of NC_134710.1, from coordinate 287,162,103 downwards.
TGCATTCACACAATATTTATCATTCCTCATGTTTAGGACGACGCCAAGTGCACTTTACGATGAACTTCAGTTAAAAAGCGGCGCCTCCACTGACATAATCCTGGCGAAGAGAGGCTACGACGACGATACACATCACTCCAGCCAAGTGCTCGACCTCATCCTATTGCGGTACATATACAGGCGAGTAAGGCCAAATACTTCTGTAGAGAGTGCTAGGCAAATGTACAAGCAATTACTCTTGCGCTAACAAAGTGGGACAAACCACCCTTGGAGTACGAGCATGACGTACGCGCAGGCGCTAGCTGATGTGAATAGCAGATGACGCAGGGAGCAATCCACACTAGGTGCGCTTCAGTCAGTGGCCACAAGGCGGCGACTCCACTCGATCTCGGGGCGAATAGGCAAGACAAATGTGCACTGTTATATTAGTTTGTAGCTGACCTTAGTTCGTAGCTGGCCTACAAGGCCATTATAGCTGCAGGTGGTTTGTGCTGGACTATGCTTATTCAAAGATAGTTTCGAAAAAAAGACAGTGCCGAAGTTTTAAGGAGTTGTGCATAGATGGGATACAAAAATAAAATGATGATGATTGATTGATTGATATCCGGGATTTAATGTCCCAAAACCACCATACGATTATGAGAGACGCTGTAGTGGAGGACTCCGGAAATTTCGACCACCTGGGGTTCTTTAATGTGCACCTAAATATGAGCACACAGGCCTACAGCCTTTTCACCTCCATTGAAAATGCAGCCGCCGCAGCCGGGATTTGAGCCCGCGACCTGCGGGTCAGCAGCCGAGTACCTTAGCCACTAGACCCCGCGGCGAGGAATGATGATTGATTGATACATAGAGTTTAACGTTCCGAAACCACCACCCGATTATGAGAAAGGCCGTAGTTCAGGGCTCTGGAAAATTTAACCACCTAGGGTTCTATAAAAATAAAATAGTGGTTATTGTAATAAACTGTTTTTTTCAGCAAAAAGGCACATTACATGCATCCATTACTAAGAAAATTTCACAGGTAGCTTAATCAAAATTTCCATGGGACGTTATAATCAATCACATTAGGTTAAAAAAACATACTATAACTATAGACCTGAAGGTAGTGATTATTCAAGGAATCTTCATACAGTAGGCAGGCAGTAGCAGTTTTGGATGAGTCACAGTAGATCGGTGGTTACGGTGCTCCCCTGCTGACTCGAAAGTCGTGGGTTTCATCCCCGCAGTGGTCGCCGCATTTTGGTACAGGCGAAACGATAAAGCCTTAAGTACTGTGTGAAGTCAGTGCATGTTAAAAAATGCCAAATGATGTGCATGTTAAAAAATGCCAGATGATCAAAATTTTTGAAGCCCTCACATACGGTGCCCTTCATAATCATGTCGTGGTTTGTGGATATAAACATGCAGCTATTAATTATTAGCGGCAATTTTAAAATGTCTGATACCGAACTTTGCCACAAAATAAGCTAGAAACATCAAATACTCTCGCCCCTAAGTGTAGTGAATCTCAAGGTAAACAAGTGCTGAGTGTCAAGGCCTGTTGTTCCCGTGCTTATTGGTCTTTCTTCTAGTTAAAACAAGCGATACGGTTTACCTTGAAACATGCAGATTGAACTGGCCCAAACCTTTATGCTATTAAGTTGCATAAATGAAAGCTTCATAGCACATCATTGTATATCACTGAATGTTGTGGGTGTCTGAAGAATGGGTGTCACTGCATACAAATCAGTGCTTTTCCCGGCAATTTGTTTAGAGCAATTCAATTTCAAAACTGGCTAGTGGGCCATTGTTCTGAAAATCGCAGACTAATTGTTCAAGTGCTACATAAACAAAAAGTTAAATTAATCAACTTCAATTAAACAAAGTGCTAATTACTGTAAATCACTCAAATTTTGCCTAATCCAGTCATACATCGCTTGAAGAATATACACAACTGACATATTTCTGGAACAATATATTCCTCAGATGATATAGTGAAATCGACAATTTTACTGCCATTTTACTTCGTGCCATCACTGAACTGCCAGGCAAATGGAAAACCTCCCCTGCCACAAACATGGCACAGAGAATCACCTGCCAAAAACATGTAATAGTACTTTGGGCATTTATAAGATGCTTCTTCATCACTTTCACATAATTATCATCACATGTTCTTCATCTTCATCGTTTTTGGGGACATCCCTCGAGTCTGTTCGTTGCCTTCGAAGTGACAGTTTTGACCACGTCTTCCAGGCCTAATAAAAGCGTGTGAAGCACTAAGTCGCAAGTGGTGGAGGTTGCTCCTTAATTTCCCGTCCCGCCTCACCCACTTTACCTCCTGGAGCTTCACTCAGGTCGCCGTTTGAGTCACGTGTATACCAGCATGTCGCAGGACAAACCCTCAGGCGCTTCTCCTTTTACCCGTCCGGCTGTGACTGCCGCAGCTACTCACGCAGTACCTAATTAGTGATAATGAGTCCAGTGGTGGCTTTAATAGATTATGACCTCATAGTGTGGTGTGATGTCCGTTCCTTCTAGCCCCCGCCCCCTCATTAAAATAATTGTATAGTCCCCTTCAAGTTCAAATTAATGAGTTTACAGTAATAGGCGACGGGACGATAAGTGCCGCTATGATGATTTATCTCAATATACGCCTCAATTTGTTTTCCGTCAATCAAATCTGCTTTTCAGAAAAGAAAAAATATGAAAAATCTTAGCTAAAGAAATTTAAAACTGTTAAGGGTTACAGAAGGGCAAGGCCCTTTCGCTCTACAATTCAGTGATTTTCCTTCAACATGGACAGAAGACAGCTACTGAAGGCAATAATACAGTTGCATTCGCATTAGCACTGGGCGAGCAAGGACAGCACCGATCCTATAGCCACTGGCATCAGCACAAACATCTGTCAGTGCAGTCGAATCAAAATATGTTGAACTGCAATGTCATGAAGGCATTGATAAGGATCGAAATAAAAGCTGCTTGGGTAAGCCTAAAATTGAGGCGACCTTTTTCTTCAAGAGCACAGTAAGAAGATGCACAATATTCATGAAATTCCAGATAGAACAGAGCAAGTGGAAGCATAACTCGATGAAGCTTCAGACATGTACAGCCAAATTGGGAACGGAAGAGTTCTTCACAGCAAGAACTTTATCAGGATCGGTCAGGTTTTACACCCACTGGGTCAAGAAAACCAAGAGAAATAATTTCACAGTGTCTGGAATGACATTATTAGGAGTTCAACTGAAGGGCAATTTTGTGTGATATCTCAAGAATTTAATGAAGATACTGAAGAGGTATACTGAAAAGTGAGGAAAAAATTATGGCATCATGAAGATAGCACAAGCAGTTTGGCCCCTTGAAGGCACAAAGTAGTGAATCCCTCGTGTGCAGAACTGTGGCTGGTGTATCACAAATACCAAAAGGCACAACTTCAAATTGATACAGACCACTCATGTGTTTTATTTTTCTAAGCCCATAGATCTACATAAATCTCTCAATAAACCGAGTAAAGTTTAAAAAGGCCCTACAACAATTTTTCAAGTAACGATCAAAAGCTTCATTAAATGAGTTTATTGCTTCACGAATAGACCACCGCAAAAATTTCTAGTATCCATCAATACCAGTGCAGTTCCAGAGATTTGCCACACACCGAGACTGCTTTCTCTCTTCTCTTGTCCTAACGAGCATGCTGGAAACTAAGCTGATGGAATGGCATGGGGAAAACAGTTAATAACCTCAAGCACTCTTTCTTTTATTTTTGTAAAAATGCATGCTTTACTTTTAATTCAGTCATCTGTGCACACACGTGGGGGCACATGGCAGCCTTTTGCAGCGGACGCAATAACTATGCAGCCCACGAGGCTCAAATCAGCCAATGGCCATGAATTTTGGCATGCGGTACGGTGATTTGAGTATATGGCATCATTTGAAAAAAGAATAGGAAAAGATTTCTAACTTTGATAATTAATGATAAATTTCAGGCTATGGTGCTTGCGCTATGATGTTTGGCTCAGCTATTCTCAGGAGCCTCGACTATCGATCAGCAGCGTTTTTCGACCGTACCTAAAAAGTGTTGCAGGGTCCCTTTAAGATATTTGGTGCCATGAAGACAGCAGAGTTCTTCGGTTCTGCAAGGTTAAGAGCAAATGTCGTTCTTTGTTATCGTGTTGTTCCTTATCAGTTAGATGACAACCTTAGCCAGAATATATTCGACTTCTTGTTGAATATTAGCATGTTCTGGAGCAGAAATGTACTAAATGTACAGGGGAATCAGGTAGGTTTTGCATATGAAAGTGATATTTATCTATAACAACAGAGGTAGATTGTAGGGTATTGGGAGAAGTCACAAAGATGTGACAAATATCTGCTTGTGGGGGTGGAAGGTCTGCACTGGAAATTTTTGCAATAATAGTGCATGGCAGCAAGGACCGCCGACTTTCAAAACACAGATATCCCATTCCTGCAAAGGCTACACGGTGGCAAGTGCAATACCTGCAGGTAGCCCATGACTGGATAGACCAAAGTTCAAAAGATCGGTTTTCAGTGACTAGTGATGGTGACTGCAGTGTGTAGCAGGATGCCAGAATATGTTAGAACAATGTAAAAAATTGGTAACTGACAGTGCGCAGAAGGATCAAAGATTACCGTAACTCGCATTGCAGAATAAGAGAGTGTTGAGCTACTTGGTACATATTTATGTTGAAAGAGTGGGCGCGCAAACGCTGACAAAAAAGAGAAGTCAAGACACCACAAACTGTGGCAATTGCAGCACCTTGACTTCTCCTTTTTGTTCATGTATGCCAGTGACGTTCTATACTATGCCGAATAATTCCCATTCAGAGACATGATAAATCCCTATTTAGAGAATTTTTCTCTGCAAACCTTGACCAAATTCTCAGCATATTTCCCTGCACAATATAAATAATTTCCAGCCCGATACACACACGCATACTATAACTACACGTGCCTGACGTACTGTCTTGTTTTGAAATCATGACTAGCCCCTCCACTGCCACACAACAAAAGCATGACTTTATTATTTTATATACTGTTAGAACACTGCACATTTTGGGCTTCAAGTCTAACACCAATAGTGAACTAGAAATTGCTCTGCGTAAATATCAGAACCAAATCTCGAGGGTTATGCTTGCGTTGCGCATGCGGCAGAACCGATTACAGCAGATGAAGGCGCACTGTGACCGCTAATTATTGGTCGTCATAGGAGAATTTAACCGTTCGTGAAATTCCCTGCAATATCACAGATTCCCTTTTTTCCTTTGGCTCAAAATGACAGGCGAAAATTCCCCGAAAAAGGAAAAATTCCCAGCACGGTGCATCACTGATGTATGAAAACCTAGCCCTTTAATATGATCAAACTGCAGCTCGAGACAGGATATAGAGGAGCTCTACAAACTAAAGTCAATTGTAGGGAATGCAATGATACAGATGGAGCAAGCGACATAAGAAGGCACAGCTTCTTCAGCGGTGAGGAAGCTGATATATCTCTGTGGTGTCTGTGGTTGTAGTGGTCACTTGCTGAAAGATACCTTAATAAAACTTGTTGTTGGGCTAGTTGGTTATACATCATATACTTAGAAATTTGGCGCAACCTCGACTCACGCAAACACTCACACAAGCACACACACTTACACCAGAGCAACACACACGACACGCAGCGCTCAAGGAGCGCTGCGTGTCGTGTGTGTTGCTCTGGTGTAAGTGTGTGTGCTTGTGTGAGTGTTTGCGTGAGTCGAGGTTGCGCCAAATTTCTAAGTATATGAAAGATACCTGTTTCTTTGATTTTGTGTCCCAGCAAAGCATTCAAATGCTGGTAGGTGTCGTTTAGGCACTCCTGTTCCCATGCAACCAGAGAAAAATCATTCGGTTCGGACCCCCTCTTTTCTGCACCGTGAATAAAAATTCTGTAAAGCGTATGTGTGTTTTCATGTGGATTTTTAGACACGTGCCTCAAAAACAAGTGTCAAAGCATCTTTCTGTCTTGGTCTGCATGTGAAAAGTTCCCCTCGCATAGTTTGAGTGACTAGCACTTAAGCGTGAACTTTAATAACTGGTCGCCATTATAGTTTAGGCTGCTGTTGTGTTAAAAATTATGAAAGGAGCCTTGCAGTAAGTTACAACCAGTGGATCTCTGGAGAGCTGAGTGTTCTCAGTGTTGGCATTAGGCCTGCGTGCATCACTCCCTACTTAAGCCAGGCAGAAAGCCCAGCTACGCCTATTGATCCCACAGTGGAGCATGGAGGACACGATAAATGATCCACTGTCGACTGTGGCCTTTCTGCAGCGCTTTGTGTCATCATCGAACAGTGGATGACCACGCAGCGGCAAATGGGCGTCTGCAGCTGTGGACACCCCCATGCTGAGACAGAGCATGTGTTGGTGCACTGTGGATTGTTGTGACGCCGAAGCGTGCCTAGTAACCTGCTATATAATGTGTGTGTGTGTGTTGTGAAGAATCAGAGTGAAGCCTATGCAGACGAACAGCCGCCTCTTCAGGGAGCAGCGCCACTGCAGCTCTTATGTGCAGCAGATGGGCTCCTCTAACCAGCCCTACAAAGATTCAGCCTGCAAGGAACGCTTATTAGCGTACCTTTACCTGCCATACACTGTCCACATTCCACAAGAATGCGGGAAACCTCTTAGTAAACTGCAAGAGCTGAGGGGAACGAGCATTGGTGTGCCTGCAATACACAGCCCACATCCAACAAGATCGCTTGACATGAAGCGCATGCACGAACAAGTATAAAAGGAGCATGTCGGGTGAGCGCTTGCCTCTCTCTGTGGACTTCGGTAGTCGTCTTGTTTTGAATGCGCTCATGTTATATGAAGGTGGGCCTGTATGCCTCGTTTGCAATGCTCTTGTAGATGTGTAAATTAAACGTGTCTTCACTTCTACGTAAGTAGCGCCCCAAGAATCTTCGCCGAAGCTTAGGTAACAGCTTCTACCCCTCCTCAGTCACTCCACTGTCTTTTATCACAGCTTCTTGATGAAATTTGGCATCGGACTTCGTGTTTTTCAAGGAGGCTAAACCATAATGAGCGCTGCATCAGTACTTCTTGGAGAGAATAGGTGAATACTATAGCAAAACCGTGGCTCACGCAAAGGATTGTGGGCTACGGTGCTCGTCTGCATTTACTTTTGGTTCAAGATGACGTGCCGCTCGATGGCCATTCTTATTAGTGCCGTCACATTGTTCCACCTAGCACCCGCAGAAGCCTTTTCTAACAAATTGATACATAATACATTGAAGGGCTATATAGCATAGATGAATAACAAATGCAGTCACTACGAGATAGTTATAATGGTAGGAGCGGTAATTTTTTTCATTCAAGCAGCATGAACCTCAGGACACACTGATATTAATTTGCGGCAAAGGGTGCTTTCGCGCATATCTTCTCTTGTACATAGATTTTTCTGCACAAAACAGCATCACGAAACATCCACTCGTTTCCTTTCATGTTGCTTACTCATAGAATTATAATTCTACGAGTGAGCAACAGAAAAATGAATGAATAATTTGTTTCTTTCTGTGTTGCAAACGTACCATATCGCGTTCAATATCGGTAATGGCAACAGTAAGCTGTTTTTTATTCTAAAAATCAAATGTGCTCGCAGTTAGACTTTTTATGACCTCTCGCGCTCCCTCTCAAACTCAGACATCAATTGTGTTTTAATGCATGCTCAACGTACATTTGTGAAACATAGCCCTTAAGGATATAAGTCAGAGTATAACACACCTTATCGGTATTTCACGCTTGCAAGTCTGACATAATACAGACCCATACCATCCAACTCATTGCTTCGAAAGACTACGATCGTTTTATGTTGTCCAATACCTTTAACTGAGTGGTTGTTTTATTTATTTATTTATCGATACTGCAGGCCAATATGATGGCCCATGCAGGAGGGGCAAATACAATAATACAATGACAAGACATTCACAAAAATACTAACAATGCAAGAAGAAAAACGTACAGTGCAAGACGCATGGGATTCACGACACCATTGCAAGAAATGTTTAAACACTGATCATATTTATACTAAATATTAAGAGAAGTGGTTTTCCAATTCTTTTATAAAGGTTTTCGATTGTATGATGTGAACAGGTAAAGAGTTTCATTCTTTTATGGTGCGCGGAAAAAAACTGTTCATGTGAGATTTAGTTTTGGCGAATATAGGCGCGAGAGAAAAGCTGTGTATGTGTCTAGTCGACCCTGTGTTTAGGGGCACTAAAAAATGAGGCTTCTGAAGGCCAATTTTCCCTTTTATTATGTTGTGCAGGAACTGTAGGCGACTAAGTTTACGGCGATGTTCTAGTGAACTTATTTTATTAGTAAGCATTAGAAGTGAAGGGGAATGTTCTCTTTTGTATTTTCCAAATCTAACAGCCTTCCTCTGCACACACTCCAAATTCATGATGTCTTTTTTGGTGTGAGGATCCCATACAACCGCTGCATATTCAAGTTTTGAGCGCACAATTGGGTTGTATGCCAAAAGCTTTGTACTTGCCGGAGCTTTGGTAAGCTTTCTTTTCAAAAACCACAATTTGTGCAAGGCTGAAGAGCATGTAAGAGATATATAATCTGACCAAGCAAGTTTGTTATTAAATGTGACGCCTAAGTATTTATAGTGGTCAACCTCGGTTATTATGGTGTCATTCAGAACGTAAGAAAATATGCTAGGTTCTTTTTTTCTTGTTACTCGCATCAAATCTGTTTTTTGTACATTTATTTCCATTTCCCAAAGTCTACACCACTCTGAAATAGCTGTGACTGATTGCTGCAAGCTTTGGTGATCATTCTGCGAGGTAACTTCTTTAAATATGACACAGTCACGCAAATAAATTTACATGCAAGTCATTATGGAGTTTTTCCGAGACATCATTTATATAGATCAGGAATAGAAGTGGTCCCAGTACGCTGCCTTGCGGCACGCCCGAGGTTACATGGCGTGCAACAAACGAGCATTGCTCAATTTCTACGAACTGTTGCCTGTGCCGTAAGTATGCCTGGATCCATGATATGTCTGAAGGGAGACCAATGTACTTGAGCTTGTAGATTAATTTTCCGTGAGGCGCCCTATCGAAGGATGACTGCGAGTTGGGCGTGTTGGTAAAGGTTCATTATGAAACAAAAGCAAAAATACACTCAGAAAGGACACGGACAAGCGCTTACTAGCAACTGAAAATTTTTATTTCGAAGCGAACACTAATAAATACATCACATGCATGTACGTCATTCCCGACTTCCCCTGTTATCAGCAATAACGTAATATAACAAAATATGCACGCCAATAATCGATGGCACACAACCGGAAACAAACACATGTCAAGAACTAAGAAAAGAAAGCGTAAAACGGAAAAAAAAAGACTAGTCAACAAGAAAGGAACTAGAGAATCGAACAGATGTAGCATTAATCATGGCAGGAGGTACGTTGAGTGCAAAAAAGATGTTGTATATGGAACTCCTTTCGCATGTGGAAAGGAATACGTTGGTCAGACGGGTCGTTGCATAAATGTGTGCCTTCGTGAACATGAGAGTTCACTAAAGGGGGCCCCTTACTCACACTTAGCGATGCACTGCAAGGAGTGCACCTGCCAACCAAAATTTTCCGACACACAAATAATTGACAGGCACAACAAGCGGACGACGAGAGAAATAATGGAAGCGTAGAGAATAAGGAAAGGAGGGGACAGTTGCGCTAGTCAAGCGTCAGTTCTGCTAACAGATGCGGAATTTGCTTTTTTGGACATGACATAATCCAGTGTTTTTTTTCCCGTTTTACGTTTTCTTTTCTTAGTTATTGACACGTGTTTGTTTCCGGTTGTGTGCTATTGATTATTGGCATGCATATTTTGTTATATCACGTTTTTGATGATGTCAGGGGAAGTCGGGAATGATGTACATGCATGCGATGTATTTATTAGTGTTCGCTTCGAAATAAAAATTTTCAGTTGCTAGTAAGCGCTTGTCTGTGTCCTTTCTGAGTGTGTATATTTTTGCACTTGTTTCATAAATTACCCTATCGAAGGCTTTACTGAAATCGAAAAATAGCATGTCAACTTGTCCGGACGAGTCAAGTACCTCAGAGATATCATGAACAACTGACACAAGCTGAGTTGTAGTTGATAACCCCTTCCGAAATCCATGCTGTTGTTGAGAGAGGACCTTGTGATCACTCGAATACTGGTGAATGAAACCTCCTACAATGTGTTCTAATAATTTACTACAAGTACTTGTAATAGAAACTGGTCGATAGTTAGAAACTGCAAGATAGTCTCCCTTTTTATAAATTGGGACAACTCTGGCTTTGCGCCAGAGTTGTCCAGAGTTTTGTACCATGGGCTATTTACACACTCAGATGTTTCCATAAATTTGACAGACAGTAGGAAATACAGAATATGCTGTGCAAATATATTGTATCAGCGTAGTTGATGGGGGAAGAGTATGCGTACATATGTTGCTAATGAACGTATTTGGCAACATACGTTCATTGTATGTTGTAGGGCCTTTTTAAACTTTACTCGGTTTATTGAGAGATTTATGTAGATCTATGGGCTTAGAAAAAAAAAAAAACACATGAGTGGCTGTATCAATTTGAAGTTGTGCCTTTTGGTATTTGTGATACACAAGCCACAGTTCTGCACATGAGGGATTCACTACTTTGTGCCTTCAAGGGGCCAAACTGCTTGTGCTATCTTCATGGTGCCATGATTTTTTTCCTCACTTTTCAGTATACCTCTTCAGTATCTTCATTAAATTCTTGAGATATCACACAAAATTGCCCTTCAGTTGAACTCCTAATAATGTCATTCCAGACACTGTGAAATTATTTCTCTTGGTTTTCTTGACCCAGTGGGTGTAAAACCTGACCGATCCTGATAAAGTTCTTGCTGTGAAGAACTCTTCCGTTCCCAATTTGGCTGTACATGTCTGAAGCTTCATCGAGTTATGCTTCCACTTGCTCTGTTCTATCTGGAATTTCACGAATATTGTGCATCTTCTTACTGTGCTCTTGAAGAAAAAGGTCGCCTCAATTTTAGGCTTACCCAAGCAGCTTTTATTTCGATCCTTATCAATGCCTTCATGACATTGCAGTTCAACATATTTTGATTCGACTGCACTGACAGATGTTTGTGCTGATGCCAGTGGCTATAGGATCGGTGCTGTCCTTGCTCGCCCAGTGCTAATGCGAATGCAACTGTATTATTGCCTTCAGTAGCTGTCTTCTGTCCATGTTAAAGGAAAATCACTGAATTGTAGAGCGAAAGGGCCTTGCCCTTCTGTAACCCTTAACAGTTTTAAATTTCTTTAGCTAAGATTTTTCATATTTTTTCTTTTCTGAAAAGCAGATTTGATTGACGGAAAACAAATTGAGGCGTATATTGAGATAAATCATCATAGCGGCACTTATCGTCCCGTCGCCTATTACTGCAAACTCATTAATTTGAACTTAAAGGGGACTATACAATTGTTTTAATGAGGGGGTGGGGGCTAGAAGGAACGGATATCACACCACACTATGAGGTCATAATCTATTAAAGCCACCACTGGACTCATTATCGCTAATTAGGTACTGCGTGAGTAGCTGCGGCAGTCATAGCCGGACGGGTAAAAGGAGAAGCGCCTGAGGGTTTGTCCTGCGACATGCTGGTATACACGTGACTCAAACGGCGACCTGAGTGAAGCTCCAGGAAGTAAAGTGGGTGAGGCGGAATGGGAAATCAAGGAGCAACCTCCACCACTTGCGACTTAGTGCTTTACACGCTTTTATTAGGCCTGGAAGACGTGGTCAAAACTGTCACTTCGAAGGCAACGAACAGACTCGAGGGATGTCCCCAAAAACGATGAAGATGAAGAACATGTGATGATAATTATGTGAAAGTGATGAAGAAGCATCTTATAAATGCCCAAAGTACTATTACATGTTTTTGGCAGGTGATTCTCTGTGCCATGTTTGTGGCAGGGGAGGTTTTCCATTTGCCTGGCAGTTCAGTGATGGCACGAAGTAAAATGGCAGTAAAATTGTCGATTTCACTATATCATCTGAGGAATATATTGTTCCAGAAATATGTCAGTTGTGTATATTCTTCAAGCGATGTATGACTGGATTAGGCAAAATTTGAGTGATTTACAGTAATTAGCACTTTGTTTAATTGAAGTTGATTAATTTAACTTTTTGTTTATGTAGCCTTGAACAATTAGTCTGCGATTTTCAGAACAATGGCCCACTAGCCAGTTTTGAAATTGAATTGCTCTAAACAAATTGCCGGGAAAAGCACTGATTTGTATGCAGTGACACCCATTCTTCAGACACCCACAACATTCAGTTATATACAATGATGTGCTATGAAGCTTTCATTTATGCAACTTAATAGCATAAAGGTTTGGGCCAGTTCAATCTGCATGTTTCAAGGTAAATCGTATCGCTTGTTTTAACTAGGAGAAAGACCAATAAGCACGGGAACAACAGGCCTTGACACTCAGCACTTGTTTACCTTGAGATTCACTACACTTAGGGGCGAGAGTATTTGATGTTTCTAGCTTATTTTGTGGCAAAGTTCGGTATCAGACATTTTAAAATTGCTGCTAATAATTAATAGCTGTGGGTTTACATCCACAAAACACACGCACGTGGAAGTCCCTCTGAAATTGCTGGCCTAGTGTTTTACTGTTAGATGATCATTTGTGCAGTTTCATTTCCACAGCTTCAAATATTTTGATTGTCTGATTGTACAACCTCAATGCTGCTGCTTCATTTTCAACTCCAGTTAGCAAGACATCCATGTAAAGACTGTTCTTGAGCCAAGTTAAGGGTTGATAGTATTGGTTGATAGTATTGCTGTCTGTCTGTGTGACTCTAATCACAGAGCGAGAGAGTGTGCTGAGATTGGAACGTGTAGGTTGGAAGACACCAACAGGCGAGTAGTTCTCCTCATACTTATGTCACAGCGAATCTAGTCTTAGGATCTGGACAGGTCGTCATCTTTTAGTTTATGTGTGGCCTGTAATACTGAGGTACTGAAACTTCATGCAGACGGAGTTAGTCTAGCCATTTCCTCCAGACTGCATTACTCATCTCACAGCTCGTACTTATGCCCATGCTTATGCTCAGTATTAGATCCCGAGACAAAATTTGCTGTGACATGAAAATGGCAAATCGCTGCAGTGTCAGGGCAGTGGTTGCAGACTACTGGTGTTTCAGCTTGTCATCTTCATGTTGAGCTGCTGCCAAAGTAGAGAAATCAACCGGCTGTGTGGGCCCAACGACGTTAATAGGATTCTTGGAACGGCTTCGGCCTTCTTTGAGGTGGTGGATGTTTGTTGAGAATTCGGATATATATGACATTTGGTGCAATAACCTGCTGTGTGTGTGCCACCATCGAATTTAACGAACATAGGATGAATAGATTGATTGATTGATAAGTGGGCTTTAACGTGTGTGTGTGTGTGTGTGTGTCATATTTAATAGGCAATCCTATTCCAGATTTCCATGACAGTGTAATCTATATGCTGATCAGTTGATGTTCTCCCAGTGCATTCAGAATGTCGAACGCCCCACAAAAAAGAAAAGTCCATGCTGCCAATAACGAGTCTGGATATGTGACTCTTTAGGGTGGCTTCCTCCCTTTATCAAACACACAAAAGCCCTCTTTCAACAGTTCTTACAAATATCCCGATAGCATCGCAGCCCCCTGGAAGAAGTGGTTAGATGACCTCCACCTCCAACATCTGCACGAGGTTCAAGTAGCTTGGCATGACTGGCCACAAAACGGATGGAGGGATGACGACCTGCCTTCACATTTTCATTAATGCATGTCCAGGGCCATATGAAGCGGTCGCCTACCCATTCTGAAGTGTAACAACGGGACAAGTTCAACAATTCTAAAGAACAAATCTAGGGTTGCACCAGCCAAGGAAATTACTCTGGCAAAATTGGAACTAATGGCATGCCACCTTGTGGCTTGATTATGTCAACACATTCTGGATACCCTGAACAAGCAGCTCCTGGACCTCTGAGCGGATTCAACAGTCGCGCTCTATTCAGGGGTGCAACAGCCGAAATGGAATTTGGAGAAATTTTTGGAGCAGCAAAATTTAGCTTTTGGAGCACAAAAATAAAATATAGAGCAGGTTCCGGGCAAAAAAAAAACGTTTTTTATCACAAAAGACCAAATTTGAAGCAGTGCAAAAAAGAAGGCATACATTAAAAAAAGTATGTACGTACCATTCAACATCACATGAATCGTGCAGAGTAAACATATATTGTAACGAATTCAAGAAAGGAAACACCAAAAACTAATTTAGTATGGGCGAACTTGCGCCCTGGAAACTATGTGCGAAAAATGAATGAGTCCACTAGAGGGTTCCAAACAAAAACTGTTCATCCGCCAACACGTTGTCTTCTAAGCACGTCAAACCCACACTGACTCGTTCCCATGCACGGAGGCATGAGTTGCGCTGCCAGAAGCATGAGCGCACCCGAGACCGTGGACGCTAATCCTTTTTAATAACGAATAGTGTAGTTAGTCTCTGTGGCACTATTCCCCTTTCGAAATACGCATCGTCCCGATGTGCGATGGAGGGAGGCAAACAAGGGAGCTTTTTCATTGTCTCTCATAATATGACTTCATATGAACAATGTGTGCGACTTCCGCACTGTTGTGTTGTTTTGAACGGATGTGTCCATTGAAGATGACTTCGTAGTTTAGGTCACTAATTCAATGGAGGACCTTATACGGACCAAAGTATCGACAAAGGAGCTTTTTTGATAGACCGCGGCGTCATATTGGTGTCCATATCCACACTCGCTCGCCTGGGTTGTACTGAAGATTGTAGTAGCTTGCGCACTTGTTTTGCTGTTGATGTATTCGGTGTCGTACCAACTCTTGTGCTTCTTCAGCCACTTGCAGAAAGTCAACTTCAGATGGCCTGTGATTGTCTTCAGATGGCCTGTGATTGTCGTTGTCTACTGGCAACATGGCATCGAGTGTCGTAGTGACAGTGCGACCGTAGACCAGTTGAAATGGTGTGACACGGATTGTCTCCTGCACGACAGTATCGTAGGCGAAAGTTGCGTATGGCAAGATTTCGTCCCCCAATTAATGCTCAATGTCAACGTACATCAACAACATGTCAGCGATGATGCGGTTCGGGTGTTCTGTCAACCCATTAGTTTGGGGATGGTATGCAGTGGCCTTCCTATGACTGGGATTAGTCATTGTCATTATGGACTGCATCAAATCAGCCGGGAACGCTGTTTTCCGATCTGTAATCACGATGACTGGGGCTACAAGGCAAAGAACAATGTTCTGAACGAAAAACTTTGCGACTTCCATTGCCGTTCCTCACTCAAGGCAGCCGGTTTCAGCATATCGTGTCAAATAGTCGGTAGCAACTATGATCCACCTTTTTCCCAATGCCGACATTGGAAACAGTTCGAGGAGGTCCATGCCAACCTGTTGAAATGTAGTCACAGGAGGCTCTATGGGTTGAAGAAGGCCGGCCACTCGACAGAGCGGCGTCCTGTCAGGTGTGTACCACACGTCGCTTTTCCGTGGCCTCGGATCAGCTGGATAGTTTGAGCCACGCGAATCCGGTAGTTCGCCACTGGGAGCTGCAAACGACACAGTATGCCAGCCCGTGGCGTACAGCATCGACATAGGTTGGTACGGGGCATTCCTGTAATTGCTGTTTGAGTCGAGCACGTTGCGCCTCAGGTTCCACTCGTAGAATGGCGTGGCGAACTTCATCTCGATTAAAGTAGTGAGAGACGAAACTGGCGGTGCGACTTGTGGGTGCAGCAGCATCTGGAGCTCTTCCTTCCCAATAATTCGTACCATTTCCCTCAACACTTCACTGCTGCTGGCCAGGTTTGCGGAGAAGACATCCGTAGGAACACTACTAGCATCATGATCATAGGAACACTACTGGCATCATGATTGTAGTGACGAAAACGCTGCTGCAATGCCCGCTCTATGGTGGTGGCTTCGGTGCGAAATTTAGCAACTGTCCGAGGTAAGTTGCGTACCAAACCGGCAAATAACTACTGTTTGACACCTCGTATCAAGTGACGAAGCTATTTCTCTGCGGTCATGTTCGGGTCTGCGCGTTTGAGAAGGCGGGACATGTCCTCAAAACACATGCGAATGCTTTCGTTCATGCGCTGATTGCTGAAATGAAGAGCATTCTCTGCCTTCTCCCAACGATCAGTGCTGGCATACGTAGCTACATTTGTTGTCGAAATTTTTCCCATGTCTGTATGAACGCTTCGCGGTTTTCATACCACGTCCTCGTTGCATCCTCCAATGTGAAGTACAGGCGGCGCAGTTTCCTTGCCTCGTGCCAGCCATTGGTATACACAACCTGCTCGAAGTGTTCCAACCAATCTTCTACATTTTCGAACGTGTCGCCATGGAAGGGCTCAGGTAAGCATGGTGGAGACAGAATAAGCTCCGATAATGTCACCTGGCAAGCCATTATTCCTTTGTTGTCTGAGGACGCTGCCTGTGTTGCTGGAGCACTGGGAAGGGTTCCGAACTCAGGCAGATTTCCTCGAAGGCAGCAGCTTGAACGCTGGTGTACTGGAGTCAGTTCACCAGATTCTAATCATTAAGGATAAGGGCTCCGCTCTCTTGTGCCAAAGGAGCTTCCAATCATACCCTGCACTTCTACCAGAATGTAATGAATTCAAAAAAAGAAACACCAAAAACTAGTTTATTATGGGTGAACTAGTGCACTGAAAACTATCTGCAAAAAATGGATGAGTCTGCTAGAGCGTTCCAAACAAAAACTGTGCATCCGCCAACACGTCTTCTATGCACGTCGAACCCACACTCACTCGTGCCCATGCACGAGAGGCATGAGTTGCGCTGCCAGAAGCATGAGCGCGCCTGAGACCGTGGACGCTGATCATTCTTAATAATGGATAGTGTCTCTGTGGCAATATGGTGTTATTTCAATAAAAGTAATATTTTAAACAACCCCCCTAAGCAAACAATGATAACGTCCACATTAGCGATTGCGACATCTTTCAAATACTTTGACAGACTTCGTGAATTCAAATGTGGATCTGCCAAGCTGGCGACCTTGAAAATCGGGAGATTAAGGAAACTAAAAAGTAGGGGTGGCAAAAAAAAAAAAAAACATGCACAGTTCTTGTAAGGCGCTAGTAATTTTATACACAGCTCCAAATAATTGCACATAGCATTTTTAAAAGTTAGCAATCATACTAGTACTCACAGTTATGCAGCGTATACACGAATGAGTAATTGAACAAAATGAGCTGTGTACCGTGACTAGTGCTAAGAGCCCCTTCCAAACCATAATGCGCTTTCCCAAAGGGCAATGATGTAGTGAGGCGTATGTGACTTAATCAACGTTCTGCACGGGCTAGAGCAAGGTCAAGAAATTTTTAACACCACTACAACCCCTACCCCTCTTTTTTTTTTACGATGGGGCTATGTTTAGGCTACTACTTCTTAGCTCACTTGCAGGACGCGTTTTACCAGGTGAAGTAACGGCACACGCCCCTTCCTTGATTTGGCGACAGCACCAGTTATTTATTGCCGGGAAGACGCAACTTTAAAAAAAAAAATGTTTTATGTGCCTTTGCTATGGCGACCAACATGGTCGCCGGCAACGCCGTCGTTCGCGGCACGTCGACACTGTTTGCGCGCGAAAAAATGTGGTATGCACTTCCAGCTCTAGGTGCTACATGCCAATACCCACGTTTGCTGACTAGGAAGTTCATATTTTCCGCGAAACATTGGTGGCTACAGCAACGCATTTTTGTCCAGAAGTTGTGTCATCCTGCCAATACGTATACGCTGCGGTCAGTGGACTAATGGGCGCGCAGCTTGGTTACTTTAGCTGGTCGATTGCGTATAGCGAGTGCCCTGACCTAATGGGAATATATCTGACATTGCAGTTTAGAGTTATGGGTTTGCGCGCTTAGATTGATTGATGACGCAAAACTGCAGATTACCAAAGTGGCTGGTTTCTATGTCTTGCTGAAATTAGCGCAACTGAGAAAATTTTCAGGCTGGTCGGGCATGTTGGTGCAGCGTGGCGTACTTTAAACAAATTTCATGGTTTTGGAGCAGCTCGGTGCAAAAATGGGGCAAAAACAGAATACGGTGCAAAAACAGAATACGAATTCAATGAGTACTGTTCAACTGATAAGACAGTGATTGAATCTTAAGAGTTAATGGAAGGCTGCAGTGTAGCCCCCTTGACTACAATGAGAAGCGTCCTGCTGTATTGCCTAAAAAGAGCAACCTGGCTGAGCTTCTTGAAGTTCATAGAAATAACTTAAGTAGCACCATTAGTGTCACTGTGCAGGCTCCTCCTCTACCCCATGCTTGGTAGCCATGGTAGTGCAAGCGCCATCTTGGCTGTTTTTGGTGGCATGTTTTCTTTTGCTTCCATGAAGACCCTGGTGAGAAGGAGGCACTGCACTGGCTTACCCTCTTCTGTGCGCCAGGAGAAGGTATGGCTGTGTTCGTAGTTTCTTACTGGATGCTATTAGCCCTGAGAAGTTGGAGCAGCGCCGCCTGGCAGATGACGTCATGACACGGACTCTTCTACGCGAGCCACGGCGCGCCTACATAACGAGGCGCTCGCTTCATGCCCTGTCCTAATGTTTGCATTCGGTTTTCGCTTGTCTCAAGCTGCAGATGAACGAAGAAAACATATTTAGTAACGAGTCAGGTAAAACAATAAAATCTTTACTTTTGCTAGTGCACAATCATGCGCTGGGTCGTATAGCAATGTGAGATGAGTAAAAAGGTCTGTGTCGCGCTGCTGACCCCGATGATACATTCAATTCGTGGCAACGACAGCTGCATTCGGACGGGTGTGAAAATCAAGAATGCGCTTCTGTTTGTATACAACAAACTTATCGATGCATAACCATGCGATTTTTAGAAGTATTTAGGACACCATATTTATATTATAAGGTTGAGATGTGCAT
Organism: Rhipicephalus microplus; assembly: GCF_043290135.1. NCBI lineage: Eukaryota > Metazoa > Arthropoda > Arachnida > Ixodida > Ixodidae > Rhipicephalus > Rhipicephalus microplus. The sequence goes on along the minus strand of NC_134710.1, from coordinate 287,143,130 downwards.
GGGTGATTCCTTTCAGGTATACCAGGGCTTCTCCTCCCCTAGAATAATTTGTACCTGAGGAATTCACGTATTTACGGACAACGCTTTTACAAGTGAATCAAGCCCCGTGCTCACGTGCAGCATCGAGTATCGCAACATATACCGGAAGGCGCTCGCCCTAGAATATTGCCGCCGCTGTTGTGTGTTTTTCTCGTGTACTTCCTCACTCAACACGTTGCTTAGTTTCACGTTTATCTCACAAAAATTTTGAAGCTTTAATTGACCGATATTGTTGAGGTTAAGTGCGGTGGTTGTGGTTAGGTGCGGAAATTCCTATTGCGGTCAGATTCTGTCTTTGTGCAGAATCATAGCAACGGTGCGGTCACGCTCGGAACTACTAGTTTAGATAGCCACCTCATATGTTAAATTTCTTTGCAGGTCATTACCTGGTGGTGGACATGACGTGCAAGACCAGTCGTCGCCTCATCGAGGCGAAGGTTGTTTAGTTATTACATATAGATCCAGAAGCCTATAAGCTGAAATTTTTTTCGGAGTTGGAGGAGGGCACCTACAGGAAATGGTAATTTTTCTCTCTGCTTAGTAAAAAATTGGGGTGGGGGGGGTGGGGGACAGGCCCGGTGAGCCATCCCCTGGTTACGCCAATGCTTGTGCTATGTCCATGAGCGCGGCATAGAAAGGGTTTTCATTTCGACTTTCTGACAAACCGTTGTTACCAGCGGTGCTCCCACGTGAAGCTTCCATTAGCGTTTGTGACGCGGCGGTAGAACACTCCAGCATTTCACGCAAATCAAGGTATAGAACTACATAATGCCTGGCGACTGTTGGGAAGAAACCAGTACATATGATCCCAGTGAACGAAAATACCTCACTATTTCCAAAATCGTTGTGCGTGTGGCAGTAATATTTTTGTTTGTTTGACAAACATGTTACGTGAGTGCTTATGACAGTCATATTTATGTAATGTCTTCCGCTGTAGAAAGCGCAAGTCTGTCAAATTACTAATACCATTTGCAGATGAAGGCGTAACTTACACAGTAAAGCGTAATGTATGTAGGAAATCGAAAACGTCCCAATTTCATTTCTCATACTTCGGCACAGACATGTTCTAATCCCAGAGTCTATGCCTAGTTGTAATAACGTTAGTACCACTTAGCATATTTTCTCAGCACTCATTCAGTAGTGTACGCGACAAAACAACGAACGTCTTCTCCTGCATCACCATGTTCACAATAAATCTTCCGTTCGGACGGGAGTCTGCCTATATTAAGGTAAATTGTGGAAACTTGTCACAGCTCTAAACACTTTCATTAGTTGTGAAATCTTGCACCTTGTATGTTCAGAAATTAGCGTCATGAAATTGAGGAATAATCACCAACGTATCGCTAAAGAGCGTGTACACGGCGGGCACAGAAAAAGACGAAGGGCGCCGGCAAAGCAGGCGAGTCCGTGCCGTGACGTCACATTGCCATGACCGCAGCGACGGCAGCATTCGTTCTCGGGGCTAATAGGGGCCCTGCTTTAGCTGCTGAGAGAGGAGGAAGAGGTGAAGGGGCGCAGTTGGCACTACTTTAGTTCTTTTAGGAACTTTAGAGCTTAGAGCTTTTTGGTTTGCATTGTCACCAAGAGGGGTTACACGGAGGCATATGAGATACACTGACACTATTGGTGCATTCAGACGGCAGACCGAATCCAGATTTGTCGTGGATACGGACAGCTAATCTGCAGATGATCCGTCTGCAGGCCAATTCACACACAATAGAGGCTGTCGAAGGAGAGAAAAACCGGAGAAAAACCGGATTACTCTCAACCACAGCCTCTGCGCTCCGAGCGCGCACTGCCAGCAAACCGGTTTAAGAGTATTCAACAACATGGATGCTGACAGAATGTGAAGGACACCAAGCTTTGTCGAGCATTTTTGAGGAGAGTAATTTGTTTCGGTGAAAACAGCATTGTGGAATGGCTGATGCGAAGAAAAATCTGCTTTACTGCTGCTGAAGACTGACCTCATGCTGCTGTCCACTTGCAACCCCACAGGCACAGGGAGAGTACAGTGATGCACCGATATCAGCGGTTATCAAGTCTACACCGGGCGAGTGGCAAAGGTTTCAAGCTCAGCTCTTCGCATCATGTTTTTTCAGCTTGTAAAGAACCAATTAAAAAAATTCTTGTGGTTCAAAACTTCTAATTGGACATGCAACAACTTCCAGTGTAGAAATAAAATGTCTCGTGTAACCTGGGGAAGTGCCCTTTAAGAAGTAAATGACAAACAAAACGAAAACTACATGGACATCAGATTTTTTCCTCCTACACTCTACTTCCTCCTGATGACACTCCATGGTTTCGCATTCGTTCTCCACTATCCTGCGGCTGCACAGAAGCACCTCCTATTCCCTAGCAAGCGAGCAGATACTGGGAAGATACCGAGGAGACAACGCGATGTGCATGAATACATGTGTAGAGGCTAAACAACCTTCTTATTATTGGCCAAGGAGCCTTGCAGTATTGACAATGCTGAAAGGAACTTCTGAGATAGAGTATAGGTTGTAACCCATAGAGTTCCAGAAGCTCAATTTTGTCTGGTAACATGAATTACAGTCTCCAACTGTACTCAAAAGCCAAATTTGAAGTTAAGTAGTATTCATATAGGCACCAATCTTGTAAATAGGCATTTATCGGCACTTATAGAAATTTAGGGACAAATGCCAAGAATAGGAATTTATAGGCACTATAAAAACACTATAAAAGCCCTTAACCTCTAATTCATGCTCATATATCAACGTGGCATTATAGGAACTTAAAGGGACACTGATGAGGTTTTGAATTTGCAAATTTATTGCGAATTCGGTATCAGCAACCTTTTAGAACATTTCTAGAGTTTTTTTTTTTTTTTTTTTGCAAGGCTCATTAAACAACGGTGCTAGCGAGCAAACTTTGGCCGAGAACTCCCCCCGCACGCGCACACGCAGGGGCGGAGCATGGGAGAGATAGACACGTGGGGAGGTGACGACATCGTCAGGGGTGAGCCGCCACACGGCGGGCAACTTCGCACCAGGCCGCCTGCGTAACTCAGTCCTGCCAGTTCGTAGGCATTTCTTGCCATTACACTGTTCTCTTCTTCCGATTGGAGATTTTTGCCATCCGACATTCACTAGTTGTGTTCTTGCAAGGTTGAAATGGACTCGCGATGCCGCATTACTGCACGGCATATGGCTGCCACAGCACTTATGGTCACGATAAAGTCGCCTTTCACAAGTCTTCACTGGATCAGAAGATGGCTGCAAAATGAGCCACTACAGTTGAAAAAAAATACTTCAAACCTACAAGATGAAGTGCGCTGTGGTGGTCGCGAATCTGCCGAATTTCTAGGCAGCAGCAGTACTCCTCCTTCTTCCCCATTTGCATGCAGTACGTTCATGAGCACCTATGTCAAAAACAGGTGTTCAAAGATATCAGTAGCATAATTAAAATCAGCTATTCTACACGACAGTTGCACACTTCTAGCACAGCTAATATACCATTTTCATTTTAACACATCACTGTAGTACTGGGCTGAATCTAGAAAAAGGGACGGTATTATGAAAAAGAGAACTGCAATGTATGAGCCAAACTATTCTTGCACAACTTTCAGGGCAGTTCAAAGCACATATCACCACTGCAGCAAGAGCAACACTCATCTGACTTTTTTTTTTTCTGGTCGTAGCTTACCGACTCATCGCATGCGCCTTTCCCACTGCGAAGTAGGATACTCACAGCATTACCAACGCTTTACTGTGAGCTGTAAAATCCCCAAACAAGTGATGTTTCTGCACGCTGCCCGCGCCTAGCGCGGACGGTGCCAATACGCGGCTAAAAGCAAGTGCCGATGCTGCTGTTTCTTATCGAATTTGATATCCACTGAAAAGCGTATCATTTGCAACAGTTTACTACAGTGAAATTAAGTACCGACATGCGTCTTATACGTGCCATTCTATGTTTTCAACGCAAGAGAAGGTGTCTGGTTGAGACTGGCTTCTATGTGCCGCTTCAGTCATTGAACATGTATGGATGTACAGCGAACTCGGTCCGACTTTCAGAGGCCGACATACTTGCAGCAACTACCCGATTTCAACAAAGAGTGGTGGTGGTGATGGTAATGGCTAGAATAGGGTGCCCGATTTCTGCAGCCTGGTAGGGAGCACGGTGCAGTGCCTCAACAGATAAACACAGCATTGACTGCCGGCGAGCGCAGTCAGCTGTGCTCACCTTCCCGACCAATCAATCACAGTGGTGGCGAGACTCGCGATGGCGGCTGCGGCACCTGTTGCTCTTTTTTGGCAAAATAAAGTTATTTGCATTAGTTTATTCAATTTTTCTACCTAATTTTCGAGTTAGAAACACGAAATTTTGTAGCATGACACCATAATCATGTTTTTTTTTTTTTTGTCAAAGTGTTTCCGTGTCCCTTTAAGGAACAGAATAGGCACTTGCCTACAATCTGGTCTCTAGAAATGATTCAAGAGAAAACTTATCTGCTATTCTCTAATCTGCCGATCAGTGTGCATTAAAAGTGATAGACATCTCAAAGGTGATCGTGTTGAAATATAGCCCCAAAAATAAATTGAACTAAGTGCACACAGAGCTGAAATCAACTGCAACTGTTTGGCTTGTGCAGATAAAAAGTCTACTAGTTGCCAGTCTGTTTGTGAGCTAAAGCTGCAGCGTTATGCCGCCAGATACCCGATATGAAAAACCGGTTGGGCTCATCCATTTGCGAGGCACGCAGAAGAGAGAAATCGCTGATGTGAGGTCACATGGAGCGTCGTCCACGCCTCCAAAAGCAGATTCAGTCTGTCTGAATGCACCATATTGTGTGATCGAGGCAGGACTGCAAGTATTTTCGGCGTGCATAATGTGTCATTGTTTTCATTCAAGGCCACCAAGGCCTCTCCTTTTGAAGTGACCAGTATTGACCTTGCTGGCCCTCTTCTCAAAGAAGCAATCACAATGAAGTCGTACATTGCTCTCTTGACATGTAGTGTAACCTGGGCTATACAACTCTAGCTGATGAGTAACATGTCTGCTGGTCACATCTCAACAAGGACGACCAAGACAAGGATGTTCCAAAAAGACACGCAGGAATCTAGCCACATCTTGGACAGTTATTAGAAACACAGAGGTTAAGAACTTTGTTGCCAACTTTCACATACAAAGGAAATTCGTATCGGAATGCATGCCATGATTGGCAGATTTTATGAAACCTTGGTTGAACTCGCTAAACAGGCTCTGAGGAAAACGCTGGGAACGAGCAGCCTTTGATTTGAAGAGCTCAGAACAATGCTGAGCAAAATGGATGCCATGGTAAATTCGTGCCCCTAAGACATCCATACTGAGCCTAACAAGCCCGAACTGCTTCATCCAGCTTTATTTTTAACGAGAAGATGGCTGACATCACTGTCTAACTTACAGCACCTAGAGATTGTAACCCTTTTCTCCTCCTACTTCAAAGTGATGTCCTATCGAATTAAACTACTGAACAAATTCTCAGAGAGAACTGTAACGTCTCTCGAGAACTACCGGCTAAAAATGAAAATACTAAAGCAGCTGCAAATGAAAATACCAAGCGAAGTTGTACTACTGAGTGATTCGATGCTACAAAGGCAGATGTGCAAGATTGGAATCGTTCAATCTACATTTCCTGGTGGCGACTGCAAGATTATGTCGTGCCATGGGCAAATGCTCGCAGAAACGATGCTTCAACAACCAGTTTGGCTATTGCAGCAAATTGAGCTATATGGTTAAGGCAAATCAAGGCATCAGTTCAGGAAAAAATGAGTTGAAAACGAAATTCTGAGAAGACGTAGAATTTTGGTATATGGTCTTCAGTGCCAAAATAACTCTTTCTTCACAGCCTCTCGTGCAAGCTCAGAACGCGCCCCTCTGGATGTAATCCAATAGCATAGGGCAACTGCCAGCACAGAAAAAGAGGGCACCGGACAGTGTTGTGACCATTGAGCAAGAAGGGATGATGAAGACACGGTGACGGCTTCATTCGCAAATCACACTTTGCATCGAGAATAAGCCTTTTACTCATTGTGCATTCATGCTGCTCTTATTCTGTGTATAATTAAAGTTATTTCGTTGCCAGAACAAATGCATTAGTATTTTATTTTAGTGACCGCGACCGCCACCTTACACCTTCCAGTGCATGAGTGCATTTTTTGTAGCATCACTGACAGCACGTGCAGATAACACCAGCAGTCCTACTGGGTGGTCGTTTATAATGACAGTAGCCCAATGGAAATGCTCCCCATTGTGGATGAGCTTGGCATCATAGTCATAGCAGGGGTGCCAAGCTCCTCCCATCCCAACAGCAAGTAATCGTATGATTGATTGATATGTGGGGTTCAACGTTCCCAAACCACTATATGATTATGAGAGACGCCGTAGTGGAGGGCTCCGAGAATTTCGAACACCTGGGTTTTTTTAACGTGCACCCAAATCTGAGCACACGGGCCTACAACTATTACAGCTCCAACGGAAATGCAGCCATCGCAACCGGGATTAGATCCCGCGACCTGCGGGTAAGCAGCCGAGTACCTTAGCCACTAGAGGACTGCGGCGGGGCAGATAATGTTATTAAAATGGCAGTATGCTAGACAAGTTGTATGCACATGCACAATCATCGTATTTCCTAGCTTTCCTTTGTTTCATATTGCAGATGGCAGAAGCTAGACATTTCACACCGCATCAAATTCTTGGTCTTCACTCTTAGTTTCTGCTAGATTCATGATAATGTGGAGATAATTCATGCCCATGTCAGGAAATCTGTGAACATGCGATGCATATAAAGGTTCTACTTTGGCCTCTCACACTGCATTTTGCCTGTAAAATGTCACTATGCAGCTGCTACTGGTTGCCTGCACCTCGGCATTCAACTGCAGTGGCGATGTTGATATGTTGCATCTGCACACTGAAATTAGGCGCCGATAACTGCTGTGCATAAGGTCAGCACTACCTGCGTCTTTTTGTATCTGGTGCCACGAACCTTTTCTAAATGAAACAAAACTGATGTGTAAATTCAGCCTTGTGTTTACTTCATAAATTGACACATATTCAAAGCATCACCTTTTACCTTTCAATTAATGGGGTTCAATTAATTGAAAGGTTGCGATATTGAGGGTCGTTGCACAGCTGCAGTAATGTGCAGGAACGATAAGAAACATAGATGTGCGTAAACTCTGCTGCAAATGTGTGTTTCCAGTTATCTAATGTCATGTAGCGCCTCAAAGCAGTGTGTACCACAGGAGGGTATAAGGAGAAACTGGCGCACACATTCTTGTGCTTGTGAGCAGTGTGAAGGTAAACAATTATTCATGCATTTCATGCTTGGGTCTGAGCCAAATGTAAATTCGCTATGTGATACGGCGAACCAAGAGCCTCGATGTGCCTTCTCACAAGAGGAAAGGCGAGGTAAGGGCATTCACACTTCTTGCATATATCTTTGCCCTGATGGGTACATGTTCCTTATTTGGTTAAGATCTGACGACATTCCAAGTATATTTGACGCTCCATAATAAGGATAAAAGCTTGAACCAATCCAGAGCAACGGTGTTTGTAAAGCGCATTAGCGCTATACCACTGACATCAAGTGGCACAGCAGCGATATATAACAGCACCAGTCCGATATCGAGATCTGTGCGGTGTTGTCGGCCTACAACACTGCTTCCTGAAGCCGCGAAAGTACCAAAGTGAGGTTCTATAATCAGATTGGCTGAAGCACGTTGGCTGAAGCAGTAGCAGCAGCAGTGCAATGAACTGTGTTACCTCCATTGCCTTCCACGTTTTATCCCCATACAGGCACATAAAAATAGAGTTGCATGCATAAGCCGGCCAAATTACACGCACGTGGAGCAGGCACAAGAGGCAAACATGAATGCTTCTCCAACTTACAGTTTGTTGAGCAAGTCTGTGGTTGCCTTGGCACGAAATGGGTCCTTCGGATCTAACTCTTTGATCTTCCGCGCCAGATCCCGTATAGCCCGTGACAGCTTATTGTACCTGCGCAAACATTACATGCACATTAAGTGGTACAGCATCACACGCAGTGCGTGAATGCAGCCTGCTTGAACGGACCGAGGTGACCGACCGATGAACAGACAGCAACAATAGTACTCACTTAGTGTAATCCTCGCGTTTCTGTACATAATACTTTCTCATAATCTTTACTTCATGGAGGTTGTTATCGACTTCCCATGATATAAAGTCAACCTTCTTCAAGAGCTTCTGCTCGTGATATTTCAGTTTGCGGACCATGCTGAGCTAAGCGTTAAATCGGCGCGCACGCTTGCTAGGCTTGTGAATGAAAGGTTGAATCGTCTCCACATGCGTTTTCATAACCAAGGTCATAGCATAAAGACAAGACGACGATCCAAAGTCAAGTCAAAGCCAATTAAAAACAAAATTAAAATCAGTTCGTAGTTGACACTGATATGCAAAAATTGTTAATTTATTTGCAAAAGTAAGTGTGATTATAAAAAACTAAATTATTTTAACGGCAGTTAAGAAATCATACAATTTTTGCACCTGGCTTTGCAGTTTTCTAATTTTGTATTTTTAAACTCTAAAAATTGTTCAAAAGGGCACGTTCCTCTAGTATTGTGTTTTTTACTTCCATTTAAAACCACGCATTTATAAAAATTATTTGTTTTTGGTTCAAGACTCAAATCAAGAGCATGCAATCTCCGGTGTTGTCCAGGGCGCGCAACCTGCGTTTGTTCAGAACTATTCAAAACTAATATTTCAAAATGTACCTCTCAATTCTTCCACTTATCCTCTTCCCAGTCGATTGTAGCCCCGTTAGACAAAACGACAAACCTTCTTTTGTTTTCTAGGAGAAATAAATTATTAGTTCAAAGCGGAGAAAAAAAATACTGTGTTATCAGTTTCGGTTTCAAGGTGTTTGATTTCGGTGGGATGTGCGGTACCAGTGCAGCAAATGTTCAGATGGTGCCGCAGCGGTGCAAACGATGGGCAGGTACAGATGGTGCAGGTTCATCGCCATCGTGCCTTTTCTTTTTTTTAATGTTCAATCAAAGGCGCTGGTGCATCGCCTGTCGTCCGCTCCGCGTGCCCACAAGGCTTGTACACCAATCACCCCTATGCGCGTATTTAGCCAAAAACAAATGAGTTCACCCCCCAGCTGCTGCGTGAATCTCTGCACTGCCGTCTGTCACTATCACAACGTTCTCATCACGCCGTTATCACTGTTCACATTCACAATCAATGTCATGTTCAAATTTTCACCAAGCGCTGGCGAAACGTGTCGTCTGCTTTTGCTTGATTGATTGATTGATTGATTTGTGGGGTTTGTCGTCCCAAAACCACCATATGATTATGAGGGACGCCTTAGTGGAGGGCTCCACAAATTTAGACCACCTGGTGTTTAACGTGCAACCAAATCTGTGGGGGTGGCTCATGCGCCGCGCGGCGCAGCAGTCTCTGCCTTCCTTTTTCCGCTCGTGGCATTGGCGCAGTTCTTTTGCCGGGAATAAAGCATGCAGTTCAGCGGGCCCGCGCCTTACTTGGACGACCTGAAGAGCCCGAAACATCAGAAAAGAGTTGAAACCCACAGAATGTTAGTTGAAATGGCCGCGAGGGGGAGCCCGGTGAACTTCAACCCGGATGTCAAAACGGCAGTCGGTCTTTCCGCCGCGGCGCTACCGTCGCCCCAGATCGCTTCGAATCCCTTTGTCTCCAAGTTATCTGGTGTGGCCTTGAACATCGAGGACGACCTAATCGCTCGTGCTGAGGGCAAAAAGCATACGAAGACATCACAGAGGGAAGAAGTCCTGAGACCGCTCGCGTCTGCTGAAATCTCGCCGATGCCGTTGCCGATGTCACCGCCGATGTCGACCATGTCAGAGCTGAAGGAACAGAATGGCGAAGTGACCGACCTGTCCTGCCGAGTCCGCGGCATCGTGCTGTCTGAGAACGTCGGCTACAAGCTGGAGCATCTAGAGACCGAATCACATCGCAAGAAGAAGACGCAAGTCACTGAAGACCGGTCGCTCGCAACCAAGGCCCCACACCCGAAGTTCAGCAATGAGCCTCTGAAAGTAGATAGTGACCCAAAATGATGGCGTTAACAGTGCATCTGGAAAACGACCGGGACCGCACTTGTGCGAAGATTGTCATCTGTATCCTGGGGGGAGATGGAGGCATGCATTTTATGTAATAAATCTTTTTCTCCATCTAGGATTGTTTTTTTTTTTGCTATTCTTTATCGTCGTACTCAAAGTAGTCGTCGATAAATTGTTGTGATTAGTTGTGATCGGCCCATCTCGGTCTGCCTGCCAAGTTTAGCGGTCGTTGGTCACTTATTACACTGTAAAAGCTGTCTGTCAGAGGCACGGCAAAAATCTAAGTAGAGCTCACGGGTGCCTCTCAGTTTGTGGGAAGGAGAAAATGGCCGTGGATGCCAACAGACGTAGTGCTGTTATTGTAGGTACGGAGACAACAGTGAACCGTATGAAAAAGTCTAGAATTTGGCTGCTCTGATTAGTTATTTCCTAGCGGAAATGCCACTACCAGGCCACTTTTTCGGAGGGCACGATGTGTTGAAAGAGAGCCTGGGTGCGTGTAACTAACAATCGTTTATTCATAGTTCCTCTTAATCTTTTTACTGTGATATGAATACTCTGCCGCGTTTATAAGGTGCCGTCACGCACCTTATAAAGTCCAAATCGCATGTTCTAGCTGCGGGTAAATGAACGCGAGTGAGCACTACGAACGTGGCTGAAGCAAAGGGGAAGCAAACCGAGTCATCTCAGTCACACGATGGGCGCATGCGATAACATCACCCGCGTGCATGTCGTAGATTCATACTCAGGCAGAGAGGAAACGCTCTGTCTTGAAGAATGCCGGGGCCACGGGGAACTAGAGGGAAGCTGCCATATAACCAAATGAGAAGATAGCCGCCTATTGGAAACTTCAAAAATTATTTTCCTCCATGAAACAAAAATTGCAATGATAAATTTGGGATAGCAAAAGAACTGCTTATTTGCTTTCCAGTTGGATATAAATGTTATCTTTAGTGAGACCACCACGTGGTGCAAATTGGCCTCAATGTGGACAAAGTTGAGGATTTTGGGAAATTTGAGATTTTTTTCTCGTAAGTTTAGCGACTTGAGGGGTGCAAAGGCAATTTTTTTGCAAAATATACCTTCCATGGAGTAATTATTAATTTCTGAGATATTCTATAAAAAGCAGATGTGCAATAGAAAAACTGCAAACATAACCACTTTCGGCTAAATTCTTGTAGGTGTATGTGGCCAAATTGCGCTGATAATGATTAGCTTAAAACACCTTGCACAGTCACCATTACTTAATATAAAAACTAAATTTGGCATTGAAAGAGAGAGTGGCTCTTTCAAAAAAATATTTTTTTTTCATGAACAACAGACATACGACAGTTGGATGAATTCGGAAAGCACTCACGTGACCAGAATTTTTTCTTCCCGAAATATTTTAGTGATTCACTGCTTTCAATGCAGTAAATCAGCAGGATATTTCTACGAATCGATTTGAGGTGGTCGTCAAAATAGGTGGTATGTTTGGCGTGGGATGACTCCACTACGAACGGCACTGGCAGCGAGTAGCGCTCCCGGCTTGGAGCTAAAGCATCAGCGCTTTTGTGTAAGGAAAGATTAGGATGAAAGGAGAGGTTGGAAAAGGGAAGAGAAGGGTCTGAACACCCGCGCCCTGCGTGTGCCTCGGAGACTCTGACAGCAATTAAGAGTCACGCGCTGCTGCCGCGCGATGACAGTCTACCAAAAATACAACTAAATTACTCAAAGATATGTGAACTTTGTTCAGCGGAACATGCGCGCCTTCCTAAGAGAACTTCCGTGTTTTTGTCAATTTTTTATATTTTTTATTCATTATCTCTTTAAATGGCGGAGAGTGAAATTTCTAGAGACCACTACCACACGGAGTCCCCCATAATAATAGAAGGGTGTTTGGACGCAAAAATTTCCCGTTTTCTTTCCTTTCGAGGATTACACAACACGCGCATTACCCCCCCCCCCCCCCCCCTTTGGCACGAACACGCAGCAGCCAGACTTGTTTGATATAACTTATAATGCGGCTCAGCGGCATTGTTGTAAGCGGGTTGTTTTGCCAAAGAGAGAATATAAACATTGGTAGTTCCATCTCATCATCATCACTGATATGTCGTTGAAACCAGTATCGATGTAAGGGTGGGTTCCACACGTTGTTATGAGCTTGCGAGAATTTTTGAATTATTGTTATCCCTCTGATGTGAAAATTCTAATGTCCTCTCACCCAGCGTCTCAGGGTTGCCAGATAGTGTGTACAAAAACAAATAAAAAAACAAGTGCGTTGAAATTATCAGAGGTGGTGAACAATTTTTTTTTATTCTCGGTAAGGAAGTTTTTTTTCTGTTTTGTTCGCTTCTCAATAAAAAAAAAAGTGGTCGGAATATTAGGCAAAAAATTGCGTATAAGCGTTTTGCACAACTGAATGCGTGAGTTCATCTGGTCAGTCAAACAGCGCGTACGTATAATTTGATGGTGTACTTACGATGTTTTTGAATGCGAAAGTTAACTACGACAGGCTCACCATTTCTACGAACTGTCTCATTCTCAAGTACGCAGGATATTCTACTGCAGTGGAGGTGTAGCGAATAGAACGAGCTTATACCGCAACCGCAAAGCATGATTTTAATATTGTTTCAACAAGAAAATCCTCCGAGCGTGGGCCCCTTCGCGACACCAGAACACAGCCGCGCGCGCCGGCTCGCGATAACATCTCTCCGACGTGGTCACGTGATGTATGTACGTGGCGCCAGCGGCGCCTCCACGACGCGGCCCATGGTTCCTGGGCTGACGTTCGGCAATGCGGTCTTGTGCATGAGATCAGAAGTTCAAGCAAGATTAGAAATTAAGCAACGTGGAATAGGTAGGCTTGCTTTAGGAGCTCACGGGAATACACCAAATCAGGGAGTACAAGGTGATATGGGATGGACATCATTTGAGGGCAGGGAAGCTAGCAGCAAGATAAAATTTGAGAAGCGATTGAGAGAAATGAAGGAGGAGCGTTGGACTAGGAAGGTTTTCAGCTACTTGTACATGAAGAATGTCGATACAAAATGGAGGAAGCGAACCAGGAAGTTGACTGGTAAATACTTAGAAAACAGCAGGTGGCCAAACCAAAAAGAACTATCGGTTAAGAAGAAAGTGAAGGAAACGGAGACTGACATGTGGAAAACGGGCATGATTAAGAAACCCGCACTACAGATCTATCGAACTTTTAAGCAGGAAATTGCCAAGGAAAGGATCTATGATAATACTCGGGGTAGTTCTCTACTGTTTGAGGCAAGGACAGGAGTACTGCGAACCAAGACATATCGGGCCAAATACGAAGGGGTAGACACAGTATGCAGTGCGTGTGGAGAGGAAGAAGAAACTGCTGAACACTTGATAATGTTCTGTAAAGGGCTTCACCCTATAGTTCAGGATGATGGCGCAGAGTTTTTCAAAGCACTGGGGTTTAGGGACCGGGAGGGCAAAATAGACTATAAGCAAGTAGACTTAACTAGAAGGAGGTTATCTGATTGGTGGCTAAAGTCAAGGAACGAGTGAAAATTGAACTCTTCACTGCAAAGTACGAATCCTCAAACTCACTTTTTAAGGAAAAAATAAATAAATATAGTTTTGCGTTCATTAAGTATTACGGCTTGGTGGCGCTAGCCACCGCCCGATCTGAAGGGTACAGCCATATCCATCCATCCATCCATGCAAGGTCGCGCATCACGGCGGAACGTCTCCGTCGAGGACTCGTTAGAAACGACCATGTTAAACGGCGATTTGGGACACCGAGACGTGTATTCCTTGTCCTATTCTGATCGGCTAACCTGTGGTTGCGTCAATTCGGACATTATGCCACCAGAAGTTTGCGCAAGGTGTCGTTAAGTTCATTGCTTCGAGCCACAATTGTGTCGGAGCTTTCCCGTCAAGCTGACCAGCGAACAAGTTTTGTGGATTTCGCTATCAGGTAAGTCCTATCGTACTGCTCTCGTGAATTTTGCCCGCCTTCGGTCTCTTCGACATTCAAGGCATGAGCCGACAAAATGCTCATGCCTTGAATGTTTACGCTTTTTCGAAATCGCACAGAGACTCACTCGAAAGCGGCTTTTTTTTAGGGGCAAAGCTCCTTATGGCGTGGCTTGTGGGTCCCTCGTAGGACGTAACCACCAGTGGCACATACCCGAAATAGCGGTCCTTACAATGTCTGCTGGATGGGGGCACTTGTATATGATGAATACATGATGAATGTGAGATGGCTGTGCTTGGAGTTTTCTCTAGACATATGGACAGACGAACGGACAGACAGAGGGGCGCACGAACGGATGGACAGACAGAGGGATGGCCGCAAAAAGAGATGGACGGACAGACAGACTGACGAACGCTGCGCCCCACTAATCATCATTCACTCCGTGGATATGCTGTGATTTTTTTTTTTTGCGCGCGCTTCGCTGTTCTTGCGAATTCTGTGCAACGGTGTCGCGTGCCCCTGACCGTGAAGTTGGTTACCAGGGGTTTAGCGGTGTGGGCTTGTAAGCTGCTGTCACGTGTCGTGTTACAGTACGCATTGCGTTGTAGTTCACGAAAATTCCTCTACATCACTGGTGAGTGACAGACAAAACTGCGCATCCCATCCTTTTCGTTGCAGTTGCATTATCAGGCGACACGACCGAAGTTTAGTTGGCGTGTTCCGTGTAGATAAACAAGCCACTTTGATTAGCAGGAGTGTGACAGCTGGTCTGTGTCTGAGTGCGATAATTCACTGATAAATATTAGCGCGGCATATTCTGCTGGCAGCGTTTATTGTACCGTGTGCAGGTCTTACGCCGGCAGTAGTTGCTTAAGTCCAGCTTGTTGTTCTTTTGGCTCTCGCTATTTTCGCAGTGTCCGTTAGTAATTTTCTCGTCTCAGTTGGGTGCCAGTGACCTAAGCTGTGGCGCATCGTGGCTCTCGCTATTTGGCTATCAGAAAAAAATGTATCAAAAAAGAATAAAACGGAAACACCATACAGAAGAGATCGCTTGATTGGAGCAGCCCCGAGAGTGCTGTTACGACCGGCCCCAGCATTGGGATTCTCCAAAAGTTTGCGAACCCCTCTGGCAGATCGTCGACGCATTCCCGGGATAGCCCGCACCTGAGACGGCCTTGCAGCCAAGCGAAAACAAAGGTTAATGCACTGGTTTTGCGCTAGGGAACCAAGTAAGAGGAGTTGCGGGGAGAACCGGTTCTTGACCGACTGTGTCGTCGACCCCCACCTCCCCATTCAGGCTCCCCCCTCTCGCCGGGAGAATTCCGGAATCTGCTGTGCGTTCGTGACCATGTTTGGGCATTTTTTAGGGCGCCGTGACCATATTTGGGCATCGTGTTAGGTTGTTCCCCTCCATGTGTTGTGAGCTGGGTTTCCCCCTCCCTCGTGGCCGAGGTGCCGGGGCCACCGTATTGGCTGACGATGCGGACAATGCGCCCAGTGTCGACAACACGGCGCTATAAAATGCCGAATACGTTTTGTATCTCTCTCTCTTCTCTCTTTGGATCAGTTGATCACTTCTCAACATGTAAATAAATCTCTGTCGTTCGTTCGGGCGCTTCTTCTCACTGAATTGTCGGACGATGGATCCTGCTACAGGGCCAGCTACCGAAAACGAGACCGGCAGGACCCGGAGTCCCAACAACTGGATGGCAGCGGTGGGATGCCGATAACCCCGAAAGCGACCACTGGACGGAGTGAGCCCGAAGTCCAACAACGGGACAACAGGAGAAGGATGACACGAGCTCATCGACTTCCAGAGGGAATCGAACGGCACTTCTGAGAGGCACGACGCCGGAGACATGACTGCGAACTGGGTGAGTGCCGGCTTTCTCTGTTAAATTTTACCAGGCATTTACTCTATGTGTTAAGTAAAAGCTGGTAGAGAGGGGCTGTCTTGGTCATTGGGTTAACAGGTAACATGCGTCAGGCAGAAATTGTGTGAGAGCTTGGTTAAGCTCTTTCTGTCAGTGGCGTCAAGGTTAACAGTGACAGGGCAGGATTCCGTGTAAGAGCTTTTTGAAGCTTTATTTGTAGACTAAGCTAAAGGAAAACTTGAGGCAAGACAGGAATCTAGAGCTGTCGTTGCCGTCAAGGTTAATTAGTTGCAGGACAGGAATCTTTGTGGAACAGAGACAGCGGTACTGGAGGCATCCATGAATCTGAAATCCCTGCGAAAGTCTATGTTGTTGCTACTTGCAAGGGAGTTGAATCTGGAGGTGTCGGACTCTCAAAGAAAGCCAGAGCTGATAGAGGCGATTCTCGCATTGGGGGCGGAGGATGACGAGCTGTCAGAATGTGTCGAGGAGATTCAGGAGAGGCAAGCGGCAGAGGCCGAAAAAAAGGCGGCCGAGGCAGAGGCCGAAGGAAAGGCGGCGGAGGCCGAAAGGAAAGCGGCAGAAGCCGAGGCAGATAAGATACGAAAGCACGAGCTTGAAATGAAGCGCCTCGAGCTAGAGATTAGCCATAATAGTAGAGCAGGAGGCAGCGAGGCATCCGGTACCGCAGAGCGGGTCAGGTTCAAAATGACGGACCTAATGAGATCGTACAAGCTAGGGGAGGACATTGGGCTGTTCCTTGTCAACTTTGAGAGAACTTGCGAAAGGCAGGGTTTTGACCAGGAGACATGGCCCCAACGCTTGTTGTCCCTACTTCCGGGGGAGGCATCTGAAGTAATCGCGCGCCTGATGAAAGAGGAGGCTGACGAGTACAGTGAGGTAAAGTCGAGCCTTCTCAAGAAATACAGGTTGTCAGCGGAAGGTTTCAGACAAAAATTTCGCAACGCCGTAAAAGAGAGCAATGATTCATACCCGGAGTTTGCTTACAAGTTAATGGCCAACATGGGGGAGTGGCGGAAAGAGGCAAAGGCGTATGGGAATCATGACAAAATGCTCGAGTGTATCGGTCTGGAACAATTCTATCAAAGGTTACCAGAAAAGGTGAGGTTCTGGGTGCAGGATAGACCAGACGTGAACACCGTAACAAAAGCCGCAGAGCTCGCTGAAGAATTCGTTACGCGCCGCGCCCTCGGGGCAAGCAGCGAGCCAAAAGGGGAAAAATTCCTACGACCGAATAAGGTGCCGTTTAGAAAACAACCGACAAGTCTCGCACAAAAGGGTGAGGAAAACAAGGCATCTAACCATGAGGCGTCGGCAGAGGCAAGCGAAAGGAAATTTGAGGCAAAAAAACCGGCGGCTTGTTTCAATTGCCACGAAACAGGGCACTTCGCGAAACATTGCCCGAAAGAAAAGGTGGCCTTTTTATCTATAAATGAAGCCGACAAGAACATGAAGTTGTTAGAGCCCTATATGTACGACCTTACCGTGAACGGCAAGCAGTGTCGGGTTCTTAGAGACTCCGCAGCCACTATGGACGTAGTTCATCCGTCCTTTGTTCAGTCCGGACAGTATTCAGGAGACTGTGCCTGGATTAGACAAGCCGTAGAAGCAAACAGTCAGTGCCTTCCCGTAGCTAAAGTTGTCCTTAAAGGCGCATTTGGTACGTTGGAAACGGAAGCCGCGGTATCGCCATATCTACCCTTGCAGTATCCTTACTTATTTTCAAACAAGTCAGATCAAATGCTGAAGGAGAAAGGTCTAACGTTGGGAGAAGGCATAGTGCAGGCACTGACTAGATCGAAGGCACGTGCGCCGGCTGCGAGAGCAACATTCACTGAGGCAAACAAGCCTCAAATCGATAACGGGCCTGGTTGCGAGTTGGACACCACGGTAACAAATCGACTTGTGCGAGAACAGGCTGCAGAGTGTCATGCCAACTTCGGATAATTTCAGTCGGCTGCTGCAGGTGAGCCCCGCATCATTAATAACCGAACAAAAAGGTGACCCGATGCTTAAGCAATTCCAGGACAGTTCGAAAGAGGGAATCGCCAAACGAAATGTGAGATTCCAAGAGAGGAGCGGCATACTCTATCGAAAATATCTAGATAGGCGAGGAGTAGAGTTTGACCAGGTAGTCGTACCTCAGGCGTATCGTCAGGATTTGCTTAGTTTGGTGCATGGAGGATCATGGTCAGGCCACTTAGGCGTAAAGAAGACGAAAAATCGTCTTTTACAGGAATACTACTGGCCTGGATGCTTTAAAGATGTAGAGAGGTTTGTAAGATCTTGCGATGTGTGTCAGCGAGTGGGTAAGCCGGGAGATAAGGCGAAATTTCCAATGAAGCTGGTACCCGTAATCACGGAGCCCTTTCGTCGGTTGGTAATTGACACAGTAGGTCCTTTGCCCAAGACAACTTCAGGCTACCGTCACATCCTGACCTTAATCTGCCCAGCTACTAAATTTCCAGAGGCGGTCCCGCTAAAAGAGCTAAGTTCCGTGGAAGTAGTGAACGCACTTCTGTCCGTGTTTGCCCGGGTAGGCTTTCCTGCCGAGATACAATCAGACCAGGGCACCATTTTCACGAGTGCCTTAACGACAACCTTTCTAGAGCGGTGTGGCGTGAAATTATTGCATAGTTGAGTCTGCCATCCGCAGTCGAACTCGATAGAGAAGCTTCACTCCGTGTTGAAGCGAGTGTTAAGAGCCTTATGTTTTGAACGAAAAACTGACTGGGAAATGTGCTTACCTGCAACGATGTTTGCACTAAAAACTGCACCACATGAGACAACAGGATTTACGCCAGCGGAACTTGTTTACGGCCGCAGACTGCGATCTCCTCTTCGTATGCTGAGAGTGTCGTGGGAAGGTCACGGTGATGATCCTATAGTAGTGGAATATGTCCTCACCTTGTTGGATCGTCTAACAAAAGCCCAAGAACTGACCGAGAGTGCGATGACCAAAGCACAGCAGAAGGCTAAGCTTTACTACGATCGAACAGCTAAAGCGCGACACTTTGCTGTAGGAGACAGGGTCATGTTGTTGAGGCCCTCCCAAAAGAATAAGCTTGAAGTGCAATGGGTCGGCCCGGCCGAGATTACTCGAAAATTGTCTGACGCCAACTATGTGGTAAAATTACCAGGAAGTCGTAAGGTACACCAGGTGTATCATGGCAACTTACTCAAGCCCTCTAAAGAGAGTGAAGCCATCGTGAACATGACTGTAAATGTTCCGGAAGAGGTTCCGGCAGAAATTTCTGAATTAGCTCCCGAATCGGACGAAGTCCCGATCGAGAAAAGAGTTGAGGATTTAGTATCAAAGTCACAGCTGACAAGGAAGCAGAAGCAGGAATTGCGTGGTCTTTTGACCGAGTTTCAGGACAGATTTGTAAGCGAGCCAGGCCGGACATCCGTCCTCACTCATGACATAGAGCTTACCTCGTCGAAACCGGTAAGATCTAAGACGTATCGGCTGTCACCTCGCCGGCTTGAGCTAATAAAAGCAGAGGTTAACAGGATGCTGGAATTGGGCGTGATTGAGCCGTGTGAAAGTGATTACACTTCCCCGTTAATTCTTGTGGAGGTACCCGGCAAAGATCCGCGTCCTTGCGTAGACTATCGTAAGTTAAACCTCATCACCAAGGATCAGACCTACCCAATTCCCCACATTGAGGAACGCGTCGAGAGGGTAAGCAGCGCGGAATTTATCTCAACGCTAGACCTAGTGAGAGGTTACTGGCAGGTGCCGCTCACCGAGAGGGCGAGTCGGTACGCTGCATTTATTTCACCATTGGGGACATTTCGCACAAAGTGTTGAGTTTTGGCCTAAAGAACGCGCCTTACTGTTTTTCAAACTTAATGGATAAAGTTTTGCGGTGTCAAGAGGACTTCGCATTGCCTTACTTGGACGACGTCGCCGTGTTTTCCTCGTCCTGGCCAGAACACTTGGCGCATTTGAGAGCAGTACTGACACGCCTACGCGAAGTAGGTTTAACGGTAAAGGCGCCCAAGTGTCAGCTAGCACAAGCAGAGGTACTCTATCTCGGGCATGTTATCGGTCGAGGGCATCGCCGTTCCTCTGAAATGAAAGTGGCAGCTATCCGAGACTTTCCCCAGCCCCGAACGAAAACCGATATTCGGGCTTTTCTTGGAATAGCTGGTTACTATCGTAAGTACATCCCTAGATATTCCGACATTGCCAGCACTCTTACTGACGCGTTGCGCAAGACCGAGCCCCAAATGGTCGACTGGGATGAGGAAAAAGAAAAGGCTTTCCGCGTTTTGAAAGCGGCCTTGTCGAGCCAACCTTTGCTTAGTTCACCGGACTACTCGAGGCCTTTCATAGTCTAATGTGACGCTAGTGATAGAGGCATGGGGGCAGTTCTTAGTCAAAGGGATGAGGGGGATGAAGAGCATCCCGTCCTCTATGTTAGCCGGAAACTCACCCTTCGCGAGCAGGTTTACAGCGCTAGCGAAAAGGAATGTGCGTGCTTGGTTTGGGCAGTCCAGAAACTGGCTTGTTATATTGCCGGAAGCAAGTTCATTGTGGAAGTGGACCATTGTCTTCTCTCCTGGCTACAGACCATGTCCTCTAAGAACGGCCGCCTGCTGCGTTGGAGCCTAGTTTTGCAACAATATACGTTTTAAATACGCTACAAAAAGCGTGTACTCCATGGCAACGCTGATGGCTTAAGTCGATGCCCCTGAGGCGAGAGGATGTCTCGAGAACTCTGGCATTTTTTTTTTCCTAACCTAGACAAGGGCTAGTGATTGTTTTTTTTTTACTCTTTTAGGTGTACTTGTTTGAAAACTATGAAGACACGGCTATCCAGGGTTTCGGGTTCGGTGTGCTTCCAGTGTTGTTGTTTTGTGTCACCTTAACGTATGAGTAACATTTTGAATAAATTGTGTATTTCCTTTAATATCAGTTAAAGGGGAAAATTGCCTGGTGGAGTTTGGTGGAATTGACCGGCGCTCACCGGCTGAGTAGTTGTGTTTTCATGTGCGTATGTGATGTCTGTTGAGCCTACAATGAAGCAGGTGGTGCCCTCTACTTCATCAAAGACGGTCATCACCAAACCGACTGCCGGCGCTGATCTCTCTGGACAGTGTTTGCAAACCTCAGCCCATCGAGATCTTTACCCCCCCGCGCGAGAGACTGTTACGACCGGCCCCAGCATTGGGATTCTCCAAAAGTTTGCGAACCCCTCTGGGAGTTCGTCGACGCATTCCCGGGATAGCCCGCACCTGAGACGGCCTTCCAGCCAAGCGAAAACAAAGGTCAATGCACTGGTTTTGCGCTAGGGAACCAAGCAAGAGGAGTTGCGGGGAGAACCGGTTCTTGACCACCTGTGTCGTCGACCCCCACCTCCCCATTCAGGCTCCTCCCTCTCGCCGGGAGAATTCCGGAATCTGCTGTGCGTTCGTGACCATATTTGGGCATCGTGTTAGGTTGTTCCCCTGCATGTGTTGTGAGGTGGGTTTCCCCCTCCTTCGTGGCCGAGGTGCCGGGGCCACCGTATTGGCTGACGATGCGGACAATGCGCCCAGTGTCGACAACGCGGCGCTATAAAATGCCGAAGACGTTTTGTATCTCTCTCTCTCTTCTCTCTTTGGATCAGTTGATCACTTCTCAACATGTAAATAAATCTCTGTCGTTCGTTCGGGCGCTTCTTCTCACTGAATTGTCGGACGATGGATCCTGCTACGGGGCCAGCTACCGAAAACGAGACCGCCAGGACCCGGAGTCCCAACAGGGCACAGCGCGTTAGCATGGGCGCTTCCCAAGCTCATAGGGCGAAAAAGGACGAAGAAGCTACCTTCGCTGTAACAGTTTGGTTAGAGTGCCGGCACATCAACTCTGAGCGGTGTAGTCCCTGTTGCCGGGGCTATATTTACTTCCGTCAATGCCTGCACCTTGCGCCCGCAAGCTCTTTTGAAGAAAAGCAGCTCTCTCGGTTTGTGAAAGAAGGGGTTCAAAGTACATTTAGCGGCTGCCGCCTTTAACTGCAGCTCAATAAAAGACTGCGAAGGTCTCTGAGATATGTCGTTGACATTGCTCTGAGTGTTTGCAGTGATATCGCTAGCACTCCTTGGTATAATGTAGTATGACTGTTGGTGGTAAACATATTTTAATACTATATTTTAAAAATATTTCATTCAAACGCTTAGGTACTTAGCATTAGTTGCATGCCATTATTAAATGACTTCATTTGGTGCTGTCACTTGGAGTTGAGGCCAGCGGTGCTTGTTAATGGAATGGGTATACTTAAATTTGGCCAGACCAGTTTGCTGTCTGGGCAACCTCAGGAAATTTCGGAAGCACCAGCTGGACAGCGAAGCGAGTGCAATACGTTGTCGTTTCACATTGGCTTAATAGTGTCCAAGTGTTAGTGAAATTCAGCACTTTGCATACTTTTCATAGATGGCACTGTATACTGTAAAATACCAAGTGCGTGTTTCTTCCTTCTTTGGAGGATTTCAAATATGCGGCCACCTGTCTCCTCTAATCATTTTCACTCGTTTATACTGTTTATGTGCCAAACTAAAACAGTTTGTGCATGTGTGTGTAGCTTATGAAGAACAATACAGCACTACCCATCCCCCTTCTCTATCTCCAAAGGACGAAATGCTGCTGCCATACTTGCTTTGTTTTTGTTTGAATGCCTAAGTTTTTTTGCTGTGTACTGCAGGTAGCAAACAGAAGTGCCCTGACGAACTGTGCAGTGCTGACCACACGGTGAGCCAAGCATCCTATAAGAGGTGCTTATTCAGCATATGTGGCTAACTCAAAGGTATAGTACAAAGTTCTATTTAATGAAGAAGAGTGTTGTTTTGAGCTAGTCATGTCGAAGTGAAAATATTGCAAAATAAGTGAGGGTATACAGAGTAAAATCAGGATGTATGCTACCTAGAACTTAACTATATTCATGCGAAAGTGTTAATTATGTGCAACTCTTATTTGAGAAAGAAGTGCAATAGTTTCCATAAATAAGGATAGTTGGAAATTGCTGCACAACTAGTCACTGTGATTTTTGCGCTCATTAATGTTTGGCCCTTATTCTTGTGGCCTCCTACTGACATAAAATTACTTCACATAAGCAACAGTAGAGAGGCTCTTGCTAGCTATAATAAGAAATAATTGTTATCAGAATTTTGAGTTCCAATAAATCATGCTGTAGAAGAGTACTCCACCTATTCGTCACCATGGCGAGTGCATTTCGTCTGGAAACGTGACTTGGTTTCGCAAAGTATTGCCTTTCTGTAGAATGGGGTACTGGCAAGTGGAATTTCGCAAAAACTGTAAAACTTTATTGTTTCTTGCAACAAGCATTGTTATCTTTCTTGTAAATGCATGCATAGTGTATAGAATAGTGACCCATTTTGAAATTTACAACATTATCATAGCAGTGTCTTAGACTGTCTTTACTGTATGCGATTTATTTCTGCCAAACATGAACCTAATTTTTACCATTTTTCATTGTCGATTGCTAATTTTTCTGTGTACGTTTGCAAGCACACTTTCACTTATAATGCTAAACAACAGGCTTGAGTGATGAACCTGATTCTTGACTATGAATTTTGCAGAGTACCTAAAATGGTCTCTTCTACTTGGCACAATTATTGGCTACTGTGTGCATGTTCTATTCATCTAGATATAAAATTAGAGAATGCAACTGGTAGCATTGAATACTGTGTTCAGACGCTTGTATACACTGTGAAACCTTGCTGGTGCCAAAATTTGTTAAGGGTGTACTGTGAAGCGACTGGTAGCTAGCAACACTGCATTGTTACAGCTAATTGCACAATGGAGCATTTTTCAGCTGCTCACGTAGTTCGAGCAGATGTCGACCACGTTCACTGTGGTACGACATAGCCACAAAGTTCATGCATCTGCAACCTGCATACCAGGAACCCTTATGTGAAGCAACATGATGCTGTGATGGGGGCAGCTAAGTGAGAACTGGGTTTTCTCTGTCAGTGTTATTACATAGGTTTGCTAAATGCATTCGAGTAGATTCAGCAGGCACTTGCAGCTACAGAGTCAGTAGTAACAGCACATTTCAATAGCAAAATTACCTAGCTGTATATTGCATTTTCCAGAAACTCCATTATTTTGTGACACCTTAATGTCACAGCTTGCTCACTCATTTCTTGGTGGTGGCACTATACAAGAATTATATTTCATATATCATGCAAAATTATCCAATTTTTCATATTGTATGATAAATTTATGCTTTTCAACTGCTTTTTCCCCAACTAAAGCTTAACTTCTGCTAGATTGTTTCATGGGTGAAAACAAAAAACCAGGCCAGGGAAAGCAATAAGGTGCTCCATTATAACTGAAGCAAGTATGTCTGTGGTTCAGTCTATAGCTGAATTTTTTTAAAAGGCACCAATGTGGATTTCATGTGAGTGTTTACAGAGAATAATTATGCTGTGTTACTTTTGTTATCACAGGAAGCACTTCCCAAAAGCAGTGCTACAAGGATGTGAGCCACAAGTTCTTTTCAACAATCGGATCAGATGCCTGAAAGCCATGGGCTGGCTGCCTCTGGCCTACACAGACAGTGCAGTCATCACAGTAAAGGTCTTGCAAAGGCGTGAGGCATTCCTATGTTGCATAGAGTAGGCATGTTATTTGTCAGTTTTATAGCTTATAGGAATATGTCTGCAAAAGTAATTCCCTGCACAGTGTGTTTTACATTCTCGCAAAGTGCGATTAGGCAGCTTTTGCTTTGTCTTATTTATCACCTTGCAGACCATCTCGCTAATTCCTACAGGGTGCTGCATTAATCGCATTGTGTGAGTATCGCAGAAACTTCATTTCGAAAAACAAATATGGTGACCCCTTCATGCCTGACCAGTGTATACTCTTCATGTGATTTTGCACTGACTGTCGGTTGGTTCTCTCTGCAATATGGAATAGTGTTTTAGCCTTAAAATTACTCGGTGTAGATTGGGTCGTTGTGAGGCGTGCTGCATATTTGTTTATCTCACCTATGCCTTGCACAGTACTTCCTCACCGTGCCGATGTAGCATAGCGGCACATCAATAAGGCCTTTCTTAGTTGATGGCTGCATGTTGATTGCACAATCACTGACGTCATGCTTTGTTGGCTTCTGACTGCAGATGGTTACGTATGCGTACCCCTCTTCACGATGAGAACGATGGAGAAGCCGAGTGAGAAACTGAAAACAGCTACAATGTGTGTTTTATTGGCTGTTACTTCATCACTTCATCATGTGAACACATTATTTGTGGCAACGTGCTCAAAATTTACAATTTATGCAGTTATCGAAAATTTGAGATGGTCGGGTTGTATAGTAGCTTTTTACATTTCAATTATCAATGGTCAGTTTATGCACCGCATGGCTTTGTTGATTTATATTTTGCAGTGCTCATCTGTGAATTAGTCTGTAGCTTCTGTCAATATTTATGTGTTCATTATACGAAACATTCTGTATGTTCAATAGGTACCATCAATAGCAAAAGTTTGCGTGATAGGAATTGTTCGATGAAGCTAAATTTTTACTTTGTCTGAGAATGTAATTTTGAAAGAAGTATTTCATACTGCACTTCGCATTCTGATCTATGCAGTCACCAGCCTAATTACAAGCATTAAGTACCGGTGTATCGAAATTCACATTTGTTGTGGATTCAACATCTACCAAACTTTTTCTGTTTATAGTACTTTCATAGATTTTTCGTGTCACTAGAGCCACCTCCTTTCTTTTATTTTGCAGCTACATAGCTGGCAGTTCATTGCTTTGCTGCTTTGCTTGCCTAATACCTATTCAACCAGTGCATTTAATACGGTGTTTTGGGTGTACTTGCATCATTAAGTGTTTATTATTGTATTATTCGTGGAGCTTTTTTTGGTCTTTTGGCTTTAAAATTTTGGCAACTTAACTGCTGTTTTTAGAGCAATCTCTACATATCAATATTGACTCTACTAAGCTTTGGTTCAGATAGAAAAGCTGAACAGTTGCCGAGGTGCATGGCCTGCACCACAGCATTCTTGGTTAGCAGATATAGATTCTAGGCCGGATAATATGTTCTTCTTGCTAGTTGCGTGTTTTGCTTTTACCTAGAGCTCTTTTCATAGTCCTAAAATTGATCTTACGTTGCTTACAGCTATGCTACCATGTGAACAACTCCCGTACAGAGTGATTTTGATCTTTAGGGCAACAGTTGAACTTTTAAGGGAGGCTAAAATGCTAGATGGTTAAGTGCTTTTGAATTGACATCTACATTCAGAACCCCATTATTATTGTTACATCAAGTGAACAAAGTGGTAATTCTAGATTGTATACACATTTCAAATAGGAGAGGTGAGCTGCTTAGTAGGTTTGTATCCGCATTAAAAAGGCAGGGCATGGAAACATGGACTCGAGAGAGTAGTGAAGACACCGCAAACACCAACTGGAAAAGTTGACATTAGCCTAGAAGCAAAACAAGGCAAGTGGAGATATCGATCAAGATGACATGCCTGTTGGTCTTTGTAAGAAATAAATGCTCAGAATTTGATTTCTTCGTTGAGATATTTAATGATTGGCTCACACATGCCCTACCACATGTCGCTATGCCAAGCCTCAATATTAGATGCATTTCTCCATTTCTCTGCTTGTAGGAAACTGCGTGATTCGAATTTTGGCATGCATTTACGTCATGATATAAAGATAGATTTAATAAGGGGCGTCTGGTTAGCTGTCTTATATGTTCCATTAGTCTATCTTCTCATTGGTTGTTGGCATTTGAAGTGTCCTGACTCACCAGCAGCCATGTTTACATGCCCAGTCTTTTCAACATGTATGCATATAATGCGTAAGGAAAATAGTTTATTGAGTGAGTATTAAGAAATTAATTTATGTCTAGTGCAAAATGTTGTTTCTGTTTTCTCTGTTAGACTTCTTGCTTGATGACTGGGCATTATTTTGGAGCCTGCAAATGGGGTATGAGATATAAATGCATAAAGCAGCAGCTGTTAGCATGCTTTCGAGACTGCTACCTCATGAGGCCGAAAAAGTTAGGTTGTGTTACATGGAGCATACTTGAAAAAGCTAACTGTTTTTAATGTTTTTGTTTTCTCGGCAGACATTCTACAAAACCAGCCCAAAGGCAGACAGAAGGTAGTACAGATGGACAGACATAAGCCATTGGGCTGCCTCGGAAACTGTGATTTTGCATTAACCTGTAAGTATTTGCAAGTTCGTGGTCTTGTCATGTTAGTCTGTAAAGTGGTTTCTTGATCATTTCCAATATTTTCCGAAACTGGTGCTTCGATGCCTCAATGTGGGAAGAAGTTGTTCCAGCACTATTTTCGGGGAAAAACTTTCTAATACAGCAGAGGCCTTTCAAATCATGTGCTCAGAAATTGAGTTATGGGAGAAAAATAATCTACACATGATTGTTCTTCATGGTTCTTCCACTGTCTTTGTTTCTTTGTCAGCAAAATGTCAAGGCTAGAGTATCAAAATAATTTTGTTTCAGTTTATGGTAATTGTGGTCGCGAGGAAACATGGCACAATGATACTCGGCTGCTGACCCACAGGTCGCTGGATTGAATCCTGGCTGCGGTGGCTGCATTTCTGACGGAGGCGGAAATGTTGTAGGCCCGTGTGCCCAGATTTGGGTGCATGTTAAATAACCTCAAATGGTCTAAATTTTCATAGCCTTCCACTACGATGTCTCTCATAATCATATGGTGGTTTTGGGGCGTTAAACCCTACATATCAATCAAATCAAACATGGAGAAATGCAGTGTTTTTAGTATATTTTTTACAAGAGTGGTTCTTTCTTGTAAAATAAAATTACATTGTTTAAGTGCATTTACCAAAAGTTAAAAGTACTTCTGGCTCTAAAAATTGAAGACACCTTCACACATTTTTACCCTGGGTTCTTTGGCTGATAAGACAGTCATTAAAGCATGAACATAAAGGGTGAGCAATAAATTGAGAAGAAAGGCTTACTGTTCATATCCTAAAATTCTATCAAGCACTATATGACAGTTGTGGTATTATGGCAGAAGTTAAGATGATAATAGGAGAGGGGGGTCTTGATAGAGGGTCAAATCATTAAAGAAAGTTTGTTCTTGGAGGCAATCAAGATTTTTCAAGATTTGGTTGTTTTGAATGTTTGAACAAAAACCGTTTGTCTAAGTTGTGGCAGTAAACTTGATACAGTTTACTGCTCTGGTAATTGTATGTTCTCTTGTCCCATCACTCATCTTTAGCATCATGGGCATAGTGTTATGAAACTGTTGAGCAGCCAGACCCCTGCTAAATGCCTAGTCCTCTGCAGCTTAAGTTTTGCACCCCGTATCATTACAATAGAAACATTTGTTAAAGTTGAGGTTTTGGAATGAATGTGTTGAGATGTATACCTGATGAAAAAAAAATAATTGAACAAATGTTAGAGCTTGTTATTCGACAACAGAACTTTTCTTTACCGAGGCAGCAAACTGCATAATGGTTGCTGCCACAACTTAGAGAAATTGTCCTATTCAGAAATTGGCTCGAACAACACACTTAATTTAGCGATATGACACTCATTCAACCACCTATCTTCATGTTAGCTCCTGCCGTAATGAGATGTACAACTGTCGTGTGGTGTTTATTGGATTTAAAAAAAATCTAGATGCAAGCCTTGATTCTTAACTTAATGCTCACCGTTTGTGTTGATGCATTATTTATTGTCTTCATCAGGCTAATACTTCCATCATGATGTTAATAATAAGGCGGAATTTACCCATCCAGCACTCTATCACGCGCAGTGCCAGAGTGTTGGATCGGTTGAGGCTACGGAAACGAGAACGAAGTCTTGATCCTCTTATCCACAGCTCCTGTTTCTTGCTCCAAAGGTGCCATTACAGTATGTAGCCTGGCTCGTAGGCCTTTGCAGTGGTCTACAGTACTTTGTCTTGTGTAAGATTTCGTAATATAATGCAAATTTATTTTGTTCACCCCGCGTAACTCTTCATGGTGTTAGTAGTTACAGAAAAAGTAACAGCTACACTATGGCACTACTTAAATGGAATTTGTTATGCTAGTCTATGAATTTTTTTGCAGTTGAAATATAGTGTGCTTAACGTTGAGTTCTTGCCTACTATAGCAATAGGTCTTCGTAGCATAATGCTGCTTGTTCTGCATGTGATCAGTTCTTGTCCAGAAAGACCGTCTGCTTTTGCGATTCATGAAATAGTGGTGTGAACACAGGTGATGTACGTAGTAGGCACCATAGTGGTTTAAACTCTGAGCATTGCTGCTGCTACAATAGTTCTTTTTTTCTACTTCTGTTTCAGACATACAGAAAGGAGCCAAGTGGAGCATTTCATGGGCCATGCACACAGTTTCATAAGCGGGCTTTCAGCACTTTTGATAATTATGTTTCTGAATACATCTGCTAAAGTTGTGTTCAAAAAAGCGTGTAGTAGTGCATTTCATCGTTCATTTGGCATGCAGTAGCAGGTATGGCTCACACATTTGCAAGATAACGCAGCGCAGTGTATATTGCCACCCACACGTAGTGGGTCGACAGCAAGAGTGGCTCTCAATCTGGAGAAAAACAGAAAATTGCTGGCCTCTTCTCTGCTCGAGAGCCAGCCACGACTGACGCATCATCGTCCTAGCCTTTTGGGGAGTGTTATTATAATTTCCTAGTGGGTATCAAGCAAGTGTGCTTGCAGTAGTTACCCAATGAGTGTTTTGAAAAGGCTCTAAAAAGCTGCTCTTCTAGCTTTCACTGTGGCAGTGTGCTGTGCCTCCCACGCAGGCCTGGCGTTTTTTTTATTGCTTTCAATGTCAAGCTTATTTTCTTTCGGACTCGACCAACTGAAAAGAGGGGGGGGGGAGGTATGGGGAGACATGCTTTTTCCTCCTAATGGAAAACCCTGCGCATGGATAACTGCCAAAAATATACGGCAAAAAAGAAAAAAAAAACAGTCTCGTATTACATCAACTTGATCTTCTCGAAAATTTCTTTAATATATTACCTGACATGTATCACTTTTCTCTCTGTATTATATTCCTCATTATTTCTTCGCTATTACTGTCGGGTTTGGGGGCGGTTTGCCCTAGTACAGCAGTTTGACATTCATGCCATTGGAAGATAACATACTTCTTCAGTACCATGATATATCAATAGCGCTGAGAGCACGCACGCACAGCTCTCGGCATATAAATGTGGCAAAATTGATTTTTGGCTTAAGAATGAATGGTCTCTGGTTCAAGTCATGATTGAAGAATAGAAATATAAGATAGGATGTGTACTCTTTTGTTAAATGTGGTGGGTCAGAATGCCTACTGAACCTAATAATTTCTCGGATGGGTTTCTTGTCAAATTGCACTTACATAACCCTCTGCAGAACCACTTTAGCACACGTTCATCAATGTGCGTCACCTTCTCTAAGTCCTGTATATCCTGTAATCATAATAAAACGCTAGCTGAATACTTTTGCAACTCTGACACATTTAGATATTCCTCTTTCCATAATACTGTTACAGAGAGGTGCTGCCTTTACACAATGATAAAAAACATTAAATCACCATAGATTAGTGTCCAATGCCATGTCGCTTCTCTGATCAGAAGTTCTGTCATTGTGATCTTTGGGTAACACTCAGCCAACTTCAATCTGTTGGTCGAGTGGCACAAGCTCGCAATGCCATGATTAGAGGAAGAAAGGCAAACACTGGCACGATTACATGACTGATTTTATTGGAGGGAGAATCACAGGTATGTGCATATTAATTCGAGCTAAATAATGCCAGGGAAAGTGTGTGGGATGTCATTAGTAGTTATTGGAATGTAAATGTGAACAAATAAAAAAGGACGATAAGAGAAGTTGCCAGAGGCAGGAATTGAACGTGGGACTAATTTGTTTCGTCCACTTTTATTTCTTCACATTGACATTACAATGACTTATAATGGCATCCCCTATTCTTTCTCTGGCATTATTGTCTGGTAGTTTTTATTTATATTGTTTCCTAAGAAGAAAACGAGGCCTTAAATTTACATGTACATGCAATCGCAAGCTGCAAAGGCACAATGTTACAAGGTTTGGTGGAGCATAGCAAACATAAGGTATCAAAGTGACTGCGCAATTTTCTATTGTCGACGTTCCATTATTCCTCGAAACGTGGTGTCTATGCTGCATATGGATAAATATGCTTCAGGTCCTACCTTCAATGAAAGCAGTTGTCTGCTGACACTTGTGTTCGTCTTCCTTCTTGTTGTACTGTGTTACTCTGGCATTATTTACGATAAATGGAAGTTCGTAATAATAAGTCCTACATTTATGTTTTCGAGTGATGAACATCAATAGATGGTTTTTGCTGTATAATTTGATTTTATCCTTCCTTATTTACATGACAATTGACTCCCGTTGATTTGATTAATTTGTGGGATTTACGTTCCAAAACCACGTATGATTATGAGAGACGCTGCAGTGGAGGGCTCCGGAAATTTGACCATTTGGAGTTCTTTAACGTGCACGCAAGCCTGAGCACAGAGGCATGCATTTCCGCCTACATCGGAAATGCAGCCACCGCAGCTGGGACTCGATCCCGCGACCTGCGGATCAGCCGCAGAGTAACGTAGCCACTAGACCACCGCGGCAGGACGATCAACTCCCGTAACTTTTTGTTTACTTAGTTTAGGTGACGTAATTTCGAGTTTGTGTATGGCTGACTAGATGACTTCTACACATTGTTGTATATCGTTGCGCATAAGGACGAAGCAAACGAAGACTGATGCACGTGCTTGCTGCTCCGAGCAGCTAGAAGGAAGACGACGACGCTGAGATATCGAACCTGTTTGCGCCCTAGTCTTACGGCATTGAATCGGTGATTGTTCGCGATACTCTGAGCACGCCTGATCACGGCTACTAGGACAGAAGTAAGGGCCGAGGTTCAACACGTGTTGGAAGTTATCAAGGAACCAACGACACAGCTGCTTCGTCAATCGAGAATCGCAGGAGACCGTCATCATGGGAGTGACACGGTCTGAAGCGGGAAGTGAGACTGAAATGACTGAGGCTCTGACTGACTACACTGCCGGCGGCTTCGGCTTTGTCCCAGGCCATGGCATGGAAAAGACAGTCATGGGTCGAGGAGCACTGGCTGCAAGGTGGCCAGGTGTTGAACAGTCGAGCAATGACTGGGAAGGAACGACAACCACCACAACAGATTCATTCATTCATTCATTTTTATTTCCTTAAGGACCCCACTCGGGGGTATTACATAAGGGGTGGATACACAGGAAAAGAGAACATTTGAACACGTTAGTTTTGCAGCATAGGTGATTTGTAAGATTTGTCGCGAAGGATGATGGGCAGGTGGTGGAAGCAATGGAGCAAGGAAGGTCGTTCCAATCCTTGACGGCGCGGGGAAAAAAAGAAGCGGAAAAAGCGGCAGTTCTGTTACGATAACGGGACACTTGAAGTGGATGGCTTGTGCGGTGTGAGATGTATGTCGGGGGGAGGATGTAAGGAGCTGCATTGAGAGAAGAATGAAAAAATTTATGAAAGAGAGAAAGGGTGGCGATACGGCGGCGAACAGAGAGGGGTGATAAGGGCGCGGGAGGGCAGTCCTATGGTGCACCGGCAGAGTCCAGCTGGGGCAACAGCAATGGTACTGCCAGCTCTGGCTCGAACAACAATGGTGCGGCTGACAACGATAGTGGTGCAAGCACAGTGGCCTCGGACGATCCCCGGCATGAGGAAGAGACGTCCGCGTCTGCCCCAACCCGGACGCTGGCGGCGGATGAGGGGGACAGTACCGGAGACGAGGGTGACCGGCCCCGCGGATTTTTCATATGCCGGCAGAGAACCACATCGCAAGGACTGCATAAACGAGCTTGTGCTTAACTTGGGCCCCCGAAGGCAAGCAAAGGAGGCACCCTATGTGCCACCCTCTCTTCCCACCGATGAGGACACCCTCCCTTCGAAAATCTCCACCAGCATCAACTTCGACAAGTACGATGCCATTCTCGTGGTAGTAATGAATGGTTACTTTTTGCACATTATGCTTTTTCATGATATCTCTCTTGGCAGTGTATTTAACGATCTCAATTTCTATCACGTCCAGGACATATAGGTACTTTGATTGCAGTGTTTTTCACCTGGCGCACTTTTGCTTTTGTTCTTGTAAGTGAAATTAGCCAAAAGTGAAATCAGGATATTATATCTGTATAATTTGTATCTTTAAACAACTTGTTATCACGTGCTAATTTATGCCCTTCCCTTCATTATTGTACGTTTGCACGCTGAATATGGCTGAATTAAAGGCATTTGTTTAAACAAATAAATAATTAAAAAAGTTTTTGTACTGTCGGTATGAACGCAGTGATTAACACCGTGGGGACAAGTTTTAGCTTCACTGGAAAGCTTCAGCGATATATATTTTAAAGCAATTCATCTCGTATGTCATTTGAACAGTTAAGAAAATTTATACTTTATCCATAAGAGGCACTTTTCAACATCTTCAACCGGGTTTCGGAGAGGGGATGTGGTCATGACTTTTTTGTTTTTACCAGCTTGAACCCATTCAAAGCACAATCGTTTCACTTTTTTGTCCTAATTGATGATAGTCTGTAGACTATACAAGCTCAGAAGTGAGAGGGAGGTGCTGACACAGACTTCTTTACTGGGAAGGGCGATCGCCTCCCCCCCCCCCCCATTAGATATCCACCACTTACCGAGAGTGCCAAATAAGCTTAATGACTACGGGAAAAGCTCAGATTGTTCGAAATTGTGCCCTTTCCCTCGTACGCATGCATGAGAAAGAGGGCTAAAGGTCAGAGTATAATAACGCCTATCTGGAATCGCCATCTGCAGAGGCGGATGCCACAGCCGGAAGCACATCGTTTTTTTTATCCACGAGCCGTTAACGGGCGATCAGGAAGAACGAACATAAACAATATATACATTGGCACAACATAGGCGGCTAACGTTGGATGCGTGATAGAAGCACGCCTGCCATCCAGCAGCGCGATGAGCTTCAGGTGAATTCTTTGCGAATTCAGCCACTGCCTTATTGACGTCTGGCGCTTTCCGCCAGGCAATACGACAAACTCGGCTCGAGCTGGAAATGCGTAATCAAAAAGTAGGATGTAGAACAAAATTATTGATATTTAATGAACGTGTTGCAAGTTGCAACGTGTTCGCTATATTTCTATAATTATGTTGTCTGTATTGATGACAGCAAGACAGAGTGAGACGCAACATGACTGAAACAGACTCAGTGTCACGTGTAATAATTATTTATTTCGCTTTGCTGTCACCTCAAGAGATCGAAAAGAATGATTTCTGATTGCCCCATGAGTATATAGCAAAAAATGTTGCCATGCCCAATAAATAAAACACCAGGAATTAGTAGCTGTGAAGAGAAATCTCGTGAATTTCGATGCCACTATTCATCGTTACCCGGTTAACACGTGTAAATGCTGCAAAACTAGCACGATAGCAATCATGGATATCCTTGCGTTTAAAACATTCAAAAGCAAGTTTTTGCACTCGTCAAGAGAATGCTTCATTACATTTGAATACCTTATACGTCTAATTATTGAACACCTTGAAATAATATCATAAAAGTTTGCCGAAGCCTCATAACTACGCCGAAATTATTTTCGCCCATGCCTGCAAGGATAAGCTGCTGGAACTGCACGTGAGCATTGTTATTTTCTAGTTCCTCAAGAACCATTCACACAGTTCACTGCCAGAGCTCTGACAACCACCGAGCCCTGGTGTCATATAATTAGATATATTAGGGCATGAAGACGGCACTTTACAGCGGGTGACGCGTAGGTTCTAAGAAATACGTGAATAAACAGTTCAAAATCTTGAAAACCACACAAAAAATTATGATAACTACCGAAGGAATAGTCAATCAATAAAATATGTCATCAAACACTCGATCCCTGCATTTCTCGTCTTTTTCAGCTCCCACCATCTTGCGTTGCTTTACACTTTGCAGAGTTCTCAGAAAAACGACGATGAAAAAAAAATTCTGCCACTGTTATCGCAAGTGTATGCGGCATAACCTGAGACACTTATTTGAGTTTAAGAGACGAACATGGATAAGTATTTCGTGACATGAGTTTCTTGTAAAATTCCACTTAAATAACCTTCTGCACAACCACTCAAGCACTAATTCATCAATGTGTACCACCTTTTCCAAGTCTCGGATATCACGTAATAAGCCTTAATTAGACCACTTTCCACTAAAAGAAACCATGCTTGCGAAGCAGCGCATGGGTCCACTCAAAGTTCCGTTCATCACGTGCGCCATGACTGATGCTAACGCCACCTTGCGAGTGGAGCACACTATGAATTGACTGTAGTCTCGATTGGTGTTGCTCGTCCCGAACTCTTGTTGAAGCACGCCACGCGGGTTGATTGCCAGGCCCCGTGGGAGCACGTGGGTTCATCGCGCACCTGCAGAAGTTTGTTCCCCGACGCCCTTACATGATTGCTGATAGTGTGTTAGGAGAGAGGCGTCTTAGCCAGCCATTTACGTAGACCCGGAGGCGTGTTGCAATGCATTCTAGCAGTGCTTGGGCCAGCCGTCGCGCATGCGCAGTAAGCCCTAGTTCACACTGAGCCATCCGCTTTTACAGCGAGCGAAATTCTGCTGCCGAAACAGCGTTGTTCGCACAGGACGCGCCCCGCGCCGCCAAATGCAGGATAGATGCGCTGTCACCCGGTTGTTGTCGCGGCTCGCAAACGCCACATACACGATCTGGTGGTCTGGACTTCTATGATTCTCGTACGCAGGAAACAAAAAGAAGCCGTACTGCTAACTTTGCTGGCAAATCGCTGTCTTGTAATGCAGAGTTAGCAGAAAAAAACCGCCGACGCCAGCGGCACCGGTTTCGCTTTGCAAGACCCCAACATGCTCGATCACGCCAACGACAAGCTCGGTCACCCCTTCTGCTGAAAGCTGAAGCTCAAAGCACTGCTCAAAGCTGAAGGAACGCCACCATCACTATTGGATGGCGAAGTTTCCGTCTCTTTTTAGTGTGGCATTAAGGCCCACAGGACGGCTTTATGCTCTCCCATAGTAGAGTACGAAGCACTCTAAATCGTTACCCACTTTTTTTACCACCACCCCCTATACAAGCGTACAGACTTTTTTGTGTGAGGCTTTTTGTGGGACGGCTTAGCGATCTCCCATAGTTGAGTCATGGAGTAACATAGTAACCGTAAAGAGTGGGGAATGGCCGCCCTACGCGGCCCAGGCTCGTCCTGCCGTCTGTTAGGCGGCGCAACCATAAAAAGTAAACGTGAAATAATGGCTCACGATGTTTCGCTTAAATAGCTTAGACAAGAAAAGTAATCTTTTCAATGATGATACAGCATAAATAGTTCTTTGCTAAAAAAAAACATTGGTTGACATGGTTACGGCGCCTCCACATACATCATTGCTCCCATGTTAGGCTTGGATCACCTGCGTAACGCTGACCCAGTATTCGCTTTCCGGCTTCAGCGGTACCCATGTTTAGACCTGTGTAAAAAAGAGCGCGCCGCCAAATTCTCGCGACGAAGCGCCGAGAGGTCAACGATAAAACAAGAAACAAGGATCCAAAGATTCTCCGGGCACGCGTATTTCTCCCCTGGGAAGCGTACGTGCGCCGACGAAACCTCCTCGCATCGGCGGCCGAGCAAGCCCTAGAACCTTCCCGATGGAAAGGGGCGTGGTGATGCAGGGTTGCGTCATCCATCGCGGACGGCCCTCGTACCGTCTCGCCCTTTCCCCAGCCTTCGCTGCGTATCGCGCCGACGAAATGATGAGAACTTTCTGGAATCTCGCGCGGAAGGTATTTAATCGAGCAGCCGAGATGGGAGATCAGGAGAAGAAGGAAGTTAGCGCCAGTGTGCGTGGGGTATTCCGCCACGTCTGTCGGTGAAGGTTTTGTCCTTATTGACAAAGCAGGAGAAGAAGAAAGTATGCGCCAGAGTGCGTAGGGTGTTCCGCCTTGTGCGCGAAGCCTTTTGTCTTCCGTGACAAAGGAGGAGAAGAAGAGGATTTCCACCTGAGGGGTGAAGACTCGAGCTACAGGCAAGAGTGTGTGTCTACCGCTATCGAGCGAAGACGCGTGGCAACAGCTGCGTGTGTGAAGCCGACGTGTTTCCGGCGAAGAAGTTTGAAGCTTGGATAGCAGCCAATTGAAGACGCGAGGTTTTCTGGAAGAGAAACTTCGGGGGCAGCGGAACGACAACAACGCTGGACTTTGAGTAAGTGATTCTCGGAAGAGTATTATTCAGACTTTTGTTCCAAGATCTTTGGTCTGAATAAGTTTTCTAACTCTTTAGTCTTTAAGTGTCTTGGTCGTTCGATGCATGCGACTGCATTGTAGTGCGTATTGTTGTCTGTGTCCGTTGTTTCGAGTGTGGCTGATTGTACTGTGTAGTACATTGTTTGATTGGTGACATTGTCGAGTGTACATGCTTGTGTATCGTTTTGATCTGCCATAACTGAGAATATAATTTTGTTTTGTTTATCAACTATCGGCTCTGACTTGTTCTTTGGGCCACAGCTGGCGTCCGCTGGCGCGCCAAATAGGACCACTTCTAAATTGACCACGCTTTCGTGGTGCGGTTCGGCGGGCCGATACTCCGGCCCTTGGAATTAGCACGGCGATCGCCTCCTGAATTAACGGGACCAGTGACAACCTGTTACAAGAAAAGGTAAGCAAAGCAAAATAATTTACATTGAACTAAGCTCACACAGCTTGTACCTGTGTCACACGCACGTAGTGAGAAGTTTATTTAAAGTAAAATTTGTCATGCGCGCTTCAGTGTGCATGAGAGCTTCCACGTCAGCCAAAAAAGCGATCCCAACAATCGAGAACCTTCAAACCAATGAATCAGGTGTAATAACAAGAACACATGTTGTAAACTATTTTGTGGAACAAAAATGCTGGTTAACATCACGACCTTCTTACGACAAACCAGCATCCTACGCTAACGTCAATGCGTTGGCATTAAATCCATGTGAGATTACTAGGCCTAGCCACTGCCTCCATCTGTAACATGGTATACTAGACATAAATAACCAAAGCGTAATGTAGATAACCGCAGCGTAAGATAACCAAAGCGTTATGTAGACGAAGAAGCCTCTACAAATTGCAATTACAGTTCCGTGCAGTGGCCTCTGACGAGGGAATAGAAGGAATGCAGGGAAATGCTGCCAGATATATTAGTACAAACGCAACACTTCGCCGATTACGGTGCATGCCTAAGACTTCCGCGCAGATAAAATTATCTCTAGCAAACTATAACCTTCACGCGCATAACGTCATACAACTATATACGGTATTCACGAAAATCACATGCGAGAGCTAAGATGGTGGAACATCATAATGAAGAACCCTCAATCTGACCGCCTTTAAATATCATTCCTGCGCAGGAGACGCTACGACGCGACTACTTTTTTAGACCGAGCAAGGGAGCATGAAGCTGAAAGAAAAGAAAAGGAATAAAAAGTAACTGATTGTGCAGTACTGAGGAAGGGCGAAAGCCGTCAGCTGCGTAAGCGAGCAGTTTTGAGATAGTGTGCAAATACAGCTAGAGCCTCAATGCCGCCATACCGGCGAAATCCCTGAACTGACACCAAGCGAACCGGCACTTCACATTCCCATCTTCGACAATTTTGCACACAGGCAAGTAATGTTCTTGAAAATTTCCAGCCCACCCGACCGCCGGCCACATCCGGCCGTGAGGTTAAGCACAGCTGCGTCAAAATTCCTGACGCCTTCCGGGCAGCAAATGTCGATAACCTCAGCGCGAGCTGGTGCGAGGTTTAATTTTCTCCTTGACATATGTAATGTACCGCTAGAGAGAAGGGGGCGTTATAGAATTAAAAAAAGAACTTATACGGCTAAAATAAAATGACCGGAATTATTCACCTCTCTCCATAGAGGCACAGTTAACGCCCCCCCCCCCCCCAAAGAAAGCAACTACAAATGTAACTAAAAAGCCCCGAAATGTAAAAGCACGCTTTTAACGCGGGGGTGGCGAAATAGCCTGTGCCCCCAGCTGTTTCCCGCCATAACGACCAGAAAAGGTGAAACAATTAAAAAAAATAGTACACACAAGATCAACGAGCAGATTAAATTTTGCAACCCCCCTGTTCTATTGTCGTTGTTTTTTCTCCCAACGGAACTTTCAATCAGCCACTGTGGGCGCACTAATGTTGTAATACTCACAGGATGGCTCCCGAGCATGAATTATCCCTGGCACAACACACGCATTGAAATCACAAAAAGCTCCCCACACACCAAGCTCTGCACTCGTCTTTCTTGATTCATCGCACTGAGAGAAGGTATATACTCAGGGCAGCAATAATCGGCAAATAAAATAATGACTGCGGGCGACTCCATCGGCGGTCAAAACAAGCGTACGATGACCGATGCCGCAAACACATCTTGCTCACAGAAAAACAGACGCGCGCATTATAACAATTCACAGTGAATTCCACACGGTTCTGTATTGCAAGCAGCGAAGTGAAGCGAGCGATACTGAAGTACCGGTCGTGTAAAGCAAGTTAGCTCCTCGTCAGCCCGCGACCACACGAGACACGAAAAGTACACTGCCGTGCAACACCAAGCTTCGCTCAGACGTAGGAGTCGGGCCTGGCTAACCGTCACTAGGTGAAGTTCAAACCCATCACATCCAAACGGTCACGACGTATACTGTAATTGGCCACAGGAGCGTGTGACATCGTGGCGTCATATGTAACAGCCAATAGAGACAGCGTGACATCCTTCTCTCAGCTTCTCCTCTACGCTGCGCTGGCGAACATATTGGGTGAGGAGGTTGACGTTGCCTCCTAAAACATCAAAATGTAAAAAAAAAAAAACAACCCGAACACGTAGTTCACTCCTCCTAAATTCCGATTGCGCGGCGCCTGCGAGCGTTGCGCATAGATATTTCTCTCCTTATTTTAGGCCGAATAGCGGTAGCATTCTTCGGCGGTATGGTGTATTTTAACGCAATATCGTTAACCCGTTTTGCCGAAATTTGGGTGTTTGTCAGTAGTTGTAAGCGCCAAGCTTTTTAGTTCTGGGTCAGCTCTGCTTTGGTGCTAGAGATGGGACGTGTCAGCTCTAATATTACACGGGTTGGCGACCCATCTTGATGATTGAAGTAGGTGTTAGAAAAAAAAAAAAAAACAGTGGAGCTAACTGAAGGCGGTATGCCGACGATAGAAAAAATGTAACGCGATTGATATATACAACAAAGTGGAAATAAATTTGTCAGAGAAAAAAAAAATGGAAATCGCACAACTGAGCGCGTTCTTTGCAACTTGCTATGCGCGCACTCCATTTGCGGTGTTTCGCCGTACTGTAAACAGTTACACAAACATGAAGCCTTATATTTTGCTCGCATGCAAACTTTGTAATTTTGTACC
The DNA here is from genome assembly GCF_043290135.1 of Rhipicephalus microplus. NCBI lineage: Eukaryota > Metazoa > Arthropoda > Arachnida > Ixodida > Ixodidae > Rhipicephalus > Rhipicephalus microplus. The sequence continues at coordinate 287,102,776 of NC_134710.1, read as the reverse complement.
ATAATAAGGCAACCTACTTGTGAAGAAGCACAAAAGGCATCTAGTCTAGTAATAGCATTGCGATAAATAGACACCCATATAAATAAGAAGATCGGCCAACATTACGTCGCCGTAGTTTGTGAAGTACAAAATCAGTGCGATGGGCCAACACGCATTCTGTGTCTAGCCACGTGAAAATTCGCGAATATATTTAAGTTTCTACACCTTTTCTGTTCAACAAGTACGCGCCATAAGGTTGAGCGATGTCGTACGGCAACTACTGCTGCGTTGTATGGTGCGGCAACAATGGAAAGACCACCCAGAATGCCGGCATAAAGTTCTTCAAAATTCCACGTGATTCCAGGTACTTGATACTATTGTCTGGCCCTGAGGCTTTATAAAATTATAAGTATAATAATTTGTGAATAAGTATTGACCTAAATATCAAGGTTCGTATATGACATTAATAGCATTTATTTCGAAAATAACTATCTCAAATTAAAAAAACGCGAATTCACTGACACAGCAGAGATTAAATGTCGAATACGAATTTTTGGCGCATTAGGTCACTAGATATGACACCTTTACTGCAAAAATAGTTAAAGCGAGTAATGCGGCATAATTTGTGAACAAGTGACTTAGTTAAGGCTCGCTGTAAAACATGAAACCATTCATACCCAGGATTTCTAAACAATGCACAAATTGTGAGGTGCCTCAGAAACCAGAACGCCTTTAGAACATAGCTGTAAGGCAGTGGGCATGATGTTGATGTTGGCATAAAGCTCTTGCTTGCGTGTTCCTCTTTTCCGCCTCTTACCCACTAAGTGGGATGGGCCAAAAAGCCTGTGGTAAATGCAAGTGAACAATGTAGGACTATGGAAGTTAAGGAGAAATAATTACTTTGTTTTTCACATGACGAGACAATTTTTGTACAATGAAAAAAGTTGACTGAAAAAAGAAAGATAATAGGATTTTTCGAATAAATTAAAATGATTCGTAATACACAATTCTTTAGTAGGATAAATTGATGTAGTGTAGGAATGAAATAATGAATTTAAGCTTGGTTAGGAAAGAGAGATGATCAATGGCTCCGCAGGGTAATCTTGGTCACACAGGCATTCGCAGATGGCCCCACAGACGTTCTTGTCACTAAATTTCAATGAGGCAGCCCCAAAGGACCGAATGTTCAGAGCACTAAGTGAAAAACCTAGTTTTTTCAAATTAAATTTCGAAGAACTTTTTCTTTGATTTTTTAAAGAGTGGCATGTTAGAAGATAATAATCAAGCTTTTCAGGTTCATTACAGCTAGAGCACAGAGGCGACGGAACCAGACCGAACCTGTTTATACATGTATAAATTGAGAGGTCGTTCCATGTTTGTTAAACTTCGTGTTCCTCCTTCACCGCGTCTGCACCGCACATTTCTCGTGTGTTTCGTTAGAGAGTGTACGCTCCAGTTCGTGACATATTTTTAAAGGCGAAACAGCACTCTACAAGCACCAATAATTTGCACAAACACTGGATCAGCAATGCCTTGCCGTGTCGCAGCTAGAAGATTGCTCTGGTAACCATCCTGGCCCAGCAGACTCTTGTAAGCGAATTGCTAAACGTTGCAAATCAGCCCTGCGGAAACGAACAAGACGGTTTTTGGCTATACACATGTAACGGGTGCTTCTCGTCTTATTCTCTTTTATCCCCAAGCATATGAAGGTGTACCAAGTGTTGTAAACGTTCCTCCGAAATCGTTAATTTTCAGACGCATGCCTTGGCCCGGATGATGCCCCTGTACCAAGACTAGCGACATGGACATTCAGTTTTGGCCTACGATTCTTTAATAGTCGAAAGCATCGTTTGCGGAGTCTACTCTTACAAATTTGGCAGGGTTCATTTATAGCTACGATGAGTGAAGCTAGCCGTGATGCGCGAGGTAAACGTTTCAGGTTTTCGTTCATCTGTTTTACGGACGTTTTTTTTTTCTTTTTACAGGTCCACTCTTAAGGACTGCTGCCCAGAGGACGGCCCAACGACGGTCCGATATCATCAGGTGTCTTCAAGTAAAACTATCCAAGTAGAGGAAAACAATAAAGCGCCCGAAAAAGCAGCATGAGCAGATGCCCCGAACTGCATCAGATGACCTGAAGACACTGCGACCTTTTGTGACAGGAGATGTATACACTTTAATAGCCACGCATGCCAACTCAAAAGCTAAGGGCAGACGTTTTCCTCTATGGCTCAAGAAATCTGTTTTACTGTTAAATTTTCATGGCCCAAAGGCATACCCCTTCTTATCAAAACATATTACTTTGCCCTCTCAGCGATAATTACGGAGGTGGCTGTCAAGCGTTAAAATGACTCCAGGGATCATGTCTGGCATATTGCAGGCCATAGCGTCGAAAGCAAATTTTTTGAATAGGCGAGGTCGCGTTTTCACGTTCATATTCAACGAAATCATGCTTAAGAAAAACCTGTCTTATAATGCTGCCCAAAATATTGTACATGGGTTTACCGACAATGGCAGCGAAAGTACGTTTTAAATAGATGGCCGCGCATTGGTTTTTGTTCTCTCCGGTATCTAGAAAGTATGTAGAGCCGATTGCTTACACTGTTGGCCATACTTCGGCATCACCTTCTGTGATTAAAAATACCCCCCTAAAACTGATCAAAGAGCTTAAGAATGCTGGATATATTGTGAAAGCTGTAGTATGTGACTAAGGGGCTACCAACGTAAGTGTTGCAAACCAATTGGTTGTAACAGCTGAGAAACCCTTTTTTATGGCTAATGGGGAGCAAATTTATTGGATTTTGATGTGCCACATTTCATTAAGACCACGAGAAATAACCTGCAGGCGCATAGTCTGACAATTGGCGCAGAAATTATATATTGGTCATACAAATATATTGTGCAACTATATCACTCAAAGCAGGAGATAAGATTACGATTTGCACCGAATTAAACTAGCAGAAAGACACATTTTTCAAAAAAGCTTTCAGTAACATGAAGGTAAAACGAGCTACAGAGGTGCTGAGTGCGTCAGTGTGTGTTGCCATCATGGCCTTGGTATACGCCCGCCAACTTCCTGAAGCAACGGCATACTTCTGCGTGAAAATTGATAAATATTTTTGATTGCCTCAAAAGCTCGAAGTCCAAGAAAACTGAACAGAAGTTGCAGTATTCCATACGCAAAGGGAACACTGAAATAACCGAGTTCCTCTCTAAAATCCCTTGGATCGCACAGTGGAAATTCGATGGAAGAAGGCAGCCGCATACAAACAAAAGTTGGCAAATTACCAATATGGGTGTTCTAATGCTATGAGAAGACATTTCAACAATTTTTGACTTTTCTTTCTTGATGACGCGCCGCCTGCAACAGGATCCACTTTAAAACATCTTTGGAACTCTTAGGCAGATGCGTGGCTGCAACGTCAACCCAAATGTGCTGCAATTCACCACTGGGCTCAAGCACATCATGATCAAGAGGCTATTTAAATTATCTGCTGGAGGTATTGTAGAAGAAGATAACAATACTTTTCTAAAGGAACTCTCTAACTTTTCCCCGGAAGACAAATCCTTTGCGGTCTATGTGGAACCTGTACATCATGACAACTTTCCTCATTTGGAAGAAATATCAGAACTGGCTTCAAACATTTATTCGAATCTAATGAACGACTCTTCTACGTATTACGTTGTTGATTACCTGATCAAAATTTTTCTGGAGAAGCAAACGCAAGGTTGCGATTGTGCTGCGCTATTGAAAAATTGAATCTGGCAATGTCACCAAAAGTCATCAATACTTTCAGATGCTCAAAGCATACCACGTGCCCGGTAGGCTTTTTGGTGACCTAGTCGTACCTTTGGAAGAAGCCTTCAACTACATTCAACAGCTCGAACATTATTTCCTAGCTATCATAGAGAGCGTGGCACATAAGCAAGGTGTATGCGCTGCATTGTTCCAGATCTTGCCTGATGTCACTTTATTCGGGTTTTATTCTGAGCCCTGTGGAAAAAAAATCCTCTTCATGTTTTGCAGAGTACGTCTTAACTGGCACGTCTGTTTCCTTAACAGAAACTTGGACAAAGTTTGGTTTCATGCCTCAACAGATTGCAGGCAGGCAGAAAAATTGAAAGCGTAAATTTCGTTCTAAACATGTCACCATCGCAAAATTTTATTAGTCTACCACGGTGCAGTTGTGGTTAGGGTGCTCGATCGGCTGCTGATCTGAAAGTCTTGAGTTTCATTCCGGTCAAACTTCGGTGGAGGGGAAATGGTAGAGTACCACTAAAGCGTCTCTCATAATCTTGTCGTGTTTTTGGGACGTAAAACACTGAAATTATTATTTTTAACGATTTCCATTCTGCAAAGGTTCAAGCCATCCTATTCGTCATAGAAGCGACTCGAAAATTTTTTTGCCTTCACAGGCGATAAACATTTTTTTTATTCACTTCACCCCTAATTTCTTATCTGCATTTCCTATAAATACTTCCAAGGGCACCCTTGTTGCTTTTTTATGATCTCGTGATCAGTTCGCTCACTTCATTGCGTCTAAAAGAAATAGCTACATCTTTATTCATTCGCTTTCTTTGGTGCCTTTTCCGTTGTCACGGAGGGAATCAGAGTGCCATGCACCTGGGGTCTTTTTAATACATATGCCTGACTCAATTTTTAACTAACAGTGCCCACGTAATTAAATAGCACTTAGTGTTTTCGTTAAGAATAGGCTCAATTCAGAGGAAGTGCAAAAGGAGGTGAATACAAAAAGATGTACCGTTGATTGTTCTCGGTACAACTGAGGCAGCCCTACATAGAAGTAAATAACGGCTGAGGCTACAGTTTCCTAAATAAATACAAGTACGTTTCAGAACACAAACTTGCTCCAGGCGCACAAAAATAGCAAATTTTTATTTCGAAATTGTTTTTTTAACTGTGGTGTGTCTTCGTTACCCATTCGTTACTGTTATACTGTGTAGCACGGAGAGCCAGATGTGTTGCATTGCTCTTTCCTGTGAGCGCTTTTTTGCAGAAAAGATCAACATTGCAACAAGGTCTTCGCGTTCTGAAGAATGTCTTTGCGCTACTTGAAAGAATTTTCACTAAGTTTCAATTATGGCGTTCATTTCTTCTAAGCTTGTTCCCAGTAAATGTTACATCAAAAGTGTATTTATTGTAATAACTCTTCCAAAATAACACTTCATGTTAACACATATCATGTTAACACATAACACATGTTAACATCGATGTCTGTGCCCCCCTTTCCCCATCGGGTTGGTGTGAACCCCTCCCGAAAAAAATTTCTGGCTACGCCCCTTTTGTCCACAAATCGGATACCGCGAAACTAGCTCCCCAGCTTCACCCTCAGCCCACCCCCTCGCGACAAAAGAACAGAGACGTAGTGGAGGAGACGACACCCTAGTGAGAAGGAAGCAAGGAAAGGAGACTTTCATTGGCGGTTTACTTGCACGACAGCTGGCGGCAGCGGCATAAAAGACGCAGCGAGTGATTCGGTCGGCGGCAGAAATTCGATGATTTGATTGATTTGTGGGGTTTAACGTCCCAAAACCACCATATGATTATGAGAGACGCCGTAGTGGAGGGCTCCGGAAATTTAGACAACCTGGGGTTCTTTAACGTGCACCCAAATCTGAGCACACGGGCCTACAACATTTCCGCCTCCATCGGAAATGCAGCCGCCGCAGCCGGGATTCGAACCCGCGACCTGCGGGTCAGCAGCCGAGTACCTTAGCCACTAGACCACCGCGGCGGGGCGGCGGCAGAAATTCCGTGATGCTCCACGTGAGAAAGAGAAAAAGCACCGTGTCGCGAGCGGTGCGCGGGAAAATGCCGCGTCGCTGGTGTGTTCGTAGAAAAGTGCTGCCCCATAAATGCAGAATACACCAACGTCTGTGAGATGAAAATTTCGAAGATTGGTTAATACATCAGCAATAAAAGCTTCATCACGCACTGAAGCACAAATATTCTGAATGGTGCTTTTATTTAAAAGAGGGTTTACGCGCACGGATTGATGAGTTTCCTTTGTGCATTATTATTTTCATATTTATTCTCTGCTACAACTTCTTAGCTCTATTGACCGATGTATTTTAGTGCTTCATGTCCAAGCTGACGTGATAGGGATTCGCAACAGCGATGCGCTTGACGTCATCCAAGCTAAGGTAGCTCTTTACGAGGCGCCAGCAGTCGTCGTTCAGATCATGCAGTGGCGTTCCGCAGCCTCCCACAGGAGGCGCGCACGTCACGCACTCTTTCACCACGCAGGTGAGTCTCATGAAGTCCTGTAGGCCCTCGACGCTTCGAAGGCGACTTCGGAGTACCCCGGTCACTTCGACAACGGCGACATCCGTCTTCTGGGCGAGCTCTCTGACCAGTGCTGGACTTCGTGCGGCTTTCTCGAATGCGCTGGCGGTGTACCTGTGAGCAACGATGTGAGTGATGCAGAGTCGTTATTTAAAAAAAAACAATATCAGCATAGATTGAACGCCAAGAAGCAGCGAATTGGCAAGCCTTTTGCTCAAGTAGCTAACAGGCTGTCTGTTTCTTTGGGAAAAAAAGGCATGCACTGTTTGGCTGTCCCGGCCAAATACGCGGTCACGTGAAAAAAGGACTAACCTCGGAGCGCTCAAAACGAGGGGCTTACTAACAACATTCCTGACAACGGGCAGAGATCTGCATGCCTATAAAGCAATGCACACGCCTTCGCACCCAATGTCAGAACTGGCAAGCCTCACCAGGGGTGCTATTCTCGTAGTGTCCATCTAGTGGACATGTCCACTGTGGTGAAATGCACTCAGTTACTCAAAAAAAGTAGCGAGCAGTGACGTCATGGCCCCGTTGAGCGCGTCGGCACACCGAACTCGCCAGCGCACATCCAGCATTTACAGGGTTGCCACCCATGCGGTTTTATACTGGCTCAGCCGGTTTTTTTTTTCGACAGCGAGCCGGTTGCCGGTCTGCGCCTGCCGTCATCAGCCGTTTTTTTTTTCAGAACAGTTAACAAAGTTCAATTCTAATCACACGTAATTTCCATTTGACTAATCAGACAAGTAGGTTAGCTCAGGTTTATTTGGCTCATGAAAAGCAATGCTACAATAAGTTTTACTGCATGTGCCAAAGACCTGACATGGCGTAAATTGTTAAACAATAATTTAAGCTCCTGGTACCTCAATCCATTTCCCCTAACAAAGGTTGTTTCTTTTTGTTCAACAAAAAGTGGAAACACTATGTACCAGCGTCATGGTAGCGAGAGTGAACGAAATATACAGTAACATGACTCTTACACAAGCTAGACAACTTTGAACTAGCGTATGAACGTGTTAGATGTTTGATATTTTCGAAAAATGCAGCCTGGAATGCATGACAACCTTTGAAGTGTGTTAGATGGGCGGCCGCATTCAACCTAATTCAGGTGCTTCTGATAATAGACTTGATGCATGGCCTCCGAGATGTTCGATTGAGAGCGGATCTTTGGGGCTAGCATTCGTTGCAGCAAAACACATTCCTTCTTTCTCATTTGTGTCGAGAGTTCTGAAAACTTCGAAACATCGAAATTACGCTACAGAAAAAAGACCTAAAACAGGCAGCGCACTGGTCGCCGAGCTCTAGAAAATGTGTGGAGGCCCAAGTGGACACCAGTAAAATGGCGCCCCAGGTTTCACTCCAGAGAGTAAAGCTATATCTAGTCTCGCACTATACACAGATGTAGACTGTACTTTTCTTTCAATAACTTTAGGTCGCGCTGTATTTTACATATTTCAGAACCTGCTTCAGCATCTGGTAATTATCTCGAAAGCGTTCCTGCAGAAAGTACGGCCTGAATACATGTCGGCAAAATGCGACGAAATGATTCAATTATGTGGTGAAAGTGGGCAAGAACTGCTTACTTTGACGATAGGCTAAGGCGTCTAGGTGGAATAACTAATTGATTAGGCTGACCTACGAATCTCTGCGGCAACTTTGAAGCTTCCACTATGAATCTGAACCACAGCGTGAAACCTATAATTCACACGTAACTTTATAAGTCATGGGGTATGCCATGCTTTTTAGCCACTTGTAAACCTTGGTCTGCAAGTTTGTAGGACTTTTTAAATCGGTGTTTCTAAAATGGAGCATTATTACGTGGTTTCATTGCTGCTAAAGAAGTAGCAGTACAGTTAACGTCTCTTATATAGTCGTTTAATTCATTATCTGCTAGTTTTCAGTAAGTTAGTGCCACGTGAAAAAACGAGCGCCCCCCCCCCCCCAACTTCCTTGCTTCCATAAATGAAGCATGACACAACGCTTCACCTCAATTCTACGTGCACGTCGACACTTTTTGCTGGTGCCCCTTATTTGTCGCCTAAACGTTTCTTTCTCGCCTAAACGTTTCTTTCTCAAGTCACCTAACCAAAGGACACTGTTGAGTTATTTCGCCCCTTCGTGGTTATCCTCTGGGAGACTTGTAGTTATGACTGATTAGTTACTACCCTAAAGGAGTAAACTTTACACGGGAAAAGTTCGTTGCATCAAAACTGCTGGAAACTAACAGTTTGTCTCCTCAAAGCTAGTATTTAAAGAACGAGTAGTTTGCCCTTAAGGAAGTTATGTTGGTATCAATAGATTTAACCCCTACAAGGACGGGGCATGCTACCTTGTTTCATTCTTTGCACCTTTTTGCCTAGCGTTCGTTTTTAACATGTCGTATACCTACTGAAGGTGCGATATTTACACAAAAAAGACATTCAACCACCTCCCGCTTAAGAAAACCATACGTAGATGCGAAGCAGCGTGCGCTAACGCTTACGCTGATGGCGACGTGGACGCTGGCGCTCATCAAGCGAAAGCCTAGTAAAGATGCCCTTGACTGAATTCCGAACGCACGATCAAGTGCTTACATAAACGGGGTAACAAGTGAATGGTTTTGCAGCCGAGTGAGCAGTCGGTTTTTTACTGGAACAGCATTGCGAGGCGAGAAAAGGGGAGGTGAGAGGCCGTTTTGCGGGTGTCCTACGCGGCGAGTGGCGACAGGCTAGGAAGAGTGTGACGTCAACGCGCGTGCATTGCGAGGGAAGGCGCGACCTACTTAACACCGCCCTAACACCTTCGGCCAGGGGATCACGGTCCGGACGGAGAGACAGCGTTACAGAGGCTAGTCAAGGAGCTGCTTCGCATCTAAAAGCACGGTATCATTTGCGAAAGCGAAGGAAAGAAATATGAAATACAGACCTATCGAGAGGTGCCGACTGGTTGAAGGTAGCTGCGCGTTCCACGAGGCCACAGTTTCTTCGCGTCATCTCTCGCATTGCGAACAAACAACATTTTGAATCCACGCTCGCTGTCTCACCATGTAAGTCAACTTCGAGAAGAGCGTAGTTGTCTCCAATAGTTTCAGACAAGAACGAAGCAATTTTGGTGACCCTCTCTAATCCAGTATTCCTCATAAAACACACTCAGCTTGTGTAGATGCTGTGCACAATGGTGCGAATGAGGAAGTCATTGTAGCGAAAATTGTCGTTGGTGACAATATCGAAATCTGAGATGCTCGCGTTGGTGGACATCGATTCTAAAAATGATTCCCAGCAAGTTGATGTAGCTGTTCTGTCCGGATCTCGTGGACTTGCTACCATCAGTTTCAGTCTTCAAAGTACAGTAGTCTCGCGGATATATTTCGCCAGAGCAGCGAACAACAGTTCGCCAGCCTCAAATACGTCAAGAGACAAAGAGGTAATGTTATCTAACGCAGGTAGTTCTTTTAAAGTATCAACGTGGTCACTTTCGTCTCCGGAGAGGGTGACGTTGGGAAGACTCCAAAATGCAAGAAATTTATTTCCATCCCATGAATGTAATGACCAAAAGAAACGTGTGCTGACTGTTTTGTGAGCGCCAATACTTCCAGGACAGGCAGTAACGTCATGCAGTCATCAGGGTATCGATGTTTGACATAGAGTTGCTTCATACACTTGTTTCTTGGCAGCATTGCGAAGAAGGCAATCCAGTCATTTGCATGCCACAAGTCGTACGGAAGCGTGAGCTCCTCCAATGTCTGGTTATGCGCCAAATCATCCGCGCAGCGCGTCAGTGAGGCCTCCGGTATCATGGTATATGCGTTCTGCACCGAGCCCACATAAAGTTTTCTCTAGGATGAACATTCGGCTAGTACTCTCGTAGTGAAACGCATGGATGTTCCGCCGCCGAAAACATTTAAAACCAGCAGCGTAGAGAGGGTGTCATTTCGAACGAGGACATTGGAAAGAAGAAGCTTTTCGCGATCTACGTCTTAGCCAGAAATCGTCAAACTTGAAATGAAACAATTGCTACTCACGTACTCTCCGAGTGGTCCTGGTGGCTTGGCGGTCATCAGATAAGTGTCCAAGTCAAGCCATTTCAACGTCGAGTTTTCGGCGAGAGCTTCGATAAGTGTCCTTAGTGGCTGGTCGAACTCAAAAGAAGATTGGATTGTCAAAAAATTGAGGCATTTCGAAGTTTTTAAAAGTTCTGATATGGCACTCACAGTTTCTGCACACGTGTATATACCTGAGCAACTTAGCTCTTCGAGACTTTGCAGCCTGGGAAGATGCTTTGCGATAGCGCTGTACACGCTGAAGTCTTCTTCGACAAAAAGCAGTGTTAGCTTCTTTATCCCTGAGTTTTCTGGGAGTTCTTGCAAAACGATCTTGTTGTGCGGCGTCAAGTAGTTATCGTAAAGTTCGAGGGCCCTTATACAGGCGTGTGTTTTTAAAAACCAACTAAGGAAGGGAATTGCCCTGTACGATTCTGGACCAGGAAGAGGCACTAGATTGACGTGGATTGTGTCCAAAGACAATGACCCTCCACGTTGTTGCCAGAGCTCCAAGCCGATGTCAAAGAGCAGCTTGTTGCAGTATGGCAGACAGTCATTTATCTGACACACCTGATCATTGCTTGAGGTGCACACTGGTCGGTAAATATCGTCTCATGCACAATCTACGATGGCGGAGGTGTCGCCCCTTCCCGCGCAGGCTGAGAACGGCACTCGCTGTCCTCTCTCAGGAGAAATGCTCTCCATCGCGCTCTTCCAAGAGATCACCCGTGTCAGTCAACCTGCACCAGAAATAAAAAAAAAACGTAATATTCAGTGCCTCTACAGGCTGTCGTGCGTGCAGCTACGGTCAACAGGGGGGAGGAGACATGATCCATTAAACTATTGCAGCTGTATCTTCACACTGTTGTCTGCATACGCGTGGCCAGGAGGTGGGAAGGGATTCTGACCTGTCACTCCCGGATTTACCTTTCAACTTTAGATGGGTCGCGAGCTATACAACACAGGAGCTTTATTCAAGGAAAAAGTGCAGCGCGCAGTAATCGTAGGCACACTCCTGGGGACGAGTGGGTCCATACTTGTGTCTAGCCGTGTGCTAGCGGCGACACAACTGTGGACGCGGTAATATGAACGAAGACATGAAAACACAAACGTGTATATAGATTATGAGAGCTTGAACACGTCCTGCGGCACGAAAAAAAAAAATGTTGGCGAAACTGCTGCTCCGCAGTGCTTAGAAAAACCTGCAATATTTTTAGTGGCACGATGAATGGTTGATGCCCTTGATGCTGTTCAAAGCCCTCCAAGTCACGTACCTGTTTCTGAAGGATTTCTTAAATGCTCAGAAAAAACAGTTTTAATAAATATAATACTGGAATCGCGTTTGTATGCCCTGGAGTATTCCTTGGCTTATGTTTGTTTTTGTCGCAGTGCTGAAGTGCATCTTGGAGACACCGTAAGGATCCGCGTGATTGAGACATGCTTCGCCAGGTTCCGCAACGGTTACGTCTGCCTTGAGGTGCCTAGGAAAAGCTGCCAACAATAAAACAGTCCGTTCTATCATTGCACTCTTACATTGATTATTCATTATTTAGCACAACACATATCTGTGAAGTAAACTCGCGAACTGATATCACATTTGCAAAATTCTTACAGCAAGCGAAAATAAAAAAAGGGACAGATGTAGATAGAAAAAGTGCTGACTTCCAACTAACTTTATTTAGCATACCGGCAAAATATATGCGTCCACAAGAACGATAAAAAACAGGGAGGTCAAAAAAAGCCTATTCAATACGTCAGTATCAAAAGACGTGTGACGGGTCCTTATTCGCGTGATGCAAAAAAAATTGCAAATATGACTACGCACCAACTACCCCAATCTTGCCCTCATCTGATATCAGATTTACGCACTACAACTTCTAACTTGAACAACAGGCATCAATTTTGTAAAAGTTTTACTATACTTGACGGACCTTTCCCTACTTAAAACAGGTTAATTTCTTAAAAACGTTTTGCTACTTAGGAGACGTTTCGCACCTGCATTTTACGTATACGTACGTCGAGACAACGAATTCACGTCGGCTTGCATTGATATTGTTCCGGTAAATAAACTGTCGTGCTGTTGCTGCGTGTCTGATTGTTTCAGAGGGTTACGACTGCAGACGAGCGAGAGGAAAATCGAGTGGCGAGTCACTGAGCCAAAGCAGTTGCTTGGTGACTAAAGCGGCCGTTTGTCCCGCGACCAGTCGCTTTGCGACTCGGTCACACGGTACTAGTCGATGTTGAGAAAAAGCGCGTATTGTTAGCGGAAATCAGAATGCAAGTCTGGAAACAACGGGACAGATGGCACCCGCCATAGAGGCGGTCATCACGCACGTCAGGAACTCTTTCTTTTTATTGTGAAGAAGAAGATGTGCCTGCAGCGATCAGCATCGCCAACGCCCGGCTCTCTCGCCTCGTGCTTCGGCTCGCTGCTGTGCCGGTCTCTGCTGGACGGTTCATCCCGCTGTCTTGCCGTTGTCGTTAACTACTAATAAACCTCTTCACATTTGGTGGAGGGTGCTGTTTATCCCCGTCGCTACACCCTGGAGCTGAGAAGCCGCACGCTACAGCCCGTCATGACTGACAACGCCAACCCATCGGCGTCGTCGCCCCAGTTCAACTGTCCCGGCCATCCTAGGCTATGGGACCCGAAGGTCTTTAGTGGTGCGGATTGGACCAACGTGGAAGACTGGCTCGACCACTACGAGCTGGTGAGCGCCAATAACAAGTGGGATGAAGCCGACAAGCTGGGACACGTCATATTTTATCTCACTGGCGTCGCAGAATTGTGGTTTAACAACCACAAACACAACATTCCCACATGCTCCTTCAAGACGTCATGTGCCGAAGTATTCGGTCGGCCGGCTGTCCGCAAGCAGCGAGCAGAACAGCGCTTGCGCGTCCGCTCTCAGCAGACTGGAGAAAATTTTACCAGCTATATTGAGGATGTCGTCGATCTTTGTCGACGCGCGAATGACACCATGCCCGAGTCGGACAAGGTCAAACACATCCTGAAGGGCATTGACGATGGCGCTTTTCAAATGCTCTCGGCTAGGAATCCAAGCACAGTTACTGAAGTAGTCAGCTTGTGTCAGAGCTACGACGAGTTGATGAAGCAACGCACTCTGACTCGGCAGCCTCAGCCTGGTGGTGAGTCGCTGTCAAGTTTCGACTCCATGCCTGACAATTCACCCTTGCTTCAGCAAGTCCGAGCCTTCGTCCGTGAGGAAGTCGCCCGCCAACTTTCCCTAGTGCCCTTTACTCACGAGACCACCACCCGTCTACCTGCCCCGCTTCGCAGTGCTATATCGGAAGAGGTTGCACAAGCTGTTCCTCTTGCGCACTACGAGCCACCTCTATCTAGCCGTGGTCACTGCCCGGGTGTCGCACAGCCGGTAGGCGCTCCTGTCGCCTATCCGCCAGCCGTTCAGCCCGTGGTCGCGCCCCTAACCTATGCAGCGCAGCCTGTGGCTCCTCCTTTCGCCTTTTCGCAAAAGATGCAGCCCGTAGCCGCGCCGCTCACATATGCAGACGCTGTACGTAGGCTCCCGCAACCACCCTACACCACGCGCTCACAGCCCGCCCAACCGGCTGCTTATACTGCACCTTGGGCGGCAGCACCAGTAACCAATCCCTGGAAGACGCCCGATAACCGACCGATTTGCTACGCCTGCTTCACTCGCGGACACGTTGCTCGCTACTGCCGCCGTCGACCTCAGACGTTCGGCAACTATGCCCGGTCGTCGCATCCCGGCAGCCAACCCTTCGTCCAATACGGACTGGTCTCGCCACCTCGCTATGCCCCTACTGACCACCTTGACTTCCAGCCGCAACGCGCACCCTCTCCTCGTCGGCGATCGCCCTCCCCCATGCGTCGCCGGCCCGGACCCTCCGACCAGGAAAACTAAGCACCGCAGTTCAAGAGGCAAGAACTGCGCCATTTTCGAACTGTCTAAGCCCTCGCTCCTCTCCTGCTAACGTGGTCGCCGTAACTGTTGAAGGTTATTGTACTTTCGCCCTTGTGGACACCGGCGCCGCTGTTTCTGTTATTGCCGCTAATCTCTGCCGTTTATTAAGCAAAGTAACGACGCCGCTTTCGGGACTGTCGCTTCACACCGCAAGCGCACAGCAAGTAACGCCTCTCGCAGCCTGCACTGCAAGAGTCTCCATCGAAGGCATTCTTTACATCGTGGAGTTTATTGTTCTCCCTGTCTGTTCTCATGACGTCATCCTCGGGTGGGACTTCCTATCCCGACTTAATGCCGTCATAGACTGCGCACGCGCCGAATTTGAGTTTTCACCCTTGTGTGATGTCCCATTACTAGACGCTCTTCATCAGCCGCCGAAGTTGCTCGTTCATGAAGATACCGCGATATTCTGCCTGGAAATTTTGCACTTGTTCCCGTTTCATGCAACGCCTACACTGACGCTACAGTCCTTTTTATGCCTTCCTATATCTTCAAATGTCGTCGAGCTTTGCCACTTCCTTTCGCAACAATTGACCTTGCCGCCGAAAGAAGCAACATGTTCATAAGCAATCCGCTTTCCGCACCTGTCACTTTGCTTGCGGGGGTATGTCTCGGCCGCGTGCAGGATCTCTACCCTTCGTTTTTGGTTGATGTCCCGGATGACTACTGCGACCACCCAAAAGCACTGTCGGCACTCGGGGAGTCGTCCAATGATACGTTTTCTAGCGCCATCACCGACACTCTCACTCCCACCGAACATGCCGACCTGCTGGATCTTCTGCATGAGTTCAGGAGTTCTTTCGATGTGTCGCAACCTCAACTGGGCCGCACATCACGAGTCAAACATCATGTTGACACCGGCCTACACCAGCCATTGCGTCAAAGACCATACCGTGTCTCCGCTGAAGAGCGCCGCGTCATCAACGATCAAGTCGAAGATATGCTTCGTAGAGACGTCATTCGACCATCTCACAGTCCCTGGGCGTCTCCCGTCGTCCTGGTGCGTAAGAAAGACGGATCTATCCGATTTTGCGAGGACTATTGTCGTTTGAATAAGATAACCCGCAAGGACGTCTATCTTTTGCCGCGCATTGATGACGCCATTGACACCCTTCACGGAGCGGAATTTTTCTCGTCGCTATATTTGCGGTCTGGCTTCTGGCAGGTGCCAATGGCTGAAGCCGATCGCCAAAAAACGGCATTTATTACACCAGACAGACTATATGAATTTAACGTCATGCCCTTTGGGCTTTGTAACGCGCCTGTCACGTTTGAACGTTTTATGGATAATACGCTACGTGGCCTCAAATGGAATATGTGCCTCTGTTACCTCGACGATGTCGTGGTTTTCTCCCATGACTTTCCTACGCACCTCCTTCGCCTCAGGCACGTTTTGACTTGTCTGACCAACGCTGGTCTGCAGCTTAACCTGAAAAAATGCCGGTTCGCTGCACGCGAGCTCACCATCCTCGGCCACTTCGTGTCCAAGCACGGCGTATTAGCTGACCCAGCAAAACTTCGAGCAGTCGCAGAATTTCCCAAGCTGACGACCATGAAAGAACTTCGCAGTTTTGTAGGCCTATGTTCCTATTTCCGGCGCTTTGTTCGCAATTTTGCATCTATCATGTCACCGTTAACCCAGCTTCTTCGCGGTGACGTGAACCTCTCCTCCTGGTCCCCTGCATGTGACGTTGCCTTCACTACTCTGCGCCGTCTGCTCACTTTCCCACCTATTCTTCGCCACTTCGACCCGACGGCTCCTACCGAAGTGCACACCGACGCCAGCAGCGTCGGGCTTGGCGCGTTCCTCGCTCAACGAAAGCCCGGCTATTCAGAATACGTTGTAGCCTACGCTAGCCGCACTCTGACGAAAGCCGAAACTAATCACAGCGTGACAGAAAAAGAGCGTTTGGCTCTGGTGTGGGCGCTTGAAAAGTTCGGCCGTACTTATACGGCCGCCCGTTCGGTCTAGTAACTGATCACCACGCGCTTTGCTGGCTCTCCACGTTGAAAGACCCTTCTGGCCGCCTTGCGCGATGGGCACTCCGCATCCAGGAGTTCCACATTCGTGTCATATACCGCTGCGGACGCAAACACTCTGACGCTGATGCCTTGTCCCGCTCACCTTTACCACCAGATCAGACGTGCGGAAACACTTGCCTCCAGACCTTGTCATCTCTAAATCTCGACTCTATTGCCACCGAACAACGTCGTGACCCGTGGATCGCCTCTCTTATCGAATGTTTATCTGGCACGCCCAGCCTTCCAGTATCTCGATCCCTCCGACGTCAAGCTTTCCATTTCGCCATCCACGATCAACTTCTTCATCGACGCAACTACGCTCCGGATGGCCGCTGGTGACTGCTGGTCATTCCACGCACTTTACGATCGCAAGTATGCGCCTCTCTTCACGACGATCCGCAATGCGGCCACGCCGGTGTGTTCAAAACATATGAACGCCTTCGCCATCGCTATTACTGGCGCGGCACGTACAATTTTGTACGCAAATTCGTGCAGTGCTGTCCTGACTGCCAGCGACACAAATCAACACTGCCACGTGCGACTGGCGCATTGCAGCCACTTCCATGCCCTGCCAAGCCATTCGATCGCGTCGGCGTTGACCTCTACGGTCCCCTTCCATTGACAACAGATGGTAATCGGTGTATTATAGTGACGGTTGACCACCTGACACGCTACGCCGAAACAGCCGCTTTGCCGAGCGCTACAGCTCAGGATGTCGCCTCTTTCATTTTACAACGCTTTATCCTTTGACATGGTGCACCTCGAGAGCTCCTTAGTGACAGAGGCCGCGCTTTCCTCTCCGAGGTCGTCGAAACTCTGCTTTCGGAATGCCACGCCATTCATCGGAAAACGACAGCATACCACCCGCAGACTAACGGGCTAACGGAACAGTTCAACCGCACGCTAGGTGATATGCTCTCAATGTACGTGACATCTGATCATAGCAACTGGGACCGTATTCTCCCATACGTCACGTTCGCATATAACACCGCAATACAAACCACCACGGGATTCTCACCTTTCTTTCTTCTTTACGGACGTGAGCCTTCCCATACAATTGATACCCGACTTCCCTACCATCCTGATGTTTCCGAGTGTCCACATATCTCCGATGCTGCTCGGCAAGCCGAAGAGTGCCGCCAGCTCGCCCATGCGTTCACCTCGAAAGAGCAACAACGCCAGAAAGAAAACCGTAGCACCTCTCTTCCGGATCCCAGCTATGCCCCAAAGTTTCTTGTGTGTCTTGCCATCCCATACCAAACTCCGGGACTCTCCTCGAAACTTGTCCCCCGGTACGACGGGCCTTACACCGCTTTGGAGAAAACCTCTCCGGTTAATTTTCTAATTGAACCAGTTTCCCGATCGGACGACATGCGCCGGCGCGCTCGTGACATCGTCCATGTTTCCCGACTGAAACCGTACCGTGAGCTTCTGCCTGAAACTTCTTAAGTCACCAAGGTGGTTCCTTTTTCAGCGGGGGCGATTGTGAAGAAGAAGATGTGCCTGCAGCGAGCAGCATCGCCAACGCCCGGCTCTTTCGCCTCGTGCTTCGGCTCGCTGTTGTGCCGGTCTCTGCTGGACGGTTCATCCCGCTGTCTTGCCGTTGTCGTTAACTACTAATAAACCTCTTCACATTACCCAATTTTTCTAAATATATAGTTATTGCAGCGAAAGCTGTTATGAGATAACAACGAGAATCACCTGCGGTGCCATATAGTTGTCCGCCGCCGCCGCCATTGTCCGTAACCTCTATCACTCGAAGTAAGAAAAAAATCCGTAAATAAGATCACCAAGGACAACAGCGGAATTCAAACTTGAGTCTCCTGCACGCCAGCCCAGCATTCCACCTCAGAGCTATGCTGGTGCTTGAAACTCCGTTAAAAACCTGCCTTAGGCAGGCCTAATGTCGATTAAAGGGACACAATAGGTTACTCTAACATCGACTTTGATCGTTGAAATAGCGGTCCAAAAACCTCGTGGTGTTACTTTTACGCCAAGAAAGGGCTTATTCTGAAATAAAATCTTTTTTAGTGGCCCGCATCGGGTTAGCGCACTTCAAAGTACCCGCCTCAAGAAGCGGTCCGACTCACGTCACTGTTGCAGTGTACAACGTTGGCCGGCTTTACTGCGCGGTCGCCGACACTAGTAGACAGAAAGACGGCAGCGGGAACCACAGCAGCAGCAACGGCCATTGATCAGTTTCCTGCCAATGGCTCCGAGATGGCCGACGTGTTTCTGGTTCAACTGTCCCCCGCTAGATGGCACGGCCCGTCAATTAAAACCACGCCAAAATTGAATTTTTGAATTACTCGCGCCATTCGGCGTAGTAACGTCCGGCGGCTCTATTTTCCATGAATCAAAAAGAAACAAACAAAGAGCAATTTATTGCGTCTTTTTATGCACAGAAAGTTTTTTATTCAGTGGTGCTAGATCAATTGCTAGTGAATAAGTGTAGTGGATTGTCTGACGTGATCGCTATCATTTTGAGAATGTCTTAATGTGGCTCATGCATTTACTTTAATTTCTAGATAAGTGGGGCCCTCCTGTTAATATTATTGTCGTCTTGGATGTTGTCATACATTGAGCTTTCACTCTGACGTAAATTGTTACTTTACTTTAGTGTCCCTTTAAGGAATCGCGTTAGTATCCGTATTAAAGCGTTTTAGAACGCAAAAGAAACCAGACATCCCACGATGTGAATTGCTTAACGAGTGGGTGGTCCAAGTATCCAACACATTACAAAAGCTTGTTCATGATCACCTAACACTTGCGCATATCCACTTCAGGCCTAGTTATTCATCGTCATCAGCCCCTAATAAAAATTTGCGCAATCTTCCTTGCAATTGTGTAGTGGATACCTTGCTTCTCTGAAGAATGACCCCCGATAGCATAGTGAATGCCGGCATAATAAAAAAAACTGATTAATTATGGCGCAGTGGACACCCAGCAAGTGTGCTTGTAAGTTGCCCAAAGACTGTTCATAAAAGGCTCTGAAAGTTCGCCAATTTTTCGCGGTGACTGTCCTGAGCTTTACGTGGAGGCCTGGTGTTTTTTATATATGTGCGCGATTATTTTAACAGTATACTTTCACTCTACGTTTTCGCGTATCCACAACCCCTCCCCCTAAACACAGACTTTTGCGAGAACATCCATTTATATAGAAGAGACAGCCCTATAGATACGTCATCAATTGCGAAAAGTGGCCATCGGAGTCAACACGAATGACGAAACAGAACATGATCATGTGTTGATGTCGCATTATGAAATCATAGTAATATCACAAGTAGTCTAAATTTATGGCTTCATCACGGCGTCAAATAAGTCAATGTTCCGAGATAACATCCTCACATTGTCACACGACGTCATCGATAGCTGGGACGCTTCAGCAATCAGGAAACACTGCAAAACTACGTGAGGTGAAACAGGCTTCCTCTCCATTAGATCCCGGAGGAAATGCAAAGCTAGTGCGGTACAGAATCCTTACGAGAACGAGGAGGGAGGGAGTTAATATAATCCATAGAGTACTCTCAAATTAACTGGAAAAGATTTTGGCGCTGCGTACATTGAGCGAAATAAGAATGATGGGTATTGTGCGTGAATTTGCCTAGTATTTGTGCTTGCGGGCTTCAAAATGTCGTTGTGGCTTCGTTTACAACAGTGTTTTGGTCACGTTTCGAATTAAAAAAAAAACAACCGTTATAAACTTCGCCGTCCGATAAGAATTGGTGAGCCTAAAAAGCTAAGGTGGTGAAGTGCCACTGCCAAATATTTGTTCTCTGTCGTTTTGTGACAAAGCAGCTCCAAACCGAACGTAAAATGGAGCCGAAATTACGGTTATGAGGCAAATTCATCTACTACCCATCATTCTCATTCTCGCTGAAGCACCATGCGAGCTGCAGCTCCCGTAGACACTAGCTCCAGAGTTCCGTCTAGTGTAACATTGGAAAATACACTGGGAAAAGATAGAACTTGGCTTTCAACATGGAGTCATCGCCAGTGCCTAGGCAAATGCAAAAGGGAATATGTGTTCGTAAATGAGAAAATGTTGTATACAATTGTAGATCGTCACTGAAAAGGGGAAGGGGAGGAGTGCTGCACTGTGATATGCTTCGGCTCAAAATAGTCGTGCGCCAAATTCATCGACGAACATAAGCCTTACTCATCCTGCATCTAACGGGAGGCACTTAACGCTTTTTTTTTTCTCTCGTAGTCTTCACAATTACACCTTGTGCCTTCATCACCGAACGGGTCGCAGCACGGCAGCGTAAACAAAATAACAAAACGTATTCGCTTACCAGTAACGGAATGCAAATTTGCACGTGGAAAAGCTGGCCTAGCAGAACGCATGAAGAAGTGGCGTCAACAAAAGGCAAGAATCTCGGCTATGTTGATATCTCCTCCTCCTTCTTCTTCTCCTTCTACTCATCTCATGGCTCTTACCCAAAGCAGGGAATTGGCCGAGTGTTAGGTGAATTCTTTTTCTTTCTTCGCAATACTACTCGTATATGCTACAGATAGGTTACACAAGAAATAATTACTGAATAATAATATTTAAAAGTTCAAACGAATAAAGAATTTAGCTATATATTCTTTTAGTCTGACTGATAAATTTCTCTTTGGCGTAGTAAACATCCCTGTGACTGTAATCTAGAGTAGAGGCGCCGAATGATAGAACAATGATTCGGATATTTCCAGACCCAAGTTTCGAAGAGGTGGTGCTATGAATCTTCTTCTCAATGACGTATACCGGCGACAGGATATAAAGTAATGACTGATTGTTTCTTCCTCCTTACAGAAGAAACACAGAGAAGACAATGCTTGACTTGCTCTATGCAGGTAAATGTTAAGGGAGGTAACCCGGCAGCGAAGTTTGGTTATGGCCACTTCCATTATTTTCGACCGCGATAACTCACTGTTCCAGGGAAATAATAGGTGCTTATATTCTGGAGAAGCTGTAAAGACAAGGTCTGATAAGCATTTTTTTAGGTTAAGGTGCGGAATCGTGCAATTGTAATGTAGGTTGTCTTCAAATCTCGGCATGCGGGTGGAAGAGGAAGAGCCCGGAATTCGCGGCACGCACCCACGCTGGAGGATTGGACAAAACCCAGCAACTTCTAAAGAAATACTCTTATATTTTAGCTCACGTTTTTAAAGCAATAAGAAGGAACGAGGAAAAAATTAAAAAATTGACAATTTTAAATGACGAATATAGAAAGCGTAGCAGATATTTCAGAAACAACAATAAATAAATTTATAAAGAAAGTATTTTGAAAACAAGTAATTTAGGAGCAATGAAACGTTGTACAGTGTGAATCTCTTTGATGCCTTAATAACTTTAATAACTCCTGCAAGGCATCGGCAACTTTCGTGCCACTGAATCCTAGGGACTGTGATAAATGACTTGCGCCAAAATTCAAAGGGTGCGCTATTTCAAGAGTTCGAAGCAGACAAACATGAAGGTGGCACGAGTGCTGAGCTGGAAACCAAAGAGAACACAAAAATGGCCCTGTATCTGCATGTTTCACTACAGGTGTGGTCGACAGAGTCTTGCGTCTGGAGAGAGTGAACAAAACGTTTATTTGGTGTTCTGCGTTAGAAAATTGGCGATTTAGCACTAACGAGCGCATAGGCACGTTACACAAGCACTATCTGGCAGTTATCTTCGAAAACGAAGGACGGCGTGCACACCTGTCTCAGAGGCAATAAGGTATAGAACGCAGAGCGACGGGCAGATGTCACCACCGTGTCATATCAACAAAACGTTGGAAACATTTGCCTTTTTGTGCATAGCGTTGCATTGTCTTCGCAGAGCAATAAATGCTATGTTCCTCAGAATTACTTATGTATGCTTTTTCTATTATAAACCCACATACGCAGAATATTGACGCGTTGTTGTGGTGCCTCAGACATGTGGAATACTTTCTTTTTAATTGACAATCACACTGGTATGAATGCTGAAACTAGAACAATATTGGGGGGCACTGTGGTTGGGATTGGCGTTTTTGGGTATTCTTTGGGGCCTTTAGGTGTATCATTATGGCAGACAGACAGACAGACAGACAGACAGACAGACAGACAGACAGACAGACAGACAGACAGACAGACAGACAGACAGTTCGAAATTTTTGCGGTGAAGTACCGCAATAAATACCATCATCTTTAAAAAACTGAAGACCAATAGAAATATGCCACGGTAGGGACGAGAAGAAGAAGGGTAGAGCGTGGCGGCGAAGGTACGAGAGAAGAGACAAGGGAAGCGGGGCTCGCCACTCGGCCGTTGGGTTTCGAACCCAAGCCTTGTAACAGCTGAGCCCGGGCTACCTGCCACGTACTACCTGCCAGGGCCGCGCGTCACTGGCGTGTTTTGGCTTCAAGGCATCCTAAGCCTGATGATACGGGGAGCTGTCGGGCTACGGACACGATTTCCAGAGGAGGTGTCCAGCCGAGACGCGGCTAAGTAGCCGCCTAGTAGGGCAGCGTAGCAAGCATCTGATTATCTCGCACACAAGGCCTAACAATCTCAACAGACAAATGTGCAGGGGTCGCTTTCACGCACAACACGATGCCAAGTTATCCGATAAACATTAATGGCCAACCTATCTCTTACAAGCGTATTCATCGTTTTTTAGGTGTCATTGTTCAGCGCGACCTCTGCTGGAGCTCTCATGTGACTAACTTGAAAGTTAAAGTCATATGTATTGCCCACGTCCTGAAATTTTTCGCTGAAAAAAGATGGCGTCTATCATTGAGTTACATCCTAAAGCTTTACCAACCACTTTTGATAGGTCTACTGCACTACAGTTTTTCTCTGCTTACTAAAACTTGCAAGACAAACATTCTAGCACATAATAGCGTGCAAGCGCAAGCACTACGTGTTTGTCTTGGCCTACCAAAAACTACCTCAATAGCAGACATAGTTTATGGGCTCGGGACCATCTGGTTACGACCTACGTCAAAACTGACGTGCGGAGAGCACATGTTCGGCATTTTCATGGATGGTATCGAGTCATCTGGCGTTCCCGCCAGGAAAACGACCACAGGCGTCGTTCTCTAAGGCCGTCAGCTCCCACCACGCTTTGCTACCATCCGGTTTCATACACTCGGCGCGTTCACCGTCTGTGTGGTAAAAAACGCTGCCCTGGAGAGTGTGCGTCATGCTTTGACGTAGAAAATCGGTTTGCGGGGCCGATTTAGTATTTCAGGGTGCGCGGGAGTCATCATGATGGGGATAGCGGTGAAACTATGAGCTCGCCAATGCGCGTGCTCGTGCGCGTACCTCGTGAAAAGCTCCCGAGCCACGGGGACAGCTCGGCTAACCACAGAGAGCAGAGCGCAAGGACAAGTTCGGGCCACTAGTTGATAGTGCTGCAGCAGTGAAAGAAACACGCCCCACAACCAGGCTGCCTGTTCTGAAAGCCACTGCCACAATCATAGATAAAGTGTCCCTTGAGGAATACCAAAGAAATGACCCATCGTTACGGCATTGTTAAGAGAGCCTTAGTAAAAAGTTGATAGTAAAGAATCGCGAAACCTGCTTCTTTCTTGTCGATGGTATCTTGTATCGGAAGCACAAGCTACTCTCGGAGAAGGAACTCTAGCAACTGGTCGTACCGAGACAACTGTGAGAGACTGTGCTCAATCTAGCCCATGAAGGTATCCCCGCCGGACACCAAGGGATATCCCGAACAACTGACCGTATTCTTGCCAAATTCTTCTGGCCAGGTGTTCAATCAGAAACCAAGAGGTTTGTGAAGTCCTGCGATATCTGTCAGCGGACTGTCCCGCGCCATTTGGTTGGTCGGGCTCCGCTAGGTACCATGCCAATCATTGAGACCCCGTTTTCACGTGTGGGCATCGACATCATCGGCCCTTTGTCACCGACATCTTCCAAGGGCAACAGGTACATTCTAACCATGGTGGATTTTGCAACGAGATATCCAGACGCCATCGCACTTCCTTCGAGTGAAAGCAAGGTCGTGGCAGAGGGACTAATGAAAATGCTCTCGCGAGTTGGTCTACCACGCGAAATTGTAAGTGACCGCGGGACAAGCTTCCTGTCGTCGGTTATGAAGAAGTTCAGCCGGCTACTATCTATCAGGCAATTACCGATAACCCCTTACCATTCGATGGCAAATGGGTTAGTGGAGCGATTCAACGGCACGTTGAAGCAAATGCTCCGCCGAATGAGTCAGGAAAGCCCGAAAAATTGGGACCGCTACCTCGGCCCACTCCTTTTCGCGTATCGGGAGATGCCACAAAAGAGTACCGGATACTCGCCATTCGAGTTACTCTACGGCCGATACGTTCGCGGCCCAGTGACGAGTTTGAGAGACTTGTGGACTAACCCAAAGTTGGATGACGCGACCAAATCAGCCTACGAATACATCGTAGAATTGCGGGAATGTCTGCAACGAACCTGTGAAATAGCATTTCAGAACCTTGCGAAGGCACATGTTCGCCAGAAGACTTATTATGATCGCAAGGCGAAGAAGCGGGACTTAAGCGTGGGTGACAAAGTTCTCGTGCTGCTACCCGCCGATCACTACAAAGTGATACTAACATGGAAGGGCCCCTATACTGCGACAGACAAGAAAAGCCCATTGAATTATGCTGTGGACCTTGGTCACAGAACAACTGTCTTCCACATCAACATGTTCAAAAAGTACGAGCTGCGGAAGGCCCCGGACACGTCAACGACGACAGCTGCTGCTGTAACGTCAATCCATCAAATAGAAATCGAAGACGCAGAGAATTTTTACATGCCCCACTTGCACAAACGCAGAATTGGAAGGATGGGGATGTAGCACCGAGACTTACTAGAGAACAAAGAAATCAAGTCAGCGAGCTTCTTTCCGCCTACCACGACATATTTTCTGATTTGCCTGGAAAGACTGATGTTGTGGAGCGCCAGCTGAAATCGACCACCGCTCAGCCCATACATGTCCCACAATACCCCATACCTTTCGCTGTTAAGGAAGCTATTGAGAAAGAGATCCAAGAAATGTTACGGCTGGGCATAATGGAGAAGTCGACATCTGCTTATCAAGCGCCGATTGTGGTTGTCAAGAAGAAGGACGGCACGATGCGCCTCTGCATTGATTTTCGTCAACTAAACAATGTGGTCGTTCCGGATGCGGAACCAATTCCTCGCGCTGACAATGTTTGCACGACTTACTGGGCGTCAATGCTTTTCGAAGTGTTACTACACAAAAGGATATTGGCAAGTACCCATGGCCAGTACGTCAAAAGAAGCTACAGCATTTTCCTGTGACTCGGGCCTATCCCAATTCTGTGTTATGCCTTTTGGCATAAAAATTGCACCTGCTGTGTTCAACCGATTGATGCGAGAAGTTGTCGGCGACATTACCAATGTCTATTACAACATTGATGATGTTCTTGTTGCGACCGCAATATGGGAGGAACACATGGTCACATTACGCCATGTATTTCAACGTGTGCGCGAGACGCATTTAACTATCAAGCAGAAGAAAAACGAGATAGGTTCCCCGACGACTAGCTTCCTTGGTCACGTTGTAGGACAAGAGCTCCTACAACCCCAGAAGAACAAATCAAACAAAATCGTGTCAGCGAAACGGCCGGAAAGTAACGGTCCTGTTACTCGTATAGACACACCAAGAACTCGTGACGCGAGTGTCACGTTATCTACTCCATGAACATGCCTACCCTTCTTTCCCACCGTGTCGCTGTTCTTGAACTGGCGGGAAGATGTGGTAAAAAACGCTGCCCTGGAAAGTGTGCGTCATGCTTTGACGTAGAAAATCAGTGTGCGGGGCCGATTTAGTATTTCCGGGTGCGCGGGAATCATCATGATGGTGATAGCGGTGAAACTATGAGCTCGCTAATGCGCGTGCTCGTGCACGTGCCTCGTGAAAAGCTCCCGAGCCACGGGGACAGCTCGGCTAACACCAGAGAGCAGAGCGCAAGGACAAGTTCGGGCCACGCCCCGACTGCTCGTTCTGATCCTCCGTGTCCGGGCCTCGTCTCGGCGTTGAAGTCCTCGGGTGCGTCCTGGACTGTGCATCGCCC
Source organism: Rhipicephalus microplus (assembly GCF_043290135.1). Taxonomy (NCBI): domain Eukaryota; kingdom Metazoa; phylum Arthropoda; class Arachnida; order Ixodida; family Ixodidae; genus Rhipicephalus; species Rhipicephalus microplus. The sequence goes on along the minus strand of NC_134710.1, from coordinate 287,076,435 downwards.
CATCTCACCCCCCGGTTGGTCTGAAGCAACGTTCGTCACGGCCAGCTGCTGTTCTGGCCTCGGAGTGAGACGCTGTCCCAGGTCTGTTCGCGGCAGTCGGCGGTACGCTGTTCTCGGTGGTGTACAGGCAAGCCCAGGCGTTGCCCACCGTACTGGGATGCCCCTGGCGGTTATCCTCTAGGCCGGGCCCCGCCTCGGTACGAACTCCGCAAGCACAAGGCACACCGCCTCCTGACTACCAGAGAGCTCAAGGTCAAGCGCAACGTTCACGCCCCAAGAGTAGAACGTGAGTGGACGAACAAGAACATTAATTCCCTTCCACGTAGGACCGTGAACGCGTGTATATATGTGTGAGTTTATGTTGTGTGTATCCCCTTGTCCGTCTTCGTGTATATAAAAGTCTCTCGTTGTCCTCGAACGTCCTCTGTCCTCATCTGGATAACCTGCGCCCACAGTTGCCCACAGTCTGCCTTGTGGTGTCTATGACACCCCACGTTCGCCTTTCCATCCCAAGAATTAGAAACGGAAAAGTACTTTCTACCTTGGCTTTGAAGCAAGCAGCCCTGGACAGTTTGCACACCTTCTATGCTAACAGAATCTACGTATACATGGATGGCTCAACCATCAAAACTAGCTCCACCGGTACCACCGTCAATCCATCGCGACACATAAACATCACTTACATGCATTGTCAAGTGCAGCACATCGACTGGTTCGGAAATCGTTGCCCTGTCAGGTTCAATCGGTTATATAAAGCAACAACCGGCTAATCGATGGGCAGTATTTAGCCACTCTAAGGCAGCTCTACAATTTCTTTCGTCGGCACTTCGTCGTGGGTCATATGAACAACTTATGTGGGAGATCAGTGAAATGCTGCACTATGTGACCAAAAAAGGACACAACGTTGTGAGACTCGCTCGCTAGATTCTGTGCCGACCGGTTGTGACCTCGCGATCTCTGATGTCAGCGTAGTTCTGGCCGACTGGGCTGGCCCTACGTCATCTCATGACGCCGATCTCTGACGACAGTGTAGCTCTGACCTACTGGACTTGCTCCATGCCATCTCCTGACGCCGACAAGAGCACTCGCAAGTGGTGCCCCGTCCTCAGTCTCCTGTGACCGTGTTTTCTTCTTTCCTATCTCTCCTATGCCCTCATATGTCCTCTCTCGCTGGCTTAGCGCATCTCTCTTTCACTATACCTTTACTTCTATCCTTTTAATCCCTCCTCACCCCCATCCCTTGTGAGCTACTGTTGAGGTGTCGCACCCTGACGCAGACAGTTACCGGGCTCATTGTTCTCTTCTTTTCCCTCTTATAGCCACATCTCTCTTCAGTGGATACCAAATCATGGCGGCATCTCCGGCAATGACCTCGCCGATGAACCAGCCAGAAATGCACATGTATACAAACAAACCTTGCTTCCATGCATTTTTTCAGGATTGACGCGTCTGGATACTATAATATAGGCAGGCGCAGAACATGACATTCCATTGATTGATTGATATGGGGGTTTTACGTCCCCAAACAACCATATGATTCTGAGAGACGCTGTAGTAGAGGGCGCCGGAAATTTAGACCACCTGAGGTTCTTTACTGTGCACCCAAATCTGAGCACACGGGCCTCCTGCATTTTCGCCTCCATCGAAAATGCAGCTGCAATTGAACATGATATTCCAGAAGTTGCAGTCATCACAGTTTTCACATTATGGCTGTATTCTCTCGACCAATCTCTACGACTGCGGCTACCCACTGGTCTTTCAAGAGAGGAAGGTACAGTGTTGTGCCATCTGCATCTAAGCGTAGCATTCACAAATGCCTACTCATCTAAGACTGGGATGACGGACAGCACGGCGTTACGCGACTGCACCATAGATGAGACTATTGAACGCCTCTTATGTTACTGTCCGGCATACACAAACGAGAGGCTTCACCTTCGCAGTATTCTGAAGTGATTTCACTGTCTAGAAGGTATCAGGACCATGGCGTGGCCCGTCCCAGTTCTGGAAGGCAACTAAAGCGCTATTGCGTTTCCTCACAGACACCAGCTTGTTTTATCATTTGTTATGTGAAACGTGAAACTGTTACGCGTCAGCCCAGTCAGTGACTTCTCCTTCCCCTCTATAATTTTCCTCCCCCTCTCCCATTCCTTAGTGCAGTGTGGCTTACCTCGGCTCGGCCCTGGTTAACCTCCCCGCCTTTCTTATTATTATTCTGTCTCTCTCTCTCCGTGCCATCATCTCGGACTGTAGGGTGGAGCCCTTTACAGAACATCATCAAATGTTCCGCCATTTCTTCATCTTCTCCACACCCACCACAAAACGTGTGTGTGGTCCACAATACTCCCGTTTTGGCTTCGAACAGCAGAAAACTACCCCGAAAATGATAGCGGATCACTTGTTTTGCAATTTCCTGATCGAAGTTTCGCGAGGTCTCCAGTAATGATTTCGTAAGCATTCCACTTTTCCACTTGTCCGTCCCTGCTTTCTTCACCTTCTTCTTAACCAATGTTTCCTTTTGGCTTGGTATTCTGTTGCTGTCTAAACACTTGATTTACAATTTTTGAGTTTGCTTCCTTCATTTAGTATCAATATTATTTATGTACAAATAGCTGAAATCCTTCCTAACACAACTCTCTTCTCTCACTTTTCTCAATCGCTCCTCAAATTTCATCTAGCAGTCAGCCTCCCCATACTCTAACGATGTCCATCCAGTGTGACCCTGTAACCCCTGGTCTGGGGTATTCCCGTATGCTCCCAAAGAAAGTCTACCTATGCCACGTTGTTTAATTTCCAATCTTGCTTGAACCTCTGATTTTATGCCCAAGACCGCATTGCCGAACGTCAAATCCGGCACCATGACACCTTTCTAAATTCCTCTTGCGACGGTATACCTATTGTAGTTCCACAGTGCCCTATATTTCAGTACAGCTGCGTTCCTGTTGCCCTTAGTCATTACGTATCTTTCGTGCCCCCTTAGACACTCAGCGCCGTTATTTATCCATACGCCAAGATATTTCTATTTATCCACTTATCTCTAGCGTGAATTATTGTACCTTATATTCACTGCCTTTGTTATCTATAAAAGGCATGATTACCAATTTTTCCCTACTCACGATACCAAGAGCCGCCTGGTGGTACTGCAGGCGAACAGGGCTGCTGATTGTGGCAGGCAGGAGGGCTGTGTTCAGGGGCTGGGGGGGGGGGGGTAGTTCTTGATAAAGCCTCTATACTTCGCAAAATACCGCCATCGTGAGTGCTATCCTGGACATTGTTTGATTCCGCCATATTGTCAAATTTCGTAATGGCGGCATTTTAAGCCAATTAGAGAGGTCGTAGCAGCTCATTTGGCCAACTATCATCGATCAATGACGGAATCTGACAACATGGCGGAATTCGACAAAGTCCCGAAGAACAACCCTGCTCTCCCACTCGCCGCCTCCACCCAGGTGCGTTGCTTTTTTCTTTCGCTTGCGACAGTGGCGCCCCCTGTAACGCGCGACGAGCTTCTTCGGCGGGGAGAGGAGGAAGCGGCCCAGATAAAAAAGGGTGTACTTTTCCGAGGGTATAGGGGCTTTAGTTCTGGAGAGTAGAAATTAAGAGGAAAGTGAGCCCCACGACTTCTGGCGACACGCGGGGAGCCCGAGTGTAGCCAGAAGCATAATATTTACTAAGCTCTTTGGCAGGTTTGGGCTAGCAGGCGCCGAAAGGAGAAAGTCCGTGCTGGCCGCCATTTTCTAAGGACTCGGCAGACTGAAATGTAGGCGCTTAGGGACTGCACCTCATCACGCGTGGCCTTATCTTCTAAAGCCTGTACTGCCGTGTGAGATAAGATGATTATGAGTGGCAACAATCTTTTGTAGCTACTGTTTATCACTTTTGTTGTCTTTCCCTTGAACCTTCTTTCTGTGAACAAGGCAGTGAACTATTGCCAGCTAACTGCGTCGTGCACATGCCCCGAAAGTTGTGCCCGTCCGTACGCCGTATTGCGACAACTTTCAAAATTATTTACTTTTCGTAGAAGTCCTTCGTGGTGCTGTGCTTGCTTTATGTGCACTTAACGAATACGATTGTGCTTGAACCCACTATTTCGCCCAGTCGTATGTTTGCGTGCGTGAACTGCATGAAGCTCTTCAGAACATGACTATTCAGTTGTCGATGGCGGAAGAATACCAAGATTGGATAACAGAAATCGCGACAGTGTTATTTAAAAGTGTCATGCTCATTGTTCACGAACGGTGTACGAGCGTATTTCGATCAACGGGCCCGTATATGTGCTATGATATTATGTTGCGCTACGTCATGTCGACATGAAAAAAAAAGCGAAGATGATTTCGTTTCATATTTCATCATCGATTTTGTCTTTTTTCACCTCTTAGTGATAATGTCTTGCAGTATGTACGGTTATAACAGTAAGTCAAATGAAAGCTGAGCCGCATGAGATTTAGGAAGTGCCACCTGAAAAGACGCCCTGGCAACATCTGCCAAAACCGAGTCGAAAACGCATGGATGAAAGGCAAGTTTATTTTGGACAAAACGCGCCCGCGTAGTACCGATACCGACATCGCCATATTTCTGAAGTCAAGACAAAACGCATGTTGGTGACAAAACGCGTGTGCAACGCAATGCGCGATAGCTGAACTCCTCGTGTGCTTTTCCGGGCTCGATCACTTTCGTGAGATTTCGCGTCGTAGTGTGCAGCAACTGTTACATGTACTAAGCAGACGTGATCTTTTTAATCAATTAGCGGCTTGGCAGCTCACCTTGCATCGTTCGCGAGGCACCGTGCGCACGCTGGCTGTTTTGTTCGTGAACGGGGAGAGTTGAGAGTGAGCTTGCGAGCGTACGAGGTCGTATCCCAAATGCGTACGCTGGAGAATATAATTGTATCCTTTCAGCTTTTCGGAAAGCATAGACACATATCTCCAAATGGGCAACGTAGAAGAAACCAACGCGCACGTGGTTCAATATTTCGTTTTGCTGCCACGCCATGACCATGGCGGTAGCGTTTGTTCACGTTTACGCTGGCTGTGCCAGCGTCAGATTTTGCAATCTCGGGGACTCTTCGCGTTGTCTCGGATTCCAATACACGTGACCACGACGCTGTTTCCTGTCCCAGCCGGAACTGTATGGTTGTTCTCGAGCTATCTCTGGCTGCCAGAGAGCTGCCAGAGGTCTGAAAAGCGAAGATTCCCAGTAGCTAACACTTAAGGCATTAAGATAAGGAGGGATTAAAAGAGATAGAGTGAGAAGTGGAAATGACGAAAATAGATTGGGAGGTGGTCGAAGGAGCTCGAGGACGGGGCACCAATCGGCAAGAGCTATGCTGGCGCCTATGAGATCGCGGATGACACAACCATTCAGCACGGTATCCAACAAGCGGGACCAGGAAAATAGGCAAAAAATGAAGAAAGTAGCGAAGACGGAAAGGGAGCACAAGTGCTACGCACTCGCATATAGAAGCGTTCCTCGCGCATACGCTTGCACACCAAAGCCCAAATCCATGCCCGGGACCAGGCCCCGAACTATTACTTGTTGAGACGAATTCGTGTGGCTGCAGCTGATTGTGGGCTCCTTTGATGCGTTTTAGTAGGTGTGTTTCCATGTGTACGGGTATATAAGCGCATATCTAAAACCCACGCCGGCAACTGTATGGTGCAGCCGGGGTGTGGGGCGGTTTTGAGCCCCCGAACACTTCTCCCTCTTCTGGCTTCATCGTAGGACAAAGGTGACCTTCAATTCGTTTTCAAAGAACTTTTAGGGGCGAAGCTCCTTAAGGCGTGGGTTGTGCGTCCCCTGTATGTAGCCACCTCTCGTTTAGTTCTTAGAGCGTTCACTAGATGGCGGTACTTGTAGCTGACGATGAAAAGTTGCAAGATGTTATAAACTAGATGGCGGTAATTGTAGTTGATGATGAAAGATGCGAGATGTTATAAAATAGAATACAAGAATGGCCCTTTTGTACTACTTGGAGACTTCAACGTGGATATCATAAACTTATCCTACATATGGCTTCTAGATATGCACTCAGATGTATATCGTTTGGCCATATGAAACCTACCACGATCCTAGGAACATGCATAGACCTAGTATTTACAAATTGTCCACTGCAACCCATGCAGGAACCGCTCTCTCTTCATTTCGCAGACCGTAAAGCCGTCATAATAAAGGGACATCGCAAGCCATTCATCGTCTAAAAACAAACAAAAGTTGATTTGTGTATATACACACACAGTGTTTCTAACGTATTTACACTATGATCGACTGGGCGAATTACACGGAAGATTCACGGTTTACCGATGAATCCTTCCGGAGTTTCTTATTTCGAACACCAACGCTCGATGATCATTAAAAATGTGCCGCCATATCCACGAAGTCAATGATGATTGAGTGGGCAAAATGTACGGAGTATTCATGGTTTACCAGGTTTACCTCCGGAGCTTCGCCCACTCATCATCATTCACTTCGTGGATATGTCGGCATTTTTGTTTTGTGTAGTTCTTTTTTGTGAACCTAAGGTTTATTAGACAACTTCCATGTGTTTTGGGGTGTGGTCAACTGGTTGGTCTGACCATCGAGACCAATGAGCTCAAGACGCTCCACAACGCATAGGATTTGTCTTAAGGATGTGTGTCGGCTCGTTGGTCAATGGGTACCATTCTCGCTTAGAGTGCGAAAGCTCCCGAGTTCCGATCCCGGACGAACCCTCTTTTTTTCTAGTAGAAGGAAGAAAGGCAACCTTATATATGTTCGTATCCATGCAACCTTTATTTTGTAAAGTTCCTTTTTACAACCTTCAACTTTACTACACAACTACCGTGTGTTGTCGTTTGTGGTCAACTGGTTGGTCGGACCATCCCCACCAACGAGCCAAGCATGCTCCACACCACACGGAATCTGTCTCGGGGCAGTGTGTCGACTCATTGGTCTATACACCAGAGCACAGTGATCTCAGTGCTTGCTGCCATACTGAAAAGCGCGTGGTGCCGTCTGTTGCAAGCGCGGCGAAGCAACACTCTCAACTGCCAGGCAAAAGACGCTCTGCAAATCAAATGCGAAACTTCACAACTCGAGTCCGGCTGTAAGCATGTTTTGCGCTGTTCCTGTGCTGGAAGTTTATTCTGATTTCCTGTGAAACGTCGAGGAGACCTTCATCGACAGTTCGGACGGTCTGCAGCACGTGCATTGCAAATTACGGAAGCAGCTTCCTCAGGTACGTACTATTGCGATTAAAAGAAAAAAATACGCGAACAGCGGAAAACGTTGCTTTCGACTCAGATGAACTGCGGCGTGCCTTGGCTGTGTCAAAACAGAATTTGTGCTGTAAGCTGGCGTCAACAAAGCATTAGAGTTTGGTTCCAACTTACGCTCATGCACCGCATGTGTATCAATTGCCAGTCCTGCCGGGTACTCGGAACACACACGCGCTGCAAAAGTGCCAGTCAGAACAAGGTATTAAGATGCTTCGGTGACGCCGGCCGAAAGCACGTGTAGATTCGCCTATCAGTCAAGGCATGTGTCGAAAGCCATGTGTCGAACCTAGTCATGTGTCGTGAACTGAGTCATGTGAACCGAGTCAAGGCATGTGTCGAACCGAGTCGAAAGCCATGCTTTCCGCACCGTTCACGCGTCGTGATAGTAGGCCGTTTCAGTTGTACTAAACATGCGCGGTGCGTGCATCCACGCGTGAGTCGTAATACGTATATCCTATTATTTACATGTGGCTTGCGAAAGAATACGGCAATGATTTTGTGCCTCATACTACAGGCATACTGCACGCAAATCGCTGCTGTAATGTTAAACAGCTGGAGTCGCACTTCAATAAACGCAATAAGTATACTTACTTGTACACTTCACTCAGCTCGTATTTTTTCCTGCTGATTGCAATTATATCCTAAGGCGGTGGAGCTCGGCGTTTTTTGTTGTGGAAGTAAATCTGTGCAATCGCAAAACACCACACCGGCACGATTTTCGTGATGCGCTGTGAACTTCACAGGCAGTGCTCAGCAATCTCTTCCTCATGCGCTGGTTGTTGTCGCTTCAAATGACAACGCAGTGGTACCCAGATGACAATATATAAGCGGGTGCAGCGTGAACAGGCGCTTTTTTTGCATTTGAAACGCCCAGAGCCACTGAGTTCTATGCTAGCGAGGCGCGCCTTGGCAGTTGCAAACAAATTATGGCGTCTCTGGGAGCGAGGGTATACAACCGAAGGCCCCTGGGTTCGAGATAGGCGTGCTCCCGTCTATACCTCACGAGAACTTTTTGTGGCAGCCCAGCCAATGTTACGTGGGCAGAGCTTCTGCACAATTGTTACTACGCTAAGTAGTGCGTTTGCATGAGATTTCGGTTTCGAAGGCGCATCCATAATGTACTGTTTATTAGAAGCATCCCAGGTTTTTGATGTTATGGAACAGTGTTTTGGTGTTAGGAACAGTGTTTAAAAGGATTGGTTATATATCATATTAGCGAAAGCTATGAAAAGCCTTGAGATACTCATGGATGCACCAGCGAAGGAAAATTATGTGGAACCATTGCTATGCTCTTCCACCTATTCCATTAAAACGGTTTCCTGTCAACGGTTCAAGCCCGAGCGCAATGCGAGCAGCATACAGTAATGCTTGCATTCATTTTGTGGAAAGCAATGAAATATTCCTAACTGAAGGAGCCCATGAAGTAACCTTATGGAATTGGTAAGATTAATTTCTGAAAAAAAAGAAAGATGGCATGGTGCAGCAGAAATTTTGTGGTAACAATGTACTGCAATGCAAGAAAGTGTCTTGAATTTCGGTGACTACGGCGCCGTTACCGACATCTTTTTTTTCTTTTGGAGACGCAAGGACTTTCTAGATACTCTGACGTTATTTTGATTGTAGACACGAAGGCATGGACAGGTCACAGATATCTTGGCCATGACTGGTCACGAGCGAGCATGGAGCGGATGTCTCACGTTCGTAAATATAAGAGCGTTTCAAAAGCAGTTTTTATTCGGTCAGGAACGCTGTTTTTCCACAGTCAGCCATACAATAGACATGAACGCGCATGTTGCCCAGGCGTATCTTTGCGTTGGTGATTTTGTTCTCGAAAATCGCTGTCATTGCAAAGCGCCAAGAGACGGTGCCGCTGTAGACGCCGACGGGTATGATGTTACAGTCCACGATCTTTAGCGTGATTGTATCAGTGATAATAAGACATTGAAATATCGAGCACGCATGGAATGCATTTTACGAAAAGGGCCATTGCTTTTTGTCTAGCTTTCCTTTCACAACTTTGCTTTAAGCAGTTGGTCTTCCTGAAGACTGACAGGTCACCGGATATCTTTCAAGGTGGCTATCGCATTGAGAGACCCATTTGTGCTGCTGTTGTTGTTTTATTCCACATATATATGGTACCACACACACACATTATCATTCTTGGTGATTGCACATACAGGGGAGGAAATAACTTACAATGTACTGACGTCTTCTTTTCTATCTTCTCGATCAATGCAGTTCACCTAATCAACACGTCTTTATGGTCGCTTACGAGCTTCGACGTTAACTTGCTGCAACCGAGTGACGCTATTCTTGTTTTGTGGCGAAGAAAAAATTACCGCCCGCCTTTTCGCACTGGCGAATTCGAGAAAATTCGCCGCAGAATGGGGAGGGTATCATCATCATCATCATATTTTATTTCCTTAAAGACCCCACAAGGGGGTATTACATAAGGGGTGGATGTACAGGATATAAAAAACATTTGCCACATAAGGGGCTGGTATACAGGATATAAAACTTTTGCTACATTCAAAATATAAAATATGCTACATAGGTGTGGGTATGTACATTGCCATTAAGTTTCACTGACAGAGATGAGTTGTTACATTTTTAGTGAAAGTTGATGGGCAGGTGATTGTGACGACGTGGTTTGGGAGGTCGTTCCAGTCCTTCACAGCACGCGGAAAGAAGGATGCGGAGAAGGTAGCAGTCCTAGTGCGGTAACGGGAGACTTGGAGGGGGTGGCTGGTGCGGTGCGTAATGTACGTCGGAGGGATGACGTACGGAGGATGGTTGAGGGGCGAATGAAACAGCTTATGAAACAGGGAAAGAGTGCCTATGCGGCGTCGAAGGGCAAGTGGCTGCAATCAAGATTGGGCTTTTAAGGATGAAACACTGATGTCATAAGAATATGACGAATGTATGAATCGGACTGAGCGATTTTGAATTGATTCAAGGTCATTGATTAGGTAAATTTCAGGTGGATTCCATATAGCAGAGGCGTATTCCAGTTTTGGCCTGATGAGGAATGTGTATGCGAGAAGTTTTACGTGTTGAGGTGCGCAACGCAGATGACGTTTCACGAATCCCAATATTTTGTTTGCAGATGAGATAATGTTTGTGACATGCGCATTCCAAGTTAGATCGGCGGACAGTGTGACACCTAGATATTTGAAACGTCAGTGTTGTCAAATCGCGTCAGTGTTGCGTGATTGGTATGATCGGGGCATGCTTAATTTTTATTTCGTCTTTATTATTCTTATTTATTGAACGAACGAGAAGCATTGCCTTCAAGGCCAAGCAAAAGCCAAGTAAAGACGCCCTTGACTGCATTCCGAACGCGCGATGCAGTGTCTATACATATACGGGGTGACCAGTGAATGGTTGTGCAGCACAACCACAAGACAAAGCACATAGACGGACCAAGCGCTCAGTCCATATCTGTTCCTGTAGTTCGCGTTGTTTCTCATTTGAGCATGAACCTTCAGCATGAACCAACAGGCCCAAATAAGCACTCTAGACCAGTCAAGGTGGTGAAAGAGCGCCGTGTACTACTGTGTTCAGGTGCGGCAAAATGTAACGACCGTTTTCATTGAAACCAGAAAGAACAAAGTGAAATAAGAGTGGGTATATGCGAAGTTGTATTCTGCGCTTTTATTTTTTTAATTTATTAGTTCCACGCGTTTTTTTTTTGGGGGGGGGGGGGTATGTCTATCTCCACAATTCTGTTCGCATTCGTCTCGTGACGATGCAAGAACGGGTTGCGATGTGAAATTCTGTGGGTAAAATTTGGGTGCAGGGCCCTTTTGAGATTAAAGTTGTAAGATGGGCTCCTTGGTATTTGGATGAGAGGGACAGAGCAGAGATGAGAAGGACAGAGCAAAAAAGTAAAAAAAGGACACAAGAAGGCTTCTCGTACCATATCTTTGCGGTACCATTTATATTCAATATGTATACTCATCAGTCACCAGGTTATTTATTGATATACAATACAAAAAAACTATGAACCATCTCCCTGTTTGTGGTGCGTGGTGCGTACGGCGTTGACCCGGTTGAAACGAGTGTAGACGTGGGTGCTGGAAGAACGGTTTGAAGTGAAACTTGTTGTAACGTTTACTCGAGTAAACGTTTGTTTCAAACGCAAAGAAACGGGATGCGGGACGCGTTGAAGACGCTTGCGCTCGGCTTCCTTGGCTCGCATCTCGTTGGTGTTACCTGCGCGCCACCCGTATTCTCGAACGCGATCGGTGTTCTTGACTCGTACTCGTCGGTGTCACTGGTCTTCCACTGCCAATGCTTGCATTTGGCTTCGCTGGCTCGCGCCTCGTCGGTGTTGACGTCACCATTGGCGAACGTGATCGGCTTCACCAAACCTCGTAACGCCGGCGACAGCCAGGAAAGGTACGCGCATACTATCGGAAAGCATGCCGTGACGGCTTCCCGCCCGTCGGCGTGATCGCGCGGCAAGCAGCGGGGCACTGTCCACTTTTCGATGCCGCGAGATTCTTGATGTACGCGCAGCGTGTGCACCCGCCGGCTCGCGGCTTCGGCTCACCGACAGATGGAGAGGAGTGGCACGGGTGAGATGATGCCCACGTGAGGAGTGGGCTCTAGTGGCTCTAGCATTGCGAGTGGTGGAGAGGGTGAAGTGAGAAAGAGCTGACACTCTGCGAGCGCGCGGCCAGCGAGGGAAAGAGACGTCACCTCGTAATGCTGGAAGGGCGTGGGCTACTTCTTGGCACCGCTCCAACACCTGAGGCGTGGGGAGCGGTGTGGACGGAGGGACAGCGTTACACAGGCTAGTCAAAAAGCTGCTTCGCTTCTAATTAACAGAGGTCACTTTGTGACTTCAGGGGTTACCTTGTGACACGCGCTCGGTTTTCTTTGTTTTGTTTTATGTCTCATGCCCCGAGCAGGTGCTACCGAAAAGCAATCAACAACCTCGCCTGACATGCCGTGCCACCTAGCGGCAGCCGGCTAAAGTTCCCGCACTCCTGAGCGACTCTATTAGCCCCGAGAACGAACACTGGCGTCGCTGCGGTCGCGGCAATGTGACGTCACGGCAAGGACTTGCCTGCTCCGCCAGCACTTGCCTTTTTCTGCGCCCGCCGTGTACGCGCTCTTTAGCGATACCGTGACTACTCCTCAATGTCGTGACGTAAATTTCTTAAGATACAAAATGCAAGGTTTCACAACTCGTGAAAGGTATTGAAGCTGTAGGAAGTTTCTATAATTTAGCTTAGGATCGGCAGACTACCGTCCGAACGGAAAATTTACTGGGAAAATGGTGATGCAGGAGAAGACTTTCCTTGTTTTTTTCGCGTACACGAGGGAATAAGTGCTAAGAATATATGCTAAGTGGTACTAACGTGATTGGAACTAGGCATAGACTCCACAATTAAAACATATCTGTACCGAAGTATCAGAAATAAAATTGGGACATTTTCAATTGACTAAATACATTGCGCTTTACCGTGCAAGCTACGTCGCATCTGAAAATAATCTGAATGATTTGACAGAACTGCACTTGCTCTATCAGGAGACATTACATGAATAGGACTCTCATAAGCCCTCACTTAACATATTCTTCAAATAAACAAAACAACACTGCCACACACACAATGACTTGAAAAATAATGAGATATTGTACATTTACTGGGATCATATATATCAACAGGTTTCTTCCCAACTTTCGCCAGAGATTACGTAGTCCTATACCCTGATTTGTGTGAAATGCTGGAGTGTTCTACCTCCGCGTGACAAACCCTAATGGGAGCTTCATGTGGGAGCCCCGCTGATAGCAACGCTTTCAACGCAAACGTCATAAAGTTCAAATTAACTTCTTTTATTTTTCTCCGTGATGTAAAAAAACTCAGTGCAAAGGGCACACAAAAGAAGGACAACACAGATTGTCCTGTGTCCTCTTTCTTTTGTGTGTCGTCTTTTCCGTTGGGTTTTTCATATCATGGAGTTAACCAACTCGCCCAGTTATGTATACGAGGGTGCAGGAATTTTTTTTTAATGGCGCACTCATCGACGTGACTCATGCAGTGACGTAATCAGGAGATGGCGCACTGGGCCTGTGCTCTATCCCCAAAATATTTCCCCAAGCGAAGAGAAAAATGACCATTTCAAGGGGGTACCCATCTCCCCAGAAAGAAAAATCAAGCCTGTAGGCTTCTGGGCCCTTGTAATAATGAAACCTTCACCTCGATGAGGCGACGACTGGTCTCACACGTCATGTCCACTAATAGGTAATCTACTACAAGGAAATTCAACATATGAGGCGGCTATCTAAAGTAATAGTTGGGAGCACCACCGCACCGCTGCTACGATTCTGCAGGAAGACAGAATCCTACCGCACTGAATTTCCGTACCCAACTGAAAACACTCTTAACCTCAAAATTTCTCTCAAGTAAAGCTGGAAAAAATATTGTGAGAGATACGGGAAGCTAAACAAAGGGCTGAATGAGCAAGTACACGAGAAAAACACACAACAGCGGTGGTTGTATTCTGGGGCGAGCGTGTTCCGTTATATGTAGCGAGACTCGATACTGCTCGCGAGCGCGGGCCTTGACGTACATGCCTGTGAAAGCACTGTCCGTATTTACGTGGATTCCTCCAGTACAAATTATTCTAGTGGAAGGGAAGCCCTGATATCGCGGACTCCGAACTAATCACCCATGCACATATACAGCTAATAATGTAGATAAGGGGTTTTGATTTCTTCTCAAAATCACTTGATTATGCGCCAATGAATTCTTTGTATTCAAACATAAGCGTGTTCTTGATTTTCACACCCATCGGAATGCGGCTTTAGGCAACGAATGGAATCCATCATCGGCGTTTCAGCGCGACACAGACCTTTTCACTTTTTTGACATTGCTACACGACCCAGCACATGATTGTGCAGAAGCAAAATTAAACCTTTTATTGTTTTACCTGTAACATTACCAATTCTGTTTTCTTCATAGCTTGAGACAAGCAAAAAGCGGTCGCAAACCGCGGAACAGTGCATGAGACGAGCGTAGGCGCGTCGCGGCTGGCATCGAAGAGTCCGAGCCGTGACGTCATCCGCCAGGCGGCGCCACTCGAACTACTCGGGGCTAATAAGCGCCGATAGGTTGAACGATGTTCTAACGCGTATTGTTGAAGCACCGCAAACTTCGTGGGCTTGACCCGTACGTAAGAGAAAAGCAGCGGAAACAGGTATGCACTTCCGACTGCTGATATGTAGCCTAAAAATAAATTGTAATACATATTTATTGAAGTCGCGTTTGTTTAAATGGAGACAATGGCTCAGTATAAATTAATAAACTGCGCTCTGAAAACGTAAGTTTCTCTATCGTAAGTTCATTGTTAGCGAAGGAAAATCAAAGTTGAAGTTTTATTTTAAAAATTTGTGCTGATGTGCCAGCGTGTGACGTCACAAATTTAAAAATCTATTTTTTCATATTTTCGTCACATATGCGCAACAAAATCATCTGTAACTTCGTAAGTTAGGTATATGGCACTAGATGACAGTATATTTCACTTTTGGCGATTATAAGCTACCTAGGACCCAGTAGGCGCCGTCAAAATTCATTTGAAGTCATGGTGTTCGGTTTGGGAATCTCAAGGTGCGTCTCCACCCACATTTTCTTTTCACTTCTTTCCTCATAAACCAAGCATCGTCTTGCGGTAAGAGTAGTGTTTTCGAGACTGTAAAATTGCACTTCACTATCGCGTTAAAAACCTTTTTTTTTTAATCTATTTAGTGTCCTTTCAATGTTATAGAAGCAAAACCGAAATGTTTATGACCTCGTGGGGTAACTTGGAGACACGCCAACCAACTGTCACAAAGTTACCCCATTTGTGCTTAATTTCAATTATACGCTGTTTGTGGATTTTTAGCAGTGTTTAAGAGAGATGAGGAGTTATAAAATGAAGCTTGGCGCACGGCCGTATATTAAAATCATACCCAAGAAACGCTGAATAATGCCGTTCACTTTCTTTTGAATAAATGGTCATTCGGGAGCAGCGTCTGAAAGGTTCACGAGTGCTATTAATACACCTATCTTTTTTTCTTTTTTTAAGTCTTCATCTACACATTACTTTATCTATATTTGTGTTTTCACTTACGTTCATTATTCATCGGAACACCGTCTGTTTGAAGACCAAGGAGGCTTGGTGCTAAGTTGTCCGACCAGCTCAAAAGGTTGGTCGTCAGTTAACCTGTTTTTACGGCTCAGGAGAAGTAGAGCTGTTTGCTCTTGCAATCACAGTGTCTTTATTTGTCTTTATTTGGTTTGACTTGCGTTGTGTGCAGAAGTCGTACCTCCCCGACCAACTCGAGAAGTGTCAGATTTCAAAGATGGCAACTTTTCTGTTAAGAAGTGGGCAAAGTCTTTCATAAAACTCCACCGAGGTATCATTCAGTGGATGCAGAAGTAATTGACACGTTTTTTTTTTGTCGTCTAGAGAAAGAGCTATATGATATTCCGGACAAAAATATTGTTACGTGAGTAACGAGTCAATGTATTGCAAATATATTTACAAAATATATTTGCAAGAGCTGTTGCAGCGCTGGTCAGTTTGGCTCCGAGCTCGAGTAGCAAGTGACTTTAATCCTCTTCGTCGGGCGCACGCGCGCATTGACAATATGCATTGCGGCAGCCTACATGTAGCAATATTTTGCACTTCGACGACACAAATGTACAGGATGATCCAGGGAGCCGAAAATTCATAACCAGAAGAGGAGCTAAGGATAAATAAAAAAGTGGAAACGCATCGAAAGCCTGCATGTCCTTCGGTTATGGTTTGTGAAAGTGTTGCGGGAGAGTTGGCTCCGCTTTACGTCAACTACACAGCATAAAAGCTTTGCCTGCGACGTTGATACAAAATGGACCAGATGGGGCCTGGTATATTCCTACAGGGTTGGCTTGATCACCAAGTTTTCGAAAGAGTTGTTCATGTCAACTATGCTCCCCATATTTAGAAAACAAGGTGACCCAAGAGCTCGCATCGGGGAGAATTTGTGTTCCCGAACCTTGCTATTTAAGCTTCATGCTTTCCATCCCGATGCGTACTCCAGCGACGCGTGTCTCTCATGCGGACACATGGCGACGCTCGCACACGTGCTCTGCAGCATGGGAGTGTAGAAACGCTCATCTTGACTTTACGTAGCTCAAACAAGAGGTTCCTCAAAAGCTCATTTCTCGCTGACCAGCAATTCGCCGTCCAGCAGGCCCACGAAGCTGTCGCCTACCTGTCGATGCCGTGGGAGACGCCCACTACGCACTAAGCTGCAAGACAAAAATAAAGTTTTTCCATTCCATTCTACATTAGCTTCGCTTTGTATGTGCGAAGAAAATAATTTAAATCTCATCGCGCTTCCAACGAAGGCGATTCGTCTGCTGCAGTCTCGATGTCGCCGTTTTTCGTAGACTGAAAATAATTTGGCTTTCATTTTTGGCGGAATATAAAGAGTCAACAACGGGAAGCCACTGCACATCCGTGCCAAAGGACGAATTCCCTTTGACGATCAGACTGGGGGACAAAAATGGCAATAAAGTTGGAGGAAAGTAATAAAGGGACTGTCTACCGCTCTGAAAAAGTTGGTCATGGTGCAAGTGAGAAAATCGTTCACCACATCGGCGGCAACGACATGGTGTGATCACGTCACAAAAAAGAAATTATAATTGGAACTTGGTGTTCAAAGGCGACGATAAAATTACCGCTAGTGTCACTCAACATGCAGCGATGTGGTCAATATACTGGTAGGACAAGAAATCTCCGCGGATAGATTGTTTCCGCTTAAAAAAACATCGCAGCCTATCCAGGGAATGAATGATGATGAGTGGGGCGAAGCGTTCGTCTATTCGTCCGTCTGTGCGTCCGTTAATCCATCCGTGTGACCATCTGTGCATCCGTCCGTGCGTACGTTCATCCGTCTGTGTGCCTGTCTCTGTCCGTCCATCCGTGCATCCGTGCGTCCGTCCATCTAATGAACACTTCAAGTACCGCCATCTCGCTTCTTTTTATCATATATTCATCGTAAACAAGTACCGCCATCCAGCGGACAATCCAAGGACTAAACGAGAATATGTACCACATTTGTGCTGTCAGCGCTTTGTTAACATCGAGAGCCTGATAACGACGCCGTGCTACGTTTTCTGTAACATGTGGGCACGCGGATATGTGCCCGAGGGCGGGTATGTGCCACAGGTTACGCACAATGACAACGCGGTACGCACAAGTGACACCATAAGGAGTTTCACCCCTAAAATAAACATGTATAACTTGACATTCTGTATTAATAACTTGCAGCAACATTGGGTTCCGCCATAAACTAACCTTTCCTCTTATTCTCTCGCACATTCAAATAGGCGCTCGGTGGCGCTGCAGGCGGTGTGTTTGCTTGCCTGCCTGTCAGCCTGCAAACGACGTCCGCCGCCACTCATATGAACAACAAAAGAGTGTGTGCGTGCCTTAAACGACACTGAGGTATTTGTTTTGTTAATAAACTAAACTTGATGAAGCTTGCAAAAACCTCACGTTTTCACTTTCACCGGCAGTGCTATTGTCATCTCCTTCACCGAGCAGTGTTGTGGGCATTAATTCTACTGATTGAAATAGACAGAACGCAGATAGAAAAATTCTATTTTAAAGATTTCTATTCACTTTCCAGAGAAACCGATGCAATGTTAGATACTTCACATGGTATACTTTATATTGCGACACAAAAGAGGAGAGCTATGAAGGACGGTAGACAGTCCCTTTAAAACAAACTTGAGTCAACATTCCCGAAGACACGGTTTTTCTCCTGGACAAGACCAAGGGTTTCCAACGACTTCCTCAATTATTTTCGAAGAAAACTTGAAATCCATGACAGATGTCGGTGTCGTCTTGGAGAAATAAAAAAAAGAAAAGAGGTGACTGGAAACAGGCCACCATGAAGAGGAAGATGCTCAACGTCTCAGCGGGGAAAAGCTTATTGGTTGCCGAGGTAGAAGAAGCCAGCAGGAAGCGAAAACCAACAACTGAAAAGAAGGACTGCTCTTCCTCCAGTATCAGAGCTAAACGACCTACGAAGAGGTTTTCTCTTGAGGATGACAGCGCGAAAGAAAGCAGTGATAGCGAATCGTCATCATATGGTCAGCACGGTCACAACAAAAGGTGGTCGGAAGGAGGTATACAAGTGACTCCGAGGTACACTCCGGAAGACTTGACAACCTATCGGCAACAGACACTCCTATCAAATCTGTGATTGTAGGTACCAGCAACGTTTCGGAGGTCCGCGGTTCGGGTTCCGCGGAAAGCATCTTCAAGAGGGATGACTTCGTCGTAGTAAATTTCGAAAGCCAACTTTTCCCGGGAAGAGTGACAGAAAGCAAACTTGACAGGTACGTTGAAAACACTATGGAGGGGATTAAAAAGATTGAAAAATGGCCGGACCACGGAGAATATATTTTGCACTCAAAACAAAAAATGTTGTACACAATCGAATCCCCTAGGCCAGTCTACGCAAACGAGGCATATTTGAGGTAAAATACCTTGATAAAGGAGGTATATGAATCAATATTTTTTGTAGTACAACTGTAACGTACGTTGCTACACCAGAAACCAAATTTTCGATAACGCGAATCAGGTTTTTATGCGGTAAGTTTAGGCCATCCCTTTTTTCCCAGCCATAATAAGCAATAAACGTTGCCACAGAAATGCCCTTCACAACGGTGCAACTTTGTGACAGCTTGTAACCTGAATATAGCCGTTTCTATTAGCGATGAGGGTTGTTACCTTCATCGTCGTGCGAGTGAAGGTTTTAGCGAACGTACGTTATGCCACTATTCATGTTCCTTTGTGTTTGTGTGGTTATAATTGTTCAGCGAAAGAATGAAAGCGTATAAAATCTATGATAAAGTAATTATTTTTATGGCATAACAGTGTTATCCAATGTGTTACAATATCCATTGCAATTTCATTATGCAGTCGACTGCACACAGGGATTCCCTAATTGAACAATTCAAAAGCAAAATCAACCGCGAGCAAGTAATGGTGCCCGAGCTGTAATATACAGCTTGGTGAATACATGCCCACGGGGGTCACATATGCCTTCAATTTATTGCTCTCTCTCATGTGGTGCTGTATTGGTTGAATTTCTCGCTAGCGACAAAAGCGCAACCCACTGACATGAGTGCACATGGTCGTTATTGCAGCTACGGCACATCGAGTTCTGCAGCAGTCCATGGGCTGCTGGAAAAGACACCAAGTATGCGGGCATGAGCCAGTGAGCTACTAAGATATGCTGTACAAACACTCCACCCAAAGGCCTGGGCAGTGGAGGACGAATACTGCAGCGCTTCGGTATCCGGATCGGGTGAACGAGACGAGCGCCATAATGCTGCAGAGGAAAGAAGACTACGTCATTGTTGCAATAAAGAGTTATACAGTCACCTCATGTAGTTTCCTGAAAACAAAGGACTTGAAAAGTTGGATAACAGGAAAAGTGTTGCAACAACGCAGTCGGGGAATAGGCCACGCCCCATCCTGCCCCATCGCCAATCACACGCGTGTCTGCGGCGGTGGTTGTCGCTCCGAAGTTGTCATGTTCGTTGGGCGGTCGTGGTGCGAGGATAGTACCAAGAAGTTCGCCACTACCATCAAAATCGAACGATGAGAGACATATTACGAGCCAGCTAGAGGGCACAAGACACTTAGCGAACGCTTTGCCCTACCTTAAGGTGAAACCCATGCCTCGGCGTACCCCATGCTGGACTTTTTTAAATTTTGCTCCACGTATTTCGAGGCCGAAGCGAGTCCAGCTACAAGTACAGGACATCAAAAAAAGCAACAATACCTTTGATAATATTACCGTTTTCAGCAAAAGTGTTGAGCATGTTTTCTTTTACACCAAACGGTTATGGTACCTGAAACTATAACTGAGCCTTAAATGTCGGTAATGCGCAACAGCCTCACAGAATACATTTCTCGTCAGCGCGTTTGTTGCCTGTTGAAGCGGTAATACTTGCAGAAATATTTATTTTCCCTGCTAAGTACATAAAGATAAAAACAAGTGTGCTTTGATACTTTTGTGAGAGCCAGAAAGCCATCAATTTAACAGTTCACACGGATATATATATATTCACGATGTAAGAAAAAAAGGAAGGTTCTTTATAGGAAGGCGGCTATTCTTTCTCTCATCCGCGGGGTGAAAATCATGGGAAAAACGCATTTGGACGGGCCCCTTATATAACGGCAGCAAATCACGAGACGGATGTTGTTCGTACGTGGAAAACGCGTTCGCCAGCTAGTCGATCGTGCACGACCACCTCCGATAGGAACAGCCGCGGCCGCGCGCGTGCACGCAGCCACTCCGCGTGCCGACTCCACTCGTGACCGCGGCTGTCGACTCGACATCCATCATCGGCGGCGGAGGTCCCGTGGAGGGCGCGCAGAAAGCACCGCCGGTTGGGACGTCCCGCGCAAGTCTGCTTTCGCCGCCGTGAGACGACACTCGAGACTGGAAAAGAATGCGGTTTCTCCTTGTTTGTTTTTCTTTCTTCATTTTTTATTAGCGCGCCGGGTCGCGCATCGGTCACTGCGGTGGTGCACCCGCGCTATCGCGTGCATCTCGAACAACAACAGCGCGGCGCATGGCCCGTCGTATACACCGGGCTTGGGAGACTAGCAGGTCGCGGTACCTGCGGGGCGTCCTTTGTAACTTGCAATCGTGGTAAATCAACAGGTTGCTAGAATATGCGCCACGTCGTGAACAGCTTTGGTGAGGTGATCGCAGTGGCGGCACCGCGTTGCGTAATAGCTCCGCTAGTTGCGCTGCGTGTGCAGCACAATGGAACAAAGCCGACGGTGCCATTGACGGTTTTTACAATATCCCACGAACCGCATCTCCCCACCCAAATTATCGCTGCCTTTCTTTATACACACACAGACACACAGACAGACAGACACACACCAGCATATATATATATATATATATATATATATATATATATATATATATATATATATATATATATATATATATATATATATATATATATATATATATATATAAGGTATACGCTTTCAAAAAACTTCATTCTGTCGACGTTTTGATAAGAGCTGGATCTTCATCATGACGAAATTTACCAGGCTTCGATGCGCTTTTCTATAGTCGTCTTCTGAGCCTAGAGAAAGAAAAGTTACAAAAAATAATCAAGAAAAACTGAGTTCCCAAACACCACGTGCACATACTTGGACATACAAAGATCACGTGTTCTTTTTTAAAGAAATAAATAGAGAAGAAAAACATGTACATATTGATACATAACAGCCACTGCAGCTTCGAACTGACGCTGTAGTGGGCCCGGCATCGGAGCAATGTCATAGAGAAATATACTTTCGTAAAGAGGGACCACTCAAGCCTTCTCGCGGCTGAGCAAGCAAGGGTCTCAACAACTGCTAGATGGCGTACCCATGCCCATTTCTATTCGTCATTGAACACACGTGATAGCCGCCTCAGGAGAATTAACTACTGAGACCGAAGTGTGTCGTCGAAATTTTTTCAGGGAAAAAATTTCATTGATTTTTACAATTCTCCATATCGGCTCTACATCGTGTCCTGGTTAAGGCGCTTAATTTGCCACCACAAAAAATCAATAAGATATCACTAGAAAGGGTTTTCTTCTGAATTTTGTTTTGCACCAAGGGTACACACTCATGTGATTTATATGCACATGCATTCCCCTTGTGGAAGCATGGGTGTGTAACCTAGTGGTAAAGGCACTCGCTTTCAGAAGCATGAGGGTACAAGTTCAAATCCCAGCATCAAGTCCCAGCAACTCTTTCTTGTTTCGCTAAATACGTTATCGGTCTCACCAGCTGCTCATGGCGCTGAAAGCAGCGCAGTGGCTCAGCCCTCGGGCCTAAGGGATGATGATGATATTGTTACGGGGGTGAGAGAATGAATGAAATAAACATATTTACAAAATATACAGGGAGAGTCAGAGGCAGCTGCAGCCAAGATGGAAGAACAGCAGCAACAACAACACGAGCACGGTCGCTTTCATCGTCTTCGTCGTCTATGATGCTCTTTCTGTCCGACGTCGCGTAACATATAACCCCCCGCTGCTGGCAGTGCCGTCTCGGCGCCTAAAGGAGAGTAGGGTCATATGCGGATATGTACGGTTTGAGGCGGGTCACGTGGACGACGTCAGTAGCGGTTGCGGACGACGATGACTGACTGTCCAACGGAGCAATCTCGTATGTGACATCGGTAAGCCGGCGTAAAACCTTGTAAGGCCCCGAGTAGCGAGACAGGAGCTTCGAAGAGGCCAACGTGGCGGCATGGTGTCCAGAGGAGGATCAATGAACCTGGAGAGTAGGAAACTACTCTGTGATGGCTATCGTAGCGGGCCTTTTGAGAGAGCTGCGAGTCAAGAAGACGTTCCCGTGCGATTTGGCGGGCCACTTGAGCCCGAGCAGTGGCATCCCGGGTGTACTCTGTTACCGTTTGCGTAGTTGATGGGAGAAGAGTCTCGAAGGGTAACGCTGGATGGCTGCCGAACAATAAATAGAAGGGGGAGAAGCCAGTGGTATCGTGGCGTGACGAATTGTACGCGAATGTCACATAGGGCAAAGTACTATCCCAATCAAGGTGATCTTTGGAAACGTACATGGAGAGCATTGTTGTCAATGTTCGATTTAGGCGCTCGGTAAGACCATTTGTTTGTGGGTGATAGGCCGTAGTGAGCTTGTGACGCGTCGAACACGAGTGAAGGATGTCACTTAGTACTTTTGAAAGAAATGAGCGACCACGATCAGTCAGCAGCTGTCGAGGAGCGCCATGGTGAAGAATTACGTCATGAAGCAAGAAGTCCGCGACGTCAGTGGCACAGCTTGTCGGTAACGCTCGTGTGATAGCGTATCTTGTGGCGTAATCAGTGGCTACGGCTATCCACTTGTTTCCAGTGAGAGAAGTAGGAAATGGTCCAACGAGATCAAGACCGACGCGATAGAAGGGAACGATGGGTATGTCTATTGGTTGGAGCGGACCAGCTGGTGGCAAGGTGGGATGTTTGGAGCGCTGGCAGGACTCACATGCACCAACGTATCGGCGCACAGAAAGGTAAAGGCCTGGCCAGAAGAATTTACACCGCACGCGATCGTACGTGCGCGTGACCCCGAGATGTCCCGCGGTTGGGGCGTCGTGAAGCTGTTCAAGTACAGCGGAACGGAGTGTCGCAGGAACTACGAGTAGTAGCTCTGGTCCTTCGGCGCTGGTGTTGCGTCGGTAAAGAATGCCATCGTGTAGAACGAACAAGTGTAGCGACGGGTCTACGTGGGGCGAGCGTAGACTCTGCATGATAGACCGCAAGTCAACATCGCTGAGCTGCTCCTTGCGTATGTCGGTGAAAGCCAACATGGCGAAGACGCAAGGGTCAGAATCATGTGCTGAAAGGTCAGGTGGGTCCACGGGGTGACGGGATAGACAGTCGGCATCCTGGTGCATCAGGCCAGATTTGTATGCGACGTCGAAGCTGTATTCTTGTAGTTTCAAGGCCCAACGGCCAAGTCGTCCTGTTGGATCTTCAAGGGACGACAGCCAGCACAAGGCATGGTGATCTGTAATTACCGAAAAAGTGCGGCCAAACAAGTATGGTCGAAATTTTCCGACTGCCCAGACTAGTGCGAGGCACTCACGTTCTGTAATGGAAAACTTGCTCTCCGAAGGAGAAAGGAGGCGACTGGCATAAGCAATGACGCGATCTTGTCCTCGTTGCCGCTGGGCAAGAACAGCACCAATTCCATGTCCGCTGGCATCGGTACGAACTTCAGTATGGGCTGACGGGTCGAAATGGGTCAAGATGGGTGGGGAAGTAAGTAATGTTGTAAGGGTGCTGAAGGCAGTTGCTTGGTCAGTACCCCAATAAAAAGGCATGTCCTTCTTCAGTAGCTCCGTAAGTGGTCAGGCAATGTCAGCAAAATTCTTCACGAAACGTCGAAAGTAAGAACAAAGGCCGATAAAACTCCGTACATCTTTTGCGGAACGTGGTATGGGAAAATCTTTGACAACTCGAATTTTCTCAGGATCAGGTTGCACGCATCGAGCACTGACCAGGTGGCCGAGCACAGTAATTTCCCGACGGCCAAAGCGACATTTAAAAGAGTTGAGCTGAAGTCCTGCTTTCCGGAAAACCTCAAGAACAGCCATTAGGTGGCTAAGGTGGCTTTCGAATGTAGGTGAAAATACGATGACGTCATCGAGATAGCAGAGGCACGTGGTCCATTTGTATCCACGCAGGAGAGAGTCCATCATTCTTTCAAATGTAACTGGCGCATTACACAATCCGGATGGCATAACCTTGAACTGGAAAAGTCCATCCGGTGTGATGAATGCGGTTTTCTCACGGTCTCGATGATCGACAGAAATCTGCCAGTATCCTGATCGCAAGTCGATAGATGAAAATAGGCAGACCCATGTAGGCAGTCGAGAGCATCGTCAATCCACGGCAGTGGATACACGTCCTTACGTGTTACTTTGTTTAGGTGATGGTAGTCTACGCAAAAGCGCCAGCTGCCATCCTTCTTCTTGACTAGCACGACCAGCGATGCCCATGGACTGCAGGAAGGTTCGATGACGTCTTTTGTGAGCATTTCTTCAACTTCGTGCTGGATA
This sequence comes from Rhipicephalus microplus, assembly GCF_043290135.1. Taxonomy (NCBI): domain Eukaryota; kingdom Metazoa; phylum Arthropoda; class Arachnida; order Ixodida; family Ixodidae; genus Rhipicephalus; species Rhipicephalus microplus. The sequence continues at coordinate 287,051,526 of NC_134710.1, read as the reverse complement.
ACTTGTCGCTCAGCATTAGACACGCAATAAAGACGTCGTCGGATGGGGCTGGCGTCTCCAGTGTTAATCCTATGAGTTACAAAGAATGTCTGACGCAAAGGGCGGTCATCAAAATCAAAGATGTCGCGGTAGGATTTCAGCAGGTGCCGGATGTCAGCTGTCTGCGCTGGAAGAAGGTCCGGAGCGATCATCTTGTCGATGGTGGCATCCGCTGCGCTCTTCGAGGATGAAAACGGAGCAGAGGACGACGAAGATTCGGCAACGAACGCCGAAATGGCAGCATCTACAGAAAAAACTTTTGCCAAAGACATACCATCTGGGATAGTTTGAGCGCACCAGCTGAAGTTTAGGATCGAAGGGATGGTGTATTACCCGTGACTGTCAAAAGTGTGTGAGGCACGGCAACATTTTTGGCCAGCAGAACGTCAGCAATAGGTGTCAACATGTAGTCACCATCGGGAACAGGAGGGACAGATCTTAGGTTCACGTAAGTAACGGTTTGAGGTGCTAGGCGAACGTGATCTGCAGAACACAGACGGGGTTGAGCTGGTGTTGGGTCGTCATGGTAATACGGTAAATCAAGTTGAAGCATGCCGGTTCCACAATTAATAAGGGCAGAGTGGGCGGATAAAAAGTCCATGCCGAGGATAAGTTCATGGGAACATTTCTCGAGCACAGCAAATAGCACTGTCGTGGAGCGATCAGCCACACTTATACGCACGGAACACATTCCAAGCACAGGAAACGTGCCGCTGTCGGCGACCTAGATGAGTGGCACTGTGGGTGGCGTTAAAACTTTCCTAAGGCGGCAACGAAGTTCTGAATTCATCACTGATATGTGAGCCCCTGTGTCCACCAGTGCAACAACGGGTGTGTCATCTACTTCAACGTCAATAAGGTTGCGTCGAGTCGGCAGCATGGTCAGAGGATTTGGCGGGCAAGTGGTCGATGCAGCATCACCTCCGGGAGCTGCATCATCTAGTTTTCCCGCGGCAGGTGGTCAGTAGGCGACGTTGGTCGGCGAAATTGGGGCGAGCGAGACGATGGGCGACGGGAGGGCGGTGAACGGGACTGGTGAGCATGCGGAGATGGAGAGCGACGACGATATGGAAGCATAAAAGGAACGTCTTCACTGGTGGCCTGAGGTGATTCCCGGTAAGTTTGAAAGCGTCCATGATCCCTCTCTGGCCGATGGGGGTACCCATAGGATGCCTGATGCCAATACCACCGAGTGTTACAATGGCGGGCCACGTGTCCGATACGGTGGCAGTTGAAACGAATCGGGCGATCGTCAGCAGTCCTCCACTCAGCTGGATTGCTAGGGCACGCCGGAAGGTTTTGGCTTTGGGCATACGAAACATGGGGTCGACGACGGTTGATCGGCTGAGAGGGAGCTGTAGTGCACTCGGAGGCCAGTCCAGCATTGGAAAGCTCTTGTCGCACAATGGCGTGTACCAGTGGCACCATCTGAGGGCTAGAGTCACAGGCATGGGAGCACGTGGATGCAGGAGACAGAGCTTCAAGTTCACGTCTGATTATCTTCGTCACGTGTTCTGCAGTTAACGGCGTCTGTAGCGCAGGCCTGTCTTCGCACGACCAGGTTGCCGCTGTGTTTGGCATTCGAGTGAAATTATGGGCGATACGTCGACTTTTTGCGGCCTCAAAACGCTGGCACTCCTTGATGATGGCATCGACCGTGTTGCAGTCCTTGCATATGAGAAGGTTGAATGCATCATCTGCAATGCCTTTCAATATGCGAGCTACTTTTTCGGTTTCTTTTTTACCGTTGTCCGCTTTTCGGCAAAGGGCAAGCACGTCCTGTATGTAAGTCACGTAGGACTCTGATGAGGTTTGCGCACGAGATGCCAACTCCTTCTTGGCCGCTGCCTTTCTACCCACAGACTTGCCGAAAAGGGCGCGCATCTTTTCTTTGCACGCATCCTAGCTTCCCATTTCATCTTCGTGGTTCTCGAACCACACTTTTGCTGTTCCTTTCAAGCAGAACAGGATATTGGCTAACATAAGAGTTTCATCCCAGCGGTAATTCTTACTTGTACGCTCGTACAACGGCAACCATTCTTCGATGTCGACATCATCCGTGCCACAGAACGTGCCAGGATCTTTTAGCTGAGGAAGGGCAACAGTTGTTGTAGTCGCCTCGGCGGGAGCCGGTCCCTGGTTTGCCATGGTGGAAAAATCCAAGCGTCGGCCCCTGCGGAGCTCCGTTATATCGTGTTGTACCCCGCACCACCACCAAATGTTACGGGGGTGAGAGAATGAATGAAATAAATAAATATATTTACAAAATATACAGGGAGAGTCAGAGGCAGCTACAGCCAAGATGGAAGAACAGCAGCAACAACAACACGAGCACGGTCGCTTTCATCGTCTTTTTCGTCTATGATGCTCTTTCTGTCCGACGTCGTGTAACAATATGTAGGGTTCAACGTCCCAAAACCATCACATGAATATGAGAGACACCGTAGTGGAGGGCTCTGGAAATTTCGACCACCTGGGATTCTTTAACGTGCACCGAAATCTGAGCACACGGGTTTAAAGCATTTCCGCCTCCATCGGGAATGCAGCCGCCGAAGCCGGGATTCGATACCGCGACCTGCGAGTCAGCAGCCGAGTACCTTAGCCACTAAAACACCGCGGCGGGGCAGGACCCTAAGGGAGCGTCCGCTTTTTACGTAAGTATGTTTCTCTATGGCAATGATATGGCAACAGCAACGCGGACTTGACCGTGTTATAACCTATGCAAGCCGACTTCTATCTGTCACCGAGCGCAACTATTCAATTACGGAGCGTGAGTGATTCGCTCTTGCGTGGGCAGTCGCCAAGTTTAGAAGTTTCGTTCATACTTATACGGACGCCGATAACACGTCGTTACTGATCCCCACGCGCTCTGCTGGTTGGCTTCATTCAAGGATCCCACAGGATGTCTCGCTCGTCGGGCCCCATTCTTTATTCCGCTATACCCTGTTGTCACAAACGAGCGCTCAAAAAGACACGCGCCTTCGAATTCTAACCGCTACCCGAAATCGAGGCGCCAGGCTGACGCTCCAGACGTCAGCGTTAAAGAAGAAAACAAGCACCAAAGGACTCCTCCAGCGTCCTCCCCCTCGAAACGCGTCGCCGCCACCAGCCGACCAACCTCCTTGCATCCATCGCCGAGTGACCTCCAGAATCATTGAGAAGGAAAGCGTGAGCCACACCGTAGTTGCGTCACGTGTCGCAGACGGTTCTAGAAACATCTCGCCCCTTCCCCAGCCTTGGCTGTGCAGTGCACTGACGAAACGATTAGAAACATGTAGAACCAAGGGTGAAACGTATTTAAGGGAGCAGCGGTTGGTGGTGACTCTGCTGGTGATCAGAAGATGAAGGGTGACTTTCCGCCGGCGTGCAGAGGCTTGTGCTACAAGCAGGAGAAGAGTGTATGATTACCGTCAGAGGGCGAAGAAATGTTCTGCAGTCGCAGAGCGTGAGAGGCCGACGTGTTACCGGCGAAGAAGTTGGGTGATTGGAGTGCGGACATGTGAAGACGCGAGGTTTCCTGGAAAAGAAACTTCGGGGGCAGCGGAACGATAGCAGCACTGAACTTTGAGTGAGTGGTGGTACCTGGAAGAGAATCATTTCAACTTCGTTCCAAGAACTTTGAACTGAATAAGTTTGTCGATGCTTTAGTCTTTGAGTGTCTTGGTTGGTTAATGCGTGGGATTGCATTGTAGCGCGTGTCGTTGTTTGTGTCCGTTGTTTTGAATGTAGCTGGTTGTTTCGTGCAGCCCGTTGTTTGAGTGGTGACGTTTGTATTGCACTTTTTCCGAGTGCGCAAATTTGTTTGGGGTTTAATCTGCCGTATTTGAGAATATCAACTCTTGGCTCTGACTTGTTCTTTGGTCCACAATCGGTGTTCACTGGCGCGCCAAATAGGACCAAATTTAAATTGTTCGTGCTTTCGTGGTGCCGTTCGGGGGGTTGATACGTCGGCCTTTGGAATTAGACTGGCGATCGCTTCCATAATTAACGGGACCAGTGACATCTGTGGGAGAAGCAGCCAATATATCCTGAGTTCTGTCTGTGTCGCAGCTACTCATTCTTGGCAACAAACAACACCGGGATGCTTCTCTGTGAGCCATCATTGACAAGCTTGAGTCAATGCTTCACAACGCGTCTCTAAAGATGTTCCTGGTCAAAGGCAGGATACTCTACCGCCGCAACCTCGACACTTATGCTCTGACTATACTCCCCGTCATACCAGCACACCTCTGTTCGACTGTTCTCAACCAACTTAACGACGCTCTTTTGGCGGGCCACTTGGGCGTTCCTCGCACATACGAACGTCGTCGTTTCCTCCATGGTCTGGTCTTTCCCGTTCTGCTCGACGCTAAGTCGCCACTTGTGAGCCCTGCATCGCCGCATAAAGCCATCTTCCGTACCAGCATAAAGCCATCTTCCGTACCAGCTGGATGTCTTCAGCCGATCCAAGTTCCGACTGATTTTTTTTTTCGAGTTGGTCTCGACCTGCTTGGCCCGTTCCCGCTCTCCAGCTCAGGTAACAAATGAATTGATGTCGCCTCTGACTGTGCGACACGGTAAGCAATCACATGAGCACTTCCGCGCTACCGATGTTGATGACTTTCTGTATATACGACACCATTTTAGTACACGGAGCTGCACGCCAACTCCTCACTGACCGGGGCCGGACCTTCCTCTCGAGGCTGTAGTTGACGAAATCCCGCCCTCTTGCTTTACCAAGCACAAGTCTGCAACTTCGTACCATCTGCAAACGAATGGTTTTATACGGCTCACCTCAACAGGACGAACCTAAATGTTCTCTAAATACGTAGCGGTTGAATACCAGGACTGGGTCATTCATTTGCCATATGTGACGTTCTTACACAATTTCTCACGTCACGGCACTGCCGGCTATTCACCCTTCTATCTTCTATACGACCGAGAACTCCTGTGCCCTTTGACACCTTCCTGCCCTCTGTCACTGAACAAGCCGGCGAAGCCATCGCCCGAGACGACCACGCACGCCGACCCACCCGCAACCGTCTACGGGCCTCGCAGGAGCACTGAAGACAGCTCTACGATTGATATAATCGAAAAGTGCACTTTTCTCCGGGTTCCCTTGTACTTCTGTGGTCGCCCACTCGGCGTGTAGGTCTTTCTGAAATACTGCTCTCACGCCACACTGAACTATACCGCGTCGTTCGCCAGGTGACTGACGTTACATATGAGATTGTTCCAGCCGATCCAACGTCGTCATCGTCAGCTTCGAGCGACATCGTGCAAGTAGCTCAGCTCAAGCATTGCCTGCCTCCTTCCACCGCATGCGTGTAGGACAATTACCGAGATGGTGCTTCTACCGCCGGGGGGTTATGATACAGAACAGCCGCCGCAGCCTTGCTGCATGAAAAAGACGACGGCGGTTGCTGGCTGTCGTTGCACTGGTGTCATCTTGTTCAACCAGCACTCTGATTAATTAAATAACCTACCCGTACCATTACACATAGATGGTCCCGGTAGACTCATCAAGTAAGTACATTACTTTTGTGCATTGTCGAGCTCCACTTTTCCGGCGTCCCCTTCCTCATTTGTCGGTGGCGACTCGGCTTAAGGGGCATTCCATCTCTGCTACCAGCTGTTGCGACTCGTGTTCGGTGGGTCTTGTTGTAGCTGGCCTTACCGCCAGTCCCCTTTCAGCCCATCTTGCAGGAAGGAAGGCGCGTTCGTAAAGAGAAATTACACAGACGTTTGTAGAGAGATCAAGAACAGAGCGAGTTTGTCTGAGGCTCCAGCCGGTGTCAGCAACTCCCACCAATATGGTGTCCTGCCGCCACATAGCCCTGCCCTCAGAAAGGAGGTAACCGTTAACGGGACATACAACACACTTTTTTAAAGGGTGAGGACGAAAAGTCCAATTTGGGAGAACCAATGCACCACACCCCGGTTACTCGAATACTGGATTGTCGACGAGTGTGTAAAGTCGGTGACCTCTGAAGAGGTGGCTGCTGCAGTCAGGAACACTTGTCACCCCCAATGCCTCCGTCCAGGTGCATGGACGTGCCTCGTCGCTGGGAAAGTGTTTAGCCGCTCTATCCCACGCCGGCAGCACCGGGAAAGGAAACGTTGTTCGCGGCAACCGCACTGGATTTCCGTACACCATGCCCCGCTTCAGGCACGTGGGCCTACCAGAAAAATGGGTGTAGACTCGCACGCCCGAAGAGCAGCGAACTAAGGAGGAACTTTTCACCATTAAGAACCCCACAGATGCGTCGGCCATACGTTACATTTCAAGGCCAATCGTAATAGCATCTCCACCGGGGAAAAAACTCGAGGTACAATGTCCAGCAAGTACTGTGCAGAAGAATCTGTATCGCAGCTCGTCCTCCACTACTCTTGGCCTGAACACTGGATCCGATGATCTGCAGGACCATGGAAAGAGCAGCGCGCATGCAGGGTGAGGTGACCTCCTCCATCATCCTTCCCAAAAGGTCATGTCGCGTAAAGTGACTGTCTGCTTCGCTGAACCAGCACTTGTAGGCCTAAAAATTAGAAAGCTGCGCTGAAAACACAACCAGAAACAAGCAAGCATGGTCCAAATCCTCCACCAAGATTTACCAGGCTTACAGTAGTCGTTTCCCCAAATCCTGGTGTTAACGCTGTGGCCCTCCCATCGCAGCACCACAAGCAGCAACTCTTGAAAACACAGAAAAGCCACATAACTAGCACACAGACACACTATGTGCCTATACCTAAAAAACCATAATCAAGAATTCAGTGCTCAAGCCGGCCTCTGAGAGCAAGAATTGACTTGTGGCTTTAGTTACATTGGCCGTCGTTATTAAAAATAAGTTTGCGTTTGGCCCTATTGGCTCGAAACATTGCACCGCCAAAGATATAGAACTATTCCCGTGAGCATAAGAAATGAAATTGTCATGCTGCTCCAACATCAGGAACGCTGTTCAGCTGAGATCTGTCATTGCACTCATTACAGCGAGCATCTATTCCACGGACACGATAAACCTAACTGTATACCCCTTTCTGTCAGAATTCTTACAAAACGAATCCCGCAACAACTTTTCTTTAGTCGTTTCTTTACAGACCAAGACATGCAAAGAAAACCGTAAACAAACAAAATCAAGTGTCGTATGGCTCTACCAAAACTCACGCAAAGCAGAACAATAGTAATATTTTTCCCGCAGGCTTCCAGCTCAACTATTACGTTGTCGCTATTCAATGAATTGTACGTTCTGTCCTTATATTTCCTTGTGTTCACGCATGACACACAACGAAAACACCGCAAACTCCTTGCAAAGTCAGCCGTCCTAAATCTATCTGCAAAGGGGAAATCAACGCAAGAGTTGAGAAGGTGACCTTGTCCAACGCGCTGCGAGAAGAACCACGGGGTCCGAGCCTCGCAAAAACCTCGCACTCCGACCGCTTTCGTGCTCAATGCGCTTCTCTTTTATTTGCTCTCGGGCCGCTCTTACATTGTAGCCATTTGTCCTAGTCTGACGCTCACCAGCACCAATATGCTCGTTAGCTATCCTGCGTGCATATTCGTGATGATTTCCTATAGCAATTCATCATTCGACCACTGTCATGTAAAATGCGTTTTTCTTTCCGGTGGCTCGGACGCATACGATACAGAACCATCGACGGGCGTCGGCAGGATTTTCGTTGTGTGTGTGTGGGGGGGGGGGGGAGAATGCAACCCTGTGTTGTGCCATGGTGGGAGAGGAGCGGGGGCACGGGTGTAGCTTTGGGTGGGGAGGAGTGTTCGTGTTGTTTGATGGGTGCAAGTGTCCCTTTTGCCACGCCCTGCCGACGTGCATGAACCCGTCAGAGATGACAACAGCACTTTTTTTGTCATTCCATTCCGCCGTTTGAAGCCCTTTGTCAAATGCGTCGCTCTGATCGCGAGTTTTGCCTCAGTCTTGTATTTCAGTCACTTTCTTCGTTTGGCGCGCTTCTTGGTGTGGACTTGGAGCATTTCGTCCACCTCTCGCTTATTGACATTGTCTATAAGGCTGTAAAGTTAATTTTTGGCGGCATACTTTTTTAACCCCGCTTCTACTACCGCGTAACACTCACACATTGATTTGACTGCGAGCAACGCTTTCCTCGGAATTACCCTTTGAAGGGGCCCTGCAGTACTTCGTGAAAATATTTAGAAAACACTGCCTATCGATAGTCGAGGGTCCCGAGCACACGCGAGCTAGTGGCACGCAGCCTGGAATTGACAAATAATTCGCAAACTATAGAAACCGTTCCTTCTTTCTACAAATTATGTCGTATACCCACGGCAAATGAGCGTGTCCTTCCCCGTAACAATATGTACCCACACTCACGGCCACAGGTTCATTGGAGCATCGTGTGTTGTATAGTTACCGTGACCGCCACAGATTGGCGCTACATGCCCGCGCTCGCTTGTGGAGAGGAGGAGGGAACGGCTGAACATTTGATAACGTTCTGTAGAGGGCTTCGCCCTATAGCCGAAGATAATGGCGCTGAATTTTTCCAAGCATTGAGGTTTAGGGACAGTGAAGGCAAAATAGACTTTAAACGGGTAGAAAGAACTAGGAGGAGGCTAACTGATTAGTGGCTACAATCGAGGCACGAGTGAAATTCAATCCTTAAACACACAGTGATAGTACTTAACTTTATGGCTAGGTGGCGTGAGGCACCGCCCGATCGAAATGGCACAGCCGGATACATCCATCCATCCATCCTTCGCGATCACATTCGTAACGCGCAATCGTAAGCCACGTGTTTCGTGGTAGAAGCGCTCAAAATCATGACAGGCGCGTGATGTATCATTATTCCGTAGTGCCACCCCTCCCCGCTCAGCTTCCAACAGGCTCGTCGGGACGAGAGAAGAGACAATGCAATTACGGCGTGCGACAAATCTCTCTAACTCCACTTGCACTCGACTGAGTCTAGAATTTTTCGTGGTGGTCGATTCGCAAAGCAATAAACTTAGTCAGTGAAATCATTCGACCATTACTAGGAATAGTGCTGCGAGACCATTTTAGTCATTGGGAAAGTAAACAATTTCCACCACCTCGTAGCACCTACAGCCACGTCGTGTTTGGCTTGGTTCGTAAGAATGAAAACTGGCGACTGCCCATACCTACCTGATTATACTTGAGAAACGCGTATATATATATATATATATATATATATATATATATATATATATATATATATATATATATATATATATATATATATATATATATATATATATATATATATATATATATATATATACGAGGGTGTGATTTATATAACTGAAAAAACGAAAAGCTCTTTGCAGAACTGTATCTCGCAGGAAAATTTTATATCGGTGGTACCAAGGCCACTACAAAATGCCATGTGAAAGATACTTAACTCAGCCCCTCATCCGGTCATATATATATATATATATATATATATATATATATATATATATATATATATATATATATATATATATATATATATATATATATATATATATATACGAGGGTGTGATTTATATAACTGAAAAAACGAAAAGCTCTTTGCAGAACTGTATCTCGCAGGAAAATTTTATATCGGTGGTACCAAGGCCACTACAAAATGCCATGTGAAAGATACTTAACTCAGCCCCTCATCCGGTCTGGTCGTACATAGCACAACAAAACACCTAGGCCCCCGTTTAGCAATCTTAAAACTAGTACGTCAACATTCCCTTTTTGCATATGCAATAACTATCAAATAAATTACCAGAAGAAGTAGTTAACGCTAATACAACATAATCTTTTGTTCAATTTTTAAATAACTTTTAGTTTCACATGTAAAGTTATGCTTATACTGAGCAGCACTGTTGGCAGTAGATTCTTGCGATCACTTTTTTTATGCAACTAACCTCATGTGTTTAATTGTTGTATGTACATGTTTTCTCTTTGTTATAATATTGTATGTTTGGAACTTCGAAGCACATTGATTAATGTTTTCTTTCATCGTTGAGTGTAATGTACGTATACTCTACCAATTATGTCAGCGACAGCTGTAATTACTATTGTTGGTATTGTTTATGTTTCATGATGCTCCCACTCCTGCTTGGGCCCGAGTACGCCCTGCAGTATTGGTAAATAAATAAAAATAAAATAACGTGAGACTTTTAATGCTCCTTACACGTTACGCGCTCTCCTCGCACCAAACTCATTTTGCTCGTTCGGAACACATGAATGGTCGACTATAGCCTATTTGTCCCTTTCGCTCATATACAAAAGATGCAATCAAATGCCCTCTTTTATTTATCATGTCTTGCGTTCCGAATGCGGCGTCTTCAGGGGGTTAAGAGTATACGTTGCACTGTACGAGTGCGTCTGGCGGATCTTCGTGAACCAGAAGAAGAAGTTGCCCTTACTGCATAATCACAGGTAGGACAAACACTGAAGTAGATGTCAAAGCCGTACTTGGATAAACAAACAATAAGAGAAAAGAGAGAGAAAAAAACGAATGGAATAGATAAAATATCTAATACTAATCAAATAGTGATTGCTATTCAGTAATAATTCAATCCGGGATTGAATAGAAATACTCTAACCAAAATTAATTTTAAATTACCCCTGATTGTGTGGATGAAATGGTGTGATGGGAAAACCTTCGACCAGCCGATTTTTGCTTTTTTTTAATAACGCAGATTCCCGACTTGCACGTGCACGATTACGTTTAGTTTTGTGTGTGTGTGTGTGTGTGTGTGTGTGTGCGTGTGTGTGTGCGTGTGTGTGTGTGTGCGTGTGTGTGTGCGTGTGCGTGTGTCTTCAAGTTATGGCCCAGTGTGCTCCACTCAGGTGTTCCTACAGGTGTTCGTTAGAGATGCCTGCACCACGCACCCTCCCCCCTACCGTGCGCAAGACTCATCCCTGCGCTAAAGACGCAGAAAATCAAGTAATGCGATTTCCCGCGTTTCCAGTGGCTCCGCGCTGCAGGTCACGTCGTGACTTTGGGTTCGGCTGCAGCTTCGTGAACACCAGTCGCCCTGTCAGGGGCGTCTCTCCGATCACGCCGAGCCGATAAGGCCAGCAAACCTGGAATGCCTTGCCGCTGTTACCGAACCAACACAAGGTGCGATTACTGGCGTCTGAAAGTGAAGCCCACGTGAGGCAGCAGATGGCCAGGCGGGCGCCCCGTCATTCGCGAGCGGCCGCTGCTGCAATCAGCGGTATTTGGTGCCCCCGTAGCTCCTGTTGCCCCGACCCCCCCCCCCCCCCCCCCTTCCCCTCCATCTTGCTCCCGACGAAGTGCAGCCCTTGGTGTAATCACGACCACTGCCAATGGCTGCCTGAAAATCGCGGAACAGTTCAGAGCGCACTGCCGGTCGCCTTAGTTGTTTTCGAGAGCTGAAGATGGCAGCACCGTACTTGAGGAGAAAACGCCTGCTGCTTGGGAATGCGGATAAGCTGGTGCTGTCATTTTCACCCAGGTGGCGATACAGCGGTCCTATGGGGCCGGCTGCATCCCTCCGCAATACGACGTGACTCCGGTTCAAGCTTTAGAAACATTAAGCTGCTGGAACTGCCCGTCTCGAATATTTAGAACACCTACTTTTATTTGCGAGAATGGACGCGTAATAAGTCAGAAAAGACGGTGAAAGGAGAACGCATGTGTCGACGGCCTCTTGAATTTACCGCACCGGCTATCTCCCACGAAACACAAGAAAAGCTAAAAAACTTCCAGTAAATGTCCAAAAAGAATAGTCCAAAAGTATACAAGAAGTCTTGTTGAGATGTTATTTAAACCTAAGCAGCTTGAAAACCTTCTGTAGCTGCGCTAACGCCACGCTACGCTATTATACGGCTAGAAAACTTCTAGCAAGAAGTCTAAAATGTCTTTCTTGATTTTTTAAAGAACCTTTGCAAACGTTTACTATACTTTTACTATCAGAAACCTAGTAAACGTCTTGCCGAGATTCTAAAAAGACTTTTGCTAGACCTTTTAACACCTTTTTTAGACATTTGTTTTTCATGCAAACCAGCTTGTTGAGCGTTTCACGTGGTCAATTTGCTGCACCATGTCAGTGTTTTACAATCGGTGCGTTTAGCTGTTCACTGTCGAGAGTGACAAGTAGGAACAGCAACATAATTTGGCATCAAATTATTGCTGGCACTATTCTAATAAGCAAAATTGGTGCCAGAATTGTTGAAAGAATTAATTAGTGACTGCCATCTATCATTACGATAATCTGTTTTGCTTGTTGACAAGACGGGCTTATTATTGTTTCTGGTATTGCCTGGAATGCTTCATACTGCACATCCAAAAGTAAATGCAAAATTTCAACCAAACTTGTTGCATACTTGTAACCTTTATTGAACATAACAATGACAGCAGACTTTGTCCCAAAACTTGCATGCTTTATACAAAGTGATTAAGGGGCTGGCCAGATGCTTGGTCCAGGATTGATTGATCGATATGTAGGGCTTAACGTCCCAAAACCACCATATGATTATGAGAAACGCCGTAGTGGAGGGCTCCGAAAATTTCGACCACCTGGGGTTCTTTAACGTGCACCCAAATCTGAGCACACGGGCCTACAACATTTTCGCCTACATCGGAAATGCAGCTGCCGCCGCCGGGATTCGAACCCGCGACCTGCGGGTCAGCAGCTTGGTCCAAGAACCTGCACACATACAAAAAGCACAAACTATTCTCTTCGAGCAGACGTCTATCTGTGCAACGAAATTTAGAAGGCTAGCTTAGCAAACACATTGGCCCAGTAGCAAATATATACAGGTAGAAAATTTGTTACAGCCAAAAAGCAACAGTCGAACCATTAATTTTTTTCTCACCCCTAAATTTAGGTATGTTAGAACCATGAGTAGTTGAAATCAGCGGGTTTCACCACAAGTCTGTGTTTAACAGTCAAATTGTGACTTTAGCAACACCCCGAATTGTAATTCCATCCCAAAATACTCACACAAAAGACACAGTGAACTTAAAAACGCTACAGTGTATTCCAGAATGCCTTCTGTCAGTAATCATTAGCAATGTTAAACATGGTTAGGTATCACTAATATATCACAAATGTTTAGGTATTGGCAAAGTTAGTTATGAATAAGTATGACAATAGAAAACACTTGACTGCATTTATGGCATTAAATTCTTGAAGACAATAAAATAAGGTTACAATAACATAAAACAAAATATTCAGTCAATATTAAAACCATTGATCTGCTGCAGCCATATTGCAATGCAAAAAGTTCAATTTTAAGTGACTAACTGCAGAATACACATGAATTAAACATGACATAAAACCTCAGAAAGCAACACTGACCAATTCAGAGGCGTGCTTTGTGCTTGTAATAAAATTCAGCCTTAAAAACAGAAAACTGCCTTTGCAGATAAGTTATGTGTCCAGGGGAATACAAAGTAAGACAATAATGCTGTCAGCTGCCCAATCAACTAAGAATACCGAAATTTTGGTGCCTACAATATGCGGGTATGTTTGCATACAACAGTTTGTGGCAGTCGTGTGTGTAGACACTCCCACTTGGAAAAATTCTTCGAGCATGTCTATGCTGTGAGATATTCCACTCAGAAGTTTATTGTGTTTTTCGTGATTACGCATGCAAGGCAGTGAGGATCACCAAAGCATTACTCTCTGGTGAGACAAGCAGTCAGTGCTTTTTAATCCAGCCGGTAGGAAAAAGGTAACCATTATAATGCTTGTCTATGGCTTCGATCCATTATCAGATTATATGCGGCACCTCAGGGAGTAGTAGCTGTGTGCTGGTGCTCACTGTCCTGCATGCATAATGATACAAGCCACAACTATACTTTCTAGTGGGATATCTGAGCACAGGCATGTCACAATTTTTTGGACCCATGTACAAATGTGACTGGCTCAAAATTTTCATACGTGCATGGCCACCTGCTGCAGTCACTAATAAGTTCATTATTTAATCTTATTCAAAGGCATGGCTGACAGTGATAACTATGGTTGCACATTGTGTTCCCCTGAACACTTAGCTATCTGCATAGGTGGCTTTTACACACACAACATACAGCACTGACTTTTTTAAAGAAAAACAAAAGGCTTAATATTGAACATCCTGAACATGCGAGCTACTTGAATACAGCAACCACGTGGCTCAGGGAAGCTCCATTTCCATAGGAAACAGAAGTCATGCGCAGCTGCTGTACATTCAATAGCCAACTTTTGCACGAGCCTCCATTGATGACAGGCTTGCCCGGAATTCTTTCACACTCAGTTCGTACGAGGTGCATGCATAGGCTGCGATTGAAACAGCGAAAAAACAATTTAGTGACATGTGTCTCTTAAAAAAACTGAATTTGCCAGTATATTTAAAATGGTTTGGCACAATGTGTCTTAAAACAAGCAGGATGTACACAAACTAGAGATGTTACAAGCAAAACTTTCTTGATGTTTTTGGCGAACACAGTTGCAACCTTATGAAAGAAAATCCAATTTCCACATTGCAGATATGTCAAAACCATGCTTGGATTGCGCTCGTGCATAGTGCGTTGAAAGCTAATTCAATGATACCTCAACACATACATGATGGTATGCACTTTCATCAAGTATCCATGGCAGGTAACTTATATTATTGAACATGAATTTGATTTCAAATACAACTAACGTAGCTTTTTTCAGGCTGCTCACACTGGAAAAATTATACATAAAATGTCATAAATTGGTGTCAAAAAATTACTATTGTGTGATGCCAAATTACGGTCATCAGTTTCAATGATTCTGGTTGTCTAAAATGGCAGTACCCCTCACTGAAGCACCACAGGCTCTCAACTCAAAAAAAAAAAAAAAAAAAAATATGAGGCACCCATCTTGAACCACACACCATCCCAACAAAGCCTGCAAGCTTCTGCAACAATATCCGGGAACCAGAATCTTGGAAGCTATTGACCGCGATTTAGCAATAAGATCAGATGAAACTGATTTCCGAATTTGTATAATTCCTTCAGTGCCAATAGCTTGAAAACATGCAGTCTATATTTATTATTCTGAAATAAATACGGTGTCGAATTTTACATTATAACAGCAATACGTGCATCACTTATGCATGCTTACCATGATTTATAACATTATCGCGAGTTTTGCGTGATAAATAAATTTTGTTTCTGCGCATGCCACAGATTCCGTCAACATCTCTAGCGCATGCCTAGAAAGTTTACTTTATCCAATACACTATTAAGTTGTCATTAATCAGAAAAATTTTATTGGAGGTGGTGCTATAAACTATTCTTACTGTTCATACACGTAAAAGTGTTCAGCAAAGTTTCACCACCAAGGTTGGGCGAGGTGCATAAAATATTTAAAAAAACAAATCAAAATACAAGCCTATTGGAAACAAGCTGAGTAAAATCGATGGTGCTCGAACGCGTGGACTTATGACTGAAATAGTGCTCGCACAGTAAGGTGAATCACTTTGGCCACATTTAGCCATGAAATGTTCGTTCTAAAATACAGTTCAGGATAAACGAATGGCTTAAAATTCTTGGATTCAGGCCGCATGAAGCAACCTATGATGCTGGTGTATACCGAAAGTTATAATTTTACTAAATGAGCTGCATGAACACTTAGGTGTAGGTGCAACCTTTGCGAGCCTTACCTAAGACGATGCAAGACGCTGCACACGAACACGCATCAACTCGAGTATCACGGCAGTTTATAAAGACGTGTGCCGGCGCGGATGCACACACCGGCACACATTCGGCCACTCGCTAGGAAAAA